>NC_133918.1:2889390-4092354 GCF_964199755.1 Larus michahellis
CGCTGCCGGGGACGCTGGCGCTAACCTTCGGCTCGACCTCGGGGGGGCTCGGCACAAGGTACCCCCAAGGCTCAATTCCCGACCCACCGCCTCGAACTCATCAACTTGAGAGGGGGGACAGTGAAGACAAAGAGGTGTCCCCCAGCCTGGCCGAGCAGAGGCCTCCCCTGGGCCTTGTGCAGGGGATGCTGCCCCTCAGGCCAACCTCGGCCTTCCCCGCAGGTCCCGCGCCGGGGAGAGCAGCTTATCCTGCCCGGGCCCGGCCCCGGCGGCTTCCAGGGCCCCAACCACCGAGGGGGGGAAGGGGGGGGGGATTATCACTGCGAACCGCCGCCGGCCGCCCGACCCCCCCCCCCGCTCCTAGGGGGTGGGTGCGGAGCCGGCCGGGGGGAGATAAGGAAGGGGTAGAAAAAAAAATATATATAATAAATAACCCCCACAGAGGGAAGGCCTGGCATGGCAGGCCGGGGGGAGGCCGGTAGGCCCGGGGGGAGGCCCAGGGGAAGGCCGGCTCCCCGCGGGGACGACCTTGGGGTGCTCGGGGACAGGCGGGGGAGCCCCGGCGGGGCCTTGCAGCGGCCCTGCCCAGCGCCCCCGCACCGGCCGGGCTGGCGGGGCCGCGGGCCCCGGGGGACCCCACCCAGCGGCCGGGCCCCCCCTTCCTCCTTCCTCCTCCTTCTCCTTCTCCTCCCCCCTCCTCTCTTCCCCCCCGCCTCCTCCTCCTCCTCCTCCTCCTCGGCGGGTCGGGCCGGGCCGAGCCGCCCCCCCCGCGGCGGGGCCCACAGGGAGCCTTGGCCGGGCGCCACGACCCCACCCCTTCCCCCGGGCGGGCCGCCGCCAATGGAGGCCGGGCGGGGACGGAGGGGGGGGCCGGGGGAGGGGGGGGCGGCGGGGGGTGCTGAGGCGAGGTCCTGGCCCCGCGGCCGCCGGCCGGAGCCCCCCCCCCCCCCCGCCTCAGGCCGGGCCCGGCCGGGCGCGGCGCGGGGGTCGCGGGGAGGCAGCGCAGGCCCCGCCGCGCCTGTCCTCGGCCGCCCCGCACCCCGCCCGCCATTGGGCCCGGGCGGCGACGGGCGGGCGCGGGGCCGGGGAGGGCGCGCCCCGATTGGCCCCGCCCGCTGCCTGTCAACACCGCCTCCCACTCGCCGCCCGCGCGCGGCACGCCGGGAAGCGCAGTCCGCGCGTCCCCTCGCACCTGCGGGGCGGCGCGGCCGGCAGACTACAACTCCCAGCAGCCCCCGCGCCGCGAACCCCCACCTCCCCCCCCGGGGCCCTTCCCCCCCCACCCCCCCACCCCCCCCCTCCGCGACCCCCCCAGCACGGCCCGGCCAAGTACAACGTATGCAGGCGGGGGGGGTAGAGGGGGGGGGCGGCTTCCCTAGCCCCCCAGCTCCCCCCGCCCCACAGACTCCCCCGACCCCCCTCCCCACCACCCCCCCCCCAAGCCCCGCTGAGGAGTGGGGGGGGGGGGGGGGGGGGGGGAACGGGAGGCCTGACACCACCCCCCCCCGCTAAAACCGGACCCCCCCCCGCGCCCCCCCCCCCCCACCTCTCCCCGTACCGGGCGGGGGCCGAGCGGTCCGAGCGAGCGGAGCGGGCCGCGCCGTGCCGGGCCGGGCCGAGCCGTGCGGGCGGGCGGAGCAGGCTCTGGCCGCCCCGCGGGAGCTGCTCGCCGAGGCCCGTATGCGGCTCCTTCCTGCTCCGGCCGGGGCCGCCCCGCTCTTAAAGGGGCCGCGCACCGCCCCCCCAACCCCCCGCCCCCCCCCCCCCCCCCTTCGCCGCCGCGGGGCGCAGCCGCCCGCACGGCAGGGAAAAGGGGGGGGCGGGGGGGCGGCCCCCGCAGCGCCGCGCAGGGGGAGGGCGGGGGCTCCTGTAAGCGACCCCCGCAGACCCCACGCCCCCCCCCCCCCCCCCCCGTCACTCTCCCCCTCAACGTGGGCCAACGGAGCGCGTGTCACCGCCACGGCTACCCGCCTGTCACGCCGTGGGGCACCGCCGTGTCACCCCCCCCGCACACACGTGCCCCCGCCACGGGGCAGCTCCCCGCGCCCCCAGACCCACTCGTGTCTCCTCCTCCCCCCCCCCCCCCCCCCGGCATGTCACCCTATAAAGGCACTTCCCTGCGCCCCCAGCCCCACCCGTGTCACTCCCCAGGGCACCCCCGTGTCACATGGACACACACGTGCCCCCCCATGGGGCACCTCCTCGCACACCCCGACCCACCTGCGTCACCCCCCCGACGTGTCACCCCATGGGGCACCTCCCCACGCTTCCAGACCCACTCATGTCACCCCATGGGGCACCTCCCCAACACCCCCAGACCCACCTGTGTCACCCCCCCACCTGTGCCACCCCATGCGGCACCTCCCTGTGACCCCAGACCCACCTGTGTCACCCCACAGGGCAACTTCCCGCACCCTCAGACCTACCCATGTCACCCCACGGGTGGCCTCCCTGCCCCCTCCATGTCACCCCCCTGTGTGTCACCCCATAGGGCACCTCCTCACACCCCCAGACCCACTCGTGTCACCTCCCGGGGGACCTCCCTGAACCCCCTGACCCCCCTGTGTCACCCCATAGGGCACCTCCATGTCACTTCTCCCCCATGTCACCCCACAGGGCACCTCCCAATGCCCCCAGACCCACTAGTGTCACCCCCCCCGACATGTGTCACATCCCTGCATCACCCCCCTGTGTGTCACCCCATAGGGCACCTCCCTGTCACGCCCCTGTGTCACCCCACAGGGCACCCCTCTGTGCGCCCAGACCTCCCATCACCCTATGTCACACACCCCCCCCCATATCACCCCCTCCCCACGTCCCTCAGTACCCCCTCTGTCCCCTGCTCCCCCCCCCCCCGCTGGGAAGGGGACACTGAGCAGCTCTGCCCAAGGTCAGCGGTGGGCTGGGAGCCAGCCCAGCGGGGACAGGGGACAGGACAAACCCTCCGGAGCCGCCACCTCCAGGCCTGCAGCGGGGAGGTGGGGACACAACCAGCAGCCCCCACCCGCAACAGGTCCCTTGTCGATACCCACCATTCCGCTCCAGAGTGAACGGCTCCCTAAGGCCCGTTTCCTGCAGGTTGCCAGGCTCATCTGCGTGGAACACCGGCTGCTGTGGGGCGGCAAGGCTTTAAGGAAGATTTTGAATTAATAATAATTTTTTAAAAAATTTATTAAAGGAAGAGAAAGGAAAGGAAAAGCTTTGACCAACAGACACCCTGGGGCTCCCAGGGGGTCTCTGCTCCAGCCCTGCAGACCACCATCCCTGAATTTCTCCATTTTTCCCCCTTTTTTTTTCCTTAAATAACCCCATCAGCTCCTCACCGGGGGACCAAGGGCTTCACCCCCCCGTCCTCACCTCCCCCCAGCTGGTGGGAGCCTGGGGGGAGATGGGGGGGATTCTGGGGGGGGGGGGGTGCGTGTGGTGTGTATCAGTATCACTAACCCCATTCTGCAGGTGGGGAAACTGAGGCAGGATGGGAGAAACCTGGCTGTGAGTGAGGATGGGGGGGCCCCGGGCCCCAACCCCACGTGTGGGTGGGGGGCGAGGCAGGGTAGGGTGCAGGGGGGGCCGCCCCCCCAGCCGGGCCCTGCCATGCGCTGGCGGCTGCACGCTCCGCAGCTGCTTTCGTTTTCCCCCGCTGCAGCCGGGGGCACGCCCGGAGCCCCCCCCGCACTAAGATCAGGCCCCAGCGCAGCCCCCCTCGTTCCCCAAAACCCCTCCCCACCCCAAAACCACCCCAAAAACACCCGCAACAGGGATATGGGATGTTGGGGGGGGGGGGGGGGGGGGCAGGACTCCAAACACCCCCCCCATCCCGTCCCACAACAGACACGAGGTTGGGGGTGCCCCTTCCTCCAGCCCCCGCCCCTTCCTCCCTGTGCCCCCAAAACCCCACTGTGCTGACACCCAACCCAGGGACACCCCCCCCAGGACCCCTTCCCCCCCCGGCAAGATTCCCAGCCCAACCTCACCGACACCTGCCGCAGCTCCCATGAGTGGAGTGAGTTTCTCCCGGTCTCTGCAGGACGGCCTGGGGGGGGACCCCACAGCACCAGGAGATGCAAAACCGGGACCCTCTCCCCCCAGCAATGTGCCACCGCAGGAGCTTCACATCAGGCACCCCATGGGGGGGGGCACAGTACCAGGAGGGGCACCCAGTCGTGTCCCCCCCCAGAGCTCTCTAATGGCACAAGAATTCTGCAAAATCCAGTTATTTTTCAATTGTGATTTCGATTTCGCCAGCGCTGCCCCGGGGCAGCTCCCCCTCTCCCAGCCCCACCTCCCCCTGCTTCTTTTCACCCCAAATATTGAAAAGCCATAAATATTTCACCCCAAACATTTGGGAGGCGATCCCGGCTCCCCCCGGGGGCAGGATTTTTAAGGCACTGCACTGTCCTCAGACCCCGCATCTGGAGCTGGATAATTCCCGTATCGCCTGCTTCCACGGGATGCAGCCGATGGGCAGAGCCACCGGCACGACCGTGTCCCCAAGCACCGTCGGTGACATCGCTCCCATCCAGGGAGCCAGGATACGCCGGGATTCCAGCTCCGCAGGGGTTAAAGCCACCTGCGGCACAACCAAGAAGAAGGGAAAAAAGAAAAAAAAAAAAAGCTGTAAATGTAAAGTGCCGTTTATTTATTTAATTTTTTTCCATGATGAAAATATTGAGTATTAAAAAAAAAAAATAATATCGATAATTGCACCAACAAAACGCTCGACACTTTTTCCTGCTCCTCCTCCAAAACCCAGCACCAAAACCAACTGAAAATACCCTAAATCCTTAGGAATTGTCCCCATTCCCCATCTCCCATTTAAATTAATAGTCAAACCCCCTAACAACGAGCACCCCCGGGGTGCCTTGTCCTGGGCACCCCCTCCCCAAATCTGGGCTGATCCCCCCGGGTTTGCCTTTTGTTGGTGGGGGGACACAGACACACACACTGCAGCCCCCGGAGTTTATCCCCGAGCAGGGCAGCGCCTTCGCTGGGGAAGGGATGGGGGGACGAGGGGTTTGGGGGGTTACCAAGTCACAACGCTTGCTTCTGGGGGCTGGGGGGGGGGCCGGCACGGTGGGACTCCAGCACAGGCAGAGGGGACATCAGCCGCCAGCCCAAAGGGGCAAAAAACTAGCCTGAAAAAGAAGGAAAACGCACCCAAAAATGTCCCCCTGGAGGGCTTGGGGATGGCAGTGCAGGGGAGTGAGACACCCGAAAATATGGTGGCAAATGAGGTGACAGCGGGGACCTGCCACCCCCACAGCACGGCCAGTGCGGTTGGGGACAGATCCAGCCAGGATGCGGCCCCCGGGGGGGTTCGCAGGGTCCTTCCCGGGCAGGAAGGGAGGTGACAGGGAGGGACCATCGGCCATGGTGACCTTGGGACAAACGCGGGTCTCCCCGGGTGGGTTCATCCCCTCCCTGCAGCACCGAGCACCTCCCGGCCAAGGGGATGGGGGGGGTCCAACGGGGGACCCCCCCAGGGCTCTGCTGCAGCCACGGTGGCCTCGGCCACTCATGGGATGGGCGAGAGGCAGCCAGAGCGGGGAAAACCCAGAGCCTGGGGGGCACTTTCACCCTCCCCAGACCCCCAGGAGACGGTGGGGTCAGGAGAGGGACCCACGGCCATCATGGACAACCCGCCTCTCCGGGCTGGAAGGAGAACCGTGCTCTCCGTCACCTAAAGGTGACAGCCACGGGGCCCTGGTCCCCGGCAGCCACGCAGCTCCCCCCCAAGTCCCCTCCCACTCCTCGCCCTGCGCTCGCCTCATCAAGACCCTTCCCCAAATCCCCCCCTGCGTGACAAGGACAGGCTTTAAACCAACCGTTAAAAACAAACAAACCCAAAGAAAATACAAATCTCTCCTCTCCCCCACCCCGCCACCCCCAGGCTGGGAGAGAGCTCAGGGCCACGGTCTTCTCCAGCTCAGCCATAAATCACCCCGCAGCGTGCCCGCCTCGTCCCCAGCGGGACGGTGACGCTGTTTGGGGACACCCCGGACAGGGTTTCTCCATTCCCGGTGCCACCGATTTCCACGTGAAAACCAGGGAGGGGGGGGAAGCGCCTGCTCGTCCCCATCCCCTGCCACCATCTCACACACACGCGCAAGCGTGCACACACACACACACGATTATTTTCTTTCTTTCTTTTTTTTTTTCTCTTAACCCAAGTGAACATGTTTCCAAAAAAAACAAACCAAAAAAAAAAAAAAAAAAGAGAAAAATTAACCTAAGCAGCACCACATTTCCCAAGTGTCAGGAGCTCCAGAGCTGGAGCAGAGGCCTGGAACACCCCCACATCAAAAGAAACCAACCCCGCTTCGGCTGGGAGGGGCGGCCGAGAGAGACGCTTCCGAGGGGACGGTGCTTTGCCGCTGGGACGGGAGGCGAGCTGGGGCCGGGGGAACCGTCATTGACCGAGGGAGGGGACGCGGTGACGGAGGCAGATGTGCTGGCACCGGGCAGGCGGGGGGGGGCTCGGCCCTCACATGGCAGCGCGGGTGGGCGTGCTGGGCTGGTTCAACCGCAGCGTTTTGCAGAGCCAGCCGGCGAAATCCACCTCCTCCACTTCTGAGCGCTTGATGAAGGTGTGACTCTGGAAGCCAAGGGAAAACAGGGTTAGGAGCATTGCTGGCTGCTCCCCGGCTCCCAAAATCCAGCCCTGTGCCGTGGGCGAGACCCCGGAGAGGAGAGAAGACCCTGGTATGACAGCTCAGGTTGCTCAAGAAGATTTTGGAGAAGTTATTTGTACCTTGGAGGCCTGTGGCTGGGATTTTAATCCATGTAGTCGACACTGGCATGGGAAGGAAGACTGAAAGGAGAGCGGAGCCTGTGCGGCCCCTGCCTGACCCAAACGCAGCTCCCTGGGGGCAGGCAGAGCAAGGTGCCGCAGCTCCTGCACTCCCCGGGGTCCCCGCTTGCCCCTGGCCAGCAAACCCCTCTCCCCCGGGGGCAGAAGGGAACGGAGAAGGACAGGATGACCTTCCCACAAGGGCAAGGGGGCACAAGGACACAGGCCACCTCCTTCGCAAGGGCTACGTGGGAGCACCCAGATGTAGCTCAGGGGCTCAGCACGATGCTGAGGTCGACGTGGTTAAACTGGGCTCACGGAATGGTTTGGGTGGGAAGGGACCTTAAAGGCCACCCAGTGGCACCCCCTGCCCTGGGCAGGGACACCTCCCACCAGCCCAGGCTGCTCCAAGCCCCGGCCAACCTGGCCTTGAACCCCTCCAGGGATGGGGCAGCCACAGCTTCTCTGGGCAACCTGGGCCAGGGGCTCACCACCCTCAGAGGGAAAAATTTCTTCTTTAGATCTCACCTAAATCTCCCCTCTTTCAGTTTAAAACCATTCCTCCTCGTCCCACAGCTCCCCTCCCTGCTCCAGAGTCCCTCCCCAGCTTTCCTGGAGCCCCTTTAGGGACTGGCAGGAGCTCTAAGGTCTCCCCGGAGCCTTCTCTTCTCCAGGCTGAACCCCCCCAGCTCTCTCAGCCTGTCCCCACAGCAGAGGGGCTCCAGTCCTCCCAGTATCTCCAGGGCCTCCTCTGGCTGTGCTGCTGGGATGCGGCGAGTTTCTGGGCTGCCAGTGCCCGTTGCCGGCTCATATTCGTCCCATCTATTCATATTTATCGGGCCAGCTCAGGAGGTCCCAGGCACCTCCGCAGACACGGGACGGGCGGGTGGTTCCCATCCCGGGCTCCGCACGGGCCAGATACCATCACTGCCTTTGAATCAAAGGTGAGTCACTCCCTCTCCCGGGCTCAATTTGGCTCATCTTAAGCTCAGCCTGGGAGTTTCCAGCCTTTTGACCAAGGGAAGCACGGAGAGACGGGACGGGACAGCAGATCTGGTGCCACCCCACTGCAGAAAGAAAATTGCTCTCCCCCACTTACCATCAGCATCTTCAGATCTGCCCGTTCTGCTGGATTTTTAATTAAGCTGAAATGAGAAGAACAAGAGAGCAAAACCAAGGCTGAGACATTTCTTGTGGGAAACCGATTATCCAGCTGGAGAGGTCTCCAGCTTCACCCAAAGCCACGCGGCCTCCCGGCTGCTTTCCCCAGGAGCCCAGCAGGATGGAAACGGCTCAGAAAACGCAGTCTCCAACAGCCCGGCTCCCAGGGAGAGCTGCAGGATCCATCTCTTCTAGATCGTGTAGGTGAACTGTGCCCTGCAAATGCAGAAAAGGACCTAGTGCTTGGCAGGGATTAGTGATTATTTTTTTTTTTTTTTATAACATCCAATCTCTGTGATTTAATGGGGGCTGCGGCAGCATCCTCAGGTGTCCCCCCGCACCGCATTGGAAGGTCGGGAAGCCGATGGTGAACGCCTGGTGCCTGCAAGGCTGTGGGGTGACTCACAGCCCCAGCAATCTGCTTCACCATCCCCCCGCCAGGCTCATATTTAGAAGGTGCTGGGATACTGCTAAGCATCACCGCAAATAAACTGCCTTTATTCCAACCCTTCCCAAGGCAGGAGTTCCCAGCACAATGCTGAATCCCGCTGCAGCCAGGGAGAGATCACCTCCAGAGCACGGAGAACATTGCGTTACGCTGAATATTCTGGGTGGAGCTGCCGCCTGCAGAGCTGTGGGGGAGCACATACAGGCCTCCACCTGCAGCCGTCAGATGAAATCCTTACCATTTATTTACAAACTCCTGGAAATCTTGCGTGAAAACTCCATTCGGCAGCTTGGGAGGTGGCTGCAGAGAAAAGGAGAAGGGTTTTTTGCATCACCGTGTCAAAAATGAGTCAAAAAGCAGAGTTTTACCTATAGCCTTTAATGAGCTGCAGAAAAGCTGCGCTCTACAGCCATCCTCCTCCTCGCTGCCCTTCCCCACCAGGGACGTGCTCCCTGCCATTTCTCACCCTGGCAGCAAACGGCCGCCCCAGCACGATGCCCAGCTGGGGGGACCCACACCGAATGCCTGCCAAAACCGGGAGACAGAAATTGCAGCGTCACAATTCTGGATCCAGCCTCGCAAATCCCAGCTCTGGCAACGCCTACAGCGGACGAAGCCATTCCAGAAACAATAGTTGGGGGTCAACTCCTCTCACCTTGAAAGGGGAAGCTGCTCTTTCCACTTGCTGGTGGGATGGACCCTACTTTGCAAGTCTGGTAGGACATTTCAACCTGGGATTTTAGGTCACCCTCATTCAGAGGGCTTCATCCCAGAAAACATGCATGACCTCGGCGTTCATCCTTTGCTGATCTAGGGAGGAGCACGTTTGAAACTGCCGGTTGGAGAAGGAGCAGGTTATTACAGCCAAGAGCTCCCCCCTTTCAAGGGTATTATGAACTTCCCCCTGCAGAGCTTTATTCCACAACCAGAGACACCTTTGTGGTACAGAGAGATGGGAACAGGGGAGAAGGAAAGGACGCCTGCAGCTCAGAGGGGCTCGCTATCCAAAAGCCCCCGTTCAAGCAAAGGTTTTGGAGCCCACCCTGACTCAGAGTGGACACGGCACCGCGGTACCTCAGGGAAGCCCCAGCAGAGCCGACAGTAAAGCAATACCCACCTCATTAACTATATAATCCAGCAGTTCAAAGATGGCCATGGCAGGCCGGTTGTCCATCCCATGGCCTGCGTGGTTAAGATGACAAAAAGAGTGGTGAGAGGGTGTTCGGGGACAGCGAAGGGCCTCATTTTGTGTGAGCAGCATGTGTGCCGCAGGACTTTTGCCGGGAGAGGCAGAGGCAACCCACCTGGGAACTGACTCGCGGTTAAAAAAAACCCCAAGGAAGAGAAAACCAGAAAGCATTCCGAAGTTTCGGATTTCTTTCCCTGTGCCTATAGTCCAGATTTATTTCCTAGCTTGGAGCATTTGGAGAGCACCAGGCCATCTGCCGTGGCAGGCTGGCAGTGCTTCTAGAGCCTTCTGCTTCCAACCAAATGGCTCAAGCGGAGCCTCCTTCAAACCTCCATGCCAGTACGTCTATAAGAGCTCCCAGCAAAGCTTTTCCCAAAAAGCTGCCCCTAGCTTGAAAGAAATCTTTTGGGAGCACGGGCAGAGCCTGAGAAGCAACACGGGCTGTGACAGAGTCCCTCAAAGCATCTCCTCCAAGGGGTCCACATCCCAAAAGCCTGTGCCGTGCCCAGCACGGAGGGCTTTGCTGCGTGGCCTGAGCCTTCTTGTGGGACGCAGCAGGATCTCAAGGCTAAACTGAGCTCTTCAAAGCCATAATAGGCCCTGGTTGGCATCCTGAGAGCAATCTCCTCGCCTCCCCGCGCAAGACCAGACTCCCACCTGCGCTCGTTAGGAATTACAAACCTCCACGGTAGAGTGGATTCTGATGGAACGTTGTCACGGTCCCATCTGCTCTGCAGAGAGAGGCCTCCCTAAAAACACTCACCTCCCCGCCACAACCTCAGCCAAAGCAGCCTTTGGCTAACCCAGCTACACCAAACAAAACCCGACCCCTTCTCCCCCACCTCTGCGTGTTGTTTCCAATGCATACGACAGCCCCTACCACTGACGGGGCGTCCTGGGGGCCTGGCCCGCGGCGAGATGCTGTGAGACTCTCCCTCCGCCCCGTCCACCACAGGACGGCCAAATATTGCTTCCAGTTCCTTGGAGTCTGGCGGGGGGATTGGGTACCTTCCGATAGACAGCTCCACTAACGACAGACCCATGCTCCAAATGTCGGACTGGACCGAGTAGTGGGTGCCCTGCAACCGCTCGGGCTGGAAGGAAAGAGCACAGAAACACACATCGACGCAGAATATCAATATGCAAAGTCATAAATATCATGCGCTGAAATTAAATAGGCGAGACGCGATATCCTGACGGTCTCTGCAGCTCTGCTCTCCACCCTTCCAGGGAAAGGACTGTCCCAAAGGCGTCATGTGCAAACATAAAGCACTTCCATGCATCTAATCAACAGCCACCGTTGAGCAGCATTTACAGCTGCTTATACTTAGGAGTCCAGAGTACACAGGAGGAATCTATTTCCCTGTATGCCGAGAGCTAATGAACTAAATTTATTAATTAGATTCTTTTTTTCTGGTCATTCCTGTTAATATCCAAGAGGAATCTGAGGAGCAGAAAACCCACTCTAGGCCTTTACCATTGAAATAAAAAAGAAAAAAAAAATAATAATCAAATGCAAGTCATCCATACTGGCAGCCTTAAGTCAGCTGTACCCAGTGGCTGAGCACGGAGGAGATGTTACTTTAATAGCCACTGTCTAACTATAACTGTACTTGAGTAACCATTCCCAAAATACGAGTGCAGCTCAGACCCAAGCACAGGAGCGTAGTCCAACGGCTTCCCTAATAACCCACCACTCGCTCCCAGCCACGACCACGCACGGTGCAGGGAGAAGAGCCCCCACCTCCCCTCTGCCTTTCAGCCGGCAGGACCTGGGGACCCGGAGCCAGCCAGGGGTCATTTTATTGTCACCGACACCATATTATCTGCAGTTGAGCTAAGGCCGATTATGTCTTTCATTTAGAGGAGAGGCACAATCAGCTCTTCCTGCAGTTCACGCTGCCTGGCTGACTCTCACCTGGCTTCAGTTTCCCCTTAGCCTCCACGAGACTGGTTTTACCCCCTTTTTGCCAGCAAGTGCACACAGTCAAAGCAGCAGAGGAGGTGCCTGTATCAGCATCCGTGCCCCCTCCGCACTGTTTCTTGGACAGAATTTTGCATACAGAAAGAGAAGATGGTTTTGAACCCACAAACACTCTCCAAAATAAAATATGGAAGTATTCGTAGGATCCGAAATGCCTTTCTATAAAAGTCTGCACTTCCACATGCACCATTGCCAGCCGGGCACAGGCTGGAGCCAACAGGGCACCCAACTCCTCGAGAGGATGCGGAGGTGTCTGTTCCTCCAGCACCGGATAGTGCCTCGAAGCACTGGGCTCACCCCTGATATGAGCCAGGAACAGGGTGGTCCGGGTGAGGATGGAAACACACAGCAAAACCGTGAGCAAATGGGACACTACACTGATTCTGTAAGAGCCGAGTTGAACCCAAATTCTAAAAAAAACCCCGATGAAAAGTTGAAAGGAACTTACAGACATGTAGGACCGAGTTCCTACAAAAGAGTTTGCCATGGAGTCAATGAGTTGACCGCTGACCCCAAAATCACACAGCTTAATCTCTCCTCGAGAATTAACCAGGATGTTAGAAGGCTTCACATCTGATAACAGCAAGAGAGAGGAGCGTAAACACGACTCTAGGTAAAATACAGGGCTCTTGTACCACAGGCAGTTATTTTTAGGTTCCTCCTCTCACCTCTGTGCATGATTTGGTGCTTCTCTCTCAGATACGCCAAGCCTCTCAGAACCTAGAAGGAAACCAAGGACAGGATGAGATCAGGGCTGGGGAGGGAAGTGCCTTCCCTTCGGCAGGACACGTTGCATAAACTCCGGGTGCCGCCACCCCGCAGCCTGGCGAGGAAAGCTGCCCCGTAGTGTCCATGTGTTTCAGAGTTTGCAATTTATCATCAAGTCAACCACAGGTCTCGGGTTTACTGCCCGAAAAAGCTTCTCCCAAACCCTCTCCAGGAGAGGCCAACACCAACCTTGGTGCAACACAAGGGGTCAGAGCTACAGAGAGCGGTTGGGAATATGCCTTCCGCCTCCCCGCTTGCACACACCACTGCCTGTTGCCCTAGGTCGGGCTAGGAAAACATGTACGGGGAAACGAAGAAAGCTTCCTAAGGCAACACAAGCATTATTCCCAAACCGTGCCCAGCAAATCCTTTCTGGAAGCCTGGAGAGCCGCCGTAACTCACCGCTATACTGACTTTCCCCAAGATCTCCTCGGGAATTCTTTTGGCTTCTTTCAAGACTTGATCCAAAGAACCGCCATCCTAAAATAAAGAACATCGAAATGACCAATCTCCGGCAGGAAAACAGAGCAGCTGGCTGTACAGGAAAGCATGTCCAGGGAGGGCATGCAGTATATGAGCAGTACACAGCATCCCAGCTCGGCTGCCTGCAACGTCTCAGCATCAAGCACACTCCTTTTATGGCAGAAAAAAAAAAAAATAAAGAATTGTATCTGGTGATCAGAGCTCAAGCTTCTTGATGAAAACTATTTTAATGCTATCTTCTATCAGCTCTACGTCTTCCTAGTAGTTCTTAGCTTCCTTTCCCCTAGTGGTAAATGCGAAGATGATACGGTCAGCGCTGATCCGGAGAAGCGACAACACTGTTCTCTGCCAGAGACAACAGAAAGCGCACACTGTGCTTCACAGCGAGCTCCGTAGGGCGGCAGGTTTACAACATTTCCGTTTGGCCAACCCCCAAACCTCTGCTTCCGCTTTCCAAAAAGTCGATCTGTCTGTCATTTCAATGCCTAAGCAGGACGTGCGGCTCCTACCAGGAGCACAGTGGCCTCGCTGCAGCCAGAGCAAGGCGCCATGGCAGCCGCCAGCACCAACCTCTTTCACCTGCAATTTCAAATCTCAGGGAGATGCGATTTGGAACAGTCCTGGGAGCAGCAGTTTGCAGAGGAGGAACGGGGACTCACCATGTGCTCCATGCAGATGGAGATCTCTCCGTCGCTGTAGAAGGCTCCATAGAAACCCACGATATATGGGGAATTACACTCATGCAGCACCTGCAGCTCTCGGATAATCTGATTCCTGATGGCCGGCTTGATTTCTAAATGAATCAGCTGCCAAGAAAGAAAGAAATATTCAAGGTGTAACAGCTGGAAAAACTTAGAGGAACCAGGTGAGCAAGTCCTGAGTGTTAGAAACAATAAAAACAAAACATCTTCAAGGGAAGCTCTGCTTGAGCATAGACTTTTGACCATTTGCAGACTAACAGGGATAAAGGGAGAGGTAGAGCCCCGGGCAGCCTGTTAGCGACTGAAGCAACTGCTGGCCATGCAACACGCGGAGATCACACAGGACACGGAGCGGAAAGACAAGTCAGAAGTTTGATGCTGATCTGACTCAGCAGATGGGAACATTTTCACAAGCTCCGTAGGTGTTGTAAGAAAAGGTGCTCCGATATCAAGGAAACCACAGAAAGTAAAAAAAAAAAGAAACCCATGAAGATTATGCACATGAAAGAGCAATTGCTTTATTCCTTGGGCTCCACGTAGTCAGTTAACACAGCTGTGGGTAGGGGAGCCAGAGGCTAGGAAATATCATGGCAGGTCAGAAAAAAAAAAGACACTGTTACCGTAAGCTCTAGGACACCCAACCCCGGGGACGTCTGTCCTTCCCGCAGACCTAGGAAGGCCAGTCTCTGCAGGAAGGACAGCCGTGCTGTCCGACGCCGCAGCTGGCCTTCGCTTCAGTTTGTGAACACAGAGCTCCCAACAAACTCAAAACCACCCACTGATACCCAACACTCCCAAATCAAACGCCCTGGAAGACTCTGAGAGCTCAACTCTGTGTGAAGCCACCCAGAGAAGCAGATTAGCTCACGAGATCCACTAAACCATCCCAACAGCAGGTGAGACCAGAGACTTTCCAGGAAGCTGTCCTCCAGACAAGCAGCCGCGCTGTTCTCACCGAGCACTGCCTTTCCGAACAGGCAGGCGAAGCATCTCTAGTTTTCTGCTATAGGGCACCACAGTAGAAGACGTCGCCCATAAACTCACGTCTGAGGGGAACCACTGTCACGGCTGCTTGGCACTACCTTGGGGATCTGTTAAGTAGGTGGCGAGGAAGGTGTGTGTGCCAAACCCATCCCTCCGCCTGCCCTTTCCAGTCCTCATTAGCCACGACCTAGGAGCCTCAAGAGATCTGCTTCTATGCAGTTTAGCAGAGTTCATTAAAACCAGCTTCACTGGAAAAAAAGAATAAACTTATGTTTTCACACAAGGTGCACAGGGACCTGCTGCAGAGAGCGCAGCCTCTCCCAGGGGAGGACTCGGAGACAGGCAGAGTAGCTCAGAGATGAAGTAGGAGAGGCTCCACCTAAACCTGTCTGGGGGCAGCCAAGACCTTGGTCCTGACCCTGGTAAGGCAGGTAGGGTGCAGATGGGTCACTGCAAAGAGATCCCAACCGAAGCCGGCTCTCCCAGAGCCGGGGCAAGTGCCGGACCCCCTCCAGCATGATGCCACAGCCCACTCCTCCCATTACCTTCCGTGCCATAACAAGCCCTGAGGGTTTGTGCTGCACTTTGGTGACCACACCGCCGTTGCCAGCCCCCAGTTCGGAGATCCTCTCAAAGTCATCGTCCTTCAGCTCGCCAACTTTGGCTTTCTGTGTGAGGAAAGCTTCCAGGCGCTTCTTCTGCTGCTCATCCAGCTCCAGTTCCTCCAGCTTCTTCTGAAGGTCCACAAGGTTTGCCCTGGAGAGGAGAAGAAGAGACGGGAGGGACAGTCAGGAGACTGCGAGGGCAGCACCAGAGAAAGAGTTAGGTTTTTTTTTAGGGAAGCAGAGGGAAATAACTGAAGAGTGTTGTCTGACACATACTCAGCCCCCGATATAGCAACGAGACCAAAGCAAAACTCTGGAGAGAGGCAGGGCTCAGCTCCAGCACTGACAGGGACACACAGACAGTGAGACCCATGGTGCAATGTCTGCCCAAGACTAACATCTCCTCTGGAGAGGAGCTTTAGTGCAGTCAGCTGTTTTGGGAAAGCCAAGGAGTAGGGAAAATCCTTCAACTCTTAAAGAGGCAGCACAGCTCAGCCCAGAGAGAATGGCAGCACCAGCACCCTCTCCCGACACAGGAAGCCAAGCTTGTGTTTCACTGTGAAACACGAGAAGGGTCCAGCAACCCCCTGCTCTGTTAGACACCCCCCTCCCCACCCCACCGAGCACAAAGGGGTGTCTGTGCTCCCCCAGCACCTGCTGCCCAGCTCCCATCGCCTGCACGGGCTCCAGCTGCTCTCTCCCATTTGCTGCCCACCCCCTTATCTCCCCCCCACTCAGGGCAATGGTTTTGTAGGGCCCCCTTCCACCCAGCATCCCCATGCGATGCTCTGCCTTCCCCCAGCACTGCCACGTCCCCCTCTCCACCACCCCACGCATCCTGCCCACCCAGCCCCAACTACTACCCCAAATCCTCCCCCCTCAAATCCTCCCCACCCAAGCCCAGCCCCAGCCTACGTGCCCAGGCTTGGTCCCCACACACCCCAGGCCCCAGCTGCCCCCAGACCCTCCCTCAGCCTCCTCTGCCACCCCCCAGCAAACCTGGGGGTCAGAGCAGCCTCCACTCGCAACCCATCCCATCCCCACCCGTCCCCAGCCCACCCGGCCCCTTTAACCCCCAACCTGTCCCCAGCTCCAGCTCCCCGACCCTTTACCCACCCCACAACACCCGGCTGGGCCCACCCAGCACCGGCCTGGCCTGGTTCCCGGACTGTCTTGGCCCCCACAATCCTGCCCTTGCCCCCCAGGCCCGGTGCCAGCTTATATCGGCGCCCCCAGGCGCGAAGGTTGGCCTGTTCAGCCCCTCACGCCTAGTGCCCGACCCTCCAGGTCCGATGCCCGGCCTGTCCCGGGTCCTCCAGGCTCCCCAGGCCCCATGTCTGGCCTGTCCCGGACTCCCCAACCCGGTGCCCGGCCTGTCCCGGCCCCCGCAGGACCCCCAGGCCCAGTGCCCGGCCTGTCCCGAATCCCAGGCCCGGCACCCCCCGGCCTGCCCTGGCCCCACAGGCCCGGTGTCCACCGGTCCCGGTCCCGGTCCCTGTCCCCTCGGCAGCAGCCGGGCCAGGTGCTGGGCCTATCCCGGCCCGGCCCGGTCCCCCCAGGCCCGGCGCCCCCCGGCCCGGTCCGGTCCGGTGCCCCTAGACCCTTCAGGCCCGGCCCTCCCAGGCCCGGCGCCCCCCGTTCGCGGCGCAGGCTGGGGCGGGCCCCGCCGCCACTCACTCACTCTGCGGAGCCGTCGGGGCTGGGCCCCTCGGCCGCGCTGGGGGCGATGTTGAGGGCCGGCAGCACCGGCTTCCTCTTGGCCGGCATGGCCGGGCCGGGCCGCGCCTGCGGGGCCGAGCGGGGGCGCGGCCGCGCGGCGCGGGGGCGCGCGCGAGGGGCGGGGCCGGGGCGGAGGCGGGGCCGCGCGGGGGCCTATCGGGGGCGCGGCCGCGCGGCGCGGGGGCGCGCGCGAGGGGCGGGGCCTGGGGGGGCGGGGCCGCGGGGTCTCGCGAGAACTCGCGGAGGGGAGCTGGGGGGGGCTCGGCCATGGCGGTGGGGCCCTGAGGTGGGGGAGGCCTGAGGTGCGGGGAGGCAGCAGGCGGCAGCTGAGGGACTGAGCGAGTGCTAATTACCTTGGCAGTAATTAGCGACCCAGCAATTAGCAGGAGCCCCCCAGCCCCTGCCGGCCCTGCCCTCCCGCCTGACCCAGGCAGCAGCTCCAGGGGATGCTCGAAGGCCTTAATGAAGCCAGGCAATTAGCAGCCCCCGGGGGACACCATGGCGCCAAGCGGGCGGGCGCCCTTTGCTCGGTTCCAGGGGTTCCCGTCTCCACCACGGGGCCATAAACCGGGGAGCGGTCAGAGGGCGTCGAGCGGCAGATAACGGGACGAGGCCTTGTCCCCGCGCCACGCCTCGGTCACCTGCTGCCTTACTCACCCGTCCCCTCCCTGTGTGACGGGGACCTGGGGGGTGAAACCCTGGGGGACCCAGTGAGGAGAGGCTCATCTGGAGGGTGACAGGGGTGACTGACACCCTCACCGTGGGGTGGTGGGGAGGGATGAACACAAACCGTAGGGAGTTCAGCCCCACAGACGGCCACAGGAGGAAACCGAGGCAGGGAGGGCGCAGGCAGCCCTGGTGGCAGGCGCAGGCAGCAGGACCTGGGTGTCCGGGCCAGCCCTGGCCGCAGGGAGCAGAGGGGACCAAGGTTTGTTGTGGAGGAAACCGTAAGTGGTAGAGTGCCAAGTCAACATATTCCCCGGATGTTCTCAACACCTATAAAATGTGATTAATGCTGATACACTCGTCTGAAAAAAAGGGAAATCGTCCCTAAAAATGGGTGAAAGTTCACGGGCAGCAGAGGTGCCCGGACTTCGCTCACCAGCCCCAGGCCCCTCCTGCCCCGCTTGGCGGAGGAGGACAAAAACATTTGGCTAATGAGTTACGGAGCGCAGCGGGTCCATCCCCAGGGCGGCCCTGCCATCGCTCACCGCCGTCCCCAATCAGGGATGGGAGATTTTGCAATCAGGGACGTTATTTCTGTGCAGTTGGAGTTTAAACTTTGCCACTCGGGTCAGGGCACTACGGAGGAGGAGGAGGAGGTGGCGGCTGGGCTCGGTGTCTACCCCGCTGCCCTGCGACCGAGTGGGTTGAGAAGACAGGACAGGTCTTTGGGAGTGGGATCTGACACAGGTATGTCCTGGCTGCCAACGCTCAACGGGGTCCCTCTGCCTGATAGTCCCACAGGGCCACCAAGGCTCATTGGAAGGGCTGAGGATGAAGGACAGGGTGCAGTAAAGCTCCTTGCCTGGGTTGGCCAGCCAAACATCACGGTAATGACAACCGTCCCCAAACCTGGCTTGAAGGACACTTGAGTCTGTCTTTAATAGGGTGGGAAGGGCAGTTGGGTGATGGGTTGGGTGGCTGGGGGAAGTGGGTTGGGTGGTGGGTTGAGTGGTGGGTTGGGTAGTTGGGTGGTGGGTTGGTCGATCGATCAGACAGACAGTTGCCTGATCATTCAGTTGACCAGTGGGTTGGTTATTTGGTCAGTCGGTCGGTTGGCCAACAGGGTTGACCATTTGGTCTGTTTCTTGATTGGTACATTGCTTTGGCTGGTCAACCGGTTTGTCACTTGGTCAACTGATTGGTCAGCTGGTCAGTTAGTTGGGTTGTCAGTCAGATGATTGGCCAGTTGGGCCACTGGTCAGTTGGCCCATTGGTTTTCTCCAAGCCCGGGGTCTCGAGCACTGCCTGGGGTGGCAGTGACAGAGCAGGGCTGAGTCCCCTCCTTGGGGCTGGCCGGTGGCAGCAGTCTCCTCCCCCTCCGCTTGCCACCCAAAATGATTAACCTGATCTTCCGGAGCGGTCACGCACATGGACAGGGCTGGATGGGGGAGGTGACCCAGCCCTTGGGTCTGGGCGCTCATTGCGCTCCTGCACTTGGGGGGCACAGTGGGGCTGGGGCTGCTTGGTGCCTGTGGAGAGCCCCTGGTTCTGCAGTTCTCTTGGGGGAAAAAATAGAGGATTTGGGAGTTTCAGCTGCTGGAAGGAGACGGGGGGGTGCCATTGCCGTGCCCCTGAGTCCCTGCATGCCTGTGCTGTCCCTCCCGCAGGTAGGGCTTTGCCAGATGTGCCCACATGTGCTCACATACAGGTGCTGGCGCATGCGTGTGCACGTGTTCACGCACCCATGTCTGCGTGGGCACACACGTGCACATTGCGCGGTCGTGTGGTTGCATGGACACGCAGCTCTGCACACGCGTGTGCCAGCCTGGCCTCGTGCATGCATCCACATGGTCACACGCATGCACATGTGTGTAGATACACCTCCCCATGGTCTCGCACACATGTGCCCGTGCCCAGACGTGCACCCCGATTTGGGGTGTTCCTGGGGCTGGGGGGAGGGGGGGGAGGGTTGGGGGGCAATCGCGGGGACTGGCTTATGGACCTGACCTTGCCATCTTGCAGCCATGGCCTCTGGCGTGGGCAGCCTCGACAGCCTCGACCTGCTGGACCTCCTCTTCGACCGCCAGGATGGGATCCTCCGTGGTGTGGAGCTGGGGACGCCGCTAGGCACCTGGCACGAGGACGGGGTGAGTCTCCCAGGCTGAGGGGTCCCATCACCACCTCATCCCTGGCTCTGGCGGGACAGCCCTGTCCCCACGCCTTGCCCGAGAGCTGGGACCACCCCACAGCGCGGGCAGCTCCTGTGGGAACCCCACGGTGACAGGCACCCGTGTCCCCACAGCGTGTCCAGGACAATGAGGACTTCCTCAGCTCCATCCTGGGCTCTGGGGACTCAGTATCAGATTCACCCAGCTGGTCCCCAGCTGCCAGCGACAGTGGGGTCTCTGAGGACCCCCCCTCCGACCAGCTCGACAGCCCCCCCAGGTGCTTTGACAGGGGTCCCAGCGAGGTCCTGTACCCCTATGCCAACGCCTGCCGAGCTCTTCCTGTCCCAGGGGGGGGCAGGGTCCCACAACCTGATGTCTCCATCGACCTGGGTGAGCCATGAGGGAGAGACTGGTCAAAGGACCAGGCTGGGGGCACTGGAGGGACTGGGGAGGACTCTGGGGGACTGTAGAGGACTGGGGGACAACTGGGGAGCTAAGAGGGGATGGGGGAACTGGGGTCTCTCAGGTATAATGAGGAAATTAGGGGGACTGGAGGGAACTGGGAAGACTGGGGAGAACTGGGAGGTATGGAGTACTGTGGGGGGAGCTCAGGGACATGGGGAGAGTTTGGGAACTGGGGTGAACTGGGCAGACTGGTGTTGGTGGGGGAGACTGGAAGAGGAGGGAAGTTTGGAGGGACTGGGGGTGTTGAGGTGGGCTAAGCAGCGTCGGGTGTTCTGGGGGGACTGGGACAGGAGCAGAAGGACAGTCTGGGGGGACAGAGTCCGGGGCCACTGGACTGGTAGGTGGCAGCAAGGCACCATAGCACTGGGGCCATGGCAGGGGTGAGGGTCCTCCCCTGGGGATACTGGGGGACACAGGACTGCTGACAGCCTCTGCTTTCCCCTCACCCAGACATGTGGCACCCCGGCTTCTTCCTGGAGGAGAGCCAGGACCTGCCCGTGGTCTCTCCACCCGCATCCTGCACCCTTACCGTCAAGGACCTGCTGCTCTCGGGCAGCTCTGATGCTGTAAGTCCCCGC
Source organism: Larus michahellis (assembly GCF_964199755.1). NCBI lineage: Eukaryota > Metazoa > Chordata > Aves > Charadriiformes > Laridae > Larus > Larus michahellis. Next base: position 2,910,100 of record NC_133918.1, read on the forward strand.
CTCTGTGTCCCCGTCCCTCCTGGTCTCCAACCTTGTCCCTTCCTGGACCATGACCCCATCCCTGTCTTCATCCTCATCCTCATCCCTGTCCTTTCTGGACCACAATCCATCCCATCCTCACCCTGAAGCACAGTCCCATCCCCATCCTTGTCCCTTTGCCCATCCCTCCCTGTTCTTGTCCCCTTCCCTGGATCACGGTCCCTTTTCTCCCCATCCCTGCCCCTTCCTGGACCATGATCCCCTCCCCATTCCTGTCCCCATCCCACTCTGTCCAGTCCCCACACTTGTCCCCTTTCCATGGTCCTATCCCTGTCCTTTCCTGGACCATGATCCCGTCGTTGTGGTCCCCACCGTGGTCCCTGGGGTCAGGCGTGGGGTGACCCCGCCGCCCAGGGCCGTCACCCACCGATGGCCCTGCAGCAGCCACAGGTGCCCGGCTCCCTGCTGAGGCAGAGCCAGGGGCAGTTCCAGGAACTGGTGCTGACAGAGGACGAGAAGAAGCTGCTGGCGAAGGAGGGGGTGTCCCTGCCCACGCAGCTGCCCCTCACCAAGGTGGGTCCCACCATGCCTGGGGAGGGTGCGGAGTTGGGGGGGGTCCCAGCCCCAGCAGCCCTGACCCCCCCTGTCTCCCCCAGTATGAGGAACGGGTGCTGAAGAAGATCCGGCGGAAGATCAGGAACAAGCAGTCGGCTCAGGAGAGCCGCAAGAAGAAGAAGGAGTATATCGACGGGCTGGAGAGCCGGTACGGCCCCCAGACCCCTGCTGCAGGCACGGCTGGCCAGTGGTGGGCATGCTGCTCCCTGCCAGCCCCCCCAGCTGTTTCACACCCCCCTGACTTCATCCCCCCCTCCCTGTCCCCCAGGATGTCAGCCTGCACGGCCCAGAACCAGGAGCTGCAGAGGAAAGTCCTGCACCTGGAGAAGCAGAACTCGTAGGTGTTCCCGGGGCAGGATGGGGACAAGAGGGGGTAGGATGGGGCTGGGACTCCCCTGTTCCCCCTGGCCAGACCTGCTGGGGGGCAGGAGGGATTTGGGGGTGTTCACGGGCTCTCGCTGTCCCCAGGTCCCTCCTGGAGCAGCTGAAGAAGCTCCAGGCCCTCGTGGTACAGTCAAGCAACAAAGCAGCGCAGACGGGAACCTGCATCGCGGTGTGTGGAGCCCCCGACCCCGCCCCCAGCCTCCTTGCTTCCAGGGAGGGAGGGAGGGAGGCTCAGACCCACGGAGATGTGCTGGCAGGGGTGGACGGAAGGGCAGACAGAGGGATGGACGTGTGCTAAGGCAGAGGGGTAGATGCTTCAAGGATGGATGGATGGATGAAGGGATGGATGAAGGGAGGGAGGGAAGGAGGGAGGGAGGGAGGGAGGGAGGGAGGGAGGGAGGGAGGGAGGGATGGAGGAAGGATGGATGGAGGCGCTGTCAGGGGCACTTGCACAGGGAGGGATGCAGGGACACAGTTCTGGTTCTGCCACCAGCCCCCGCTCGAGGAGCCGTGTCCCAGAACCTGGTCTCTCCCCTCCACCACTGCGCACGGTAACGTCCCCTCTCTGTCCCCAGGTCCTGCTGCTCTCGTTTGCACTCATTGTCTTCCCCTCCATCAGCCCCTTTGCCCCCAGCAGGGCCGAGGCAAACGGCGACTTCGGACCTGTGCGAGGTGAGGGCTGTGCTGTGGCTGCGCCGGGAGCTCCGGGCACTGGAGCGGGCCCTGACCCTCCTTTGCAATTAGTTTTCTCCAGGTCCCTGCACAATGTGGCCGCCTCCCGTGTGGCTTACACACAGCCCCAGGCCGGGGATGAGAAGGCCCTGGAGCCGCTGTGGTCTGAGCGCCTCGGAGAAGACCCCGAGACCCTGCATGAAGCTTTCGGTGGCCACGCATTCACCTCACGCCCGGACAAAGTCTCCCCCCGTAACAGCACGCAGCCGCTTGCCTCGGAGGGGCTGAGCCACAGGGATGGGGATCAAGCCGACACCATGTCTGGGGACAGCACCGCGCCGCACCATGGCATGGCATCGCTGGCTTGGACCAAGGCTGGCCACAGCAGGCCCGGAGCCGGCTGAGGAGCTCTAAGCAGCACCCAGGGACCACGGGGGATGCGATGGGGTGGCTCAGCACCCCATCCCCTATGGGATGAGCCCTCGGGGTGGCCCCTCTAGGATCTGCCTCCAGGGGTGGGCAGATGCTGGATCTGCTTGGCTTTGCTTGTATCTGTGAACTGGGACGATGAGACCGGTTCCCACTGGCCTTACTGGGAGGGAAGGGGCTACTCCTGGCCCCTGGGTGCAGCAGGAGTTGTGGAAGGGACACAGGGTCGCTCTCAGGATGGGAATGAGGGGCCCTGGGCTGGCTGGCTATTGATGTTGCAACTGGTTTGGTTTTTTTTGTTTTTTTTTTTAAGCTTTATTTTAATCTCTAAATAAAAAGTATTTTGGAAAAAAAATCCACCTGCTTTAGTTTAATGCAGGGTGACCTAGAGGGTTTCAAGAACCTTTGGGCCGGGGCCGCCTTGAGCCCAGCTGCCGTGACACAACATCAGTGTCCAAGAGAGCTGGAACACACATCCAGCGCCAGCCAAGGGCTGCCCCGGGCACAGCAGGAGGCAGAGGGGAGGGCGGGGGGACCGGGGCACCATCCCCCAGCCCTGCGCCAGGCCAGGATTCAGCCACCACCCGTCCCCTTCCCTGCCACCACCCAGTGACATCCCCCCATCACCAGCAGGACCGGGAGCAGCTCTGTGGGCAGATCGCAGCGGCTCATCCCAACCCCTGCGCAGCTCCAGCTGCGTTTGAGACGGCATCAGCTGCCCCCAGAGTCGCTGCCGAGCACCCTCGTCCCTCTGCCCCCCTGGGGTCTGCTGTACCCCCCCAACCGTCTTCTCGCAGAGAAGGAACCGGCTGCTCGGTCCCTTTCAAGCAGGGTCGGTGGGTGCAGCTGCCCTGACACACGTGATTCGAGTGTATTTAATACTTACATAAAAAAAGGGACAATGTTTAAGGGTATAAAAAAAAGTCGGTAGGAAAAGCGGCACGGACGAGTGTCTAGACAGACAGGGAACAGTCTGGGTCAGATAAGGAGAGGCTCCACCTTCATCTTCTTCACCGTCGTTGGCCCCGTGTCCGGGCTGGGACACTCCTGCTTCAGACTGTCACGGCGTTCCACCTGCGTGGTCCCGAGGTCGGGGCACAGCCCACCCGTGCCGTTGTGCTGGGAGAGGGGCTCCTCCTTCAGCAGCCCACGAGCCCCAGGGTCAAATCCGAAGAGCTGTTCGGGCTTGGGGAGCTCCGCGCTTTCCACCACCACCGGCCCTGTCCACTCCGGGACCTCCAGCCCCAAGTGCTTCATCAGCTTTGTCATGACATCATCGACGTAGGCGTGGATGCGCAGGTCGGCCTGTCTGTCCTGGGGCGAGCGAGGGCAAACGCAACGTTAGGGGACAAACAGAGTGTGCGGGGACAAACATCCCCTCCCAGGGAGCGCGTGGGGACAGGGGTTGGGTGATGTCTCAGCTGCACGTGGGCTCCCGGGCTCCTGTCCCTTCCCTGAGACACCATCATCCCTGGTGGAACACGCACTGACCCTGCCTGGCACCGTTCCCTGGCCACGCCGTGGGCTGACAGCGCTCTATCAGGGTGTGGCAATGAGATCCCCACCTTGAAACACAGCCCAGAGACGGGGACGAGGACGCAAAGCCAGGCCAGCGAGCCCAGGCCAGAGTGGGACAGGGACAAAGGAGCTCTAACGACACCCCTGAAACCCCCCAGCTCTGGTTATTCAAAAGACTTCGGACAACGGTGGCACCAAAACCAGGGCTGAACAGGAACCAGACGCCTCTGCCCTGTGGCGTGGGTTACATGTGTGCGGTTCTTGCACCGGAGGATACGTCAGGATTTGGGCCGAGTATTTATTCCGCTTTTAAAATTTACCTTCCATTTCTAGGTGTTTATCAGGAGTTGCAGGTTTAAGCCCTCCAACAAGGGAAGCCCAGCCCGTTCGATCACTATGTGAGGCCGCTCTCCCATCTGGCCGCCTGGGAGGGGACAACGTGCGGGGACTAACCTGTGATGGGGCTGGAACAAGTGACCGAGGGGAAAGGAGCAGCACAGAGCAAATTGCTGTGAGCGCAGAGCAGTGAGGACGCTCTCACTCACATGTTTGGTTGCTTGTAGATTGACTATGACCAGCTTCCCTCCTCTCTTCTTCGTGATCAGCGGGAGGTTGCCGCTGGGTTTGATCTGCAGAGAGGTCCCCAGAGTGACGGAGAGATCGGCTTTCCTGCAGGGAGAAGACAAAACATCCAGGGCAGAGAAAAAGCCGTGGCTGCTCCAGCGTGGACTCTCCCAGCTGCCCAGCTGGGACACAAAGCTGTGGCCGGAATTTGCAGTGGTTTCTCTCGGCCGCTTTCCGGGGAGAGGGCTGGGTGTTGCCGTGCTGTGGGTACAGCCTCAGGGCTGTGAGGCACAAACCCCGACGAAGAAAGCCGGGCAGGGTCAGCCCAAGGGTGCAGGCAGAGGATGGGGAGCCCGCGCAGCCTCCCGGGGCACTGCGAGCACCGCGAGCCGCAGGCGTCAGCAGCCACCACGGCACGAAGAGCCCAAGCGCGGTACCTGCAGGCTTCGTCCGCCAGCGTGAGGTCGCGGTCGGGCAGGGAATCTTCCCAGTCCAGAATGGTGTCTCTCAACTTCCCTCTAGAAAACACACACAAGGTCCATGGCTTCCCCTGCCAGGCAGGGACAGGCAGCAGAGCTGTCCTGCGAGAGGGGACACTGACCCAGATCCTGGCCCAGCACTGCGAAGGACAGAGAGAGCCCAGACAACCCAAGGGGACTCACCGGCAGGCGAGGGGAGGCACAGAATTCACCTGCGTGAGGGATTTTGTGGCTGGTGCTGCAATGCCACCAAAACCCTGGCTGTTTTGCCGTCCCAGTTCAGAGCTGGGACATGCTTTTCACTCCCCAGTCTCAGAGCTGAGCCAGCAGAGCTCTGCCCCATGGCCCAGAGCCCCTGGCTCTGCTGTGCCGCCTGGGTGAGAAAAGCAGCTGGGCCCAGGGTGAGGAAGCACGAGGGGCACGTGGAGCGTGTCTGGATGCCAGATCATCTCAGGGTACCTCCAGCTGCAGAGCTGGAAACACTACGCTACTGAAGGCAAGCAGCAGCGGGGCAGCGGTGGCCGTATCCTGCTGGAGGCGAAGGGGCTCTCTAGAGCTGCCATCCCACAGCCGGACATTCTCCAGCACTAGGACACACTCGAGATTATCGGCGTGACTGGGACTCCTTGGAGATGTGGGTGCTGGCTTCCTACCTGGGCTTTTGGAGATCTCCCCTACGCCCTCTGCTTCTTCACCTGAGCTGCAGGGACTGTGAGCCCAGCCCTGCAAAGCCAGGTCTGCACGCCAGAGCCACCCCCTGCCACCCCCCGTCCCCTCGGGAGCCCTCGTCCAGCCTCCCAGCAGACGTACCTGCAGGCCCGCAGACCCCGGGCTTTGGTGACGCTGCACAGCCTGCCCGTTGGCTTCAGCCCCATGCTGCCCACCACCGTGTCCCGCACGTACTGCCTGCAGGAGAGACGGTGCCATTCAGGGCCAAACACGCAGGGAGGTGGCACCCGCTGTGACACACCCCCCCAACACGGCACACCTCACATCACGGGCACTGGGGGAAGCAGCTGGCGGCTCAGAGCCACAAGCAATGACTGGGGCACCTCAGTCCTCCATCGGACTCTGCCTGCGTCTCCAACCAGGCGCTGCTGACAGCAGCCCCACAGCTCTGCCACAAACCGGGATGGAAAACCCAGCTGGTAGCAGCCTCCTCTCCTCTCTCCAGCTGGCAGCACAGACCCTGCCGCAGGCAGCCCTGCCGGCACATCCGCCTTGCCAGGAGGAGCAGGATTTGTCGAAGGCCGCCCAGGCAACGGAGAATTCCCAGAGTGTTCCTTTCCCACCATTTGACAGGGTTTAGGATTTGGAAGGACAGGTCTGTCCGTGCCTCCACGCACACTGCACCAGAGACCTGCCAGGCAGAGCCCCACGGCACGCGCAGGGCCTCCATCGTTCCCTGGGGACAACAACAAAGCCCCCACCTCGCTGATGCCCTCCCCAGGCTCAGGGCTCACGTACTTGCCGCATTTCACACACTCTTCCACAAACATGTTCCCGTGGAGCTCAGCCAACTTGTCCCTGGGGGAGAAAACAGGCAGAAGTGAGCTGGGGAATGGTGGAGAGCCCTGGAGCAACCGGGACAGCTGCCCAAAGCCCCCTCCTCACCAGGGGTCCTGCATCTCAAGGGCTTCCCCACTCTCCAGCTCTGCCGGATCAGACCTGCCAGGTGATGTGGGGTGACAGGGACCCTCTGCCACGGCCTGGGGACAGCGAGCCAGCACAGGGCCAGCACTGAGGGGAATTATATTAGGTAGAGACAAATATGGCTGCATCGGAGCAAGGCACCAGTGCCAGGCAGGCTCTGGGGACACTGGGTGCCACAAAATGACCTGGCCTTGCTGCAGGGAGGCAGCTGGTCGTTGAAGGCGGCTGGTCCAGCCACCGAGTGTCGGGACTTCCCTGTGCCGAGTGTGGCCATCGCATACAGGCCAAGCAGGCGCTGGCAAAACTGTGGCACACTGAGCACCTCTTTGTGCATTTAACACAAGAAATACCGTTCAAAGGGAGTTTGGGCAGAGCCGTCCCTCTCGCAGGGCAGGGGAGACCCAGAGGACACGTTCAGATCCTGGCGAGAGGCCTTCTGCGCCACAGTTTCATCTCCATCATGAAAGCACTACACTATGGCCACCACAATTGGGACTAAGGGGAGGAACAGCACGTCCTGGCTTTTTAATTTTAAACATTTCCTTCCGCAGCACCAATTCTAACCCCTGTTCTGACCCAGCCTCAAATCCCTGCGCCCAGCAGTAACCAGGATCTTTGCTTTTCTCAGCACTCGGTGTTTCTCTCTGTCCTTGCACGGTTCCAGCCCTTTGCCACTTGTTTTGACTAGAACTCCCCTCAAGCTCAGCGCCAACCTCAAAGCAGAAGGCCAACGCTCTCCCGATGAGCCCCACGGTGACTGGGAACCTCCTCCGGGGCAGATGGAGACAGGACTGACTTGATTTCCCCCATTTTGGCCCCAGTTCAGCGGCGCTTACTTAAGCACATGCTTTGCTTGGGCGGAAGAGCTGCGCTGAACCAGAGCGGGAGCCGGTGGCAGGAGGCTGCGGGGAGCACGGCTGAGTTCTGGTCTTTAATTCCTATTCTTTTTCCCATGGTTGTTTAGCTTAAAAAGGCAAATGTGGTGCTAGGAGCAGGAACCAGGACTCAGGGCTTTTCATAATAGGAAATACCCCCCGGAGGGAGCCCTCTGCTCAGCCCGTGATGGCTGAAGACATTTGTGAGATGCATCTTCTCCCGAGGTCCCATTCATGCCCCTCGTTCTCATCCCAATTACCTTCATTTTATTTTCTTACTTGAATTCAGCTGCTCTCCTCTTTCCTTTCCAGGCAGCTTGCCTCACAAGGCAATTGCTTACTGGTCTTAAGTGCTGGAAATGGGTTTTATAACAGGCTGAAGTTTCTTGAAGGGAAAAAGAGCCTGTTGCCACAAGTGCTAATGGAAAGGCAGGGTCCTTTGAGGACATCTTTGAAATGGCCACCGCGCTGCTAAATGCACTTCAGTCCCCACCCACGCAGGGAGTGGAGGACTTGTACCCTCGGCTCCCGCACGTCGCAGCTCCCCGCAGAGGGAACACGGCCACGCAGGATCCCTGACCTCATCGCAGCGAGCGAGGAAATCCGAGACTGCAGCCGGTAAGTCAGACCAGTTCCAACTGCGGGACCCTCTCTCCCTCTCGCCACCCTTGCAGTTTTGCAAATTTATTGAGAGGAAAAGTATTTCTTTAAGGTATCTTGGGCCCAAGCATGCTTCCATCATTGGGGAAGCAACGCCTTTATTTTCTCTCAAGAAATTCAATTTAAGGAAACTAAAATAGCACAAGATCCAGCTCTAGCAACGCTGGTAAAACTGGGCGACAGGCATCTCTGCGAGCAGCGGGAGTGGTTTCAGATGCTCTCATCCTCCCTCCTGTCCCTTCACCCCTCTGGGTGGGTACAGAGCAGCAGAAGGGACCGTGTGCCCCGAGCGCGGCTCTGAGCGCAGTTCCCAGGAGCATGTGCCCTACTTGAAGCCGACGTCTCGCTCCCCGGGCCACGAGCCCCCAGGCAGCAGCCAGCCAGGCTGCTCACAGTGGCACCGTCGGCTACAGCCACTCAGCTGGTGGGTGGTAACATGCGACGGCCCAACACCACGACCTGTTCGTTCTACTTGTGAACAAATGGCTTCTGGGGGTGCTTCTAGAGAGCATCGAGGCTGACTTCATTTCCTCACCCTCTGAATTATTACCATACCCTCCCTGCTCTAAATTCAAGCTGGTTTATGTACCCGTTCCCACACTGGCACATCCCAGTTTCCGCTCCCAATATCAGCGGGCAGACGCCTTCCAAGCCAGCCTTGGAAATCAAGCCCCAGCATCAAACGCTTGCCCGCGAGGCCATGCTAATCGGGCAGCAAGACCAGCCACGTGGCAGCGGCGGGGACAGGCACGAGGGACCCGGAGACAGGGCGGGAGAGGCAGTACCGTGGGAATCCTGAACGCACGTGAAGGCCGTCCACATTCTGGCTGACCAGGAATTTCAGGATGCCGACTCTCTGCAGCCCCAGCAGCGCCATGTGAGTCTTGGAGGGCCTGGCATTCTCAAAGGTAGTGTCAAATTTTGGGGAGAGCCCCTTCTCTTCCATCGTCCAGACACCATTGGGCCCCCTGCACCAACGGGGACAGAAAGAGCAAGAATTGAGAGCTCAGGATCTAAAAACGCAGTTGTAAACACACCATAAGCCCTATCAATGGTGGATGAGCAAGGCACTGTGAAATGAAGGCCGTGGATCACCAGCGATTTTTGTTGTTAATGCAAGCAGAGCGCACGTAGGGCTTCTGTGGGTATGGCCTAACGTCAAATGGGTGTGCAGGAGGGAAACAGTATTTTCAGCTGGATCCAGGACCAGAGAAGAGGGATGGAGTGGGTCTGGCTGGGGTAGCAGGAAGCACAGTCCAGAGCGTTACAAGACACGAGATGGACTGGGAGGAGGTACCATCCTCCCAGCCCCTCGCCTGCTGCTCACCGCCCTTACCTGAAGTCAGGAATGCCCGAGGAGGTGCTGATTCCAGCCCCCGTGTGAAACACCACGTTGGAGGAACTCCTGATCAAGTCCGCCAGCTCCCGCACCTTCCTCTCCACTTCCTCCGGCGGGTCAAAAATCTGAGCAGAAGAGACAAACCACATGGGAATGGAGAGATGCAGGGATGCATCCTACACACCTCCCGGCACAAAGACCCAGTAAACCACGAATCCTTCTTATCCACCAAAGAAAAGAAGATTTGTCATTCCTTGATGACAAAAGCATTTAATCGGAGAGAAACAGTGTTATATAAACCATCTCCACACAGGGTAAGGGCTAAAAACACCTAACGCAGAGGAGCGTATTTATTGCTCTTGCTGACAGGCAGCTGATACCCCAAGAAGTGGCTGGGCTCCAGGGCACCGCCGGGCAGCGGGAGGACAGGAGCGAACCCGGTGCCACCCCACGTGTGCCCAACTCCAGCTGTCACCGGCACAGCCACTGGCTCTGCAGACAGGACAGTGCCGAGGGACGGCGAGCGGCGCGGGAAGCCATGGAGGTGGGGGACGCGGGGACGCTGTGGCTGGATGGGATTGTGTGTCCAGCCGGCTTTCTGGCAGGGGCACAGGGTTTCATTTCTGTGAGATGCTTCTCCAGCCCGGGCTCCTGGGGACAGGGACTGAGGACAGGCCCCTCGTGACCCTGTTCCTTCACCCCCCCAGGCTCAGAACAGGCACCTGCATGTCCCTGTCCCCTCACCCCAAAACCTGTTTTAAGCTTCCCAAGTACTGCTGAGGGCAGGGATCACCCCCACAGTGCCCAGACAGGCCCCTCACACCCACCCCCTGAGGGTCCCCGCTGGGGATCAAAGGGTCCCCGTACGGATGGGAGCCCCTGTTGGGGGGCACAAAACAGGGGGATAGTGCTGGGCTGGGACTACAAGGAGGGAGCTATGGGGTAGGCCTGGGGGGACATGGAGGGAGCCACAGGGATGGGGGTACAAGGAGGGAGCCGTGGGGCTGGAGGGAACACAGAGGGAGCCATGGGGTGGGCCTGGGAGGGGACATGGAGGAAGCCATGGCGCTGGGCTGGGGGAGACATGGAAGGAGCCGTGGGGTGGGCCTGGAGGAGCCATGGCACTGGGCTGGGGGGAACGTGGAGGGAGCCATAGGGATGGGGCAACATGGAGGGAGCCATGGTGCTGGGCTGGGGGAGACAAGGGGGCAGCCACGGGGTGGGGGGACAAATAGGGAGCCATGGGGTGGGCCTGGAGAAGCCATGGCGCTCGGCTGGGGGGGACATGGAGGGAACCGTGGAGCTGGGCTGGGGGAGACAAGGGGGGAGCCATGGGATGGGGGGACAAGGAGGGAGCCGTGGGGTGGGCCTGGAGGAGCCGTGGGGCTGGGCTGGGGGACACGGAGGGAGCCGTGGTGCCGGGTTCCTCACGGGAGACCCCCGCGGGGCCGGGGGCCCGGTTGCCATGGAAACCCGCCGGGCCGCCACAGGCCCCGGGTTGGGGCCGGGACCCCGCCGCGCCGCGCTCACCTCGGGGAGGCCGCACTTGCCCTTGTCCGAGTAGGGCGAGAGCCCGGCCGCGTAATTCACCGCCATGGCCCGCCCCGGCCGCCGGAGCGCGCATTGTTGCCGGCCCCGCGGACGGGCGGAAGCGCGCGGGGCGCGGGGGCGGGCGGGGCGCGGGGCAGGGCGCCGCCGCCGCCATCTTTGTGCCGGGCGAGAAGGAGCCGCGGGGGGGGCGGCTGCCCTCATTCTCCCGGGCCTCGGCTGGACCCCCCCGTCCAGGGCTGGGATCGTGGGCGGGGGGTGTCAGAGAAGGGCAGGGGGTGCCGGAAAGGGCTGGGGGTGCCACGAAAGAGGAGGGGTGTCAGCAAGGGCAGGGGGTGCCAGGGAAGGGCCTTGGGTGCCATCAAGGGCAGGGGGTGCCAGGGAAGGGCAGGGGGTGCTGGAAAGAGCTTGGGGCTGCTGTGGAAGAGGAGAGGGTGCCATGAAGGGCAGGGGATGCCATGGAAGGGCTGGGGGTGCCATGAAGGGCAGGAGGTGCCAGGGAAGAGCAGGGGGGTGCCATGAAAGGGCTGAGGGTGCCGGCAAGGGTGCCAGGGAAGGGCAGGGGGTACAGGAAAGAGCTTGGGGCTGCCATGGAAGAGGAGGGGGTGTCAGCAAGGGCAGTGGGTACCATGGAAGGGCTGGGGGTGCCAGGGAAGAACAGGAGGTGCCATGGAAGGGCTGGGGGTGCCATGGAAGGGCTGGGGGTGCCAGGGAAGAACAGGAGGTGCCATGAAAGGGCTGGGGGTGCCATGGAAGGGCTGGGGGTGCCGGCAAGGGCAGGGGGTGCTGCCTGGTAGGGACCCATCTGTGCCCCACACGACCCACAGCCCCAGACTCCCAAGAGGGCTTTGGAGCCTGACCTTGCTGCCCTCAGACCCCCCCAGCTGCCCCTCCAGATCTGGCCCTGCCATGCCATGTCCTCTCGCCTCTGTGCCCCTGGGCATTTCAGGGGTGCGGGCTGACCCCCTCACCAAACAGGGCTGGTCCCCCCGGAGCCCCCCCGGCCGCCCGGCGCTGCCAGCTGTAACCGCAGCCGGCCGTAACTCAACTCCCTGGCGTCTGGTGTCCCCCTCTCCGGGCACTGCGGCTGGTGGGGACATGCGGCCGGCGAGGACGGGGCTCCAGGAGCAGCGGATCTGGGAGTGGCTGAGCCGATATCAGTGGGGGAGAGACCCTCAAGCACGGCCGTCCCCCATCCAGGTGCCACAGGGCTGAGGCCGGAGCCGCCATGAAGAGCCTGAAGGCCAAGTTCAAGAAGACAGACGTGAGTGCCATTCCCAGGGACATGGGGATCTGCCCTGGGATGTCCACGGGGACACGGGGTGCTTGCCCTGAGACGATCCAAGTTTCACAGGGACACACGGACCTGCCCTGGGATGTCCATGGGGACATGGGAACCTGCTGGGGGCTGTCCCAAATTTCACAGGGGCATGGGGATCTTCCCCAGGATGTCCCCAGTGTTACAGGGACATGGTGACCTGCCCTGGGACATGGGGTGGCTGCTTACCATGGGGACAGCAGCCCCATGAAGGTCGGCACTGCTACCCTGGCCAGTGGGATCGCGCTCCCAATGCACCCAAGGGTGCTCCTGGGGCCATCTTTGGGAGCGGGGCAGAGCAAAGGAAAAAAGGCAGCATCAGGGAGAGGAAAGCAGGTCCCAGGTCCCCTCCTTGTCCCCTCCCTGGGGACAGCTGCCTGCTTTCCGGCTGCCACAGCCAGTGGAACCAGCATGTCAATGCTCCTCAATTATTCAGCACCATCCCGGCACGGTGCCGCTGGCTCTCACCATCCTCTACACCAGGCAGGGGGTGACAGTGCTGTCCCCAGTGCCCATGGCATCATCGGGCAGGCATGTGCACTGGGGGACACATGGACGGGGACACACGGACACAGGTTGAACCCCCCCACGTGGAGTCTGTGGGCCTGCCCTGCTTGGGGTGCTCTGTGCCTCGGTTTCCCCACACTGCCCTAGATACTTCTGTGAGTGGGGAGGGGTGAGAGGTTCCTGCTGCCCCCAGGGGCTCTTCCAGGGACCCGTTGCATTTTGGGGTTCCCTCCTTGAGGGGAGTTTGCCAAGCCCCCGAGGTGCAGCCAGGGCATTCTGCCCCTCCCTTGGCTCCAGTGCTGCGGGGGGAGGAAAGTCTGTGCCCCCCAGGGCAGGGGGGTCCCATGTCCCTCTCAGGGAGCAGGATCTGGGTGGCAGGAGAATGCTCATCCCTTTGGTTTGGGGGTGCATTGCTGCCTCACCTTGAGCATGGGGTAGGAAAGCTGGCCCCCCCTTCCCCAACCCCCAGCTCCCACTTTAACTGGGACCAGCCTGGGTGCTGGCTGGGATCTTGGTACCTGCTCCGTGGCAGGGATGTGGGGATGCCTGAAGCTCTGGATGCTGAGAGGGAGGGAAGGAGGGAAAGAAGGAGGGACGGAGGGATGGAGGGAGGCGGATCCTGGCTCCCACTGCGGCAGGAGCCGGACCCCGCCCGGGCAGCGATGCTGGACCAAGCTGGGGTCTGGGGTCCACGGCCTGGAGCCCCAGCCTGCCCTCGCCCAGGCGGGGGGCAAGGGATGCATGGCTGCCCGCCGCCTCCTCCTCAACACCATGAAGCAGATCTGCCTCTGTGCGGCTGCCTCCTTCGCGGTACGTCCCCGTCCTCCGTCTCCGGTCCCCTTTGGTCCCATCCTCGGGGGTAAGCCATGTCACCCCCACCCCACCTGGGCCCCCTCCATCCCCATTGCTGTCCTGGGGCTCGGCTTCGTCTTCTCCAACCTGCTTTGTCCTTGCATGACAGGGGTGTGGGGGGGAGCAGGCACCACCCTGTCGGTTTGCCCAGTAACCCTGGGAGACTGGTTTATTCCCTGCCCCTGGACGGGGTCCCCTGGCCCTGCGGGGCTGGAGGGGCTTGCAGGGACACCAGGCTGGCACAGTGGCACAGGTCCCATGCCTGGCACCAGGCACCAGGCTGGCGAGGGGCAGGATGCCAGCAGCTCCCAAAAGGTGACATCCATTTCCTGCCGCTGCGGCCGCAGCAAGCTCCGGTTTGTCATCACGGGCTGCGGGGTGAACCCAGGGCTTCCCGTGCTGGTCCTGTCCTGCTTCTTGGGGTCCACAAGCCCTCCATCCAGTCCCAGTCCTGTGCAGGGGATCAAACCAGGACAGCCCCATAGATCCCAGGAAGGCTGGAGCCATCCCAGGGGACCTGCTCTCGCTGCCGACTGTGCTCACCCTGACTTCGCCCCTTCCTTGGTGGGGAGCAAAGCAGGGCTTGGAACGGGCTTGGTGGGGAGACCTGGGCAGGGATGGGGCTCAGGCACCTCACGGGTGCTGGCTGTGTTTAGCGTTGGGGTCACTGGGATGGCAGGGGCAAGTAGGCAGTGTCGGCTCGCTTCCAAATCCTGGCTGGTCACAGCCCATTCACAGCTAAACTGGAGCAGCTCTGTAAATCTGCTGCAAACTGGGGTGGGGGGGAGCTGAAGGGGATCCTCACCCGAGTCATCTGTCCCAGCTAAACCCTCCATAGCTGGGGGCCAGGCACCAGAGCACCCAGGAAAGGGGTTGGCCCAGAGGTGGCCACGCCAAGGGATAGGGATGGGTGGAAGAGAGCAGGGATGGGGATGAGGACAGGCACCGACACCCAGCCCAGCACCCTGCCTGTCCCTGGGGACGGCACACCCATCACAGCCTCCTCTGGGCTTCATTGCAGAGCCAGGACTGGACCAAGAATGATGAGAAGCTCCTGCAAGCTGTGGACTACAACGATGCCGGGAGGGTGACATCTCTCCTCGTCCGCAAGGGCCTGGTCGCCACCAAATTGGACTCGGAGGGCAAATCTGCGTAAGCGCTGATCCATATCCCCGGGACACCGGGGATGCAAGGCTGGGGACAAGGCTGGGGGCCAGGGACATGAGTGTGACAGCCCCCGGTCTTGCTGCAGGTTCCACCTGGCCGCCATGCGGGGGAACGTGGACTGCCTGGAAGCCATGCTGGCTCACGGCGTGGATGCCATGACCAAGGATAGCTCGGGTGAGGGCATGGCCACCATGCACCCCTGGCTAATGCCATGGACCAGGCGGGGCCACTGGCACTCCGTGGTTGTTGCCACCCTACCATCAGGTGTTGAGGCTGAGGGGACAGAGGTGACACCTGTGGGGGATGTAAACTGTCTCAGCTTTCTAGGGGGACTCAAGCACTGACTGATGGTGCTCCTGGGGATGTCCCATTCAGACCCACTCCAGCAGAACCTCCTGTGTGCCCATCCGTCCGTCTGTCACCCAACTGGTCCCCTCTGCCACAGACCCATCGTCTGTTCTCTGACCTGTCTGTCTGTCCCTCTCCCCAGGTTTCACTGCCCTGCACCTGGCTTCCAAGCATGGCCACCCGCAGTGCGTCAGCAAGCTGCTGCAGGTACCGGGACTGGGAGCATGGTGCTGTGAGGGAGGGAGGGTGCTGTGCCAGTGAGGTGTCCTCTCTGTCCTTTAAGTCCCTTCTCTCACCAGTGGTGTTGGTTGACATGGTGGTCCCCGGCTCTGCCCAGCACTCTGGGGTGCTGCCTGCTCAGCTCTCCACCGTGCCAAGGAGCCACGTCCACTGGAATAGTCTGTCTGTCTGTCTGTCCCCTGTCCTCCTGTAACCCAGGCTCTGTCCTTCAGGCCTCCTGTCCTGTGGACGTGGCCGATGGCAGCGGCCGAACAGCGCTGCACCACGCAGGTGAGTGGGGACAGTGCCAGCCCCGTCCTGCTCATGTCCCGGTGGAAAGCAGAGTGCTCAGCCTCTGTCCTTCTCCCCAGCGGTCAGCGGCTGCATCTCGTGCTCGGAGATCCTCTGTGATTTCAAGGCTCCCTTGAACATCAAGGACAAGGTGAGATCGCTCTGCTCCTTGCCCTGCAATGCTGTGCAGAGCAGCAAGGGGCCAGGCTGGGCCTGCCTCTGAAATGCAGCAGCTTCTGGGGTGGAACGCAGCAGCTGTCAGTACCTGGGGCTCCTGGGGTGAAAACACACCATGAAGTGGGACATGGAAATTTGGGAGATAACGGGAACAGGGTTCCTCACGGGGGGATGTGAGCCTCGTCTGCGCAGCCTCACCCAACCTGACCTTGCCCAGGATGGCTCCACGCCGCTGATCCTTGCTGCCAAGATGAGCCACTCAGAGCTGTGCCGGTACCTGCTGCACCGCGGCGCGGCTGTCAACAGCCAGGACCTGCAGGGGAGGTGAGTCTACACTGGTGGGGACTGGGGGCGGAGGGGGAGACAGAGGGAATGGCCCCCCTCACCTCTCTGCTCACCACTCTGCTCAGGACAGCCTTGATGCTGGCCTGTGAGAACGGCAGCGTGGAGACGGTGGAGGTACTGGTCAATGCCGGTGCCCGGGTGGCCGTGGTGGACTCCACAGGTCATGATGCCGCGCACTACAGCCTGGCCACTGGCAACGCTCTCATCCAGCACTTCCTGCAAGAGGCTGCTCAGCGCCGGTCCTGGGCCAGCGGTAAGGCAGCTGTGCTGCTGGGCGCTCCTCGTCCGCAGGGCATGGACCCACGGGGGCATTTCCACCCTGCAGGGTGCTTTGGGGCAGGGATGTCTAACCCATGGCTGGAAGAGGCTGAGCAAGGCTGGGGGGGGCATGTCTCCTTTTCCCATGTGCTGGGGGTGCCTTTGCCCATGCTGTCACCAGCCAGGGGCTGGGAGGTGGTGCTGAGCCTCGGCTGCCTGTCTGGGTGTCTTGCACATGCTTGCACACACGTGTTCACACGTGTGCGTCAGCCAGTGTGTTTGTACGCGTGTGTGCATGCGTTTCCTCATGTCTGCACACGTGTGCGTCCCTGCAATTACAAACCCACGTGTATGCCCATATTTGTGTGTGTGTGCCCCGTGTGTGCACACGTGCCCCCCCGTGTACACACACGTGTGTTGTGTCCCCTGAGTGCCCACCCCTGTATGAGCACGTTTAGCGGTGCCCCTGCACACGCGTGGGCTCTGCCTGCTGCGCCCACCCCTACGATCCCCTAAACCTTCCCAATTTCTCTTTCCTCCCTCTCTGCCCCACAGAGGAGGAATCAACTGAGCAGACGTCCCAGGTAAGGGCCTGCCGGGCTGCCTACCTCTCACCAGGGCTGGCCCCAGCCTCTGGGTGGGGGTCTCCAGGAGCCCTGGGGCTCCCCAAGGTGGCAATGGCTCAGGAGGGAGGGAGGCCACTTTAGATGTGATGTCCCCATTGCCCTGGTGTCTCCACAGACGTCTTCGCCCAGCCAGTCATCTGTCAGGGAGAAGAACAGCACCCCGAGGAAGAGGAAAGCCCCTCTGCCTCCCCTGGGCACCCCCAGCCAGGTGAGAGGGGTCCCCCTTAACTCCACGGCTTCACCCGCCCCTGCGGAGGAGGTGGTGCTCAGGGGCTGGTCTGAGCTGCATCAGAGGCTTCGTCCCCGCTCCCGGGGCGCATGCACGCCCCAGCCCCCCAGCCCCTGCTGTTGTCAGGGCTATCAGCACCTTTGCCTCCACCTGTGGTCCCAAAACACACCTTCACCTGGGGGGCTGTGCTGGCATTGGGGGGGACGATGCCCTGCTGGAGCCTTTCCTTCTCTCTCTGCTGTCAAAATGTGCCCTGCACACCCCCGGAGAGCTGCCACTGAGCCTGCCACAGCCCCCCTGCTGAGGATGGGCAGGAGGGGGCTGACAGCAGGGAGGGGGATGGCAGTGCCCGGCACTGAGGCTTGGTGGCCGCTGATCTGCAGGAGGACCGGGACGCCTACGAGGAGATTGTACGGCTGCGGCAGGAGCGGGCCCAGTTCTTGCAGAAGATCCGGGGCTTGGAGCAGCAGGAGAAGCAGAGACGGGAGGTACCAGGGAGCTGCAGGGTCATGAGGGAGATGCCACCATGTCCCTAGGGAGCAGAGGGGACAGGAGGGATGGGGACAGCATTTATCCCCCTCTGTTTTCTCTCTGTTTTCTCCTGCTAGCAGGCAGAGCTGGACGAGGGCTCCCTGCGCTCCATGGAGAAGCAGGTGAGGCCGGTAAAGAGCTCATGGGTAGCCTCGGCTTTCTGAGGGGTCCTGGTGCTGGGGATGCTGTCAGGACTCCAGTGGGAGCAAAGGGGACTCCATGCTCGTGTCCTGCCCCACAGATCCGGGAGCTGGAGGAGCGGCTGGCGGCACGGGATGGTGAGAAGGAGCGGCTGGGCAAGGAGGTGGAGGCTCTGCGGAGCCGCTTGTCCTCACTGGAGGTAGGTGCGGGTAGCAGCTGGCAGTGCCAGGGGCTGGGGTGCGCGAGGACTGACGCCCACCACTCTGCACCCCCAGAACGAGAAGGAGAACACGAGCTACGACATCGAGACGCTGCAGGACGAGGAGGGAGACCCGCTTGAGTTCCCAGGTAGGGCCCTGCCTGCCTCCCAAGGCCCCCCGTGGGGCTGGGCAGCCCTCGGGGAGGGGGCACCCCGTGGCGGGGAGTGGGGACATGGGCAGACATGGCACCGAGAGTCCCTGCACCCTGCAGGGGCAGAGCTGCTGCTCTCCAAGAAGACGCTGAGCCCCTCGGCCGAGGAGCTGCTGGCCACGCTGCAGGGGCAGGTGCAGTCCCTCACCGTGCAGAACAAGGAGCTGAGGGAGAAAATACAGGCAAGTCCCCGTCTGTCTGTCTGTCCCTCCTCGCTTCTGTCCCCTGGCCCCCGCTGGCCTCACCGTCCCCTTGGCAGGTGCTGGAGAACTACGAGCGGGACGAGAGCCACCCTTCCACCCCGGGGGACTTCGTGCCCGCCAGCCTCTACAACGCTCTCCAACGCGAGCTGGAGCGGCTGCGAGCGCAGCGCTCGGAGCTGCCGTGGGGCACGGATGCGAGGGACGAGGCCAGCGGGCAACTGGAGAGGCAGACCGGAGCCTCGGAGCAAGCCCCGGAGCAAATCACGGAGGGGAGCACGGCGCAGCGGCTCGCCGAGGAGCCGGCCTGGACCTGGGGCGAGTGCAAGGCGGCGCTGGGCGAGCTGCGGGTGCCACGCACCCAGACCTCCTCCTCCTCCTCCACCGAGCAGGAGGCCAGCACTGAGCTGGTGGAGGCCCAGGCAGCCCTACGGCAGGCGCAGGCGGCGCTGGAGGAGCGGGAGCAGCGGTTGAAGGAGCTGCAGGCCCGTTTGGAGGCGGGTGCGGAGGCTATAGAGGCGACAGCCTCCCTGGGGGCCTCCCTGGAGGAGGCGTCGAGGGAGAAGGAAGCCTTGCTGGAGCGCTGCGGCCGGGCGGAGGCAGAGGCGGAGGCCCTGCGGCGGGAGCTGGAGGCCAAGGTGCGGGACTGGCGAGCGGCCAGCGGCCCCGAGCTGGAGCCGGGGGTGCTGGAGCGGCGAGTGGCGGAGCTGGTGCGGCAGCAGGAGGAGGTGACATCCCAGCTGGGGCAGCTGCGGGAGACGCTGGGTCGCAGGGAGGCTGAGCTGGGCACCCTGCGGGAGCAGCTGGCCGCCCGGCCGGTGGGACGGCGGGAGCACGAGGAGACGCTGGCACGGCTGCGGCAGGCGCAGGCGGAGGCGGAGGGCCGGGTGCCACGGGAGGAGCACGCCCGGGCCATGGCGGCACTGGAGGAGCAGGCGCGGGCGCTGCGGGAGCGGGCGGCTCAGCTGGAGGCAGCGGTGGAGGCCAAGGGCCGTGAGGCCGCCCGGCTGGAGGCCGAGCTGGCGGCAGCGGTGCCGCGGGGAGAGCACGAGGCGGCGCAGGAGGGGCTACGGGCTGAGGCGGCCAAGCTGGCCCAGCAGCTGGGCGAGCTGTCACGGCGGCACGAGAAGACGTGCGAGGAGGTGTTCCGGGTGCAGCGGCAAGCCCTCTTCATGAAGAGCGAGCGGCAGGCGGCGGAGGAGCGCCTGGCCGCCGCGCAGAAGCAGCTGGCGGAGGCGCAGGACGAGGCGCGACGGCTGCGGGAGCTCCACGGCCACGCCGAGGACTCGGCCCGGCTGGTCAGGGACAGGGACAGGAAGGTAGGGGACGGGGAAGAGGTGTCAGGAGGTGGCAAGGGGCTCCTGGGAAGGGAGATGGTGGCCTGGGTGCTGCTTGGGTGGGCTGAGCTGGTCGGGCTGGAGGGGAGATGGGCTTGGAAACATGCACACACGCATGCGCACAGATGTGCGCACACATGTACGTACACACAGGCATATACCCACTGGCATGGACCTGCCCATACAAACGTGCTTGCCCATGGGCACATGGCAGTGGCCACGGCCATGGGTGGACCCCGGGGGAGTTGGGGCTGAAGGGTCCCTGTGTCCCTGTAACCTCTGTGCGCTGTGCAGATCACTGAGCTCTCTAAGGAGGTCTTCAGGCTGAAGGAAGCCCTGAATGTCCTCCCCGAGTCCCGGGGACCGCCACAGTCACCCCCTGACAGTGCCACGCTCCAGGCCAGGATCCGTGCGCTGGAGGAGAAGCTGGCGGTGGGTGCCTGGGCGTTGTGGCCATCACCTGGAGGGTTCTGGGCTTCCACAAGCCCCCGGTCCCACGCTCAAACCTGCTCACTCTCTTGCAGGAGACAGAAACGCGGCACAGCAAGGTGGTGACGCTGTACCGGAGCCACCTGCTCTACGCAGTGCAGGTGAGGTGGGGACGTGGCTGTGGGGGAACTGGGGACACTGGTATGGGGAATTGGGGCGCCAGCCAGTCACACGTTGATGCCCATATGCATGTGGGAGGCAGCAAGGGGCTGGATCCAGCGACTGCCAACCCCGGGGTGATTGGGCCACACACAGAGACTCCCTGATGTCCCCTCTGATGTCCCCACCAATGTCCCCTCCACCCCAGGGCCACATGGACGAGGACGTGCAGAGAATCCTGTGCCAGATCCTGAAGATGCAGCGGCTGCAGGAGCAGGGCAGATGAGCCCCTGCCAGCACGTCCGTGCCACGGGGGTTGGTGGCACAACTGGTGACACAGCTGGGGGCCCAGGCCCATGATAGCACCCTCTGTGTCCCTTTGCTTCTCCGGGCAGCACCCTGTCACTGGCACATGCACCCCCCACCCACCCGACACTGGGGGCCTGTGCCAGCCCCCCACTGCCCCCCGCACCCCACCACAGCAGCAATAAAGTATTTATACCCACACCAACAGGACGGCTCATCGCTGGGGGGACGAGGGTGGGCACAGGGTGCTGGGGGCTGTGGGGAAGGTTGGTGGAGCTGGGGACAGTAGGGGATCGGTGCCATCACCTCCTCCAGCCCCGATGTCCCCAGATGGGGGCAGCTGCCCATGAAGGAAGCGGGGTGGTGGCGTGGGAAGCATTGAAAGCCTCTTGGCCAGAGCCGAAACCGCTTTCCTGCGGGTCCGGGGCAGGGAGAGGCTCCATGCACGGGGATCCCTGTGGAGCCACGCTGTCCGGCAGGTCCCCACTGGGGACGGCGTTTCCTGCGCGAGGAAGTGGGCTGAGGCCGGCCGGGGCTGCGGCTTCCCGCACCAGCGACACGGTGACAGAGCCTCTGGTCCCAGATACCTGGCCCTGCTGCGGTGAGCATGACGGGGGACAGGGCTCCCCATGGGGCTGGGGGCATAGGGGAGTGCCAGGGGCTAGGGTTGGCCCCACAGCCATCTGGCTGGGGAGCATCACGGGGAGCGCCTTGTCCATGATACAGGGAAAGCCAGGCATGTCCCCCCGCAGGGCTGAGCCAGCCCACAGCCAGGGTGGGCGACGACAAGGGCAGGATCCGTCCCTGTGGTGCTGGTCTTGGTCACAGCAGGGAACTCAGCTCAGCCCCCAGGCTGGGTTTTGGGGGGGGTCTCTGTGCCCTGGGAGGTGGGGGCCATCCGAGCCCACTGGCCCCTTTCCTGGCCAAGGCCCAGAGTGACTCAAAACCCCGATTCCGGGTACAGGACCACAGGGATGGCTGCAGGTCCCCATGGGAAACTGCGGTCACAAAGCACCGCGGGTGCTTTGCTCCCGCCTCTGCCTTCTCCTTCCTCCTGGCAGCTGGATCCAACCACTGTGGTGAGAAACCATCCCTGTCCCCAGGGCATGCGGCAAGGCCAGAGGAGAAACTGAGGCGTGGCACTGTGGGGTGGCCCAGAGACGGGCTTGAAGCCCCAGCTTTAGGGCAATGCCCCTGGACCACCTGGGGACCTGTGGCCGTGGTGTCCCTGCTGTCCCCTCCCCTGGGGTTTGACCATCCTGCCTGTTCCCACAGGTTCCTGGAACCAGGCATCTCTGCTGAGTGTCCCTGACATGAAGTGGCTTTGGGTGGTGGCTTTTGTGGCACCTGCCTGCACCGTTCCCTACAACTGTACAGTGGGCAGCACTGGGGATGGAGGTAGGGGGGCTGGGGACAATGGGGACAGAGGTATGGGGGCACGTGGGACTAGGGATGAAGGGACTGTGGCAGCTGGGATGGAGGTATGGGGGGACCTGGGGGGACGAGCAGGCTGGGGACAGAGGTATGGGACATGGGGGACAGTGGAGAGAGGGACTGGGGGGACTGGAATGGAGGTTGAGGGGAGGCGGGGGGACAAGAGGGCTGGGGACAGAGGTATGGGGACACGCGGGACTGGCCATAAAGGGACTAGGGGGCTGGAATGGAGATATGGGGGTATCTGGGGGGACTGGAGACAGCAGGACTGGGCAGACTGGGAGCGCTGGGGATGGGGGTGGAGGGAGCAGGGATGGAGGGTAGGGGCTCCAAGGAGACTGGGGACACCGCAGGAACTGAGGACAGAATAATAGGGCATCTAAGGATAGAGGTATAGGGACACTGGAGGGATTGGGGACATGGGAGGACTGGTGATGGAGCAGTAGGGACACTGGGGGTCTTGGGGACATGAGGGGACCAAGGACATTTTCACAGGGGCTGGGGACATTGGGGAGGGAGGGGCACCGGGGTGCTGGGAACAGAGCTGGGGGGCCCAGGGAGGTGCAGACCCTTCCTGACCCTGTGTCACCCCCTACCAACGCCTGCCCCTGCCATGGCATGTCCCCTGGACCCCCCTGCCAGGGACTGCCGCAGGGAATGGGGGGGTTGCCCCAGGGGGTGCAGCCAATGCCCACTGCCATGTCCCCCAGCCCGCTGCGCCCTGCAGCATGGCACCCTGGGCACCGAGGTGCTGCTGCGGTGCCCGGCCGCAGCGGGGGGACTGGCTGAGTGGCGCCGGGGGGACACTGTCCTGGGAAGGTACCCTGCACCGGGGCTGGCCCTCCCCAACGTCAGCCTGGCCCACGAGGGCCACTACAGCTGCCACCACCCTGACACCGGCGAGACCTGGGACACCGTCTGCCTGCGGCTGGGCTGTGAGTGACCCTGGGACCCCACGTGTCCCCTGCTGTTGGCTGGAGGTCCCCTGGGGAGGCCGGCAGTGGGGTGATGACTGTCCCCTGCCCCAGATCCCCCTGCCCCACCGGCCGTGGAGTGCTGGGCCATCAGCTACCCGCAGGCAGTGAACTGCTCCTGGGTCGTGGCCCCCGAGCCGCTGCTGGACACTGACTTCGTGGCCACGTACAGGTCAGTGGCAGGACCGAAGCCCCGGCTCAGCCCCCCAGGCCTGCATCGCATGTGGGGCTGCAGGCAGGGCAGCCCACCCAGCTCCCCTTCTGCCCCCCAGGCACAGCATGGGGGGGTCCACAGAGATGGGGGAATGCATCCGGACGGGGCCACGGAGCTGCTCGTTTGGGGACGTGCAGATGTTCTCCCTCATCCCCTATGTGGTGAATGTGACGGCCATGAACCCCCTGGGCGCTGCCTCCCGACTCCTGCCCTTCCTCCTGGAGAACATCAGTGAGTGCTGCTGACAGCCGGCTCCCCGCAGACCCCTCGCACTTAACCCCCCGCCTCCCAAGGTCTCGGAAAGAAATTGTTTGCTGTGAGGGGGGTGAGCCCCTGGCCCAGGGTGCCCAGAGAAGCTGTGGCTGCCCCATCCCTGGAGGGGTTCAAGGCCAGGTTGGACGGGGCTTGGAGCAACCTGGGCTGGTGGGAGGTGTCCCTGCCCAGGGCAGGGGGTGGCACTGGGAGGGCTTCAAGGTCCTTTCCCACCCAAATGATTCTGATTCTGTGACCTCTGCAGCCTGCATTGCACAGCTCAGTCAACGGGGCTGGTGGACGCAGCGCAGTCCCGTGCCAGATGCCCCAGCCAGCACCTCACACCTTCGTTGTCTCCCTGCTTCGTTAGTAAAGCCGGATCCCCCCGAGGACCTGCGGGTCTCACCCATCCCTGGGGAGACCAAGAAGCTGCTGCTGGAGTGGAGCCCGCCAGCGTCCTGGCCCTTCCCGGAGTACTTCCCGCTGAAGTATCACATCCGCTATGCCCAGGAGGAGGAGAGCTCTGTCACCAAGACGGTACTGTCCCCCCGCTGCATCCCCCACCCTCCCACATGGGGTAAACTGAGGCACAGCTGAGGGATGCCCCCCCGAGCAAGGCTGTGTCCTGCCCCCGGCCCATGGGTGCCCCCAACCCCACTCTTCCCCCAGATCGGGCCATACGAGCAGACATCTTACACCCTGACGGGAGTGCAGCCTGGCACCCTCCACCGCATCCAGGTGGCCGCCAAGGACTTCACAGACTCTGGGGAGTTCAGCGCCTGGAGCCTGCCGGCCTCGGGGACGCCCTGGATGGAGCCATGACAGGCAGAGCAGGGCCAGTGTCCCCTTCCCCATCCTGCTGCTCTCCCTTGTCCCACCGAGGGACCCCACGCACCCCAGCCACGCTGTCCCCGTGCTCCCAGCAGCGTGGAGCCACTGGTGGTGGAGGGACCTGCCAGAAACAGGCAATAAACCAGCTTGAGGCTCTGATCCCCATCCCGCTTTGGTGATGTTTTCCGTTGAGCAGCCCTTGGGGACGGTCCCTGTGAGGCCGGATGGGGCCAGGCTGGCGCTGGCCATGGGCAGGGGGGAGGGCACAGGCTCCCACCGGCTTCCAGAGCACAAAACGAGAGACTGTCGTGGCTACAGTGCAAGAAAATGACAGGTAGTTTAAGCTGGCTGTCACTGTCTTTCGGGAGACAAAACACAGATAATGTTATACATACAATGCTGATCAATAGCTAAAGGGGGGGTGTCAGGAGGATGGGGCCAGGCTCTTCTCAGTGGTGCCCGGGGACAGGACAAGGGGCAACGGGCACAAACTTGACCATGGGAAGTTCCATCTCAAGACGAGGAGGAACTTCTTTGCTGTGAGGGTGGCAGAGCCCTGGCACAGGCTGCCCAGAGAGGTGGGGGAGTCTCCGTCTCTGGAGACATTCCAACCCCGCCTGGACGCGTTCCTGTGCCACCTGCTGTGGGTGACCCTGCTGTGGCCGGGGGTTGGAGGAGATGATCTCCAGAGGTCCCTGCCAACCCCGATGTTCTGTGATTGTGTGACCCCGCCATGCCCCACACTGGTTCCCCCCCACCCCGGCCTGTAGGGCCTCCATCGCCCCTCTCCACGGTCTGAGGTGGTCTCCAAGGCCCACACCGGTCTCCAGGCCCCGGGCGACCTCCCGGGGTCCCGCTCTCGCCCCCGGAACCTTCCCTCAGGTCTCCGCGGGCGGGCGGGCTCTCGGCGAGGGCACAGCTCGATGACGGACGGCAGACACAGCCAGTAGCAGACGAAGATCCGCCCGTCGAACCAATGAGCGGGGGAGGGGGGCGGGGCTACTTCCAGGAAGTGGCGGGTGGCATTAGGCCTGAGGGGGGTGCGCGGCCATGCCGCAGCGGGAGCCGGTGGCCGTGAGCCGGGGGGCGGGTACAGAGGCCGGGGGCGCTGGGGGCCCCCCGATCACTGTTGAGGGGATCTGCATCCCTTCCCAGGTCGGAGGGGTCCCTGACGGCTGTAGGGGGGGTCCCCAGGCTGGGGGGGGGGCGCTAGGTGGATTCAGCGGGGGCAGCCGGCGGACCCCGTCCCGGCCGCGGATCTCTCGGGGGGGGCCGGAAGGGCCGCGGCCCAGCCCCGGGGCTCTGCGGACGGCGGTGCTGCCCCCTTGTGGTGCCGCGCGGCGCGGCCGCGAGGGGGCGCTGTTCGCACATGCGCAACGCGAGGGGCGGGCCGGTGTGCGCATTGGCTGGTTGGAGCCCCGTGCGCATGCGCAGCGGCGGCTGTGCATAGCGACCCCCCGCGCATGCGCAGTGCGGCCGGCCGAGTCCCGCATGCGCTGTGTGGCCGGCGGGGCCGTGGTCTGCGGGCAGCGGCCTTCTAGGGTGCCTCAAAACATTGCACACACCTCAGGAGCTGCAGTCTTTGGCGTGGCCCTCTTCACACACGCTCCTCTTGCTCTCTCAGATTGCTCATATTTTTATTTTTTTTTCTCTCAGCCGCCTCTTGTCCCTCTGGCCCCTTCAGGACCTTCCTGCTTCCCTCGCAAGGCCTTGCTGACTTCTTGCTTGTGCCCCACAGCCGTCATCTACCTCTGTAGCTCCCTTTGGATCCCTCTTGTTTCCTCAGAACCTTTCCCGAGGTCTTTTTTGTGCCCTGGAGCAGTTTTCGTCCCCTGTGCTATCTAGGATGAGTCTGTCCGGTCCTTCGCCCTGGGATGATATGTGAATCAAGAAATCACAGGCTGGTTTGGGTTGAAGGGACCTTAAAGCCCACCCAGTGCCACCTCCTGCCCTGGGCAGGGACACCTCCCACTACACTGGGTTGTTCAAAACCCATCCAACCTGTGCCCTGCTCAGATCCCACCTTGAGTTCCTCCTCGTTTCCCCAAGCAAGGGAAGGTGAGGGCCACCAGCAGCTTTCAGACCTGGCCGCTTCTGTGTGGGAAGCCCGAGGTGGTGGGTCTCCGTTTTGGACCTGGGCTCTGGCGAGGAGCTCGGTGAGGATGAAGATGAGGTGGCAGAGCAAGCGCAGAGCCCCGCAACCACCCTCACCCCAGCGCAGCCCTTTCCAGGGTGCTCAGGAGGCCCTGATGACCTCCAGACTTCCTTGGCACCTTCACCAGCCTTTGTAGGAGCCCGGGCTGTGTCCTTCTGCCCTTCAGACAGCCCCAGCGCCTTCACCGGGCTTTGCCAGGGCGCGGGCAGTGCCTGCTGTCCTTAAAGGGTGTTTTGGAGTTCATGTCATGCAGTGAAGTTCCATCTTGCTCCAGCTGATGGCACGATTGGGAGGGTGTAGAGCAGAGATTTTTTTCCCAGGAAGACAGACGGCGTGTTGGACATCTTCCCGGTTCTCCCGCTCGAGTATTTGATATTGTGCAGCGTGGGTCTCAGCCTCGCACCACGCCGGTATTCCCACCAATAATGAGTTCAGAGAAGAGCCTGTTTCTTATAAAATGAGAAAATAAATACAAGCCAGGCCAAGTCACTAGGTCAGAGATGAGACAAGAGTTATCTGCAGGACAAGCAACCGGCAGTTTGAGGCTGTAAAGGACTTCCAGCCACAGGAACGGGCTCCCACCAGCAGGAGTTAATGGTATGTCAGTCCACAGGAGAGCTTCCTTCCACAGCACATGTGTGTTTGAGGCAATAATCCCTCCAGGGTTTCAGCTCCTTCTGTGTCTGACTTACAGCTGTGTAACCTTCCAAACACACAGCAAAGGCATTTTTCTCTGGGAAAGTGTCAGCTCCCTTTGGCCTCACGCTGACAATCAGCCATTGTGTGTCCATTCGGTGATCCAGAGCACACTAAAAGAGACTCCAAACTGGCTGGGCTGAACACCTGGGCTTTCCTGGTGCCGTTGTGTAAGCCAAATGTCCTTTGAGTTCATACCGTGGTGTATGGGGGGAAATCGGGTGTCCAGGAGGGGAAGTCTTCGCAGTTTGGAGCAACGAATGGCTCAGGAACGTGTGTAGGTTAGGAATGCATATTTGCAAGGACTTGCAACGGCAAAAATTGATTATACATATGGGGGCAAAAAGTCCACCTCCTGATTTTCTTTGCATTTTGTGGATTATGCTGTTTGAGGAAGAAAAAAAATATATTACTTATTTCAGGGAGGCAGAGTTTCTTAGTACTTAAAAGCCAGGAACAATTATTTTTCTTCCTGTCTCTGTCACTTCCATCAGCGTGTGACCTTAGGAAGGACGTCAGCTTTGCTGCAAAATTTCCATGTCTTTAGGATGACAGTAATAATTAATACCTCACAGGATGCTGGAGTGGAACTAGTTAATATTCAAGAACATCTTTAATCTTTTTGTTGACTCAGATCTTAATAAAGCCATTGCTTGCAACACAAGGTTTGCATTCTAAAATGAGTTTAAAATGGCATAAATTCCATATTCTTTCTAAAATGTGATGGCAAATTCATGAGAGCTTTTACAGGATGGTTCCTGTCATCTGAACATTATGTGTAGTTTTTGTTTGTTTTCTCTTCATACCTTCTTAATAAGAAATCTTTGAATTTCGATTCTGATTAAAAAATGTCCTTGGCGGGGCAGTTTTTTATTGTTGCCTGGCAGCTCTCATAGCTTTCACAGATGTTTCTCCATCATTTACATTCAGATTCCATTTCTGCAGTTTTCTCTGTAACCAAAATACACCACTTTATTAATTTCTTTATAGAAACTGAGTTTTTGGAATACAAGGCAGCGACCTGAGGCAGTTGGTGTGTGTGTGGTTATCGTATCTCCATAGCTGGCGAGGAGCACGAGGAACGTGAGCAGCTACAAGATGAAGCCGTGGACCAAAGTTTCACCAGATCCTTTTCCAACAGGTAACGATTATCCCTGAGTGTGTTGTGGAAGGGACCTGCGTGGAGGGAATCGTTAGGCTCGCTGTGACAGTGCATGTGCTTTTCTGCTGCTATGTCATAATGTGATTTAACTGGGGTTTTTTATGCCAGCCACACAGCTGGTGGCAGACAGGGAGTATGTAACTAAAGCTGTGATTTGGTAAGAAAGGAGCCCGCATACCCTGACTTTCCTGGGTGGAGAGCTTGGCAGTCCTCTGATAGATCCTTTCCAGCTTGGGTTTTTCTTTCTCTTTGGCCTCAGAAGAAGGGGCCCGCTGGGGAGCTGCCCCTTTCCAAACCTTGTCTCTATCTTCTTGCACCTTCACAAGGCTCCCGTGTTTAGTCTGGGGCTTGCTGTAACTTAGCAGCATTAGGGAACTTAACGATTACAGTAACCTGCAAGAATGCCTGACTGAAAACCCCTCTGTGCCAGGCAGAGGGGCTCCACTGGGGCGGTGAGGGGTTCCTGGTGTTGTACCCTCCCTCTTTTCCTTTTACAGCACTTCGAAGTCTAATAAAAGCTGCTGATTCCCGTTTAATGGATAACATTGGTTACTAACAAGCTCACCTCCCTCTTAAAAAGCCAGCGTCGGTCTCAGGAGATCTAATTTAGGAAGCACATGTAAGGCAAGGGTGTCCTGCAAGGGCCTCTGGGGTGGAAGCCACACCACGCCGTGCTCCAGGCTGGTCAGCTGCCAGAGCTCAGAGTATTTTTATCCACCAGCCAAGCTGCCAGAGGCTCTCCTCAGGCTCTGCACCACCTGAGCCTTGTGCAGGGCAGACTTGCCTCTACAACAGGCTTTAATTCTTCCTGAGTGGGGCAGGGACTCCCTGATGGCAGCATCCAGCAGCGAGCACTGGTGGTGGAACAGACTGGACACTGCAAACAGAAAGGCTCCTTTGGAGCCTTGTGCTACAGATCTCTTCTGGTGCCAGCGCTGGTACAATGTCAGCTTGCCCAGTTCAGTCTGGTCCACTGGATCTGCAGTCTCCTCCTTCTGCAGGTCCTCCATCCTCTTGCTTTCTCAAGGCATTGGTGCTCGCCTGAGGGACCAGTGGATTCTGCTCTAGTCCCCATTTCTCCTTCGCCATGGGGCTGAGCTACCACCTGCATTTTCTCCAGGGTTTTGCTAGAGGATGATATCGTGCTGCAGAGCTCAGAGACTTTGATCACTTGTTGTCAAACGGTTCCAGCAGAGGCAAGGACGCGTTTCACTAGAGCAAAGCAAAACCACTCTATTAAAATACAGAGGGGAAAGGGCTCTTTCGGAATGCATGGCAATGTTTGGGTGTGGAAAGGTCTGATATAGTAAAATCTGTTTCGCTAACAATGACATCTGATTTCAGTGATATTTCCCATAAGGTGCCATTGTCCTCCTCAAAGTGGTGAGTGATGTTGGAGGACACCTGCGTTGTCATATTGAGTACTATGGAGAAGACTTAAGTGTTACTATGGTCATGCCGCTGGTATAATGCAGGTGTGTATGGGCACATCAGCGAAGATCACCGCTGTACATCGGCATGTGCTTATAGTCGCTGTCTGTGGCCACCTGTGCTCTGAGCCATCTCCAGCCCCCTCCCTGAACACCACACACATTTCAAACCTGCCATTTCCACTCTGCAATACGGCAAAGGAATCCCTCCATCTGCGGCCTGTCGTTTGCACGAGTGACAAGTCTGTCAGAACACCACAAAAGCACGACATCCGTAGCCATGAATGCTGTTGTGATGTGAGTGACATGAAGCTAGAAGGGATCTTGGGTGTCTAGAGACAATCAGGAGACATGAAAGCAGACAGCTTCACCCTGTTCAATATGGTCTTCTTTAAACTATGTTTTTACTTCAGATTTGGGCTGCCAATAACTCATTCAAACAATGATCTAATGCCTATGTGAATGTTTGTAAAACCTCACTGCTCTGGCAGGTTGAGTGCTTGCCAAAAAGCAATCACATGTAATTAGGGAGAAGGAATTTGAATATACTGGCCTTTCAGTGCAGCATATTTTCCAGTTGTGTTTGTACCATTTTAACTATCTCATTAACTGGGGTTGTGCTCCGTGTTGGGGTATGTGTGACTTGCTCCTGTCTTCAAAGGGATCTTCTCTGTAGACAGCACTGCCAAAAACCTGTCTGCAAACTGCCTGGGATGTGAGGTACCTGTGCTGGACTGTTCCGCGGTTGTGCCCAACGGCATCACTGGTGTGACTTTTGAGGGATGTAAGTATACGAGGAATTCCTTATATACTTCCCTGGGGCCACGGCTCTTGGAGGCAACGGAGACTACACTGCGATCAATCACTGGCCATACCCTTTCTGGGAAGAACTTTGTTCGTGTCTGAAAGCAAGATGGAGGAAAAGCTTTTCAGTCAAGCAGGATAATGAGCATCACACACTTGTGACAGTTGGTAAATGGCTCAAGGAGTTTCCCTTGCGTTCAGCACTGGCACTGGTTACCGCTCCTTTTCCGTGGTCAATGACGGAATGAAGAGGAGAGAGCCTGGCACAGGCACTGCCCCAAATGGTCTTTCAGGTTCTCAACTCCCTCCACCTTCCGGTGTTTCCTGCTGTGCAGAAGGTTCCTGAGGAGGCTTTTCAGGCACGTTGAGTCCTGAACGAGCATTGGGAGCATCTAAAAGCTCCCAGCTTTTTGAGGGAACACCTGGGAACACCCTGTGACATTGTTGTGCTGTCCCTAGCATCCACTCCCTCATCCTGCTCTGCAGGAGTCCTTTTCCCAGGAGAAGGGGGCCACCACACAGCTTGACAAGGCCCCCCGTAGGACTGGCAAACAGAACTGTTAAATGGTCATTGCTCACCTGAGGAGAAGTTCCAGCTCAGGGGGAAATTAGAGCCCGCCTGGGACAATAGATCCTTGAGAACTCCAAAACACCTGAAGGGTTGGTACCAAAGCACAGTTGATATCTCAACTCAGGAGGTCAGGGACACAGGCAGGTCAAGTCCTGTGAGACCAGGACTCATTATTTATGGGAGGAAATTTTTTCCTGAATGTCAGAGAGGAGAGGTGGATTCTGCTCTCCAGTGACCACTGGAGTTTGAAAGCCTAATTTCCAGCTAACGGTCACCACACAAACTTGTGCTGAAGAACCTGACCTAGTTTGAATAATTAGAGGTAATTGTCAGCTCTTTCCAAATGACAAAACCCTTAATCACCAGCAGATGCTTCGCCAGCCTCACAAAAAAGGCTGGAAACCCATAATGGGATGGGAGTATTGTTGCCCCAGAGGCACCAAGTTTCAGGAATGGGCAGGGATCTTCCTTAGGGTCTTTTCCAATACATGGTTGGATGCTCGGACTGGGGCACTGATTCAAGCTCATGGACTGGGCATCTCTCCAGAAAAGATGTAAATATGCCATGAGCACATAGATGACTGACACTGACGTATCAGAGAACAAGTTCAAGTGAAATGGGGAGCTGGAAGTTTGGGTTGCTCCATGGGTTCCTGTTCCAGATCCCGGAATCTAGAGACTCACATCCCTCAGCTAGTCTGGGCTGTCCTAAAGCTTTTGGAGCCCCGGGCATGGAGGCTCTGACAGATGCCTGTGTGCTCTGTGGCAACAGATCCTTGGAGCTGTCTGCCAAGTGCACTTCTGGGAAGCTAAGGCGGCCCCGAGTTTCAGTGGAAACCCCAGAAGATCTCTGGAGATCTGTGTTCTGCCAGCAGAGCGTGGGAACCTTTGACTTGGAAGGCTGGTATTTTCCAGTCCATTTTGTTGGAAGGGGCTGGACTCCCAGGTCCTGGGGGCGGTGAGGCAGAGCTGAGGGGCAGCCGGGAAGGGAAAATACAAGACTGCAAGAAGCTGGGGACTACTCCCAGTCACAGAATCACAGAATCACAGAATGATGGGGGTCGGAAGGGAGATCATCTCCTCCAACCCCCTGCCCCAGAGCAGGGTCACCCACAGCAGGTGGCACAGGAACGCATCCAGGTGGGGTTGGAATGTCTCCAGAGACGGAGACTCCCCCACCTCTCTGGGCAGCCTGTGCCAGGGCTCTGCCACCCTCACAGCAAAGAAGTTCCTCCTCGTCTTGAGATGGAACTTCCCATGGGCAAGTTTGTGCCCGTTATCCCTTGTCCTGTCCCCGGGCACCACTGAGAAGAGCCTGGCCCCATCCTCCTGACACCCCCCCTTTCAGTATTTCTAAGCGTTGATAAGGTCCCCTCTCAGGCTTCTTTTTTCCAGACTAAAAAGCCCCAAATCCCTCAGCCTTTCCTCATCAGAGAGGTGTTCCAGTGCCCTCAGCATCTTGGCAGCCCTTTGCTGTCCCCTCTCCAGCAGTTCCCTGTCCTTCTGGAACCGGGGAGCCCAGAACTGGACCCGGTGCTCCAGCTGTGGCCTCCCCAGGGCAGAGCAGAGGGGGAGGATGACCTCCCTCCACTTGCTGCCCACGCTCTTCTCGATGCCCTCCAGGATGCCACAGATAGGTGAGATGCACAGACAGTGCTTTCTGTGCATCTCACCTATCTGTGAACCAGACACCTTACGAACTGTGCCACCCTCTTCCCTGCATAGTTGTTATCTCAGCATGGGAGGAGACTGCTGAAATAAGAGGGTCCTTGTAGAGCTGACGTTAAAAAAGGACCCTGTCTGCAACATCTTCCCTGCTCTGGCTTGAGCTGCAAAGAGCGAACCCTCCACTCTCTTGCCTCATCCACTAGCCAGAGGAAAATACTTCTGAGCCCCGTGATTCTGCCACGCTGTATCCCCAGGCCATCTCTCTCCCCCAGGAATGTCTCCCTGACTCCTGCTGCTGCTTCCCTGCAACAGGCAAGAGGTCACAAGCTGCGTGTCTCCATCCTTGTCACTCAGGGATCTCAGGGCGATGCTGCACTCTCTGGCTTTCTTAACCTCTTTAAGCCCTAGTTTTTTCTTCCAGGGCTTAGTTTCTGTGGCACTTAAAGGTAGTAGTGGCACTATTTCAGTTTTCCGATCATGAGCTAATTGAGTCTAATGTGAGCGTGTGACGTTGGCTACACTCACATAAAGCCACACCGAGTTCCCTCAGGTTACACCGTAACCCCCACTGGAGTGGGAGTTGTTTCCAAACAGGCAAAGCCCTGAAGAAAGGAGACAGTATCTGATGGGGTAAGAATATCGATGGGAAGAGCAGGAGACACGGCACTACCTGAGATATCCCGGTCTTAGCGAGGCACCTGGAGGTGTTTAGACACTCCGCATAAGTAGGAATGGGTGCTTCTGGAAGGATCTGAACCCACCAGAGAATTAGTCTTCATTGCTAATTCCCTTATGTTGACTGCAAGTGGTGGCTAGGTGAGATCTGACTTAAGAGTTATGTGAAATGTAGGAAAAGGAACACTCCAAGATGATGCGAAGGGGACTGGCTGAGGGGAAATGGCGGGTTTGCTGGTGTGATGCTACCTGGCAGTGCTAAAAGAGAACAGACGGACAGGGAGCACGCCGGAGCATTTGCAGTACTGCAGGAACCAGGGCTCCCAGGGGTGTTTTGTCTTCTGTACAATTAGTTGGTGAAAAGTAAAGCAAAGGATGGGAAACCCCTGGAATCGGTCGAGCAAGGAGTTGTCCTTCTACCCAAGCAGAGAGCTGTGAGAGACGTACTTTCCAGAGAGAGTGCTGTAATGATGCGCTAAGATTGCTCTGAAGTGACTCTCGGCACATTTGGTGCGTTTTATAGCACACTAGTATTCATCTATTCCTGTATAACCGCCTGCAGTGGGACTAATAATCAAGAATCCTGACTCTAAACCGACGACTCCCTTGGGAACGTGTCTGGGACGAGACTTACTCTGGGGTCTTTGAAGCGAGCAGTAATGTGGAAACAGTGACACCAGTGCAGTTCCCATGAAGTAGGGGGTCTCCCGTGTGGGCTTGGGTGTGGAGCTCTTCAGCCAAGAAAGGGTGAAAAATGAATCATAACACCTTTGGGGAGAGGTCAGTCTTCCCATGATGTGTTTGTTTAGGGCTTGGCTGTTACTACAGGAAGAAAAACCCCAGAGCAGTGGCACAGTGTGTGGTGATCAGAGCTCGTAAAAGGGGAGGTGGAGGGGATGAAGAAGCTCTTCCAGTCACGCAGAGAAGGACAGTCACGCAAAGAAAGGCACTTTCCAAAGTCCTCCAAGGACGTTCATACGCAGC
Organism: Larus michahellis; assembly: GCF_964199755.1. Taxonomy (NCBI): domain Eukaryota; kingdom Metazoa; phylum Chordata; class Aves; order Charadriiformes; family Laridae; genus Larus; species Larus michahellis. The sequence continues at coordinate 2,944,516 of NC_133918.1, forward strand.
AACTTGCAGACTGGGGAGATCGTGGCTCTCCTAAACCCTTTTGTATGTATCGCCTTCCCTGGGTCTTGCTGATGGAGTGGGAAAATCCTGCTGTGTCCCACGGGGTCTGGAGACAACAGCAAGAGCCAGAAGGTGTATAGCCATGAGTCGTTCCCAGGGCCGTGCCTACAGCCCCCTCGTCACAGCTGATGCCTTCCCAGGTCTGGCGAGTCTCAGCCGAGTGCTTTGCTCCATCCCAGCCATGCTCACTCCCAGACGCCAGCTTTCCCGTGTCCTGGTTCTTGTCCTGCCCATTCAGGCTGCCTCCTCCGCACCTCCACATTACTTGGGAGAGGGTTGGCTGCTCCCTGCGGTACAGAGAGCTGGTGGGTGGGAAGGACAACACAGCTCTCTGGGCAGGACCCAGAAGGAGACGGTCACCAGACCGCCAGTGACAGAGCTGGGGACAGGCTCGCCTTGGACGTGACTCAGGCAGGACTGAGCTGAAATGGAGCTCCTGGCCCAGGGGCCCCAGGTGAGGCTGGCTGGGGACCGCTAAGTCCCACGAGGGCACTCAAGACCCTGACAGAAACGCATCACACAAACTGGATGTGGCCTTAAGCAAAGGCCATTTCTCCACTGCTGTCTCCTGCCAGATCTTCCCAGCCCCGACTCAGGGCCTCATATACCCTTTAAGATCTGCTGTTCATGCGTCTCTCCCCAGAGAAGGGCTGGGACGCCGCCAGACTCCAGCAAACCGTTCTGACCAGTCACCCAGTGCTGGCAGGTTACTTCTGCTGGAACAAACTCCATCTATTGCCTCTCTACAATGCTCCTAGCCCAGACATCCTCCTCCGCTCTTACTGCCAGCGTTGTAATGAAAAATGGCTCTTCTATTATGTCTGCTTCCATTTGAATCCCTCTAGGAAAGATCTCGTGTTCTCCAGCTCTTTGCTGCTGAAATTAGCACTGGCATCCTGCAGGATTTCAGGGCTTGACTCTCGCATCTAGCACTGGGAAGAGTTACTGAGGCTGCGGAGACAAGATGTGTTTGAGAGCCAAGTGTCCAAAAGTACACGCTTAATAATAACACAGTGAAAAGGAGGCGCTCCGGCAAGGCAGCGAAACCATCCTGCTAAGGATGGAAAAAAAAAAATATATAAATGCGTTTTTGGGGTGCTTGCACAATGCAGAAAGGGTTAAGCTGTGGCACAGCATTTGGGACAGCTGCAGAATGCTGGAGTGGGCACTGGGATTGGAACCAGGATGACAGTTTTAGGTCACTCACAAAGCTTTCTAATTACGCTTTTTTGGAAAAAAAAAATGGTGTGTTTTATTCTGTAAGTGCTGAACATTCCACAATTGCTGTGTTTAATAAATACAGCGGGGGCTCCTAGGAGACTGAATGGGGCTGAATGAATGAAGTATGCGAGACATCTGAAACCTATTAGTTGGAGCAAACTGTTAGAGAGGCAGGAATTCTTCTCTTTTTAAAAATATTTATACATTTTGCTTTAATGTCAGGCCAACATCTTATTTGGGGTTATGTTCCAGTGGAAGGAAAGGTGTGTCGGGGGGAAATGCAGGGGGAGGGGAGGTACATTTTTGGTTCAGTCCCAAAAAGAGCAGAAGGGCCGTGTGGCTTTAGTAGCATACTTTCCTCTCGGAATTGAACCCAGCACATGGAAACACAAGGCGACATTGCCCCGGCCTCGAAGGGGGATGAACGTCTTGGGACTCAGTTCATCCTGGTGTGCGTTTTGGGTAGCCGACTGGGCTCATCAGACCTGGAGCCCCCTTGCCTGGGACACCGGGAGAACTCTGCAGCCCTCACAAGATTAGGTTTATGGATGCCGTGAGACTTAGCTTGTTTAATCTGGTTTTGATATTTAGAGAGGAATTAGAGCGCATGGCCAACGTCTTCTCCAACACGTGGACAGCTCCATGAAGTCAGACTGGTGTCCAGCACCAGCAAGAATGACGCCACATCCCACCCTGCTCTGTTCAGCGCCCTCTGACGCAAGGTTTCCACCCAGGCTTTTCCTTCTAGTGCAGAAATTAGCTCATCTGCTTATTAAAAGGCAGAAAAATAGGGAAGATGGATGGAAAGAACCAGAGAACAAGCAGAGCTAACGGCTTGTTAGGACCCACTTCACCTGCACAGATGTCTCTGGAAAGGGGTTTAGCAGAGTTGACAACACCCACCTTCAGTCTGGACATACTTTATGCTGAATTTTCCCTCTTTAGTGTCAGCCTCCATTGCGGAGAGGCCAAAGAGCCCCTGGAGAAGCAGTGGAAAGGGGCAAGGACCCCACCCGGCTCTGCGTGCTGTTCGACCCAGGGTGTGCCGCACACGGCCATGGGCAGAAGAAGGGAGCCCAACAAGCTGCCAGACTTCCTTGACTTTCTAGGGGCATGGCCGCAGGACTGGCTCTGCTCCTCTAATGTGTCTACATGTGTCAGCTCAGTCCAGCCAGGTCCAAATATGAGTGGCCTGGCTGCAGATGTGGGCTTTGTCTACTCTAATGTTCGTATTTATGGAATCATAGAATCACAGAGTGGTTTGGGTTGGAAGAGACCTTAAAGATCATCCAGTTCCACCCCCCTGCCCTGGGCAGGGACACCTCCCACCAGCCCAGGTTGCTCCAAGCCCCGGCCAACCTGGCCTTGAACCCCTCCAGGGATGGGGCAGCCACAGCTTCTCTGGGCAACCTGGGCCAGGGGCTCACCACCCTCACAGCAAACAATTTCTTCCTGATATCCAATCTAAATCTCCCCTCCTTCAGTTTGAAACCGTTCCCCCTCGTCCTGTCATTACACTCCCTGATGAATAGTGCCTTCCCATCCTTCCTGTAGGCCCCCTTTAGGGACTGGAAGGCTGCTATAAGGTCTCCTCGGAGGTCTCCTCATGGTCTGCTCTCTCTTCACCACCTGCCACTTCATCGATCTCGCCTCCATTCCCAGCTTCTTTCTCCTCTTCTAAGATGTCTACAAACAGTGAAATGTGCAAAGAGTCCCAGGAGACCTGGGGAGGGTAGGGGTCTTCTGTCTGCATACCATCACCCATCTTCCAAAGAGAGCTGGAAGCCCTGTAGGACCACACAGTATGACTGTCCCCACTCACAGGAGCTCTGATGAAGGAATGACTGCCCTTACAGCCAAGTTTCGTCTGTCCACATGCGCTGCAGGTCTGTGCGAGTTTCTAGCTTCCAGTCATCCAGTGAGCTGTGTCCTCCTCCAACTTGCCGTTTGGGCTGGGGTCTGGGGAGACCCTGCCTTGTAGTTAGTGAGACATCTGTTCCTCACACAGCCCCTTCTGGAGTTCTCAAGGGGCCATAGTTTCTTAGATTTGATTTCTGTGATCACATCTGGGAGGACAGGAGATGTGGGGTTGTGGGTGCTCAAGGGTCAGCTGGGGAGAGAGGGGAGCGGATGTTGCCAGAACATCTCCAAATTTAGGCTGCATGTTTCCTGCTGGAGGTTGGGGTTAGGGACTGATACCTAGAGCCAACTTGTACAAATTGGTGGCAAGTCTCCCAACCTTTGGTGCTTCATTTACGTTTCATGATCTGTTACCTTTTCCAAGACACGGAGTGACATTTGAGCTCACCTCTCCTTGTGCAGAAGCTTTGGACCAAAGCTAAGGATGGTGTCAGAAAGGTCCAGATTATGCAGTATTTTCCAACTGATAAGGGATATGTAAATTATTCCCGCTTTTCTGTAATTCATGGTGAGCTTTATTCAGCCCAATTTTATTGCACGTGGCACACATTCATACTTAAACTCACCCCCTTCCTTTCAGGCTTCCTGAAGCTAAAATGTAAAGTTTTAGGAAACTCAGAAATTCCAAATGTCTTCCATTATCCTCCTAATCTTCCAAAACCTATTAGATTGTAGGATATCTCTCCGCTGCATAGGAAACAGATGTTCTTCTTGCAGCGGGGACATGCAGGAGGCATCATTAAATTTGTTTAGTTTAGAGTGTCTCGGAGATGTGATTGTTCTTTGTGGTCACAAGTTGCTACAACCTTCTACGTGTGAGCTAGGGTCTGGTTGAATTTAGAGCGGTGCCAGTAGAGAATTTCTGTCGAGTTTCTTTTCACCATTAGTAACCATCCCTTAGCCGAGACTTTGGAAAATCATTTCTGGGCAGTTTTGGATTGCATCGGTTAGTCAGTTTGGAGGTGGCTGCTCTGAAAACATGACTGGGGCATGGGATGAGGCTGCTTCTCCTTTTAGTAAGGAAATAGCGTAACCTACAGATCCAGAGGGTCCATGAATGGATTTAATTCTTCCTAGAGCTGTAGTGGGGGAGGATTTAATTCTTTCTAGAGCTGTGGTGGGGGAGGCACTGAGGAGACATGGCATTTCAGCCCTCTGATCGCACTTTCTCTGGGGCATCTCTTCACCATCAGTAGGAGGATCTTGGTGGGTTTCAGTGTGGTCATTTTTGTGTATCTGTAACTTGTTTTTTCAGATCTCCTTTTTTTTTTTTTTCCCCTTCCTTTTTACCAGGTTCAAACAAAATTGTGCTTTCACTAAAGACACCAAGGGAGGTACCAGTGCTATTTCCAAAATTTCTTTCTTTTCCTGCAGATTGGAGGTTCAGAGTGTGCGTTCGTCTGTGTGTGTGTGTGGGTGGTGATTGCATTTCAGAATTTCCAAGACTGTTATAGCTTTTACTTTTTTTCCAAGCAAGTTAGTCAAATAAGAGTTCTCCCTCCTGAAAGATCTAGACTCCACTTGGAACAGAGGTCTCCATGTATAAGAGAAGCTGAATAAAAGCTTCTCTCACTGGAGGAGATTATTTAAGGGTTAGACCAAAGCAGAACAACGTAACAACAAACACAGAGAGGGGACGCAGCGCTGTTTTATGTGTTGGACAGATTTTCCACCCTGAATATGTGTTGGTGGGAGTGCCAGGGACAAACGCTTTGGAAAAAGTGTCTTAAGCGTGAGCCAAGACTTTCCTTCACCAGCTCAGGTGTACAACGTATCATGACCTTAGTCTTGCTCATACGTATTTCTGAAGGTGTGTCTCATCCGAGCCTCTTGGGAGCACCATTTCCTCATCTTGTGGGACTGTCTGGACACGTTACCCTCCAGCCTCCCACCCTGCAGCTGGCCTTTGAGGAGGGCGGGTGCTCCCTGGCTGGAAATGGGTTGTTAGGGGGTGAAGTGACCCATGTAACGTGATGAAGATGAGCCGGAGCCTTGATATTGAATGGAGCAGCCCTGTCAGGTGCTGAGCAATTGCGGAATTAAACACAACTCTGTTTAATTAGAAGCAACTTAGTGCTCTAGGTCAAGAAAGGCAATGGATGGAAGCATTGCCAGAACTGCAGTCTTGGGATGATGGCAGGAAATTTAAGTGATGGTTTGAACATTAGACACAGTGACTGTGAGGACAGGCTGAGAGAGTTGGGGGAGTTCAGCCCGGAGAAGGCTCCGGGGAGACCTTCCAGCCCCTTCCAGTCCCTGAAGGGGGCCTATAGGAGAGATGGGGAGGGACTCTTTATGAAGGAGTGTAGCAATAGGGTGAGGGGGAACGTTTTTACACTGGAAGAGGGGAGATTGAGATGAGATGTGAGGAAGAAATTGTTTGCTGTGAGGGTGGTGAGCTCCTGGCCCAGGTTGCCCAGAGAAGCTGTGGCTGCCCCATCCCTGGAGGGGTTCAAGGCCAGGTTGGCCGGGGCTTGGAGCAACCTGGGCTGGTGGGAGGTGTCCCTGCCCAGGGCAGGGGGTGGCACTGGGTGGCCTTTAAGGTCCCTTCCCACCCAAACCAGTCTGTGATTCTATGACTGCTGGAGGGCATTTAATAAAGTCGTTCGAATTGATGCAAAGGAAGCTCTCCAGCGGACGTCAAGGGTTCAGAAGAGTGGGCAGCACTTTGGTCTGGGTTACATGATGGGTAAGTGCAGTATAGTAGGAAAAAGGGGTATGACATCAAAACCATGAGTGACTCAATAGCAGGTGGACCGTGCTGTGGCTGACAGTGCCAGACAAAGCACAACGTTTGCAAATGCGCAGGAACTCCAGTGGCGTGTATAACTTTGGGATGTGCAGGTGTGCCCAGCATGGACTGCAGGCAGGAGAAGTTTGGAAGAGTGACTTTTCATAAGAAAAATGTGACATCAGAAACTGCAGGATCATTAAGTCGAGAGCAAACCCAACACTTGTTAACTTTACGTAGGGAGCCAGTTGATACCAGAACCAGTGATACTAGAAGTAAAAGAAAGGCCACAGGTGTAGATTAACCAAGTGAGGTCCAGCCTTACGGAGAGGATCTTATCCCCATTCCCCAAATCACACCGCTTGAAAAATTTGTCCTGTTAAGAGATTAGAAGTGCAACTGGAGGTGTCCCTGCCCAGGGCAGGGGGTGGGACTGGGTGATCTTCAAGGTCCCCTTCGAACCTAAACCATTCTGTGATTCTGTGATTCTGTGATTCTGTGGCTGCCGCTCCTTCAGCCGCAACGGGCCGTTCTCTTCCTGAGCTGTGAAGGGACTTGCTCTGCATCTCTCGCAAGCTGGTTTGCCGTGTCGCAGTGGCCTGTTGGAAAAAAAGCAGGACTTCTCTGTTTTCTCCTTAGCACTGAGGGAGAAATGCTCAGACTAACCCCAGCAGATCCAAACGAGCGGAGTGGGGAAGTGGCCAAGAGCTTGGAAGCGGTTCTGGGCTCCGAGCGGAGCGCAGCCCTGAGCTCAGTGCTGTGGCAGCTCTCCACATGGAACGTGACGGCTTTGGAGAACTGCACCTCTGCAATCCTCAGTTCCAGGAATGTTCTAGGAAGTGGGCAGAATCTTACTGATTTTGGTGAAAGCTGGAAAAGCCTGATTTCCCCTTGAGATTGCCTGTGGTCTCTCAGAATGCCGGTGTGGCACAGCAGCCACGGATGATGGTTAGGGCCAGGAGACCCACCGCCCCCCATTTAACCTGTGCGCTTTCCTCTCTCTCCTTCTCTCTCATTCCACCAACCCTCTTTCCCTGCAGCCGGCAGAAAATAGGCTTTTCGAGTCGATACCAAAATAAACATAGCACTGTCCAACGTGGGAGGGGAGAGGGAAGGGGGAGACGGTGGGGCTCAGTTGTAAAAGCAGCACAGTAGGAGAGGGTTGCGTATCCCCAGCCTTGCGAGTGCTGGAGGTGATGCAGCACAGTGAAATACCACAGGGATCAGCAGAGCTGGGACGGGACCCGAGTCCTTTTCGAGCTCCTACGAGTGTTTATTGAGGGATTTTTCTCCCTTTTCACTTGGGCAGAGACACAACGATCGGCGCTGAGCGTTTGGGGTTTGTTCCAGGGCACTTCTTTTTAGTGATGGGGAAAACATAAGCAATTAGAGCAGATTCATTTCCCTACTTACGAACAAGAAAATGCAACGGGAATAGTGCAGGAAGCAGAAAAAGAGGCTGGTGGGGGTGAAAGGTCTTGCAGAAGATGCATGTGGTGGAAGGCAGCATGCAGAAATGGCTAATAATGTTCTGGACGTCTGAATTCTCTCTGCTAGTTCAGATTTCATCCACTCACTGGGAAAGATTAAAATCATGCCGTTATATTTGCTTTTTGCCTAATTTGATTCCTCTCCCCAAGCAATATATATACATAAATAAACAGTTTGAAAAGTGGATTCAGCCTTTACTATGAAGAAGCAACCCATGATCCTCTAAAAAACCCCTGGCAGAGCTGTTTCAGACAGTCCTGAAGCAGTGGGATTAGATCTAGTTTGGATTTTTGACTTCTTTCCGTCGAACGCCCATGCTCATTCCCTTCAGCAGGCAGCTGGAATCCCAGGCGCACGGTGGGAGGCTGGCTGCTAAAGAAGAAATGGCAAGGAGGGATATTCAGGAATCTGTAATCGGGCATCTGCGAGGCTCTCGGCACCCTGCCTATGCCCTCTTCTGCTGTGCGGGCGATGTGTCTGATCGCCTTCTTACCTTTGTAAAGCTACTTCTGTCCCACGGTCCTATTCCACTGACTATAAACACTTTGTCCATTCGGTCTTTATCTGCAAACTTTTTCTGCTCTCAACACAGAAAGACAACATTTCATGCCCCCGTGTTAAAAGCAACAACAATTAATACAGCATTTCAGAGAACGTGACTTTTCTGGGGTTCCACCCCTCCAGCCATGGATGCTTTTGCCCTCAGACAGGATTCCTTATCCCTGGGATGTCTTCACAAATTGGCCTCCTGGCCCTGCCTGGAAGGGGGTCTGCCTGTTTACGCTCTGCTGTAGAGCAGGGCTCATGCAGGCTGGATTGTATTTGGTGGGGCTTTTGAAGTGGAAACAATGCTGCTGGGATGGAGGAGGTTGGCAAACACGGAATGGCCAGACGCGTGGGAGGAGGAGGAGGAGGAGGAGGAGGAGGAGGAGGAGGAGGAGGAGGAGGAACAGGCCGGTCCCATGACTTTGTACCCAAATAGCCATCCTGAACTTCAGTGTGCTGAGTTCCCTTCCCCCTGAAAAACCAGTCCATACATTCATGTCATCTAGAGTTCACATCCCCATAAAGCAAATGACCTGAAACTCGACTGCCTGGGCCCCCTGACAGGGGCAGCTACAAGGTGTGACTCTTCTTTGGAGGAGAAGAGGCTTGATCATCCTGAGCCTTGTGAGAAGGCTGACTGGGACAAGCCAAGCAGGACTGTGTGTAGCTGCCTTGCCCCAGGCTCTGGCCCATTGCTCGCCCAGCTCACTGAACTCTGCCCATCTTTCTGCCACCTTCCCGTTCCCCGCACTGTCTCCAGGTATCCAGGAGTCAACTCAGAGGAACCTGGTCCTAGCCCACGCCTGAAATAAACTCTGGGACACCCGTAGAGGAGGAGGGTGTTGGAGGGGTGTGCTGGACAGGAGAGCAGAACCACTCTCATGCCTGGAGGCGCCAAGTCCTCCATGCTGAAGCTCAGGCAGGTTGAGTCCAGCCCAGACATCTGGTCCTGCCTTGGGTCAGTTTGCCTTCGAAACTTCATCCCTGTAGCTCCAGAGCTGCTAATGAAATGACATATGTTTGTGTAAGAAGAAAAGTTTATCTTTTCCCCGTTACTTTCCCCCATCCGTACTGACATTTGATCAAACGCTGGTTCATTGAGGCAGGTGCTCTCAGAGATTTATACGGGCCTTTATGCTACACACGTCCACCTTCTTTTGTCTCTGCCGGGCAGACAGACCTCTTCCCTGCACACCAAAGGCTGTCAGGAAATTGCTTGTGAGCACAAAGAAAGCATGAAGGACTTTGAAGAATCCAACTGTAGGGGCTGAAATTGTTTAAGAGGGGAGATTAGATAAAATATTTCAGAGCATATGGGGCTTCTTGACCACTCCACTGTTGCCCATCCCCGGCTGTCAGACCCTGAGCAATCCCAGAAGGAGTTAATAGAGAGCTGGGCCGGAGCCAAGAGCTCTTGCCGGAAGCTTATCTTCCCCACCAAAATATCTGATGTCTGCGGCTACGGACATGGTATTGTCCTCATAAAACACAACAATAACAACAAAACAAGCACTGCTATTCACAGCTCGGTAACAAGCCATAAAAAAAAAAAAAAAAAGAGCACTGGAAATGTAAGAGTATTTATTAAAATGGAACCATGTGTTTCACATAGTCCTGTCTTCATAAGCTTGTGCACATCACATTGATGTTTATGTTCTCCTCTGGTGTGTGAGGGGTTTTTTCCATGCCTGTTAGTGATTAGCCGGAGGGAGCCTGAATGAACTCATGTCTCCAGTGAGTAGGACCAGGAAACCCTGCACACGCTGGGTGATATGCAGCTGCAGGAAAGACACAAACTTCCTGCAGAACGGCCTTGCTTGTGTCCCGGCAGAAACAGCCAAGGAAACACAAGAGACAGGACTGAAAGGAAATGAGGAAAGAGAAAAGTCCAGGGTGAAAAGAGAGGAGAAAATTCTCCCCTGGCTCATTGCATAAAGTGTGAATTCAACCTCTGGGTTGAGATTCTTCCCCGGAGATGTCCCCTAAGGCTCATGTGAATCTGGAGCAACCCTGTCCAGTATGGCTTCATCCAGTGAGGCACAGAGATGGCTTGGGCCACTGGCAATCTATATTTGTGGCTTAAGCACATCACCCTCGCCTTCTGATGGGGCCCACAGGAGAGTCAGCAGGTCTCTGGGGTCTTCACCACCCATTTGGTGTCCAGAGGAGGGCAACCAGGCTGGTGACAGGGCTGGAAGGCATGTCCTCTGAGGAGCGGCTGAGCGCTCGGGGTTGGTCTTGTCTGGAGAGCAGGAGGCTGAGGGGCGAGCTCATGGCTCTCTGAGGAGGGGACATGGAGAGGGAGGTGCTGAGCTCTTCTCCTGGGGATCCAGGGACAGGATGCATGGAAATGGCTCAAAGCTGTATCAGGGAGGTTTAGACTTCAGCTTTTTGTTGAGGCCAGGTGTGATGGACCATGTAGGTGGCAGCTTTGGAGGTATCTCAGACATCTGTGCTGAGTATCCCACCTGGAGCACTGTGTCCAGCTCTGGAGCCGTCAGCACAAGAAGGACACGGACCTGTTGGAGTGGGTGCAGAGGAAGGCCATGAGAATGATCTGAGGGCTGGAGCACCTCTCCTACAAAGACAGGCTGAGAGAGTTGGGGGGGTTCAGCCTGGAGAAGAGAAGGCTCCGGGGAGACCTTTGAGCCCCTTCCAGTCCCTGAAGGGGGCTACAGGAAAGCTGGGGAGGGACTGTTTGCAAGGGCATGGAGCCATAGGACGAGGGGCAATGGTTTAAACTAGAGCAGGGCAGGGTTAGATCAGACATGAGGAAGAAGTTCTTTACACGGAGGGTGGTGAGACACTGGCCCAGGTTGCCCAGAGAGGGGGTGGAGGCCCCATCCCTGGAGACATTCAAGGCCAGGCTGGATGAGGCTCTGAGCGACCTGATCTAGTTCAAGCTGTCCCTGCTCACTGCAGGGGGTTGGACGGGATGGCCTTTAGAGGTCCCTTCCGACCCAACACATTCTGTGATTCTATGAAATGCACACACGTGGGATATTGTTTCTTAAATGAGGAGACCGACCCTTGAATAGACTCATTGTTAACCCTTCAAGCACAAGCAGAGAAGAATAGCCAGTTCTGGTCTTTAAGAGGGGTCTTCAACCCGCCTGAAGCCATCGGGGCACCAGCACAAGATGTGGCCAACAGCGCTTGTGGGTGACACGCTGGTAATCGGCCTGTTAGCTCCCTGCTCCGTGCTGCTGTAGAGGGATGCTCACGAGCGCTGACAGGCTCCGCTGCCCGCTGCAGAACACTGAGCACAGCCCTGCTGTCGCAGATACAACAGCAGCTTTGGTGAGTCTGCTCCTAGTCTTTTTTTAAACATACAGACATATCAGGAAAGTTTGGAGTATAGATTTGGACAGGAATGCCCAGGGAAATAGTTTCAGAGGAGGAAACCCAGGGGAAATGGGTATTAAGATATTTTTAGCTGGAATTGTCAATGCCATAGTTGTCATTTTTATCTGGATGAACAGCCTGGGGAGGGACCGGGAATTCGTCACACATCCAGGAGTGATGACATTTGCATGGTTATACAGCTTCACAGAGCCCGGGGCCAGAAGGGACATTAGATCATCTAGAGTGACCTCATATATATCAGAGATTACTGAATTTCACCCATTTATCCTGGTACTGAGCCTAATCCCTCCACTTGACTCGTGCATTTCCTCCTGCAAGACATCCAGACTTGCTCAGAGGCATCAAGGACTGGGGAATCCGTGGCTTCCTTGGCAGTTTGTTGCGATGGCAAATCACTGTTACTATCAAAAATGCTTTCCTTATTTCTTATTTGTAATCATCCGACTTTGCATCCAGCTGATCATGGTTTTTTCCCCGATGAGAAAGAACTCTCTTTTAACCCGCATTCTCCCCTTCCCCTGGTGATATTCCTGCATGGCAACCAGTTTAACCCTCAGACTCCCTTTTATTTCGATAAACGGAGCAGATTAGCCTCCCAGCCTTGTGGCCAGGGACTTTCTTCAGGCCTTTGATCAGTTTTGCAGCTCCGTTTTACAGCCGCTGTGCCTCAGCTCACTCCCTTTGATGGCCCTGTCCTTATCCTCGTCGAAGATTTGTCCGATTTGGGGTCTGCAGATGTTCCTAGCGGTACTTTCACATTTTTATCTGCGCCTCTGATGAAAGCATGGAAGGACACAGAGCCATAAATATTATTATACGCTCGCGGTCCGTATTGATGACTGTCTTAACTCGTAACCTGTTCAGTACCCACCCTACCGATGCCGTTTGTGCAGTGTCTGCTCTGCCAGCATTTTCCCTGTTACACCCACACTGTCCTTGAACCAAACTTGTTTATGAAACCTTACTAGTGCAGCAAGCTCCAGCCGTATTGACCGATGTTAGCTCAACCACTACCCTTTAACTTGTCATTAAATGACTCCCACAGATCTTTGTTATAGACAGCAGAGGGAGCAACACAGGCCGTACCGTTAAGCCTGTGTTACTCAGGAAGTCATCTTCGATTGTCGTTCTGTTCCTTCGGGCTTTTAATTCCCCGTCTCGGTGAAAGTCTTGAACATGGACCGTAACGAAAGACTCGCGGGAGTGGTGGCACACCAGCACCTTTCCTGGCAGAGCTCCCGGTCCCCCCACCAGCTGCACCAGCCCTCCAAGGCCAACATCCACCGCCTGCACCATGTCAGACGTCAGCCAGGAACTGCCTTTTTCAAGCGAATAAGTCATGTAGGTGTTGGCACTGAGGAAAATTCGCTTCTACTGTTAGTTCACAGCTGGCACCAGGCAGAGAGAGCTGAGAAGAGAGAGGGTGTTTTGCACCTCCCAGGGAAGGCAAAGAAGTCAGAGCTAAACTATTAGCTCAAACCTATGTATGTTAAAAGGAAACAGATTTGCTGCTGGCTCTTGGTTTATTCTCTCATTACATTCAACTGGAAAAGAGACCCTGCAGGCGACGGACTAAAGACATTCAGGTTACTATGGCCAAACAATGACATCAGCTGATAGACTAACTCATAACAGAGGGTGATGGTGACTCGCACACGACCCTGACAAGCAGAGCCTGTTAATGAGCCAAACGAATAAAAAGGAAAATCTATTTCCCCAGACCTTGAAATATTAATAATATTTGCAAGAGGACAAAGTAATGATGCAACTCCCAAGAGACACAGGATGATCTTCTGCCAGACAGCCCAAGACACAAAGACATCTGCTGCGTGTGTTTCTTGTGAGGACGCTGAAGGCTGCTCTGATCTCATGGGCTGAGACAGGAATCCTGCGTCCTTCTGCTGCTGGCCCTTCGGAGATGGCCATTGTAACGGAGTGGTTGGTGGACCCAAATTTGTTCTCATCCCTTTTGGTCTGTCTGTGTTTTTCAATAATTCATTTCAAACGCATCCTGAAGATTTTGGGTTCCTCTTAGACAATAGGGTTAGACCGGACAGACCCTTGCCTGGGGCTGGCCGTTGGTCTGTGACAGTCCGAGCCGATACACAGCTAGTACCAGGTTTGGACAAGCCAATGAAGGGACTTCCAGCTGGTTACCATGCACTGTTCAGGGGATAACTGAGGTCGTGGTCCAGTTTAGATATCACTGCCTTGTTCTGGGGCAGGAAGAGAGTTTAAGGGATCCGGATGTGATCCATGACGTGACGGTTGTTTTCAGGGCAGGAGAACAGACCTTGTATTAATTTGAATGGAGCTGCATCCCCCTTCTTTTGGTGTAACGTGACTTGTGGGCGGCCGAATGGGGCTTTGCTCAAGCGTTTAAAGTGCTGAAGTTTACTGCAGGGAGAATCCAGGGCTGAATTTGCTGCCTGGGATGGTTTGTTGTCTGTGGCACTGGACTGCAGTTGTGTGATGGTAAGGCTGTTCCAGCACACGCTGTACTGTTCCAGCTCCAGTGTTGCCTGTGTGGTCTGGCAATGCTCGTCGTACAGATGCAGTTTTGTGCAGCACCTTCTGTGGAGGCAAATCTTGGGACAAGATGTGAGGAAAAGAACGCCTGGGCAGTATGAAACCTGAGAGAAGTTTGCATTTACCAACTGGTGCTGCACGGGCAAGCAAATCAAAGTCTGTGGACCTCCTTGAACAGAACAAACCAACCGCTGTATTACAGATGACGTGTCACCGTAGAAGAATTAAAGAGGGTCCATCCAGGGCAATGCAGCCGCATGAAGCAATGCGTGCCCCCTCAGGCGGTGATGAACAATCTGGCTGGGATATGATAGAATAGTTTGGGTGGGAAGGGACATTTAAAGGCCATCTAGTCCAACCCCCTGCCATAAGCAGGGATGTCTTCCACTAGACCAGGTTGCTCAGAGTCTCATCCAATTGACCTTGAACCCCTCCAGGGATGGGGCATCCACAGCTTTTCTGGGCAACCTGGGCCAGGTTTTCTCATCGTAAAAAATGTCTTCCTTATATCTAGTGTGAATCTTCCCTCGTTTAGTTTAAAACCATTACCCCTTGTCCTATTGCGACAGGCCCAGTAGCCCAGTGGGCTCTTCAGTGCAGGGCTCCACCTGAATGAACGTACCGTGCTTCTCAGCAGGTCGTTTGTCCAGCAACCTTTCCAACAGGTCCTTTGGATGCAGCCACACAAGTTCTGGAAGTAGAGTACTCGACACTAAGCCACGCCACACCACTTAGCCTTGGGGCCAAAGAATAGTGCCTAGTCCATTTAGTTGCTAATATGGACATAACTGCTGAGAACTTGCGTACAGTTTCCAGCGCCAAGAAATAACTGATAAATTTCACATGGCAACTCTCCACATAAAGTAAAACGTGCCGTAGTTGAAGTCAATCACTGAAATTCCATGCAAAACCCTGCCACTGCCCTTCTGCTCTACCACATTTCCTCACGAGATATTTAAACCTGCTCCCGTTCAACCTGTGGAGGGTGACCCGGCCGTACGTCCACCTTGATGTGCCGCTTGATTTTCTAATTATTCAGGAAGGTTATGGAAGGGCCTGTCTCTCGTATTCTGCAGCTGTAAGCTGCTGAGATGCTACGATAGTTCAGCTGGTGAAAACAAAAGGTCACCTAGCAAAACTAGAGATGATCCCATTCCATCTGTAAATCATTAAATGAAGTTTTTCGATTAAATATTTGCTAGTTCAGGGTGAGTCTTTCCTCGTGCTTTTTCAAAGAATAAGCTCACACATTTACAGCTTGTCTGCAGTGCTTTTCCCTGCCCCATGCGGTATGCAAAAATACTTTAATCTGACCTTAAATTACAGCCAGCTCTGAAGCAGAAGGCTGCAGTTATTTGACAGCGTAGATCATTGCCTTCAGTTTCAGAAGTAGATGCAGAAAGAAGCGCTTGGGGAAAAAGCAGGTGCTTATAGTGAAGTTGGATTGTGGTTAGGCCGCTCTCAGTACGATTGGCCAACATTACTTGTGCTGCTGAAAACGGACCGCTTGCTGGGTACGGGAGAATGACTCTTAACATGTTTTGACAGTCTCGGTGGTATGTGGGAGCCTGGTGGCCATATGTGCAATAGAAGTTGACAAGTAGGATTTTATTTAGCTTGCCATGGTCAGGGAGCTGAAATCTCCGTTATAAATAATTTGCTCAGAGATGGGAAGACTTGAGTGAAAACACACAGGATTTCCCATCTTCTGTGTTAGAACCGGGCAGGACTGAAGACAAGCCAAGACAGGACGTAACGCCCAGGGGGACTCCTCCACGTGCGAACGTGTAGGAAGCGCGGCGTAAAACCTTCACAGGACATCCACGTCTCCACCCAGGGGTTCATCTAGCGCATCCCTGGGCAGACACACAGCTCCAAAACCGGTTTCTTTAAAACTGTCTGCTTTGAGTAGAGATTGTACAGAGTTCGAGACGGCATCATGTGAAAGAAAATTAAAATTATTAAAAGGGAAATTATTAAAAGGCATAATGTGAAAGAATATTATTAAAAGGCAAAAGGCCTTTGCTTGAGAGTGAGTAGAGTCCCAAGAAAGAGCCGGCGTTACAGTGCGGGATCCGATCAAGGAAGAACAATGCTGCTTTGACACAGCGTTCTGCATAACTGCAAAAATTATCAAACATAAATATACTGTGCTTCATGTTTGCTTTTAAAGCGCTTTACAGACCTTGGCTTGCTAGTCAGCGGAAAGCTCTAGTGCTGGGTCAGAGGACACTTTCTTTTCAGGGACATTTCCAGAATTTACTAGGTTGAGATGGGTTAAAAATGTCTGCATTTGAAACACCCGTTGCCAGTCCAAAGAGGGATGGTGGGAGGATCCCTCATGGCTTGTCATTCACGTTGCACGCCTCATACTCTGCTCTTGCCTTTGGGAGTCCTGAAGAATCCCTCGTTTGAACGGCGCAGTACCAAACATGAACAAAACTTCAGAGCTGCATGGTCTCCACCAACCTGAATTGTTTTGTCTACTGAGAAAGGAAAACAAAATACGATATAACGTCATGCATTGGCAGAGAACACAACAGATGACCTCACAGGTCTTTTCCATGTGAAAAAAAAATCATACACAAGACAGCTTTTATTCTCCAAGTAATTAACCCAGCTGCTTTCACCTTTACATAATGGGATGCTTGTTATTTGCCCCTCTGCAATCCATGAAGATGTGAATTCAGTCTGGAAGTGGGACTGGACAATGTGTGAGGGGGCACCTCATTTGGAAAACACTCATTAGTCACACAGACCGATGGTGCCTTGAAAGCCAGTGGAGCACCTGGCTCTGGACACGCACAGGGGACTTTCTGGATCTGTGGTTATCTCTGCTCCGCTCTTGCTCAAGACTGAGATGTCTGTGAGACACCCTCCTTCAGGACTGCAGACTGTGAGAACTCCTTCATACCATGAAAGTCCCAAAAGATCTAAAATCCTGCTCCTCCAACATAGGTGATGTTCACGACAGGGATATCAGAATAGCGTCAGCTCTATAGCACAGGTCACCTTAGCGCAGCGGTGGACTGGACCTGGGCCCAGCTCACAGAGCAGTTTTATCCAGACCCCAAGAACCCTGGCAGCACACATAGTTTGGTCAAGACTTCTCATTTTCTCCTCCCAAAACTGCCCAAAACTCTTCAGCCTTTGGTCACTAGTTGATCTCCCAGCCTACCCCTCCTGCTTAAAAACCCAGACAGACAGAATTTGAGATGGAGCTGTCGTTTTAATCTTAAAACCATAGGCTTGTGTAGGCTGGAAAGGGTCTCCAGAGATGTCTAGTCAACCACCTGCCCAAAGCAAGTCCAGTTTGAGCACATTGTCAGTCCATGTCGAGTGGGAGTTGCCTCCAAGAATGGAGACTCCATCATCCCTCCGTGCCTCTTCACAGTGTTTGACTAGTCTTTGTACAAAAAAGCTTTTATATCTGAGCAGAACTTCCCTTGCTCCAACACGTGTCCATTGCATCTTGGCCTTTCACTGCGCACCTCTGATAAAACTGTCTCTGCCTTCTCTGTACCCTCCTGTTAGGTGGCTGGAGACGGTACCAAGATCCTCCTCCCTCTGCCGTCTCTTCTTCTCGCTGAACAAACTCATTTTCCACAGCCTCTTCTCATACATCATGTTCTCCTACCCCCTGACCATCTCAGTGGCCTCTGCTGGACATACTCCAGTACATCAGTGTCTTCCTTGTACCGGGGAGCCAGAAACTGGAGACAGTGTGCAGATGTGGTCTCACAAGTGCCGAATCGAGGGGAAAAATCACTGCCCATGACCTGCTGGCTGCACTCTTGCTGATACAGCCCAGGATGTGGTTGGTCTTTCAAAGATGATGGAGAGCAGCCTCACGACAACTTTGGCCAGCGCCATCAGCACCTTCAGATGCATCCCATCTGGTCCCCTGCGTATTTTTGTTTGGGGGGAAAAAAAAAGTCGAAGAAATATTAAAACGTGAAGTTCTCAATCTCCAAAACATATATGTCCTTTGTTTTGACTGAAAGAATTTGTGGATGGTTCCAGAACTTCAAACAACATTTTTTTCAGAAAATTTGCATTCCACGGGAAAATTCTACCCATCACCATTTCAGATCCGCTTGCAAACTTTATGAAATTGAGCTTATCGTAATTTTAACTGATCTGTCCTTTGTTGCATGGTGTAAAAAGACCAGTAACCACTTTACAATTGAAAAGGGGGAGCCCTCGCCCTCTGCTCCCCTCCTGACCCTCTCCAGTCCCTGTGGGTTCATTCCTTTGCTCTGTCTCCTCACACCAACTGCTCTGGGCTGGGACTGTGCATGAGCACGGACGTGTTTTTTACTCATTTGTTTGAACTCGAAGGAAAAAGAAGGACGTTCTCTCCCCTGAGGAATGACTCCGACCTGTGCCTTGCTCACGGCTGCGCTCAGAAGTGTGTGGATGTGCTTGAAAAGCAGGCGCAGAGCTCTGCCCGACCTTCGTCCTCAAGATAAGCTAGCTGTGGATTTCCCCACACCGATACTTCTATGAAGTGAGTCGTAGGAAAGGATATTACAGCTTTCCCTAAAAGTATCCTCTTGTTTTCACTTGAAATTAGTTCACATGGAATTTGCAGACTTTGGACCTTCCACGGGGGAAGTACGCTCATGTGGTGACTTGTGGATTGCTGATGTCCTAAAGAAAATTCCAGCTTCTCTATCTGAAAATTGTTTTTAGGCTTTGCCTTGGCAGACCTAAGCAGTAAGTGGCTGGAAATCCTGCACACGGCATTGAGCAGAAGTTCCTGGGATCTGGGGAGTTGGTCCAGTGTTCTCCATCTGTTCCAGCACCGTTGCCAAGTTAAACTTCTGTGCTACAGATTGCACAAAGGGGAGAAAAGAGCTACAAATGAAAAAAAGAAAAAAAAAAAAAGGTTTGAAAATGGGGGACTTTTTGAATTTAACCAAGGGAAAGGAAAGTAACGTGGGCCTCTTTGGGGCTAGAGCAGAGAGCTGTGGTGGGGAGACTTCCCATCTGCCTGGAGGTGACCGTTCAGTGGCTGTGAGATTCCCCCCCCCCCCCACGAGCGAGGGCTGGATGCAGACCCCAGCCCACCTGAGGGCAACAAGAAAGGTGTTTGTATCCCTGATTTGAATTTCAGAGGAAATGGAGGGATCGCCTTACTCCTGGCAGGAGAAAGAGGCAATTTTCATTCTAAATAAGGCAGCTCCCATGTCAAAAGTTCCACAGTGAAATCCCACTGCACTCACTGCATGGCTTTTTATGAATAAAATCTTAATAAATGTCCAGTGCTTGATTTTTCGCAGCAGACTTGCCTGGCTTTGATCTACACTTGCCTGGGCTCGGCACGGCTGCTGCTGCCTGCCAAGCTAAAGAGAAAAAAAGTTACTTTCCTTAGGTTTAAATAAAAGTGTGTTTTTTTAAACACTTGGCTGTTGAGTTGTGTGTTATACATCATGCCTCGGCCCCATCCCTGCTCTCCTGATCCAGAGCGCACACTGAAACAATTTCCCTGTGGTTTCCCTCCTTGGTGGAGTCGAATTCCTAGAAAACAAAAGGAATGTTGCAACTGTGGTCACAAGCTCTAAGACTGCAAATCTTACACACCGACGGGAGCCTTGGCTCGAGCAGGACACTGATAGCAGCTTATCAGGAGTGGGCACCTCGGGTTTGATCCTTGCTGCTGGGGCCGGCCAAGCAGACGGCTCTGTCCGGTTCAGTAGACATCCCGGTTCCCACAGGAACATAACGCCTCACACGTGTCTGCAAAATTAGGGAATATTTCTACGGCCCTGGGAAAGGCAGAAAGCAGCGAGGATCTGATCGCCTTTGTTGGCCTCTTGCTCCCATCCCTGAGGTCAACTCCGAGCTTCCAGTGACTTCCAGTGGCAAACCCATCAGGACCTGGCTCTGACCCGGTCTTATCTAAACGCCCCTGATGAAAACCCAAAATCTCGGGATGGCGTCCAGGCTCTCATCCAAGTTAATCCACCTGGAACTCAGGCAAAGCTGGTAGAGCCGAGGTTCATCTCGTTGGTGTTCAGGCCATGGCTCCCAGCCCAGCTGGACCCAGCTTTCCTCCATCTGCCCCAGAAGGCTGATCCAGGTGGAGAGGTGGGCTGGGAATGAAGTTCTCATGCCCACCAAAGAGGTAATGCTACTCTTTGGGCTTGTGCAAAACAGTGTGACAGCAGTGTCAGCATGTCCACCTCCCTATGGCTCTGTTCCTTCAGGTGTCCCAAGCTTCTGCCGCAGCAAACCAGGAAAACCCTGGGAAGGAAGCAGTTGGCAAGTGTCGTCCGCCCAGGCATCCAGAGCACAGGGCTGTCCCCTGTAGCCAGCACGCGCTGCCCAGGTGGGATCCTGTCCTGTTGCAGAGGGAAACGTGGGCTCTTCTCATTGCTTTGAAATGACTCCAGCGGGACCTGAGCAAGACCAGCCCCACTGCAAGGGCGAGGCCACTCCAGGCTCCGTTGGTGTCTATGTGCCATCCAAAATAGCGGTGGTTCCTCTGCCAGCTTGGAACTGAGCACTGGTAGCGTGAGCATCAGAGAGACCGGAGGATTGCTCCTGCTCTGCATGTCCAGAAGACAGCTGCCTTTTTCTGCCCGACCTCAATCTTTTCTGTCTGTCATGAACGAGTATAAAATCTGGACAATGTGATGCAAAGGGCAAAGAAAAGACGTAAGTGCCACCCACTGCTCTGTGTTTGGCCTTTCAGCAACTCTGGTTTTATCAGGCCTTTCTGCTTTTGGAAGTCTATGAAACAGAAGACCACTTTAACTACTAAAACACTCTTGTTTTTTGCACGAGCAGCAGCAGGACCTTTCACATCCCACTCTGTGAGCTGTGAGCAACAGCAAGGCTGGTGGTGGTGGGACATTACTGTCCTGCGTCTCTCCCCCTGGTGCCCTCACCTTTCTCCTCTCCCCCCATCTCCCACAGCTTCCAGCGCCTGCAGTAACACCCCCCACCAATGCCCCGAGTGACTGGGTTGCTCTGTGCACCAGGAGGCGGATGGTAGTGCCCTCTCCGGTCCCTCTGCTGCCTGTCACTTGCTGTGCTGGCAGCCAAATGCCTGTCCAAAGCCACCAAGCAAACTCTGGCTCTCTAGAATTACCATGATTAATGGTAAAGTGTGCCCACTGGGGACATTTGCAGTAAGATTCTCCTCCTCCCATAGATCCTGCTATAGACCCTCTTACGTGAGTTGGAGAAGATCTTATGGAAGAGCATTTTTTCATAAAAAAAAAACCCCAAACTTGCTTTTTTGTGGGCAGCTCCTCCAGGGCTCGCCCCAGGCAGTGACGGATGGATCTGGAGACTTTGAGGGCTGTTTCATGCCAGCGTGCGAATGCACCTGGGTTGTTTGAAGTATCAGCCATAGGGTGATCCCTTGGGATAGTTTGGGTTTTTAGGTGAATTTTAAAGGGCATCTAGACTATGCGCAGGAGTGGAGACATGCAGTATTCCGGGAGGAGCCACTGCTATTTCCCTTTGTCAGTAGATGGGCCACCTTGATCCCCTTTAGGGCATCAGCTGGCCCTGCCCCAGGCAGATGGCTGCCTCCTATTAACTGCCCACCCCATCCCAGGGTGATTAATGACGGAGAAAATTTCTGGGGGTGGCAGTAGATTCATTGCGGTGGAGATCAGAGAGAGTCACATTTTCATGACAAAGGCGAGGTACTGGCACACCACTTAACCCTTCCCCGCACAGCCTACGCCGCTGGGGCCTTAAGTGGGGCAGCGGTGCCCAGCACAGCTTCTCCAGCGTTTTAAACCTCGTTCCCTGGGCTCATCCGTTCCCTTCTGCTGGCTGCGGGAGTAGAGAGTTCATGTCCTGAATCCTAGCGCCTTGATGTCCATGCAGGACCTTTTTTACTATATGTTTTAGGCAAACAAATGTTACTGGACTCAGCCAAAGGTGAGGCAGCGAAATGATCTGGGCTGCATTATTTAGAATGTCAGATAATCATTCTGTCATTCATGTCAGAATGTCAGATAATCATTCTGTGATTCTCTAAGGTGATAAAACAGTCTGTTTTGATGTTAAAACCCTGTTGATCGTGCTAGACTGTACGCTAAACTGCAAAGCAAGTGAAACAGTTAACGTTGTAGAACAATTTCCCGGAGGAAACCTTTGTCTGAATTTGTTCCTGACTGTGTTTAAATGCTTCATGTGGTGCTGCTGGCTTCCACTTTTGATCTTAAATAAGTTATGAAATTTGATGAGAAGTTTCTGGAAATTCCCTGCATCTGTTTTTGACTCCTATTCACTGCAGAAGCATGTTTCAATGGAATATGGCATCGTGCCCCCACTTGGGGGTGTAGAAGCCGAAGCACAGAGAGATGTCATGATCATCCCTCAGCAGACCTGAAGAAAGACGGAACTTGTCTCTTGGGCTCTGTCTTGATCTCACAAAAATCACTTATGCTGGTAGAGCACCCAGAAACAGCATCACAAGCATATTGGCTAGGTAATATTACGTGTCACTCATGCTCTCGGGGTATGCTGAGAAGGCTTTTGCCACAGGAAAAGCACAAGCAGATGCATCTGCCCAGACGATCAGCCATTCTGCTGCCGTGCCAGGTTTATCTGGACCTGGGTCCCTGCATGCCGGCTGCTCGGCCCCTGCCACACCAGAGCCTGAATTGGAGGGTTACTGCTTTGTACTGCCAGCAAACCCAGCCTGGAAGACAAGCCCAGAGCTGCTCTGTTTGCTTGCAGTGAAGCAGATTCAGGGGATGTGACTTCCCATTCCACTACCCAGCTTGTGGGAGCCTGGTCTGTCTCTGGATGAATCCTGTTCTTAGAGGGACAGGACTCTGGCCACTCTGGAGCGGCTGCAGGAGAAAGGGATGCTCTGCAGGTTGTTCTGGGCCCAAGGGACACCCACCTGTCTTTCAGGAGGAGTTCAGGGCTCACAGCTCCATCCCAGGTGGAGCATCTCTGGCTCCCTACCAAGGAGAGGTGGAGCCCGCAGTCACCTTTGCACAGACATGGCTATCTGGCTTCTTAGCATCCTTCTCCTGGCCTCCTCCATCCCCACCGTCTGAGCAGCTGGTCCTGGTGATCACCGCTCTGCCCGCAGGCAGCATCTCATGCTGCATGGCACCACCAAAGCTCTCAGGTACTGCAGGTTTCTCAGCCGCGTCCACTTCACCGTGCCATCCTCAGACCATTATACACCATTCCCTTTAAATAAAATCTCTTAGTTTCAAAGCTGGAGCGAGCAGCTGTGGGCTTGCCAGGACACAGCCGTGCAGGGAGCTTGGAGCAGCAGCCTAAATCCCACATTCCCTGACCTCAGTTCTCAGCAAGAATCTGAACATAAGAGGCTGATCTTGATATTTGTTTTTTTTCTAAATGACATCACGTTTAAGAACTGTTGCTGTCCTGACAGCAATTGTGTCATCTTGCAAGAAGCAACATGTCCTAATTTTAGCAAACGCGTTTTTTAGATTACACTCGGTGAAGTCAGAACTGGAAAAGCTAAAGCTACTTTAACTCAGCTTTGCTGTGTGTTTTTGACGATCACTGATATGACTGAAGACACCAGCTACACTTTTATGCAGAAATATAGGAAAGAGGGGTAATAATGTGTAACAGCAGAACTGGCAATGGTGAAAAAGACAGAAAAAGCCAAATTCCTGTCTCTCATTATACTTATATTCGTAAGATCCTGATATCGTGTATTGCCCAAAGAGCCATGAAAGAGCCAAGTCCAGCGTTAAAAAGAAAGTTGAAGTTAACAACTGTCTAGGTAACTTTAAAACATCCTCCTCTGTGCATTTTCGTGATTACCTCAACATCAATTAACGAGGATCTCCCGCTATTTTACCAGAGGAATGTCACGTGCGGTGCGTGCGATACCTGGAGCTCACCAAAATGAAGAGATGGGATCTTTTTCTCTGCCCTCTCAGACGGTCCTATGCATTATTTATTGCCCGCAGCTCAGTCCAGGCGCACAAGAGACATGGCAAAAATTGCCGGACCAATACTACAAAAAACTTGTAAATCTCTACTGAGTTTGCCAAATAGCTTTGACAAATAATGAATTATTTGCAAATCTTTCGTTTCACTAATCGTAAAATTATCTGCTGCACTTTCTGCTCTCAAAACAACATTTTAGCAGCTTGAATAGATATAATAATTTAAAATTAATTAAAAACCCCTCCAAAACCAAAAGTAAGGGCATTGTTTAAAGTCAAATTATATGTTTATGTCAAGCTAAAATGTTCATCAAACCACCCCTAAATGGGTCTTCCTTTCTCTTCCTGTATTATTCAGTTTGTCCAGTGCAGCAAAAAAAAATGTACAGCTCTATTCTAAGCACATAATTAATAATAATAATTAATTACAAGCATTTTCCACTCTGCTTCACATGTTAGAACTGAAACACTTCACAAGTAGTTTATCTTCATGACAGCCCTGTGAACTAAGGCGAGGCGTTATCCTCCTTTACAGGCAGGGATCTTAAATGCGGCGCAGTTGGCATGAAAAAATATTTGCTAATTTTGAGAGGCTGGCAACTGATTATTTTCTAGGATATTAATTTTACAGCAGATCGCCCGCTTGCAAAAAAGTTTGGGCCCTTGGAGTTTTCAGTGGGTTATAATTTGGAAGGCACAATGGCCAAGCTAAGGAAATTTCCGTAACTTAATTATGTTTGTTAGCTAGGCAGCGTTAGTTAAAATAGTGGTTACTGTTCCTGTCCTATAGCAAACTTTGCTCCAGCTGGATCTGTTGTGTGATTGATACTTATCTGCCTGTTATTCCTACAAACAGGGATTCTCCATTTGACTCTTAAATACTGCAGAGGGGCAGCTGGTTTTTATTTAGGGTAATTTTGTGTGGGCTGCTTGGGAGTGCATTTAGCTGTCCTGCTGCTCCTCACTCTTCTGAGCTTTTCCCTTGCAGAGTGTTCTGGACCAGGGAACAATCCAGCTGACAAACATCAAATGTTCCACCACCTCTTGTTTCAGAGGGGGCTGACGTGCACCCCGGTATTGCTTGAAACAAAGAAGACTTTCCTCCAACTCTTTCTCCCATCCCCAGCTTGACGTCTGCCATGAAGTTACAGTGGATGCAAACAGCAGAGGTAGGTTACCAGCTTTGGGTATTCATAGAATCACAGACTGGTTTGGGTGGGAAGGGACCTTAAAGGCCACCCAGTGCCACCCCCTGCCCTGGGCAGGGACACCTCCCACCAGCCCAGGTTGCTCTAAGTCCCATCCAACCTGGCCTTGAACCCCTCCAGGGATGGGGCAGCCACAGCTTCTCTGGGCACCCTGGGCCAGGGGCTCACCCCCCTCACAGCAAACAACTTCTTCCTAATATCCAATCTCAGTCTCCCCTCTTCCAGTTTAAAACCATTCCCCCTCGTCCCATGGCTCCCCTCCCTGCTCCAGAGTCCCTCCCCAGCTTTCCTGGAGCCCCTTTAGGGACTGGAAGGGGCTGGAAGGTCTCCCCGGAGCCTTCTCTTCTCCAGGCTGAACCCCCCCAGCTCTCTCAGCCTGTCCTCCCAGCAGAGGGGCTCCAGCCCTCCCAGCATCTCCGGGGCCTCCTCCAGCCCCACTCCAACAGATCCAGTTGCCTTCTCCACACTGCCTGGGACCTGGTAGAGCCAGGAACGATTGGGGTGAATGTATTACTGTGCACAAAAGCAACGCCAAAACACCCAGCCACCCAGGGGGAAAACAGATGGGGAACTAGACAAACGTATACAAGTGTTTGTAACTCCCTGTGGCCAGCAGCAAGCATTTGATGGCAGGGAAATAAAGAGCTGGTTGGAGGTTTGAATGAGACTTTGAAGGAGATCTTGCTGGGATGCCTGAATCCTGGGGCTTGCTATGCCCTAATCACATGCAGCTGTGCTGACAAGCCCTGCTCTAGAAAATCAGGGAGGGAGCTAAAAGCATTGTGTTCATAGAGGTTTGCATATGTTGGAGGGATTAAAATGCTTCTTAACCCTCCAGAGTGGAATGCAGAAAAAAGAGGAGTGTATTTCCCTCGCGTGGCAGTCACTTGTAGGGCTGTGTCCCACCGCAGCCCGCGTCGAGAGCCTGCAGAGAGGAGAGCAAACGCACCCGGGGAATGGTAATGAAGTGTGTTCTCTGAGATCAGTTACGTGTGAATTAACAGAGGAAGCGGATTGAGCAGGATCATGCCAGAGGTGAGACACAGGATAGCATCTATTCCAAGCACAAAGAACAGTCTTCACTAGCCCAGATACCCTAGACTGCACACCCAAATAAAATCTAACTGGCATTTCAAATGCTTTCCAAAAGTAAAGATCTGTGGTTAACTTAGCACCTGGAAAAGAAAGAAGAAAACTTCTCCATTTATGTAACACCACCTGCTTTGGACACTTGAAAGTCTGTTGTTTTTTTTTTTTTTTTAATATTTGGTGGTCAAAAGTTGCAGATGGATTTCTGGGAGTTTCTGCAAATATAACAAAGACCCTGCGTGCATTTTTAGGTGTCAGAATACCTTTAACTATCCACATAAACGATGGGAGGATCACAGTATAGGACTGAGCAAGGACTAAACTGGACTAGATTGGAAAGGGAATCTTTTGCCTCACAGTTGTCACCAACTTGCTGTGCCCGTGAGAGGGAGGAAAATGTAGTTTGTTGAGCTTTCGCTGCTGTTCCGCTCTGTGCGATGCCCCGCTTCTGCCCTTCTCGACCAGGTGAAGTCCACATTTACTTTAAACTGAAGTAGATATGGCAGGATCAGGCCCAGGAAATAGTTTTTGTATCTCGTTGAGCTCCACGGACCGCTGCAGACGTGTTGACAGAGCTGCATTCCTTGCAACGCTCCATTATTGGCTGCCTGTGAAAACGAGCTCTGCCTTTTCCCTGTTAGTCTCCACAAGTTTGCTGTTAATTAGGCTGAGCATCATTCTGACTTCTATAAAGCTGGTAGGGGGTTGATTAGGAAGAGCGAAAAGAACAAAGCAGGCAGCGAGGACATTTCAAAGAGCGGCAGGAGGAGAAGGGATGACAGTCTCCCTGCCAGCTTGGGGCTTGCCCTGGAATTTCTGCACCTCTGTGAACCGATCCGATAGCTGCATTTGAACCCTCATCCGCCGGGTGTAAAGAGGTAACGGAGCTCTGAGCCAGATGGTGGGATAATCGGGAGGCGTTCGCCTCACCCGGTGCGTCGTGCACAGCCGTTTGGGTTCCGTTTGGTGCAGAAACTTCTCTCTACCTCTTTGACCTGAAAAGCAGCTTGATTTTGGGCTTTCTGGGGAGAATTCTGGCACCTCCGTCTGTCCACGCTGGGGGACTTCCACCTCCTGGAAGAGCTGCGGGTGTGCAGAGGCACAGAGCAGAGGGAGCTCAGAGGAGGGAGGGCCATGTGCACTTTATTATATCTTATTTAAAGAAAAACCATCAGTAATGATTCCTAAAGTAAGAGGAAAGATTTTTTTTTTTTCACGGTACAAAAGAGTGGAATTAGACTCAGAGCTGGCATTCAGGCAAAGTTCTCCCTTGGAAGAAATGCTTAATATCACCAACGTACTTTTTTTTTAAAATATATGTATTTTTTGCTTTTAACTTCCAAAACTTTCTCTTCTGGAGCTGAGGTAACTTTTGAGCATGAAGGTCCTGGGCTGGGTCACCTATCCTTCAAGCCATCTGTCTTTCCTTAATTGTTTCACATTAGTTGCACTAAGTACAGGAAAATGATCAGCAAGAGAAGTGACTTTTACTTGAAATATCTCTTTTTTTTTTTTTTTTCCTTCCCCCTTCTGTTAACACACCATCATTTTTTTTTTTAAAAAAAAGAAGAAGTCCCAAATTGAAACCGAATTATTTTTCACCAGCTCTTTTGATGTGAAGCCACTGTTACTAATGCCCTCCTGCCTCCCGCAGCTCCAGCCTAAATTTGGGACAAGCCCTCACCGCATCCAGCTGAACGGAAAACGGTCCCTAATTAACCGAACCAAACGAGTCCTCGGCTGGGAAGGAATGGCTAGGTGATAATCATGTCTGCATTCAGATGTCTCTTGCTAAAACCCAACCTCTCCCCCAGCCCCTCCTTGAAGTTATAAACTTTTGGCTGAAGAATGCGGTAGGGTTGTCCTCTTGCTACTCCCACTCCTCCTGCACCCCTTTCCCCGCCGCAAGGCCCTCCCCCTGTCCAATTTGGATGAGGCTGTACCTTTTCTTCTCTCCTTCAAGAGTGAGGGTTTTATTCCCTTCTTTTCTGCCCAGATCTCCACTAAACAAAGGAGCTCTGGGCACATCACCAGTTCCAGGACGTAAAGGTATTTAAACAGTTTCAGACTAAATCCAGAGCTGCATAGCTAAGAGCTGATTTCTTTCTCTTTATCTGCCTGATTGTTTGTCTGCCTAATTGTATTTTATTGTGTTTTGCACATTTTTTTTAATTGATTGATTTTAATTTGCACACTCCAAGGCATGGGTTTGAAACGTCTTTCCTGATTCCCTCCAAACTTGCAAATCAGTTTAAAATCTGATTTAGTGATTGATTCTCTCTTTGCTTTGTCAGTGTATTTCTTACAAGTGGTGTTTGGTGGAATTTCTCAGAGCTGAAAATAGATTTTTAAGGCTTTTTTTTTTTAAAAAAAAACAACCCGCTCTTCTGATGGTGTAAATGACTTTTCCATACTCTCTTAGTAAGACGCGTGTGAACGCTCTCAGAGTACGTGCCTGTGTATCGATCATTTGTCATGCTCCTGATTTCTCTGCAAGGAAATGGGTGCATCTGGACTTTCTTCAATTTAAATTTCTGCACCAAGGCTGGAAATCTCCCGAAGTGCAAAACTTTGGGCTTTTCGTGACTACTTCTTTTTATGTTTTTTATCCCCCCCCTCCATCCGTGCTCCACCTCGGGAGCTGTGGGAGCGGAGGAAACCCTCTCCCTTTTGTCTGGCGGGCGACAATCGTATCCCAGCCCTCGGCGGCCAGGCGTGTGTCGGGAGCCCCAGAGCTCTCCGGGCTGCAGGGAGGGCAGTTTCTTTGTCTCTGCCTCTGCTCCCAGCCCTGCCTTTTCCCTTCCCACTCTTGTCTTTCTCATTCCCCGCGTTTGAAATATTAGAGCCTGAAAAATGCATGCCCTCGAGAGCTCAGAGATTCCCAGCCGGGACGCTGTGAGATGTGTTTTTTAGTTTGGGGGTTTATTTTTTAAAATATTATTTTTTCTTCTTTGGTTCAGACACATTTTCTGCCTTGTCTGGGCTGACTTTTTTTTTTTTTTTTTGCCTGCTTTGGGGCTGGGCTGGAACTGCTGTGGGAAAGCAAGGGGGACAGTAAGGGGAGGCTCGGGGGCCCCGTCCCTCCCCGCAGGAGCGGGCGCCGAGCCGCCCGCAGAAAGCAGCCGAATATTTCCACTCTGGGAAGGGGAGACCCGTGAGGATTTCCCTCCTTCCTGAAGGAACAAACTTTTGGGGGCCCGAGGTGAGAGATGCTGCTTCCTGCCCCTCCGCCGGCCAGGAGGAGGGAGGAAGGGTTCCCCATTTTCACGTGCTGGGCTGGTATTTGGGGAATGGGGGGGAAGATGGGGTTGTGGGGGAGGAAGGGGTAGAGTCTGTGGAGCACCATGTGTTTTACAGAGCCTTTTCATCGGGGTTTCTCCTCACCTCCCTGCTCTCCCGGCCTCGCAGCCCTGCCTGCTCCCGGCACCCCTCAGGCCGGGCCCGAGGCCGTCTGCCTCCTCACAGCGGGGGCTCAAGGGATGGCCGCCCGGCTCCGGGGGGGTCTCTGCTGGGCCAGGGTCCATACCCCTTGCCCAGGGCTGTTCTCCTTTGCCCCCAAAGCCTCTCAGTCCTGTAAGGACTAAAATAAAGTCACTCCAGAGGTGGCCATGGGCTCTGTCTCCCCTCAGGGCCCACAGCACGGGCTGATCCCCCGCTCCCCCCTGGGCTCTGCCCCTTGGCTCTGCTCGCCCTGGGCCCATGGGACCCCTCCGCCATGTTGCCCACCCCCGTGGGAAGCCGGGCTTGTGCCTTTTTCCCTCAGGAAGGGGCTGTGTTCATCAGGATGGACTCTCTCCGGGGGATGAGGACCTGCCCTGGTGTGTTTCAGGGCCAAGCTCTGCATCTGGCCACTTCCCGGCTATGGCCATCTCACAGGCTCGGTTGCTGGCCCCAGCCCCGGGGAGCTGGCCATGTTGTGCTTGCCCCAAGACCTGTCCACAACCAGAAGTGTGAGGGGTCTCCTTGCTGACTCCATTGGCCCACTCCCGCCCCTGTGCAGGGGCTTTGGACCCCATATCATCTCCTTCCCCATGGCTTCTCATGGTTGGCTGGCTGTCCCAGCTCAGGAGCTCTTCTGCATCCCTCCACCTTGTCCTCCCTCCCTTCACCCTCTGTGGAAACCAGGCTTGGCTTAGTGTACCATGTCTTCATGCTCTAGCCCCAGCTCGCAGTCCTCCATCTCACGCCAGGCCACGATGACCCTTTTGCCTGCCTCGGCAAAAGGGTCCCTCTGATGGGTTTGCCAGCAGACCGCTGCCCTCAGAATTACCGGTTATCTGGGAGGTTGTTCTCCAGCAACCTTTCTCCATGCCGTGGCCTGTCTGGAGTATGATGCAGTAAACCAGAGCTGTGGGACCTGGGAAGACGGTCCATAAATAGGATCTGCTCTTTCTTGAAGTTCTCCTCTTGCTTCATAGTCCTTTATCTCCCATTCCTCCTCTGAACCAAGGCACTACGCCAGGGCAGTGTCATAACCCACCACCAAGGGCAGAACCATGACTTTTGGAGATTTTTCTCTTGGTTCCCAGCTCTTGGGAAAGAGAGGTTTGGCAATGCTGTGGTAGGGAATGATGCTGTGAATGTGTTGGCGCCATGTACAAGGAGCCAAACTCGGTGGGACTGTCTGACCCCACTGTATTAACTCTGGGGAGGGGCTGCCTGGGGGGATCAATCATTTTAAAAATGCAAAAGCCCTTAAGAACCTTGTGTGTCTCTCTTTCTTTCCTCTGTTTTTGCTTCTAGAAAGAGAACGGCAGGACGGCACCTCGGCACCCAGGGGCTGCTGCCAAAAACCATCCTCCACCAAGGCAGCAGGGACCCTCCAGCTGGAAGAAGCTTTCGGGACAGCCGGGGGAATTGAGGAATCCGTGCCATCATGGGGGTATTATGGCTGGCCAGGTTCATGCTGGGATGTACAGCAGTTATGTATGTGGAACAAGCCCAGGGTCAATATGAAGGGGACTTGCAGACAGACAGATTTGCAGGCTACGAGGAAAGACAGCCAGCAAACAGAGTGAGAAGAAGAGGCCAAGACACTTTGCGAGGGTATGTTTCATGTTCTCTTCTATTTCACAAAGCAGAACTTGGGTTATTATCATAGCGCATAGAGACCTGCTTACAGAATTGCCTTTCCTTGAGCTCAGGAAGGAGTCTGCTCTGCAGACCCACGGTAGGAGGAAAGCTCATGCCACAGGGGACAACCAAGCAGCCTCCCATGGGAGCAGAGAGCTGTGCACTGAGCTCTGCGAGGGGATCGCAGCACCTTAGGGCTCACCGGCCAGGACTGTGAAGAGCCATCAACACCCTGGCTGTTTGTGGGAGGGATGGCTGTGTCTGGGCTTTCCACCATGGCTAGTGGGGATGCTGTCAGCTCAGGTTTTGACCCTGGAGTCACCTTCGCCTCCCTGCTACCTGTCAATGCATTGGGCTGTATTGAAAGGTTATTGCTTCTGACGGCCGCTTTTGCGTGATGATTGTTGCTAACGGGAAGGTGTCACACTCAGTCCCTTGTTGTGCAGCATAGCTGTGGCTTGTGGTCTCATCTGTAGACAAATTGGTGTGAGAGCCGGACCCGTGAGCATTTTCCACCTGAGGAGGGAGACAGGGCTCAGCTAGAAAATCCTGAGGCTTGTGCTGGAGCTCAGCTGTGTTTGCATGCTCTCAAGATGGTTCCTGGCCCCGGCACTGATTCAGGGTTATTTTAAGTCTCCCTGGCTGTAGTTCTTGGAAAGTGTTCCTGTGTCAGTGGGCAGAATCAGAGCAGAACGTGATACACGCGCGAAGCCTTGGCTGTGCCAGAGTCCTCCGGCACTTGCTGGGGAATGCTGCTTGAATGGGATGGAGTGCCGCGCTTTCAGCCCAGACAGTCAAATGTGCTGTGTTTGGGCTGGAGCTGGAACATAGAGCCTGGCCGTCGAGCTGCCAGGGGCAGGGCCGTGGGGCTGGCGGAATCTGCTCTTGGAATTCAAACGTGCGTGGCCACTCCCTCCCGCTACGGTGGATTTGGAAAAGATGGACGGCAAGTGTGCTGCGGGTTTGGTCTTCTCAAAACCAGCTACCAAAAGCAGCCATCGGCTCACTCACAGGGTAAGGACACCCTGTGTCTCCCCCAGTATGACCCATAAGTAATTTCACCGTGCTCCTCTCTTTGAGTCCATCAGCCCTCAGATAAAACACCTCAAATCTCTATGACTATTGGGGATGAAAGCTGTTTCTTGAAAAAGATGGGATGACAGTCTACCAGATCCAGAGACTTCTGTTCAGCCTGCCAGCCCAGGGCTATATGTGATCGATTACTGTGCTTATAATGGGAACAGAAAGAATTGGAAGGAGTTGATGTGTGCATGGTTAATCCTGTCTCATGCAGCCCTGTGAAGAGAAAGGAAGGGCAGAGCGAGGAAACGATGAGTGTTTCCATTCCCCCTGGGACCCCGGAGAAGGTCACTGCTTTCCAGGGGTCTTATGGCACTCAGTGACTTAGGTGACCAGATCCTGTTTTCAAAAATGATTTACAGCTTAAATCCTTTAGACTTTTGGTGAGTCTAAAGGGTCCAAATCCCAAGTGCATTTTAAAAATGAAGCCCAGATTCCCAAGTTAGAAATTACTTCTGGAAACCCTTCTCTACTTTAAAGCCTCAGACGTGGACTAACATTTAAGTAAAGTAATACCAAACTATCGGTTGTGTAAGTTCTTAGAGGCCACACAGTAAGTTCGAAGCGGGATCAGAATCGGGCCTGAAGTGTTTGGCTCCCAGTCCCCTGCAGGGAGCTGGGGACCACACTGCTACCTCCTTCATTTTCTCTTCTGCTTTCCTCATGCCCTCTGAAGCAATTGCTGGAGGAAAAGAAAAAAACCCTACTGGGATAAGTGCAGGGTCTGTTTAGGGAAGTCTGCGCAACTAAATTTAAGACAACTGAAGAATCATTGTTTCTTAGCCCTTGGGAGAGCAGCCTTGTTTCAAGGGGGGGAACCATGGTGGACAACACAGGGGAAGCTGGCGAAACGCTGAGTGGCTGGAGCTTCTGCCCCAGGCGCTTCCCACGCTCCGTGTCGAGCGACCCTGACAGTCTCCTAGGTTTTGTGTCCAAATCTCTCCTTCAGGATTTCCACCCCTTCAGCAGTCTCTCTCTTTAAAATCTCTATTTTACAAGCAGATAAAAACCACTTGAGATGAGAAATCTATTGAAGAGTGATGTTTTAAATAATGTCTACTGGGCTTAGAAAGCAGCTACAGATGTCACCAGCTGCAGTGCTGTAGATGGGTCTGGCAGCCAGTGAAAGCCATCTCCTGCAGAGCCACAGACCCAGTAATTTTTGTTGTCGATTCCCCAAACAGTGCTAGTCCCTCATCCTTTATGCTCTGCCTGGAAACAATTCTGGAGAGTTGCAGTTATGGATCAACATCTTTCCCCCCCACCCCCCCCCTCCCCCCCCGCACCTGAGTTTTGCTGCCTTAAGGGACCAGGGTTCTTTGCTGCAGTGAAATTCAACTGAGTTTGACACGCTTCTTTGGGGAAAATCAGATAAGTCACAATGTCCGGTTCGGTTTACTCGCAGACTAGCACTGCAGTAGCAAAAGAAATGAAGGAACAGTGGGTTTGCTTGGTGCAAGTTTAAATGTAAAGGAAGGTAGGGTTGGTTTGGTTTTTTTTCTTAAATTTGGTGTTATTTTACAATGTTGGCGTGCAGGTGGCTTATACTGACTATGGTGATTTGTGGAATTAGCTATTCCATAATGCCACGCCTCTAAACACACATCTGAATGTCTAAACACACTTATCTGTGGTGTCTGTTTTAATAGTTTACGACATCATTTCAAATATTTGCTTTGGCGTTTGCTTTCAAAGACCCACAACTTTCAGGGAGATAGACTAATTTCAGTCTGACTTCCATCTAAAATATCTTTGGTTCTGAGGCTTCCTTTGGTTCTGAGGCTTGCATGAAAGGAATTTAAATGGAACTGGAATTAAAATACAGCAAAGCTTAGCTGCATCACATGGGCCTGAGCTGGCAGCTCCCCTGGTGAGCCCTGGGCCACCACCCCCAGCCGCCGTCCTGAACACTCTGGTTTCTGTGAGAATGTTCAAAAGTTTGTGTATTGGTTCTGGATGGGCGGAAACAGAGAAACAGATTTTGAGGGTTCACTGGATAGATCTAATGGTGACACAGTGCAGAGTCCTCTTCTCCTTTGTGGCAACCTTCTGCTCAGGGCTTCTAGACTGTCTAACCCTGGATTATTTGTTCCTTGAAAGCATTTGTTTTGCCAACACAAGTTAATAATTGCTTTCTTTTCATGCACCGTGCTTGATACCTTCTATCCTGCCAGGTGTCAAAGCCTTTTATGATATTAACATGCCATTTGCTGATAATTTTTTCCATGTCAGAAATACTTTTGCTCCCAAAGCAGAATATGACAGGCAGATACATTAGAGGACTTATGGGACAGCCCCCTATCCCCTGACAAGCTACATCTGGCTCTTTTTCTACCGTTTCTTCTTATATGTGCCTCCTTTTCTCTTGGGTGGGTGAAACCGTGGATTCCCTCCATCTCTAACTTGTGTTATATCACAATTTGGACAAGAAAATAGAATGAGACTGGAACTGCACAGAGAAGTGTGACCCAGGTGTCTGTCTTTATAGGGAAATTTTTACCAACTCTGGAATAATCAGATACCCAAACATAGTAGGTTGCTCCTTCCTTCATTTTGTCTTAAATATCTTCTACTCCTACACATAGCGCAAATAACTTCTTGTGGGTTTCCCAGGCAAGTCTTGGGTAAGCCCCAGTAGCACAGGATATCTGCTCTCTTTTGGTAGCAAGTTACTTTGTGTGAAGTGTTAGTCGATTAGTACTAAAAGAAATACACAGAACCATTTAATATCATAGAGTTTGTAGTGGGAAATTGCTCTCTAGTAGCTCCGACGTGACCAACACAAGCTGAGACCTGGAGTGAACGGGCTGTGTGCGAGGACGGTTGTAGATGTCTTGTTGGTTAAAGAAGCTTCAGCAATGCAGGAGGAAAGACTGTATATGGTTCTGCTGGAGACGTTTATTTGGAGCTCTGTTCCCATCCCAATCCCCTTTATTAAAGGGATAAGTCTGAAGTAAATGTAAAGCATGAAATAAATGCAAAATAAACAAGGCTGTTATTCACCAATGCCTTTACAAATAACAATTAATAAAGTAATGTGGGGCAATAAATCACAGCCAAAGCCATGATTTAATCTGTCCTTAAACTCATTAAAGTAGAGACAATTTAAAATGACCGTCTCCTGAAAGGAACAGCACTGACAAATCCATTTATGAGGCAGGATTTGAATGGGATTATTAGTTTAATGAACTATTGAACAGTTTCCAAGAGCAAGAATGTGTTTAACAAAGGGGAAAGAAAAGATGATTAGTCTGCAGCCAGCTGAGCTGTTTGCTGGCAGCATGATTTCCTGTAAGTTCACGGCTGCCTGTTTTTTCAAGTAAGAATAAAGGCTCAGCTATAGCCTGACTTTAAACACAACTAATTATGTCAAGCCCATTAATTACGAAATGGCCACTGCAATTGAGAAGATGGATGAAGGGAGGATGTTTGGGGAGGCGTTTGCCATACCTCTTCCCTTGCTCTGACTTATGCAAAGAGACAGAAAGTGTCTAAATTAATCGTGGGGAATGGGGAATACGAGGAGTTTCCAAGCTGCTCTCCCGTAGATTTTTTTTTTTTTTTTTTTTTGACACCTTCTTAGTTTCCAACTTGCCATTGGGGATGGAGAGGAAAGGCACATTGTGTACAAAAGACTGCTGGGATGTCAATGAGTTCTCCCTAAGCTTGGAAGCTCAGATGCAGTGGAGAGGGAAAACCGTGGGCGGTGATTCTGGGCCACGTGGCGCCGATTTAAACTGGACCTGACACTGGGATGGTGTTTAATGTCGAAGGGAGACTGCACGTAGCAGAGATGAGCTTCACCACTTTTGCCGTTCACTCTGAGATGTGCACAAAGAGCAGACGATTTCCAGCAGTGTGTTAATCCAGCTCCATCCCTGACACTACAGTTCCACAAGCATCTTGCCACAGGCATTACAAAAGGTTTTTTTGGACCAGTAGCAATTGTAATTTTCTTCACTCTCGCTTTAGGTTTATCAGAAACACGTGCCTTTAAAAGGAGTTGATGCCCAAAACAGAACCGGCACTGTCAGATGTTTCATGATTCAGGCCCTGATTCTGCCTCTGCCAAGTTTGAGCATAACATTTGAGTTGACTTCATGGAAAGGAATAAGCCCGAAGTGGGAGTCGGCAAATCTTTTCTGCAGTGTTACCATCTCCGCTGCTACTGTAAATCTAGGGAGAGGTATTGATTTCCTCAAAGTCTCGGAGTGGAGTCCTTTAAACGCAGAAGCTCAGTTTTCATTCCTTATTAAAAAAAAAAAGATTTCTTGACCTTGAAGTTGTAGAAAACTCTCTTGAAAATGAAATCCTGGTAAGAGTAAGAACCAAGGTGCTACAAAGAGGCAGTGGAAGCTAAAATGTCCCATTGCTGTAGTTTAGGCAACCAGACTCTGTCCTACTGATTGTGTGGGTTGGTTGTGAAAAAGACTCTGTAACTATGGTGATTTAAATACTTAAAAAAGCAAATTTGTGGGATGTGTCACTAACTACACCAACTGAAACTACACGCACGTGTAGCCAAAGAGTAACAACAGAACTCCAATACTTATTAAAAATTGCCGTCTGAAATGGACTGTGCTGCTTGTGGTTGCCCACATCTCATTGCAGTTGGACTAGATGATTGTTATAGGTCCCTTCCGACTAAAATATTTTATTCTGTTGTATTCTGGTCTATTCTAAATACCAGTTTCCTCACAAGATGGTGAAATGCATGTTCACAGATGCAGAGAGGACTCTCCCTCTCCAAGGAGGTAGCTTTGGCGCGTCTCCACTTAGAAATGATGAGGAAGAACATGGCAGGGGAGAGCATGGTTAAACTCTAGCAAAGCTTTCTTGCCTTCTCCCACCACGTTCCTGCCCCGGGCAGGACACGGGTCTCCATGCTCCAAGTCTTGCTAAAGCTGAGTTTAGAGTGCGGGTACATCCCTTCAGTAAAGGTGCAGCTGGAGCTTCTGTCACTGTGATCCAATCAACTCTTGAGCACGTCTCAGCTGCTTCCAGGGCCACATACTCCACGCGTGTAAACCTTGATATGTATTCATAGAGCCAGATGTGAAATACTACAAAGAACAGAAGGAACAAAATTAAGGCAGCAGCTGGAAACTTATGACTTAAGACTCTTGTTCTTAAATTTTCCTTGTGTCTTGATTTATATTGTGAAATGGTTGATCTTGGACCTCTGGCCCAGGCTGGTTTCTCTTGTTATTGGCAGAAAACGTGAAGGCAAGTATTGGCATGGCAAAAGATTATCTGGCGTAGAAGTTAATAGGTTATATGGGTTTTGTTTGGAAGTTTTAAGAACTGGATTTGAAGTTTTGATTTATTTCGGAATTTAAGGGGAGGAGAAAAAGATGGAAGAGTTGGTAACGCTGCTTTCCAAATGAAAGTGTTAAGTAGTTCCTGGAAAACAGTTGCGTTTTTAGTCTTTTTTCAAAGGAAAGTCTTCTGTGTGGTTCCTTGCTGATATATATGATTTAAACTTAAATGTGCACAAATAAGGGAAGATTTTCCCTACCATCACTCATAAAAAATGTGTGAAGATCAGAATAAAGGGGGAAAAATAGTATTATTGATAAAGAAGTATAACAAAAGATTTTATAGACCCCCTTTGCTAAAAATAAATAAATAAATAAATATTGTAAACATTATTGCTCTTGAACTTGGCATTAATCTAAGTAGATGGAATCCAAATCCTATACAGTCTTTGTAAGACTTCCCTTGCATTTTGTTGCATTCCTTTTCCGAAACCGAATAGTAATCGTGCATATTTTAAAAATTATTTCCATTGTTCTCTTTTTCATAATTTTCAGATACAATTCGGGTGTCTACCCTGCAGTTGGCTCTGCGTGGCTCGGGTCACCTAAACTTGGGCAGCGCTTTGTTGTGAGCATAGAGATTTATTTTGGTGTCAGCTAGTCACCTTGATGGCAGCCAGGCAACCTTCTCAGCGTGGCTTTCTC
This sequence comes from Larus michahellis, assembly GCF_964199755.1. Lineage (NCBI taxonomy): Eukaryota > Metazoa > Chordata > Aves > Charadriiformes > Laridae > Larus > Larus michahellis. Next base: position 2,982,707 of record NC_133918.1, read on the forward strand.
TCCACGTGTGTCCGTCCGGAGTCCACCTGAGCAAGGGGTCCCAGGAGACCTCTGCCTGGGTGCAGGGATGATTTTTGAGCCACGGCTGCGGTTTTGTATTGGGGAGGTCCCTGATGGGGCTTCCCTTCATTGTAGTCTCATGCTCCATCACCTTATTGGTGACCTTACCGATAGCTGCATCTCAGCAGGAGAAGGAAAAGGGGGCTGAGATACAGAGATCTGGAATGTTTCAAGACTGCATCTTTGTATTTAAGATGGCCCAAAAGCTGCCTTCTGCTCTAAATTAGAGTAGGGAATTCAAGCCTGAGCATGGGGGGAGGAGAAGTACCATTGAACATTAAATAGGCCCATTTAATGCTCTTTCAATTTCAATCCAAAGACAATTTAATATGTATTAGAAGTAGAAATGTAATAACCACCTGGAAAAAATAAGTTAATTTCTCCCCGTTTTCTAATAATACAAAAATGAAGACAGTAAACACCTGAGTAACTTCGTTTGAAACTACGTAATTGCTCAGTTAAAAGGCTTATATTTTGATATCATGCATTTTGCTGGTTGATTAAAGAGAGTGCTAAATTAGGTGGCAAGGCTATCTTTGGTTTCAGACCATTCATTCTCTAGGAAAAAATAACTAAACCGTAAAAACAGAGATGAAAATAACTACTTAAATTAAGGCTTCCTTTCTGTTAACTAAAATAGCCAAAAAATAAATAGATCTTAAATCTAGAGCCCCTCCTGGGTTCTGGGAGGAGCAGCAGTGGGTGATGTACGCTTCCACCTCTTCCCAGACCTCCCAGTTCCTTTAAGGAGAGCTTTGGTGGAGGATCAACAGCTGAATTCAAGTGCTTGAAAGGCTCAGCTTTCTTTGAGTGTCTTATGTCAAGGTCTTCTGAGTCCCAGCTACTTGCCCTGGGCTCGAGCAGAGACCAGGTCAGCGTTGCTAATTAGCGCAGATGAGAGATGCTCAGTAACGCTGCCAGGGTTTGCTCAGGAGGGAGCTGTGCACCGGTTCACACCACCCTTATCCCTGGCGATGGAGGTGGGCGTGCTCCAGGGACCACGGAAAGTAAAGGGTCTCCAGCAGGAATGTGAGAGACACCATAAGCCTGGGGCTTTGGTGGGAGCAGAGAAAAATGTTTCTGTTGCCACAGATGTATTTCTGGCTATTACAGGTATTGCTGAGAGTCTTGGGAAAGCGATCTGTAGCTCGGCTCTGCAAACAGCTTCAGGATATCTGAACTCTGAATACTTCAGTGCTTGCAATATTAGCCGGCTGTTAGCAGTTTTAAGGTGTGTGACTTCTACTGGTGGTAACAGAACCTTATCATCTCCGCACCTTTCAAAGTGAATTCTTAGAACCAAAAATAATGGAAATCACTGGGACTTGAACTCTTTCCTAAAAGCTAAACAGATGCTGGGCTGCTTTGCAGAACAAGAGGATGATGTTTCAGGTGGCAGAGGCTGGGCACCTCCTTTGCAGGACCGAGTCGATATCCTTAAGTTAAACGGGGCTGTGCCTGGCTAGGAACTGCTCAACTTTCTCTTTTGCAAATTACTTATCCAACTGTATCCATTGCATGCACACGTATAGAACTAGGGAGGTAACAGTGAATGTACAGATAGCATAGTCCTAGGCTCATAAAACTGATAAATCACTGAAATAAATACTTGCAGTACATTTGAGGGATCTGGTAAGTCAAGAACAAGGAGGACACAAATATGTTCCCCTTTAGGCCAAGGATCCAAGTCAGCATTGTTTCAAATCTGTTCTCACAGACATGACACAATCCCAAATCCCTCTGGGTGGGGAGATGCAAGACCAAAAACCACTATCACATTTGGCAGTAATTATTGTCCCCCTGGCGATCTCCATTGAGGCCAAGGGTGACTGATGCCTGCAGTGGTGCTCCCCAGTTATTGTGAGAGATGATCCCTGGGGCCCAGCAAAGAATCAGGCTAAGATCAAAACCAAAAAGAATCTTGAATTATAGGAAAAATTTCCAGCTCGGGTGGAGAGGTAGGATCATCATCCCTGGAAAAGCCACATGCTTAAGTCGTATAAGACTGGAGAATGTAGTGGTGATATTCATATGCGTTCATTTTATTTGACTCTCTGCTGGGGCATGATTTTCACGATAAGAGGAGGGCTGCACGGGGGGGGGGCAGATACTCTAAAACGAAACTTCTATATCTTTTCCCTAAATTAGCTTTTCTGTGGATAGAAGACAGCTCTCCTTTTTGCAATATCAAATCAGAAATCCTCGCTAGCCTGGCATTAGCTAAACTGTCACTGAGTTGGTGAATTTACAGCACAGGGTGGCTCTGCATGGTTTGGGGAAATCTAGAGCAGTATTTGGGCTGATGGCCGTTCCTAAAGCTGAACAGGTAGAAGTGCATTGAGAATTGGCTTAATCTGTAGCTGGATGGTTTGATTTCCCCATAAATATTTCTAAGCTGAAACTTGAAGACAGAAAAAAAAATCCCTGAAAATAAGGGAAGGTAGGAACTATGGGCATGCCAAGGGGTTTCCATTCATCCCATGGAAATTGTCAGAATTGCTGCAACCCAAACTGGATGCGTTTGGAGAGCAGAAGAGAGTTTTTCATGTCTATCAACATTCTCAGAGAATAGAAAGAGAGAATAGAAGAAAAATTGAGATTGAGCAAGTTTAATAGACTCCTAAAATTAGAAGAAGCAGAAGATGGGGAGATAGCTCTCCTGGACCTGCTGACCATGCTTCTCCTCATCTAGCCCAGGATGTGGTCTGCTGCTGTGGTGGATTTCTCCCATCTATTTTGAGGACCAGTGTCACGGATGGAGTGTCTTACCTCTCAATCATTAGGTTTGTCACTGGGTAGCTAAGTTGTCGTGCTTCTCATCCTGAAATCACCGGGTGTTGATCCCATGTGCTGGTGGGAAAGTTGCTGCTCACCCTTTCATAAACCACTGGGCTCCAGCCCTGCTACGAGCCTGCACAGCTGTACTTTGGCAGGGCAGCAGGGTGGTTTTTACTGAGTATTTTGTTTGAAACACTTAGAGAAAAAGGAATTTGTGCTTGGTCACTTGCCTGACTTGCATCTGGGATCTGGTAAAAGCACAAGCCATACTTTTATTAACAAAGTCTTACAGAAAAAAAAAAAAAAAATGAAGCGGTGTGAATTTCTGAGAGCACCTACTGTGTGATCGTCACTTGTTCTCATCACACTAAAGAGAGCAGAGAAGACCTGCAAGAGATGTGAAGTGTTGGCATCTCTGCCCTTACTGAGGGACTCAAACTGGGCCAGAGAGCCATTGCTCCGTGCAGCCGGACCCTCTTAGCTCAGATTCCTTTTCCCATGGAACAGGGAGTATCTTGGAAAGTAGCGCTTGGGAGACAGTCACAGCACTGAGAACCTGTTTTCACCCAGCAGGAAGAAGCTTTGGGCTGTATCAAGGAGGGAAATAATGAATGACTGTGATAAATATGGAAAAGGCTCGCCACGCTCAGGTAGCAGATACCCATCCCAAACTTTTCCAGGCAGACACAAAGAAAGCGATGAGCTGGGAGAAGCGTTTGCTGACCATGCAGCCAAGCAGACTACTTGCAAGGTCACAGCTCAGGGAGTCTCAATCACTGGTCAAGGGGCTCCACTTGGTGAGAAGAGCAGGAAATTGGCCCAAAGTAATGAACTACAGTGAATTCTTCCTGAATTAATACATTGAATCCCCCTGGATGAGGCCCGCGAGAAGGAGAACATGTGAGCAGCCGGGGGAGCAGTCCCTGTGCAGAGCAGAGCATCTCTGAGAGTTACCCCAGCCCTGGCAAACCACCAATTTTCATTCACTTCTGTCTTCCTCTAATTTAAGGAATGGAAATGCCGCTTCCGAAGGCCAGTGACAACTGAGGTACACTGATTGCTCATGACAGGGGAGACAAATCCCGGGCTGCTGTTCCTGCTGTCTGGAAATCATACGCTACGTGGAGCCAGGGGTTCATTAGCTGTGGGTCCTGCTGGATGGCAGGAGAAGTGCTCCTTGCAGGACGCTGCCGTTATTACACAAACCAGCCCTTTAGAGACCCTGCAGAACTTTCTGGAGAAGGTTTGGAGAGCTCATTCTGGCTGGGTATTCTTTCTCCCATGGCTGGAGGAGTGGACAGACCTGCGTGCCTGCGTGTGAGGACATAGCTGTGGGTGAGCAGGAAGCTCAGGGCGACTTAATTTAGTTTTTGGCTAGCATTTGTGTCTGCAAAGCATTCTCAGCCTGGACTTCACATGCTGTGCTGTCTGCCCTCTCCTACCTTTAACAATGAATATAATTCTGCTGGGGTCACACTAGGCATCTGACAATAATTGGCAGGACCTTTTCGGCTGCTTGCTCAGCTAGTAGGCAACAATTCAGTGCTCCGGGCTGTCTTTCCCAGGCTGCTAACAGGAACAGGGTGCTGCAGCAACAGCCAGATGCCGCTTGTGTTCTGTCCCCACAGGAGGGCTGGCACCCCGAGCCTGTGGGCAGTCTTGTGGTATGGAGCCTCTCCCGGTCCTTGCTCATGCCTCCGACTCCATTGTGGATTTGGGAGAATGGCTTCTCTCGCTAACAGCCATGCATTTTCACATCACGTAGCCACACCTCAGCTCCAGTGGGTTTTTTTTCATGGCATCTCCCAGTTCTCAGATGGAGCCACTGCCAGCAGGCAGCATTTGGTGCCATCAATTGAAATTCAGGCTTACTTTGTCCCTGCTTATCTTTATAATCCTATTGTTTATTTAAAGTGGACAAAGCAGGCGCTATGGCCAGCGTTGCTTTTCCCTCTGTCCTTTCTTAGCATCACCCTTTTGGCCATATTCACATTGATTAAAATAGTTCTCCGTAGCAGCTAAGCACTTTCAGCCTTTTCCGAAGCTGCGCAGAAGGTGATGAGGAAGATGTGCCCCATATTGGGAGGTCTATTTTTGCATCGGCTGAGCCCCGGGAGTGGACCAGGAGTGCCATCCTTTGCCAGAAAGGTCTAGCATAAACATGTCAGCTCTTATCTCCCTGGCTCGAACACCCAAAGGAAAAGTCACGCAGGCGTTAGCACCATCTCAGCGGTACAACCATGTCTCGCCATGACTCCATCGTGTCTGGGTAAGACCCCCTCGCTACTGCTGGCTGGCAAGGAGGCAAAGCTGAGAGTGAGTAGGGTAAAAAAAACAAACCCAAAACCTTTTGATTTTTAATTTAGGACCGATTATTATGAATTTTCTTGATAGTTCTGAAATGTTTGCGGATTTTGATTATCAGAATGTTATGGGCAGGTTTATTGAATTTAAATGCTTTTTCCTCTAACCTTGACCTTCCTATTAGCTCTTCACCACAAACGATGGCTGCAGTTTTCTGTTTAACAACTAAATAACATGCCTTTTATCCACACCTTCTTGCTGATGAGAACGTGGCTTTCCAGCTTGTATTTCCCAGGAGATAACTGCTATTAATTTTAAAAAACAATTTGGTCACAACTTTGCTGAAGATGTTGTTTTGGGTTGTTTTTCTTTTTTTTTTTTTTTTTTTCTTACAAAACAGCATTCTCTTTACTGAGTTCTTGCTTTGGAATCTAATTTCATTCTCCCTCTAGGTCATTTCTGTGACACCATTAATTTCAAACCATTCAAAATGGGTTCTCCCCCGTGTTTTGTTTTGAAACTCTGCTAATTTTTAGCATATGCTTATAAAGGTTCAGTTTTGGAGGAACAATATGATCTTGCAGTTTAGCCTACTCTGTAACAGGGCGCCCAGACCTCTCCCAGGATCCCTGCACAGGGTCTTGGCTGACTGTCGTTTAGAAAGAGGTGGTACTTACCACCATAGTTTAAAATACCCACTTCATTATCAATTTCATTCGACCTCCACTTTCTTCGGTCTTAGTCTATGGGATTGATGCCAGATACCACTTCCTTCACTGATTTTTCACACAATCACTGAATTTTGGGTTTGGCAGGGCCCTCTGGAGATCATCTCCTCCAAGCCCCGGCCACAGCAGGGTCACCCACAGCAGGTGGCACAGGAACGCGTCCAGGTGGGGTTGGAATGTCTCCAGAGACGGAGACTCCCCCACCTCTCTGGGCAGCCTGTGCCAGGGCTCTGCCACCCTCACAGCAAAGAAGTTCCTCCTCGGGTTGAGATGGAACTTCCCATGGTCAAGTTTGTGCCCGTTACCCCTTGTCCTGTCCCCGGGCACCACTGAGAAGAGCCTGGCCCCATCCTCCTGACACCCCCCCTTTCAGTATTTCTAAGCGTTGATAAGATCGCCCTCAGTCATCTTTTTTTCCAGACTGAAGAGACCCAAATCCTTCAGCCTTTCTTCATAAGAGAGGTGATCTGTGATTTTGACAAAAAACCCTCTTAGTCTTTTGCCTGATAAAATGGCTTTATAATATTCTTTACTCTTCAATAAGGCTTGCAGTAGGCTGAGGCCGGGGTGTACTAAGTCAATGGCTGTTCACATCTGTGTGTTGAAAAGGGGGAGCCAGCGGACAGATTCAGGTGGAAGTCAAATTGCAATATTTGATGCCTGGTTATGAGTTGTCTGGACTGCCTACACATTGCATGGAGGGTTCTGTATCAAAAAAAGATCATCCATTCTGCATGCTGGGAAGCTGAGGGCTGAATCTTAGGCTTTATAGGCCCTCCATCTGCTCAGAGTGAACTTATCTTCCCAGTTAATGCCAACCACAGACATATGTCTACTTCTAACTGGAGATTTACTCTTGAAGAGCAGTGGCAGTGCTAGCTAGCTTTGTATTTTATCCAGCCTAATGCAACCAGGAACGGCAACCCAAGATGTTCCCCCATCTGCAGGGAACCTTAATCCATACCAGCAGAAACAACTCTGCATTCAAGGTCTCCTTTTAACTTCTAAGCACAGGAGAAGCAACAGATGCCCAGCCTTTTGGAAAATGTGGGCTCTTTTGAAATCAAAATATAGATTTACTCTCCACCTCCAGCCATAGCACTAAATTATTTTAGCGGAGCCCTCGATTCTATGTTTGCAGGGCTGGTGCAGGAGGCTCCACAGAGAACTGGGCAAATGCAGGTCATATGGAAAACCAGTTGCCACAGTTGCTACGCTGGTCACTGCGTGCTCTGGGAAAACTAGAACTGGGAAGCAGAGCAGCACCCTTCATTGCATAGAAGGTCATCCACCGTGGTCTGTGTTGCTCAGGGATCTTCTAGTCACCATGAAGAGGAGAAGCTAGGATTGCTTTTACATGGGAACATCATTGCTCAGGAGAGGGTTCTTAAAGTCTGCTCTCAGTCCGGCTTGGTGTTCTTGTCATTAATGCCAACACTGCCCAGTTCCTTTTTCCATGGGAAAGCATCCTACTTCTTCCACGTTGGAAAGGTACACCTGCGGCGTGTCTGCCGCACATCTGTGGTGTGTGTCCGCACACATGCTGCACTTCTGCTGCCTCCCCGGTCTGTGCCTGCGGCGCCTCTGCTCTGTGTTTGCTGATGCGACTGCTGTACATCCATCCGTCTGTGTAGCTATCTGCTGCGTATCTGCTTCACGTTTGTGGTGTGTTCTCTGCACACATGTTGTACGTATGCTTCATCTCTGCTGCATGTCTTCTGTCTGTCTCCTCTGCATCTACTGCAATCACGCTGAAGGTGGAGGACTCACGTATGCCTGGGTAATGGATTCAGGGTGTTCTGGGATCCACTAGCCTCTCCCCAGCCAGACAAGGAATCTGCTGCCCTAAAGCACCACAAGTTCCTGCCAAAATCCAGGCTGGAATCTGGTCACCTTACAGGGTAACAACTGAGGCTGGTTGTTGTGCCCAGGGTGCACAGCCATCCCAGCACCCTCTGCCCTCCCGCTCCCAGCTTGCTGCGGGAACCTGAGAATGGCAACTGGAGGAAGAAAATCTTCAAAAAAAAAAAAAAAATCCCCTCCACTCAGGCACAATTTCTGGGTAGAAACAAAGAGGAGTTTGGGAAAGCAGAAGGCTCTGAGGAGACCTTATAGCAACTTTCCAGTCCCTAAAGGGGGCCTACAGGAGGATGGGGAGGGACTCTGGGTCAGGGAGTGTAATGACAGGACGAGGGGTAACGGTTTCAAGGTGAAGGAGGGGAGACTTAGATTGGATATTAGGAAGAAATTCTTTGCTGTGAGGGTCGTGAGGCAGTGGAACAGGTTGCCTGGAGAAGCTGTGGCTGCCCCATCCCTGGAGGGGTCCAAGGCCAGGTTGGCCGGGGCTTGGAGCAACCTGGTCTGGTGGGAGGTGTCCCTGCCCAGGGCAGGGGGTGGCACTGGGTGGGCTTTAGGGTCCTTTCCAGCCCGAACCGTTCTGTGATTCTGTGAAAGCAGGTTCATGGCACCCCTACTGTAACAGACCTCAGGATTTGAGGAAGGCCAAGCAGGACAAGCCCTGCAGTAAGATAGTTACTATCACCAGCCCCAGGCAATCTGCTGAAGTGGTTGATGAAAATCTTAATTAGTAAAGATTAGAATGAGGATATAGAAATTTTAGACAATAGAGCCTGACAAACCAACCTGATATTTTGCTTCTCTTATAAAAGAGAAAATTAAAGGGTGCTGTAACAACCTACATGGGTCTCCTGGGCAAAGAGACTTTGTTACCAAATAGTTCTTCAGATTTAACCAGATTCAATGGCTGAAAGTAGAAGCTGGGATAGACTCGGACCCCAAGATAAAGCACAGAATTTTAACAGTGGGGATTATTACTCCCTAGAAAAACTCCAAAGTGTATGTTCTTTCGCTGGTGATTTTAGTTCAAATTCTCTTGCTTTCCTAAAAGATGTGATCCCCCAGCAAACCTCCCAGAAGAGGTTGCAGAGTTGCTGGCCAAGGTCCAGGCAAGGTCTAAACTTTCCATCTACACTCACCTCTCTTCTGCCTTCTCCCGTCTGTCCGATCCTGAGTTAGAGCCCCAGTATCTCTGCAAGGGGCTGCATTCTCCTGATTCCCCACTTGGCAATGTCACAAGAGTATGAACATGGCATAGGTTTGTGGTTTTTGTGTTTTCTTTTGGGAATTTTTGGGGGGAGGTCTGTCAGTTCATGTATGGATGTGTGGCATGGCACAACATGGTGTAAATGCCATGCTGAGGTGTGTGCTCCTGATTCTCTGCTATGTGACATTGATTAAACCATCCAACAAACAAATGAAGACAAAGAAACCCATGGGCAGCCTGTCTGATGGACAAGTGGGAGTGTGCAGGAGTTTGTTATTGTAGAGTCAGAAAGGAAGAGCAGGGCTTTGTCCACCTTATGCATAAATAGCACTGCTCAGCTACATTCACAAGGCGACAGACTTCCTTCTCCTGTTCGGGTTATGAAGGCGTTCACTTGCCTGTGGTCTCTAGGGTTGTCCGGTGTCTAGGTCTCTCTCATCCCCCATGGAAATGCAGGTCTCCAACTGACTGTGTCTGACCTTCTGGGTACGGTCCCGTGGCGTGGCTTGGCTTCAGGGTAGGCCTGGCTGTGCCTCAGTCCCTCGCTCCTCCCTATAGCCCTAAGAGGGTCACTGTAAGATCAGAGCCCCAAAGCATTCCGCACGGGGGGGGGTCAGAAATTAAAATAACGTACGGTGGCTCCTTTTGGTGGGAATTAAACGTGGCTGGTTCAAACGCACAGTGAGGGAATGGAGTTTGGCAGAGAAATGTCACGCAAGGAGCTATTCAGCTGCTCTCCTACAGTGATGATACATGCTGAATTTATCCAATGGCACTGCACAGAAACAGGGGAAAAAAAATTGTTTTTAATTTTCAGACCCAATGTCTGTGGCTCGAGGTTCCACTCCTACTGCTGCCCCGGCTGGAAAACGCTGCCCGGAGGGAACCAGTGCATTGTCCGTGAGTATCCATTTTCCTCTTAAGGGCGCCGAGGGAACTAATTGCCATGTGGGGAGCAGAGCATATCTCACACTTCAGCAGATGATAGAATATTTCATAATCCACTGGGGCAGGAGCAGCGATTGCTGGGAGTTCTCATCTCTGCTAGTCTTGATTAAAGCGGGGTGGTTGCAGTCAGTCCCATTTAGTGCACGGCCTTTTGTCTTCTGCCAGATTGCCACTGTGTTCCTTGTTGCTTGGCAGTTTGTGTGCCTGCTTTAGAAGATTAGCCTCAAAGGGGAGCTATTGGTGACTCCCGAGAAACTTATTTTAGAGCTGCTTGCTTAGATGAATAGTTGCTAGAACAACGGGTAGATGCTGACATTGCAAACGTGATGTCATGACACAGCGTCCGCAAGCAGGAATTTGCATCTTTCAGTGCGTGGCCATCCAAAGCAGGATGCTGATTTAGATAAATCACGCCCCTGTTTTGGCAGAGAGCTTTCCTGTCTGGAGTAGAGCACTGTTGGACTCTCAAGTGCTGGTATACACCTAGAAAATCCATTGAGGAGTTGATGTTTTGCATTTCTGGAGGTTAAAGGCATGAGCTATCGGGAGCTGAGGGAGCCTGCCCTTTGGAGGAGGCTCCCATGGGAAGTGAAAGTCAACTCAGGCGTAAATAAATGATATTTTCACTCGAGGCAATAGGGGTAACTGTACCTCTATTTGGTCATGTTTCATACTGAAACACAGTAAATACAGGGTGTCCAGGAGACATTAACCATAACCTGGACATACAAAATAGCAGGCAACACTAGGGCAGGCTTGTATCTCCCAGGATTTTAGCTTTTTGAATGAATCTTCTGCATTAGAGCACATTTGGAATTGTATGTGAATGCCTTTTTCCAAAACTTCCTAAAATTAATGGACATTGGGAGGTTTCAAGTTGAGGAAAACAATAGGCTCCTCTGGCGGCATCTCCCACATAATACAGGTCATGTATTTCAGAAGTACTTCCACCTTCAGAGTCAAAAACTCAGCCATTTTAGAGAGAAACGCCTTGTGTTTCCCAATATGGAGCTGTCTGGGACCTCAACTGTTCAAAACTGAGCCCAGAGCTGCAAGTATTCTCCTCTCAAAGCAAACGGTGTCTTGTGTTAGGAGTGGTGGGGCCAGTTGATGTGTCCTCGCACACGATGAGTAACCAGTGCCAGAGTGTGGCATTTTACTAAGAAGGGCACTCAAGAGGTGTGATGACTCGAGGTGACGTGGAGTTCTGTGCCCTCTCCTTTCCCCATGAGCAGAGCCAGGCGCGCTCACAAAATCCTCCTCGCCATCCCGTGGACGGCGGATGCCCCACCAAGGAGACAAAGCTTGAGTTTAATGCTGGCTGCCGCGAAGGGTTAAGGAACTCGCAGCCAAAGAGCCGCTCAGTGGCATGCGGGGTTAGCGACATTCAGGGTTGTCTGCTGACTTTTCTCATAACTGTAAAACATGCCATCTGGGCTGGAGGTCCTCAGGGGACTCTGTGTTGTAATTGTATTTATAAAACACACAGAGATGAGATGCTTTCATGGGGCTCTAATAAAAATCTGTGCTTACACAGGTGGAGCAATACTGCCAGCTATTCTCTTGGCTCCCATGGCACAGGAAAGGGAAGAGATTAGCGGGGGTCCCGGGCAAGAAAGGATGGAGATTGAGATGAAGGCATCCTGCTGATGCATCTCTGGCTGACTCAGGCTCAGCTCCTCATTCAACAGGAGATGTGTCTCGGTAACAGCCAGTTCCCTCAATGCCAGACCATGGAGTGCAAAACGCTTCGTGGAAACACACACATTTTAAGGAAAAGAACAACCTGGCTCAGTGAGAGTGTGGCTTGTCTCTGCCGAGAAACATTTTTAGCAGGCAAAAGTAGTGAAATGTACCTTCCCCATCCTCTGCTGCTGAAAAAGCGTTGTAGCGGGACCAGCCAGTCTATGATAAAAGGAAAACGCCTCCAGGAACTCCCTGTGAACAAGTGGGTCCTTCCCGCTGTTGCACTTCCCACGCCAGGGTCCTCAAGAGGTGCCCCGGCTTCCTCCCCAGGTTATTATTCTTAAAAGAGATGAATTCACACCCTTTTGGCAGCCAAAACCACATCTGCCAGCAAGTTCACAGGCTAGCACATTGCGCTAATCGCTGTGTTCTTCTCTTCCTCCAGCAATTTGCAGGAATTCTTGTGGTGATGGATTTTGTTCACGGCCAAACATGTGTACGTGCTCCAATGGACAACTTTCTCCCAACTGTGGCTCAGCTGGAGGTAAGAGGACATGGCTGGCGATTCTCCTCCCTCTGGAGCAGTTGTGTGCTCTCTTAAAAATTTCCCAGTCACAATGAAAGGAAATCTCTGAAATATTTTGTGTTTTGGCAGCCAGGTTCTAATCTGAATTGGGCAGTCAGCACAAAATCTTTAATTTCTTATGGCGTTTTTACTAAGGATCCTCACTGCCCCCGATACCGAGAGAAAACTGGGAACCTGCTTGCAATTTCTGCTACTTTGGTTACATCCTACAGGGTGCAGCTCCGAAACCACATCTCACAGCAGCAAAGAGCGACACTGCTGCCAAAGAATCCAGCCGCCCCGTCTTTTCTTTGAAGTGGAATTAAATCTGTCACTGCTTTTGTTAATCAAATAAATATTTTTTTCCAATGGAAAAAATATGAAGTTTTTCTTAGGGTGTGATTTGGATGTCAGGGAGAGTTGCCCAGTGTTTTTAGCAAACTGCAGCGACACGATGAAGTGACACGAAGCTGGGAATGCAGAAACTGTGTTGCCACTTTTTCTGCTTTGTTCTCCCATCTCAGACCTTCAGAACAAAAATCTGAAAAGCTCTGGGAAGAGGGACTGGGTGGCTGAGGTTTCTGGAAAAACAGACTGTGGAGGACTCAGCAGGTCACATACCCAGAAGGCAATTCCTGTATCCCTCTGGCAATCCCTGCAGGACGTATTCAAGACCTGATCCTGCTTGCAACCACTCCGTTACCCTGCAGCACGTGGCTCTGCTCGGAAAACACTCCTCTTGCTTGAGTCTAAATCCCGATAGCTTGAGAGAGTCTTGTGTACTCTCTGGAGGGAAATTGTTGCTCCTCTGTGCCCCTTTTTTCACTGGGTTGTATTGCTGGAAGGGACCTGGGATTTATGGTAGACACCAGGTTGGAGATGAGGCAATAGTCACATAACAGAGGTCCATGGCCACAAGTTGCCGCTTGGGGTTTGAACACCTGGCATGAAGAAAATTTTCTTATACTGAAGGGTATTGCAGTGCTGGGACAGGTGACCAGAGCTGTGGGGGATGGCTCTCCTTGGGGGGTTGGAAGACTTATCTAGACAAAGTCATAGCCTGCCTGGTCTGTGGGGAGGCTGGATGGAGATGTCCAGCAAGCCCTTCCACTCATGCTCCTGGAAACCAGCACAGAGACCCGCTGGTCTGCCCAAAAGGTTGTTTCTAAAGCAAGAACAGCGTGTGATTGGGGGCTGGCCTGCGTTCTAGGTCTCCAAATGCGGACAATGATAGTGGGTGACCATTTGCACCTGACTATAGAAGCAGTCGACACTACTCAAACACACCAGCCAAAAAAAATCTTGCAAGCAAAGATACAGAACTGGGGCACAGTATTGTTTTAAGAAGGTTGATTTTGCTAGCGGCCTATGTAGAAATGCAGAAATTAATGGGCGTTTATAGAGTCTTTTAAGGTCTCAGATGGCCATTGCTAGAGACAACCCAGAAATTTATTTTCTATTATTGCCCATCTGTAGGGAAGCTATTGTTAATAAAGTGACTTGCAGGCATCTGATAGAAGGCCAGAGAACTAGCCCCCCCAAACCTCAAAACCGCATTCAGGGTGTGACTCAAAGAATGAAATTCCCAGAATCTGATTCCAAAGTGCCACGTTGTGCTACAGCCCTGCAGATGTCCCCGGCAAGTGCTCAGCACCAGAGCCTGTGTGTGCGCGGCTCCGCAGACCTTCCCCGTCCTTCGCTGAGAGGAAGGTGCTGGAGACACAAGAGTTTCTGGAGCTGGGGTCCATATGTTAGCAATCAGGGAGGAATGCAAGGAATGCTGTAAGCACTATATACATTTGGGCACAGACCTGGCGTTCCCCTGAGCCTGGGGTGGATTTCAGCATGCGCCGGGGCCGGGGGTAGGGGGTGGGGAGGTGGGTTTCTCTGCAGGGGCTTCATCAAATCTGGCATTCATTGTGGGGGTGTTTGGATCTGCATTTATCATGAATGCTTCAGGGAGGTAAAGCAGACAAATTGTGCATTCCAGAGGCAATAAAAGCCACTCTGCCTCTCTCTGTCATAACAAAAAGCTTGGTTTCCTACTTCGGGGAGTAAAGATATTTTAGGAGTAATTTACAAGTGACTGTTTAGATAGTAGTAGCCAGTAAGCAGACCAAAAACCTGCCTGCAGACTCCACTGCTGATGGCTGGCAGAACAGCTGCAGCCACTGATCCTTTAAAATAAATTGTAGAACTAATCCAATCCAATCTAATCATGGGAAAAGTTAACTAGGGCGAGCTGTCAGTCTCTTTTTGCTAGAACTTTGGTCTCTGCTACCCTGGAAAATCCTGACAAAGTGTAACAGGCCTTTAAATTCTTGGTTGAAAGATGTTCTTCTGCACTCCAAATCTGCAGGGGGTTCTGACAGTGCCAGACTTGGAGATAAGTCAGAGGGTGATGGGACTTCAGGGCCTTTGGGATCATGGCAGAAGTAAGAAATGGGACCTGCTCCGTGCAGGTCCAGGAATAGTCTTTGCCAACTAGTTGGAAAGTATCTGGGTGAGCATCAGGGCTCTTTTCAGACCTTGACCTCCTAAAATTCCTCAGCCTCTCTAAACCTTACCCCTTGCCGAATGTGCTGAATGCTGTGCAGGGAAGAGCTCTGACGGATGGACGACTCTGACAGACAGACGCTTCCTAGCTACCTCTGTCTCTGGGCAGCCCTCCCAGATTTGCTCTATGTAATTGCTTTCCCAGGGCTGATTAATTGTAGCGAGGGGTGTAGGGTAAGCGCGTGCTGGAAACAGTGCTTTTTCCCAGAGAGACGGGTCTCATGTCTGACAGTCTGGGCAATGCTTTGAAGCTTCAAGCTTAGTTTCCTTAATGATTAAGCTTTCATCTAAATTTGGCCTGATCTCTGGCCGTAGAGCGATAGGAAGAGTAGTAGACATCATGACTAATTCAAACCACACTAGCAATGCATGGATTAAATGTACAGCACATGTGCCGAGCATTTTGAATGCAAAGCTCTGAGCCTTCCCATTCCACTCCTCCTTCCTTTCAGGCTTCCTATGAACAAGGCGTCAACCATATAATTATCCCTCTTGGACACTTGTGAGTCCTACTACCTTTTGGACAGACATTTCACTTGCCCTGGCCCCGACTCTTCCCTGCTTGGAACCGATGTTGCACGCACAAGAGAAGACACGAGCCACAGCTGAGCATCCACTCACATACGCACCCTCCAGCCCCTCCTTCTTCAAGCTGCCAAGTCACGGCCCCTCCTATCCCTGGCAGACACCAACTGTGGTGTACATGCTGAAAAACAGTTTTCACATAACTTGCTGTAACCTCAGGCACTTGCAGTTTGAGTTGTCACATCTTCCGAAGGAGGAATGCATTGTTCCAGGCGTTTCAGTAAAGAATGAAAGCTGTTTGACCTGTATTTGTAACTCAATGTTTCCCAGTAAGCCTCCCCTTTTGGGCTCTTCTACTTTAATACCACATTCCTGAAACATTCAGTCGTGATGAAACAGTTAAAACCAAGACTGCCTTTGTGTCTACATCAGTATAAAACTTCCCAACTCTTTATTTATTGCTATTGTGTTCCTACAGTACAGTAGTCACATTCAGTGTGCCTTAATCCAGCATGAAAGCTGAACTCTAACATGGAAAGAAGATGATGCGTGCTTTTCTTTTCAGATTTCTTCAAAAAAACACTCTCCTATTAAAAGAATCTCACTAATAAGGCCACGTAGTAATTGTAAAAGGAAGAGAAATATCCTAAAAGTTGATGGTTTTCCTCCACCAAAAAAATTCTATCCTCGAAACATATCATAGATCTTTTAATGTGCCTCTAATATGAAGGCATTTTAAAGATTAGACAGCCCAAAATATGAGAAGCATATTTTGAAAATGGTGTAATACAGAGGGTAATATTTCTTTCCCTGCTTTTCTCCACAGTCCAAACCTGCAACGTGAGATGCATGAATGGTGGGAGCTGCAACGAGGAGTCCTGCCTCTGCCAGAAGGGCTACACTGGGACATACTGTGGACAGCGTAAGTACCTGCAGCACCTGCGGGGTACGCGGTGGGCTGACAGGCAAGGCTGGATTCACGCAGCCGCGTGACGAGAGAGGTCACCTCGCACACACCGATGTGCTCTTCGATGTCATCACTATGTTGTCCTCTCCACTGGAATCTCAGCCCGCTCTCAGTAGGGGATATAGAAATAGAGATATATTAGATATAATTTCTCTGCTTAAAAAAATAATATATATTAGATGTCATTTCTCTGTAGGTAGTTTTAGATGAACATCACATTCGGTAGGAATGTTCTTCTGTGGAAAACCTTCATTTTAGTTCAAATGAAGTCTTCTTTCAACTAGACAAAGAAAAATTAAAAAAAACGCCAACATGTGTTGATTATAAATTATGGCAGGTTACTTTGTGGGGGCGGGAGGGCTCAATTTTAGCTCTGCTTATTTGACAACGCGGACTTTCTATAGGGAAACCCCAATATAGTCATTGAAAGGCAGTTTATAATGTTTTATAACTTGATTTTCTATTTTGCAAAGCACCTATACCTTTCATAGGGAGAAAGTTAATCTTTCCCCCTAGTTTCCCATGAAAGGTATTTGGCAATTTTAAATCATTGCTCGTGCACGTTGTGGAATTAACAAACAAGTGCTGTCTTTAAGATGTGTCTAGTAAGCAAGTATGCACAATGGTTTTGAAAGAATCTCTGATGGAATGGAACTTTCCAGGCAAATTTCAAATCCCTCTGTCAATGTGAGAATCACTAAAGTTCTCAGTGAAGTCTCTGAGAATTTTTGTAAAGATGGGCAAAACACCGTATTTCCCCCTAAACTTATCCTCAGCTCTGACTGATTCGTTTTTGCTGAAACTTTCCAAAAAGTTCAACTAAAGGCAGACACACCATATGGAAAATTTCTTTCTGAACAGCTAAAGCTTGGGAAAATTATAAGTAACAGCAAACCGGGGCTTATAATGGAACGCGCTAGGCAACCTTAATTACGTGCTGCTACCAGCTCCACCTATAATATCCTCAGTAGAGTTTTCATAACGGTTCAGATATTGGCAAGACATCACTGACAGGGTGGGGAACAACGGAGAGTCCCACTGGCAGCATCCCAGCACAGCAGATTTCGGCTTCCTCAGCTCTAAGATGGGTGTAGCCTTTGAAGGCTGTGAAATGCAGCAGTACCTGGCCTCTCCGCAGCTCAGAGCTTGGCACCCGACCAGTGAGGGCCACACTCAGCTATCGTACAAGCTTGCTGTGGACCTCACCTTTCATGAGATGATATTCTTCTCATCTTCAACGCGTTGGTGGCGTTGGGCAACTGAGTAGCTCAGAGTGTGAAGCTCTGTATAGGAACTTCAGGAGCTGTCGCAACAGCATTCCTCTAATTAGTCATTACAGCTGCTGAGATTTTAATAAGTTAATGACATCTGTCACAACCAGCAATTGCTCATGTCACGTGCAGAAGTCTTCCTGCGACCTTTCAATTAGGTCCTCAGCCCAGGACCTAATCAGCGACTCGCTCCTTTGAATTCAGTCCTAGACTATTGACTGCAGGTTTTCAACTAAGGTCCAATTTTAAGTCAATGAATACTTGTGTGCTGGTCAGACTGGTTCTTCTTTGCTTTGGGTATGTGGGATTAAATGGCAAACAAGTCTCCTCTCCTCGCATTTCACTGTTGTCATACGTTAAACATTTGCCTTCATGCAGTTTCTCATTTGTTCATCTTGACCTTGACATTTAAATCCCAATGCTGACTTGAATGAACTGAGATTCCAGAGCGCAGGAAATCCTCTCAAGTGAAATAAGAGTTTATAGCCTTTTTATAAATGGCTTCATTCATAAACAGGAAGTAATTTTCTAGGAAAAAATATCTGACTTTTCTCTGTAAGTTCACTGCATGCAGGAGATTCTTGATGGGTGAACAACACAAAGTAGGTGCTATTCCAAGTCCTGCCAGCACCACACGTCTCACACGGTGGTTTCACTAAGAGCAGAAATCGCTGAGTTCTCTTTCTCTTTCAAAATAGCTGTGTGTGAAAACGGCTGTCAGAATGGAGGTCGGTGCATCGGACCAAACCGTTGTGCTTGTGTCTATGGATTCACGGGTCCCCAGTGTGAGAGAGGTAAGGAACACGTTTTCGTGATATTATCACTGACAGAGCATAGGCTCAGGAGTTGTATATTTAAGCATGTGTATCAAGGATACTCAATTGTATGTGAATTTCTGCTCGATTCCTCTGCCTGATGATACAGTCTCTATTGACAACCTTGTGCCCAAAGCACCCCCTGAGGTCCCTGGTTATTACACGTGCGGGATGTGCAGTGCCTACTGACTGCACGGCTGTTCGCTGTCTCTGGATCCTCCTCTCCACATGTGGCCCCTTGTAGCTGTTTGTTAAACATCAATAGACCCCCGTGCTGAGTACAAAAAGGGTATTTTTCTCTTGGGCATTTCCCTGTTTCTTGTCTTGATAACCTGAGAGTGGCTTAGAAATGCCAGGAAGCCCTTACTACAGTGTCCTCATGGAGGGAAGGTGACACCATCAGTCCCTTCCTAAACACTAAGAGAGAAGGGAAAAGAAACCTAAGCCAAAATTTTCCAACCTGCCCGTGTGATGGGCTGACCCCAGCCAGCAGCCAAACACCCACCCTACGTCTCACTCCCCTCTCCTGTGGGATGGGTAGAAGAGAGATGGAAGTCAGAAAGGCTCATGGGTGGAGATGATGTCAGTTTAATAAGGAGAACAAAAGCTGTGTGTGGTAGCAAAGCAGAATACGGAATTGATTCACTGCTTCCCATCGGTAGGCAGATGTCCAGTGAATTCTTGGGAAACAGGACCTCAGCACCTGTAATGGTGGCTTGGGAAGACAAACACCATAAGCATCTCATATCCCCCCTTCCTCTTTCTTTCCCTGAGGTTTTATTGCTGAGCACAATGTCACATGGCATGGAATATCTCTTTGACCAATTTGGGTCACTTGTCCCAGCTGTGTCCCATCCCAGACTCTTGCCCAGCCCCAGACTAGTGGGCTGGAGCTGGAGAGCAAGCCTTGGTGCTGTGCAAGCACCGTTCAGCAGGAGCCAAACACCGGTGTGTTATCCGCACTGATTTAGCCACTAAAGCAAAACAGAGCACCACGATGAGGAAAGTGAACTCCAGCCCAGACAGACCCAAGGCAGCCAACAAATTTTGGTGCCCATCTTGAGTTACCCTGAGCGGGACTTGCAGGAGTCTCAGCATTCACTCTCACCGCGAGTACTTCACGCTGCAGCTCTTGCAGAGGAATGATGTTTCGGGAGTCAGGGACCACACGCAGTTAAGGACCACATGCGAAACGCTGGTTTAAGGACTTGGCCAGCTCTCACAGGAACTCCGTCAGACACGGGTAGACGGCAGTTCACCGGGCGAGTGCTCAGCTCCTGTAGCAGTAAGACCATTTTTGCAGCCTCCCGCCTCTCTCACTATATAGAATCAGACTCCTGCAGCAACTTGATTAATTCCCCGAATTTGACCCATCCCATGTGTCCTTTTGGGTGAAGGAGGTCAATACCATGTACCATCAAAAACTAAACCTCATGATACCATCAAAGTTAACAGCCAACAATTTTCAAATGAACATTGACCCGAAACCCCAAAAGTCAATATTCCAACCTCTGCAAAATTATTTTTATGGTTTAGTAATATATTTACTTGAAAAACCTTGAAAATTATGACCAGAACTTAAGATTTTCCATGAAAGAGCCTTATTTTAGTAAAAGCGTTTCGAAGGGAAACATGAGCCAACTCTGGTTTATTGTAAACCTCACGCAGTTTGATGCCAGCTGCTCATCCAGTATGAATCGAAACAGCTCCACTAAGAACCACAGTTTTCACCAGCTACGAATATGGCTCTCAGTGGCATGTGGCTTTGCTGTATGTCATCCAGCGTGTGCTGAGTGGCTGGATCAGATTTACGTTTGGGCAGCGTGGGTATGAGTGAGGTTTTGGCTGAGACACGAAATTTCTCCCTTTCCCGTTGGCTTAGATGGACATCTCACGACACCGCTCTGATATGATTTTTGGCCAGGGCCAGAGTGGCACAGAGCAGAAATGAAACTGAAACACGAAGCCCATGTGCAAACTCCCAGGATTAAGATCAAAGCACCCTGGAAATATTCTGCTTTTCCAGCTTCTCACTTTCCTGAGATTGGGCTAATTCTGTTTAACTCCATGTCCAAGGATTGGACTGTTCTTGCCTTTAATGTTTTTTTTCCAAGTTGGGGATTCTTGGCAATGAGATTTAGAGGGTGAGATAGGAATAACAGTTGGTTTCCGGTAGCCCAGGCATCAGTCAGCCCAGCTTGAACAGCGGCCAGCAGAAATACGCAGAACCCACCCTAGCTGCGCAATGTTCCCTGGCTTGCAAAAATCTACTGAACCGAATGGTGCAGGTGCCCCATAAAAAGCTTCTGCTGTGGCTTGAGCCTCGCATTTATTGGATGGGGAGAAGGGAAAGCTCTTTAAAAGCCTCCACACACATTTACTGAAGCAACCTTTCATTGTTCCAGCCTCCTCCTTTGTCCTCTCCTGCAAACACAGATATCGGTGCAGCACTGCAGTTGTAATATAGTCTTTAATCCCTCTCCCTGCCTATTTCTAACACACACGCAGATATGCATTGCTTTAGTTACGGAAAGGTATTATGATAACAGCCCTTCTCTTTTGAAGGCTCTACCTCGTGAGATTTCATCCCCTAAAACCCTAAACCCAAGCTCCGGAACCATGTCTGTAGAGCTGCTTTCCATTTTTTTCTAGCTCATGGGGAGATGGAGTATGGAGATTCATAAATCGATACGGACATTGGCTGTGTTTGGAAAAGAAAGCTGGAAATTTCTTAAAAGAACCTTCTGGACGCAGCAATGCCAGGAGGGACTGAAAAATCCTGACTCTGTGTGCCTGGTAGCGGAGGGGTAGGAGAGAGGCAGGGAAAGAAGGGGTCTGAGCAGGGGCAGACTTTGGAGACATCTTGTAATGTATAAAATTCTTTAAATAAAGAGAGCATTTTTACAAAGCCTTTAGAGATTTGGTTTAGTCCAGACTTGTACTAAGAGACAAAACAAGCTCTCCAGCTGTGTATACACAGGTCTTCCCTGCCAAGACAAACAGAGCGCTTGCTTTCCTAAGAGATGTTAAAAGTTACACTTTTCAAAGAGGCTCCTGGCTGGGCAGCCGGGGAGTTTGCAGCCAGGTGAGGTGGTTGTGCCTGACCTACCGAGAATAATTAGCGTGACAGCGAAGAACTTAACCCTTCCAAGGAGAAAATGAATTCCTGCTCCGTGGCTAGGCTAGGCCTGTTAAGATGAAGTCCCTCAGCGCCAGACTTACTGGAGACGCGACCACTGGTGAATTTCTGTTCAGTTTCTCCATTGAAAGCAGCCACGGTATTTGACAGGTTTACAAGCATCCTTGGGAGTCTCCGGGAACAGCAGACTCAAGTAGCGGGCTCAGAAGCAACACGGATCATCCATAGCTCTCAGTTTAGCTCTGAGTCTCGTTCCTAAAGATATTTTTTGAAGAAAGATTAATTGAAAGCAGAGCTTGAATTCAGTAGCTTCATATGTAGGAAGCAGAAGTTGCAGCCCAAGGCTCCGTAGTGATGCTCTCATAGCACGGCTGGGTACGTGGTTGAGTCCTCTGGAAATTCCTCGGATTCCTGCCTGCATCTCCGCAGGCAGAGAGCTTCCACTAATGCGCGTCACAGTCTAGTTGAGACATCGTTCACCTTTCTCCTTCCCACGCAGAGTAGCTACTGTGATGGTTCTCATGAGGGAACCATTGCTAACTACTAAACACAGAGATAATGCCACACGTACAACGCTTATCAATATCTAAAGGGGGGGTGTCAGGAGGATGGGGCCAGGCTCTTCTCAGTGGTGCCCAGGGACAGGACAAGGGGCAACGGGCACAAATTGGAACAGAGGAAGTTCCATCCGAACATAAAAGAAAAAATTCTTTGCTGTGAGGGTGGCAGAGCCCTGGCACAGGCTGCCCAGAGCGGTGGGGGAGTCTCCGTCTCTGGAGACATCCCAACCCCGCCTGGACGCGTTCCTGTGCCACCTGCTGTGGGTGACCCTGCTGTGGCCGGGGGTTGGAGGAGATGATCTCCAGAGGGCCCTTCCAACCCTGACATTCTGTGATTGTGTGATTTCCCTCAGTTCTGTGCTGCGAGATGTCTGCTTACAGGAACCATCTGGGCTGGCGGATCGGACCACCCTCAGCCTGCAGAAGAGAGGGCGTGTTGTAGGATACATCTCTCCATCTCTCCCAGCCCCATTACTGAAATGGGTCAGTTGGTTTGAACCACAGCTGGATAATGTGGATATTTTATGTTCTGAGCACAGGACAAAGCAGTATGAGCTCTGCTCCTCCATCCTGAGCCTGGCCCACTGCTTGCGCTTGTTTGGGCAGCTCATTAAATCACGCCGTTATGTTTCTCTGTAAAATAATAAACATTTTTCTGCCATATGGGAACTGTGAAGAGTCAACAAAGGGTTGCAGGAGAGCCGGTAAATCAACTGCTAACAGTGATAAGAGCATGATCGAGGCAGGACTGTGTTGAGATACAGTCAACTGAGCATTTGCTCTTGTTGGTGTTCCCAAGTAAGTCATCTCCAGGCTGGAGCCGCAGTGTTAAATAAACCATGAGATGCCTCAGACCGAAAAGTTGTGTTAAGAGACCAGTCTGATAGGAAGGATGGACTCGCTCCAGCTCATACCGCTGTGGCTGGTTGGCTTCTGGACCACGAGTTGGTTCGCCTCCAGCCAGCATGGACACACTGGATATTTGACGATGTGCTTTTACAGGTGGAGATGTTACCTCAAGCTAAGAAAAGACACTGACTATTTTCAGCCTGAAATAAATGCCAGGAAATGTGGTTTGTAAAGAGCCCCTCATTATCAAAATTCAGTGGTATCTGTGTTTCAAGCGTAGCAGAAGCAGGCCAGATGGTACCTAGCACACAGATGATACTGAATTGCTGACTCTTTGGCCTTGCAACTTGCTGTTATATTTGGGGACCTTGTCTGTCTGCTCCTCTGCCACTCATCTGCTCCCCTCCCAAAGAGCTCTGTAGGATAAACCCCTCGAGATCAGCACAGGCATAACCAAGAATCCCAAGGGATTCCTTCTCTTAAGTGGTTTCTCCAAGCTGAAGTGCCAGTCTTCCTCAGGGACGTTTCTTCCCAAGGACACCTGGGAAGCGTGTGCATTACTTCAGGAATGGCCTTTGGTCAAACACACTTTGTAGCCTGAGGGCTGTATCCTCATCTGCGGATGATGTTGGACTTCAGACCAATTCATTCTTACAGATTTTAAATCTGTAAATGCCTGAACAGTGTAAAGGTAGTTCTCTGTAGGCTTCTCTCTGCTGCAAGGCACAGCGCGGTGCCACGGTTTCGTATTGTTGTGTGTACAGGAGGTAATACCACGCAAAGATATTAACTTGTGTCAAAGAACACAGAGCTGCATTAGTCCAGATAATTACCTGTGCTGAGGAGCCGGGATTCTCAGAAAGGCTCATCAGCTTTGTACAATTGCTGTTGTTTCTGGTGGGGCCGTTAGCCGTTCCTTGGCTCTCTGGCGGTGAGCTTTCCGACAGGGTTTGGGGTGTCAGTTCAGACGGGCAAACGCTGAAAAATGTGCCCATCTGTGTTGATGAAAAGGCGACATTCAAACCCTACAAATCTGTCAGATTACAGATTTGTTTGGGCATTTAATTGTGCTTTATTTTGAATTTCTTTTGCCATAATCGTAAAAAGGGATAATTTTCTTTATAAACTGTAATAAACTGAGTTCCTTGTGCTGCCGTGCACTCAACAAGCGGCGTGTTCAACAGCTTAGGGCTCCAGTAAGAGGCGGCTTTGTAATGGAAGCAATCTGACCACCTTCACACTTCATTCAGGAAATACTCCACTTCAGAGGTAAACACCGTAATAGCTTGGTACTCAGAGCACCTTAGCATCATTTCCTCCCTCTACTTGACATCTTCAGGGATGAAGAATTAGTGCATATATTGTATAACCCCAGCAGCCTTTGGTAACATGAACTCACATTACATCAGTGTTGGAGGAAAAGCTGTAGCACAGAAAAAATGAATCTCGGGGGAGAGAGGCCAACTTCTTTTTTTAATAGTTTTACAGAAAAATGAAACATTTTGGTGTCATGTCTCTGATTTTACCCTCCTTCAAGTAGGAAAAAATTGTTGTAAAAAGTGACAACATTTGATGGAGGTGAAGGTGTGGAAGCTTCTCTTGTGTTCCAAGGATGAGGTTTAATTTGGGTTTTTTCCTATCCAAATGCTGAAGTCTTCACTGTGGATGCCAGTTGCTACCTCTGGTGAAAGAATATCTCCTTTCACTTTGGAAAAAAAGATTTTGGGAGTAATATTCTTGATCTTGTGGGGACTGTCTGTGGTTCCTGCGATTCGTCTGGTTCAGAAGGCACTTGCTAGGTCTGCATGTCCTCTCCTATCGAGGTGCAAGGTTTCCAAAAGTTTAATTAACGAACTCTTGGGGTGGCGTCCTTCAGTGCAAACACTTCTGGGCTGAGCTGAAAGCTGGCTGTGCTCTTGAAGCCCAGCCTAGTTGTTCCCAAGTCCCATATCCCGTGAAGAGCCTTGGAAGGGATTGTGTATATTTAAAGGTCATAGCAAACTTAAAACTGGCATCCAGTGTCTGAGTTCTGGCTCTTCACTAGCCAGTACAAGAAAACAAAGCCCTATTGCTGCACACAGTGTTTCAAACACGTGAAAAAATGCAAGGATTAGAGCCACAGTGGGTCCTAGACATGCAATGTCTATGGAAGAGGCAACAAGTATCTCCCGTTCTGCCATAGTTCTCATTGCTGCACTGCTCTCTTACCAAAACCATAACCATGACTGGGTTGGATTGAAGTGAAAATGCTCCCAAACAGCAGCTTCTCACCAACAGAATCCATGTCTTTCAACAATTCATTGCTGTTCTCAAGAGATTCTTATTTCTCCTATTGCTTTCCAAACACCTCAAGAAGGACTGTCAACCATTGAGTCAGGAGGACATGGGCTTTCAAAAATTGCCGTGCTTAGAGAGATTAAACACATGACAAAGAGGAATTGTGGGAGCCTGTGTGTGGACCTTGATCCCACGCCATGGCAGAGCCTTGGTCAGTCTTTTTGTGACAGGTCTCCAGGTGAAACCACAGCAGCAGTCAGTGAAGAGCAGATCGTGTTCTGCGTGTCCAGTGCTTCTCCAAAAGCACCATAAAGTATCAGGACCTTGGGATATAACCAGCTGTATCCCTGGTTATATGAGGTTATAATATAACCTGATATAAAGCAGGTCCCAGGTGTAAAAAAGACGTAGCACATGGGAAATGGGACAGACAGCATCTAAGTCACCGCTCCATACCTTTCCTTTAAAGCTGGTGCTAACCCGCTCCTGTGTTCTTTCTGCATCTCCATTATTCTGCTTGTATCAAGATACACCTTTTTGTATTTTAGCGTGTACATAACATGAAAATCTCCTTTGATGTGCACTCAGGGAGGATTTCTGAGCCTCCGTAACACGTCTGTGTCTGTAGCGTCTCCAAAGTTTCAAAAGGATTTTGATGTCTTTTGGGAGGGGGGTGCAAGTGAACCCGGGGTTCCTTCTAACTGGTACAATTCCAGTCCTGGAAGAAATCTCCATTCACAATGAGTCAGACTAATGCAAGTCCCCAGATGAACATATTTTTATATGCTATATCAATTTCTCAAAGATCCTTACTGTATAGGACAGTAGTTCCTCTCATCCTCATATTTTCATTTAATTTCTATCAGTCTAACTGTCACGCGTCCATTGTCCTGAAATATTTAAGCATTAGAAGAATTGTGTAAGGAGGCTGTGGATTTTCATATCGGTAGGTGTTTAAGAGTGAAGTTATGGAAGTATTAGTTAGGTCTAATTCTGGTAGTCAGTCTTGTCTAAGGGAAAGAGAAATCCCAAATGATTTCTAGCGTTCCTTCCAGCCGTAGCCTTTCTAGTGACATACACCCCAGGCCATATATAAACAGAAGATGTGATCCAAAACACCATCTTGTAACGTACAGATGGATGCGAGTGAGTGTCTCAGCATAAATTGTGCTTTAATCCACTCAGATTTCCAGATGGTGGGAATATTGCAGAATACCCCATTATTCTTGCTTGCAGGGCCTCTCCAACCCCCCTCCTGAGAAGACTTATTAAGAGTGGCTTTGTCTCAGCTTTTCTGTTTCCTCTTCATAATGATTTTTTTTTTTTTTTCTACATTTTCAGTCTAATTTGGAGGCTTAGGAGAAACGAAGCAGCCACACAGGATGTGGCTGATCCCCATGCGTGCATGCGAAAGCCATAGCAGGAAGCAGCCGATGGCAAACGTGGTCCCTTTGCTCCCTCCTTCCTAACTCAGGTCACAATCCCGAACATCCAAAGTGCTGCTTCTAGTGAAGTAATGAGTTGGGATGTACATATTTCATGCCTTTAGCTGGAAACTCCCCCAGAGCCCAGGCGTGCAAGAACATGCATCATGCTAACACGAAAGGGACCACAAATAGTTCATGGAAATTCAATATCTGTGATAACTCGGAAAGGTCTTTAATCGCAGCCTTCGCATTTCAGTTGAAGGTACAGCAAATTCATTCGAGTTGCCCAGTAGAAATTTTGTTCTGGGAATAAATGTCAGGTTGGCAAAAATACCTCCTCCACACACAACCTCTGGCTGTGCCTGAGGTCCATGCACGTTGTGAAACTGAGCCCCAATCCAGCCACTCTCCCAAAAGCAGAGCAACACACATCAACAATCCCAGAGAAACGGAGAGATCCCAGAAACCCTGACCGGGATGTGGCTCCTGAGACCGAACTGAAATTTCCTTTGCCTGGGCCTCCACACGCATCTGCTGAGATGCAAGGCATTTCCCATGTGTCATGGATTCTTATTAATTTCTTGGAATTCAGTTCTCTGGGGTAGGAAAAAGACAAGTGGCCTACCAGTATCTTAAGGGGGCCTACAAGAAAGCTGGGGAGGGACGTTTTAGGAAGTGGGGTAATGGTAGGACTAGAGGGAATGGATTAAAACTAGAGATGGGATGATTCAGACTGGACGTTAGGGAGAAGTTCTTCACCACGAGGGTGGTGAGACACTGGAACAGGTTGCCCAGAGAGGTGGTGGAGGCCCCATCCCTGGAAGTTTTTAAGGCCAGGCTGGACGGGGCTTGGAGCAACCTGATCTGGTGGGAGGTGTCCCTGCCCATGGCAGGGGGGTTGGAACTAGATGATCTTTAAGGTCCCTTCCAACCCTAACAACTCTATCATTCTAAGGGAGAGCCCTGGCTCTGGTGGCTGCTTTCTGCCGTGCCCACTCAAAGCCGTCTGGGTGGTGTGAGCAGAGTGTGCAGCTGAGACATGAGTTTGCCCGGCTCTTGGCAAGCTGTTCTCCCTATCAATTCCAGATTAAGCTTGAAATTCAACCAAAAATCTTATGGAGCAATGCTACTGGCAGTGGTTAAGATTATTTTTTTTTTCCCTGCCAGATGAGCTTTTTAATAAAAGGCTGTGTTTACAAAGAGATTTCTCATCCTCGTTAGAAACCAGGCCTTCCGCTGACTTCTCCTAGCGCTCTGCTAGTCCAGCTGTTAAGACATAAAGCAGAACTCGTAGCTGAGGTATGTGATGGAGCTCCTTCTCCTCAGCCTGCCTCCAAAGGTGAGGCATAAGCTCCTATTTCTCTACATTGTGGTAGAGAAAGCATTTTGATAATGCCTTCCAGTCCCTGAAGGGGGCCTACAAGAAAGCTGGGGAGGGGCTGTTTGCAAGGGCATGGAGCCATAGGACGAGGGGCAATGGTTTAAACTAGAGCAGGGCAGGGTTAGATCAGCCATGAGGAAGAAGTTCTTTACACGGAGGGTGGTGAGACACTGGCCCAGGTTGCCCAGGGAGGGGGTGGAGGCCCCATCCCTGGAGACATTCAAGGCCAGGCTGGATGAGGCTCTGAGCGACCTGATCTAGTTCAAGCTGTCCCTGCTCGCTGCAGGGGGTTGAACCTTTAGAGGTCCCTTCCAACCCAACACATTGTATGATTCTGTAATCAATTGTAGTCCAAAGAGCTCTGACATCTACTGCTATAACTTGCCCGCATTTATGCAGAAAGGTCTGGCAGAAACTTCACCATGAGTGGAGTTCAACTCTGTACTCAATTGTAGGTTGCCATTTTTCTCCTGCAGACAGGTTTACTTGATAATATAATTATAGTTCCGTGAAACCACATTTCCCTCTGATCTCTGCGGAAAGCCAGTCATAGTCTGCTGGGAGCACTGGTGGGATGTAGACGCATCCTGCACGTATAATTTTCCTGTGTGCCCATGGGCTTTATGGTACGAGCGTTAATGAGACAATCACACACTACTTTCCCCCCTGCCAGAGGGTGGGCAGCACTCCCAAAGCACAGCTACTTAAGACCGTTGTTTTCTGCTTGGTGTTCAGCATGTGGCTCAGAGGCCAGTTCACTGCGCACAATGGGAACCAGCCTCCGGAATCAGAATTAATTTCCTCCGGAGACCCTTCACAGAAACAGCATTCCCAAGGTTTATCTTTAAATCTGACAGGAATGTTTTGACTGGAATTTTCCAAAACTGCTTAGCCTGGGTACAAACCTGTTTCAGCCTGAATAGGTAAAATTCAGCAGAGGTACAGGTAATAGCAAAGAGGGTCTTTGCAAAGAGATGGAGGAGTCAACCTTGTCCGAAGGCAAGCCATTTGCATGGCCACGGAGAAACACAGGAGCATTTGAGTCAGCTGTAGCTGAGTGAGCCAAGGAGGCTCGACCAGCATGGGTTGGGACCTTCTCGTCTCTGCAGTGGGCACCTGTCTCTGCATAGTGTGCCCTGGGCTGGGCAGGAAGGTGACTGTCTTATGTTCTGACCCTTCATCGCTCTTGGATGCAGTGACACATGGCTTTCCTTCTCCCTGTGGGGAGGGGCGTCCATGAGCAAGAGTATCCTGATGTTGTTGAACCTGCTGATCCTTGTGGAAGAAAAGTGGCCTGAAGATAAATGCTTGGTTTCACTTTTCACTCCAATCTGGAGATTCCCTCTGCCAGCTGACTGGGAGGAGTGTGATGGGACTTCACATCAGAGTCGCAGGCTCAGTGGAGCACGTTTGGAGGTAGACGCATGAATGTCTGCAGTTCAGGTGCACTGATTTCAGCCCAAGGCTGTGCACCAACCTCTGTTCTCTGCAAGCCCGTGAAGATGGAGGAGGAGGAGCACAGACTGGCAGGAGAGCCATTGCTTGGTCCACGTCTACTCAAGGCCCTTGGGCAGTTCTGTGAATGGGCACCCAGCTCATGGTGGCCCAGGAGCTCCAGGCCAGTCCAGCCAAACAGGGTCCACATACCCCATTTGGGGCAGGGACCTGGAACGCTTCTCATTGAATGCAAAGACAAAGCCTGCTGGAGTGTACTGGGATAAGAAGATGCTATGGAGAGTGCAATGTTTCCACTTCCGTTAATTCAGTCTGAGAAGAATCTCGTAACATGCTATTTGTGTCTGCTTGGTCACTGCTGAGACTTCTTCCTTCTATTTCAAGATACTTTAGCTGTTGATACGCCTCTTCCAAAGACCACCTTGCCCTCCCTAGCACAAGCCATGCACTCCCTTGCCACCTTTGAAACGCAGCAAGATGAAGATGACTGCAGCTCATCCATAGCAACATTAATACAATCTGGCAAAAGCCGTAAAACCAACCACAGTGTTTGGAAGTCCTTGCTCAATAGTGTCCTTGCCATCACCTCCTCCAAACTCATTGTCCCCAGAGGAAAGTAGGCAAAGTCCACAAACGCTCTGCCCTGAAATGCTTCCCACCTGGCAAACACAAATTTCTCCTTCCCTCGCTCAGCCCTATCAGGAGCACACAATCGGTTGTCCAGGAGGAACCCCCCCAAATCCAGTCACAGCTCAGCCCAGCGCAGCCACCATCTCCACGTTCTCTTTCCCCCGATATCCAGGAGCCTGCCCACAGCCATGATATCTTCTAAAGGAGTCTGAGAGGTTCAAGGCTTCCACCTGGGGCAAGAGTGTGTGTTTGGAAGAGTCCGGAGCTATCAAAGCCCCATGCCACCTCCAGCACCTCCACTCTTGCGCCTCCATCTCTGCGCTGGCTGACCAGGCAGCGATTCAACAGCCCATGGCATTCTGACCCCGTGGTCTCCTCCAGACGGAGGACACAGTGTGGCAGCGCCAGGCTCCTGCTCCAACCCTCCCAGACATTTCTACAACTGCTGGAACTACTGGCCCCACATTGCCGTGTGTGTGCTTTGTGCTTCAGATGCTGCTGGAGTGGAGAGCCCTTGGAGGAGGGTTGTGCATGGAGCTCTATCTCAGGTTTCATCGGGCTAAGACTTTGACAGGAAACTGTAAAAATAGGACAGGAAAACTTAAAAAAGTTCTCCCTTTACTATTTCCTTTGAATATGTTTTTTCAGCACTTGGAATGTCTGGCCTTATAAACTGCCCCAGCCAGCTTTTTCTTTTCTGCAAAAGTCCAAACAGTTAAACATCAGGAATGCGGCTGTGTTTGTATGAGGTAAGGAAATGACTAGGTAGAGAAAGTATTCCATGAGAAAGGAGCCCTTTACGGAGACCCTCACGCTGTTCTCCCCGCGTCCACCATCCCCCCCCTCGCCAAAGCTGTCACGTACTGACACAGCCCGAGAGGCTTAGCAGAAATTTAGAGGTGCATTGTCTGCAGAGACCTACGATCGATGCTGTAAAATCTCTGCATTCGCATTTAGTGCAACAGAAATAATCGCAGGATTTTTGGTTGGCTCCTTTCAGGTTTGTTGTTTGGCTGGTGGCTTTTGGGTGTTGCCCCCCTTCACCTCATGCACTTTCCCATACGTTCATGGTCTTGCTATGAGTAAGGCATGAATCACAGAATGATAGAATGGTTTAGGTTGGAAGGGATCTTTAAAGGCTATCCAGTCCAACCCTCCTGCAACCAGCAGGGACATCTTCAGCCCAGGTTGCTCCAAGCCCTGTCCAACCTGGCCTTGAACCCCTCCAGGGATGGGGCAGCCACAGCTTCTCTGGGCAACCTGGGCCAGGGGCTCACCATCCTCATCGTAAAAAGTTTCTTCCTTCTATCTAGTGGATTTATAGTTGCTTTATCTCTAACTGCTCCATTGAGCATTTAATTTGTGAGTTATCAGCTCTCCCGGCAGGTCCCCGGAGGCATGGCCAGCCCTCTGGTAACAGGGCATACAGCTGAAATAGCTCAGCTGGGAGAGCGTTAGACTGAAGATCTAAAGGTCCCTGGTTCAATCCCGGGTTTCGGCAGTAGTTACTTTTGTGGGTGTCAGGAGGATGGGGCCAGATGCTTTTCAGTGGTGCCCAGGGACAGGACAAGGGGTAACGGGCACAAACTGGAACAGAGGAAGGAACTGAACATAAAAGAAAAAATTCTTTGCTGTGAGGGTGGCAGAGCCCTGGCACAGGCTGCCCAGAGAGGTGGTGGGGTTTCCGTCTCTGGAGACATTCCAACCCCGCCTGGATGCGTTCCTGTGACCCGGCTGGGGGTTGGAGGAGATGATCTCCAGAGGTCCGTTCCGATTCTTTGATTCTCCATGGGCTTTCTAGGGAACACCCCCATCACAGGCAGCCAGAATTCATAGAATCATGAAATGGTTTGGGTTGGAAGGGACCTTAAAGATCATCCAGTTCCAACGTCCTGCCCTGGGCAGGGACACCTCCCACCAGCCCAGGCTGCTCCAAGCCCCGTCCAACCTGGTCTTGAACCCCTCCAGGGATGGGGCAGCCACAGTTTCTCTGGGCAGCCTGGGCCAGGGGCTCACCCCCCTCACAGCAAACAATTTCTTCTCAAGATCTCATCTCAATCTCCCCTCTTTTAGTTTGAAGCCATTACCCCTTGCCCTGTCATTACATGCCCTTGTAAAAAGTCCCTCTCCAGCTTTCTTGTAGGCCCCCTTCAGATACCAGAATACATACAGAATTCTAGAATGGTTCGGGTTGGAAGGGACCTTAAAGATCATGCAGTTCCAACCCCCTGCCCTGGGCAGGGACACCTCCCACCAGCCCAGGTTGTGTGGGAATCTTTTTGGGTGGAAGTTTGAGAGGGATCTACCAGCTCGGTGCCTTGCCTTGGTTGCGCGGGCTCCCGCTCGCTCCCAGGGCTGACTGTTTGTCTTGCTCCAAAAACCCAGAAAGAATTGCAAGGTTGTGGTCCCGTGGCCTGGGGGACCAAGCCTCCCGCTGATGGAAATCACGCATTGAAAAAAGAAAAAATAGATATTTGGCTTGATAGCTGTTCTCCTTGCTCCCCGGTACTCGCTTGCTGGAGCTTTTAGGAAGCAGCGTGGAAGGCCGCCAGCGCCTGGGGCATGTGTTGCAGTGACCTCACCCCAGCGAGGTCTGCGGCTCCCCGGGGATTACTTACAAGCAACGTTTGTCCTTACTGTTTTAAGAAAAAGCCTTCAGCGAAAGCGTTGTTTATTATGAGAAGGAATTTGATTTTTAGCAAAGAAAAAAAAAATCTCATCTTCCTCCGTGCTCTATTTATTTATTTGGTGAAGAAGGAATTCACCCAGCCCCACAGCCTGGCTCACGAGGGGATTCCAGCCAAATGGTGCCGGAGAAAGGACAGGCTGGAAGCGCAGAGGAGAAGCTCTTCGGTCCCTTCGCCTTCCTTTTAGCTTGGACTCTGCAGATCTGCTGACACGTTGGGCATATTCCTGTTTCTAGGCTTTATTTTTAAGGAAAGTAGTGCAATTGTTTCTCCTTCTGCGTCTTTACCCAGGGATCTGAATTCCCCTTGCAAACTTTTACCCAGGGATCTGAATTCCCCTTGCAAACTCATTTTTAATGACTCATAAACTCATAAAATTAATTTACTCGGTGACACCCTGCTGGCGTAGATGGATGTTACAGAAGGGGGGGAAGCTATCTTTTTGCTTGTGAAAATTTTCAAGCAAAATGCTTCTTTTCAAAAGTTCCTTGTCAAAAACTACCCATTTTCCCAAAGGGATAGTGAGAACCAGTTGAAAGGGAGTAAAATGTTAATTTTAAACGCCTTTTTCTTTTTTTTTTTTTTTTTTTTTCATGAAAGCCAAGCAATGATTTAAATTGGATGTGAAATAAAGTTGTAAATATTTCAGGTTCAGATACTCTTTCAATTCAGGTGTTGCAAAACATTTGAAAAATGCTCATGTTTATGGAAATATTCAGTTTGAGATCTCCTTCAAAGAAATCAGACTGAGTTGCTGAAATTAACATTTCCCTGCAAAATAATGGCACCGAGTTATGCTTTATATCCCAGGGAAACATTCCCTACAAAAGATTCTATTGTTTTCATTTAGCACTGGGGAAAGGGAGCAATAGAGAAGGTGCCTTCCAACTGTTGTACATAAATGTTTGATAGCCTCAGAGTGGGAATTTTAAATAGTCTGAAACTGATTATTCTTTTTTAATGAGTCCAAGCTGCATTTCTGGCATAAATTATAGCCATGATTGGCAAAGAGTAGCGCGTTGGTCTTTATTACCTCTTGTAGGAGGAGAGACAGTTTGAAACTGGAAGAGGGGAGATTGAGATGAGATCTTGGGAAGAAACTCTTTGCTGTGAGGGGGGTGAGCCCCTGGCCCAGGTTGCCCAGAGAAGCTGTGGCTGCCCCATCCCTGGAGGGGTTCAAGGCCAGGTTGGACGGGGCTTGGAGCAGCCTGGTCTGGTGGGAGGTGTCCCTGCCCAGGGCAGGGGGGTGGCACTGGGTGGCCTTTAAGGTCCCTTCCCACCCAAACCAGTCTGTGATTCTATGAGACAGGTCCTGGCAAGGTGAACTTGGGTTAAGTAGGGTAGGCAAAGCCAGGGCAGCGTCCCTGGTCAGCACAGCACCCTGAGTGCTGGAAACGGGGAAACAACGAGGTTTCGTGCGTTGGCTCGGCTGAACCAGCAGTATTGGAACCCACTTTCTGCACTGAAATGTCCCACCCCTTCCAGCAGGACTCCATGCAGCACATGGGTGAAGGCAGATGTCCACAGCAACCGTGAACCTCTACTCCGCTTACATCCTAGACACGCTAATTAGGAAAGTTAAAAATGTCTACAGGGATATTTTCAGGAAGCCGTTTGCAAGCGGAATAGCATGGCTCAGTGTAAGAGCATGTGTAATGGCAGAGATCCCACCCATTAACTCCCCAAGGGTCTGCGGCTTGGAATTGTCAGGAATGACCATTCATTAGCTATAGGGGTTCCTGGCGATCTCCATGACAACCAGCCAAACATGGAAACTGGGAATGAGGTCTATTCCTGTTACGCTTCCTCTTCTGAGCACATCTGGGGCCTGTGTTGGCTGCAGGATGGGGTTGATAAGACTCAGTGTAGCCCCAACCTGACTCCGCAGCATCTGCAAAAATCCCTGGTCCGGGCTAGGTGGTGCTTCAAAGCCATTCGTGGGGGGAGGCGAGGGTTTGGAAAACAAAGAGCGTAGCAAGGAGTCGGATTTCTTGTGGTTAATGCAAACACGTTGACGCCTCAACTCCGATTCCTCGGTGCTTTTTGCAATTTGAGCGCTCTCACTCTTTGCTGGCCGCTCAAGACGAGGAGGCACGAATAGTAACCTGACTCGGCGGCGATAAGAAATCTACAGAGTGAACGCGCTGAGCACAGTCTGCTTGGAAGTTAATAGGGCAAGAAAGAAAAACGAGATCGGTGCGCGGCTGAGGCTGATGATAGATGCTGGGAGAGAAGCCGATGTATGCCCTATGGCGTGTATTTGCTGTTTGCAAAGCTGTGATTGGGAAAGTTAAGCCAGGCCGTGAGCTGACATGTTGTTTTTTGCAGCTACAAGTGATAGGTAAAGGCCCAGATACGCGTGGCCCTGCTGCGTTCAAAGTCTCAAAGATTCTGACCGATTCTCAAAATAAGGCCAGATCCAGGATCTCTTGGATCCAGGATCTCCAGGAGCTCTTAATGAGAACTTTACCTGCAGATGGAAAGGTGGAACTCATCCGTGGCCTCCCACTGGCCACGGTTATTGTAAGGCCGGGTGAGCCTGAAAGAGGGAACGGGAAGAAATCCCCGCTTCCAGCGAGGAAACCGCCCTGTCTCCGTTATTCTGAGAAACGTACCGGCAAAGACCAGACTTCTGAAGGACAACTGCCCACGACAGGGTTCCTGGAAGACGGGATCCCATACATAGAGTGCAAAAGGGCTTTAGACATCTCCTAACCATGCATATTTCCTTAATAAAATTTGATTGGTGCCTCATTAAAAATTTAATAATTTGACCATTAAAATTAGCAACAGATGGGAGCTGGTGTGCAGCCAGGCTTTCTGCACTCCAGACTGCAGTTTCCTTGGCTTCATTCCCTCCGAAGAAGTAATCTACATATGAAAATCTATTTTTGTCAGTTATTTGTTTAAAAGGGGGTGTTCTCCTTACAATCGCGCTTTCATTATCGATCTCAAGGAATTCTCGCCGCAGCGTATTCAGTTTTCCCCCGCAGGATAATGCAGGAGGTGCAAGTTTACCCCTTTCCTCTCTGTACAGTGCTGCTATGCCTCAATTTTGGGTTATACATTTCTGTGATCTGACTTTCTTCGTTGATCAGAGCCCTTTGTAGGTGCAACCACAACGGCATCGGACACGCGTTCATCTCCACGCTCCTTTCAACTAGGAAAGGGGAAAGCAAGCCCTCTTTATTAGGTGTTTCTGCATTGTCCTAGGGTTAACAAAGCTTCGGAATAGCTCATAAAATGTCGGATGTTTCAGCGTAAGCCCATAGGCGCTGCCATGTTCAAACAGAGCTGCACCCACCCGACCACAGGTACCTAACGGAGGCTCCAGCCGCAATGATGCTGCTGAACCAAAACCAACTCTTAAATTTAACTGCCCGGGTGGCTTACAAAGTGGTACGAAGGCGGATTGAGGGCCACTGCCTGAGGTGAATTTGTGCCTCAAAGCTCTGGCAGCGTCCATAAGGTAATGTCTGGGGAACAGCATAGGAACAGGGCAATCCTACATGAGCCTCCTCTGTAAGACACTCCTGGGCTCCAGGCGCCTGTAGCTCACGAGCTTTGACGATTCACAACGTCCTCCATTAGAAGAACTCCCCTTAACTTATACGTTGCCTGAAGAACCACGTTCCTCAATTTATCTTGAGCCAGCAGCACTTCCTATCTGCCTGTGACGCCTCCTGGTTCCACAGGCCTATTCCTCCCCCAACCCCTCATGACCCTGCTATTAGGTCTTCCTCCAGGTGTTTCTTTTTCAGCCTGAGGACTGCTAACGAGCGAGCGCAGCTCTTCCTCCTACATAAGCCCTTCCCCACCTTTGATTATTCCTTCTGCCCTTTCCTGATCCTCTCCCAGTGCTGCTGCTGCTTGCTGGGCTGGGGCTGGGGTTGCAAGCAGCCCTCAGGATGGAAGCCAACTATGAGTTTAGTGCTGATGTTCTCTCTTTTGCTCTTTATTCCTCTCTGAACGCTTTGGTACAGTCTGTTAGCCTTTTTTTTTTGGTCTTTACAGAGTTGATCTCTCCATTGAAATAGGGTCACAAAGCAATTTATTTCATAGTTCCCTGGGTATGATCATTGAGAGGATTTAAATGTTCGTTGGTGTGGTTATAAAAAGTTCTCCTTGGTCTTTTTCTCAAGGTCGAAAATTTGAGCGAGAGCCTCTCAGCTTTACAAAAAAAAGACAACGTGTGAGAAAACAACTCAAATTTTGTTTCTTTTCTAGGAATAAACTAGAACTAACTAAAGCATTAAACTCGGTATGGCAGGAGACATTAATGAGGACCATGTGCTTTGGTATCTTCTTAAAATTTGGGTCAAAAAAACCCGGAAGGTGATTATTTGGTAACTCACTATTGCAAACATAGTACATATTTCTGTTCTGATTTCCAAAAAAAAGGTGTGTTTATGAGATCATCTCACTTTTATACGATGTAACTTCAAAATCATTGCCCTTTTTTCCCCCGCAAATCCCTCCTGCTGTTTACCTCTCAGTGACATCCACAGACCAAACTTCTTTTGACACTTTTATCAGCATTAATTTTTAAGTATGCCTCTGCTTCCCAACTGCTCAAGAAATACAAATCAGAGGGAGCACTAAGCTGGAAAGAAGCAATTATTGTGCTAATTGATTCTTTCCCAGAGACAGAGGGGAATTTCTTGTGTGGTTTCCGCGTAGCTTATGCTTGCCCTGGTGCCGGGTGGGACAATTATAACACAGGTGAACCTCACATGGCTTTTACGGGGCGCGAGCAACAGCAGCGAGGAAGGCACATCAACACAGCGATTGTCAGTCTAAAGCCTGCCCTGATTACCAGCCTTTCCAGATGAACTTTTACAGCCCAATAAAGGCACT
Source organism: Larus michahellis (assembly GCF_964199755.1). Taxonomy (NCBI): domain Eukaryota; kingdom Metazoa; phylum Chordata; class Aves; order Charadriiformes; family Laridae; genus Larus; species Larus michahellis. The sequence goes on from NC_133918.1 coordinate 3,020,236, forward strand.
CTGTCGTGGTTTCACGCAAACGGAGCTTCTGCCAACGGGGCTGTCGTGCAAACATAGCCTGTGGGAGAAAGCTTTCTGTCTCAAACCGTCTGTTCAGTGGTTTTCCTTGCTTTTTATTCTTTGCACATGGGTGTCAGGATTTTAAATAGAAGGGAGCTGATTGCAAGGATCCTGTGTGGAAAGACTTATATCTGAGAACGTGCAGGCCAAGAAACGGAGCTTTGCTTTGTGGAGTGCCTACGTTATACTGAGGCATTTCTGGAAACAGAACTAATAGTAGATGTGGATGCCAGCGCTGCTCGTGATTTAGGTCTAACCATTTTTCACGCGAGTTTTTTGTTGCTTCGCATGTCAAATCCAAAGGTTTCACTGCAAAGACAGCTGTGGGCTAATCCGGGTACTGATGCAGGGATTTGGGTTCACAGTCAATTACTAATTGCTGGGCACTCCAACATCAAAATTCCCTAAGCAACTTTGCAAATCTCAGCCAGACTATCTGAAATAACGGCTATTCGACCAGCTTCCTCAGACAGTTAATGTGGAATTTTCTGGTCTGACAATAACATGGTTAAAGGTCCTTTTTTCCAGCCACAGATCAAACACTTGCATGCAATCATCTATTCCCAGTAGAAGGAAAAAAACCCTCTTGTTTAAGAATTTTGTTTCCTGATGAATGCCTGCTGTGCTAATATCCCTAATCGAGGGTCACAAGAGCCCAGACAGTGGCAAACCCACATTCCTTTTAGTGCAAACAAGCCCTTCAAAATCTTTTTGGTTTTAAAGGATAGGAGGATCCTTGTTGGGAATGAGAAACAGCCTGGTTGTTTCTGCAGCGTCTGGGTTTTAAAGATCCAGTTAAAATTGTCAGGGGACCTTTAGGAGTTAAACCGAAGAAATTAATCACAATGACATGTATTAGTGCAGGAGGTTGCCTTCACAGAGACTGTCAGGGAGCGTAGAAATCCCTTTGTGGGATTTACAGTAGACATCACGGGGAAAGGTTTGGAAATTCTCTCCCAGAACGTTTTGTGGGTGAGATCTAGGACCCTTCCTCTGCGAGCCAAGTAGAAGTCATCCGGCAGGAAGATATCTCCATCATCCTCTGTGTTTATGTTCCATGGGTTGTCAGACCCTAAGGCTGTCCATGAGCTTCTTTTACCACGTCATCTCCATATGCGTCTTTGCCCCTAACTAAAATGAGGTTTGATTGCTTTGCCCACCCCAGCAGTTCCACAGAACAGGTGAACTTGCGGCCCTGAAATTGCCTCTTTGCCTGGTGTTTCATGTTTTGAGTTCATTCTGGGGCCAGTACTTAACGGGACTGACTCAAGGCATAGAATAACTATAGTTCCTGGGATGAGCCCGAGGGAGACCAGGAAGAGCTGGCTTGGAGAACCTCTAGGTGATCACATGGAGCATACAGCAGAAAGAAGGTTACTGTGTCCAGCACTGGTCTCCAGCTTGGACTTAGATTTTTGTTCTTTTCATGATTGCAAGTTTTTTTTCCAGAACTTATTGACTTTGCACTTGAACGACTGTGCTGGTAGGAGGAGGAATAGACACTGTGTGTTAGACAGAAAATCTTGTGTTTGTGTCTTGATCCAGCCTGTGGGTGTTTTTGTTCCCTTTCAGACTATCGTACTGGTCCCTGCTTCAGCCAAGTAAATAACCAGATGTGCCAGGGCCAACTCAGCGGGATCGTCTGCACCAAGACCATGTGTTGTGCCACCATTGGACGGGCCTGGGGTCACCCATGTGAGATGTGCCCTGCCCAACCTCACCCCTGCCGCCGAGGTTTCATTCCCAACATTCGTACTGGAGCCTGCCAAGGTAAATCTCATGAAAAGGAGGTTCCCTTATCCATCTTCATGTGCACTGAAAGGGCAAGTGACGAATGCCTGTCAGGAGCCCCAATACAGAGAACAGTTCTCTGTGTAAACTTTGCTAAATCCATCATTGTGTGTCCCAGTGCATCACCGTGGACCTTGAGTCTCTCATGGGCTCACCTAAGATCATCTTAGCTCACTTACTTAAACATTCTGTCTACGCTGTGGCAATCCTCCATCCCACAAGATGTAGTGGATCAGGCTGGTGTTTCTCCAGGTTTAAAACCAAATTGCAGCATTCCATACGCCCTCCCTCTGTGGTGCTGCTGTCATTGTTGGAGCTTCTGTCCCAGCACTGGAGCATGATCAGCACTTGTATCGGGTGACTAGTGCTCTGTAAATTGTATTATTGGTTCAGAACAGAAGCCATAACTCCTTTGAGGTCGCACAGGCAATTAAAATGTACATAAGTCACATGCTTAGATGTTGCATTCAATGTCTAGGACACCCAGACAAAACCAGCAGAATTGTCCATGGAGTTCCCATCAGCAGATCCTGTTGGCAGCCTTTCTGGAGCTGCTGTTGCTTCTCCCCACTGACGGGTTGCAGGGCTCTCCATGTAGAGTTGCATGAATTCCTTTCTGCATCTGCAACTAATTTCAGCCTTCACCTGTCATGATCAAAGGCCAGAATTACAGTCCAAGTCCCACATTGGCCAGTGTCTGTAGGATAAAATTGGGAAGGCTGAAGAGGAGAACTCTCTTGCTGTCTAATGTAATCTCCGTTTTATGGTCCCAATCTCTTCAGGAGAGCTTGGCCTATTGAATAGATTTGTCACTCATTGTTACTGCGAGCAGAACAGGAGTATAAATAATGTCAGCACACCAACGTGCTGGTTCTAGCAGCAAGTACTGAGGCCTTCCTGAGGTGCTTTGGAAAGCAGGGTGTCCCCTCACAGATGAGGAGACCATGGCTGCAGGATGAGCCTTCCTGGGACGGGGCTGAAGAACAAAACCTTACAGTCCGTGGGTTCCCCTCTCTGCCCTGCAGCAAATGTTGCTCTCTGACGGCTGCAGGAGAACATCCCACCAAACCAACTCTCGTCCTCAACTCAACTACCAACCTGGAATGAACCATGATGGGGTAGACACATTGGTGTTTGCTTTGGAAAACATTACTGTATTTTTGTCTCCCTCTTGCTTGTGTGGATAAGGCAGCAATACCTTTCTGTCCATTTTCTGTCCTTCACCATATCTCTAATGTAATTGTACGGGTAATTGCATTATCAAATGTAAATTCACCTACTTGGAGGAAAGCTGCTTCTTTCTCATAGTACTCCCACCATGCTGGGATTGAACATTCATCTGTGGCAATGGCTTCATTTTCTAACGTCTTTGCTCTTCTTCCTGCAGATGTGGATGAATGTCAAGCCATTCCTGGCCTCTGTCAAGGTGGTAACTGCATCAACACAGTGGGTTCTTACGAGTGCAAATGCCCGGCGGGACACAAGCAGAGCGAGACCAGCCACAGATGTGAAGGTAAGATTGCAGACTTCGGCGCGGCTTCCCCAGGCTGCCCTGCGCTGGGATCCCAGGCACACTCCGAGAGCACAAAAGCATTTAAAAACTTGAGAATCTCTCCACTCACAGGGCATCTCCAACGCTGGCAAAGTAGAGATGGGCAACAGTGCCCATGCCAGCCTTGATCCTAGCTTCCAGTTAGGAGGGAGTACTGCAAGCATCAAGGCATGTTAGAAAATGTACTGCGATAGGAATCTCTGGTCTGTTTGTCTGCTTCCTGCAGTCCAAGGCAAGGAAATAAGGAATAGAGCTTGCCTGATCTTCTCTTAAACTAGAAAGAGTTCTTTTATTCAGGCAGGTGTTTTCTGAAAGGTATTTTAATGGCAATGCAGGCTCATTGAACAAGAGAGACCTCTTGGAGGGCTTTAGTTCAACCTCCTGCTTAGATCAGGGCTGGCTTCAAAGCTAGGTCGGGTTGCTCGTGTTTCTCAGTTTGATTGAGTTTTGAAAACTCAAAGCCTTTTCTTTTGGGGCTCTTGTCCCAGGGTTGCACCACTGTCACAGTGAGGAATGTTTTCCTTATAGCCGCTTGATGTTTGTCTTTTTGCAGCTTGCAACTTGCTGCCTCTAGTTCAATAGAGTAACTGGAAGGAAGGCAGAGCGGGTGCAGTCTGGCTCGCTGGGATGATGATGGAGTAAGACAACCAGAAATAACATCATGGCTCTCGGTGCAGTGCAGAAGGTCTGATTCCGTGAGATGAGGGTGTGGAGCAAGTAAATGCAGTGTTGCTTCACTGCCTTGGTGATATTTTTCCAAACTGACATGTTGGCCAGAACCTGAACCTTGTCCTTGAGTACAAAGCAGGCACAAATGAAAGTTTGGTATTAGAGACGTGAAGTGCCAGCCAGCAGCATGTCTGTGAGTGTCCCTCCTTTGAGCCAGTGGCCTGTTACTGTCCCAGCCCTGATGGGGAAGCATAACCGTCTCACCAACCCAGGCTTGTCTGCAGACGGCCTGCCCGCTCTGCCTGGTTTTCCTGTCTTTCTGGTGACTTTGTAGGATGCACCTTGCTCATCTTCAACTGAATTGTAAATGGGAGTGACCTTTTCAGCCTCAGCATCTCTCTTGGAAATGATACAGTGCTTCAAAGGCTTGGTTTGTGCTTACGGTTAGGGATGCTCTAAAACATCATTGCTTTAGCAGTAGCTGCGGAGCTGCCGTAGCTGGAAGCCAAGCGGTGGGGAACGCAGTCGGCCTCTGAGCATCAGCCTGAGCCTGGTGCTGTGGCAGCCTGGGGAGTGCAGTCAACTTTCAAACTCTCTGGAGAAGTTCCCAACCTGATGGAGGGGAACTTGGCAGAAACTCCTCTTTGCCTCTTCTTCAGCACAGAAGTTGCAGGAGTTTAAATATTAATTACCTTCCAAAACCAGTTCAGTTGAGGACCCGGATGATGAGTTGCAGGTGCAACTCTGCTCCGAACACGTGGGCAAGCAGACCTGCAGCGTCGGCAGTCAGATCCCTGCGTCTGGAGGTAGGACTGCAGGAAACAGGAAGGACCAGTCTCAACAGCTCAGCAGGGTCTGGTAACATGGTGCAGAGACCTCTGCCATTTTCAAGGGAAATACTTTCCAGGTGGTTAGCGGAGTTGCTTAGAAACGGCCAGATAACCTGATCCTCAGAGCAGAGGACTAGTTTCATTTGGGGTGTGAAAATTTAACAATGTTAAGAGCAGTTGTGGTAGCTAAGGCAGAACTCCGCCTGGTTCTGGCAGCCCCTAGAACTGCTCTTTGATCTTGGACTCAGCGTAAGTTGGTCTGCTGTATTACTTAGTTCAATTCAGGACTCGCCTAGACAGTGAGAGGCAATGTCTTGGTGTCTGTGTCCGTGCTGTAAGGCACACGCTTCTGCGTAAAGTCTGGAGCACAGGTAGGATGAGGTGCAGTTGGTATGTTAAACACTCACAGTACCACCAATCTGAGCGCTCTTCGTGAGAGTCTGGCGCCAGTTCCTTAAGGTCCGGTCTCAGCATCTCCTTTATCACGGCTCGGCATGTCTCTGAGAGGCGTGCAGACCTCTATAGAAAGGACATGCTCCCCCCAAGCTTTTTGCAGCGATTCTCGTGGGCCTTGCCATACCTTCTGTACCTCTCAGAAGTAGGGGAATAAACATTTGTTGTATTTTCCAAACATCTGGCAAATGAAAAGGAAAACAGCATTAAACTTTTCCTGCCTTGGTTGTTAAAGCTCTTTCCCACATACCCTAATGAAACCCTGCTGGCCTGTGTTTGCTATTTTGGGGATAAAACGTGTTCGTTGTGCTGGTGTGACTGCGTCCCACCTAGCTGGGCTTCAGGAACTCCACTTCCCTTTCATTCCTCTCCAAGGCTCTGTTGTAACCAAGACAAGCACTAGAATCCAGATGTTTAACCTGCAATTTGTTTCCAGGTGGCAAAGTTACGCAGAGAGAGCAGTCGGCATGGCAGCAACCCGCCCCATGGCACTGTGGGTTTGCCAGCATACGTTGTCCCATGGGGTTTCTCCCAACAGTCAGTTCTCGGGGAAAGGCGCGTCACTGCTTCCAGGTGACTGTTCCCATACCCTCACCCTCCTGCAACCCAGACATTTTCCTTGCTAGTATAATTCTAGTAGTCTTTATGTCAGTGCATGCCGTGTGACCTGGGTTCAGCCCTTCAGAAAAACTTGTCCAACGCGAGACACCAGCTACGGAGGTTGATCCTTCGGTGGGGGATGGATGGCCTTTTATGTTGAGAAGACATCTGTGTCAGTGGATCTTCCTTGGCAGGATGCCAGGACACTTTCTAAAATTTTAACAGCAGGGTTGTTTTTTGCAAGTGCTCTGGCATCCAAAGGCTTGGAACTGTTAGGATCCAAAACAGCCTTTTTACAAACATCTCAGGTGAAGAACCAGTTCCCTGTGCCCGGTGATGTCCTGTGCCAATTTGGCTGGCCGATGGGCTGCACTAGAACCAACCTCAGGACACAAAAAATTGTTCTTGCCTTGGTCTGCTTCACCCGTGCTGGCTGGGGACCAGGCAAAGCACATCTGAAATCAGTTTAGCTGGAATCTCCCATATACCAAGATTAAAAACAATCCATTGTCTGAATCTGTCATCCAGATGCGAGGGGCCTCTGCGTGGGTCCCCGCTTCCCAGAACGCCTGCAAAAGCAGCATGATGTGGCCATAAACAGCTTCCTTTCACTCTCCTTCCTGGATGGCCATAAAAAGAGACATCTCCAGCATCTACGGTGTCTGTTCCATCACTTATCTTACCTCAATTGCTAAGGAGACCACCAAAAGAGGATGCTTTTCTTTGGTATGATTTATTGACCTAGGGGTCCTTCTGCGAGAATGACATAAACACGAGGGACGCTCTAAAGTGACAGGGTTGAGATTGTTTTTGAGGGCTTGTTTCCCAGACATGAATCACCGGCGTGTCCCCACCAGGCGGCCAGAAGGTGAAGGGGATACCTTTGTCTGGGTTATCGCCGCTCCCCTCTAGGACATGTACCCCACGTGAGTCACTCCAACTATGTGAATAAGGGAATAAAGAGCCAGCATCTTGTAAGGAGTTCAGCCGATGCCAACACTTTAGAAACATGGGAAGGTGGGGGCCCTGTCTCAGTTTGCTGCGTGTTTTGATACCTCAGGAGCGAGCTGTTTGGTACAGCTGATAGAGCACAGAATTCCTGATTTCCTGAAACTGTGCTGCCAAAGTCGCTGTATCAGTCCAAGCAACCTCCTCACTGAGCCAAGGCTTTTAATCAAAATAACGACCACAAAGCTTAAGAGGATATTTTCTTTATCCAGGTGTGCTCCAAGCTGAAAAATCTCAAAGCTGCAGGAGTTCCCCTGTTGAGTCTGTCTGCACTAACTTTATGGCTGGTGAAAGGAGTGATTTCTCAGCTTGCGCTGAGACCGTCTTGCTTTAGGAAGAGGAGATGGTTTCCCCTTGTTTTCAGATTCCTTATCCAAGCCTAGCGTCCAGGAAATATTAAAAGTAGATTAAACGTCTATGTTAAATTCTTCCCTGGTTCCCAGGAGCTTATATTTTTTGCTCAGAAGATTCCTCCTGGGGAGTGAAGTCAGCAGATGGGATTGTGTTTGAGCCAAAGGTCAGAGCCCGTGTCACTGTGTCTGCTGATTAATGATGTCTCCCTCATTAACAGCAGCAGCGTGTACCACTAATCTTCCTTGGGCTGTTTATTGGTAGGAAGAGGCAGGAGTAGAGATAATGTTCTTCGTTTCCCGTAGTGATACTTATCTCTTCACACAAATGGCACCTGGAATTAAGGCTCCATTTTCAGTCCCTGAATCCCTGAAGAATAAAGATGCTTTTCTTATGCGAGATCTTCGACGCTGATAACAGAGGCCAGCTCAGGCCCTGGTCTCCCGAGCACATGACGGGGCTGCAGCTGGATGCACTGGATGAATTTTGGTCAACCCCAGAAGGAAAACGATGTCCTTTTTCTATCCGCGAAAACGTGCGCATGACATCGAGTTTGGATTTGAACCTAAATATCCTCCAAATTCAGGGTTGCTCAGTTCCAGAGTTATTTCTGCAGCTCATCTCTAATGAATGTGACACTTTCAAATAGTGGCTTATTTTATGCCTTTGTTCATTGTATTCTGAGGGAGCCGGAGGGATCAAGAGTTCCTGAGCTTGGGGCTGTGCAACATAGAATGAGAAGTTTCTGGCACAGAGTTCCCTGCTTATTTTCTGAAAGACAGAAGCAGAAACAGAGCGGTGGGGGGTGGGGGGGTGGATGGAGGCTGGGGAAGGGGAAGGCTGGTCTCTTAACCCAGCGCCTTAGACAAAGCCAGCTTTGCGAGTGCCGAAGAATTGCATTTATGTTGTGTTTGGATGAAAAGATGAGCCAGGAGGGCAGATGTTGCCAGCTTAGGGCTAAATTCACGGATACTATGCCTGGTTTATGGGAAAACTGGAAAAGGGAAGGGTCTGTTGAGGTTTGCAGGGAGAGAAGCGCGTGAGCACCGAGGGAAGGGCATGCTTCTGTCCAGCTGACTTCTTAACGCTGCTGGGAGAAAAGAATTGTTGAGGAGGACACAAGAAAGCCCTCCTGGCAATAATGGCGCAAAATGAAGAAAGGAAACATCAAAGCTGAAATCAGACACTCTTCCTGCTACAAAGACCTATATCAATAAATCGTAGGGAAGCGGGGGGTTGTTACACAGAGTGACATCCTTAAATTATCCTGGAAGCAACCATAAAAATTACACTTAAGGGAACCGTTCCATGGCATGTTCTTAAGGGTGGAATCACTGACTGTATAAAGCTTTTCCTTCCATAATTTTAGTTGTTCTCTGCCAATAATTGAACTTCTTTTCTTAATAGCTCTTCCTCTACTGCATAATAAAATGCTAAGCCAGCTGTTATCAGTGAAGTCTGTAATGTCAGTACCTGACCCAGGATGCTTTCCGATGCCCCCAAAGGAGTAAGTGTCTCACATCCAAAATTGTTCCAGGATGATAACATACAAGATACAAAAAAGTACACAGAGAAACACCAGGCAAGGGAGCGAAAGGCTCTGCATGCTCTGTGCGACGAGCTCTCTTCAAATCCGTCCAGGGTAGATCCTTCTTGATGGTCTTTGGCATCTCCAGGAGACATATTCTGCCAAGGGACAACAAATCCTTTAATTACTGATCTCACCTCGTTTTAGTCACCCCTTTATATTTAGCATATGTAGGGTGACATATTAGATGCTACTTCTATCCCTAGGGGCCAGGCGTTTGTCACCACCACGCAAAATTCCAAATTTGCTAATGAAGACAAGGCTCTATTTTTTTTTCCTCTGTTGAATCTCATTCATGTTTCTGAATCGGAGGGAGCTTTCCTGCATTTTCCATGAGCAGAGCGGGTAGGCTGGCCCGCTTTCCTCACGAATGGAACACGATAGCCATTTTATTAGCGTGTTTTCAATTTTCTTACAAAATGTCTACAGAAGAGCTCATTGTTTGGATCCATTAAGAGCTCATTTCCATGGATTTGGTGTGGTTTGGAGGGTTCCATTACTCTCCTCTGTGGTTTCTTTGTGCTTTCTGGAAGGGAAGGGCTGCGAGTCCCGTGCACTGCACGGGAGAGGGCTGATGAGGCATGACCTCTGCTACGTGACACGGAGATGTTTTCTCCATCAAGTCCTGTTTTTTTTAGCCGATGGAAAGGTTGGGGTTTCGACATGTCTGTGGGCACCCGACTTGGATGGGCTTCGCCGTCTGCAACTCTCTTTCTGAAGCTCTGTAGCCTTTGGCTTCCAGCATTTTCAGCCTTAATGATCAGGCCAACTCCAACCCAGCGAGTTGGAGACCGGGTCCAAAATCAACGTTTGCATTGAATTCTGCCATTGTCTGAAGAGCAGAGCGCGCCGAATATTGCTTTAATTTTTAACAGAGAGTTGGAAAAGTCGTGAAGTAGCCAGGTTGGAGTTGGAAGAATTCCCTCCCCGGAGCTGGCAGCTGGGTGTTAATGAGAGGTGTACATATCCATCCCACTGTGGCAGGCTCTCCGTGGGCTTCGGCTCTGAATGAATCAAAACTATGAGACGCTTTACAGAGAGAAACTAAAGAAGGCAAATGCGGTGGGGAAGAACTGAAAGAACAACAAAGCCCAGAGCTCAGTTTCTCAAAGTACAGGATGTGCGAGTAGGCTTGAGAAACTGGCTTTTTTTCGGCTTCTTGGGTTGCTAACAGTGGTCTCGTCTGAGCTAGGATTTCCAAGGAGGGGGAAAAAAGTGGCAGTTTGATTTAACCTTTTGAATTAACTCCTTTTTTCCTCAAGAATGGAATGTAGTTGCTGCCCCCACAAACACGTACGCTTTTTCTTGGATGCCTGATGCTGTGTCATAAGTATTGATCTAACAAGATGCCTGTCTGTCCGCTGGCCTCCTGATCCCTGATGCAGCAAACTTCAGGAGAGAGACGCAGAAGTTTGAAGCTGTTATTTCTAATACTGCAACCAGCGTTTGCTTCGAAAAGCTCTTTCCCTTCCAGTGTTCTGGGAATTGTAACCAAACACAGGCCTGTAATTAAAGGACAGGGCAGGCTGTAGTGATAAAATCTCTTTCGCTGCAGGGGCCCAGGTGGGGGAAGTGTTTTCGGTGGATTTGCATTGCTGCCTTTCCAGGTTTCAAGTCAAGTCTGTCTTTTGCAGGGGCTCTGAGCATCAAAGAACTAAAGGAACACTGCAAGGACAGAGGCGATGTCTCTGCCGCTTGCAAAAGGCGGCTGAAATCTTTGGCTAGCTGTGAGATTCATTTCGGAGTCCCTGAGAAGCCAAACAGGAACGCACCTTCCCCTCTCGACAGATGAGTGTAGAACCTGCCCTGGGCACTTGGGCTTAATTTTGTGCGTGTTGAAATGGAGGTTTCACTTGATTCCTCAGGACTCGGAGTTGCAGCCAAAGTAAAACAGAAGATGCTTGTGTGTGTTACAGGTTGTGTGAAGAGAGATGGAAGATTATTTCTTTGACCACGTGAAGCGCCCATGGAGGGGGGGGTCTCTCTCTGTACCACATCCCTCACTTCAAACGGCAGCTCTGCTCATCTTACTTAAACATGTAGATTGTCGGTGTCTGTCGCTGAGCTGAGTGGGATGAATTTCACTGTGTCTCACTTCGCAGGGAAAAATCATCACTGTTCGGGCACAACTCTTTGGCTGCGTTCTGACATTTCCCTTCAGATGAGATGAGTTACTGCCTGGATGAGCTGATCGCTTTCTGCTGAGTGCAAATGGCACCTAGAAGAACTGGGATGGAGACGCCTGCGCTGTAACCATCTAACACATCTGACCACAACTCAACATGCACCACTGTCCAGATCATTTCTGCATCTTTTCCTCTAGAGGTCTAACAGTGTAGACCCTCTTTTGCCTCAGAACCAGATGGGGGCTTTGTGGTGATGGGAATTAACAGTCATCATCAGATCACGGAATCACGGAATCTTCAGAGTTGGAAGGGACCTCTAGAGATCATCTAGTCCAACTCCCCTGCTAGAGCAGGATTGCCCAGAGCACATCCCTCAGGGCTGCATCCAGGCGGGTCTTGAAAGTCTCCAGAGAAGGGGACTCCACACCCTCCCTGGGAGCCTGTTCCAGGGCTCTGTCACCCTCACCGTAAAGAAGTTTTTCCGTGTATTTGAACGGAACTTCCTATGTTCCAGCTTGTGCCCATTGCCCCTTGTCCTGTCACTGGGAACCATTGAAAAGAGCCTGGCTCCATCCTCCTTAAACCCACCCTTTAGGTACTTGTAAACATTAATCAGGTCCCCCCTCAACCTTCTCTTCTCCAGGCTAAAGAGTCCCAGCTCTTTCAGCCTTTCCTCATAAGGGAGATGCTCCAGTCCCATAATCATCTTGGTTGCCCTTCGCTGGACTCGCTCCAGTAGTTCCCTGTCCCTCTTGAACTGGGGAGCCCAAAACTGGACACAGTACTCCAGTTGTGGCCTCACCAGTGCAGAGTAGAGGGGAATGTCCATGGCTATCCCACCCTGCAGCCAAAGGCAGGTTTTTTCCAGGCGTTGCGTCATCCCCCTGGACTCTGAACCGATCCATTTTGTTAACACCCCGTTGTGAGAGCTGACACCGCACAGAGCTGTGGCATCCAGGAGTGATCCTGGTCAAGTGGTAACATCACCTGCCTGCTTCTGCTTGGTGTTTCTCCTGTACATCTTCAGGGCTGCGCTAGCATCGCTAGCCACTGCATGGCACTGTGAGATTGCAGTCAGGCATTTAGACTCACAGAGTCATAGAATGGTTTGGGTGGGAAGGGACCTTAAAGGCCACCCAGTGTCACCCCCTGCCCCGGGCAGGGACACCTCCCACCAGCCCAGGTTGCTCCAAGCCCCGTCCAACCTGGCCTTGAACCCCTCCAGGGATGGGGCAGCCACAGCTTCTCTGGGCAACCTGGGCCAGGGGCTCACCACCCTCAACAGCAAAGAATTTCTTCCTCAGATCTCAGCTAAATCCCCCCTCTTCCAGTTTCAAACCCTTCCCCCTCGTCCCATGGCTCCCCTCCCTGATCCCGAGTCCCTCCCCAGCTTTCCTGGAGCCCCTTTAGGGACTGGAAGGGGCTGGAAGGTCTCCCCGGAGCCTTTTCTTCTCCAGGCTGAACCCCCCCAGCTCTCTCAGCCTGTCCTCCCAGCAGAGGGGCTCCAGCCCTCCCAGCATCTCCGGGGCCTCCTCTGGCCCTGCTCCAACAGCTCCATGTTCTTCTTATGTCGGTGGCCCCATAGCTGGCAGCAGTACTCTGGGTGGGGTCTCATGATTGCCTTCCTAAATTTCAGATTTTTCTCAGTTTCACACTGGACAGGACACAGCTCACCACACCCGTTCCCTTCCAAAAAATTCTCGCCCATCTCTCAGATCTGTCACTGTGGCTCATATCCACCATCACAGCCAGGTCTTCCATCAGGTTTCGTTCAGTCCCTCCCCTGCCCTGATGGGGTGGGTTCAGGCAACTCTTTCCCGTGCGTGTATGTTGCCTTCATCACTGACGTCTGCTAGATGAGCTCTTCCAAAGGCATCCTCCGTTCCCACTCCCAGGTGAGAGGTCTTTGCTGTTCTGCTTTTTTTTTTTTTTGCAGATAATTCTTTGCCCCGCAGCAGCTCTAACCTCCACACATGCGAACGCCATCAGGCTGTGCGAGGCTGTTGTGCTGTTCACATCAGGAAAAAAACCTCGAATGAGGAGACTTTGACCAGTTCCTTTTCATTACTTTCCTGCCAGCCCCAGGCAGCGTCTGAATTGCATATAAAAATCCCCTTATCCATTCACAACAACATGATAGATTGAAAATACAATAAATAGAGCAGCTTAACAGAAATAATTTATTTTCCCAATTGCCAAGACACTTTTTTTTTTGCCACTGTAAAACTCTCGGGCAAATATTTCTTTTTGTCTTTTAGCACCACCTGAACCATGACCACCAACCAGCTGCTTTGGGTGGACTAAGGAGAGGTTGGATCTAATTCCATCTCAGCCTCTGAAACAGGTTTCAGTTGGCAATAGAAAAAAATCCACAACCGTGATCACAGGCAAATCCTTAGAGTCAAGTGCCCCACAAGCATGGCTGGGCCCTATACATTTAATTATATTCACAATTTTGACCAAAATTTGTGGAAAACAGATTGCCATTTTCAAAATTGCTGATTTGCCACTCCGTTCCCTTTCATTTTCCCAAGTTTGGGACCCCAAGTGATAGCTGCAGACAGAATTTAGAGGCTGTCTCTCTCTGTATCTTCTGTATAGTTAAGTGTTGGATTTCCTGCTCTGTCCTCACCCTTTTCTGTCACAGTTTGGCTTTGGTTAAGCTGCACTTTTCAGGCTTTCTGTGTGGTTTCCCATCAGTTGTTAACCAGAACTTTCACAAGGATATGAAGCTCTTTAAATACCCAATACAAAAAGAGCCAAAGAAATAATTAACTCAAGAATTTTCTCGAGGTTGTAATATAAATGGCCTGGGAAGTTTGGAGAACTCAAAGCAAAGCCTATAGTGTCTCATCTTTCCAGCTCAGTTCTTCCAGCGTGGATTAAAATCTAACTGTGAACAAGGTTTCAAATATGGGTTTGTTTCAGGATCCAGACTCGGGCATCCAGGATCTTGGCAATGGGGTTAGTCTCCGTGTTCAGCTTGTGGGGAGGGTCTCCCATGTCTCCACCCTAGAGACAGGCTTGTAGAGCACATCCTAAGTTCAAATGGCAGAAGCTACATCACTGGGGTGATGGCCTCGAAATTTCAGTACTTTTGTAATCTCTCAGCAATTATTACCGTGTGCCTGGGCACTGGGGCTGCCTGGTCCCTCTGATGTATCTGAAGTATGGAACAGTTGTTTGCTGTGAGGGTGGCGGGCCCCTGGCCCAGGTTGCCCAGAGAAGCTGTGGCTGCCCCATCCCTGGAGGGGTTCAAGGCCAGGTTGGCCGGGGCTTGGAGCAACCTGGGCTGGTGGGAGGTGTCCCTGCCCAGAGCAGGGGGTGGCACTGGGTGGCCTTTAAGGTCCCTTCCAACCCAAACCGTTCTAGGAGTCTATTTCTGAGTCCAGATGTTGCGCCTTGACAAAATCTTTTACAATGTCCTTATTTTCCATGCTCTTCGATGCGGGGAGATGGACCTCGCTGGTGCGTTGTGTGGTCACACACACGGCAGGGGGCTGCTGGGGAAGCAGCTGCTGCAGAAGCAGTGGGTGGCAGGGCTTGCTGACGTGGATGGGGTTTCTTTGATTGCCGTGGATAATTAGGTGTGATCTTCCGAGGACTCAAAGTATATCTCTGTCTCACTAATCTTCCCTGTGACGAGATAAATCGTTCAAACTATGGCATGCTCACGGCGTTGTTATGCAAATCAGCTCGCACTAAATTAGGGCTGCTGATTGAGGAGCTGAACCCACAGAGTGATATGTCCAGACCCCCCTTGCCTAACTGATAGCACAGAGGCCTTTCCACCTGTATTTAGATGCCCGATTGTACTCATCTTAAAATTGAACTGAATCCCTCCCGTATGGAGAAATTCGGTGAATAATGCAGGAGCCTGGCGCTTTTTAAAACCGTAATGTTGTCTCTGATGTAGCATCTCTGCTTTCAGAGAGGCCTCCAAGTCACACAGAGGGACCTGCTGGCCAGGCAGTCACGCACCTGCGCAGACGCGTTTCTGTCCTCCAAGGAGCTCAACCTTTTAGATCAGCCTGCCCAAAGGCCCGTGCTGTCAGTAGAGATAAGCAGAGGACTCCATGAAGCCACTATCTGGGGAGTCTTGCTTCTTGTTTTCTGTGCTGATCCACTGCTGGGAGGCCACGTATACTCTCAAACATCCCACGACAACCCATAACACCAGCTGTGATCCCAGCTCTGGTCCTGGATCCAAACTGCTGATGGGAAAGGAGATGGTTTGCAGGGAAACATAATCGTTGTTGGTTTGTTCTTTTCTAGATGTGGATGAGTGTGGCGCAATCGCTGGCGTGTGTGATGGCGGCGAGTGCACCAACACAGCGGGCAGCTACGTGTGCACGTGTCCCCGTGGTTTCATGACCAGCCCTGATGGATCACGCTGCATTGGTAAGATGCTAAATTGATCTCAGGACCCCAAATATAGGGAGAAACCACACCCTGAAACCCAGATCTGATGACTTGCAAATCACACCCTGGTGATGAGCAGATTTGTAAATCAAAGGGCACGTTGTTCCTGCAGTAGCTGGGAAATGTTCTTTTCCATGCGGTATCCGTGCATGTGCCATGGCTGACACGGTCTGTCCTGGTCACAGGTTTTGATGCTGTTGCAGACCAGGGCTTTCTCCATCTCCATAACTTGTCCCGTCACTTGTTTCGGGGGAGAAGGGACCGCCCCGCTATCTGTTCTACGATTCTGTGATTTCTGGCAACACAATGAGTCCCCGGCTCGTATGGAAATCACCACCCCTGCAGTCCCCATCCTGCAGACTGCATGAAGGGCTTGGTGGGGCTGGTGTGTGCCGCTCCACCGGCTCTGACGTACCTGTTCACCCCCCCGGCTCAGTTTGGCTCCAGGTGTCTGTATTTCAAAGCTTCCCAGAACTGGCCTGACTCCAGGCGAGCCTTCCCCGGACGGACGAGCTCTCCTGCCTCCCGATTGCAGAGCCTGGAGTGAATCTTGCATGTTTAACAGATCAAAATTCCTTTCCAAGCCTTGTAAATATTTGATGGTCCATTTCTCTTTGTAACAGACAACAGTTTCTGCGATAAATAGATGTGCTCTCTGTTCACTTGCTCTCAGCAGGGGCAATTTAGCCAAAATGAATCCCAGGGTTTGTCTCACTGATCGGAAAGTTCATTCGCCTTTACAAAGGCGAGGATGCGAGGATTTGTAAAGAGGAACTGTGACGGAAAAGGCAAAGATCACTGTTAGTGTAATGGAAAATGTCAGGTACAGCTTTCTGTTGAAAGTCCTGGAAATTCATATAGAAAAAAAAATAAAAAATTCCATATTCTTTTATATCCACAGAACCTGGAGTAAAAATGAATCATGTTCTAGTTCCAGAAAGAAAAATGTTGTGAGGTATAACGTGCGAGTCACCTTGTTTGGGAATCCGATAGATTTTAATGAGAATGAAATTCTTTTCCTCCCCGTTTCCCAGACCCTGCCCTAAGCCCGGAGGGGCGTGACGCCTGTCGGATGAGTCATATGGACATTTCTCCACTTTCCTTGAAACCGAGTGCTTCAAGAAATGAAAACCAAATAAAATTAGAAAGCCCAAATTTAAAAATAGTCCAAAGCTTAGTTAGCTGCAGTGGACTATGACTGCATCTGAACTCAATACATCATGCTCTAGCCATTTCCCTGAGCTAATATATGCTGCGAGTGTGCTGTCACGTTTTGGGACAGATAATATTTTTTCTGGCAAAATGCACAGTTACCGTTGGGGTGGTGTTGCCTCGGGATCCGTGTCTTGCAAACCCCGCTTCTATCGTTTGAGGGGGTCTTACTGCTCGTTTTGAGACTTTATGGTAGTCCGAGGCCACAATTTGCATCCTCTGAAATAAATCAAATCCATAGTTTGTAAAATTGGAAATTAATAAATAATGTGGCCACCCTTAAAGCACAAACAGCATCAGGAGGGAGCAGAAGAGATTGTCACACTGACACCTCCCAGATGTTTAGACTGGAAGCGACCGCAGTGTCTCGTATATCATGGGGCACCAGCGCTGGGTACGCGGAGGCTTTATGGTGGCAGTCTTGATGTATTCCCATCCCTTTCCCCTCCCTTTTTGGTAAAGTAAACACCTTTTTATTGCATTTGAATAATCTCCTGTAGTTTTTGCAGCTGAAACAGCAAGACACGGAGCTTGACTTGATCCCAAATCTCATTAGCTGCTTTCGCTGCCTTCCTCAGTAAAATGCAAACAGCAGCGTAGCTGGAGAAAGTCCGTCATAGTTTGAAATGAACATTTATTGAATGATTCAGCCACCTGTGCTTGACAGAAAGAATCCAGTTCCACACATGTTCATAACAGTTTCATTCATTTATGCTTGTAAAAGACAGGCTCAGTGTTGTGCCGGCAGCAGAAGGATCTGGTCCCGCAGGCTGTGAGTTGGGTTTTTTTTTTTTCTTTTTAGGTACAATGGGTTGCTTTTCAACAACAGCTTAAAAGAATAATTTTCACATGAGAAAAATGGCCTTTCAGATGCATTTCCGTGTTCATTGCAAGTCAGCACTCCTGCACGTTGCTTTCTTTGCTCTTTTTCCTTGATGCTGCAGCAAAGCGCTGAGAGATTTGGGTCTTATCTCTCCTTGGGCAACATCAGCAGATTTACTGCCTAAAGTTCCAGCTAGGGCAAGATCCTGCTCATTGTTGCAAAGTGCTGGGCTCAGAGAAGGCTGTGAGCGTGTTCCTGAGGACCTCACCTGGCTGGAGAACCCTTTTTGCCCGCTTTGATCATTCTCCAGGAAAGGAAAGAGCAAGAGGAAAAAGAAAATATGAGGAGATAATATTTATGAGGGCAAGAAATGACAAAAGGGAAGTGGTGTGAGGGTTGTAGGCTCAAAATAGATTGATAAGGAGCTGGGGAAGGACCCCAAGGCATCGAGGGAGCTGGGAGTGCTGCCAAGCAGAGCTTGGCCTGGACATCTTGGTAGGACTAGAGGGAATGGATTAAAACTAGAGATGGGTCGATTCAGACTGGACGTTAGGGAGAAGTTCCTCACCATGAGGGTGGTGAGACACTGGAACAGGTTGCCCAGAGAGGTGGTGGAGGCCCCATCCCTGGAAGTTCTTAAGGCCAGGCTGGACGGGGCTCGGAGCAACCTGATCTAGTGGGAGGTGTCCCTGCCCATGGCAGGGGGGTTGGAACTAGATGATCTTTAAGGTCCCTTCCAACCCTAACAACTCTATGATTCTATGATCTTCAGGGACCAGAGGGTGCAGATAGGCTCTGTGGTTTCTGGAACTCCAGTGCGAACCTGTGCCGGGAGCTGGACTGTAAAGCATTTCCCCTAGAGAGGATAATTTTTTATCAGATCATTTCAGGGATGCATTTATACCTCAACCTTATAGCAGTTGAGCTGGGAGGTGAATTTGGAGAAGAGCGAACAGCCAGGGAGGGAGTGAATTTATTATAGCGCTTACCAGCAAAGAAACTGTGCTGCAATAACAGCCATCCCAGGTGCACTGCACCCCCCTGCGGAAGCTTTGGTGGCCAAGGTGTGCCGTGGATATTGCACTTTGCTGGGAGCCGTGCCCAGAGGGATGCTTTGTGCCTTCGTTCTGCCATGACTCTTCAATGAGACAGACACCACCATCTAGCTTAATATTACCCAGACAAGAATGAAATCGGTCAGTTCTCCAGAAACAGAGAACATAGGATGGCATTCATACGTCTAGACTGAGTGTCCTCACCACAGTGTGAGGCTCCTTTTGCGCCCTTCTTCCTTACAAACCGAGCACCATTGGGCATGTTGGGTGGAGAGACCTTTGGCTACTTGCTTCTCTGTTGTGGCTCCCTGCTGAGCTAATAGCCCTCAGGTCCTCTGTAGTCAGAGCCAACTGACTTTTGCAACCACTGGTTTGTTTGGGTTTGGTCACTTGAGCTTCTCAGTTTCTGTACGTGACAAGACACAAAGCGAGAGAAATAAAGTTCTCTCCGCACTTTCTGTTCCTCCCGTCTCTCCCTGCCCTTACCCCACCACCTAAGAAACAAACCAGGTTTTCATCAGGATAAAAATTCCAAGATCCCTTGTAGGTGCACAGCAGATCTTGGATGTCCGCATTGAAAGGGAAGATAGAGATTGACTGTGCTGGATAGTCACTGTGCTGGATAGTCACTCAGAGGGTGCAGCTCCTGGTGTGGGGCTTCTCCTGGGCATCAGGACACACGCCTCAGGGCATCACGGCCCAGCAGATGGGTGCAGACTCTGCCAGAGCCCAGCAGCAAGGTCCAGCTTGGAGTCCCTCCTGTGCCACTATCGTAAGGAGGCCAAACTCAGTCTCCTGCTCTACGGCTCCTGGCAGGACCTTCTAAAGCCTCCACAGCCTCTCTGAACCAGAGATCTCTGACAGACCTGTGGCTCTATCCCCCACCTCTGTGCGCTGGCTAATCTCATGTGGAATTTTACCTCCGTTCTCGCCTGCAGCATTTCTGATTTACTGAGGTTATTGTGCAAACCTGTTCCCTTAACAGCTGGAGAAGAAGGCAGAACAAAACCGCAACGGCTTTGTGCTCCTACCTCCAGCGTGTGGGTGGTCCTGCAGGAGGTCACAGAGGGACTGCAGGGACCCACTGTTCTTTCCATCCGCCCCTCTCTCTGCCCAAGGCAGCTCCAGATGAGTTTTCAATTAGTTCTGCCCTTCATTTCTGAGAGAGATTATTACAAACTGCAGCAAAGACAGCTGAATTTAATGAACGTTTGTCCAGATGAATAAGGGCTGGACCATTCCCTCCCTTACACAAACTGCTGTGACCTCCCTACCTTGTCAAACTTGTCAGCACATGTCTGTCTGTGGGGAGAGAGGTTGCGTTCTCCAAATCACTCCTTGCCCATTAACTGCTTGGCTGTTGCCGTGTATCACAGCTTTTTGGGACAGCAAGCATCCCACAGGAGAATGGAAGGAGCCGGGTGGGATCTGTCCTCTCTGATGCCCAAAGGGTTTATTCCAAACTACCACACTCAAATCTGGAAGTTCATTTAAGCTCAACCCTCAGCTGCCATCAAGGGTTTGAGCTGCAGCTTCTCCAAATGGCCGCACTGTCCTGTCCTGGCGTGTTCAGAGAGCAGCTTCTTTCTGGAGTACAAGATGCTACGGAACATCAACCTGTCAATGTGCTGTGGAAACATGGCCCTCTTCTACACTCCAGAAGCTGCTGAAAACTGCAAAGACATGGGCTTTGCTCCTGTCCCCTTGCCACTTGCCAGAGACCCAGGCCATGGGATGACCCAAACACCCACGTGGCTTGTACTTCGTGAGGATTAGGAGCTAATCCAGTGTTGCGTTCAATCCCCACACTCGAGTTTCCCTTCTCCTGGTCTCTCTTTCTTTCCGCAAGTCTCTTTGGTGGAGGAAGCTTGGGAAAAGGGAATAGTTCATGCTGAACTCAGTGCTGCAGAATGGCGGCAGGGATGGAGCTGAGAAAGGACCTGCTGGTTTAATCACCCTGGCTTTAAATGGGGTCACTGTCCTCTGCAAGTCACTGAGCTGTGATTAGGGAAGAAATGTAACCACAGCCCGCAGATCAAACAGCTCCATGCAATTAATTTCAATTATATTTCAGGAAAGTGTCAGCCTGCTGGCTAATGTCAGTCTAGAGGCACAGATGACAAATCAGACTAGACTTTCCCCCTCATTAATTTACTTGAGAAACAAGGATGGGAGATGAATGAGTGGAAGATTCCAGGTTTTCCTAGAGGACTTGGTGCCAGACGGAGCCTGCTAGACATGTGAAAGACCCTCAGTCTCCTGGGCCTTGTCCAGAAGCCACACACACCTAACACCGGTGCCAGGCTCGGTGTCTGTGGCTTTGGCCAGGCTCATGGACTTTGACCACCATCCAGGGCTCGTTCTCCTCCCAGCTCAGTCCAGGCTGTGGGAACGAACCCATGACCTGAAACAGGCATCCACTGGGAATGGGAGTGATCAGGCTGGAGGGATGTGGAATTGGGAACAGCTCCGTTTGTTTAGCGAGAGGTGCTGGGACCGCAGGGAGCTGGCAGGGAATGCGTCCTCATGGGAAGCCTGGGACGTGGGACATTTGCCATGGGAAGGAGAGGCAGGTCCTTGCCAGGCCTGAGGTGAGCAGGACCACACTGGACAGCAGTGGCTGTGGAAAGGTCCTTGCTTAGCACAGCATTGGGGATCACTGACTGACGCTGGAAGGGTTGTACCTGGGTCCCCAGCCTGACCAAAGTGGTGTAGGAGATGGCCGACCACCTTGGGAAAGGACTACTGCAGCCAAGGCTTCAGCCCAGAGCAGGAACGGCTGGGGAATGCCCGCTCGCTGTCTGGGAACCCTCAAAATAGTAGCAGGCAGTGCTGGATTGTTTTTATCACAGGGAAGTGTTTTTAGTGGCAGGAGTTAGAGGAAAATATACCATGCTGGGTCCAACAGCCCAAGAGAGAAGACACTGCCATTCCATGTGGCCAAGTTCAAGGGCCTGTTGTGCAGTTACATTGGCACTGATGGCCAACCCTTGGTCACGAATGTAATCCAAAGCAGCAAGACAGGCTCTGACATCAGATGCAATTTTGTTGAATAATGTATTTAGTCCAGAAGAGTTTATCTGTCCCCATACCTGTCCCCACCTGTCCCCATTTGTCAGGCTGTCCAGTAGTGGAAGTGTCAACCTTTGCAGTGGTCTCCTGCAGACCACCTCCCCATAGTCTGCTCCTTCTCACAGCTGGTGTGTTGGGTCAGTGGGGGCACCCATCCCTGACATCTCTTATCAGCACGGAAGCTCTAGTGAGAGGAGGGAGATACCTGTAAATATTTCTTTGGGACGGTGAGGAAACATGGGATGAGGTGAGGGATCTCATCTCTTTTCTGCTCCGTGAATTCAGCCAGAATCTGCTGGGTCAGCTTGTCCTTCCTGCAGGGCAAGGAAGGCAGCTCCCAGTGGAGAATCCAACGGAGAGGCATTGCCCAACTACTGCCTGTTTCTGGCTTGGTCAGGCTGCTTCTGGTATTTAGGAGCCTAAATGGGAATGTGAGATCTAATACTGGGGAATAAGGCCTGGCCCTACAGCCTTGTTGTGCTCCAGATGGAGGTGCTGGAGAACCTCATGATCTGGGAGGATGAGGCAGAACAGGAGGTCAGACTGGGACGTTGGACAGCCAGAAGAGACACCATTGGGAACAGGCACTCAGGACCTGACCAAGAGTATGGTGATAACACGTTGTGAATGTGTCTCCTTCTCCTCTCCCTCTCTGCAGACCAGCGGATTGGGACGTGTTTCTCTGCTCTGATTGGGGGCCGCTGTGCTGGGGACCTCCCTGGCCAGTACACCAAGATGCAGTGCTGCTGTGACTCAGGGCGTTGCTGGGCCATTGGCCAGACTCCAGAGATGTGCCCTGTCCGGGGGTCTGGTAAGTGCCACACAAAGGACCTCCACCTGCTGCTGGGCCAACTGGTGGCTCTGGTAGCCCTAGTGGTACCCAAGGCTTGACGTGGAGAATCATCAGTGTAACACAGAGGCAAAGGTCACATGGGGATGCTGGCTCTCCTGCCTGGGTCTCATCTGAAGTTGAGCCAGATGAGTTCAGCCAAGGCAAGAATTTATCCCTTTCCTCCTACCCCTTCAGCTCTCTTTGGCTCCCACCATAATTGAACCTTGGGGCCAAATGAGGGTGAGCCGAGGCCGCAGGAGGCCTTGAGGGAGGCACAGCGCTGTAGATCTATCTCTCTGCCTCTCTTCTTTCATCACCGGCTCTGAGCAGGGCAGAGCTTTACCGTGGCTGGCCCCCTCCTGTGTCCTGTTTTCTCCTGCGTGAAGGGAGCCCACGGTGCCAGCGGTCCCACGCACCCCGGGAAGCTGTTGCCAAACACCTTGGCAAGCTGTGTCTCATCATCTGCTCCAGAGTGGAGGGTGTTAAAGCCCTCCTCACCCATCTGCCCTGTTCCCATCAGCACCCACCCTCTTTGCTCCCTGCCGGTACATCTCCATCCCTCTCTTCTCTGGCAGAGACGGGAGGGGGATTCAAGAACTCTTGGAAAAGCACTAAGGCAGCTGTTTTGTTTCAGATGAGTACCGCAGGCTTTGCATCGAAGGACTCCCAGTCGTGCCAGGGTTCCCTGGGAGCTTTCCAGGAATTCCTGGATTCGGGCCCAATGGTGTTGGGCCGGGACTCAACGGGCCCGGAGGCATCGGACCAAATGGGGCAAATGGACAAGGCGGGATCCCAGGTCTGCCTGGAATGGGCCCAGGAAGTTCAAGCATTGGTAATTAAAATTACTTTCTTACTGTGCTGACCCGATTTGGCTGCCTGTCTCAGAACACGGGCAGCCTTTCCGCCTGCGTGCCGGCCCGCTTCTCCGAGCTGTGCACACATGAGCAAAGCGCCCGTGCTCTCGGCCAGCTACGAGGTTTATTTTGACACGGGGGGAGCGATGGGATGTGACACTAATGCTGTGCAGGATGCTGAGCCCAGAAGCAGATCAAACAGCGTCTGCTGGCAGAGCAGGGGAGCCGAGGCTCGCTCCAGTGCAGAATATCTTTCTAATTACCGAATAGGAATGAAGCTTTCACGTCACCGCCTCTCCCTCTGCCTCCTTGAAACAAAACTGGTTTTCCCACCACTTTGGACACCCATCTCATGTGCATCCCTGTGTAGCTCCTTGCTGAGGGCTGAAGCCTGTGAAAACGCACTGGATGTCAATGAATGTTGATTCCCACCTTGCTTCTGAGAGGCTGGGCCATCTTTGTGCGTGTCAGTGGGATAGGGCATGCCAGATACTGCAGCACCCTGCAGAGATTTCTGAGGCGCCTGAGTTTGTGTCTGCAGCCCCATGGCTGTTCAGGGCCCAGGAGCATCGCTGATCCATCACGGTGTTTGGATATTAGGAAAAATTTCTTCACCAAAAGGGTTATCCAACAGTGGAACAGGCTGCCCAAGGAGGTGATGGGATCGCCATCCCTGGAGGTATTTGATAGACGGGTAGACGTGGTACTTAGGGACATGTGTTAGTGGTGGTTTTGGCAGTGTTAGGTTGATGGTTGGACTCAATGATCTGAAGGGTCCCTTCCAACCGAGACGATTCTATGATTCTATGACTTACTGACCCTGCTTCCTGGGGACAATGGAAGGAGCTGTAATCCTCTACCTGATGCCATCTCTGTGTTTTCCAGGAACCGCCACTTTGAATCAGACCATTGACATCTGCAAGCATTTCACTAACCTCTGCCTGAACGGACGCTGCATCCCCACCCCGTCCAGCTACCGCTGTGAGTGCAACATGGGCTACAAGCAGGATGTGCGCGGAGAGTGCATTGGTGAGTAGGCTCTGCTTGACACGCACACGCGCCAGCTCCAACCATGCCCCACGCCTGCTCCTAACAGCACCTTGAGCTGCTGCCCCGACAGCCCCCATCCCAGTCAGAGCTCCCCCCAGGAGGCTGGAGATAGAGGGCTTGTGTCCAGTAACGAAGCAGCGTGATGGAGGGGATATGTCTGCCCTGCAAGGAGCACCCGGGGTGACAACTCTGGTAGCCACAACTTTGCCATTGGCTTAGCGGTAGCCAGTTCACACTGTGGGAAGCCCCATAGAACCGGCCCCCAGGCAGTCTGCCAGTTCTCGGGCTGCTGCCTGCTCTGCTTGCCCTGCAGGCGTAGGCTGCGGCCCCCAGGGTCACCCCGGCTAGCTGGTAGCTGTGCCAGCCTACTCAGAAGCTTGAGGTCTCCAGGGAATTAGAATTTGAAGGATGGCATCTTTCAAAGGAATTATAATTTTATAAATAAGCGGGCTATTTTTTCTGAGATTCACCTGATCAAGTGGAGCAAGAAGGTCTTCACCAAGAATGGAGCCAGACTTATAAGGAGACCTTTAAACCAGATTTAGTGGGAGAAGGGGATGGAATTTTGAGCAACAGAGAAGAGCCAGGGGCTACTGATGTATTAGGAAGCAACAGGGAAACACCTGTGAAATGCTTGAGAGGAATTAGGGTGTGTTCCTCTAAAAAGGTGAGAGGGTGGAAAGCCCAGGTGAGGTGCCTCTATACCAACGCATACAGTGTGGGTAACAAACAGGAGGGGTTGGAAGCCGCTCTGCAGCTAGAACGCCACACTGAAATGTGGTGGGTCTAATTGCATGACTGGAGTGCTGCAATGGATGGCTATAAACTGTTCAGAAGGAAAGGTATGAAACTCATAGAGGATGGAGACAGCCAACATCAAGGGCAAATTGTGCCTGAGTAACGTAGTGGCCTTTGATAACAGAGTGACTGCATCAATGAAAAAGAGAAGAGTTACGGATATCATCTACGTGGACTTCTTGTAAGGCCTTTGCTATAGTTCCCCAACACATTTTTACCTCTAAATCGGGGTGATATGGGTTTGGTGGATGGACTGTTGGATGGATAAGGAATTGGCTGGAGGGCTAGGAAGATGGTGAGGGGATTGGAACACCTCTCTGATGAATAAAGACTGAAGGATTTGGGTCTCTTTAGTCTGGAAAAAAGACGCCTGAGGGCGATCTTATCAACGCTGATAAATACTGAAAGCGGGGGTGTCAGGAGGATGGGGCCAGGCTCTTCTCAGTGGTGCCCGGGGACAGGACAAGGGGTAACGGGCACAAACTTGCCCATGGGAAGTTCCATCTCAAGATGAGGAGGAACTTCTTTGCTGTGAGGGTGGCAGAGCCCTGGCACAGGCTGCCCAGAGAGGTGGGGGAGTCTCCGTCTCTGGAGACATTCCAACCCCGCCTGGACGCGTTCCTGTGCCACCTGCTGTGGGTGACCCTGCTGTGGCTGGGGGTTGGAGGAGATGATCTCCAGAGGTCCCTTCCAACCCCCACCATTCTGTGATTCTGTGTGTCCAGAGAGTTACAGTCAATGGTTCAGTGTCAAAGTGGAAACTTGTAATGAGTGGTGTCCGATAGGGACACCTATTGGAGTATCGAAGGGACCGATACTATTGGTATTGGAGTATCGAAGGGACCGATACTATTGGTACTGTGACCGATACTATTTAATATCTTCATCAATGATGTAGATAATGGGATTGAGTGTACCCTCAGCAAGTTTGCAGATGGCACCAGGCTGAGTGGTGCAGTTGATTCCCTTGAGGGAAGAGATGCCATCCGGAGGGGCCTTCTGGCCATGCTGTCAGGATGCTGAGCACTGGAGTGGAAAGGACGGGCTCAGCAGCTCGCAGGAGGCAGCCGTTGTTTCCTGTCCCGGTAGCTCCCTGTGTATAATGGTGACTCACGGGGTTAGGCTTTTCTTCTTGCAGATGTGGATGAGTGCTCCAGCAGCCCCTGCGTGCACGGCGACTGCGTGAACACACCTGGCTCCTACCACTGCAAGTGTCACGAAGGCTTCCAGAGCACCCCCACAAAGCAGGCTTGCATCGGTAAGTCTGTTCTCTCTCTCTCTTTTTGGGAGGACGCGGCCTGCCGCAGAGTGTCAGCGGAGCCCTAGGCACCAAAGGAAAATGGTTGTAAAGGGGAAAGAGAGTGAGGAGTCCCCAGCACCAAACAACCTCCCAGCCAGGTGGGTGATGGGGTTTCCCAGCAACTTAGTTGAGCTGCCAGCAGCGTCCTGAAATCTGTCCAGGAGAGGTTTCCTCTGCCTGCCTTTACCTTAAAACGAGCTAGCGGCAATTAAGGAACTTACTTAGAGTGCTTTTCAAGAGCAGAACTCCATCTAAAGATTACAGCATTTTGCTCTGACAAAAGATAGGGTTTTGAGGAATGTTTATATGGATTCTGATTTCTAGCAAAGTTGTTCTGTCAGTGTCTCGCAGCAAGATGGGGTGCTGGGGGAGGGACTGCTAAAAAAGAATGCTGGGAAGGTAACATCCCATGCGAACAAGAAGCAAAAGCAGATTTCTCTGTCAGTGCCCGACTTTTGATTTTTTTATATTTTTTTTTTTGTGTAGAGTGGCTTCTGATGAAGGGGTTTCCAAAGGACCCCCCAGTTGCCTGACAATGTGAAAGGCTTTCCTAATTTCCACACTAAATCTTTTAAGCTGAATTCTTCTTGTAGTTCTTTTTCTGGCTGTGAAAATTGGTTCATCGCTGTCTCCTTTACAACACTTACATGTTGGGAAACTGCAACTTGTAACCCTGCTGTCATCTCCCTTCTAGACTAAACAACT
The DNA here is from genome assembly GCF_964199755.1 of Larus michahellis. Classification (NCBI taxonomy): domain Eukaryota; kingdom Metazoa; phylum Chordata; class Aves; order Charadriiformes; family Laridae; genus Larus; species Larus michahellis. Next base: position 3,047,387 of record NC_133918.1, read on the forward strand.
GCAAGTCTCTCAATCTCCGCTCATTGATAGTGTTTCTAAGGTTCTCATTGTCCTGGTTTTTATCTTCCCAACTTCCTCCATTTTGTCTTTATCTTTTCTAATGTGTGGTGCCAAAAATGGGATGTCATTCTTCAGCTGTGACCTCCCTAGCTGTCAGGACAAGAAGCTGTCCCGGAGCTCTTCTGTTGATATCGCCCAAAAAGGAGGTTTCCTTCTGTGCGGGGCCACCCCATTTCGTCTGTGGGTCAGACCTTTTTCTGCCGGGCTGCTCTCAAGCAAACTTCTCCACGTGAGCAGAAGTCTACAAAGTGTGGGGATCGTCCTTTGCTGCTGGGGCCAGACTAGTGGATTTCTGTAATTTGCTCGTAAAATAGCTCGTCCTGTCTTCCCCTGGTCTTGACAAAGGGTCAGTAACAACCCCCTGCCTGAGATAGTCCTCAGCCTTTCTTCTTTCGTCTTTCCCCGAAGGCATTCAGTGTCTCCCAGAGCGAGTGGACACCATGTTCTTGATGTGCAGCAGAGCACGTCCCCTGCTGCCGTCCTTCAGTCCCACCGTACCCCACCTTCTGTCCTGGAATTCATTTTGCTGAGGCATGGGGGCCACATCTCTGTGGCTCGCCCGAGTCTGTCGCTGTCGGTCTGAGGGCTTTTGCTGTCTGCCACGGACTTGGACAGCCCCAGGGCAATTTGAGCTGCAGAGGGGACATCTGGGGCAGTTGACAAAGACATCGTGGAGGGTCTGAGCTCCCAGAGCTTTAACCTCACAAATGTCTTGCTGCTTCCAGAGCATGCAGAAAGCTTTTTCCACATTTTTTGCATCTCCTGTAGTTTGTGCAGAAGGGAAGAGTGTGATCCCGGAGCAGGGCACACTCCGAGCGTCTGAGAGCACTTGCCTGGTTTTCTCATGGAGCAGATTAAGCTGCAACTGCTTCTTCCTCCACCCGCTGCTACTTCCTGATGTTTCTTTCCCTGCCAGATATTGATGAGTGCATCATGAATGGAGTGATGTGTAGGAACGGCCGCTGCGTTAACACCGATGGCAGCTTCCAGTGTATCTGCAACGCTGGCTTTGAAATCACCCCCGATGGCAAGAACTGCGTTGGTGAGTTATTCCCTGATGTGCCGTGGGGAGGTTGGGACTGAGCTGAGGCTACGTCCTCCCCAGGGATTAGTGGTTACTCTCATCTCTGCAGTACTCGCTTCATCTCTAGGGCAACGTACATCTTAAAATGAGAGGACTGAAATAGGAAGGTGGTTTTATAAGGGTGCTGGTGCTTCTGGAGTGCTCCTGTAGGTTTTGGGCTCCAGGAGCATGAGCAGGACTGGGTTTGGAAGCAGGACGTTCTCCGGCAGCCTGTGGCTGAGTCCTGCTGCGAGCTGCACGGGCTGACCCAGGTACCAAGAGCGACAGGGACACAGCAGGACAGCTCTCACCAGGAGAAGCAGTGGGAACTCTGCCTTGAGGATTAGCACCCGCTGCCTTAAGGAGCAATTTGACCATGAGATGGGGCACAGAGGGTTTTTGAGCACAGGAGAGTCATAGAATCATAGAATGTGTTGGGTTGGAAGAGACCTTTAAAGGCCATCTAGTCCAACCCCCCTGCAGTGAGCAGGGACATCATTGACTAGATCAGATCGGAGTCTTGCTGCAGCTCTCAGGCTCAGCTCCTGTTTTCTGTTTGTCTTCTCCAGATCACGATGAATGCGCCACGACCAACATGTGCCTCAATGGGATGTGTATCAATGAGGACGGCAGCTTCAAATGCATCTGCAAGCCCGGTTTTGTGCTGGCTCCCAACGGGCGGTACTGTGTCGGTGCGTAGGTCCTCAGGCTTGGTCTTTGCCCTCATCCACGTTCCCGGGGACTTGCGATGTGTCTGAGGCCAAGGGGAGCTGAGAAAATACAAGGCTGTCACCAGAGATCTCCTGCCCAGCCACCAGAAATTACCCCCTCGCAGAATAATGAGCACAAGGGAAAAATGTTCTTGCACCTCCACTACTTCAGCACAAATTGGAGCTGAAATCCTCTTTCTGAAGGAGGTTAAGCAGGGCTGTGAAGCTCCGGATGGCCAATGTGAGCTGGCAGCAGTCATCTCCACAGCTTTCCCAGCCTCTGCAGCACATTCCACTATGGTTTGTGTGCCACGTTCCAAAGCCAGGAAGGTTGGGATGTGAAGGCAGAGTGGAGAAGGGAGGAGGAAGAGAAAACAGCATTTCTTCAATATACTGCTGGGACACAGGGTGAATTCTCCGAGTCACTGCCCCAGTAACAGAGCAGAGACCAGACCCTGCTTCTCTGAGAAGGGGCTGGGTGTCAGGAGGCTGAAGAAGCCCAGATCCCTGTTCCTTCCCGTGACCCAGCAGGGGCGGCCAGCAGAGCATGCAGGGGATGCGACGCTCTAGGATGCACCTCTGGCTCCCTCTTAGTCTCCCAGTGACCCTGCAAAATAGCCCAAAGCCCCTCTCTGTGGGTCCTGCTGCCTGTGGGTGGGTGACAGCCAATTTGTGCTTCCTCTTTCAGACATCGACGAGTGCGAGACACCAGGAATCTGTATGAACGGCTGGTGCATTAACACCGAGGGCTCCTTCCGCTGCGAGTGCCTCGGGGGCCTGGCGATCGGGGTGGACGGCCGAGTCTGTGTGGACACTCACATGCGCAGCACCTGCTATGGAGGCATTAAAAAGGGCACGTGCGCTCGTCCCTTTCCGGGAGCAGTCACCAAGTCCGAGTGCTGCTGTGCTAACCCAGACCATGGCTTCGGAGAGCCCTGCCAACCCTGTCCGGCCAAAAACTCTGGTGAGCTCCTCTTCCATCTGAGTTTGCGAAAAGTCAGGAAGGTGCTCGGAGACATTCTGTGTCCCTGCCGGGTCCCTGCCAGGTCCTAGGCAGCTTGGCAGTGACGTGGGAGCCATAGGCAAGGGGAAAGGGACGCCATGTGGTCAACAAATTTAGGTTGGATCCACAAATGTGATGCTGATCTCATTGGAGGGATTCTCGCAGTGTTGGACTACAAACTGCGAGTATCAGCTCTAAAATACACGTTGCAGAAGTAAAAACAAACACTGCTCAGAAGCCGACAGATGACATTCTAACAAACAAACAATAAATCCAACGTTATTAACGCAGAATTAATGTCACTGTGCAGGAACTGTCGAGGGAAGCTAACGGTTCTCTTGTGCTTTCTACACAGCTGAATTCCAGGCTCTCTGCAGCAGCGGCATTGGAATAACAGCTGACGGGAGAGGTATGTGCATCCCGTGTACCAGATTCTACAGGCACGTCTAATGTCACTCTTAACTCTTTCTTTCAGCTGCTTTTAACGGAGCGTGCATGCACCTGTGTGCCCGGGGGAGCGTGTGCCAGGAGAGACTTGGCACTGCAGAGGGTGTGCTGGAGAGTTAGCATGTTACGCCGCTTTTTGGGGAGTAAGAGCTGTTTGGGAGCAAGCGCGGGGCAGCTTGCACAGCCTGGGTGGGCGTCAGTGCATGCAAGAACCTACCTCGGTGTTAGTGAGGGTCTGCGGGTGCGACGTGAGCTTGGGCGCAGGGGGAGAGGGGTGCTGTGCGTCTCTTCTCCTCCCTAAAGCACCACGAGTTAAGGTTGAGCGAGCATCCCCGAGGAGCGTGGATTGGAATCGAGTGGTTGATTCCTGGCACCCTGTGGGAACTGCGTTTCTGGGGATGCACATGCGGAGTTTGGCTTTACTCCCTGCTTTGATGGGAATGAAGAGCGTGACCAATTGCATCCTCTTGCTTGTTTCCCTCCTCTGCCCTCCAGCTCCCTTGATCGCGGGAGAAGAGGGTTCTTCCAGGGAGAGGGAGGTGATAAGCGCGTGTTGGGATGTGTTGCCAAGGGGCTGCTTTGAATTAGCCAGCTGTGCGAGAGGTCAGGCAGGCGGCCGCGCTGCCAGCCCTGGGCAGTGCTTGGATCAGCAGGAAGAGCACGAAGCAGCCAGATAGCTACGGCCTTTCAAAACTGTCCAAATGGGAATGAGCCAGAGACAAAACCCTGGTGGCTTCTTGGGCTTCCTTCCAGGGCACCGTGTCTTGGCCAAAGTCAGCCTCAGGCTAACGATAAGACGCTTTCTAGCAAGAAGCTAACGTCAGACGTGCTCTGGTCAGTCCATCGCTGCCCACAGCCAGGACTGTGCACTCGGCGCTCTCCGGGATTGCATTTCCTGGGGGATGTAACTGAACTCCGACTGCATGGAGACAAAGGCCAGCAGTGTCTGGGAAGCCCTGGCCTGGGCTGTTTGCCATCTGGCACTACGGCACTGCGAGGACACTGCTGTACAAACACAAACCTGCCCTGTTCCGTGGGGCGGCTGGTTCTCACCGGGGTAAAATCTCCTTGCCTGGGCAGCAGAGCTTTGCTCTAAAAAAGAGGATGATGATGCAGATGAAGAGATGCTGCCCACCTGGCTGCCACCCTTCTGGGTTACTCTCCACATGCACTGGGTGCTTGGTGTTGTTGGCAGCAGGGCCGGGCAGGAGGTGGGTGGTGGCAGAGATGCCTGTGGCTCTCCCTGCCAGACACCCTGCAGACCTGAACCCAACCACCGTGTGCATGGGCAGCTGGTGGTACCCACTGCGTGTTGCTGCAGAACCATCCAAAAATCTCTCAGTTTGGGGCAAGTATGTCCAAGGCACTTTGCAAACCTTTGAAACTAAGGTTTTGACATCCTGCAGAACTTGGCCCCTGTCCCTCACCCAAACATAACACTTCTGTGTTCCTGCCCTACCACCACATCTTCTCCAGGGCCAGGACAGGCAGAGGCCACAGGTCCTCACTTCTCTCTTTCCAGGCTGCCCAAGCTGCTTTCAGACAGTTCTTTGTGTCAGCAATAGGGAAAGGAACTTGACTTTGGCCTGATCAGGACTTCTTCCAGCCTGGCAGCAGCGTGGTCAGGGAGCCTGTGCAAGCTCTCAGCTTGGGGACCATGGCTGGGCTAGGTGATACAGGGGCTTTGCCATCGGAAAGGTTTGCTGTGACCACGGACATGACCCTCTGCCAGCCGACAGCAGCTCTCTGATATGTCTGAGTACTCTTTGTCCTGTTCTGCCCCCATAATGGTCCCACACGGTAGGGCTGTGTGTGCACGGGGAGGTTGTCCATCCTGCTCTGCCCTTACCCCAGCTGGCCCCAGCATCCTTACAAACAGCTGACAAACCCTACAAACAAGACCTTCCTCCCACCTTTTCCAGTAGGAGGGATAATTAAGTGGTCTGACCTGAGTATCTGGGATAGAGATACTGTCAGGAGACTCAGGAACATAACGGAAGGACCTGGGTGCCCTTGATACGGAACTGAGTCTGGGCTTATCTCAACCCCTTATCCAGTTCTTTCCTCCTGAGCTCAGAGCCCTATTGCTAGACCAGCTGTGCATCCCGAGGACAAAGATGCCCAGCTCCACAGCACCAGGAGGAGAGGAACAAGGATCCCCAGGGCCTACTGGGTCAAACGAGGAGGATAGGTAGGGCAGGAAGGAGGGACTCCTGCAGAGGGGTGCCCCAGCTGGCTATTGACACCAAGGAGCAATGAAGAATTAGAGGGTGGAAGCTTTCTGTATTTGCGTTTGGGGTGGTCCAATCTAATTTCACTTCTTTCTCTGTGCAGACATCAATGAATGTGCCCTCAACCCAGACATCTGCCCCAACGGCATGTGCGAGAACCTGCGTGGGAGCTACCGCTGCATCTGCAACCTGGGCTACGAGTCGGATCCCACGGGCAAGAACTGCGTGGGTGAGTTCAGGGCAGCCCAGGCTCTGCGTGGCGTGGGGAACCAGGAGCTGGGTGCTGGTGGGGAGAGGGATGCGCTCAGCGTATGAGGCTGGGAGCCAGAGGCAGACCTCCAGCTGCACGGGAGCCTGAGGTGACACAACAGTTGATGCCCTCAGGCACTGTCCCCGCTCAGGGCCGCCTTGTCCACATGGAAGAGCACAAGGTACTGTGCAAGAAACTACACGTATGTGATTTAACATACGTTCCACGTTGTATTGGTTTGAGGATGGTGCTGCATTTCTGTGCCTCTCAGGCTGCCAGAGCTCTGTAGGGCTGGCAGAGTAGACAAGCGGACACTGGTGTTGCAGCTCAGAAACCCCATCTCTCTGCCCACAGACGTTGATGAATGCACTGTCAACCGTTTGCTGTGCGACAATGGACTGTGCCGCAACACACCCGGCAGCTACACCTGCACCTGCCCCAAGGGCTTTGTCTTCAGGACGGAGACAGATACCTGTGAAGGTAATGTGATTCTGAAGGCAACGGAGAACATCTGCACGAGATGTAAGGAGCTATGGCCTGAGGTCCTGCCTGAAAGAGAACTCAAGGTCTAACGTGTCTTTGGTTCCCTTTTGACCACAGTGGTTTCAACTGGAGCAGGTCCAGGCTTTGGGTTTGTGGGTTTGGTTTTTTCCTTTTCCTAGGGGGAAATTTCACACTTCATTCAAAATAGTGGACCTCCAAACCCAGAACATCTGGGCTTTTCAGTGCCTGAAAACCAGAACAATTTCCTCTAGGCCCCCAAAATTTTAACTAAGACCTGACCAAAATTGCAAGTTTGGGGGATTTGATTGAAAACTTACAGTTCGGAGTAGGGGAAATTGTTTCCTGGCCACAAAGTCCTCAAACATTTGAGAACTGGCACTTTGCACGAAAATATGTTTAGAGATTTTCTGTAAAGAAGATGAAAAATGGCAAGTCCTATGTAGCCTCACATCTGGTTCAGATGTTCTGGTACATGAAGGCCATATCCAGCTCCATCTTAGCCAGGAGCAGCCCTGAGCGAGCGAGTCCATCATTGCCCGGTGGCTGCACCAACCACCCTCCATCCATCCCCTCAGTCCTGAAGAAGCTCAGTAATTTCATGGTGTCTGCTGTCAGTGCCCGCCCTCCTTGAGATGGTGCGTACTTGAGTTGTACATGCAGGACACCTACGGCCTGGTGATCTCCTGAACAGTTGCAAAACTCCTTTCTTCCTGTTCTTTGTTTCTCACCTCCCCCAGTCTCTGGCCCAGAAAGCTGGGTCCGTGGCGCTCGCTGCAGTGACAGTCCCTTTCTTCCCGCAGATATCAACGAGTGCACCTCTAACCCTTGTGTGAACGGCGTCTGCAGGAACAACGCCGGCTCCTTTGCTTGCGAGTGCTCCCCAGGGAGCAAGCTGGACCCCAGCGGCACCATCTGCGTGGGTAAGGACGTGGCCTTCAACGGCAGCTCTGATACCAGCAGTGCCCATCATCGCCCCTTCTTGTTCAGCCGAAGCAAGTCCCACGGTCCTGCCGTAGGGATGGGGATCCTTTGAGGCCCCTCTCTCTCTCACCTGGTGTTTTCTTAGTCGTTGGTAACAATTAACATCTCTTTTGAGCATCCAGGGGGCCTGAAAAGCTGCAACCTCAGGCAGTGCTCTGAGCAGTGCGTGTCAGAGACAGAGACCCCAGACAGACAGCCAGACAAAGCGCAGACGTGGGGTCCCAGGAGACCCTGCAGGGCAGCAGGATGGTGGGTTCTCACTCACCAGATGGGTTCGTAGTCTGCTGACGTTAAGGCACATCAAGATGAAGTAGATTCCTTCTCATCAAGGTGATAAGAAGGTTCCACTTCCTGCTCCTAGATGGTCGGGGCCTTGCAAAGCATCCCAGGGGCAGCTGGAAAGGACTGTTTTTACCCAGAAGAGGAGCAGGCTGGGACCGGGAAAAGGGCAGGACACACAACTGCCGCAATAGCAGTTGTATCAGAGAGAACGGAAATGCTGCCGCACAGCAGTGGGACGGGGCGCTGGGGACCAGCACACTTTGTGTCCGTGCTGCAAAAGACTTGGCCCCACAGTGTGAAAGATAATAGAGCAATAGTCACATTGCAGCTCAGGGATGGCTTCTCCTCGTTGCTTCTCATGGCGGCCTGGCTGCCATGAAGCTGGGAACCTCCGCCAAGGGGCAGCTCTTCACTCACGCCTTGGCTTTGTCCCTACAGACAGCATGAAAGGCACGTGCTGGCTCAACATCCAGGACGGGCGTTGCGAGGTGAACATCAACGGGGCCACACTGAAGTCGGAGTGCTGTGCCACGCTGGGGGCAGCGTGGGGCAGCCCCTGCGAGCGCTGTGAGATCGGTAAGGCTCTGCTTGGCACACAGCTCAGGAAGGCAGGATGCAGCCCATTGCTTTGCTGACGTCCCTTTGTTTTCTTGCAGATACCGCCTGTCCCCGGGGATATGCTAGGATGAAGGGGGTCACATGTGAAGGTAAGGGATGCAAAAAACTTTTTTTTATTGGGAACACGGTCATTGTTTATTTGTTGTTATCCCATATCTTTGAGTCTGGCTCTTTGTTGGAGTCTCTCCAGCATGTCACTCTCACACTGAGGAACCCAGAACTGGATGCAGAGCTCCAGGTGTGGGCTCACCAGTGCTGAGTAGAGGGGAAGGATCACCTCCCTCGACCTGCTGCCAACGCTCCTCCTAATGCAGCCCAGGATATCACTAGCTTTGCAGCAGGGGCGCGTTGCTGACTCGCGTTCAACTTGGTGTCCAGCAGCACCCCCAGGTCGTTTTCTGCCAAGCTGCTCTCCAGCTGGGTGACCCCCAACGTTCTGAGGGGGGATCTTATCAACACTTATAAATACTGAAAGGGGGGGTGTCAGGAGGATGGGGCCAGGCTCTTCTCAGTGGTGCCCGGGGACAGGACAAGGGGTAACGGGCACAAACTTGACCACAGGAAGCTCCATCTCAACATGAGGAGGAACTTCTTTGCTGTGAGGGTGGCAGAGCCCTGGCACAGGCTGCCCAGAGAGGTGGGGGAGTCTCTGTCTCTAGAGACATTCCAAGCCCGCCTGGACGCGTTCCTGTGCCACCTGCTGTGGGTGACCCTGCTGTGGCCGGGGGTTGGAGGAGATGATCTCCAGAGGTCCCTTCCAATTCTATGATTCTATATGGGTGCGTGGGGCTGATCCTCCCCTGGTGTAGCACATTGCACTCCTCCTTGTTGAACTGCACGAGGTTCCTGGCATCCTGCCAAGGTCCCTCTGGATGGCAGCAAGACCTTCTGGTGTATCAGCCACTCCTCCCGGTTTTGTATCATCAGCAGATTTGCTGAGGACACACTTTACCCCACCATCCAGATAACAAATGAAGATGTTAAACAGGATCGGGCCAAGTATTGACCCCTGGGGTTCAGTGCTAGTTGCTGGCCTCCAACTAGATTTTGTGCCACTGGACGCCACTCTCTGGGCCCAGCCATTCAACCAGTTTTCAATCTACCTCACCATCTGCTCATCCAGTCTGTACATCAACAGCTTGTCTATGAGAACCTTATGGGAGACAGTGCCAAAGGCCTCACTGAAGGCGAGGTAGACAATATCCACCACTTTTCCCTTGTCGACCAGGCCAGTCATTGCATCGTAGAATTTTATCACGCTCATCAAGCGTGACTTCCCCGTGGTCAGTCCTTGCAGACTACTACTGATGTCTTCCTTGTCATTCATGTGCCTGGAAATGGGTTTTCAGGTTTAGCTGCTCCATCAGCTGTAGTCATGTTTGTGAGTCCCGGTGCAGCTCTGCTGGGGCTCTGCCACCTGTGGACACGTGCAAGAGGAGCACCCTGTCTGTCCCTCCCTGACAAGGCTTTGTAATGCAGCCTCCTTGCAAAAGTGTCTGGGCATGGCTGTAGCTATACATGGAGCACGTGTTTTTCTTTGCCACAGGTTGCCGGTTTTAGTCTGGTGGGCAGCTCTGGGCTCCTTCTGTCTCCTCCAGGAGCCCCTCAAGGCCATACTGGGCTTGGCTGTGTGCCACTCTTAGACCTGTCTCTTCCTTTTGTGCCAACAGATGTAAATGAATGCGAGGTCTTCCCTGGCGTCTGCCCAAACGGACGCTGTGTGAACACAGCTGGATCCTTTCGGTGCGAGTGTCCAGAAGGTCTGACCCTTGACGGCACTGCTAGGACGTGTGTGGGTAAGGACGCCTCATCTCACCCAGCCCCCGGCCTCTGTTCAGCTCTCTCTACAGAGGTCCAGCCACCCCCTGCCCACCACGTGCAGCAGTCTTGGGAATTGAGTGATGGCGCATCATAACTGCTGGGGCTGACAAACCCATCAGCCTAACCAAGGCAAGGCTGCCACAGCTTCGTGTCCCCGGATTCAGCCAGTAGTGTGGTCATTCTCCTTGGGTGGACTTCAGGGGTAGCCAAATAGATAACCTAACTCGTTAATTACATGTCCCAGAAGCCCTAAACCAACTCTTGGCTGCTTTCTGGGCGCACAGTGACAAACCTTTGCCCTTCATAGGAGCCATCTGCACTACTAACCTCACCATAGAGGGTCCATTCTCGGTCCCTGTTGCCAACAGTCACAGGCTGGCCATGTCCATACTGTGCAATCTCTCCTAGCATCCCAAACAAGGTGGCCTCATCCAAGCAGCCCATACCTGGGCATTGCTTGGAGGATGCCCCACCTAAAGCTCTTCCAGGAACCTTGCTAACTGTGTCACAGAAAATGAAATTTATAGCTTTACCAGAGGTTAGGTGCCGGAGGCAAGGGCTCAGCAATGCTCTCTCACCAGATGTGCGTGTGGAACAGTGCTACATGAAATGGGATGAAGATGAGTGCACGGAGCCTCTGCCAGGCAAGTACCGGATCGACATGTGCTGCTGTTCGGTGGGCTCAGCCTGGGGCATCGATTGTGAAGAATGTCCCAAGGTCGGCTCCAGCGAGTACAAGGCCATCTGCCCGAGAGGACCTGGCTTTGCCAACCGAGGAGACGTACTTTCAGGAAGACCCTTCTACAAAGGTGAGAAGAAAGAGGGGAGCTGATGATCCTGGGCTGTGCCCGTCTCAGTTACAGCCCAAGGAACCTGCTGCCTGCCCTGGGACCTGAGGTTCATTGCGGACATCCCCTCCCTAAAACACTGCTCCTCTGCCTTCACCCACAGATGTGAATGAATGTAAGGTCTTCTCCGGCCTCTGCACTCATGGGACCTGTCGAAACACCATCGGCAGCTTCAGGTGTATCTGTGGCAATGGTTTTGCTTTGGATGCTGAGGAAAGAAACTGCACAGGTAAGGGAAGAGTAGCCCCTCTCCAGACTGCTCTTGACCATCTTACTGCCTTGCCTGCCTTGTGGGATGCTTAGCATGATGGTGGTGCCCAGAGCAGCCGTGGCAGTTGTCTTATGGACATGCTGAGAAGCCAAGGGCAGGACCATGAGCAGAAGGCTCCTCCTGCTCGTGGGATGAAGGATCAGTCCTACAGCAGAGAGAAAGCTTAACTGCTGTCTCTCCCTTTGGAAGGAGGAGTTCCTTGGTCTGCTGGGTCAGACTTGCCAGTTCTTGCTCATTGGATTTGGTGTGCACTACAGGTGGCCCAGTGCCAGCTGTAGCGGTGCTTGTAGCCTGTCCTGCCTCCACTAGCTGGTCTTCATCCCCACAGACATCGATGAGTGTCGCATCTCACCAGACCTGTGTGGCCACGGCACCTGTGTCAACACGCCAGGCAGCTTCGAGTGCGAGTGCTTCGAAGGCTACGAGAGTGGCTTCATGATGATGAAGAACTGCATGGGTAAGGACTCGTCTCCGGGGTAGGGCAGCACCCTTCCTCTTTTGCAACAGGGAAGAAAGTAGCTGGTGCCAGATCTGACAAAGGGCTTCATGCCGAGCTGCTCTCGGTGTGTCTTGCTGTCCTGCTACCTGTCTGTCTGGCTCTCCTGGTATCTCCCTGGTATACCTGGGGGAGTCATAGGGTCCCTATGCTGCAGAGAGCCCTGGCAGCCTCTGCTCGTGAGTCTTCTGCCTTGCTTTGATTGCAAAGGCAGAGCTGGGCTGAAGGGTGGCATGTGTAGAGAAACAAAGCGCTGTGTGTGTAGCTGAGAGCACCATAGGTGTAACCCTGGGATGGGAGGACGGCAAAATGAAGTCAGGGGTCCGTGAGACACAGCACAGGCTGTCTAAGCTGGAGGACATAAAGGGAGAGGCCATGTCCCCAAGCAAGGCTTGGCTTGGGCCCCAGACCCCTCCAGAAATGGAGGGCAAAGAGCTGCGTGGGTGCTGTGCCTTGTGGGGCCAATAGTCCATCAGTGACTGTCTCTGCTACCAGTGCCCCCGGGGCTCTGTACCATGCAGAGAAAGGATAGACCATGAAAATGTTGCCAGACTCGGGGTCAAAACTGGGAGCCTTCCCTCAGAGACATCAATTTATGAGGACCTCCTGGACCAGAGGCCAGAGCCTGGGCTGGTGGTGCCCCATGAGCTGGGGAAGGAGACCGGCATCCCAGGCCAGCATCAGGGAAGACTCTGGGTATAGCACCTGGCCCAGGGGAACATCCTGGGCTCTTCCTGCCGTGACATTCATGGGACATCGTTGGTCCTGCCCTGCCACCTCCTGGCCGCCATTACCTCAGCTATGGGAGCCCACACTGGGAGCCCATGGGGCCACCAACCAGCTCTTCTCAAGTTCTTTCCCATCCCTTTCCTGCTTGCTATACCCAAAGGGCATTTCCCTACAATCCCGGTGCGATGTTGCCTTACTTTTTTCACATAAGACTAAGGTCTTGTATTTCCTTTTTCATTTTGCACAACATTCATTCTTCCTTATTCTGTACTCTTCCTTCACTTGTACCTTCCCTTGCGCCAAACCTTGGCTACTAACCTTTCCTCTTGTTTCAGCCACCAGCAGCTGGAGCTTGCGCCTGGCATTGCCACTGGGCTGGGACAGGATCCATGCCTGGTATTTTCATTCCTGCTATATAAGGAGACGGCAACCTTTTTACTGGGGATTGGCTAGTACGCAGTGGAGCTCTGCCAGGCCAGCAGCTTGAACTCAATGGCTGCGAGCTCCAATTCTCAAACACACTTGGCTATTTCCTTCGTGTGATGTCTCATCTCCTTCAGCTTCTTTTCAGCCTTGTGTTACCCATCTATTATTTATTCAGCCACAGATTATTTATGTATCCACACTCTAAATGTACACCCATCTCCAGGTGTTATTAATATCATATGTTCAACACTTACGTTAAACCGTTCATTTTCAAACACTATCGCAGAATGTTTCTCAAGTTGTAGATCTTTTTGTGTGGTACCCTGTCCATGCCATAACAGTTATCTTCTTAACCTGATACATCTACCTGCCCTAAATGCTGTCTCACATACCACATCAGTCATTTTAATCCAGTTACATGTAGCTTGGTCCCTCTTCTAGATAATATACGTTCCTTGCAAGTAGCTGCCAGTTATATCATCATTAGATTGCATCACAGACTGCTGAGATTAGTAGATCCATTATTTCCACTCCTATATTAGGAGCCACATTAAGCTTTGGCCGTTATAGCACTGCTTGGCCTCCTGCTGTCATTGCACATCCTACAGCCATGTGCTATTAAACCAAATGCCTCCACTGGCATGAGAACATGGAGATATCTCATACCTTGCCCAGCAAGAGGTTCAGCGTTTGATAGCATGTGTCTCTTGTAGCTCTGAATCTTGCTGATTCATTCAGTTTTTCTTGGGCTGCTTTCCATGGAATCTTGTCTAAAAATGACAATCAACAAATCTAATCAACTTGTTGCTGTGTCTGCACCTTTCCTTGGGATCGGAATCCCCAGCAGTTTCATACCAGCCTCAGCCATTCATCAGGCCCCTGTCCGGTTCCTCAGACTCTTGCACAGATCAAGTCCTCCATGAGAAGTTCTGGTGGACCATCTGAATTTTTCTACCCCACCCTATTTCCAGTTATAATCATTAAGGGCTCCCTTCCACCTGCCCATTTAATCATCCTTTATCCTCAGATAATTCTTTACAGCTCCTCCCATCTGGCCAATGCTTGTTTTTATTCTGTCAGATTCTCATCTGGTTTCAATTTAATAATTCTTGTTTGTAGCTTAAAAAAAAAAAAAAAAAAAATCCCATCAATGACCTCAGTACCTCAGTTCGTCTCCAACAAGTCAGCCAGACTCTTGCTGTCCTCTAATTCCTGGCATACCACGTTCCTCTTCTCGTCTGTCTAGCCAGACTGACCTAGTCTTAATATTCTGCTCTTTCTGCTTTGGCTTGGACTTTCAAACCACATCAATCCGTGGCATGATTCAATACCACTTATTTATTTTTCACATTTGATTCCCTGGCTTCTCTAAAATATATCACCGCCCTGCCACTGGCATGGTTTTCTGTCTTTTCCATACAAATTGTAGCGTGGGTTACCACACTCACGCTGATCGTCTTCCTCCTCTTCCTCCTGCATTTCTGAGATACCGAGAACGTCAGTCCCCACTGATGGCCTGCTAACTTCTGTCACTAATGAGGTTTATGATATCTTTCTATAAGGATGTTGTGTTTCCTTGTTCTTTTGTTTTAATGCTTGCTGTTATCTGCACGATTCCACCTTATCCTTTTTCCCAGCTGGCAGGAGATTGAGTCATTTCACCCCAAAGGCTGTTGTGACACTATGGCATTTCCCGTGGTCAAGGATTAACTTCTTCCCGCCCGTGTCTGGCAAAAGAACTTGGCTTCTGCCTCCCGAGGGAGGAATTCCTGCCAGCCCCTGGCAATAAATAACATCAGCACTGAACCTGCGTCCTGCAGTTCGTTAGGAGCAGTCTCCCACCACGGAGAACCGGAGGCATGGGGCCTGTGGGACTGTCCGATAGGGACCCGTCACCCCATCGCCACGTGTGTTCCAGTCCGCTTCAGCTGGAGATAAGCTGAAAATCTCAACAGAGTGTTTTATTCAAGTAAGGTGAAAGATTCCATTCAAAAATGGATTCTTTATATCTGACATCACCCCCTTTGCCTGCTGTCACTAAGGGGTTCTTGGGGGCATTTTTTTTTAGCTCCCGCAGTTCATTTATGTTACACCCAGTGGCTTTGTGTTCTGAATGCACGTTCCTCGGAGTAGAGCTGGGGACAGATGAATCCTCTGAGCAGTTCCAGGGAGGCTCCCCTGCTCCGCTCTCTTCCTGTCAGCCCAGGACATCTTGGGTCAATTTGAGGGGCATGCAAGAATGCAAACTCTTTTGAATCTATTCTGGGACCAAAACAGAGAACCTCCTTCTCAGATTAGTTAGAGGATCAGATTCATCCAGCACTCGCCCTTCCAAAGAGCATGACTTGCCCTGTGAAACACCGCGGGTATCGCAAAGACTGTTACCTGTACAATGTCGTAGCAGATCACAAAGAGCTTTCTCCAGGAGCCCCAGATGATGACGCGATATCAAGGCTTCCCAGTTCTGATACTCTCAGGGCTTCATCTCCGCCTGCTGTTGGTTTTAGTTTCCAACCATCACCACTGCACCATTCCAGTAGTTCCCTCAGAATTTTTTTAAAATTTTTTTAGTCTTGCTTTTATAAACTTTTATATCGCCTTTTTTTTTTTTTTTTTTTTTTTTCATTTTTAATGCCAGAAGCCTGGTTTCATCTTTGTTTGGCTGGTTCACATCTCTCTTACTGCAGTTTCATCTGTTTCAGGAATTTCTCCAGTTCCTGGTAAATTCTATCCCTTTGTCCGTGTGTGATTTTCTCAGAAATGTAGAGACTATTCCCCAGCCCTTGTGTGATACTGGAACTACCCCGGAGGCTGTTAACAAGAAAGCTTGTCTGCTGGTCTTCTATCAAACAAAATACGCATTTTCTGAGGAGCTCTCCCTCTGCTGATGGAACTTGTGAAAACGTACTAAGATGGGTGGGATGTGAGCTAGGGACTGTCCTTCCAGACCTCGCTGGCAAATCTGCACAAAGCTAATAACGTCTTTCCTCCTGATGTTTTTACGTGCTACTGAGGTCAAGGCAAGAGTTGCGGTTTCCCAAAACGCATATTCAACCACTGGGCTCACCCAAGCCTTGGATTTGCTGCCCTCTTAATTTTGTGGTGCTCCTCTGTGTTGGGGTGTATCTCTGGTGATGAGACTGTGGGTGATGGCGCCACCCCGTTATTGTTTGAGGAAGAGGAGGCTGAGGGGAGACCTCATCGCTCTCTACAACTACTTGAAAGGCCATTGTAGAGAGGTTGGTGCTGGTCTCTTCTCACAGGTCATTAGCGATAAAACAAGAGGGAATGGGTTCAAGCTGCAGCAGGGGAGGTTTAGGCTGGACATTAGGAAAAAAATCTTCCCACAAAGGGTGGTCAGACACTGGAATAGGCTGCCCAGGGAGGTGGTGGAGTCACCATCCCTGGATGTGTTTAAGACTTGTTTAGATGTGGTGTTGAGGGACATGGTGTAAGGGAGAACTTTGTAGAGTGGAGTTGATGGTTGGACTCGATGATCCCAAGGGTCTTTTACAACCTAAATGATTCTATGATTATCTGGAAAACCCAGCTGAAGGAGACAATCCACCGCATTTCATATCGTTCTCTGCAGATATCAATGAGTGTGAGCGGGACCCACTGCTGTGCCGAGGTGGGATCTGCATGAACACAGACGGCAGCTTTGAATGCATCTGCCCCCCCGGACATGAGCTGACTTCCGAAGGGAACACTTGCATAGGTGAGCTGGTGGAAAGCTGTGTTATGCCCAGAGCCCGTTCAAGGGTAATGATATGGGGAGACTTGGATCTCGTGCTGGGCACATGGGGCTTTGAGCAGCCTGGTCTAGAGGAGTTGTCCCTGCCCAGGGCAGGGGGGTTGGAACAAGATGATCTTTAAGGTCCTTTCCAACTCTGACCATTCCATGATTCTGTGAACCTCTCCTTCCAGTCCCATGTGTGGGTAGAACACAACCTCCAGGAGGGACCAAGGTCACTCCCAGGGTTTCATTGCATTTATGATGTCTGTTGTTCTACCTGCTGTTCAGGGAGGCAAATGACAAATTGAGTGTGGACACAGCAGTGGGTGGGGGTACCCAGGGATGGCTACCAAATAATTCTTAACGTGGCATCAGCATGGCTGGCTTCTCAAACTGTCCTTCCCACCGCAGATATCAACGAATGCTCCCTTAGTGACAACCTGTGTCGCAACGGACGCTGCGTCAATGTCATTGGTACCTACCAGTGCGCGTGTGATTCGGGCTTCCAGGCCACACTGGACAGGCAGGGCTGTGTCGGTGAGTGCTCCCGTTTGCCAACTTGCCATGCCAAGACCACGGTACACATCCAGAACCCTCCTGGCCTCATTCCTCTTATAATGCTCAGTGGGGTGTCTGAGGGTAAGGCAAGGGGGGAACCTCCTGGCTGCCCCACGGCCAGATTGTCGCTACTGGTAAGGGGCTGCCATCAGCTGTGAGCTGCGAGTGGTCAGCAGAGGAGAAAAGTTGTGCTTTCTTCTGGCTGGGGGAGCTTTGTTTCCTCTTCAGCATCTCTCCCACTCTGTCTCTGTTCTGGCTCTGTGTCTGAGCAGCTCTGCTGCAAGACACGTATCCCAGCCCGCGACCCTTCTCCCTTCTCCCCCAGACATTGATGAGTGCACCATAACCAATGGCGGCTGTGACACACACTGCTCCAACTCGGAGGGCAGCTACGAGTGCAGCTGCAGCGAAGGCTACGCATTGATGCCGGACAAGAGATCGTGTGCAGGTGAGCAGTCAGTTTGGCTCTCGTAGGTGCTGCCCAGGGACCTCTGCATCCGTTGCCAGTCAGCCATAGTGTTGGCTTCAGGGTGAGGGGGTGTCATTTTTAGGTCACTTCCAGAGAGGTGATTTCCCTGGCCAGATGTTTTGCTTTTGCACTACAAAGTCCAGCCCCTCGTTACAGGCTCCAGATTCCTGTAACTACATAAATGGGAGCAAAGCCCCTGCTGCGATTCCCTGCTGCTCCCGCAATACCCTTTCACTGGCTCTAACGTCTTTACTTTGGTAATGGTCTCTTCTCTCTAGATATTGATGAATGTGAGGATAATCCCGACATCTGTGATGGTGGGCAGTGCACTAACATCCCTGGGGAGTACCGCTGCCTCTGCTTCGATGGCTTCATGGCATCCCTGGACATGAAGACCTGTATTGGTGAGGACAAGGCTGTGCCCTGGGCACGTGCCAGCACGGCATCACAAGGTTGCTACGGAGTGTTGCTCCAGAGTCACATCATGGTTCTTGTGGTGTTCCAAGTCTGTCCGTTTTCTCCCGCAGATGTGAACGAATGTGATCTCAATCCCAACATCTGCCTGCACGGCGAGTGTGAAAACACAAAGGGTTCCTTCATCTGTCACTGCCAGCTGGGCTACTTCGTCAAGAAGGGAACCACAGGCTGCACAGGTGGGAACGCACCAGACCTGGAGCCAGGGGTGCTGGTGGGGGCCCTCACAAACACCTCCTGCAGCTGCCATGGAGGCAACACCAGCCCTGTGCAGGGGGATGCTGTGGACACCGGGGAGGTGTCTGTGTGCTGGGAGCCCCTCCTGGGCAGGCAGATTTCTGGGAAGGCAGGCTGCCCGCAGGAATAGACAGTTTCCTAATTTATAGCCAAGCCAGGGACCTGCCCTTCCTTTTGTCATCATCTCCCAGGGCTGAGCAGAGATCGGCTCTTCAGCTCAGGGGTACAACCCCAGGCAGCCTGCTCCCAGAGCACCTTGTTCCCACCCCCTGGGGTTCAGCCTCCCTGGAGCCGTTGGTGCCCAGACCCCTTAGCAGGATGGTACCCGGCTGCCCCCTCCTCTCCTGGAGGAGCTGTGTCAGCTCTGATGTCCTTCCTTCCTGCAGACATTGATGAATGCGAGATCGGGGCTCACAACTGCGACATGCACGCCTCCTGCATCAACGTGCCCGGGAGCTTCAAATGCAAGTGTCGCACAGGCTGGCTTGGAGATGGGCTGAAGTGCAACGGTGAGTTCTCGTCCCGGGGTAGGAGCTCCGTGTGTCCAGGTGCTCTGTGGGCATCTGTGAAGGCTGGGCTGAGCCAACACCTGCACGTAAAAAGCTCTTGAGCCCTGCAGGAAGATTTATGGAAGCGTGGAGACATGTGGGTGTGCGACAGAGGGGAGCTGTAGGTGTGGGGGTGCGGATGCTGCACTGTCAGGCTCTGCAACCGTGTCTGTGAAGCCGTGAATGTGGGAGCGAGGGCGCGTGTTAGCGGGATGTGGAGTGTGTGGGCAGGGTATTGCGCTGAGTGTGGCTGAATGTCGTCGTCCGGTTGGCGCTGTGGCCGTGTGGTGATGTGCTGGGGCGTGGTGTGGTACGTGTGCAGGGATGCACAGGTGTGGGAGGTGTGTAGGATGCGTTGGTGTGTGTATGGTGTGTATAAATGGGTGTAGGGAGTTACTGGCATGCGTGGGGTGTGTATGAAGGGATGTAAGAGCGTGTGGGTACCTGTGTCTGATCTGGGGAGGTGCTAGCGATGTGGGTACATGTGTGTGAAAGTGTCTCGCTGCCACCTTGTCTGCA
The DNA here is from genome assembly GCF_964199755.1 of Larus michahellis. Lineage (NCBI taxonomy): Eukaryota > Metazoa > Chordata > Aves > Charadriiformes > Laridae > Larus > Larus michahellis. Next base: position 3,066,668 of record NC_133918.1, read on the forward strand.
TCAGCACTGCCAGGGCAGTGTCTTCTGGCCACAGAGGCTCACAGAGATGTGTTGGAGCCTCACAAGTGCTCCAAGTGCCTGGAGGCTGCCGTCTCCTGGGCTGTTTGCGGGCGCCCCTGGGCCTCTACACGAGCTGCCCGGGCTTGGAGGAAAGGCCGGAGGCAAAACACTGACAAGGGTGTTCTCCCTGCCCAGACCTGGACGAGTGTGCAACTGAAGAGCACAAGTGCAACCTGAATGCCAACTGCGTCAACACACCGGGCTCCTACCGCTGCGCCTGCCGAGAAGGCTTCAACGGGGATGGCTTCTCCTGCTCAGGTGAGGGCCGTAGACTCAACTAGCAGCAGAAACTTGGTCATCCTCTGGGACACGGGGTCACTCTCTCTTATCCACCCGCCTGGCTGCCTGGGTCTGGGGCTCCCCAAACCACATGTCCCCCCAGACTGCCCTGCACCACAGCCTGCTCAGATACCTTCAGCAGAGATCCACCTTCTTCTCAGCAGGTGTTTGGGGAGATCAAGGCAATGTGAAGTATTGCAGCCCCCTCCCCACCTCCCAGCAGAGGGGTGGGAACAAGCCTGTGGGAATTTTCTGGGCAAGCTAAGGGAAGATTCTGTCTTCGGGTGGACACCACGGCAGTCTCATGCTTGACTCTCTCTAGATGTGGACGAGTGTGCGGACAATGTGAACCTGTGTGAGAATGGACAGTGTCTCAATGCACCGGGAGGTTACCGCTGCGAGTGTGAGATGGGCTTCAATCCCACAGAGGACAGCAAGGCCTGCCAGGGTAAGTGCCCAGAGTTTTGGTTGGTGCTCCAGGAGATCCAGCGTCCACCTCCTTTCTGTCCTTGATCTCTCCACTGCATTGTGACCACTTGATCCATTACTAAGCAAGAGCCACCATCACCTGATGGTGCAGGGCTCCTGAGGTGCCAGCTCTTCCGCTTAGAGGAGTTGTCCCCAGCCTGCAGAAAGGTTGGGCTGAGCCAAGGATCCACGTAAGATGTGGACAATCAGCAAAACAGGGGTTGAGGGCAGAGGGCATACGCACAGCGTGCCTGGTCCTGCTCACCCAGGAGGTGGTGTCCCCAAGGCACTGGAACAGATGGGTTACCCACACCTGGGCTGCGGCTCTGCTTTGTGACGGGAGCAGGAGAGGCCTGTCTTGGCCCTCACTCTGCCAGGTCCTGAGTACCCAGTTCTCCCTCTTTTGCAGACATCGACGAATGCACCTTCCAGAATATCTGTGTCTTTGGGACCTGCCAGAACCTGCCTGGGATGTTCCGCTGCGCCTGTGATGATGGCTATGAACTGGACAGGAGTGGAGGCAACTGCACAGGTATAGGACTTCCACGGGGCTGTTGGGTGAGGATCATTGCTGGGTGATAGCTGGTGTGAGCTTGCCCCAGCCATGACAGGGAGTGGCACTAGCAGCCTAAAGCCAACTGAACATCCCTGGGTGATGTCTCTTTGCTCTTGGCAAGGCCTCGATGCTGCTGGAAGAGGGGCCTTCAGTGGAAAGGAGGGAAGGCTCAGTGGGGTTCTGCTCCTTTCTTCTGACTCTGGGCAGGGTGGTGTGAGGTAGGACAAGGCAAGGTCTGTTTCTAGAGCCGCTTTGCTTACCATCACATGAAGAGCCTTGGAAACACCATGGTCATGGGGATACACCCTGGACACACAGTGCAGAGTTTAGGGCTGTGGCTGTGGTTTCTGTGGCAGTCTTCATCTTTCTTTTCAGTCGTCATCTTTCCATCTTTTCAGACATCAATGAATGCGCAGACCCCGTCAACTGTATCAACGGCCTGTGTGTCAACACCCCTGGCAGCTACCTGTGCAACTGTCCCCAGGACTTCGAGCTGAACCCCACCGGTGTGGGCTGTGTGGGTGAGTGGGGACCTGTGTGGAGAGCACACCTTCCATCCAAGAGCTTGGTAGTCCTTCTTGTTGGTCCCACACAGCTGGAACCGGCCACTACCAGAGGCTGGGGTGGCTGACCACGATCTGCCCTGCCAAATACCTGCCTGTCCATGACGGGCTTAACCCTGCAGCAGTAGAAGAGTACCTACCTCCTGTTACACCTGGCCCACCTTGTGTCACCAGTGGTGACCAACTCCTGGTGGAAGCAGTGTTGTCCCTGGGCACCTCTGGAGCTATTCTTAGCCCTTGGTTTCTTGAAAGGCCCTGGGTTATTGATAGCGTTATTTGAGTCATGCTCCTTAGCTGTACTGAAGACAGGCCACTGTGCCATGACCTCTGAGTGATACAGCGTGGCTTTTACCAGACAAGCTGGGCGCACTTTATGCTTGAAGGGTTCCCAAAGTCACGAGCTGCAAGGACAGTCTGGATGTGGTTTATTACAACACAGGTAGCTGACAGCATGGACATCTGGGGCAGGACTGGGGCCTTATCCCTCTCTCTGCTTCTTGAGGCCATAGTCCCTTCATTCCTCCTGTGCGCGCAAGTCTTTACTGGGGAGGCTTTGCTCATCCACTACTGTCTTTGTGCAGATACCCGGGTCGGGAACTGCTTCCTGGACACCCAGGATCGAGGAGATGGGGGCATCTCCTGCAGCGCAGAGATTGGAGTTGGGGTCACTCGGGCATCCTGCTGCTGCTCGCTGGGTCGTGCGTGGGGCAACCCCTGTGAGCTTTGTCCTCCAGCCAACACGAGTGAGTTGGGAAAACGTCTGGGGTAAACTTGGGCATGGGCCAGGTGGGCAGAGCAGAGGAGAGAGACGGGGCCACTTCCCTGTGGCTTCTCAACTCAGGCTGGGGGTCCTGGGTCCAGGATATGCTGTCGTCACGATGGAGCAAGGGAAGCTGAGGGAGAAGACAGCAGCCTTGTTGTGTCAGTGTGGGGCTAGACAAGTGGACCAGGGCAGGGGAGAGGTGGGGAGACTAGGTTGGTTGTGCCTGGGGGCTTCCAGTTTGAGATCCTTTGTTCCTGGTCACAGTAAGCACGAGGAGGGCAGTGGACGTGGAATAATCCCGACGGGGGGTGGGCAGGCAGAGACAGGGCGGCTGAGTTTGCTTGGCATGTGATGGGAGTCAGGCTGCTCCATCTGGACCGCCGTCACCATCCTCATGGCCTGTTTCTCCTGGGTTTCTCCTGGTTCCCTCTACCCTTCCTGTTTCGTGGGAGCCCGCTCAGCTCAGGATCCCCCTGACTGACTTTTTCCACAGCCGAGTACAAGACCTTGTGCCCTGGCGGGGAAGGTTTCCGACCCAACCCCATCACTGTCATCCTGGAAGGTAAGCCTGCAAGGTCCCCAGTGTCCCCTCACCAGGGGCTTGGGTGCTGGGGGAGCCCAGCCCCGCCTGGGCACTGTCTGCCGTGGCGCTGGGCTGGCTGGAAGCCCGCTGAGCCCCTGACCACCGCATGAGGAGCAGCAAGTGTGTGCTCTCCTCGGGTGCGCTCTGGCCACCTGGCCGAGCCGCTTGGTTGCCACCAAGGGCTGGAGGTGGTGGGATGAACCCGCCGGGGGTCCCGGGCTGGAGGCACTGCCTGGGCTGGGCTGGCGGGCAGTGAACCCCCCCCGGCTGCTCTCCCTCCTCAGATATCGACGAGTGCCAGGAGCTGCCGGGCCTCTGCCAGGGCGGCAACTGCGTGAACACTTTTGGCAGCTTCCAGTGTGAGTGCCCCCTTGGCTACTACCTCAACGAGGACACACGCATCTGTGAAGGTAGCTACACCGTGGTGTCCACGCTTGTCTGTGTGCCTGGCGTGTATGGCACACCTGTGTGTGCGTGCACGTGTGTGCAGTGGAGTTTTACACGTATCTGGGCTGCCCTAGGAGCAGTTGGCTCCCCTTTCTCTTCCAGCCTTCCCGTCCTCATCACAAACCCCTTTCCCAGTGCCAGGCCGGCCTGGTCCCTGTGCCAGGCCCATGCGTACCTTGTGCCAAGCCTAGCCCCAACCCCACGTCAGGCGCTTCTCTACCTGTGCCCAGCGCTTTGACCTCCCGTCTCCTTTATTTGGCAGATATCGATGAGTGCTCTGCTCACATTGGGATCTGCGGCCCTGGGACCTGCTACAACACCCTCGGCAACTACACCTGCGTGTGTCCCCCTGAGTACATGCAAGTCAACGGTGGAAATAACTGCATGGGTACGGCGTGGTCCAAGTCTGCGGGAAGGGGTCTGGCCGTGCCCTGCCCATGCCCAGCCCTTGGGTTGTGCTTTGGGCAACATGGCTGAGCAGATGGACCTGAAACGCTGGGAACCGGGGCTGGGATTTGGGACATCTGAATCCACCAGTGCCTCACCGCATCCCTGTCCCTACGCTGTGCACATTGCCCGTGCCAGCGGGGCTGACGCTTGCCTCGACAGCAGTTATAGGGAGGACGGCTGGGCACGGGGCGGTGGGAAACCCAGCAGAGCATTGTCACTGCCTGCTATGGGGCAGGACCCAAGGATCTCAGTGGAACAGGGCTTCGCCCCATCACTGCAGCCACTTTGGGCTCCCCTGTGTGTCACCTGCAGTCCCTGAGCACCAGGACAGGGCGGTCTGGCATATCCCCAGCAATGAGCACCCATTCCCGGGGCTGGTGGGACCTATTCCCGGGGCTGGTAGGACCCATTCCTGGGGCTGGCACGAGACACTCTCTGGGCTGCCTTTGCAGACATGAGGAAGAGCGTGTGCTATCGCAACTACAACGACACGTGTGAGAACGAGCTCTCCTTCAACATGACCAAGAAGATGTGCTGCTGCTCCTACAACATCGGCAAGGCCTGGAACAAGCCGTGTGAGCCCTGCCCCACACCAGCCAGCCGTAAGTCAACCTTCCTGGAAGGACATCTTAATACCATGGCTGCCCCCTCGCTTTTCTGGCGATTTTGTGCACTTTGAGGCACAGCACTAACAAAATAGAGGGGGAGAAGGGAGAGCAAGTAGCGCTTGTGGGTGACTGCTGTGGGGACGCTGGAGGGACACGGGGGACCGGGACAGTATTGCGGAGAGGAGATGATGTGCGGGCTGAGTGTGGGTGGCGGCGTGGCGGTGCGGAGTGCTGGCCGTGCACTGCGTGTAGGGGTGAGCCTGTACCTGCGTGCGAGGCATGCAGATGCCACGCGTGTGCATGCCTTTTATTGCGTGTGTATGTATGCAAAGTGCCTGGCGCCGTATGTGTTCTTGGGTTCCCCATATGCCGGCCCATGCGACTCCCCGCTGAGCACCATGCCAATCCCCTCCTGCCTGTCAGCGCTCCCCCCCGGCCCTGCTCACTCCAGCCATAGTTGGCCCTTGTCCCTCTCATCCCTCACTGCATCCCACTCTGCCCGCCGGGCATGGCCATGACCTCGGTGTTCCCCTTGCAGCCGAGTACCAGATCCTGTGTGGGAACCAGGCCCCCGGGTTCATCATCGACATCCACACGGGGAAGCCGATCGGTGAGTAGAACCCCCACGCCCTGCAGAGCCAGGTCTGCTCTCTGCCGCCTTCCCACAGTGCCCGTGAGCTCGTTTCCTTCCCCTCCGTTAGTAAACTAAGCCCTGAGCAGAGGAGAGACAAGGAAGAGAGGTGGCAGACGTGGCTGCAAGCAGCTGGCCAAACCTTCAAACCTAGGTCCTGAGTGGCTGGGCTGCCCAGACCTCCCCACATCTGCAGTTGTGCTTTGGTTTCTGTCCCACCTGGAGAGAGAGGTGGCCGGTGACCACAGAGAGCGGTTAGTGGCTAGGTGGAGACCTGTGCTAGCCCTGGCGCTCACAGTGCCAGCAGCACCGGCCCTACAGCAGCAGGGCACTGCTGAGAGCCAAGGCTTCAGGTTTATGGTTTGGTACATGGAAAACCAGAGGAGCTGCTGCGTGTCCTGGGATTTGTGGGATGTCTACAGATGTCTTGCAGTCTTGAAAGATGGGCTCGCTGTCAGTTTGTGAGAGCAACAGGTTAGTTCATCATTGCTTCACCTTGGCAGTGCCAGCCAGGGGACTGAAGAGGAGGGAGATGAGTCCATCTTCCGCTCCCAGGAAAAAAATGCAACAGAGGTTAACAGTGCAGTGCTGGCGGTGGATTGTGCTGGGCACAGAGACAGAGTCAGGGACCCTGGAGCCATCTCAATATTTCAGTGGCCCCCTGACTTCCCATTTGCAGCCTGGTCCTGGAGCCTGAGCATAAAATCATAGAATGGTTAGAAGGGACCTTAAGGATCATCTAGTTCCCACCCCCTGCCCTGGGCAGGGACACCTCCCACCAGCCCAGGTTGCTCCAAGCCCCGGCCAACCTGGCCTTGAACCCCTCCAGGGATGGGGCAGCCACAGCTTCTCTGGGCAACCTGGGCCAGGGGCTCACCACCTGCACAGCAAACAATTTCTTCCCAAGATCTCATCTAAATCTCCCCTCTTGCAGTATAAAACTGTTCCGCCTCGTCCTATCGCTCCCCTCCCTGATAAAATGAGCAGGTGACCATGTTTACTGCAGAGGCACACTTGGAGGAAAAGAGGTGGATGTCCTGGGTGGGATCCCTCCCAGCATGTGCTGTGCAGGCTCTGCCAGCAATCCCTTGGCTCCTACGGCTCGGAGTCTTGTGTGGCTCTGCTGGAGACCCAGACCTCTGCACAGCGGCCCTGGCATGATCTGCAGGATCCCATGTCAATCCTCCAAGAGTTGCTCCACTCTCTGTCTGGTGGCCCTTTCCTGCCGGTCTTCTTTTTAGGATGAACAAGGGCAGCAGTTGCCCAACGATGGGGGATGCTTCCATGCATCTGAGCCAGCAATGTGCCCTTGTGGCCAAAAAGGCCAGTGGCATCCTGGGGGGCATCAAGAAGAGTGTGGGCAGCAGGTGGAGGGAGGTCATCCTCCCCCTCTGCTCTGCCCTGGGGAGGCCACAGCTGGAGCACTGGGTCCAGTTCTGGACTCCCTGGTTCCAGAAGGACAGGGAACTGCTGGAGAGGGGACAGCAAAGGGCTGCCAAGATGCTGAGGGCACTGGAACACCTCTCTGATGAGGAAAGGCTGAGGGATTTGGGGCTCTTCAGTCTGGAAAAAAGACGCCTGAGGGGGGATCTTATCAACGCTTAGAAATACTGAAAGGGGGGGTGTCAGGAGGATGGGGCCAGGCTCTTCTCAGTGGTGCCCGGGGACAGGACAAGGGGTAACGGGCACAAACTTGCCCATGGGAAGTTCCATCTCAAGACGAGGAGGAACTTCTTTGCTGTGAGGGTGGCAGAGCCCTGGCACAGGCTGCCCAGAGAGGTGGGGGAGTCTCCGTCTCTGGAGACATCCCAACCCCGCCTGGACGCGTTCCTGTGCCACCTGCTGTGGGTGACCCTGCTGTGGCTGGGGGTTGGAGGAGATGATCTCCAGAGGTCCCTTCCAACCCTATGATTCTATGATTTCCTCCCTGCTGCCTTCCCGGGGCGCTGAGAGATGTTCTCTGTGTGCAGATATTGATGAGTGCAGTGAGATCCCCGCTATCTGCACGAACGGTGTCTGCATCAACCAAATTGGCAGCTTCAGGTGCGAGTGTCCCATTGGATTCAGCTATAACAACATCCTGCTCATCTGCGAAGGTAACGGGGCAGCCGGGACAACGCTGCCGAGGGCGCCCAGGAGGGTGGGGGTCCCCAGTGGGGCATTAGCGTCTCCCCAGCTCATGGGGCACCTGGGGGAGGGCTGTCAGCAGACACGGACAGAGTCTACATGTTCTCAGCCTTCTTGAAATCTTCATTTTCCGCATCAAAGGTTGGACGAAAATTGCTGATTTTCATTCATGTTCCTCTCTGGTTTTCCCCTCCTCTGTTTTTGGGTTGGTTTTTTTGTTTTTTGGAAAAAGTTTGCAAACGTGAGCGTTTCCAAGTTTTGACTTGAAACTAAAATTCACTATTTTATTGCAAAGCGATAGAAAATGGTTGAAAATTGACCCTGACTGGAGCAAACCAAGGGTTAAAATTCCATTGACTCCGCCGAGCCCTACCAGGATGGTGGTGCCTGGTGAGCCCTTGGCCCCCTGCGCACTCCGGGTTTGTGTTGCTCTTCCCCCTCCAGACATCGATGAGTGCAGCAGTGGGGAGAACCTCTGCCAGCGCAACGCCGACTGCATCAACATCCCGGGCAGTTACAGGTGCGAATGCTCAACCGGATACAAGCTGTCGCCTAGCGGAGCCTGCGTGGGTAAGATGGGAGCTCTTTGCTACCTATTCCAGAGACAGGGGCGGGAGGCACGGACACCCCTGCCTGGGCTCTTCACGTGGCTTTGCAGACCAGCCTGTGCGGACCCAAGGAGGGACAGCGTGAAGGACACGCCAGTCCCACGCGTGGGTTGCCGGTCTTTTGTCAAGCCTGGGGACTATGACCTTGGTTGTGCTGTGATTATGGGATACCTGTACTTTTGGAACAATTCCCAGGGATTGTGGGCCCTTGAGGGATGAGAAAAAGGTCGCTGTGAAGTGCAGCTTTAGTCTGGCAGCTCAGGCCATTTTCTCCAATTAAATTTACTGTTTTAGCGATGGCAGTGCATCAGTCTCGTTCTCTGGGAAGCCGCCTCCCAGAAAACGGAGGCCCCGTTCTGCTGTGCTGCTGCTCACAGACACAGCTTCCCACCACCTGCAGAAGGCCAGTGCCTCGCCTCTTCCCATTTGCTCCATCCCTTCTGCTCACTGCTGCCCGCTTTTGCTTTGTTTTAGGTCGCAACGAATGCCAGGAGATCCCCAACGTCTGCAGCCATGGGGACTGCGTTGACACCGAGGGCAGCTATGTCTGCATCTGCCACAACGGCTTCAAGGCCACGGGGGAGCAGACCATGTGCATGGGTCAGTGTGACACTGTGACTGCCACAGCCCTGCCGCAAGTCAGATACCAGCATGGACATGAGCTCTCTCCAGCACCCGCTGCGTAGTGCCAAGGACAGCCAAGGGCCACGGTGTCCTCTCGATCCCCGGCTGCCCCTGCAAGCCACAGGGGTGTTGGGCTGCCTGGACCCTGGCTGCACACCCAAGACAGGGGCTCTCAGCTCTCTCAGCCCCTGAATCAGCCCTGACCTTCTCTCTGCAGATATCGATGAGTGTGACCGACAGCCCTGTGGAAACGGGACCTGCAAGAACACAGTTGGCTCCTACAACTGCCTCTGCTTCCCTGGCTTTGAGCTAACGCACAATAACGACTGCATGGGTGAGTTGCATGAAATCCTGACCGTGTGGATGGCTGATTGGGGTCAACGTGGCAAGGGCTGTGGGGCGTGGGGTGTCACACGGTGGCATACAGGGGGTCAGCTCTGGGTGTCACCTGGCAGTGGCTGTAGAATTGACCTCTGGGTGTCACCTGGCAGTGGCTGCAGGGGTGGTTGTATGTGACACTCACATGCTCTGCATATCTCTTCCCGCTGTGCTTATCATTTCCCTCCCACAGACATTGATGAGTGTTCATCCCTGGTGGGGCAGGTGTGTCGAAACGGGCAGTGCATCAACAGCATCGGCTCCTTCCAGTGCTTGTGCCAAGAGGGGTATGACCGGACCCCTGATGGGAAGAACTGTGTAGGTGAGTGTCCGGGCAGCAGGCTGGACCTTCCCAGTCAGTTGAGCTGTGTGTTGGCATGGCTGGCATGGTGCAGTGCTATGAGACCTGGTCCCCAAACTGGTCCCGTCAGAGGCAACTGAGCAGTGGACTCTCCAGAGCCACTCACAAGGCCCAAAGTCCTCTGGAGCCAAAGCCTGATTGTTTGACTGCCTGTGAGAAGCTGGACTGGGCCCCAGTGTGCCTTCATGTCCCTTCCTGCAATGCAGGGAACAGTCAAGCCAGTCCCTTTCCATGTGCTGAGACCTGCCTGACAGCGAGGAGAAATGTTGTCCTGTCCATGCCTCTAAAGCATGGAGAGTTGTACCAGGGATGCCTTGGGAACCACCCTGCAGGCAGGGGCCGTGGGGGGAGACAGGCACATCGCACCCTTGTGTCCGTCACTCTGCCTCCTGCAGGGCTGAGTCCGTGTTCCCAGGGCACACGAGGTAGAGCATCCCGGAAAATGTCCTATCCGCTTCCCTGACATCTTTAGGGCAAAGCAGGGTGCACCTGGAGGTAGGGCCTGGGTGCAGCAAGGTACCCTGCACCCAAGTCCTCTGAGCTGAGCACAGACGCTATCACTGGTTATTTCCCCTCCTCTGCAGACATCAACGAGTGCGTGAGCCTGCCTGGGACCTGCTCCCCGGGCACCTGCCAGAACCTGGAGGGCTCCTTCCGCTGTATCTGCCCCCCTGGGTACGAGGTGCAGAACGACAACTGCATTGGTAATGTTGGCTCTCTGCCTCCTCCATTTCCAGCACAGCATGTGGTCACCTTGGACTATTCCCAGAACAACCGTATTCTTCCTGAGTGGGCTGGGCCATCCATCTCCCCCCGCCCCCCCGCCACAGATAGCTTCTTGAAAGCAAGTAGAGATGGAGCAAGGCAAGGCGTGCTCCGATGATGGAGGAGGCTTGATGGTTTTGCTGTCCCCTGGCCTCTTCATTGTCCCATTTGCCCTGAGGGTGGGTTAAGGGTGAGGGCTGGGGTGATGTCCTGCGGGCATCAGAGCTCCCCAGACATCACAGCTGGTTTTGATGCAATGAGGAAAGGAGTGACCTTTGGCTGCTCTGTAAGTAATATGTCCCTGGTGCTCCCAGATATCAATGAGTGTGAAGAGGAGCCCAACATCTGCCTCTTCGGGACATGCACCAATACCCCTGGCAGCTTCCAGTGTGTCTGTCCTCCGGGCTTTGTGTTGTCTGATAACGGCCGACGGTGCTTTGGTGAGTGCAGCTCATCATGGTGGGGAGGGGACCGTAACCATCCTGGATATCTGCAATGACCCATGACTTTCCCCATCCACCTACAGATACTCGCCAGAGCTTCTGCTTCACTCGCTTTGACAACGGAAAGTGCTCTGTCCCCAAGGCCTTCAACACCACCAAGGCTCGGTGTTGCTGCAGCAAGATGCCAGGAGAAGGCTGGGGAGACCCCTGTGAGCTGTGCCCGCAGGAAGGAAACGGTAGGTGTGCTGGGACCTAGCTCCATGGGAGAGATGGCTGCACGTGTCTCCGACATATGCAGAGTATGGGGAAGGTGCGCAGGTCAGAGAACACAACCAGCAATGCAAGACGTCCAGCAAAGTGGGCTCCTCCATCTGGAGAGTACCACATTGAAACCTAGTAGCCCTTCCTGGACTGCAGTATTCCTTGGATCTCCAGCAACCACAGTCAGCCTTATTTCTGCTTCGGATCTGCTCTCAGTTCTCTGTGGGGCTTTAGATAAGGCAAAAGCATCTCAGTGCCTCCCGATCCAAGGGCAAGCACAGGTGTTTCCCAGCCATCTGGGCTTCTGTGGCCTCCCATGGCCACAGAGCTGTCAAGCTCTCAGTCATGCTCTAGAAGCCTCCAAAAGCACATTTCAGTTTCTGTGAGTAGAAGCACTTGTAAACATATCTGACTCTTCTGCTTTTTTCCAGTTGCCTTCCAGGAGCTATGTCCGTATGGCCATGGAGCCATCCCAGGCCCAGGTGACACCCGAGAAGGTAAGGTCTGACCTAGGGATGAGAAGAAATTTGTTTTGGGGAGAGTATTGCCTAGAAGCAGCCAAACTTAGGCTACGTGGAGAGTAGGGTAGAATCCCAGAGGCAGGAGGGGACGGATGTAGGACTGGGTTCCCTCTCAGGCTCATGGTCTCTGACTGCTCACCAGAGGTTCAGCCCCTGGCTCTGGAGAGGGAGTGTCTGGGATTGCAGGGTCAGTCCTGGCTATGTGCTCACATGAGGTTTCATTGCTTTGGTTTCTCCTCTAGATGTTAATGAGTGCTCAGAGAACCTGGGTGTCTGCATAAACGGAGCCTGCATCAACACTGATGGGTCCTTCCGCTGCGAGTGCCCCTTTGGGTACAACCTGGACTACACAGGAGTCAACTGTGTGGGTAAGGGTCTGCATGGGGGGAGCACCAGCTCCCTCTTGCTTTTATCCTCCTTATGTCAGAGGCTATGTTCAGTCTGGAGAAAAGAAGGCTCTGAGGAGACCTTATAGGGGCCTAGCGGTATCTTAAGGGGGCCTCCGAGAAAGCTGGGGAGGGACTTTTTAGGAAGTCGAGTAATGGTAGGACTAGAGGGAATGGATTAAAACTAGAGATGGGTCGGTTCAGACTGGACGTTAGGGAGAAGTTCCTCACCATGAGGGTGGTGAGACACTGGAACAGGTTGCCCAGAGAGGTGGTGGAAGCCCCATCCCTGGAAGTTTTTAAGGCCAGGCTGGACGGGGCTCTGAGGAACCTGATCTAGTGGGAGGTGTCCCTGCCCATGGCAGGGGGGTTGGAACTAGATGATCTTTAAGGTCCCTTCCAACCCTAACAACTCTATGATTCTATGTGAGTGCATGTGGAGAGAAGGAGCTTGCTTCTCCCCTGCCCCTTTGCTTTTTACCCCTGGCTCCTGGCTTTGCTGGGCTTGTTTGGATGCTCTGGGTACATGAAGAGACCAGCCTGCACCTTTCCCACCTAATTCATTCACCTAACGTGGTCCTGGCTTCCTGCAGATACCGACGAGTGCTCCATTGGCAACCCCTGTGGCAATGGCACCTGCACCAATGTGGTGGGAGGCTTCGAGTGCGCCTGTGATGAAGGCTTTGAGCCAGGTCCCATGATGACGTGCGAAGGTAATGCTGCTGTGGGGCAATCCCTTCACCCCCATTGCATACTGGGCACGTGTGTGACCCCACTACCTGGGTGAGCAGCAGTCAGGTCAGCCTCTGATGGACAGTGGAGAAAAGCTGGCTGGGGCTCATCTCCACGTGAGCGTGTACATCAGCACCGGTCCCCTTCAGCTTCCTCTGAGGCTGGAGCCCAGGAGGGGGTCTGGAGACCTGCCTAAATGCAGGAACTGCCTCACCAAGGAGCCAGGACCCTGTCCCCATCAAAGCTGCCAAGACACCAGGTGGCTGTCCCTCTGCCACAGAAGCCCATGACAGGAAGGCTTGGTGGAAGAGAGCTCTCATGAGTTGAATTCACGAGGAGGGAGGGAGTCTGTCCTGGGGAGGCCCACCACCTTTACTGCTCAGCTGACGCCTGAGAGCACAGAGTCGAGCTCTCCCCTCTCTCCTGCCTCCCAGATATCAATGAGTGCGCGCTGAACCCCCTGCTCTGTGCCTTCCGCTGCATCAACACCTTTGGCTCCTACGAGTGCACCTGCCCCTCTGGATACGCCCTCCGAGAAGACAGGAGAATGTGCAGAGGTAAAACCCCCTCCTGCACCCATCGGGGAGCTCCCACGCTCTCCCCAGGCCCCTGCACTTTGCTGGGCTCTGGTGCTGTGCAGAGAGAAGGCAGGACTTCTGAGCTGGCGCCTCTGGGCTTGTGCTCACTCTCGCCTGCCTTGGTGTCTCTGCCGTGTGCCAGCCAGCCCGGCCCAGGGCAGCAGGGCTCGGCGGAGCAGTGCAGATGGGAGCGCTCGGTTCCAAGTCGCTCCCCGAGTGCTGCAGAGTTGGCAGGTTGAACGTGGCCTCATTGAGGTTCTCGGTTGCAGATCTGGATGAGTGTGCAGAGGGATTGCACGACTGCGAGTCTCGAGGGATGCTGTGCAAGAATCTCATTGGCACCTTCATGTGCATCTGCCCCCCAGGAATGCAACGCAGGCCCGATGGAGAGGGCTGCACAGGTACCAAGGACCAGGCTGGGAGGGGTTCCCGGTGGGGATAGAGACCATCCTCTTCTAGGCATTGTCCACGTAGCTTTATTTTATATCCTACTGTCAGACAGCTCCTCCCCAGGGTTTTCCATGTGTCAGAACTTCCCTTATGTCCTATTAGATGCCTTCACAAACAAAATCTCTCCATCTCTGGACCCATGGGTCTACGCAGTTCCAGCACGAGATGACACAGAGCTGTGCCATGTGTCCTTTCTGTTGAGTCTTTCCATGTCGGTGTCAAGCTCCTTTGCACTGAGCTGCTTTTGGAAAGGCCAGCACTGGAGAGCCCAGACTTGCACACTGTCAGGCACAGCAGGAATGCAGAGTGAGCCCAGCTCCACTCCAACCCCAGCACCTTGGTACTTGCAGGTGGAGAAGGTGCACTCTAGGGAAGCTGGGTGCTCAGCCACCCTGCTTTGGGGGAGGTCCGGGGCCGGTGGATGTGTTTCTCAGCTGTCTAAGGCCGTGGAAGTGGTCCTCAAGGACTATGTGAGGGTGTTTCAAACTGCGTGGTAGCGTGGGAACTCATGGAAAGCTGAAATTCGTCCTACGCCTGACCATAGCTCTTTGCGGCTCCTTCCATCCTAGATGAGAACGAGTGTCGCACCAAGCCTGGAATCTGCCCCAACGGCCGCTGCATCAACACGGTGGGAAGTTACCGCTGTGACTGCAACGAAGGTTTTGAAGTCAGTCCCTCTGGCACAGAGTGTATTGGTAATTACCAAGTCCTGGTGGGTCCTGAGCAGCCTCTCATTAGCAGCAGATGATGCTTTTCAGGTGTTTCAGGGTTTCCGAGGGGAAAGGCTGTTGGGGCATCGCCTTAAGCATTATCCAAACCATACTACCCTCCATGCTGGAACTGGCACAGGCTGGTCGGGCTGCTCGGTTATCCCTGGTGCTGACACTGTCTCAGATCCTGACCTCGTATCCCCCGCTCTCTCTGTCCAGACACCCGCCAAGGATTCTGCTTCACTGAAGTACTGCAAACCATGTGCCAGATGTCCTCCACCAACCGCAACCTGGTCACCAAATCTGAGTGCTGCTGCAACAGCGGGCGCAGCTGGGGCCCCCAGTGTGAGCTCTGCCCCCTTCCTGGAACCGCCCAGTACAAGAAAATGTGTCCTCATGGACCAGGGTACTCCACTGATGGGAGAGGTGAGCTGGGGCCCAAACCACCTTCAGTGCAGAGGGGAGAAAGCAGAGGTGTGGGTACAGGCAGAGTTCCCCCAGGAACTGGCTGGGGCAGACCTACACGGTGCCTGGAGCAGGCAAGAAGCTTCTGCAGCATTATCTTAAAACTCCCTAAATGTCTCTGGCATCCCAGGGAGAGTCTGAGCCGCCCTGGCACAGTGCTGGCACAGGAGCATGGGGACAGAGGCCGCATTGGCACTAACAGGTCCGTCCCTCTCTCCCGCAGACATCGACGAGTGCAAGGTTCTGCCCAACCTCTGCAAGAACGGACAGTGCATCAACAGCATCGGCTCCTTCCGCTGCCACTGCAGGCTGGGCTACACCGCGGATATCACGGGCACAGCCTGCGTGGGTGAGTCGGGAGAAGGAAACCCGCGGCAGGCTTCCATCCCTACTTTTCAGTGTGCAAAGAGAAGGTCCTGGGACCTGTCCTCACTTCTGTCCCTACAGTTCTGCAAATCCATAGCGGGGCTTTGGACGCTTTGCCATATTGCACGGTCCTCTGTGCATCAAAGTCATCACTCTGTGTTGTTTAACTCCTTAAAACCCAGGCTCCATGTCTTCTCCCTCTGACCCCAGGGCTCACAGGGACTGGCAGGGAGTGTCATCCAGAGACGAAAGTCAGACCAGCCAGACCTTTTGTTGGCAGAGCATTTATCTGGGGCAGGGAGTGCCGGGATCCATAGGACCATCTGACCACTTAGTTACATGGGGCCATGAGACCTGGGATCACCTTGTGTTCGGGAGCCCCTTGGTAGACTGAATGGTCCAAGGGGTGGTGGGGGCCCAGTCCAGCAGCACGACCTGGGAATGCTGACGTGTCTTGTCTCTCGAGTCTAGATTTGGATGAGTGTAACCAGTCCCCTAAGCCATGTAACTTCATCTGCAAGAACACAGAAGGCAGCTACCAATGCTCCTGCCCCCGAGGGTACATTCTGCAAGAAGATGGGAAGATCTGCAAAGGTATTCACCCAGGAGAAAGCAGCAGAGACCCTGCCTCATCTCTGGCAGCCTGGGGGATGGCAAGAGCTGAAAAGCATCTGCCAGAACAGTCAAGTCTGTCTGTTCAGCCCCAGGACAAGGCTAGACATGGAAAAAGGTGCCATGCTGGACCCTCCTGGACTGATGCATCAGGGTTTCATCCCTCTGCAGATGCTCTAGATCTGTCTCATCAGAAAAAAAAATAATATTCCTTGCCCTTTCCTACAGACTGCACAGCATATCCCAGGCTGTGCGGAGCCTTGAACCTGCCGGTCTCCTACAGGTGGGCTGGGCACTATCAGGGCCCCTCCTGGTGCTGGCAGCTGCCAAAGTGGGGCTTTGCCCACCTCTCATGGTGCTGATGTATCAGGAAGGTGGCCTATGAGTCTGTGAGGGTCTGGGATTTGTGGATTACGAGAGAGGCAGAGAAAAATTTCTGCATCTTCCAGATGTGTCTGGAATGATGAGGCTCCCTGGACTTGTGATTGTCACGCAAGAATTTTGTGTGTGTCGTTCCTGAGGCTGGTCCATGTCAGCTCCTGGCCTGCCCAGGACCACCGTGTATCACCGTGTGCACGTGGGTGCCAGAGACTCGGACCGTAAAGGTAAGAAAACTCAGTAAGATCAGTTGAGACGCATGTTCTTGTTGCTTTAGACTTGGATGAATGTGCCACCAAGCAGCACAACTGCCAGTTCCTCTGTGTGAACATTATCGGAGGATTCAACTGCAAGTGCCCTCCAGGCTTCACTCAGCACCACTCCTCCTGCATCGGTGAGTAGAGGCATTTGCTGCTCTGCTGTACAGCACCACCAAGGTCCCTGTGGGTGAGCTCTAAGCCCAGGAGAGTCTTTCCAGCCCCCCAGCTCTGGGTTTAGAGCACTGTCCCTCTCCAGCCGGCCGGGGGTTGGGCATCTGACGTGTCTGTCTGCTGCTGGGACTGGGCTATGCTCCATGATGCAACGTAGCTGTCTGCAAAGCTGCACGCAGCCACGTCCTTGGGGATGGACTTACAGGCGGCCGCCGGTGTTTTGCAGACAATAATGAGTGCACAGCTCAGCCCTCTCTGTGTGGAGCCAAAGGACAGTGTCTGAACACGCCAGGCAGCTACAACTGCGAGTGCCAGAAAGGATTCTCCCTGGACAGCTCTGGTGTCAACTGCGAAGGTGGGTCTTTGTCTCTGGGGCTTTGGCAAACACATGTTCCATGTGGAAGAGTTCCTAGTTCACTCGCAGTCTCTAAGGCAGCTCAGTCCAGCCAAGAAGGGACTACTCCTTACTGTGGGGCACCAGAAACCCACACGGGAAGCCCTGGTGCAAAGGAGAGGTCGGTGCCTGACCTGCCTGGGGCAACACCGGCTCTTGGACAAGTAGATGAAGGTCTTGGTGCTGCAACCGTAGCAGCCAAGGGGAGGAAAGGAATGGTCCTGTGTCTGATCAGGGGAGATCTCATGCCGGCCAAAACCCACCATGTACTTATGCTAAAGAAAAGCAGCAGTTCAGCGCAGACAGCCAGAAGCAGAACAGATCAGGTAACGGTTCAGGCCAGACCTTAAATCAAAAAACATCCAAGCAGGGGGTGCAAGGGGAGGTATGTGGGCCTGGGGGCTGAAAGCGTTACTCAGTTCCAAGCTGCAGAGACATAATTAGGCAGAAGAACCACCCACCCCCATGAACACCCTCAAGGATGCCGGCTGCCCGGCACATACCGTGTGCGCATGGTCCCTACACGCCCAGGGCAGCCCACGAGACAGGGGGAAGCTGTCTCACCACCATCTGTGTTACGTTGCTGCAGATGTGGACGAGTGCGATGGAAACCATCGGTGCCAGCATGGCTGCCAGAACGTGCTGGGAGGCTACCGCTGCGGCTGTCCACAGGGCTACGTGCAGCACTACCAGTGGAATCAGTGTGTGGGTGAGTGTGGGATGGGGCTCTTGTGTCCCGTAGCTGTAGGGATGGGGGATAGAGGGCAGCTACGCCCCGAGTCCCTCTCCAGCCACCCCTGGCCGTCTCTGACTGTGGAGTCTGGTTCATCTTTGAATCTGTTAGGTTGGAAGGGAGCTCTAAAGGCCATCCCGTCCAACCCCCTGCAGCGAGCAGGGACAGCTTGAACTAGATCAGGTCGCTCAGAGCCTCATCCAGCCTGGCCTTGAATGTCTCCAGGGATGGGGTCTCCACCCCCTCTCTGGGCAACCTGGGCCAGTGTCTCACTACCCTCCGTGTAAAGAACTTCTTCCTCATGGCTGATCTAACCCTGCCCTGCTCTAGTTTAAACCATTGTCCCTCGTCCTATGGCTCCATGCCCTTGCAAACAGCCCCTCCCCAGCTTTCCTGTAGCCCCCTTCAGGGACTGGGAGACTGCTATAAGGTCTCCCCGGAGCCTTCTCTTCTCCAGGCTGAACCCCCCCAACTCTCTCAGCCTGTCTTTGTAGAAGTGCTCCAGCCCTCAGACCATCTTCGTGGCCTCCTCTGGCCCTGCTCCAACACAAACCCAGCGCTGATCTTCCTGCCCTTGCCCCAGAGGAGGACCATGCCTGTGCCCACAGTCGGTCCCCCTGCCCTGGCCCATGTTCCCTCTGCAACAGGGAACATCAGGAACATCTGGAAGCTGCTCTGCAGAGTGCTGAGCTCCCAGAGCTCCTGACGCCAGCAGTTCCCTGCATTGCAGGAGGATAAAAAAATGAAGGCAGTCCTTCAGGGACCTGCATGGGATGAGGTCTCACAGGGGAGCCAGGAGAAGGGAGCCTGCTGCCAGCTCAGCGATGCCCGTGGGCAGATTTCCTTGGCCCTGCGGGGTGGGGAGCCCCAACAGCACAGGAGCTCCCTTCCGCTACGTTTCTGACTGGTTCTGCTGTCTTTGGGTGCAGATGAAAACGAGTGCTCCAGCCCCACCGCCTGCGGCTCTGCCTCCTGCTACAACACTCTGGGAAGCTTCAAGTGCGTCTGCCCATCTGGCTTCGATTTTGACCAAGCCTTTGGTGGGTGCCAGGACGTGGATGAATGCTCAGCAGGCGGCAGCCCCTGCAGTTACGGCTGCTCCAACACAGACGGAGGCTATCTCTGCGGCTGTCCCGGCGGCTACTTCCGAGCAGGGCAAGGGTAAGGGAGCAGCCAGCAGGAGTGTCCCCACAGGCACCTGTACGTTCTTGGGGGGATATTGCAGGCTGCCCACCATGCATGGTGTCCCCAGGCATGCGCCGTCACCACGCTCCTGCTCTCTGCCACCAATACAATTTGAAGGAGCCCCAGGAGCCGGTAAGCTCCCATTCCCACACGAGTCCTTGGCTTCCCCAGGCCAGGCTGTTCCTCACCCATCACAAGATCCTCATGGTAATGCGCATCTCCTCTCCCATTTCACTCCCAAAGGGCAGTGCAGCTGCAAGCATTGTAGCAGATGTTCTGCAGATCCATCTAGTCCAGGGTGCGGACAGATTAAATCTACTGGCCACATCTAAATAAGATGTGGCCTGATCTCTCAGAGGCATGTCCTGTGTACAAACCATGTCCTATACCCAGGCACGATCCTCCATGTGTTTCTGGATGCCACGTGGAGAACTTGTGAGGGCAATGATAAGATTTCCTTCTTGAAGCATGAATCTGAGATGGGTCTCTCTGCTTTTCTGCCACCAGACACTGTATTTCTGGCTTGGGTTTTGGGAAAGGTTCCTACCTTCCTGCTCCCCAAGAAGAAGATGAAGACAACCTGCTCTCCCCTGAAACCTGCTATGAGTGCAAGATAAACGGCTACCCCAAGAGGGGTCGGCAGCGACGCAGTGTCAATGGCACTGAGAAGCACCAGGTAAGAAGTCCATGGCATCCTGGATGGGGTGAAGCAAGGCAAGAGCTGGGTCGCTTGGGGAATAGCTGCTTGGAGTGGATCCCAGCCCGTGTGCCCATTCCTGAGGGGCTGCCTCAATCCAGACGGAGCGAGCAGCTCACTCTGCCCATGCTGGGTGCTCGGGTGTTTGTGGATGCCACTGAGTCCAGAAGTCCTGCAGAAATGGAAGGTCTTTCACAGTATGTTAGGGGAGGTCAGGACGATCTTAGGTGACACACATTTGTGTGGTTTGGCCACAAATGTCTGGAGGTACACGCAACCAAGAAATAAAGCAGACGCGTTTCCTTGCAAGGGGGGCTGATGGAGGAGCAGTCCCCATAGGGCCTTAGAGGACCATCAGCACTTACTGTCTGGCTCCAGACTGGACCTGTCACTATAAATACAGGGTATTCCTTGGAGGGAAGTTCTGGCCTCTGTCCAAGGCTCCCCCAAGAAGTTCACAGGCCTGGGCAGGACAGACTGGACTGGGAGGTCATCATGGGCCCTTCAGGCCTTGGGAGGAAAATGCCTCTGAAGTTATTGGTTCTTCCCCTGAAGATGAGGGCTGTGTACTGCCCGGTTCAGTCTCAGCAGCACAAACAGGGTACCAAGAAACACTTGAAGGAAAGCAAGGCCCATAGAAGTTGTAGCCAATTCTGCTTTGAGGTGGCCCATGGGACAGAACTCCTCTAAATCAAGTCCTTCACCTGGCCATGAGCTTTTCTTGGTGTCTGTCAGTAACACGCTTGGTTCCTTTTGAAGGATCATACTGTGAACTTGGCCAGCATGGATGTGGATGCTCCTCTGTCCATGATGCTGAACCTCTCTGACCTGGCTCACAAGGAGCACATCCTGGAGCTCCTGCCCGCTGTGGAGCCCCTGGAGAACCGTGTGCGGTACCTGATTTCCCATGGGAATGAGGATGGCTACTTCCGCATCCACCAAAAGGAGGGGCTCAGCTACCTGCACCTCGGCCGCAAGAAAATAGTGCCCGGCACCTACCTGCTGGAAATCGTGAGCGTGCCCCTGTACCGCAAGAGGGAACTGCAGAAACTAGAGGCCAAGAACCACCTCAACTACTTAGCAGGGGAGCTGGGCCAAGCACTGAGGATGAAGCTCCAGCTCCAGCTCTACTAACGTCCATGAGATCCACCCACCCAACCGACAGTACAGTCCTTAGCCTTGCCATCCACACCTGGAAACAACTGCCTCTTCTCTCGCTGCACCCCCTGCCACCGCCTCCCCCACTGCACTGTACGACCGATGGGAAATGTCCCGCCGGGCTCAGCCCTCACCTTGGCCATGCAGGGATACGCCGCTTCATGGGGGGCTGGAGTCAAAACCAAGCCACACCGCAAAAGAGCTCGTGAAAGCTTTTGCCAGAGGTTCAGACCTTGTTAGCAGGGACTCCCTCCCTCTGCTCAGCTCTTGCCTGTCTCCTTTAACCAAGATACTGTTAGTCCGAGCTGGCAAGGGCAGTAGCACGGGGAAGCTGCCTGTCCTTCATGGTCACAGGCCAAAAACCACCCCACAGCCCAGGAAATGCGAGGGGGGGAGGCTGGGGGCAGCTTTGGAAGGAGCTATGGCACGGTGTGGTGGTAGTGCATTTCCCAGCAGCTCTTGTCCCTCCTTTGCTTCCGCGTTGTCATGATGGTGCTGCAGAAACCATCCCCTGCCTACACTGGCTGTGCTCTGTCTCTCTCTGTCCTCTCCGTGTCCTCCGCTCCTTTGGGGCTCCTCTGTCAAACGGAAAAGGTCACCTCTGAGTGAAGTTTGGGTTTCTAACCTCGCATCACCAAGCAGCCAGGCCCTGGGACCACGGGCTCCTGTAGGGAACGTAGGGTTTTCGCACTGAACACGTCCATGCCCTCCAAAGATTGGAGCTGGAAGGGCTTTTCCGGAGCTCCAGCAAGCCCAGGGGTTAAGGTGTCCCTCTATAAATGAGGAGGAGCTCTGGGGAAAGGCCAATAATTGCATTGTTGGATGTGGTTGGACAAAACTAAACTGGCAGGAAAAATGTCATGAGGCTGGTAGAGAGCAGCTGGATGCTCCCCATGCCAGGGGGGCCGGAGGGCTTGGCAGGGCACGTGTGGCATCCTGCAGGGACGCGTTTCCTGGCCACCACCCACACGAGTGTTTGAAAACCCTGTGAACAGTTTCCCACCAGCAGGAGCAAGATGGGGATAGGGGTGGTCTCTGCAGCCTGGCGGGAAGAAAGAGGCAGGGAGAGCCAGAGCTTCGTTTTCCAAACAGTCCTTGACTCCGAGCCACCCCGTCTGCGTGACTCTGGTGCTCACGGCCAGAAACCACCCCCCAAGTCAGGAGCACTTCTGACAACGGGGGCCGCACGTCGCTCCCTCCGGTTGTCGCGTACGTCTTGGTCAGTCCAAGGTGACACCGGAGATGGACGGTCTCTGGTTAACGCAGCCAAATGAAATGCACTAAAAAGAGTCTGGAAAACATTAATTAAGTGAATTGAGGTCTCCCTGCTGCCTCAAGCAGCCTCTCCAGACCCTTCTGTCCAGGTGGGGCTCTTCTTCTTCCCTCCCTCCGGTGTCCTTCGCGCAGCCGGTCTCTGCCATGCCATTTCCTAGGTTTGCATGAATCCATTTTCAGTCCTGCGTCACCCCTGTGCCTCGTCACAGGCGAGAAAGGTGCTAATTCCCTCTGGTGCCACACACGACTACCTTCTCAACCGCTCCGAGGTGCTTCCAGCTTCCAGAAGCTGGTGCTGGTATTGAATTGTCAGCGTTCGTGCACTGTATCCATCCACCCTCTCATATTTATGTATAACCACCAAAGTTACGATTGCTCGCTGTTGTGAGGAGTGCATATTCCTGTAGCTTTTTTTTTTGGTACTTGGGGAGGGGATGGGGGGGGGGGGGGGGTTGTGGGTTTTTTTTCCCCGCGGGGGGTGGGGGAAGCGTATGTGTATGCTGTATTTGGGCTCACGTCAAACTTGAAAACTCTTTTGCGTAACACAGCTCCAGACTCTGGATTTTTGCAAGAGTCCCAGAGCTTGTGACAGGATGGGTGGCCTGATGATTGGGGTTGGTTGTTTTGGTTTTGGTTTTTTTTTTTTTTTTATTATTTTGGTTTGTTTTGTTTTTCCAACAGGTGCTTTTTTTAAAAAAAAAAAAAAAAAAACAAAAACAAAAAACTATTAATAATAATAAATTAGCAGAGATGGGTTTGTGTGTGTGTGTTGAGCCAAAAGTCTCAAATGAAAAAGCTCAAGGTTTCCTTCATTCCTCTCTGGTGCGGTGTTTTGGTTTTTGGTTTGGTTTTTTTTTTTTGTATTGACATTTCTTGCTGGTTGTTTTTTTGGGAAGCGTTGAAACCCAAAACCTCTGCCCGTCCCCCCCCACCCCCGCCGCCCCTTGTCCCGCACAGAGAGGTGGCTCTTTGTGGAATTCCTTTTTTGTATCAGAAGCAACAGCAACAATAAAATTATTTTGGGTTAACTGGGTCTGGGTCTGGGTCTTCCTCCTCGTCGGGGCGCAGCATCGTCCGGGGCTGAGGGGCGGCGGGGGGCCCACGGCGCAGACAGCCCCGGAACGTGGCTGGACCCATCCCAGCTCCAACAGGAGCGAGCCCAGGCTGGTGTCCTGCCTGTATTCCGTTCCATTGCCCGTGCCATTCCTCAGGGATGGATTTTCACTCTTGCAGCCCCACCCAGCTCGCCCGTCTCAGCACCCATGGGTGCCCATGGGGTCCTTCCCAAAGCCTCGGAGCAGAAGGCAGATCACAGACTGGTTTGAGTTGGAAGGGGCCTTAAAGCCCACCCAGTGCCACCCCCTGCCCTGGGCAGGGACACCTCCCACCAGCCCAGGTTGCTCCAAGCCCCAGCCAACCTGGCCTTGAACCCCTCCAGGGATGGGGCAGCCACAGCTTCTCTGGGCAACCTGGGCCAGGGGCTCACCACCCTCACAGCAAAGAATTTCTTCCTCAGATCTCACCTAAATCCCCCCTCTTCCAGTTTCAAACCCTTCCCCCTCGTCCCATGGCTCCCCTCCCTGATCCCAAGTCCCTCCCCAGCTTTCCTGGAGCCCCTTTAGGGACTGGAAGGGGCTGGAAGGTCTCCGCGGAGCCTTCTCTTCTCCAGGCTGAACCCCCCCAGCTCTCTCAGCCTGTCCTCACAGCAGAGGGGCTCCAGCCCTCCCAGCTCCGTGTCTCTCCTGTGCTGAGGTGAGGGAGGAGGCACAGAGGCACCAGTAAAGCCTCTCCTGATCCTTCGCTCTCTCCCAGCAAGGGCCATGGAAGGAGAGCGATGCCAGAGCTCTGAGCCTGGAGCCCGGATCGCTGAGCCCAGCCAAGGGGTGGCTGCACCCCATCGTCGCTGCCGGGCTGGGGGGAGGCTGCGGGGGCCAGGACAGGGATGGGAGGGGGCACAAGAAGGGCTGGCGGAGAGGAGCCAGAAGGGATGCAGGAGAGCGTAGGCAAACCCACTGCCAGGACCGATCCTGCCTGGTGCTGTGGTCAGGGAAGATGCCGCCTGTGCTGTGGTCACCCTTGGCTCATCCGCCTTGGAGGAGCAGCTCCGCTCTTGGTGGTTTTGCTGAGCTGGGCTTGTGCAGTCAGCGTTACGTGCAGGGTGGGCGATGACGCTTGGCCAGCGATCGTGCCGTGGGTCCGGGAGTCAGGGTCCGGCCCGTTGAGTTCCGCTCAAACCCTTCTTCCAGGCTGATATTCTGTTTTTTTTAGGAAGCTCTTCTTGGCTTCCCAGTCTGGATGCTGAGCCGTGTGCCACAAGAGGGCAGGCAGGGCTGCGGCATCCCTGCGACTGGGAGGGAGCCCACTGCCTTACTGGGTGGTGGGAGAGCTGGGGATGGGGTGGGGGTGGGGCAACCACGCGATGAGACCTGGGCGAAGGAGAACATTGAGCCCAGGCAGCTGGAAACTGTCCCCCAAACACCTTCCTGGGCTTGGCGGTAGGTGAGGGGCGGCAGGCGGTGGGGAGCGGCGGCAGAGGAGGTGCAGGAGCGGGGTGCGCTGGGCCTGGGTACCCAGGTCCTGCCGGTCACTGCTCTGCAGCACCCAGCAGGGACTCCTTGCCTCTTCCTCCACGTCACTCATGTGACCCCGGGGACTCTCCGGGGATGGCCTGTACCCACACATCCCGGTCTCTCTGGATGCAGAAGAACCTACCAGGCTGCTGCCCGCGCAGACCCGGACTGATGTAGAGGACATGGCCAGGCACAACCCACGGGTCCTGCAACGAACGTGGCCAGGCTGTGACCATCCCCGTCCAGCAACGCTGCCCCAGATGCCCCACTTCGGCCAAGGAGCACCTTCTGCGTGTCCCTGACCACCGCACCCACAGCACCATGGCCGGGCGGTGATGCTCCCGTCCCACGTGGCACCCATCCCCTGCGGAGCAGCCCCAGCTTGTGCTGGGGGCCGTGGGGTCTTGGCTCAGACGGAGAGAGATGGGGCAGCCCCACCACTGCCCGGGAAGCGGCCAGTTCTCCTCCCAGTGCCTGCCAGGACGCGCCAAAGAGCAGAGGACGAGCCGTGTGGGGTTAGCACAGTGCAGCTTTATTTCCATGGTTGGGGGACGAGGTTCTCCCCCGTGGGCTCAAATCCCTTAGTACAAACCTTCTCGGTGGCCCGCAGCCGTAACCCACCATGGCTTTTGCTAGCCCTGTGGCTAGCTGCAGCACCCCTCCTCAACAGGCATGGTTCCCACAGAGGGGCAGGAGGACAACCGTGTTTTCCTCTCGGCTACTTACGCAGCCCTTCTGATACCCAGATGCAGGATGGCCAGGGAAGGGCCGGCCACCCCTGCCCCCAGCAAGCCCCTGGACGTGGGGAGGCCACTCAGGTCCTGCTGGAGCAGGGACTGGCCAGGGTGGGATGCCGGTGGGAGGCTGCCAGGCTTGGGCTGGCTGAGGAGCATCTCCCAAGCGTCCTGTGGGACTTTTGGTCCCTCCGGGGATGCCGGCAGGGCCACCCAGGCAGGTCTGCAGGGAGCTGCACGGCTGCGCCTTGCTCAGACCATTTTCACCAGTCGGGCAGGGACAAGTCACTACGGTGGGAAGCGGAGAGCAGGCTGCAGGGCTGGATGCCGAAAGGGGGCTGCGCATGGCGGGGCGGGCGGGGGGGGTCTCCATCTCCCCCTCACTTGTGGCTGAGGTGGGGGGTGGGCACTTGGGGCTGCCACACAGAGAAGAACAAAGCCAGCACTTGGGTCTGGTGCCTATAAACCCCCTGACAGACACAGCTCAGCTACAGGGACACACACACACACACACACACGTGCGCACTGGACCACAGCACTCCCCCGGGGGGCACAGACGAGGGCGACGTGGGGGGCAGGAGGAGGTGGGGGTCAAAGCTCTGGCCTGGCACCAGGCAGAGCCGCCCAGACCAGGAGCCCCGTGGGCCGTGGCTGAGGGCAGGTCCCGCCATGCCCTGCCCCATCGCCTCCTGCCCCTCACCGCGACACGCGACACTGCCCGGGGCCACGGTGGGCAGCGGGGAACCGCGCAGAGTCACATCACCCCTCCAACACATCTCTCCAAGAGTCCCGCAGACTGCGAAGAGAACTGAAAAGTGCTTAGAAAAGAGAGAAACCCCTAGAAAACCCACCCCGGACAAGAGCCCAACCTCACCTCCCTGCCCAGAGCATCCCTGCTGGCCCGGGGCAACACCACAGAGGAAGGGGGGGCCGGGGCCGGGGCCAGCTGGGGTGGGAGGCACACGGAGCACCCAGGCTCGCCCCATCCCTGCCCTCTACACCAAGGCGTAGTCAAACTGGCCCCTCTCCAACCCCTCCTTGTGGTCAGTCCAGGAGGAGGCGGGCATGCGGCTGTAGGGGTCCAGCAGGATGCGGAAGCAGCGCACCATCAGCATCACCAAGAAGACCAGGAGGAAGATGACAAAGGCAAAGACGGTTTTCTGCTCGGCATCCATACCCGCGGCGCCGGCTGGGTGCTCCACCAAGGAGGGGGAGAGCAGTTCATAATCCATCGTCGATGCATCATTCATGGCAGAGGCGAGGAGCGCGTGGCCAGGGCGCATTCGGCCGCCCCGGTGCCCGGGCAGCCGGCTTCAGCCTCCCGCTGTGCCCACGCACCCGCAGCACGGGTTACTCCATAGCCACCAGCGCCGCTACGCCGAGCTCGGGATTCACTCCTGCCCGGGCCGAGAGCTCCTGGAGGGGAAAGCAGAGATGGTGAGGGGGGAGGAATTGCCCACTGCCAAATAACCAGGGGCAGGAAAGGGCAGGGAACTTCACAAGATGATCCCTGAGCTCAAGAAGCCGCTTGTGAGGAGCACAAAAGCATGGGATGGGTGGGAAGTCCAGGGCACTGGTGCAGAGCTTCCCTCTCCAGTGATAAACCCCCAGGATTCCTCCAGAGGGGGTGTCCACCTGCTAAGCCTAGTGCTGCAGGACACTTTTGGATTCAGGTGCCCTGAATCATAGGACAATTCACACTGAAAAGGACCTCAGCTGAGG
Organism: Larus michahellis; assembly: GCF_964199755.1. NCBI lineage: Eukaryota > Metazoa > Chordata > Aves > Charadriiformes > Laridae > Larus > Larus michahellis. Next base: position 3,093,740 of record NC_133918.1, read on the forward strand.
AGTCAGAGTGGGCTGCTCAGGGCTTCAGGGCTCTGGTCTTGAAGTTCTCCCTGGATGGACACAAGCTTACAGTTTGCCCGTTCCTATGGAGGGACACGTGTCCGGCTCCTGTATTTCCCTTGGCACAATGACTGCCTTTGGGCTTGCACCAGGTCTAGAAGGAGCTGAGTCTTGATGGAGAAGGTGGGCACCTACCTCACTGCAGCTGCGTGGGGACACTAGCATTGCTACTGCAGCAGGAGGAGGAGAGGGCTGTGTCCAAACAGCCACGTCACTGCGGAAAGGTCTCCAGGGTCCAGCTCTCTTGGGCTAGGGATGCAAAGCAGAAGGACAAAGATGGCACAAGAGGTTAGAAGGACCACAGCCACTAGGAGTCATAGCAAAACACCACAAGGCACCTCTGAAGCTCTCGGTGTCTCTTAGACCAGCACCTAGATGGAGTTCACCTTGGGCAACATCCACACCAACCTCCCCTTGCAGCATCCCGGAGCTGGAGTGCTCTCAGAGCTCTGGAGACTCCATAGAAAAAAAAAAAAAAAAAAAAAAAAAGAAAAAAATCCACCCAAACCCAAGAAAACCCACTGGGAGATACCAGGAAACAGCCCTCCCAGGCAGCAACATTGCCCAATGTCAGTGGGAAAGCAAAAGGCAGAGCCCAGTCCCGAGGCCGAGGCACCCAGAAAGAGCCCGGAGCAGGTTCCGCTCGGCTCTGACTCACGCTGAGGACCGGCTCCGTCCCCCCTGCCCGCGGCTCCTGGGACACCACGCGGAGCAGCGCTTGCAGGCTTTAAAAATCATTTCATCCAACAGCAGCAAAATAAAGGGCACGAGCAGCAGGGGGGCGAGCACGGCTGCTCTCCGGCTTTTCACCCCGGTTATTTGGTACGATCCCTTCCCAGACACGTCTCTCGTGTCCGGACCAGACGTGGGATGTCCGTACGGCACCGGCCAATTCAGCCCTGCCCCTCCTTGGGACAAAACGTCACCATGGGGGTGGCGAGCCCTCAGCTGGCGTCCCGGCGTCAATATTTGGCCAGGGAATTGCTGAACCCCCCCCAAACACTGACCACCCCAAAACAGCTGTTTTGGCACTTCCACGCACACCGACTTCCCAGTTGCCTGCTGAGGCTCCGGGCGTCCTCTGGGGCTGAGTGGGGGCTTTGCCCTGGTTTGTCACACTTGCACTATCGCAGGGAAGTGCCCGGTGCAGCCTCCCCCCAAAAGGGAACTGTGCCTACACCCCACGTCACGTTAAGAGGACGTTGGCCACCCCTAGTGTGACTCCATCCAGAAGTCCCTCAGACTGTCGCGCTTCCATCATGCTGGGGTTTATCCGCCCCCCCGTCCCCATACATCCCCAACTGTGCATGGGGTACAGAGATAAGTCAAAAAAGGTTCCCACAGGGCGGGTACCACATCACAGGGTCATTTAGGTTGGAAAAGACCCCTCAGATCACCGAGTCCAACGGTAAACCCAACACTGCTGAGTCCACCACCAAACCACGTCCCTCAGCGCAACGTCTACCCATCTTTTAAATCTCTCCGGGGATGCTGACTCCATCCGCTCCCTGGGCAGCCTGTTCCAATGCTTGGCAATCCTTTTGGTGAAGAAATATTTCCTAATACCCATCCTAAGCCTCCTCTGGTGCAACTTGAAGGAGGGCAGGTGTGACCGGCGCCAGAGGAGCTTCCACCTGGGCAGAGAGCGGTTGGGTCTCCCCTCCCCAGCCAGCGGGCGATGGCTCCACGTCGTCCTATTTAGGGGAGGAACACCCACCCATGGAGGACCATTGATGGGACAGAGCATCCCCCTTCTCTCCACGGAGGTCTCTGGGGATGGGCGCAGCTCTACAGCCTCCATCTCCTTGAGGAGCTCCTGGTGCCCTGGGAGCCCTCAGGAACCCCCTGGGCTTTGCAGGTATTGCTTGGGGGGGGGGGCATCGCTGCCTCTCCGCTGCACTTCTCTGGGTTCGGGGGAGGTTCACGCGTCCCACGGACATGCCTGGGTTAAGGAAAAAAATCCTCCTTCATGGTTCTTGGTGCCAGCGACGCTCGGGACAGGCCCTGCTGCGATACAGGTGACCCAAGCACAAATCACGTACCTGGAGATGCCCAGCTGACTCATAGCAAAAGCGCAGGGAGGAACAAGCACGCTCGGGACAAAAATACAAGATTTTTCTACTAAACAGTGTCCCTAGTATTATTTCCTGTAGCATTCAGGATAAAGGCTTTCCCTCTCATTTGGGATGTGTTGCTTTTTCATTATTGTGTGAAAAATCAGCTCTTAATTTCCCGGGAATTTTGAGCAGAGCAAAAAAAACCCGCCACTGATAAGACAGTTAAATGAAGGCAGCTGTTATTTAAGGAACATTTGATTGAGTTTTATTAAGATTCATGTTCCCTTAGTAACTAAAAAGAATACACGAGCGAGGAAATTGCTGAATAGGGCCAGATCTCACAAAGGAGGAGGATCGCTGCGGTGAGATTCTTCTGGGTACGCAACACAAATTAAATGCTAATTTGGGAACGGCAAAGATCTAATGAGATATGTATTTAAAAAGTGGTACGGAGCGGTGTTTACCGATGCGGGATGCCAGCTGGCGGGGGGGGGGGCCTCACCCTTCCCACTACAGACACCTCCGAGGTGAGAATCCGAGTGGGCAGGGGAGGGGGGTTACGGGGGCTCAGCAGGGATGGGGCCACACGGCGCCGGCACGACTCAGCCCACGCTCTGGACTACAAGAACGCTGGGGAGGGGCTGTTTGCAAGGGCATGTGGTGGTAGGACCAGGGGTAACGGCTTCAAACTGAAAGAGGGGAGATTGAGATGAGATCTGGGGAAGAAATTGTTTGCTGTGAGGGGGGTGAGCCCCTGGCCCAGGTTGCCCAGAGAAGCTGTGGCTGCCCCATCCCTGGAGGGGTTCAAGGCCAGGTTGGCCGGGGCTTGGAGCAACCTGGGCTGGTGGGAGGTGTCCCTGCCCAGGGCAGGGGGGGGCACTGGGTGGGCTTTAAGGTCCCTTCCCACCCAAACCAGTCTGTGATGCTAAACGTCCAAAGCAGAATCAGAGCCTAATTAGGGAAAGCAGCTGGAGAAAGCCTTCTGTGTCAGCTGAAAAGCAATTTCTGGATACCAGCATTTCAGGTATTGCTTACTTCCAATTTCCAGCGGAGTAATCTCGCTTAAAAAAAAAAAAAAAAAAAAAAAAGAAAAAGAAAAAAAAAAGAAATCTGTTCCTCCTCCGAACAGTTTACTCCCACCAGCAAAGAGAAGATGAAGCCGGGAGCCTTGGCACAGCCCCGCTTCGCTCTGCGTCAGTGCAGGGGACGGGGAGAGGGGACCCCAGCTCTGGATCCGGGGTCTCAGTGACAAGGACCTTCCCCCCCAAATCGTGGGTAAATTTGGGTGCCGGGAGATTAAGTCAGCTTCGCAACACCCAGCACCGAAAGGGGTGCGTTTTATCAGCAGGAATTAAAAGAAGATCCCCCCCCCCCCCCCCCAGCCCCCGCCGCGATTCGCACAATGAAGCAGAATCGCGCCAGAAAGGCTTGATCCGCTCAAAGAATCAGGCTGGAAGATGACAGGCCCTGAGCCGGCGCGGAGCAGGGTTTAATTGCACAATGTCATGGATGCAGGCCAACAACTAGGGAATTACTCGGTTTACACACTTTTAAATATACCCAAATTAGTACTTTTATAACCAAAAATAGACATTCGCAATTATATAACAATGAGAAACGAGACCGATGTCTTAAAAGGAGAAAGCGGAGCTGGTTTTGATGGAGGCGAGCGAGGAGGGGCTAAAACGCTTAAATTCGAATGAAGCTTTTGTCGGGACGAGAAGAAAACGACCGCGTGCGCAACGAGAACCGGAGCGAATTCATTGGGACGGTGCTAAAACAACCCCGCTTTGAAAAGCGCCACCCAACTCTTGCTCCCCGTGCGAATCGATCGGGGGTCTCCAGGAGAAAAATCCAAAAGAAAGATGCATCCCAGGCTCCCGGGAATGTCTAAAAGAGAGGGTTTTTCTGGCCAAAACGAGCAGGGCGGGGGAGCAGGGTGGCAGCGGCACTGGTGGAGGGCCACGAGAGCGTCTGCCACTGGGCGGGAGCCCGGGGGGGGTCCTGCAGGACCCGGCTCCGTCCGCTCCCTTGGGTTGACGTCCTCCGCATCGCCCAATGTGGGGCACAACCGCCCCGCGCCACCGGGCAGCAAATGCGCTCACCGGGGAGGTCTGGAAGCAGCCGGCCTCGCGAGGACGGCAGGCAAAGGCGTTTCTGCCTTAGGAGGGGGATTTCTCGGACCGAAGCTCCTCGCGGGGGGGTGGGAAAAGGCTTTACTTGCGAGTGCGGTGGGGCCGTGGAGCTGCTCCCTCCGTCCTTCCCCAAGGGTCCGTGGGCAGCGGGTCCGCTCGTCCCTGCTGGGCGCCCTTCTGGGACGCGCACCCTGGTGCTGGCGCCGTCAGGAGGAGCTGACGGAGCGGCCGAATTCTCCGCCGGGTTTGCATTGCCTTTTTCAGTAAATTTTGCCGCTGGGTCAAACGGAGGAATCCCGCTGGGTTACGGCACGGCTGCCGGCGTAAGCACAGCCCAGAGGCTCGGCCAGGGGAAGCCGAACTTCCAACGGGAGGCAGACCCCCGGAGCCAAGAGCTGCACCGTGTCCTCAGAGCTAGTTCTGCCCCAGAAAAAAGCGGGTTGTGACCCTCCTGGGTGCTGAGAGCACCGGGAGGTGTTTATGGGCTGCACCCTGGACCTGTGAGCAAACAGGGCTGGGGCTCTCCCGATGTGTTTCTGTCTTCCCAATTCGTCAAAGCCGAATTGCCGCGTTGTCCCTGGAAATGCGGCTCCTGTCGTTGCCACCGACTACTGGCACGGGGCTCACGCAGGGGCCATCTCCTCTGTCCCCCCCCACCAAGCAGACAGCAGAGTAGTTTCCCATTTCAGGAATTCTGCTGGGATCTCGCCTTCCCAGCTTCCCTCTCACTGCTTCCATGGAGGCACCCGAGCCTTAACCCCGGGACGCTCCACTGAACGTCCCTGGCAGGGAGAGACCCTCCTGCCCCCACCGAGGTGGGTTCGTGCGTTGCAGAGACCCAGGGGGGATGCTGAGACACCCCCCCACCTTCATCCTGGCTGTGTTGGAAGCACCTGCGGGAGGTATCCCACCCCGGCCGTGCAGGCAAACACTGGGCAGCTGCCCAGGGACAGGCAGTGCCAAGGGACCGCAGCCCAGGTCCGGGCTCCTGTCTGTCAACGCGTGATACCTACAGCAGGCTCCTGAGGGGGTCCTTCATGAACCCTCTCCATCACCCGGCCCTGTCAGGGCTCAGCGTGTGGTTGGACAAGGACATATGGGGCCCAGGAGACATCCTGCCATGGGTCTGGACCCAAGGAAGACCCCAAGTCTCGGCAGGATCCCCCAGTTGGGCTGACTTAGACAGATGTCCCCTTGCGCTCTGAAGCCTGCTCACAACATCTCTGTTCAAGCACGTTCCACCACAAGGAACGGCGGGACAGGCAGGGACTCCAGCCCGGCACATCTGTACCCCAGACCCCAATGTAAGAGCTTGGCCAGTCTTCTGCTAAACCCTTCCCATGGCTAAGGGGAAGGCCACCTTCTCCACCACCGCTTCTCCAGACCCCGGCAGCCACCGCGGAGGGGCTCTCCCAGCAAGGCAGCTCTGCTGGGCAGGATGGCAGCCATGTCAGTGGCAGATGAGCAGAGCCCGGACATGGCGGGGAGCACCGAGCAGACCAGGCCATGGCAGGAACGCAAGACACTGCGTGCGAGGGATGCCCCATCCACTTTTTTTGCCAGACAAGGGGCCAACCCTTCAGCCAAGGGAGAGGTTTAGCCCAGCCCCTGCTAAGCATAGATGCTTGCCCCCAAATCCCAGGCTCTGTGATCCCCGGGGGAAGCATGGGAAGCCCGGCCAAGCGCAGGGCTCTGCAGCACACCCTCCGCGTGCCTCCTCTCCACGGTCATCCCAGCACACATGGAAGACCCACCACTGCCAAACCAAGAAGAAAATAACACCCTGGGAAAGGTTGCTCCCACCCATCCCACCCCAAAGCCCGGCCTCCTGCCCTCTCCAGCCAGACCTGATAACCGCCATCGGAAGATACACCGGACCCCAGCGCCAGGCAAAGGGCCACCCCCATCCCCTGAGCCCACCACCACCAGGGGTGGGGGGTCCCCAGCAGCCGAATGTGGAGGGAACCACCCCCCCCCTTGCACTCCCTGGCTCTGCTCCCCACGGCGTGAGCGCCGCAGAGGGGATGGGGACGGGGCAGGGACGGTACCTGGCTGCCTCGGGCTCCCGGCTCCATCACTTGCCATCTCCAGGGAAGGAGCAGCCGCCTCTCTCCTGGAGAGCGCAGAGGGAAGGCAGCTGCTCTTCACTCACGCTGGAGCGGGTTCCTATGGCGATGCAGAATCAATTATAATAAAAGGTGGAGCACAGCAATTGGAGAGGAGAGAAGTTTCGTGAGCTGCGTGCCTGGGAAAGCCAGACCGTGGGAGAGCGCAGGGCTGGGGGCTGAGCCTGCCCGTCCCCGGGCTACGGCTCCTGCATCCCTGTGTTCTCCCTCAAAAGCCCCTTCAATCCCCAGGACAACGTGCATCACTGCCCCTCCAAGACATCCAAGACCCTTGTCCTTCCACAGTGTGCCCATGTCTGTCCCAGACCCGTGGCGCCAGTCCTGGCAGCCTGAGGTGGTCCGGAGGAAGCCCAGCACCCCTGCAGGGCAGGCGCAGCCCAGCCATCCAGGCCACCGCCTGCTGCACCCAGGACAGGGGACTGTGCATCAAAGAGATGCTGGGGGTGCGCAGCTGGCCGTGAAGATGTCGGAGGGACTGCATAAAATCTCACCGCGCACCTTCCCACCCCAGGCTCGAGCAGGGGGTCCAGCTTTCTGGGATGCTTGCAGGGAGTCACACCCCGCTGGCAGGGAAACGTGCCCGGGCTCTGGGAGCTCTGCAGGAACCTGATTACATGCCTGGACCTGGACCAGGAGCCCAGCCCGGCCCTGCCACCCAGCAGTGCCGCACAAGCCCCCAGAGGATGAGCGTGCGTCGCCGGCTCTGGCTGCTGCCGCCTCCCACCGGCCTGCCCTCCCCACCTCCGCGAGCCAGACCTCTACCAGCAAACGCGAAAGATGCATTTTTTCCACTCTGGAGAAAGGCAACAGAAGCCTTGGAGCCTGATGAGATGCAATTTGGAGGAAGAACTAGCATCAGATGGTTGGTGACCACCACCAGGACAGTCTGGCCATAGGTTTGTTGCCCACACCCAGCACCGAGGGACATCCTCCAAGCTAAAAGATGCAGCAATTACAGGGTCCGAGCCCCTAACGGGAAGGGGTCGGCAGGTGAAAAATGACCTGCAAATAAATAGACTCGGTCACGCTACAAAAATCCCCAGGCTCTTGGCACTGCCTGGCTGTCTGAGCTCCTCCCAGGGCCTCAGCAAGAAGGATCTGGCCGTTTCCAGCCATTCCGGGAATATTTTCAGGTCAAGCCCTGGGAGCAGGATGCCCCTTTGAGCAGTTTCTCCCCTAAGCCATCACTATTTTGGCCACATATGGCTCATGGCACCTGCTGAATGGCCGATCGTGGCAAATCCCCATGAAAGAGAGAACAGAAGAGAGCTCAGGTCCTGGTGTAGAGGAGCCCCAAGGGGACAGAAGCAGGTAGGAAGAGGAGGAGGAAACTTCATGAGAAGGAAACCAGGGGGGACACCCACTGTTAGCTGCTCTGGGACTCATCCCTCCTCATCCAGGTGCTCAGGAGAGGACAGAAAAGACTCCAGCTGGCTGTCGGAGGCACCTGGAAATGTGGGTTAGATGCCAAGGCTGCACGTAGCTGCCGGGAGCTGATGCGATCCCTCGCCACGCTGCTTCCCCTTTTACAATTTCAGCGATTTCCCCAGCGCAAAAAATTCACCCTGCAAAAATTAATCACCAAACCATAAAAGCAAACTCCTCTACGTGTAACAGTACTGGAGGAGCATAACTGTGATCCCCAGCCCCTTCAGCACAGTGCAGCATGCCCCCGTCCTACAATGAGGTGATTCATTGTAAATATCTGGAAATAACCACCCAATTTCCTGCGCGATCTATCTTAGCCGCTAATTGAAATGTTTTTTTTTTTTTCTGAAAGGTGCCTACAGAGAGCATTCTCACGCTTAATCAGTGCAGGGAACGCTCACTGCCTGGGGCAAAGGGGAGACGGGACACATTAGTGGCCTCCCTGCAAAATTAATATTGCTTTGCTAGTCGTCCGTCCCCTGGCAGGACTGGGAGCGCGTGAGCGAGCAGCTCCTACAGGCCTTCACATCCCTGGGAAGAGACCTGGGAGCCTTTTGCGCTCTCTGGTTCCCTGGCTGTGGAGCCCTGTCCCCTGCAAGCCACAGGACCCGCTCGTGTCGAGGGTCCTCGGAGCCCCGCTGCTGACGGGTACCCACTGGCGGAGCATCCTCCGTGCAGTCCACCCCAACCCGACTCAGCCCAGTATAGCCCAGTCCATTCCGGCCCACCTTAGCCCAATCCAGCCTAGTCCAGCCCCGTCTAACCCTCCCTTTGGCCCCAAAGCCATGATTTTCCTGCGTCTCATGCACCATGATGAGCTGAGTAACTTGCCACCTCCTGAACATCCCGTCTCCAGGCCAGGATGAGACCTCTGAGCTGGTCACACACCAGCAGTGTCCGGACTCACCATGGCAGCTGATCCCTGAGATGACGGCAGGAGTTTTCATCATTCCCAGCTGTTGCTTATTTTCCAGACCCAAATTTCTGTGGCCTTCCCCTCGGCTCATTTACCCACCGCCCCATCCCTCTCCAAGTGACCGCATCTTTCCTGGTCACCCTTTGTCCCACGCTGTTGGGTTGTGAGGACAAGGGAGTGCAAACCAACCCCTCCCCGGGTGCCCCGGCACTTTGCACGCTTTCCGTGAAGGTCTGCTCCACCTTTTGCTCCTGTTTCTAAACCCTGTCTGTGGAGAGGGGTCCTCAGCGCCTCCCCCAGCCTTCCCCCAACCTCAGAAGCTGGGTGCCATGCACAGACCTGCTGTGGAGACCCAGGCTGCAGCCAGAGGGGACCGTCCCGTGCCCCAGGGCATCCTCTGTCCTTCTGTCCCGTGCCCCAGGGCATCCTCTGTCCTTCACTCTGTGTCAGCCTGTGACAGCAGCTCTGCTCCGTGGTGGAGACTGTGGCTGCATCCCAATGAGCTCCTGCTGATTTTATCTCCTTTAGGCTGATGAGGGTTGTTTGTGCAAACACAATTACTTCAGCCGAGGGCTCTCCATGAGCCCAGCCATCTTCTGGGCTGGGCAGGATTTCCCTTGCTGGGATCGCCTCCAGCCGCGCAGGCTGCGTCCGCAACACCGACCGGTCCCTTCGCGCCGAGTGAGAGCCAGGGGGAGCGGGAATACGAGTGCTGAGCGTGCAGGAGCGCGGCTCCCAGCCCACATCTTCCCAAAAAACCACCAGGAATGGCGTATCCGTGACCAACAGCACAGCCGGGTGCCGTGGTGTCAGTTGGGATGGCGTTAAGTTTTTTCACTAGCGGCTGGTGTAGCGCTGTGGTTTGGATTTGGGAGGAGAAACCCTTTCCGTAGCACACAGGTGGGTTTGGTTGTTGCTGGGCGCTCAAGGCCTTTTCTGCTCCTCACATCGTCCCGCCAGCGACGGGCTGGGGGGCGCAAGGAGTTGGGGGGGGGGACACAGCCGGGACAGCTGACCCCGACTGACCAGAGGGACGTTCCACACCATGGGACGTCTCGCTCAGGATATAAAGCTGGGGGAAGGAGATATAAAGGGGGGGGGGGGCATTCAGAGTGATGGCATTTGTCTTCCCGAGTCACCGTTACGCGTGATGGAGCCCCACTCCCCTGGGGGTCGGCTGGACACCTGCCCACCGATGGGAAGGAGTCAATTAATTCCCTGTTTTGCTTCCAGGCTTTGCGAGCACGGAGTCTGCTTCTCCCCTGGTTTGTTTTGCTGTCCTGCACCGATCCTCGCCCCTCGCAGCGCTGTGCCCTCTTCCCCCGTCCCTCAGCAGACAGAGAGGAGCCTGGAAACCTAAATCCAACTGCTCTAATACTTTTGTCTTGAATTTCCCCCCCTCCTCCTGAAGTCTCTGTTAAAAAGTACACACCGGGGGGAATCACTACGTGCGGAGCTTCCCTCTCTGCCCTCACTTCTTGGAAGGGTGTCAGAGCTAGAGGGTATCCTTCTGCCGGAGATTTTGCGTCTTACAACAACAACAACAAAAAAAAGCTGGATGAGCCTCAGGGAAAACTCGGGACACGAGTTCCCGGAGGCACATGGAAGATGCTGGCTTTCAGAAATATCGATCCTGATGCACTTCGGAGCAGGGATTTAATACCGCGCCGCAGCCGGCACAGGCACCGCCCCAGCGGAGCACCAGGATGGGTGGTCCAGGCTTTGGATTACGCTGAACTAATTGCACCGTGGAGATGGCAAGGGAGTTCGTGCTGCCTGGACTTGATAATTAAATGAGGTTCAGCCTTTGCATTATCTCACCACTCGGCCAAGCATTTTTGAAAGAAAAAAAGTGGAGTGTTCCTCTAATCAAAAATCTATTCACCTATGAAAAGCAATAAATCTCAGAAAGGGATCTAAGCACTTTTTTTTAGTGCTGACGAAGTGATATTGTAAAATACTGCAGTGGTTGCACTGGGTAAAACCCTGTGGCACGGAATGACTGTTTTTGTCTTTGAGGACAGTGACTGCAAACGCACACTTGGATGCGTCAGTTCAAGGCAAAAACAGTTGCCCACGGCTCAACGAAAACCATTCTTTATTCATGCAGGTTTCACCCTTTAAAGATTTTAATTTAGCTGCCAATGGCAATTAACAAAAATTAACTCGCGAGTTATTGGGAGACGGGGTTGCAGCAAGGGCTGCTTCAGAAGGGCTGGAGGACGCAGGAAAGCTCCTCGCCTCCCCCTGGTCTGAAGGCAACGTCCTGAGCCACCGCCGACTGCCAGGGAGCGAGGTCAGATACCCCCACTCCGTTTCTTAATGCCCTGAGACTGGCAGGGCTCGTGGCACTCTCCCATCCCCTTTCCTGGAAAGTACCGAGCGCCGACCTGAACCTCCCTTCCGAGGGCTGAGGACACATTTCTCAACGTGCTTGGGTGACAGCGAAGGAAGAGAGTGTCCTTTCCAGGGCTCATCCGAAGCTCTCAGGAGCAGCTGACTCCTCCGTAATGGCAGCTGATCAAGCAGAGAATGGTACCTCATTACTCTTCCCTGAAAGCCAAGTTCAGCTTTGCAAAGCTATTATGGATAACGTGAATGATGCTTCATAGTTGACCTGCTCTTTGGTACCTGCAAGTGCTGTGACCCCTCCCCGTGCAGCCCCGGCAGCTTCCAAGAGCTCCCTGAGAGGGGAGGAGAGGAACCATGGTCCTCCAGACACTCCAGCACCTGCAGAGTTCATGACCACGTCATCTCCAGGTCCTCTGCAGAGCAGGGACCGCAATAGTCACAGTCAGTCCCGGAGAGGACCAAGTCATGGTAGGGAAAGGCCATGGGGATACGGTTCCTAGGCCGTATCTTGGAGGGTGAACAGGCAAGTACAGTGCAAAGAGAGATGACCAGCTGCTGCGGGCCCCAAGCCTGCACATGCCCCATCTGGTTGCATCGCGTAAGACAGAAGCATCCCAAAGGTCTTTGCTCCCAGAGGCTGCTACTGCCACAACTTCTGCCTGAGAGACACACTTAGTCTTAAGAAAATGTAGAATAGATGTGTCACCAGCTGGGCTTTGTGTCACCAGCTGTGGCTTTGTCGGCTGGCATTGGTCAGTAGACTGTTGATAATGGACTATTGAGGTCTTCTACTTGATCATCTAAGTTTGACCGACTTGGTCCGTATAATTCTCTTGAAGACAAACTGCTCCACTGCCGGTAACCAAAAGAAAGAGCACAAGGGCTCACCTAAGTGCCTGACCCAAGGCTGGGCTGCAAATTCAGAGCTGTCACCAGACAAAGACCAAGCTTTAAGCAAACGTTCTCTGACTTTTGAAGCAGACCCTCCTCTGGGAAAAAGATCCCTTGGACGCCACACAGCCAAAGGCAAAGAAGCCCCTCCTGCACCCCCAGAAGGTGTCCAGAGAAGGGACTCCGCTCTCCTCACCGAGCAGCGATGCCAAGGGCTTGGCCAGGTTATTGGCAGCTGCTGGATTGAGTGCCCAAATCCACAGCTAAGGAATGTTATTGATGTTGCAAGGTCAAGCCACTTGAAAGCTGGGATTTGCCAGACAGAAGGTTGTCTCAGCCACTTTAATTAGCCCCCCTTCTGCGACAGCATTATGATACAGCAATTAATGGCAAAATCACTCACTATTTCTTCCTATGCCTGGGCAGCTGTTCAATGGCTCTGCTTATTTTCTTTTTTCAGTGTTTGGCCTTGCTGTTCCATGTGCTGCGTCCAGCCCTGTTTGGACTACAAGACCCCTCGCCATTGCTGTGGTGGACCCGAGCTCCAGGATTGCCGAAGAATCGCTCCCCCCGCCCTGGCCCAGCACAGAGAGTGAAGACAGACAAGGGGTTGGGAGGAATTTGTTGCTGGTTTCAGTCTCATCTCATCAGATGCATGAACTGACATTTTCCTCCCATGGACAAAAGTGGGCCAATGAAGAGGTAACCAGCAGCAGCACATCTTGTTTCAGGTTCTGTTCTAAAAGACAGAGGTTTTTCTTTGTGACAAGAAGGAAACATAAGTTTCCTCTGATTTCATTCAAGCCAAACTTTTCCTTCCAAAAAGAAAAATGTACCCTGCGGTAGCTCCACGGCAAGCTCTTGTTAACAGGTAGAGCTGGCGCCGTGACAAGCAATCAGGGTACGAGTTTACAAAAGAAGCCACTAGGCAACACTGGCTCTACAAGAGACAGGAAAATGAGGGAAAACCTGGTCTTTTTAGCCTAAATCTGATTCTTGGGACTGCTGAGGAAGACAAAGCTGCAGGAGCCCTGTTGCATGCGCCACGTTGCACGATGGAGCTGCTGAAGTCCTTGAAATCGCAGCTCTGCTCCTCCTGAGATGGGAGGTGGCTTTCATCCTCCTCCCCTCATCAGATGGTCAGGAACCTTCTCATTCCCAGCTCCGTTGTGTCCCACCCAGGTCCACACACGGATTCCCAGACTTGCTGGTCACCAGGGACCTTTCCCGCCTGTGTGGCACCGGCTGAGACCCACCATGTGCCCACGGCAGGACGGGGAGCGGGGCTGGAAACACCCGGCTACTGCGGTGCTGTGGGGCAGGGAGAGAGAGAGCACACCTACTTCCCTCTAATTAGTGTGAATCATTAAATAAAATGTCCCCTTCCTGACTTCAGCACGTGTTAGTGAAATAGCTCTATCAAAGCCGCCTTGTCAGGGGACAAGAAGTATCTTTCTGCTGGGATTATACAGCCGTGGAATTATCCCTTGCCTTTGACAAGACCAATTAATTACTTCAAAGTCATTTGCAGTAATAAATTAACTTCTCTTCTTTCCTCCCCGTTAAGCTGGAGCGTAGCTGCTGAGCAAATAGCGGTATCTGGGCAGGCACACGGTGCCCAGCTTGTCACCCCCGCGGCCGGGCTCTGAAGCAGATGAAGGCTGAATTTTTCTCCCTGGGGGTCTCTGCTGGGGTCCCTCAGCTCCCTGCCCGGACACGCTGCAGCTCTGCCGTCCTGGGCACCTCCAGGGTCTCCCTGTCCCTCCTTGTCACAGCCATGGATGCACACATGCTCTCCACCACCACCCCGAACAGGCATCTTCAAGCCGTTCATGTCCTTGCAGCCCAACTCATTCATGCAGAGGGGGTTTACCTCCCCGTTTCTACTCAGACACTGGATCAAATGCTCGGCACCAGTTAGATCAGCCCCAAAGCGTCCCCATATGTCCCAGCACTCCTCCCAGAGGTGATGGGCAAGGGTCCTTGCCTGGGGAATCTGTCTTGTGAACACTGGGTAAAGAGTGAGAGGCTGGAAGGACTCCAGAGGAGGCTGAGAAGGGGAACGGGGTCGTGGAGCAATAGTTTCTGGGGGCCCGGAAACACAGACAAACATAAGGAAGACACCCAGACTTTGAGTCCCAGGGAGAAGACTCTTGAGGTCTCTTCAGACAGGCCACTAACATGGGGAACTAGGAGCTGAAGTGAGACCAACAGAGGGGGAACACACCTACAGCCACAGACAACCAACCTCTGAAACAAATTCCTACAACTTTCAGTGAAAACCAGACATTTTCTCGTTCAGCCAGGGTGGCTTTACCAGTGGTTTTCTGACAGACATGCTGGTGACTGAAAAAGAGTGAATCATAGAATCATTTAGGTTGGAAAACACCCTTAAGATCATGCACGGCTGCTCCCGTCCAGCCCCATGCCTGATGGAGTATTCCATGGGTGTCTCCTGCCCCTTGCGTCTTGGCTGTGCAGAGGCAGGAAGACCCCTGGAGGACATGGGCACAGTCCAGGCAACACAGTCCATGGGCAACATCAACCAAGGTCCAGGTCTTGGTCCCACCAGCCACGTGAGGGCAGCCCTGGTGACTGTCTCTGTCAGACACTCATTGGCAGCAACTGAGTCGTCAACCCTGCAGTTTTCTGGTTTCTCTTTTCTTGCCATGGATTTACAAAAGTAGATTTCACACCCAGGCTAAGACAGGCTGTGTCCTTGACCCATCCTTGAAGGTACTGTCCGCTCGGGGAGACCCATCTGCCTGGCTCTGGAAATGGTTGTGTCAAACCCAGGCCCAGACTACAGCGAAGGGAGAAGCACCCGAAAAGCAACACGGTTTTCAGCAGATATATTCGCATGATGCGTCAGCCCAGGTGACATGGAGGCTCTGGGACACAAATTGTGTTGACACCTTCACTGGGACACATTAATCTGGTCCAAGATAATTCACGCCAAGAGTCTAGTGATAAAGAGAAGCGTTCCCTGAGCAGGCTCTTTCTGAAAGAATTTGTCACCATCAATAAATTGCTGGGAGATTTATTTCTGCTAGCCCTAAAACTGCACACAAAGTAATGTGATTTGTTCAAACTCTTTAACATGCTGTTCCCCTTGATTTAAAGTCTGTTGAACTATCTTTATTTTCTTAGCACATTATTAATTCAGATTCTGGCTCTGACGTGAAGGAACTGAGATGCCTCTAGAGTCTGTTATTTGGGGATGGAAGGAGGAAAGGGCAGATGGAAGGGCTTAGGCAGCAAAAAAGCAGCTCAGTGTAACGGCAAGCTGGGAATAAGCAAATGTTATCCGCATCTTGCACATCACTTCTTCATGCCTACAGCTTTGACCACATCAAGATAACCCAGCTCCAGAGCTCCCCAGGGGACTTTCATCCAAGACTACGTAAATGTATTTCACTCTCCTCAACTCTCTGACTTGCAATCTGGGCTCCAAGGCCAGGACAAGAAGTCTCTGAGACTGCACTGAACTTAACTGCTGGTGGACAAGAGCCATCTCCAACCCTTCAGGACAGTTTGCCAGGTTTTGCAAGACACCTGATCAGACTGTGCACAATTTAATGGACCTTTCCTCCACAGTAGCACCTCTGAGGCCCCTGGTGAAGAAGCTTATATGCTTTTAGCTAGGCTTTGTGCCACAAACTATGGTAACATCTCACCAAAACTGCCAGCTCCAGCATCAGGTTTCTTGCAAAAGCTGGCAAACTGTCCTGAAGGGTTGGAGATGGCTCTTGTCCACCAGCAGTTCAGCGCTCTGAACTATTTATAGAATCATAGAACGTGTTGGGTTGGAAGGGACCTCTAAAGGCCATCCCGTCCAACCCCTGCAGCGAGCAGGGACAGCTTGAACTAGATCAGGTCGCTCAGAGCCTCATCCAGCCTGGCCTTGAACGTCTCCAGGGATGGGGCCTCCACCCCCTCCCTGGGCAACCTGGGCCAGTGTCTCACCACCCTCAGTGTAAAGAACTTCTTCCTCATGTCTGATCTAACCCTGCCCTGCTCTAGTTTAAACCATTGCCCCTCGTCCTATGGCTCCATGCCCTTGCAAACAGCCCCTCCCCAGCTTTCCTGTAGGAAAAGTTTATCCTCAAAGTGTTATAAGTGTTATCCTCAAACACTTAACAGCCATGCCAGAACAAGAAGTGCAGCCACATCAGTGGGAAGGCAAAGCCACCTCCGGCAGGGTTCGACCCACACACGGTGCCTGTTGGACCCTCCTGATGCTTCACCGGTGCCATCGCTCTCTCAGCTCATCCAGCTCTCTCAGCCTGCCGGCTCCCACAGCATCCCGGCTCCGCGAGCAAGCCCGTGGCCAGCGCAGGTTGCCATGGCACCCGCAAGGTACCTTAACTGCATTGACATTAACTGCAAGGTTACGGCACAGCTCTTCTAATCACGCCGCTGGGCGTCAATGCCTGGCTACGGCCTGGCGCAGCTCCCGGGCGGAGGGAAGGTGCTCAGATCTCCATATACTTTACTCTCCCTTAACAGTGAGCAGAGCTCAGCGTGGGATCACTGCCATCTCCCTCACTAGATTTTTTTTTTTTTTTTTTTTGCCTTAAATCACTGATTCATATCCTCAGTCTTAATTGCATCATAACCCAGTTTTCTCTGGGAATCTATTCCAGGAGCAGGAGGGTGCCTAATATAAAGATACTGGAGGGACTGCATCTCCCAGAGGTGCAGGCATCATCGCGGTGAGGGCTGGTGCCAGCAGAATGTGCCTATCAAAGTATCGTCGTGCAAAAGGGCCTTGATACGTACAGCAACGTGCTCGAGGAGCTAAGAAACAACCCCAGTATTCCCCAGCATTACCCAGTTCTCCCAACCATGATGGTTCTGCTCCTGTGCTCAGCACTGGTGAGGCCACACCTTGAGTATTGTGTCCAGTTTTGGGCATGTCAATATGAGAGAGATCTCGAGGCGCTGGAGCGAGTGCAGAGGAGGGCAACGAAGCTGGTGAAGGGCCTGGAGAATAAATCTGATGAGGAGCGATTGAAGGAGCTGGGACTGTTGAGTTTGAGGAAGAGGAGACCTCATTGCTCTCTACAACTACTTGAAAGGCCATTGTAGAGAGGTTGGTGCTGGTCTCTTCTCACAGGTCATTAGTGATAGAACAAGAGGGAATGGGTTCAAGCTGCAACAGGGGAGGTTTAGGCTGGACATTAGGAAAAAAATCTCCCCAGAAAGAGTGGTCAGACACTGGAATAGGCTGCCCAGGGAGGTGGTGGAGTCACCATCCCTGAATGTGTTTAAGAGCCATTTAGATGTGGGTTTAGGGGATATGGTGTAAGGGAGAACTCTGTAGAGTGGAGCTGATGGTTGGACTCGATGATCCCAAGGGTCTTTTCCAACCTAAATGATTCTATGATTCCTCAGGATCACCCAGGGGAAACCACAGGCTCCAACACATCCACCCAACATCTGATGACGATGTCCTGTGGACACCGGAAACTGCAGGGATCTACAGCTCTGTGGACTATGGTTCCTTTTCCCAGAAATTCTGCCATACCAATGAGAGAAGAGTCAGAGAGTTTGGACTTCAGTGAAAAGCTCTTCAACAAAGGGGAGGGAAGCTGGTACCTTATTTTGCTACAGATTACCTAGAAATCACGGGAGAGGCAAACCTCACTGGCAGATGGACCAGCTGGGTCACGGCGGGCACAGATGTCCCGGCTTTGCTGGGTTTCAGAGCGAAGGGCTCCTGCGTTCACCTTAACTGCTCTGGGAGCCGGAGCTGCAGCCAGGGGGACAGAGGAAGGATGCCAATTCAGAGAGAGAGCCAGGCATGGGGCCAGTGGGAGCAGCTTGGTTGAGCTGAGCATCAGTCTGAGAGCTAACACATCGTCATCAGCGGGACTAGACAATCTGTGCCGTGTCTCCCTTGGAAAACCAGTGCTTAAAGTCAGGAATCTTTAGTTGGGGTTGCTAATGACTGTGTTGAGCCAGGATATGTGATTACAGGCTATCGGTCACTCTCCTTCTCTTTCTGGAGAACAGCAAATATAGTTCCTGGACTGAAGAAAGAACAACAGAGACACGAGTTCTCTGTGTCCCGCTACAACAGCGCTCAAGGTTTCTGAAGTAAGCTGGGAACAAAACAAAGATGTATATGTGAAATAAGAGAAGATGCTGCAGCTTTCACAGAGTATGACCACAGCAGGCAAGCTGACAGTCCTCTTCAAGAAGATCGCTGTTTGTAGAAAGAAATTCCATTTAATGTCTTCTACCAGGATGTCAGCAAAGCACTTGGTATGGTGAGAAGTCTCTAGTCGGGCTGGGGGTGACAGTGAACGAAGTAGGATGAGCTGTCAGCCAGCAAAGAAGATGTGAGGGGGGGTTGCTGAAAAGGGAGCGTGGAGAGATGTTTCTAATGGAGTTCCTCGTGGCCCATTCCTGAAGACTGACCGCATCTAAGTTCTGTTACTGGGCAGACGTAACCCAGTAAGAAATTTTCTTGAAAAAAAAATATGGTAGATGGAGTTTGAGAGGCATCATCGAGGCCATGGAAGACTTGGGCATCACTGGAAAGATCATACGGTCATCGAGAAGCCTAAGCTATAAAGAAGAGGGGATCTGAAGAACAAGGATAATGAGATGAGAGAAGCAAGAAGGGTAAGGTTTTACGAGCCCTCATCTGGAAATGTGTGTGCAGGTCCAAAACATCGTGTCAAACAGGGCTGGATGCAGGAAAAGCTGTGCGGGTCATCAATGGGATGTGAAGTTTTATGATAGGAGACCAGAAGAGCTCAGCCTAGTGAAAAAAACAGCAGAGAGGTAATGACTGCTGTCTAAAAAAGAAACTGCTAGGGAATAAGGAGAAGAGAGGGAGAAGTGCCATTAAATATAAAGGCCAAGAGTAGCTCAAACACACCGTCCTAGGCCGGCAGGGAAATATTTCAGCTGGAATGAGGCAGCACTCTTCCTCATCCTGAGGACATCCTGACCTGGACACAGGAACGCCCATCTGCTCACCAAAACAGATTTTCTGGTGTGGCAGCAGTGGTTACATACAGCTGCTTGTCTGGACGCTGCTGGGTCTCTCTAGGTACCTCCCAAGGCCTCGGAGACACTGATGCTGGCTGCTACCCAGAAGCTCCTGAATCAACCCAACTGACCCATCTAAACCACCTGTAGCAGACAGCAGGTTTGGATGTTCCTACGTTGAGCTGTTTCCCCATTATCCACCTTCAACGTCTGCGAGCAGATGGCACTCCAGACCCTTGTCAGCAAAGATAAGGAACTCAGGAGCATAAAACAGATGCTGAAAGCTTCACTGACAATACTGTAGCAGTGGAAATAAAATGTAGAAGGTCACAGAGGAAAAGAGACAACCCTAGTTTTGTTCTAGGGCTGGGGGTACAAAGCACCTGCAATGTCTGCTTGTCCAGAAGAAGCTGCTTCTCTCCTGAGGGTCTTCTAGAACCACAGCAGCATTGCATTCAAGGATGGCTGCATCTCTACTGGGACCACAGAGCTGCACGCACCAGCACAGGGTCGGTCGGCAAGGCCACCATGGGGACACAGGAGCTGCCACCAAGCCATGAGCAGGGCTGCTCTGGGGCCCTCCCCAGTGTTTCCAGCTCTCCTCCCAGGTGGCCAGGAGCAGGTGGAGGAGGACAATGAGCATCCTAGTCCCTGGTCGGTTGGGCGAGTTCCCCCTGTGCACGCTCCATCTGCGCAGCAAGAGTGGCTTGGACAAGAGCCAGCGTGCAGAAAATGAGAAGCAGATGTAATCTCAGCAGAACAGGAACCAGGGGACACAATTAGAATGACTGTCTCAATAATTAAAACACCCTAATGAGCGTGCTGGCAGGGAAGGTCTCTGCCACTACACTGCAGGTGAGGAACTGATGCAGTGCCATCTCCTCGGGACCCAGACTTGGCATAAGGAGGGCCAAAATCCACTCGCCGAGCTCCCCGGAGCTCTCTAGAGGGATGCCTACCGCAGGTCTTCCCTGCCTGTCCTAAAACATGGATTTGCAGTGCAGGAGTCAGACTTTCAGGCTGCAACCCTAAGCATCCTACAGCTGCGACAGCTTTTTAGGAGGAGAGGGAGAGATGGCTCCATCTCAAGGGAGCACCTTGGCCGTGAGAGCAAGAGGGATGTGCAATCAAGGTGATACAAGGAGATTAGCTCCCCACAACACCAATAAAGATGTTCCCACAGGTGGCCCTCTCTGAGCAGGGGAGGACAAGGGAGAGGTGAAACCAGATCCAGGAGCTCAGTGGATGAGTGGATCCAAAGGCAGGAGCGGGACTTGTGTCTGCTCAGCCCATGGCTGAGCTCGGCAAAGGAGAAGGAAAGCCACTGAAAGAAGAAGAAAATGCAAAGCCAGGGTTCTCCAAAAGCCCAGCATCACACCCATGCTGGTTTCCAATTTTCAGGTCCTTCAGGCAAGAAGTACTTGCCAGTTCTCACCATTTCCTCGTACCTCTTGTGATGCCAGAAGTCTCACAGCGAGCCTCTGCCTCTGAGGTCACAAGAAGATGGGGGTTTTTTTAATAAATAAATAAAAAGAAGCATCACCAACTCTCAGAGTCCAGCTAGGAATATGAAACAAAGCTGAAGTAGGCCACAAATAATCATTCAATAGATTGTTTTCCGTATATGTGTGCATATATATATATCTCCAAGTGAATGTCATGAATCTGAAGTTCTTAACCTGCCCCGAGGTAATTCCTCTTCGTAGCAGATATTGAAGAATTGTTTTGTTCTTTGAAAACTGCCTGTGCTGTTGGTAACTGAATAATATCCTTAAAACCTGCACCTGTACTTAGCCTGAGCTTATTTAGCTTCATCTTTCAGCCACTGTGCTTAGGTACACCTTTGCTGGGTAGAGCAAGGTGGTTCTCCAGCAAGGCTTTAGTAGCCTGTGGCTAGGACACCTCTCATAACCCAAGCTTTCGCTGTCAAGCCTCTGTTTCCCATCTTCACTCATCAGTCACTTTTCTCCACTGAATTTTCTCTGATTTATTAGCATCCTTCTGATCAGCCCCGGTGACTAATGGCAGTAAAGTCATAGCCCTACTGTTGCTCCAGACTGCAGTTCTCCAGCCAAGGATCTCATTTGAGTGTTAGTCACGGCCGCAGGCTGGAAGTCCAGCTCCCATTCAGTATTCACCCTGCTTCCCCGAACCTCTTTCGTTTTTAACAAAACACACCCCGTTGGCTGGGTGCACCTGCTGAAGGAGCGATCCAGCTCTCTATATCACTGACCTGCCATCTTAATTACACACATACGGCTCCCCCTGTCTCTACATCCACCCAATTATTTTTTTTCCAGAGATCACATTTTGATTTTCTGCCAGGCCATTGCTCATCGAGGAGAAGCAGCCCTGCAGAACCCAGCTGAGTCTTCGGTGCTGCTCTACCCATGGTCGTTACCTCTCAGACCTATTTCTCACCCTGTATCAATACATTGCACAAGTGTCCGGGCCAGAGTAACCACCCAACCTCTGCTTTTGGTGCCCTTCCAGCAGAGCATCAGCCCAGCCCCTTGAAGTCCATCAGTTTGAAGTCCTCCAGCTGTGAAAGAACCTAACCCTCGCTGCATCCGACACGGGTTCTTATGGCAGATACCATGGGATACCTGTGGCACGATGCCATCACCGACTGGGCCTAATCTCACATTTTAGCTAAAATGCAGACAGGAAGGGTTCATCTTCGGCAGTTTCCCCATCGTGCCCTGGAAAACAATCTGAGGAGATTTGGGCTGAATAGTGGACGGTGCGGTGGGTGAAAAACTACACGGACTGTCGGGCTCAAAGGTCGGTTGTTTAAGCAGAACAGACAGTTGATTGCAAGTGATGTTTACATCTGCACCAGCATTGCCCTGGGAAAATCTCAAAACCTCAGAAAGCTGGAGGAAAGAACTAGCAGAAACCTCAGCAGATACAAAGCCCTGCCACCGCGCCAGAATAACGCCGTACACCAGGACCAAAGGGCTGGGAAGCAGATCCGCAGCCGAGAACACGGAGGTCCTGGTGGACATTTTGGCCAGGAGTCAGCTGTATGCCCTTGAGGGGATGAAGGCCAAGTGCTGTATGATGTAGGGGAGGTGTCAGCTGAACCCATCAACCAAAACACGGGTGAAGAGAAGAGCTCCACTGGAGAGTGAAATGAGGGAGCAGTAGAGAGGGCAGAGGGTGCCGGAGCTAAAGGACTAATTTCCAAGAACTCTGACAACCAGTTAAAGCCTCCAGAAGTGCCGCTGCCCTGGGACAGCACACAGCAGCACACCTCCCTGTGGCCAGGACCAATTCTCCTGCCCCTTCCAGAAGTCCCAGTCACTTCTTTGCTGGTCAGAGTCCAACAGGGTGGGAAAAACTGTCTTTTGCAGAAATGGCTTGCACGCAGCAGCTGAAAAACAGGCTTTGTCTCACATTTCTGATTATCACTTAATAGAAGGAAATGACCGAGCCTAACAGAAACTGGCAGACTATTATTGGGGATTATTTGATTCCTTTGCTAAACTGGAGCTCTGGCCAGCTCAGAGCCCCTTCCAGGCCCCTCTTTGGGCAACAAACCCCTGTATTTTCTGCTCTGGACAAGTCTGAATGCGGGAGGAGGTGTAGGGACAGGACAAGAGCACATCTGGGGACAGGGCTGATGTCCTCAGAGACCCCGGTGCAACCAGCCTGATGGCAGGTAAACAGTTCCACATGTAGGTTCCCAGAATGAAACATTCCCATTGTTCACAGGAAGGAAACTGGTCCCCTACTTCAGCATTAAACTTTGTAACAGAATGTTGTATAAGCAGATCCCTGTCATTTTCATTAACATTCGAAACTGAATGCTTCCACATAGAAAAGAAAACAGCATTTTTTTTCCCCCCTCAAAGTTAACATTTTCCCGTGGAAAATATTGACCCAAACATCAGGATGCTGATGAAAATATTGCCAGGAAATATTCATCCCGAGGGGTCTCGGGAAATTCAAGCCCTCTTCTAGCACCGCCATTCATTCACCGTGTCCTGGAGAAGCCCCTCTAGGTCAGGAGTGGGTCCACCAAAGGTGGGGAAGGCGTCCTGCAGGTAGGCACCCTTGAGCAGGTCGACCATACAGCACTCCAGGTTAGAAAGGGATGAATTTTCCCTGTTTTCTCAAAGGTAGCAGAGGCCACATGTACCAAGCCTGACTGCGTGGACGACCTCAGAAAGGGGCCAGAGAGACCTCGCCTTGCAGGGACCCAGCTTTGCTTTGGCCTTGTGAACGTGGCCCGTCCCCTTCCCAGTATCGAAAGCTGCGAGTGAATCGTTTGAAGAAGCTGGGTAATGAACTGACATTGAGTAAGCATTCGTTATTGGGAGCGTGTGACTCATTACAAATATTTAATGATGAGTTCATCGGAGCAAGACCTTAGCACATCCCTCAAGCTCCCTTCAGAAGAGCTGAGAACCAGCTCATACCGCCACAGTTCCTCCTCCAAATACCCAAATCCAGCCCCAAGAGCACCTGCAGACTCCAAACACCCCCAGACACCGACACGGAGCACTCTCTGTACCCACCACGCAGCCTCCATATGCACGCAGGCATGCGACATGTGTGCCATAGATACCCCACCTCCACACTCACCCTCTCCTCCCCCACACACCGATGAGCACACACGAACACTCCGGTATTCCTGCACAGATTTTTACTCCTTGGACAGCCCAGACCAACTGATCTGCCCCCAAATCCTTCATTTGATCCAGGACCCCTGGGGTTTTTTTCTTCCTGAGTGTCTTCTATAAGACTGGACCCTCCCGTCCTTGGGTCTTACATCTCATTTGCCTTCCTCTGCACAATACATAGAGCATCCCAGCACATCTCACTGCCTCCTCCCGGGCTTTTCCCAACAAGCTGAGGTCTCAGGGATTAGAAAAATGTCTTTTTGGCCTACTTGTCGCTCCCACCTTGAAGACAACTTCTTGGATGCTGGGGACTGCTCTCTCTCCAGGACCTTTACACACCATCCACGGCCACGCGCAGCACGAGAGCTTGCAAGTTCAGACGCAGCAGGGGCTGGTGTCCAGGGGACCTTCTGCAGGGAAATGAAGGAGGAAGATGGGGAACGAATCTAGGCATTCTCCACAGTCAGCCAGTGCTTCTCCGTATTTTTTTTCTTTTTTGGAATTTGCATTTTTCCTCATGTTTTTAATAGCCATTAAAAGAAGATGGGGTACATGCCTTCCATCAGCACAAATACAGGGATAAGTTTATGAGATAACCGCCTAAAAAAAAAGAGTACGAGTGTTTATGCTCTGTGCAAACAATACACAGAAGTGCTGACTAATTCTTATAAGATGGTAAGTAACTGTATTATTGTTAATTAGCAATTAAATGACTTGGTAATTTCTTGCATTTAAATAGTAATGTAAGTACAAACAATGCTAAGCAAATCAGATCTTTGGCATTTAATTACCAGGCTCTTCTATGAATTATTTAGCAAGTGGGCAAATACGCTACTCCCAAGAAATCCATTGCTGCAATTAAGTGATTTTTAAATTATTTCTTTGTCTGGGTTGGTGTCTTGCCTGGCACCATTCATGCGCAACAGCAGTGCCTGGGTATTTCTGGGGATGGTGGAGCTGAATTCCCCAGAAGAACGATCCAGGCTGGCCGTGGGATTGCCTACCCCAGCCTGCCCAGCACCACGGGCGGATGGCACCACCAAAAATCGCGAGTAGCTACCCGAAGGCTATCCTCAGGAAGGTTCTAAACAAGGAACATCCTGGATTCGTGAAAACACCAGGATCTCCCACAACCACCTGCCCCCCAGCGCTGAATTAAGTCCAAGGATGCTCAGAACAGCCACTTGCTTTGTCAAAATGCAGCTGAAGGGGATTCTCCCAGAACTCCCTCGTTGCCAATCTGCATCTCACTCATATCTAACCTAAATCTCATTAGCTCCAAATTAAACTGATCGCTTCTCATCTTGTCCCAGCAGACGCAAAGAACAATTGATCACTTTATAACAGCTTTATGTGCTGGGAAGAGTTCACTCCCTTTCTTTGCTAATCAAATTCAGCTCATTCTGTCAGCCCTCCTGGTCCTTCTTAACTCTCTCAAGTCTCAAGCTTTCGCCGGTGGGGTGGGAGCAACTTTGGGAATGCACAGGGCTCTGCAGAGGGATGTATCCCAAGCAGGGAACCAGCTCGCCCAGGAAAAAACTCTGCCAAGGCTTCCTCTTCCCACCCTTCTACGTTGCTTCCCAGTTTCGGCGCTTATTGCTCAGGTCTGGTGGCATGTGGGACAACCCAAGAAGATTAGAATTGCAAGAGGAGCATCCCATCCCATCCCATCCCACCCCAACCCCATCCCATCCCGCACTGATCCTGCTTGGTGGAAGGGCGCTGACTCTGCTTTCCCTGGGACGCGGCCAGGGCTGGGTTGCAGGACACCGCGCAGAGAGAAGGTTCCTTCTGAGGGCAGTCAGAGGGGAAAAGTTGGAGCCCGGCAGAGTCTGCTCCGGGCCTGAAATCGGATCATTTCTCTTCCTCCTCAGATCATAGCATCACCACCAAGCCCCAGCGCTTGCCCAGGCAGCGTGTTCCACTACAGCTCAGGTTTCAGAGGGAAATAAGTAACATTAACAGAGGCAGCTTTAAATTAAAGCGTTGCCCCCTCAGGTGGTACCCCCTCAGCCCTGCGCATCAGCACATGCTTCCAAATCAGCAAACGTCTCCTTGAGGACTCGAATTATTCAAGCCATTTTGGCAAGATAGCTCACGCTTTGCCCAAAGATGCTCCGTGTATCCGTTCCAGCAATGGCAGCATGTGAAAACCATCCCCTTTTGCTGCTCTGGGCTTCCCATCCGCCAGCGGGCAAGAGCACGCCGGAGAAGGAACAAGGAGGGATGGCACGGGGTGCTTTTCCTGGCAAGGGCTCTGCCTTCTCACCCCTGAGCTCAGCCCAAGGTAACAGCAAAAACAAGGGCTGTGGCAGAGCAAGCTCCTGGGGAGTTTTTGTGATTCCTTTGCTCAGCAACAAGGAACTGTGCCCAGTTCTGGGCTCCCCGGTTCCAGAAGGACAGGGAACCGCTGGAGAGGGGACAGCAAAGGGCTGCCAAGATGGTGAGGGGACGGGAACACCTCTCTGATGAGGAAAGGCTGAGGGATTTGGGGCTTTTCAGGCTGGAAAAAAAGGTGACTGAGGGGGATCTTATCAAGGCTTAGAAATACTGAAAGGGGGGGTGTCAGGAGGATGGGGCCAGGCTCTTCTCAGTGGTGGCCGGGGACAGGACAAGGGGTAACGGGCACAAACTTGCCCATGGGAAGTTCCATCTCAAGACGAGGAGGAACTTCTTTGCTGTGAGGGTGGCAGAGCCCTGGCACAGGCTGCCCAGAGAGGTGGGGGAGTCTCCGTCTCTGGAGACATCCCAACCCCGCCTGGAGGCGTTCCTGTGCCCCCTGCTGTGGGTGACCCTGCTGTGGCCGGGGGCTGGAGGAGATGATCTCCAGAGGTTCCTGCCAACCCCGACGTTTTGTGATTCTGGGACTGGAAGGGACCCAGAAGCCCACCAGCCTGGCCTGCTGCAATCAGAGGTTGTACAAATCCTTCCAGAAATGGATCCTGCTTTGTTAAACCCGGCTCAGCCTCTGTTCACCGAGGCTGTTCCAAAACCCATTGTTCAGATGGGCTGGTTTCCAGCCAGAAGGTGTTCATAGTAAGGTTGTTATCCTTGCTTTTCCACCAGCACCAGGCGTTGCCTGCCCTTGCCCGTTATACCCCTGCCCATTGAAGATGGTGGTCAGACCCTTTTTTGTCCTCAATTCACTAAAGAATATTTCTTCTGTCCTGGGACTGGCTCTCCTCAACCCTAGTCTCCCAGACCACTCTGTCTCCTGCCTCTGCTGTCCTACATAATTCTGGGTTTTGCTGTAACACCCAGAGCTCCACAGAGCCTGCAGGGGGTAGTGCTGGGTCCAAGGGCCAAGCCTGCAGGAGCCACACCAATACCCCAGCCCAGGGTTGCTGCTGGCCCTTCTGCCACTTGCTGTGAGCAGGCACCAGGAGGAGGAAGGAACATGCCCTGGCGAGGGGTCTTCAACATCTGTCCTTGTGCTAAGGACCACAGTGGCTTAGGTCCACCACAGTGTAGCTAAGAAGTCCACACCCTCCACCCAAGCCATGATCTGGCCACTATTGGCATCTACACAGTATCTGAAACATCTCCTGGAGCTCCTGACATCTAAAAAGCAGACACCCATGACCATTCCCCATCCTGCCCACACTGGGCTCATCGCACCATTTCTCTTGGGTGTGGTGGGGGATGAACATCCACAGCTCAGGACACACATGGCTGCAGCCCACCCGATCCTGCTGACATCTTCAGGCGGCCAAGCCATAACCCAATTTGGGGAGCTTGTTACGGTGCTGGGGAACTCATCTGTAGCTCACCACCTGTGTCCAACTCCTGGACCCTGGGCTGCATCAGAAAGGGCACAGCCAGGAGGTAAAAGGAGGCAACGGCTGAAAAGAGGGGAACACTCATGAAACCACATATGGGCACTGTGTCCCATCAACCTTTGGTTGAACCCAGGACTCTTGGTATTAAGATCACAAAGCTCCTGTTCTCCAAATGAGAAGTCCAGCCCTGCTGCTGACTCACAGACCTATTCAGAACTTCTCCACTGGGCAGGACTATCCCATCCATTCCAACAGGGGCAGTTCTGGCTTCAGCCCAGCTCCAAGTGGCTCCTGCCAAACTCAGAAGGTAGCGAGAAGAGAAGAGCAGCCAGGAAAGGGCAGGTCTGGAGGGGGCACAGCAGACAAACTGCATAGACAGAGCCCTAAAAAGAGGCAAGATGATGGAGGAACATATTAAGAGCTTCCTTTGCCATGGGTTTGACAAGTGGTCTCCAATCCATCATCCTCACACGATAATAAATCCGAAAGGAGAATGAAATTTTCAGATGCCAACATGGGGTAATTGCTCTCATTAAGGAACATCACAGGAAAAAGCGCAAACACCCTGCCTTTGGCAGTTCCGTGCTCTGGAATTTATACCCTCCACCCGTAGAGTTCAGAGGCAAACGGAAGCAGGAGAGGGAGGGGAGAAAAGTGAAGGCAAAACCTTGCTGGAATTGCTCTACCTCTTCCACAAAGCATCGCAACCGTTAACAGACCTGCACAGTTTGCATGTGAGGGCTTCCCAGACAAACCACCTGCAGTCCCCTGGTAGGCTTTTAAGTTGGAGAATATCCCTCCAAATTTTTGCGGGCAGGTGCATGACATTGCAGGACCAAGCAGAAGACCAGGGGAGCTGAGGCAACCAACAGCAGCGAGCCCAGAACAGAGCTCCTCCTCCGCAGCCCCAGAACCTCTCCCGTCAGCTGAGATGAGCTGATAAAAATGCAGATCGATTCCAGGGCCAGGTCTTCAGCTCGTGTAAATCGATGCTGTTCCCGTGACTGGAGCAGATTGCTACTAACTCAAAGTAATGGTATCTACCATCGGCAGCAGGAGACACAGAGCTGCAGGAAAACAGGGTATCCCATTTCTGCTTCCCTTAGGGAAGGTGCTAATCAAATCTCACTTCTGCCACGCTTCCCAGCATCTGAAGCCCTCCTCTAGCCCAACCAGTGCTTCCACAAGCCCTGCAGACACTGGAACTGGGAGCTGCTGCGTGGATCAAGGTGGCTGCCCTGGGGTTGTGGAGCCTCTTGAGTCTAACTGGATTCAGAGCCTGCTCCAGGGATGGGCTGGGGGTGGACATAGCTGATGTATAGCATGAGAAACCAACTGCAAGACGTACGGAACTAAGGCAACCATGAACCTGCTACAGACACAGCACTGCCCTGGATCACAGCAAGGGCTCGAGCAGATTGCTCTGACCCATCATCATCGTCATCTCCCTACCCCCGGCTGTAGCCAAAGCTGCCCATGACTTCTCCAGTGTATGACACCATGGCCAAGGAGGCATCTGTGCTGGAATGGTGGGATGAGGACAAGAGGACATCTGGGCTAAACCCTCCTGCCTGGGTGATGTTTTTTTAGTGCTCATGGAGGCCCAGGACCTTGCTTTTGTCATCCCCTGTCTACAGTCACTCAGATATCCACCCAGCACAAGGCAAAGCTCTCCAATCCCTACTGTGAACTTAGTCAGCAGTACACAAGACAGCCCCCATCCTTGATGCTGCCTGCTCTAGTCATCTGCTGTTGGCAGATATTTTGGTGCTAATGAACCCTGGCAATCTTCTAGAGGCACCAAAAGGTCACCTTCAGTCCAGGAAGAGTTTGCTGGCTCCTATAGATTCAGCCGTCCTGCTACCATTGCCAAAGAAAGCCCTACAACCGAGTCACTCCCCCCTGCCCTAGAGCTGGTAGGAGACTGTCAAGACGTTAATTTGCAGGTACTTTTTGGTTGGTGCCCGAGGTCCTGCACAATTCGCCGGACGCCCACCAGAGCCCTCCTGCCTCCCTCAAGGTCAGCGCGGCTGAGACAACTCAGCCAAGCAGGCTCACACCGAAGCCAAGCGGACACAAGGCTCCTCACTGCAAAACCCAGGGTTTCAGAAGGGACCCAGCCCTTCACCAGGCTGGTACCCAGAATATTGGCACCAGGAATATCTCACCCAGGTGCCACAGACAGCAGTTCTGCAGCCCGCTGCTGCTCTCACGGCTGGACTCTGCAGCTCTGGACTTCAGCATATAAAATCAGAGGGAAACAAGACCGCGCTGCCCTCCTCTCATGGGTAGGGACACTTTCTTGGGGGACCAGAGCAACAATATCACCCCTGCAGCTCAGCACTGGAATCGCTGAAGCCCTCTCTCAAGGCCACAAGCTGGGGACCCCCATGTCAGGCCACCTACAGACCCCCAGCAGATACAGACTGTCCACGTCGGGAGCCCGGGCTCACCAGAATCCCATCAGGCACCCTGCCCCGAACCAACACATGTCGCAGAGCGGCCAAAGGCGCTTAGCTCCTGCCTGATGTTTCCTTCTGCGCGGGGTTCGCCACCCGGAGCCCTTTCCCAAAGTTCAACACTCACTTTGCAGCAGGTCGTGCTGCTTTTGATCCCGAGCCCTGTGACTGCGGCTGTTTCCCCCCAGGGAGGTGAAAATCAGGATCAGTCCCATAATCCTGAACAGTCAAACTCTGGGCCTGGGCATGAGGTAGAGGGGGAGGGAAGGAGCATCCTCAGAACGAGAGCCTCAGGCAACAGAGAGACCCCAAATCCTTCCATCCCCCTGCTGAAACGCTTTTCTCCTTCCGCATCCCCTGTGCCAGCCTTATCCTGTGTGCACAGAGCAGGAACAACAGGCAGGACACCTACAAACCATGGGTCCTGCTGAAGAAGGGCCATGCTCATGGGGACCCGTGTCCCGTCCGCCACCAGCTCGGGGCTGCAGCTGGTTGGGTTGCCCCCGAGCTCAGCTCCGGCGCAGAGCCAGGTATCTCAGCTCACAGGGCAGCGCCAGTCCTGCCTGTTCTCCCCTTGCTAATTGTACAAGGGCCCTCGTGCCAGGACACATTGTGCCATCTCAATGCCAAGGGCTTGTCATCACTTCTGGATTTGCTTCCCCGCCATGTGAGAGCCGAGAAATGCATCCCCGCGCTCATTCCTGGAAGCAGGTCGGTGCCCCAGGAAGGGTGGCTGATGCGAGTCCTCTGGCGAGACTGCTCGTGCTGGAAGAGGGAATCGCAGCCCAGAGACACATGGTCTCTGCCCCAGACCCTGGCACCTCCAGGGAAGAACACCCCTTGGTTGATGGGGATGAGGTTGTCTCCCCTGTGACCTCTCTGCTCTGCTCCCCGGGGACCGTCACTGATCCACCACTTGGCTCCAGAGTCTCCACCCTCATTTACACCAACCCCACCAAGCAAAGACAGGGTAGTAGACGGGTCTACTGGTGTAACTGCACCCACAGCAGCAGCTCTCAGTCACCATCTATCTCCCCAGTGGGTTTATTGGAGGAGCTGACGCTTCCCCCAAGCCGTGGTTACATCCCATTTATTCCTGATCTGGAATGAAGAGGATCTCGTGGCTGGACAATGACAACAGCTTCCTGCTCCGTGGGCTGTCAGAGACCCTCCTTTGCAGAGCCCTTGCTCCCCACAGGAGACAGAGCATCACTGACCACTTCTCCCCCTCCCAGGAACATGTCCAGCCCTGGAGAACGTCCTGATCTTTGCTGGAGAAGTGCTCCAAGCTGCCAACGCACAATGGAGAAACCAGGGAGAAGGGAACATTTACCTTGCTGCTGGACAAAGTTAGAAGGGACAAATGGACACACAAATGGATTTGGGTCTACCCGAGCAGGAGTTAAACTTTGCGCCACACTCTTTAGGAGCAGTCCAGGACAGATGGGAACGTGACTCCCAACCGAACCAGCTCCGTGCTCAGCCGCTGCTCCAAGTTAATCTTTCCCCGGGGTTGCAGAACCAGAGATGGGCAGTGACATGGTGGCCCCTGCTCTGCACGCTACAGCAGGGATTGACGAGCATTGCGTTTGGCCGTGAACCCTATTACGTCCAGACGGCTCCCTCCCTTCAGTGCTGCCCTACAAGAGAGCCCGTACCTCTCCCACAAGGTGGCCCAGCTCACACAGCGAAGAGCAGGAGCGGAGCAGGAGCCAACAGGGCACGGTGTCCAGCCCAGTCATGCTAGAAGCAGGGGAGATAACGCAGGACAGCCCGAGCAGCCTCTACCCATCCTGCTTTACCCTTCTGGCCACATTATTCCTCTAACTGGTATTTGCCTGTAGGTGGGTCAGGTTAATCCTTTCTCTCATCCTTGCTCTGACCCCCTGTACAGCCACAGCAAGGCTGGACCCTGTTCCCCCCGTCACAGGTACCTCCACCCCAGTGACACGGTGCCCGGATTCAAGCAAAGTGGCCCCTTGGCCCTCTGTTAATGGGAGGAAGGGTTGGCCAGCTGGTGGGGGAAGGAGGTCTGGGGCAAGTGGTCCGTATCCAGAGTGTGGACCAGCATCACTGGATTCCAGTGAGGAGGGGGAAACCCGGAGGCTGCGCCAGGCAGAGGACAGGGATGAGGGAGGGAAAGGAGAGACAGAGAATATTATAAAACGTAAGACCTTGAAACGGGCAAGGAAAAAGTTGGCCTGCATTGCTCACCCTTCCAGGCCTTAATCCCTTCGTTAGCACACATGCCTGATACAATTAAAGACAAACTCCCAAATCTGCAATGCAGACCATCTGCGCCAACAAAGGGTCCGGTGAATTCCTCTCCGCATTAATTGCGATCTCCCAAGCTGAGGAGCATTTCCCACGTCGTGCGGCTCTATGGGGCTGGCCCCCAGCCCCGGCTGCCCCCCAGGCTCAGGGAGTGGGCTCTGTGGAGGAGCCCCAAGCATTGAGGAGGGATGGGAGCAGGCTGGCCAAGCCACAGGAGGTCTCTGCGCCAAGCAGAGCTGGAGCTGGTTACACACCACCAGCAGGAGCAAAGGTACAGGCAACAAATGCAGAAGGTGTGACCAACGCCAGGAGAGACAGCATTGTGGTGGGAACGGGCCAGGACAAGTGAATAAGGTGGAGAGGACAGGGCAGACAGGAGACGGAGTGCTGGGGCTGGTGGGGGTTGATGGTTCTCTTGTCACTTGGTCTCTACACTCCCACCATGGTAGCCTGGAGGTCTCCCCATCCTTCTAGATCACCAGCAGGACCCCGTGCTGTGACTAAGTCTCTAAACACCATGGCAGCACAAACAATAAAACAATAAAGAGACACATACCACAGCAAAAGACAATGGCTCTTTGGGGCAGCCCCATCTGGCCTTAAGAACCTGCAACCCTGCAGGACCCAGAACAACGTGCTGGCAGGTTCATCCCAGCCTGAAGCTCGTGCCCTGACATCTTGCCTCAGCAGCTTCCTATGGTCCCTGCCAGGAGGTGGGAGATGGGTTCAGGTCCCCCTTACCCAACCCACGTCTCCCTTAAGCGACTGTGCCAACAACTCTGTCACCTCCACACTTTGTGGAAAACACCAAGAACCTGCAGCCTTCGGCCCTTGCTGGCCCACGGAGGCTCCCCGTCCCCCCCAGGTGCCCACCAGCCCAATGGCCAGAGCTGTCTGAGGCTGTTTATGTCGGCAGGGGCTGGGAACAGGGCGCTGCTGGGCACTCACAGCCCTCGGCAAGTGCTGAGATAGTGGGTGTCCAGCAGCAAGGGTGACCCTGTGTCCACCCCGTTGCATACGCAGGCAGGAGCAGGAACATGAACCAGGGCGGTGAGGCACAAACCAGGCTGTAGGAAAGGGAGAGATGCAGCGAGACAGGGAAAAAAACCTCTCCCCCAAGGCAGAGTGCTGGGGCAGGGGGGGGGACGTTCACAGCGATTTTTTCACCTTCACCCCACGAGCGTTGCCAGAGCTGGCACCACACCAAGACCACGCGCCCCACAAGCGGAGCCTTCAACCCGCGTCCCCCTGAGCTGGCAGCTGAGCATCCCACCCAGGAGCTCGGCGCCACAGTGATAACGCGGACGAGGAGGAGGAGGGAATGGCAAAACCACCTCTGCACAGGCGGTGTGTGACCGCGCACAAATACGTACACACACCTGTAAGGGTACGCACACCTGCCCGCCGCGGCTCAGATGTGCGCTGAAGAGCAGTGAACGGCTCTGCTGCTCCCCGAAGGCCGAGCGTTTATCCATCTATTGTTGCTGTTCTGGGCCTATCGCTTTCTGGTTTATTATCCCCTTGCATTTATTTCTTTATTTTATTTAATGCATTGAAGAATTGATATGCTGGGAGCATCGGCACTCGGAGACGCTTGCAGAGCCACCTTGCCAGACGATGGGCTGCGGTGGCAGGTCTGGTTTGCGGTGGCTGCTGGGGTGGGAGAGCTGAGTGGTGGGGACAGGCATCCCACAAGAATGGGGACAGGCATCCCACACGCAGCAGCACCGTCCGGCCACACATGTGAGGAGGGACGATGCCTGTTTTGGAGGCAGCCGGACAGCATGGAGATGAGGGAGGAACAGCAGAATTATGGGGAGGAACACCTCCAGGTCTCCCTTCTTGGAGAAACAGCCTGCGAGGTAACTGCTCTTTGCAGGGGACCCAGAAGCTTGGAGGTGAAATTGCTGCAGATCTTGGGAGTAGGGGGAAAAAAAAAAAAAAATTAAAAAAAAAAAAATATCAAGCAAGCAGGTCCCACAGGATCTACGGAAGAGGGAAATAAGGCTGCTCAAGATCCGTTATGGCATTAAGCCCTGCGTCTTCATGGATCCCCAGAGAGATACGCTCACTTCTGTGGCTGCACTCCCTGCACCCACCCCCGTGCCTCCTGCTTTCCCGGGGAAGCAGCAGCATCTGCTGAAAGGAAAGGACACACCGGGGGAAGAAATATCATGGTTCCTCGTGGGACGTGAAAAGGCCCAGCACAGCAAAAAGCAGTTGTTTGGAGAAGAGCCCGACCGTGCAAAGTCATGCCAAAGGGATGCCTCACCATGCCGTGCAGTGGAGCAGCTCCCACCGGGAGCTCTGAGCCCAGACTAGTCTGGGAAGGTCCTACATGAAGAGTAGGATACAGCTGAGCTTTCAGCAGATATTGCACACCATAGAGGAGAACCTCGGTTCTCAGAGGTACAAGAAGTCAGACAGAGCGTGGTTGCAACCATGAGCTCATGAGCTGCCAGAGCTTGTCCATTCCCCAGGAGGTCGGCACAGGTCACGAGCCCATATCCAGGGGACTGGTCCAGCTGGCCAAGGGCTACTGCTGCCAGGTATCAGCCAAGACATACAAAATGTGCATGGAGACAAGGCCTGTGGTAAGACCCAGGTGCTAGAATAACACTACTCCGGCGATCTAGCCCTATCCTAGAGCGAGCCACTCTCCAGGTTGGGAGTCAGGAATTTGGCCCCGGAAGGGGCTACTGGCCACCAGCCACCATACCCTGTAATCCCTCCTGGAAACTCTACACTCTAACCTAAAACTGGCTTGTTCCTCCCCAAGCAGCGCTCTGGAGGCTGCTCCAGAATCTCGGTGAAGCGCCTGCAGATGAGATCAGCACAGCCCACGCCCAGGACGAGCGTGACAGAAGCGCTGGCATCTCCTGCATCTCCATACTGGCGGCCAGATGGGGAGACCCAGGTCCTGTTGCTCACACCCTTCTCCCTTGCAAAGTTGGCACTAAGGTGTGCAGACCCCCCCCAGCAGACCCCAGCCCCTGAGAGGGTGTGGGCAACACCTCCCCGTCTCCTGCAGGCAGGACAGACTCCCACCACCAGAGACTCCTGGTCCCGCACTGCTGCCCTGTTCCTCCAAAGCCAGCAAGCCCACAGCTCCAACCCTGATCTCCGCTGTGGAGAGAAACAACTGCTTGGAATACATTCCCACAGCCAACATCGTCCCTTTACCCCTCAGCCACCACCCCAGCGCCAACTGACGGGTGACGCTTTGGGACAGCATCGTTAGCAGATGGGGCTGAGCAGGCAGAAAAGCAGCAAGTTGAGACCTGGACCTCACCCCACCTCCCGGACACTGCGGAGCCAAAGAATGGGAGTCCCACCAATGTGGTACCCATGGCTCTGTTCAGAAGTGGGGCTGAGCATCCTCAGGTCCTTGCTCTCAGAGACCACGCTGGTCCAGGGATGGGCAGGAGAACGTGTGCTGCCCTAAATCTGGGGGCTCACTAGCGCTTTGCCACCTTCTGTTTCAAAGTGTCCTTGAGAGCTCTGCGCCTGTCCCCGCTGCAGCGCCACCGCACTCGCCCGTCCACCAGGCAGGATGCTCCAGCCCATGGCATCTGTCAAGAGGAGCCTGAAGAAGACCGTCAGCTCACAGAGGACATTCGGTGGCGTGAATCCCTTCCCAGTTGCAAAGTCTCCTTGTTTAGGCTGTAGCCAGTTACACGGGGAGCAGAGCCTTGGAGCGCAGTAGCTGTGAGCAGCGCTGCCCCACGGCTCCCTCAGCCTCTGGGTGTAAGCAGGGCTGAAGGGTCCCCCAGAACAAGGTCAGGATCCTGATGGCACCACGTCCAGAGCTGTGTCAAGCACACACACCGCCTTGTCATCTTGCGCGTTCAGAGCCCCAGCAGCAAGGGACAGGAGTGTTACTGCAGGTCTGGAGATGGCCGAGTTCCTCAAAAAGCCCATCAAACCCAAAGCTGCGGGAGACCCCTCACACCCCCAACGCTGAGGACCCGGACCAGATGCAGTTCACCCTCAGATCCTACCCAGAGGCGGAGAAAAGCAGGCGGAGCTGCAGCAAACTCATTGCACCCACATCACTGCGGCTTCCGTTGGAAAGCAGGACGGGGCAGAGAGCTCGACAACAACGAGACCACCAGCAGCCCATGGCCAAAGCGCCTCCCTTCTCCCCGAGATCCTGCACGTGAGTTGTGACAGCCCGGGAACGTGGGAGGAGAACGGAGCTTGTTTTTGCTCTACAGCCTGCTGACGCTCTTCAGCGGCATTTAATGTTACAGAGCCCAGACAAGGCTGGAAGAGAAGTTCAGTAAATCATGTTCTGCCTATTTTGGAGCTCCCAGGAGTTGTTTGTTCCTTTGCATGGACTCAAGTGATTGCTCTCTTGTGGGCGCAATGATATCTGCTCGAACCCCTTCTGCTCTTAAACACTTACATTAACTGGGTAATTCAAGCAGCAGCTACGCGTGCTTCCAAACACGGTGGTTTAGAGTACAAAAATCCTCCCCAGAGGAGGTTCTGCCTTGGTGTCTGGGATGTAGAGACCCAGCAGGCACTACGCCCTGCCAGGGTGGGAAGACAAAGGCAAATCGGGGCTCGAGAGGCCATCGATAGCCATGGCTCCAACTCCTGTCCCTGAAAGGGTCCACAGGCTGGAGAGCCACAGGCAGAGCCAGGACCGGGGACTTCAGGGGTGCTCACCCCTGGAGGCTTGGCCATTTCAGACCCATGTTACCAGTCATTCCTTGGGTCAGGAGCAACGCTGCCCTGGCGGGTAGAAACTTCTCCTTCCATAGACCTCGCAGCAGCTTCCCCCAACTCTGCTCCAGGTCCTTGTGCTCCATCTCCTGGCCCCGTGCCCCAGAGCAGCCACCCCCCTGCCACCCTCCACCCATCTGGCAGCCCTCTTCATTTATCTTTATGCCTTTATTCCTTCCGTTAAATGGCGCAGCTCTGCACTCAAAGCTGAAAAGAAACAGCCTAATGGCCATTAAGTTCCCCTTCGGAATATCAGATTCAGATCCATCAATTTTACTTTGTAGAGAATATTTGCAGTAAAATCAGAGCAGGTCCCAGGCGCCTGACAGCCCAACAGTGTTTTCTTCCTAAGAGCAGCTGCTCGGAAAACACATCGGCGCAGGATTTACTGGCAGTTGGCACCACCAGATAGTTCAGAGCCAGGAGCCAGAGGATGCCACCCGCTTCTGTCACCCATGTCAGCTTCCGCGATGAAACCACAGAGCTGATAAAACACGTCTGCTGCTCTAACCCGCCGGCTTTCCGGCATCCGCCCACGGCCTGCCGTTGCTCCAGCCCTGTCCTCGCCGAGGAAGTGCTGGTCACTGGTCTGCAGCCCACTTCATCCCCACTGAGGACTGGGAAGGCTGCCCCGGCGACGCTGCAGACAGTGCAGCAGAGCCGGCCAACTGCGATGGGATAAAAAGAGCGGGTTTCTCTGGCCGGAGCACAGCGAGGAAGGCAGCGGGACTTGCCGACACTGCCCATCCGGTGCCACCTGCAACAGGTTGAGCTCCCGTTGGTGGCAGCAGCCGTCCTCCCCCAGCCCGGGGAGCCGTTGGCAGGCAGACAGCACATTGTGCATCCCCAGAGCGGTGCCAAATCCTTTCCAGGGGGACCTGCCGGTCAGGCATTTTACCCGTGCAACGTGTTTACAGCTTGCAGAGAGGATGCCAGGTCTCTGCCTTCCCCTCCTGGAGCCGTAGCCGTGGGCAGCCGCCCTGGGCGATGCCCCCCAGAGGGTCCCCTGGAGCTCGGGGAAGAGCAGAACCTCACCCAAAGATTTGCACATTTCGTAGAATCATAGAATTTGCACGTTTGCTGCCTGCAAGGAGGAGCAGTGCTGCTAAAGGCAAGACCAGAGGTAGGAGAACACAGAACCAGCTTCCACCCAGGACAACCGTCCCCACCTCCCGTCCCATGCACCAGCACCACCAGAACCACCACAGGGCAAAACCGGCAGCATCTCCACCACCTCCCAGCTGCCAACCCAAATACCGGCACAATCCTAACGATATTAACAGCCAGGAACACCACCAGATTGATTTTATTTTTATTTTTCCTTAGCCCCAAACTGTTACTGGGGCAAGTCCCCACTGTGGTTCTGCCCAGCTCCAGGTCTGTGCCCCAGGGTGACAGGTACCAAACTGGGCAAAGCGATGGGAGGCCTCGAGTGCCTTGTTACGGCATCACAGCCCGAGCTTGGGGTGACGAGGCACTTGCAGTGCCTACGGAGCGGGGGACTCGTCGAACAGATGGAACCCAGGTCTGATCTTGCCCACCTCACCGCAAACGAGTCTGCCCTGCCCGCCCGAGGATTTCACCTCCTCTTCTTTTAGGCAGATTTCTGGCAAATAACAACAGCTGGGAGAAAACAGAACATCTCCAGGAACGGCAGGAAGGTGAGGGTGGGAGTCAAGTGCTGGGGAGCCCCTAACCACCGTCAAATCCACACCTGCCGCCGCTGACAGCTTTCATCCCCATCTTTAACATGAGGCTCTGCACCAAAAACTGTCTCCGGCAAACCCAGTCTCCCCAGCGCCCGGGAGAGCCGAATTCCCTCTGCCATGGGTAGGGCTCACCGACACTCCCGGCGTCGCATGGCGAGTTCCCGCAGGTCCAACTCTTCCCAAGGGGGCCGAGATTTAAATCACACCGGCTCCTTCCTGGGGCTCTTTGGCTTGTCCCTTTGTCCCAAGGCTCCGTGCGACTCTCCCCTGCTTCCCCGCAGACCCACGGCTCCAGAAGGGCGAAACCAGCTCCATTTAATTCAAAAGTTTCTCAGATCGACACCAGCTCACCGGAACCAGGGGGTGGGCACTCTCCAAGGCCCCTCAGCACAAGGGGTCTTGCACAGACCGCCCCCCCCCCCCCCCCATCGCTTCCTGCTATAAGAACTCTAAAATCAGCAGTTTTGCAGCAGCTGCAGAAATTCCCTGTTTTCGACTTCTTCTTCGCCAGAACGCCCATCCTGATTTTCTCATCTAGTAGCGACGCTTCTCCAAAAAAAACCTCCCCCCCCACACCCCCCGCCAAGGGTGTCACAGATCCCCGGGGACACCCCACCTCCCCGGACCCCCCTTTCTCCGCAGGGTGCCCCGCAGGCGGCCCAAGCCCCTCGGGACCCCCACCCGGGCGGCGGCTCAGCCCGGGGTGGGAGGGGGGGGGGCACACACAGACACATTTAGCACCGGGAGAGGTGTGTCCCCCCCACACCGCCCCTGCGGAGCCGCTGTCGGGCTGCGCCCGGTGCATCCCCAGGGCTCCGCTCAGCCGCCGCCCCGGTGATACCGCACACAAACTTTCCCGGGAGCCCCCCGGTTCTTCCCCCCCGCCTTTTTCCCCCCCGCTCACCTGCGGTCCGGGAGACGGGCGGGGGCCGAGCCCGCCCCGCGGCTCCCCGAGCCCATCCGTGACCGGCCCCGTTCCCCTTCCCGGCCCCGCTCCACGGCGCAGCCTTTCCCCGAGCCGGGGAGCGGAGCCGCCGCCGGCGCTTGCGGGGCCGGGGTTTGAATTCGTCCAACCCGCCCTGATTGGGCTGCGGAGGGAGGGGGGGGTGGGGGGGGTGGGGGCCGGGATTGTGGAGGGAGGGAGCGGGGGGGGGAGGCGGAGTGTGGCTGCGGGAGGTGGAGGGATGCGGGGGGGTGTGGTAGCGGCAGGAGGGGGGGGGATGCAGCGGCTGTGGAGGAGGCAGGAGGGTGTGGGGGCCATGCGGGGGAGGTGGGGGTGGAGGGGAGGGGTGGGGGGCGGCAGGGGGGCGTGGGATAACGTGGGGATGTGGTGCCGGGGGGATGCAGGGGGGACGTGGTACCCTGGAGATGCGGGGGGAGGGGTGGGGTGGGGTGGTACCCTGGGGATGCAAGGGGTGTGGGGGGGTGTTGTGGGTGCTGGGGGGTGTGGTACCCCGGGGATGCAGGGGGGATGTGGGGGATGTGGTACCCTGGGGATGCAGGTAGTGGAGCGGGGGTGGGGGGAAGGGGGCGTGGAGGGATGCAGGGAGATGTGGTACCCTGAGGACGCAGGGGGTTGCAGGGGGGCTGTTGGGGATGCAGGGGGATGTGGTACCACGGGGTTGCGGGGGGTGTGGGGGGATGCAGGGAGATGTTGTTACCCTGGAGATGCAGGGGAGGGGTGGGAGGATACGGGGAATGCAGTGGGGTGTGGTACTCAGGGGATACAGGGGGTGTGGGGGGGTGTTGGGGCTGCAGGGGGGTGTGGTACCAGGGGGATGCAGGAGGTGTGGGGGTGATGCAGGGAGATGTGGTAGCCTGGGCATGCAGGGGGTGGGGGGGCGGTGTTAGGGGTGCAGGTGGATTTTGGTACCCTGGGGATGCAGGGGTTGCAGGGGTGTAGACGTGCAGGGGGGTGAGGTGCACTGGGGGCTGCAGCGGGGGTGGGGGATGCGGGGGGATGCGGTACCCCCGTGGGCCGTTGGGATGCAGTGGGTGTGGGGAACACGAGGGGACGTGCTCTCATGCGGGCGGGGGGGTGATGCAGGGGAATGTGATGCGACAGGGGCCGGGGGCTGCAGGGTGGCAGGGGGCTGCAGCGGGTGTGGTGCTACAGGACGAGCTGGGGGATGTAGCCGGGGGGTGGGGGGGACACTGGAGGGAGGAGTAGTGCCATGGGGGCTGCTGTGGAAATGCGGGCAGGGGGATAAGGAGGCTGCAGGGGCATGTGGTCCTGTGGGGGATGGCCAGGGGGGTGGCAGTGCCATGGGGAGTGACCACGGGGGGGCAGGGGGCAGGCATGGCCTTGGGGGTGCAGGGATGCAGCGCTGTGGGGATGCTTGGGCGCAGGGATGCAGGGCAGTGTGGTGTCGTGTGCGATTGCCGTGGGGACACAGGAGGTGGGGGGGTTACGGAGCAGGGAGAAATGCTGCGGGGGGGGATTATGCTTTGAGGATGCAGGAGAATTTCGGTGGTGCGGGGGGGCACAAGGAGCGATGCCGTGGAGAGGATGGTGGCCCTGAGAGAGGGTGCGGGGCGGCAGGGTGCCATGAGAAGGGGTGGCTGGGCGAGGAGGACGGTGCATGGGAGCCACAGAGGATTGTCCCGGGGGTGCCACAGTTTTTTGTGGGACCAAAGGGGGTGATGTCGCTGCCAGAGGTCAGAGCAGGGGGGTGTGGGTGGCACCTCTGGGCAGCAGAGGGGCGAGGGAGGAGGGACAGCAAGGGGATGGGGTGAAGGAGGAGGCAGAGCAAGGGGATGCCGGGGAAGGGGACCCAGCATTAAAGCAGAGCCCCTCTGGGACAGGCAAGAGGGATCGAGGCTAAGGCCCCACAGGATTTTTCAGTCGGGATTACACCCCTGGCAGCTGTCACCATGGGGTTTACAGCACTGCTGCTGCTTGTGCCCAGCGCCAGCTCGCAGCTGGGACCACGCTTTGCTGTCAAAGATTAGCAGAGCTAACGCTGGGGCACCTCCAGGGGACTTGCGGTGCCAACACGGGGTGACAGCGGGGACAGGAGGACAGTGATGGAGCTGCTGGTCCTCTCTAGCGAAGTGCTACCACCCTCAGACCATCCCTGCAGCCGAGCTGAGTGGCTGCTGCTGCACCACAGCCATCCCCTGCCTGGATCCGTCCCTCCTGCTCTCCCGAGCGATGCACCAGCGCTGCCTCCCCGCGCCAGCCCCGCCGCGGGGCACAGCGGGGGTGACCGTGCTCCCCTTTTCTCCACTTCACCCCAAAGGGGCTTTGAGCTCCGCAGCCTCCTGTGCATGCTCCGGTCTCCCCTCCCAGCATCTTCTCAGGCTGGAACCTGGCGCTTGGACTTTTGTCCTCTGCAATGGTACGGAATAGAAATACAGGGCAATAATTGTGTTAGGAATGTATGTATTTTTAAAGCCTATATAAAAAAAGAGGGGCATTCAAAGGGGCTGGTGGGCAGGATGGGGTCAGCATTCTGCTGGTGCTCGGTCCACACTTGTGGGCCTGTGTGTCCGTGTCCCCCTCCCCCATACTCAAGTTTCTCGTAACGTTCCTCGTGGTGGGACCCCCCCAGCCCCAGCGCCCGGGCGAGCGCTCTCAGCAGTGCTGGGCTCACCGCTGGCAGCAGTGGATGATGCTCCCTCCCACCGGCTCCTTTCCCGGGGGACACTGGCTCTGGGAACCACGGCGGGGTTGTTCCTGTGGCGCTGGGTGCTGGGAGCCTGGGCTGTGCCCAGGGAAGGTCGTTCCATGCAGGGCTCTCTGCGAGGCTTCTGATGTTAGCACAGACCTTCCATCAAAGTCCTTTTTCTCCGAGCTCTGTGCTCCTGCAGAGCAGATGAAGCACCTGCTGCGAGCTGGACCTGGGGGGTGTCACCCCTGGTCTGGACAACCCAGCGCAGGGGAACCGCAGGAACGTGCACGGATGAACTGGGATGGGGAGGGATTTGGAGCCCTCCCAGACCAGCGCCTGGATGAAGCCACAACCGCAGCGGCAGCAGCTCCCAGGGAGCTGTGGGCTCCCACCGCCAGATGCACCACAGCTCCCCAGCCGGTCCCTTCCCCGGGATGGGTCCTGGGCGCTCCCCGAAGGATGCTCTGGGACCCAGCAGAGAGGCCACACTTGGTTTTGGGAGGAGAGACGGGCTGTGCCTTCCTCCCTCGCCCAGCCCTGCCCCGCACGGGTGCAGAGGGTGCAGATGCAGCCCCGGGGTCTGCTTCGAAAGCAGGCGATCTCAGGGCAGCGCGGCTGCATCCGCGCCACGGAGGGTCAGAAAATCCCACCGTGCTGCAAAGGAGGTGCCAGGCCAAGCTGGCCCTGAGGCCGCAGGCAGGAGTGGCCATCGTGTGTTCAGGGCCATCATGTGTTGGGACCAAATCACACCCTCCTCCCCTCCTCCAGGTCCTCCTGCATCTCCCAGGCTTTGCAGGGGCTGCACAACCTGCAGGAGATGCAGGAATGATCCATAACGGGCAAACAGCAGAGGCAGGACCCTGCCGGAGCGGTGTGACTCCTCTCCTGGGTGTCCTCGAGGTCTGGCTCCTGCTCCCTGCGAGCCCTGGAGCCATCGGAGATCAGTCCACATTGCACTTTGCCAAGGCCAGGATGAGTCACAGCTGCTACAAAACTCACACCTCCTGCGGGTCCCTGCTGGTTTTACCCAGCGAGCAGACTTTGGCGCATGATATATCCAAGAGAAACCATTCTTGCTGGGATCTGGGCAGCCTTTAGGCCCGGTCCCCAACACTGGAAGCACCATGAAGAGCCCTGTCTTTTGGAAAACCCTCCAAAGCTCTCAGGGGACTGACCAGGCGCAGAGCTTCTGGTTCTTGCTGGGGCGTTTTGGGACGCACTGGTGATATTTTCCCCTCAACTCACAGAGGTCCACAGCTCCTGAAACCCCACGTGCAGCCCAGCAAAGGTCCCACCACGCGTATTCCCCCCTCCTCTCTCTCATCCTGCCCTGGGGCTGTCAGGACTGGCTTCCAGGAGAGAAGCTGCTGGGCTGCGTGTCCCAAAGCAGGACCTTGGGCAGAAATTCATAGAGCCATAGAATGGTTTGGGTGGGAAGGGACCTTAAAGATCATCTACGTCCAACCCCCTGCCCTGGGCAGGGACACCTCCCACCAGCCCAGGTTGCTCCAAGCCCCGTCCAACCTGGCCTTGAAC
The DNA here is from genome assembly GCF_964199755.1 of Larus michahellis. Lineage (NCBI taxonomy): Eukaryota > Metazoa > Chordata > Aves > Charadriiformes > Laridae > Larus > Larus michahellis. The sequence goes on from NC_133918.1 coordinate 3,137,440, forward strand.
CCCTCCAGGGATGGGGCAGCCACAGCTTCTCTGGGCACCCTGGGCCAGGGGCTCACCACCCTCACGGTAAATTCATGGCAGACCGTATTAAATGGGAAAAGGTGCCCGTCGGTGAGACAGAGACCTTTGCCTCCCAGGCAGCGGGATGCTGAGAGCAAAGATAAGCTTGAATAAGGTGCTCCCCCCCCTCCCCGCCCCCGCAGCGCCTAGAAAAATTCACCATTTCTATTTGCTTAAAATTTTCAGCCCTTGCTCTGGGAAGAGCCCGAGTCATCGCATACGGGAGGAGGCTGACAGCATCTAAGAGGCGGGGGGGGGTGTGTGTGGGGGGGGAAATCAAGCCCAAACGGTGGAAAAGTGTTGCTGTGCACCGCTTCGGTGTATCTATGGTTACGGGAGATGGTGTCAGAGGATGTGAGACGTTACCGGGGAAATCGGACGTGATGGTGTCGATGGAGAACTGCGGGAGCTCATCCTCCGCCAGGGCAGGGTTTGGCTGCCGGGTGCAGACCCACACGGCAACCAGGAGGGGTGGGGGGGTGGGGGGGGGACGCGATAAAAATAAATGCCAGCCATTTGGAGAAGGAACCATCCCACACACGGGCAGCGAGGGGGGCCTGGCAGGGAAATACGAGTCCCACCCGCTGCCGCAAACGCTTGGCACGTGTTCCCGGGGAAATTTAAGCGTGTGCCGAAAAGCTGCTCCTGCCCGGGCAGTTTATTGCGTAGTCACGGCCCTGGCTGCAATTAGAGCTTGTCAGGGTGTTTGGATCGACCGTCGCATCCTTTCCAAAAGCAAACATCGCTGGGAGAGAAAGGATTCTTTCAAAATCACAGCAGCTTTTCAAGCGTATTTGAAGAAAAGGGTTTCATTCGGTTTCCGCTGCATTCGTGTTTCGAAAATTGCGATATTTTGGGATGTTATTCTTTTTTCTCTTTCGAAATATACGTAAATCCCATCAAATAGCTCCAGTTACCAATTAGCAGTATTGCAGCAGCAGAGGGGAAAATGAATGGAAGCCGTTTGAAAAAGCACCTCAGCTGAAAGCATTCCAGGGAAATACAAGATTTAGATCAAGGACAAAATAAAACTAATGCACCCATCTATTAATCTGGAGTCGTTTCTCTATCAAGAGTCGTTTTGAAAACCAGCAGTACCAAAATTACATGGAAGCGTGACGGCTTTTAAGGGCTAAGGCAGGATCCTGCCTCCCCGTGGGATTTCCATCCCTCCTCTCCACTCCCGGGACATCCCTGAGGGTTTTCCCAAAGGTGTCTCCAAGCTTTTTGCATCTCGTTGCCGACAGATGCCGGCTGCGGCGTGTTCAGCCACAACGCTCGGCCCCGCTTCAGATTAGGCATGCTGTGTCAGGATGCTTCTGATTTTGGGCATCTGCCCTCAGACACTTTAACGTGGCTGCGATGTTGGGAAGCGCTGAGGAGCGCTTTCCCTCTGGAAAGTAAATTGCTGATGGCATCTGCAGCTGCTGCCCGGATCATAATTCAGAGCTGACAATTGGAGTGTGGTTATTTTTTTTAATGATGTTCCGTGTCTCGGTTGTGCTACCGGCTCTCTGCTGACGCCGTGCCAGAGTCACGGCGGTGACTCCGCAGTTTAAGAGCCTGCAGGTTTAACGCCTGCACCTTCCGAGCCCCTTCGCGCCCCGGGAACCGTCTCCCGGCGTCACGGAGCTCAGCCATGGCTGAGCCCGGCACGGTCCCACCTCCCGCCGTTCCCCCGCGCTAATGCTTCATTTCAAACAGAACCTTTCAACGTGGTATTTCCATTCCGTGTTTCCTGCCCAGGGGAAAGTGTTTTTAAAGCATTTGCCTTAAAGAAATTTAATTTTAATTTTTTTTTTTTTTTTTTTTTTTTTTTTAAATGTGGGGGTATCGTCACAGTCAGAAGAATCCACACATTTCTCGGTAACTCATTCCTCCGCCGAGCTTGGCGAAACGCCCCGCTGTTCTCTTCAGCAGCACCCAGGGAGAACTCACAGCACTTTGGGCTGATCTAATAAAGGAGAAGAATCATTCTGGAGTCATTCACCGCGAAAACGAACCCATCTCAGAGTCTTTGGCAGCCGAGACGAGCACCTTGAGAGACGGCACAGAACGCTTCTGTCCCACGGACCTGCACCTGGGCCAGGCAGGTACGATCCTGAGATGAAACACACCTCATTCAAAAAACCTTCCACCTCTAATGAACTGTTCTTAAACGAGGTTGATGCATTGGTCTTGGCAGGGCACTTTCCTTGTAGCTGTAATTTGGCAGCGAACACTTTGTATGCTAAAGTCTGGAAAGAAACAACGCGGTGCCAGAAAGCCCAGAGAGGACAATTTCATCTGGCAGCATGGGCTGCATCCCTAATGTCTGCCATTTGGTGGAGGAACAGAGGACCAAAGTGCACGGAGGGAGTCACTGGGGACATGTTCAAGACCGATCCTGATCATCACTTTTCGTCAAAATCAAGCAGAAAACTTGGAAACAGCTGAACAAAATCTTCAGTGAGAAGTGTTTGGTCTGCAAATACACTGTCTAAATTCAAACACAACAGTGCCCGGAGATACAGCATGGGAAGGTCTGAGATGACAATTTATCCTGCTTCCCCTCAGGCTCTCAAGGCCACCCCTGCACGTTGACGGTGTCATGGTGCTGGATGCCAGATGGGACAAGCAGATCATCTACTCTGACCTCCTATATGATGTGGGCCAGGTACATCTCAGGCCTATCTCATGATGGGACAAGACATTTGTTGCTAAAAGCCATCTAATCCAGACCTGAAGACCTCTTTAGCAGAAGAAACCACTATTTCCCAAGGACTTTGTCTACATTTGTAGAGTCTGTGGGCAGGAGAGACAGGAGCAGGCAAGGGACATCCCAGCTCGCTGGGCAGTGAACCCCTGGGGACATCTGGCACAATGCCCTTGGTTGGGTCCAGCACTGCTCTTGGTCTGCAGAGACGGTGCTCCCTGAGGGACAGGTAGCAATGACATGTCCACAAGCCCACCTTGGCACGCTGTGCTCCACAGAGTGACCTTAGCTTTCCAAGAAGGAGACACTTCCCCACTTGTTGGCAAAAAGTAGCTCCTGGCCAGAGCCACGTTGGGTCCTCTGGCCCCATCTCTGACCTCCAAAGCCTCCAAATAACCCAGGTACCAGAGAGGTCCATGTCACAACCACTGCGCCCAAGAGTCCCTCTCATAAAAGATGAGGCCACTGGGTCCTCCTTACCCAATGGCCATGGCACTGGAGAATGGCCAGAGGCCTTCCCAGGGCTCTCTGGGAAGGCAGTGGCCAGGGGATGGCAAACATCCGGATGGGCAGTGCCTGCACAAGCTCCTCAGTTGTATAACAGCTCCTACAGAAGGAGGGTGCGTGGGGAGCCCAGGCAGGTCTCCACTAAGCTGTCAGGAGCTCATGTCCTCTATGGCCAGCCCACCAAGACCCCAGCATCAGGTGTGTTCCTGCACCACGGAGGGGCGAGGTGAGGGAAGGAGGACCATGTCCTTGTCCCTGCGCCCCAGGCCAGATGGGACCCATGTGGGACCCCACTCTGGAGCCAGCCCTGCTCCGAACGTGCCTGTGTGGGGTGGACCTGTCTCCCCCTGAGGTCCCCGGGGAGGGAGACAAATTGCTTTTTCCCCAACCGAGAGTATTGATTGTGGTCAGGCCCGCAGCTCAGAGCTCGCTAATGAATTGTAATTGGAAAGAAGTTCCACTTTGACATGTTTTATTTTATTTATGTCAGGATTTGCCATGCATTAAGCTAGGGGCTCATTAAATTAGCGAGGCAGACAGTTCCCGCCAAGACGGCCTGAGCTGGGCAGACTTCAGCTGGGGACTGGCAGCAGCAGACCCAGGCGAGACGTGGGCTGCAGAGAGAACAGGGGTCCTCCTGCTTCTCCGCTCCCCCCATGTCGTCGGAGTGGCATGGCCAACGCTTCTGTGCCTCTTCGAGCCCTCTGGTTGCCCCAATTATCCCTCACAGCCCCTTCTTGCAGGGAGAGGACACCAGGACATCGTCTGTCCTGCCACAGCCCTCTTCTGCGCCTGGCTCACCACGGAGGATCCACCTTGCCCCTCCTTCACCTCACGTCTGCTGGCAGCCGCAGTGGCCTCTGGCCTCCAGACAGTCTCCGGGTCCAGATAGGACCTGAATTTATAATGTTGTGAAAGGCAAATCAAACATAGAAAAAAAATCTCTCCCCATCCAGCCTGCTGCCTCCCCGCCTTGGCCTGGCCTCCTGCCGCTTCCACGCAGACCTTCCCTGATGGTCTTCCCCTGTCCCAGAAAGTTCCCCCATCCCTGTATCTTCTCCCTTCTCCCGTTCTTTGCCCAGCTTTCTGCCATGTGCCTGGAGTATGAGCCTCTTCCCTCTCCAGAGGGGCCTGGTTTGCCTTCAGGAGGGTGGGAGGAGGAAGTCAGATGCCCCTTCCTCATGCAGACATCATACATGATGCAACGATGTCTAGAACTGGGCTGGAGGGTACCTGGGAGCGTGGTCCCCCACTGGAGACCCCCTGCTCCCATCGGGGCAGCAATCCAGCCCCTTGCCCCTTCCTTTCCCTGTGGGTCCCTCAGCGTCTCCTTGCAGACCTTCCAGCCCCAGTTCTGGTGTTCCCCATCAGGCCCACGGTGTTTCACGTGGTTAAAGCTGGGGAGTGTCCAACTTCTGCGCAGGACCTGCTGGAAAATGCCAGTTTTCTGACCCTACTTAGGATTTCCACAGCACAGGGAACAGCTCCTCTTTTCCAGGGAAACGACACAGTGGAGTTTGGTGTTCAAAGGGTGGGACAGGGGCCACGCTGTCCTCTTTATAGAGTATTTGTACATCCCTGAGCCGAGGGGAGGGGAGGGGAGGGGAGGGGAGTGGAGGGAGAGAGAAGAGAAGAAGAGAAGAGAAGAGAAGAGAAGAGAAGAGAAGAGAAGAGAAGAGAAGAGAAGAGAAGAGAAGAGAAGAGAAGAGAAGAGAAGAGAAGAGAAGAGAAGAGAAGAGAAGAGAAGAGAAGAGAAGAGAAGAGAAGAGAAGAGAAGAGAAGAGAAGAGAAGAGAAGAGAAGAGAAGAGAAGAGAAGAGAAAAGAGAGGTGAGACCAAGAGTAAACAGGCCAGGAGCACTTTCCACATGAGCAATGCAGGACCCGAGCCTGAAGACTGATGCTCACCTGAAGGCCAAAAGGGCAGTAGACAGTAAGAAGACAGCTCAGCAGAGCAGGATAAAGCCGTGCCTGACCCGTGCACACCTCTGCAGCTTGCTGGCCTTCCAGACTGTGCTGCAACGTGCCTCTCCAGCACCATCCCAGCACCATGAGCTGGGCTGTTGAGAGATTTGCTGTTCTCCAAAAGACCAGAGAGATCTGGTGCTCTGTCCCCTCTCCCAGGATTGCACTGCAGTGCCTGCATACCATCCTGCCAAACACCAGTGTAGGCTTTGACATTAACCATGGACTCCAAAGAGGCCATCAGTCACCAACAGGAACAGGACAAGTAGAGAGAGATGCCACCTGAAACGCTGCCACAAGTCAAGCTCTCCACGAACGCAGCCGCTAAATAGAAAAGACTCAGGTGAGAATTTTGTCTCTGGGTAAAAGCAAGTACAGCAAAATGGACAACACCGAGGGTCACAGGATAGATTTTCTATCAAGGTCTGCTCATTAATTAATGTCAAAATTAATCAAATCCCTAAATTGGGGCATGAAATGTACTTAGTAGAAGACTAGGTGATGAAAAACAGGCCGGTTATTACTGGTATTTGCTACAGAAAATACGCTCCATGCTCCCAGGAAAAAAAAGGAGAATATTTTACAGTGCTCATAGCGGACATGAGATTTGAGTGAAATACTTGACTTGCAGAATCCGAACCCCGAAGGCAACATCGTAATGCAGATCAAGAGGCCTCCAAACCGATGGGGAAAAAAAAAAAAAAAAGATGGGGGAAATCACAGATTTAAGCAGCGAAAGAAGCACGCTGCCGTGTAATGCTGAGGCAGCCAAGTCTGGGGGGACAGTACAAGGTATTGAATCAAAACTACAAAAGCAGGACTTGAAGGAGAAATTAAAACAAGACTATGAAAGCAAACGGAATAACGCTGCAGGAATTAAAGAGGGCATCAAGTGGGGAAGCAACTTGGGTAGAAGCAGTGTCTTCCCTTTTTACCAGTCCAGGAAGATTTCCAACCAGCACGTATAGAGCACGGGCTTCTGGCTGGTACTGTGAACAGATGGTATATATGAAGAAATAAATCAGAGGAGGGTGTAAAGTACCTGTAAAATATGCGGAGAGGTGTGGCAGCAGCAGGACCTCACAAGATTTATTAGTTGGAACTGGTGGAGAGATGTCTATGTTCAGGGAAAATTATCCTGAATAAAAATGGAATAATTCTTACAAAATTAGACCAATTCTTCTCGATAGATCTGGTGCTCGACTTAATGGCCTGCCTGAAGTTGGTCTATGGAAACTGGAAAGAAAATACAGCCACATGGAACTCTTCCAACTAAACCTTAACTAATACCCTGGGTTCCCATGCACAGGTGAATTAGATGGGGAGGTAAAATAAAACCGTCATCTGCTTTGGTTTCAGGAAAGGAAACAGCTATTCTGGGGCTGAAAACGTTCAGTCTACCTGAAAAAGGGAACACAGAAAAAAAGGAAAACGATGGCAAAGTGCAACAGCGGTATTGCTCATAAGCATGTTCTGATCCCTACTAGAGGGTTGGCGGAGAACTCTCCATGAAAAAAAACAAAACTATATACTGTTTCAGGACTATTGCAATCCCAACCCAGAAATGGAATTTCTAGAAAGTGCCATGTCTGAATGAGACCCGACAGCTCCAGCTGGGACCTGCTGACTTGGGTGTCAACCAAAGAGACAATATTCTGACGGTTAAAAATATTGACTTTTGATTTGTCTAAAGGGTACAACATTAAACACATTAATTTGCATTCGGGGCCCACAAATTGTTATCAAAGCCTTAAAAAAAGGCAGCCTAAAAAAAAAAAAAAAGAGAAGAGCCCAGTTCCCAGTTCTTTCTGGTTGCACAAAATTACGAACCAAGCACATTAGAAACCGAGGCTGTTGCCTGCTGAACCGTTGTTTAATGGAAGCTTAAAATCAGGCAGCCTGGCGGTAGCCGGTGTGTGTGGAGAAGGGAATGGGCTGGAAGGGAGATAAATTGTAAGAGTCTGAAAGAGATGCAGAAAAGTCACTGGATCAAACTATAGCAACGGGAAATGCCGAAAAATGCAGGGATACAATCCTGCTCCAAAGATCTACGCGACAAAGGATGGTGCCCTGATGCGATGAGAAATGTTTATCTATTTATTGAATAACCACCACTACTGAGAGTTCCCTTGGAAGGGGGTGATGGGTATGTGCCCACAGAGCCGCGTTCCGCAGTGGGGCACCCAGCAGGGACGGGCAACAACCCAACGGGGCACTCGACGTGTCTGCTGCACCCAGTGGAGACCCCCCGAGCTGTGAAGAACCTTGCTCCCAGCCTCACAGCTCCAAAGGCTGGTGTTTGCTGGCCAAGGACGTTCTGTGACACCAGACCAGGGTGGGGACAGCCCTCAGAACCCTCAAGGCACCAGGGCGCAGAGTCTCCCTGTGGACACCACTGCTGGGGGGGGACTGGGGCTGTTTGCACACCTCTTGGGCAAGGACAGTGGCACGTGGGTGGTGGGGCAGGATCACAGAATCACACACAGACCCACAAAATGTCGGGGTTGGAAGGGACCTCTGGAGATCATCTCCTCCAACCCCCGGCCACAGCAGGGTCACCCACAGCAGGTGGCACAGGAACGCCTCCAGGCGGGGTTGGGATGTCTCCAGAGACGGAGACTCCCCCACCTCTCTGGGCAGCCTGTGCCAGGGCTCTGCCACCCTCACAGCAAAGAAGTTCCTCCTCGTCTTGAGATGGAACTTCCCATGGGCAAGTTTGTGCCCGTTACCCCTTGTCCTGTCCCCGGGCACCACTGAGAAGGGCCTGGCCCCATCCTCCTGACACCCCCCCTTTCAGTATTTCTAAGCCTTGATAAGATCCTCCTCAGGCGTCTTTTTTCCAGACTGAAGAGACCCAAATCCCTCAGCCTTTCCTCATCAGAGAGGTGTTCCAGTGCCCTCAGCATCTTGGCAGCCCTTTGCTGTCCCCTCTCCAGCAGTTCCCTGTCCTTCTGGAACCAGGGAGCCCAGAACTGGACACAGTACTCCCCCCGTGGGCTGTGTCCCCTGAAGGTCCCAGGTTCAGCCACCCTGTGACCAAAGCCAGCTGGGATGGCCAAGGCCAGCTGGGACGACCATCCCGCACTCACTCCGAGCCTGCTCTGCAGGCAGCTGGGCAGGTAGGTCGGGGAGCAGCACAGCATCATCCATCACTGACACATCTTCCTGCAGCAGAGAAACACCCTGTCTGAAAGGCCTCATTAGCATGTAAACGAGCTGCTCCTCAGCACAGCTGGGGCTTCCCTCTCCAGCAGGTCACAACCGCTCATTTCCTCCTAACTACCACAGAAAGCCAGGATGCTCGAGCCCCCCCAGATGCGGATCTGAGCACCCATGTGCTCAAGACCATCATGGACCATCAGCTCCACTGACCCCGCTCTGGCCTGGAGAGCAGATTCCTGCTGGAGCCACCCACAGCAGGACACAGCTACGGGAGAGTTGAACCTCCAGGGTCTTCCCATGGGCAGCTGCTCCACATCGGAGAGTGTCCTTGCTTGGCGTTGGCATCTGTGTCCCGGAGCTACCCAAACAGCCTGCTTGCATGAGCATGACATGAGAGAGGAGTAGAAGTTCCCAAGATACGACTTCTTACTCCATACCTCACCCAAGGTCACACGGCAAACTCAGGGAATAGCCCTCCAAAGGTTCCTCAGGAGAAGAGCTATTCACCAAATCCAACTTACTGCGACGAAGGCTTCTTGCTCGATGCTACAGAGGGAGAAGTTCTGCCCTGATTTTAACCTGCTTCGGTGGGGTGTGACTATAACCCATGGGGAAGCTGCTGCCAAGCTGGTGTTCCCCATTTCCCCCAGTCTGCAGGCACCACTGAGACACCAGCCCCTGGACATACGGTCCTCTTGGAGCTATTCCTCTTTGCTGCTGTGTAAACAGGAACACAGGGAAGTGCCAGAGCTACCAGGTGACAGAGCCGATTTCCATGTCCCATGAGTATTTACCTATTCAAATAAAGCCAAACTGCTCCAACAGGAGATGCTGAACAGAAAAAGAAGGAAATACCGGTGTCATAAAATGGCTGGGGATGGTTTTCTTGGAATTTGTGGAGGAGTGATGGACGCAGTGCTATCCCTAGAGGTTTGACACATCCTCCCCCGGGTCTCAGCAGTCCCGGCACCTTTTGGAGAGGTGAAGTCAACCCCCGTCACCTCCAGCAGCACCTGTGGGGACACCCCTGTCACCCCTCTGTCACCCACCGTGTCACCTCCCACCATCTGGGAGGCAGGTGAGGGCCTTGGTGGCTGGAGGACCTGCCTTGGATGGCTCTTCCCAGGGATAAGCCGGGCTGGAGCTAACAGAGAAGCATCGCTTATGGGTGAGGTGAGGAGGAGACAACCCAAGGAAGGATTCTGGTGAGGAGCTGGGAGGACAGGAGCTGGGGCTGAGGGGTCGGACACCTACACGGCCAGCCCGGACCATCCCACATCAACGCCTGAAGCCATCTGCCACCCCTGCACATGGTGCGTCACTCTCCATTTAGCAGAAAATCGAGGCTACCCCACCAAGGGAGCCTGGGGGGGACCAGGGAATCATAGAATCACAGAATCATAGAGTTGGAAGGGACCTCTGGAGATCATCTCCTCCAACCCCCGGCCACAGCAGGGTCACCCACAGCAGGTGGCACAGGAACGCCTCCAGGCGGGGTTGGGATGTCTCCAGAGACGGAGACTCCCCCACCTCTCTGGGCAGCCTGTGCCAGGGCTCTGCCACCCTCACAGCAAAGAAGTTCCTCCTCGTCTTGAGATGGAACTTCCCATGGGCAAGTTTGTGCCCGTTACCCCTTGTCCTGTCCCCGGGCACCACTGAGAAGAGCCTGGCCCCATCCTCCTGACACCCCCCCTTTCAGTATTTATCAGCGTTGATAAGATCCCCCCTCAGGCGTCTTTTTTCCAGCCTGAAGAGCCCCAAATCCCTCAGCTCTTGGAGAAGAGCTCCATGCCTCGAGCTGCACTGCAAAGCAGCAAAGCCAGGGAGAGAGAGAGATTCACTTTTATTTATAAAAGCAGGCCATGTTATTAATAACACGTAATGACTGTATTTCTGTATACGGCGCTGTAAATATACACATCGCATTACAGAGCCGGGCAAACTCCCTGCTGCAAATTGCTCGCAATTTGCAATCGACTGTGTCTATAATCACGGTGACTGCATGATTCTTGCTTTCAGTGCTGGGAGTCTGGCAGGATAATGAGTGGCTCTGCTAATTGGAGTTCCTTTAACTAGAGTTTCTTGCAGGGGAGAATTGCCCCCAAGGCCAAGCCTTCCCCCTCAGCGACAAGAGACCAGATCTTCGACTGATCAGCCCCGTTCTGGGCCCAAACCCCAAATGATTTTGCCTCAGACCTCTCCGTCCACCTTGCAGGTTTCCCACCTCGCACATGCCTACTGCCGGCCTCCCTCGGCTCGTTAACAAATGAATGCCATTGCTTTGGGATGGCCCCCATCTACCTCCCACTGCTGGGATGCAGCCGATTTTAGAGGTCACTCTGGCCACATGAGGACACCGCAGAAACCCTCCGTGTCCTGGCCAAGCCCCATGCGCTGGGTGCCTGGTTGTGGTACGCAACCAGCAGCAGCAGCTGCTTGGGATGAAACCCAAGCTTAAGGTCATCAAACATAGAATCATATCACAGAATCATGGAATGGTTTGGGTTGGAAGGGACCTTAAAGCCCACCCAGTGTCACCCCCTGCCCTGGGCAGGGACACCTCCCACCAGCCCAGGCTGCTCCAAGCCCCGGCCAACCTGGCCTTGAACCCCTCCAGGGATGGGGCAGCCACAGCTTCTCTGGGCACCCTGGGCCAGGGGCTCACCATCCTCACAGCAAACAATTTCTTCCCAATATCCAATCTAAATCTCCCCTCTTCCGGTTTCAAACCCTTCCCCCTCGTCCCGTGGCTCCCCTCCCTGCTCCAGAGTCCCTCCCCAGCTTTCCTGGAGCCCCTTTAGGGACTGGAAGGGGCTGGAAGGTCTCCGCGGAGCCTTCTCTTCTCCAGGCTGAACCCCCCCAGCTCTCTCAGCCTGTCCTCCCAGCAGAGGGGCTCCAGCCCTCCCAGCATCTCCGGGGCCTCCTCCGGCCCTGCTCCAACAGCTCCGTGTCCTTCCTTTGCTGGTCCCTTTTCCAGGGGATGTGGCAGGTCTCTCCTTCCTTTTTAACTAGCACCCAAACACGTACAGTACAAGGTGCATGGGCAGTCGTGTTGATGCTCCCCAACCCATTCAAGGTGGCAGCAATTGCTCACAGCGATGAACACGTGTTATAGGGGCCACCTTCTGCCTACCACAAAGCTCTGGCCGTGTTCTGTTCCTCCCTGTCTCTCATTCTGCTCTCTGGTCTCACACTGACGTCCCACCACCCCCTGGGGCGTCTCACACGAGCCGGAGTGACAGCCGCATTGAGCTTGTGCTAAGGGCAAGTTTGCGGGCTGGCCCTAACTTCGTGCCGGTCCTTCCACTCCCTCTCAGCTGCCTGCAGACCCCCGAGTCCACGGTGCCTGGACAGTTGGGGTCCTGCTAGAGAAACCCCACAGCTTACAGGGAAGAGAGCATGAGGCAAGGGGGAAGGAAGGGGGCTCAAGAGAGCTGGTTGGTATTCAAACACCACTTTCTCCAAGCTCAGGATCGGTGCATCCCTAAGAGAAAGAAACCAGGCGGAGACGCAGCTGGGAAGCCCTCTGCTCCCAGGAGCATGAGGAGGAGCAGCCAAGCCTCTGCAGCCAGGCGGATCCCACAGCCCTGGTGATGCGTGTGGGACCAAAGGCACCCCCCCACGCTGGGAGACAGCCCACGGGAACGTCAGACCCCCGCATGGAGCGGCATTTTAGCAGCCGGCTGCTGGCAAAGCAGTGAGTCACTATTCCCATGGCAACTCCACTTACCTTAAAGACATCCTGGGGATGGGAGCCACCATCATGGATCGCTGAATGCCCAGCACCCTGCAAGATGGAGCTGGACCCCTTCCTCCCAGTGCTGCTGGGACCAGAGGGCAAACACAGGACACACCGGCGGGTCCCGCACAGCCCTGTAGCACGAGCATCCCCATGGGACCAGGGGGGAGCAGATGGAGGTGGGCAGGGGCTGCAAGGTTCAGCCTCCTGTGGGGAGAAAAGCAGGAAATTCCTGATGGACTTGCTCTTCTCTGTCTTGCCATGGGGTTTTCCTGGGAGGATGCAGCTCTAAGAACAGTAGAAGACAGGCAGCGAAAAACTGGAGTGAGTCTGGTTGATGCCACCAAGATGGGCAAGGGCTGGAGCACAGGCAGGAGGAGGAGAGGCTGAGGGAAACGGGCTTGTTCAGGAGGCGAGGTGACGGGCAGAGATTATTGCTTCTGCTGCTGCCTAATGGGAGGGTGAGACAGGGGTGGTGAATGGAAAAGAAGCAACGGACACAAGCTGGAACATGGGAAATTCTCACTATAGATTAAAAAAGCTTTCACTGTGAGAATGGCCAAATGCTGGGACAGGAGACCAGGGACATCAAGGAGGTGTGGGGGTGTGTGTGTGGGGGGGATCTTCATCCTCAGAGATATTCAAGTTCAACTGCACAGGGCCTGGAACACCCTTCAGGGGGTCAGAGCAGGGACCCCAGAGCCTCTTCCCACCTGTATTATTCTTGGTTTCGCTGGGGAAGAGGGAGGGCAGCCCAGGACGGAGCCCCTGGAGGCAGCAGCACCCGACGCTTCCGCAGGTTCAGGCTGGCGGTGGTTTCGCTGGGGATGAGAGAAGACAAGCGGGGCAGGGTCCCACGGTGGTGGGACCCATGGGGGCTGCTCAGGGAGGAGGCCAGGCCACGCTGCCAAGGACAAGTGACAGGGAAGACGGAGGGCTGGGACCAGCACAGCCGGTCGTGTCCCAGGCAGCAGCCCCGGCTGCAGTTTTACAAACACAGGACGATATTTGGACGGTGCTTTCCCATCCCCAGGGCAAGTCACAAGCAGGTCATTTTTCACTAAGACAAAGCCACCGGCCAGTACATAAAGCCAACAATTCCCACCCCACCAGGCCCACGGCAAGAGAGGCACTGCCAGCGGAGCAGCCGTCCAAGGGAGTCACCAGGGACTCTTCAGAGCTCAGCCACCGAGCAGGATCTGCCACTCCTGGAAGAACACGTCCTTGAGGCCGACACAGAGATGGCTCCTTTTCCTGAAATGCTTTGTCCCACCCAGCAGAAGACACAGAGCGGGACCCTGGCAAGGTTATCTGACCTCCACCAAGCTGAATCAGGACCTGGGGAGGCTTCCTTGGGAGGAAGGGGTGGTGGGATGGAGGAAGGAGCTGTAGCAAAGCATTTACGCCAGGAGAGGAGCTGGGGGCACGGAAGGGATGCTGGGTGGGAGATGGCGAGGGGTTGCCTGGAGAGCGTTGAATGCCGTGTAGGGTCTCGCAGCCCTGGTCTCCTTGGCTCCCCTGCTCAGTGGGACCCTTCCCTTCTCTCATCTGACACCCCCAATGCCCAAGAGCTGCTCAGGGATAAATCTGGCCGCGGAGATGTCTCTGATGGAGCAGAGGCCAAAATACCTGTCAGGCACGCGCCTCCGTCAGACAAGACTCAGTGGCAAGTCCGTGCTATTTAATTACTGGGAAGATGGAGTGAAAGACCAAGCCTGGCAAAGCCAAGGGCCGTTCAAACTTGCCAAGGGTGTCTGGGCTGGTGGCTCTTGTAGAAAGGTGGGGAATGCTCAAGGATGTGCACAGCTACGCAGGACCCCTGAGAAAAAGGGTGTCCATGATTTCAGCCGCCTCCATGAAAAGGCAAAATGACCACCGGAGCAGGCAGGGAGGGAGGCTGTAGCAGGGGGTTGCGGACAGCAAGCTGGGGGTATTAAAGCCATGGGCGCGGGGGTGGGGGGGATACGCTGATGGATGCGGGCTGTGAGGATGGTCCCCCCTTCACCCATCCTTGTGTCCAAGCAGCTGGGAAGAAGCCCTGGAAAGAAGCTGAGGGGTGGGAAGCGGGAGCTGCGTTACCGAGGGACATCTGAGCGGTCACGCACAGCTCACACACAGCCACGATGTGGGAACCCATCGACCGAGGGACCCCTCCCCTGCCCCCTTCGCTAGGACCTCTGCCCCACCTTCGCTTGCAGATGGAGAACCATCTGACCCCACATCCCTTGTCCCACACTGCTGCCATCCCACCTCCCACGGTGGGGGGCAGACCACTCTGTAGCAGAGAGGACACAAAAAACATGGAAGGTTGGGAATTCCCCTTGCATCAAAGCCACTTCTTGCTGTCACGAGTGCCCTTATCCCCGCCAAGAGCGTCCTCGCAGCCAAGGGACAGCTGTCAGCATGGATAATGTCAAAGAATTACCTGGCAGAGCTCCCTGCCCTTGCCAGAAGGCCACAGCTGGTGCAAAGGGTGTCCATCCAGGGTGCAGGAGAGCTCAGCGCCTTCAGCCTGCACAGAGCAGCTGGTGTCCCACCACAGCACTGCCCCAGCAGGGGATCCAAGACACCACTCTGAAGTGGCTGCTCTACTGCAGAAAATGCCTGGCACGGGGTAGAAACACAAGGAAACCCCTTCACAACCACCGCACCCCCTGGGGAGGGATTCAGAGCAAGCCCAGGCATCGACCCGTGGCTCGGCATTTTCCTGGCTCTTGGCATTTGGCTCTAAAATCTTCCCAAAGATGGATCCCCTTCTGCAAGAATGGACACCCTGGCTGCCCACCTGAGCTGTGGGTACCCAAGATGCCAGGCTCCCTCAAGCCCTTTTACAGCTGAAGCGTCTACATGCCACCATGGAGGTGTTGGTGCAGGGAGAGAGGGAGCTAATTAGATCAGAGTGACCCAGGATGTCTCTCGCTAACTCCTCGATTTGTCCAGAGGCATGACATCATGTCCAGAAAACACTGTGTGCAGCTGTCCTTCTGCGGAACAGATGCACTAAGGAAGGCTGCTGAGCATGAGCTGGTGTGAATCCACCACTTGCCTCTTCCCATGTATCAGCTGCGCCCCGGCGAGAAGCCCAGGGCTTGATCCAAAAGCCAAGGGCTTCCTTCGGAGGCAATGCAGCACTCAATGCACCAACACAGCGGCTCCTTTGGACCAGAGCAACCAGTTACGCACGGATATCCTCTTCCAGAGGTAGCTACCAACGGCCGTAACACCATTCCCAACCACCCATGGTGGACAATCACTTAGTGTGGGAAGCCTCTTTCAGTGGCAGATGAAAGGACTTGTCTTGCACCGTTTGAAGGATGTAGGTCTGAAATGGTTTAAAACATTTTCTGGTACAGCGTGATGTCCCCAGGCATCCTCCCCAAAGAGTGTGTCACTCTCAAGCCCTCTCCTCTCCCTCCCGAGCAGAAGAGCGGCTGCACTTCCCGGAGACAGAGCTTTAGGCACAGCGGGCATGAAAGGCTCAGCTTGATCAAATTACACTCTCCCAGGCTTGGTGCCTGCTTGATCTCACAAAACATAACTAGATTTCTCCTAAGAAGAAATCAATAAGCTAAGTGTCAGTGACGATGCTGAATTCCGAGCTGTCCGGAGTTAATTACACCCCCCGGCTCTGTGCAGCCGGCCCTGGTGCTCCTTGACTCGGGTCAGTCTCTGCCGTTACCTGCATCTCCTGGTGACCATCAACGGGAACTGGGATTTAAGTCCTTGGGACAACTCTTAAATTATCCCTTTCCCACCTGACTACATGCAGCCAAGGCATGTCTTACTGCCAGGTACAATGCAGCTGGAGGCTTTACGTGAAATTAGGGGAAGGAAGGTAGCCCATGGGCTACTTCAAATGCAAGAGAGTTGGGGGAGCACGGGATTCACAAGCCCACACCTGGGAACCAACAGTGGAGCCACCCGAATGCCCATGGGTGCCTACAAAGCGTGTGAACCGGATTCTCTAACCTTTCCTCATCTAGCAGTGAGGGGACGTAGGGAACAAGGGTGATTTAGTCAAAGTGAGATCTAGTCAGCCTGGTCAGTAAGTGTGGGCTGGGATTCACCTCTTGCTGGACAGCTGGACTCCACCAGAGAGGCCTCCATTGAAGGTGGAGGAGCCACAAGCAAAGAGCTCAGCTGTAGATACCCACAGGAGGAGCGATGACCCCCCGCTCCCCAGACACCTGCGGTCAGGCCAGAGCAGGACGGGGATGCTCCTCCTGGGACGGCAGGGCTGGCACACTGCTCCACACCATCATCGTGGACAACGGCCGCCACCAGACTCTCGCCCAGTCTGCTCTTCACGTGCAGAGCCAGGCTGGGGAACCACACCGAGACTCCTGCACCAAGCCCTGAGGCTGCTGCCGAGCCCGGCCAAACCCAGGCAATGTCTCTCGTCCAGAGAGCCCAAAGGACGCCACGAGCACCAGCTGCTGTGGGAGCTGACCTTGTGGCTACAGGCACAGAGGGCTGGCCCACTCCCACGAGTGGGTCAGAGCTGTCACCTGGAGCACGTAAGGAGCCAGGACAGCAGCTGCTCTCTCTCGCCTTATTTCTACAACAGAAGCACCCCCAGCTTCCATGGGTTGGGCCACTGGAGGTGGGAGGAGTAGCAGTTCCCAGCAGGGATCCTGAGGATGGTGCCAGGGCAGCGCTGGAGACCTGCTGCTCCTCTGTAACTGCAGCCAAAGAACAATCAGCGTTTCACAGTCTTTTAGCGGCTGCTTCACACATCCAGCTTGGATCATGTTTGCTCCTTCTCCCCTTTCCGCCTGGCCTCACACCAGCCTTTCCGTCCTCCCTTTGCTCCCACCCTTCCAGCTTTTCCTGGCTGCACCCAAGTTACTCGTTTTTTGCTGCTACGTAGATTTGCATCACCAAGATGATGGAGGACAGGACCACATAGGGATGGGAGAGGAGAGGAGAGGAGAGGAGAGGAGAGGAGGGGAGGGGAGGGGAGGGGAGGGGCAGACAACGATGAACGGCAGCAGGCAGACAGTCTCCAAGGAAAGCTTCTCC
This sequence comes from Larus michahellis, assembly GCF_964199755.1. NCBI lineage: Eukaryota > Metazoa > Chordata > Aves > Charadriiformes > Laridae > Larus > Larus michahellis. The sequence goes on from NC_133918.1 coordinate 3,154,588, forward strand.
TTCAGGAGAGTCTCTCATGATGGATCTGGTGATGGGTACCACCATTTCAGACACAGCCTGAGAAGGGTCCAAACCCCATCAGAAGCACCCGAAAAGCTCCCGTTACCTTTTCCCTTCCTTTGGCGTCCTCCATCCAATTTAGACTCCGAATGGTTCCTGCCTGAAATATTTTCTCAGTGAAGTGTTCTGTACCTGAAGTACCAAATGCTTTTCTCGGCTCCAAATTCCCACATCTGCTGCATTTTCCTCACTCACACATTCCCCGAAGCTCTTTTTCACTGAAGTATTTGGGCTTTCTGGCAAAACGCATCCCAGTTGGCCCGAACCTCCTGTTGCTCCAGCTTCTGTTACTCTTGCTATTTGTGGAAATTTTGCATTTTAGTATTTGGGCCATTATTTTGCCAGTAGCAGAAGTTACACTTAGGGGGCTGCAGCTCAAGAGACTGGTTTTATTCCCTTTTTCATCTGAAAGCAAATGCTGGGTTTGCTTTTCTTTTTTTTTTTCCCCAGTGTCCCTGGATCTTACAATCTGCTCAGCAAAGCGACTGTCAAATTCCTTGAGCATCCTGTCCCACCACGCAGGTCCATCGGATGATACGGGTCTATTCTGACACGTCAGATATTTCCTGCTTGAATTACCCGTGGTTTTATCGGGGTGGTGAGGCTCAGGTGTCTCTTGGTCTCCAGGCATGGAATAGTTAGGGACAAGCTCAAGTGATGCACATACAATCCAGGGCAGAAGGCAATGTCTAAGTGTCATCTAAATGTCTACTCAGGGTCATGAGATGCTTTTAAGATGAGCCATGTATCACTTACGGACGCAGTGCCACCCCGCAGGCACGTCAGCACCGCAGGGCTCCCAGCCCAGTCCCAGGCCAGGGCTACCCAGAAGGGACAGAAGTCACTTCAGAAAAATAAAAACATTTTCCTTGTGAAATAGCCCCCCCCAGATGTCACCTAGACCTGCCTGAAAAGTCGCTTTGAACTTGCCCTGGGGTTATTTCATCTCTTTTATATGGGAATTTGTTAGGAGTCGAAAAGTTCAGTCTCGAAAAGACAAGGCAGAAACAATTCCTCCGCCTTTTTCTCAATGTGTTCATCACAGCTCCCACGCACCCGCCCTGGAGCTGGGGCTCCTGCCCACGCTCAGCAGAGGACACCTCGCAGTGATGGGGCTGCGACGCCACAAATTCCTGGTCCAACTGGACCATCATCAGTGGTGTGACATTGCAAGGTCCCTGCCCACCAGCCAGTTGAACTTCAAAGCAGAGACCGCTCCATCACACCGGCTTGGAACTGGACTCAGAGCACCATATAGATTGAAAGTGTCCAGTCCAACTGTCCTACCCAAAGCAACACCAGTTTTGAAGTTAAAATTAAGTTGCTCAGGGCTTTGTCCAGATGGGTTTTGAATACCCTGATTTAAATACCTCAGCTTGCCCAAGGAGATCTTTACAATGCTGTGTTTGAGACCTCCAGCTCACAAAGGACCTCATTTTATCGAGTCTTACCCCAGAGGAGAGGAACTTCCCAGACCACCGCACCGCTGCATTATGGCATGGCCTACACACCTTCTGACCAGAACAGGAACCCAGTGTGCGACGCGCTCTTACACCTGGGACGGGAGACAACACAAACCACCACTGCGAGCACTAACCGACCTGCACACAGACTCACAGAATGTCGGGGTTGGAAGGGACCTCTGGAGATCATCTCCTCCAACCCCCGGCCACAGCAGGGTCACCCACAGCAGGGGGCACAGGAACGCGTCCAGGCGGGGTTGGGATGTCTCCAGAGACGGAGACTCCCCCATCTCTCTGGGCAGCCTGTGCCAGGGCTCTGCCACCCTCACAGCAAAGAAGTTCCTCCTCGTCTTGAGATGGAACTTCCCGTGGGCAAGTTTGTGCCCGTTACCCCTTGTCCTGTCCCCGGGCACCACTGAGAAGAGCCTGGCCCCATCCTCCTGACACCCCCCCTTTCAGTATTTATCAGCGTTGATAAGATCCCCCCTCAGGCATCTTTTTTCCAGCCTGAAGAGCCCCAAATCCCTCAGCCTTTCCTCATCAGAGAGGTGTTCCAGTGCCCTCAGCATCTTGGCAGCCCTTTGCTGTCCCCTCTCCAGCAGTTCCCTGTCCTTCTGGAACCGGGGAGCCCAGAGCTGGACACAGATCACTGCACACTCCATTGCCCCCTGCGTTGTTAGCTCAGCTCAGTCCCGCTTTAGGCAGTTTAAATACAAGGGGTCACGTCTCCAAGCCACCAAGGACTTTTCTTGGCTCATGGAGGCTCACAAGCCTAGACGCTTCCCCATTTGTTGTTACTCCATGGAAGCAAATAAGCTCTTGAGCCGCGGATGTGCAGTCGATTGATTCATACATCACTGGGGAGAGGCACAGGCATTTCTGCAACACATTCTGTGCAGCAGCCGCGAGCTGCAATGCGGTGTCATCAGATAAATCTGTTACTCCGTGCTGGAAAACCATTTGGATTGCGCTCAAATTCTCAAACTTCCAACTGGGTTCCAGGCACTATTTTTGACTTACAACAATGGGGAGCCGTTTCATAAATTCCCACTGGAGAGAGGCCTCGGTGCCTTCTCTCTCCCCAGGCAATTTCGAGGCCGTGCTCTGCGGGAAGGCTCTCTGCTCGGTTGACGGCTGGGAAGCCTTGTTCTCCAGGTCCTGCTGCGCCTTAGACAGCAGTGGCTCCTCAATGGGGTGCAGACACAGTTCTGCACGACCAGCAAGGGTCGTAGACCTGAGCATACTCCTCCCCATCCTCGCCTCCCCTTCCTGACCATGGCAACCTGTCCCGTGTGTCAAGGTAGGTACCAGGAACGGAGCCCACGGTCCTGGTGCTGCAGATGAAGAACTGGGTGGCACAGGAGCTGCACCCATTACGAGATGGTTGATCCCAGGTGGGAGGGTCATCCCATGAGCTCCTCCAGGAGCAAAGGCCATTTTCGAGCAGGGACCACTGACGTGGCTGCTCAGGCTCCTGCCCCAGCTCACACCCAGCGCTCTGCTGCATCAAGACCTACAACAGCCCTTCCACCAGCTTCCGTTTTGTTTGTAGCACTTGGGATGGGGATGAAGACCCTGGCTTGGATGTGTTCATAGAAACCTTTTGAGTAGCTCAAACATAACCGCTCGGTGCCCTAGGACATTGAGCCGAGCCTCCAGGTGCCCGTCCAAGAAGTCACGGATCTGTAGGCGGCCCCTGTTGTAACCACCCCCCCACACAGGGATGTCTCAGATACCCTGGGCCAACATCTGGTGGTTGAGCTGAGCCCTTGTAGGCTGCTAGGCAGAAAGAGAGGAGGAGAGAACCCCGGGGAGGCTTTGCAGCTCGCAGACAGATGAACGCGGGATGAGACCCAGGCATCCCGCCAGCCGCGCCGGCAGCCGCCGCCTCAGCCTGCTCCGGCTCTGTTTAACCATAACCACAGACTTAAATAGTTGTCTTGGCTGACTGGGGCCCCGCTTTCCCCCCAGGAGTCTGGATGCTCTTTCCGAGGCAGCTCAAGCCTGGCAGGTCCCTGCCAGGGTTCCATTCCTGCCAGCCTCCCTCAGCCCCTGCCAGCTCTGCCCCAGCGCTCGGTGGTTCCGCGCATGCCTCCAGTACGGCTCGCAAGGCAATTTCCCTCTTGGCAGAAGCCATGTTGCTGCGGGTGCTGCTTTTCGTGGCTTGACTTGCCCCCTCCAGAGGTGAACTGGTCCACACAGATCCCCCGCAAGCTCCGAGGTGCTCACGGGGACCCAGCACTGAAACACCATCACCCCAAATGCAGCCTCCACACCACGTCCCACAGGCCCCGCTCCACCTAGACCTCAGCCCAAGCAGGTGATGGCACCTCAGGCTTAGAGAACAACCTGGGCCACCAACACACAACCGTCATTTAGCCCTGGAGGCCTCTAAAATCACGTGGCACCTCCACTTTGGGTCACGCAATTCCAGTCTAGGATCCTCTTTATAGTGCAAAGGAGTTGGACTAAGAGCACCGTTGGCTGGAGCCAGCTTCCTCCACACTCACCCAAGGACGCAAGTGCCGGGGGCTGAGGAAGCGGCACAGAGGGGCTGCTCTGGGAAGGGGACTCACCCTCCCAGATCCCTGACTCCATCATCTCCCCACCACAATGCCTTGGCACTAAAGTAGCCATGGTATATCACTCCTGGACACCCACCACCTTAACGTATCTGCAAGTCTGCAGATAAGGGGGTCCTGCAGAGGACCCAAGGAGCTGGAATATCACCCCAACCCCAACAACAAACGATGGGCTTGGGGAAGTCGCATGGGAAGGCAAAGTCAGCATTTTGGAAACAATGAGACCAGAGCTCCTTGGGCCCCCCTGAAACATCCAGACAGCAGCAAGAGGAATCATGATGTCAAACAGAAAAATTAAACAGTGAAATAGGGACCACTGGGCTCTTGTTGGGGATACACGGTCTTCTCTGGAACATTCCTTGAAGCAAAATAAAGGTAAAACATCCAAAAGAAGGGCAGGCTGGGCTTCACCAGGAGACATCACACCACTGAGCAGCTCCCAGTCAACGGAGCTGCACTGACCTTCATGATTCATGAAACTTGGCACAACGCCTCAGCCATGGAAATGTCTAGAAGGAAACCCAGCCATGTTCCAGCAAAGGGCAGCCACCGCCACCATCTTCAATCGATTTGGTCATGGAAAATCTGTAATTTACAGGGCGAACTGTGACTGTTCAGCTCTAATGTGATTTCTACTTTAATATACAGCATGAAGGCTGGAAACCCACCAAAGGTGCAAATGGACGTCAGAGCGCTGCTGAAAACAAAGAACTGAGGGAAATATGAAAGGTCAAACGGTATAAATCTGTCCCCAGCACCAAGATTCATTGCAAAGGCCAGGAACTTATTATCGCTAGAGCTGTCCAGGAGGAAAAAAGAAATCTCAGGAGGATGGAGTAAAGCAGGATCAGCTGCCACGGCAGCCTTTGCAGAGCAGCTGTAGAGCAGCACGTGAGGAGAGGTGCCCATGAGCTACCTATGGTCAAACCTTGGGGATGTTGGGTGTGAAGAGCATCTTAGAGCAAACAGGAAAAGGAGAGCCCTACTCAGCCCTGAACAAGCCTTGGCAGCATAGAAATGACTCTCATTTAGGGACCACCTCCAGCAATGGATCCTCTTCCTCCGTCTTCCTCTTTGGAAAGGCGAAGGATGAGCCCAAAGGGCTTGGGTCTGTCTGACGTGGCTGCAGAGAGGCTCCACTGCTCAGCCTCTTCCTCTTGGAGAGCAGAAGCGTCCTCTGTCACCTGCAGCAGTTGGAAGAGGTTGATTATGACCACAGAGGATCTGGAAGTGCCGGCAACGCCAAGAAGGAAGCGACGGCTGCCCGTGCTCCGCTTGCAATGCAGCAACATCATCTTTTGGTGTGGGACAGGCTGGGGAGCAGGTGGAAGGGACCTCTCACCCCAGGGGAAGGCTGGTGTACCCCACTGTCCCAGAGTAGTGCAGGGCTTGCTATCCCACCCGTAGGACTCCCACCAGGAGTCCGGGGGGAAAAGATTTAGCCCAGGATGGAGAGAATCAGGGCAAACCCCGCCGGCGACAGCACCCAGCCCACCCAACGCTCCCAAACGCTCCCACACATCGGGGTGGTGGTAGCACCTTGCGAGGCTCAAGGCATGGCTCGATCCGTAGCAAGCCAGAGCAGAAACAGCACGAGAGGTTGTTTATTACAGTCATGGTCACTTAACTGGCTTAAATGAGTATTTAGGAGCTATTACAGTGAATCATGGCTGTGTCTGATCTGAATACACACAGCGGGAGCCATTGCAGCCAGGCTAAGAATTAGCTGGCAAAGATAAATGAAGAAAAATTAGAGCCTGGAGATGACCAAGGAAAATATTTTTCCGTTTCAGGTGATGCACAAGGAAAACGGGGGGAGTTATTTGAGGAGCTCGTGGCTGACTGTCCCATCAAGCAGCACGTGGCCAAGAACTCCCCAGCTTCCAGAACCCTGCAGTGTTGTGTGGCAGCTTCAGGGTGGACCAGGCTAAAACACTGGGAATCAGTCAACACCAGCACACCTGAGTGCCAGAGGGAGGGGACACGGACCGAGACAAGTCACCTCACTGAAACAGCCATTCCGGTTTCTTTTGGATTTATAAGTTTCTCTTGAGCCGAGGCGTTCACAGCATCCCACGGGGCAGGAGCATCCCTGATCCGGTCCAGAGGTGAGAGCATTCAGGCAGCACAGCCCCAGAGCCGCCCCGGGCAGTCCTGGATCCTGCACAAACCAGCAAATGAGAGATTTATTTATAACAACGGTAATCACAGAGTTACAACAGCAGGAGGAATGGGATGAGCTATGAATATTCATAGCCAAACCTCATAGCCCAGGGCCAATGAGCAAAATCTTCTGGGAATGGCTTGTGAGTAACCAATTTGGGGTTGATTTTTCCATGCATATCAAAAAATATGGAACTCATTTCTTAAGCAAGTTCTCATCCTGAACTCATATCTTCTCCAAAGAGAGAGCCGTCAAGAATGGAAGGCTGGTAAAAAATGGAAGGCTGTAGCTGTACCGACGTTGATACCTGACAGCAAGGGCTTCTGGCAGCAGATGGAAGCGCCCAGCATCTGAAATTCAGATCATATTCACCAAATCCCACACCTGAATTTTGAGGACAGCCCCCGCCACGTTCCTGAATGTTGGCCTGACTTGTGGCAACCCAGTGGCAGGAGGAAAGGCATCCTGTGTCCAACGTGACTGTACAACTCCTGCAGTTCTGCTCACACGGAGCCGCCGGGGGGGAATCGCACCCCCAGGTGATCCCACCTCTTCAAGCCCGGCTCATTTCCCAGTACAGCCCCAATAAAGCCCAGCTTCATCAGCATCGGTTACTCCAAACGACGGCAGCTTCCCGATGAACCCAACACACTCCTCTCCATCCTGCCGGCTCCCCCGGCACGCCTCACAGCACCGGATTTGTCAGAGGCCACCAAGGGATGTGTTTATCACTCTGACACCGCTGGGACAAGCTAAAGTGATTCCATTCATCTCGGAGGAGTCGCAGGCTGACAGCCCGGCTGCGCAGGGGATGCAGAGGAGGTGGCCGTGGCCCCCAGCTCGGTCCCCGCTGCGTTTGCCAAACACAACGGCCCACCGCAGCCTTGGCCAAGGGGCTTTGGCCAACCGTCACCTTCTTGCCACCTCGTTGCTACCAGAGGGTCTCTCGATTACCCTGCCATCGTGAGAAAAAAGAGGAAGAAGTCAAGTTCAGCCTTCCAGGGCTGGATCAACAGCGTGACAGCAAACTCCCCGAGCGTGCGTTAGTCTGCCTAGGGATGGACACAAGGCTCATGCCCTGTCTGGAGGTGAGGTTTCAGAGCGGCTCTCACCGTGCTCAGAGACACAGGGAGACCGTATCAGGGAGGAAAATGGAGAAGCCACCAGGGTTCCGTGCTCTGGCCAAGCCAGGAAAGACACCAAGCCCGGTCCTGCAGAATCAGCCTGCCCTGTCGATCCGCCCTGCACGTCTCTGGCCAGGGTTCGATGGGGAGTGAAGCCAGGACACTGTCGGGGGGACGAGCGTCACAAGCTTTAGCGTTCCCATCTAAACCCTGCACGTCCTTATCGCCTACCACAAAACCCAGACCTGGTTCCGGGGCCCACGAGCCAGCAGAAGCACAAGATGGAAGATGGGCAGCGGCGGGGAATGAGGGGCTGCCAAATCCCCCCACCAGCCAAGTCCACTCCAGCCACGGCACTGACACTCTCCAACACAGCCTTGAGGAGCAGAAGCCCTTTCCCAGCCTTGCCGTAAGCCCCAGGGAGGGGTTGGGGTTGTAGCCTGGCAGATTCCCTGCCAAGGGAACGGTGGCTTTGGTGCCAACCGGGCTCCCCGGTTGGACCTGGCAGCCCTGATGTCCTCTGCAGCCCAGCGCCGGGGCGTGTGGGTGCTCACACACCTCCGCCAGGAGGGTGAGCTGCCCAGAGAGCTTATTTTGAGGAGAAAAGCACAGAGGAGTTACCACAAGGAGCGTTTTGCTTCAATCCCAGCTGTCTCCCTGTGAGCAAATTGATTGCTTCTACCAGTCCCACAAATCAATCTGTCTAATTAGACAGCGGCCGGCTCCTTCCACACATCAGCGGCCATGGGCAACACCGGGGATTAAAAAGTCTCATCACGGAGAAGCCGACGGTGCTTCTGAGCACGAGCGGGGGTAACGTGGGATATGGTCTTGCTCCATCATCTCCTTCCCACGGACAGAGCATCGTGGGGGACCAGCATCAGCCCCAGCCCCTCCGCCTGCCCCACAGGGCCCGGGGCAGAGGGGAGCATCTCGCTTTGCTTCGGATATGATTTAATTCGAGCAGCCCCCACTGCCCGAGCAGCCCAGACCAGTAGGGACTGGGGGGGATGTGGGGACATCCCAGCCTGGCCAGGACCTGCATCCACCATGGAAAAGCAACCATGCCAAGGGAATGTTTTAGGGAAGGATGGAAAACGCAGGGTCTAACCACACTAATGCTGTCTCCTGAAATTGCTATTTGCCTTGAAATCATTCGGTTATTCATGGGAATGTCTGAGAACATTTGTCAAGGAAATCACAGAATCTTCTAGGTTGGAAGGGAGCTTTAAGATCGAGTTCAACCATCAAATACCAACACATTTCCCGTATTGGGTCAAATCCACCCATGGAGGGAAGTGGGCAGGGTTTCCACAAAAGCCTGAAATTTTCCACTTCAAATGCCCACAATAAATGTTGCCACTTCCATCAAAGTTTTGTACGAAAAGCCAATTCCCAACAGCCGTAGCGACACATTTCTTATTTGTTTGTTTGTTTATGATTTCTAAATAGAGCCTCTGCCCATAAAAATTATTTAATTTCCTGAAAATAATGATCCATCTTTCGAGAGTTTTGGCAAATCCTGGGAGGGAAAAAAACCCACCAATCCGAGCTTGTCCCTGGGCTGTGCAGTGCTGCATCCCCCCCCCCCGCCCCCCCATGGGATGCTGGCAGCCGCAACGATGGACCAGCACCCGGTCACCCCCTGTCCCTGCTCGGGGACAGGGAGCAGGAGCTTGGGGGTGACTCTCCTGCAGGTCCTCAGCAGGGTCAGCTGCCTCCTCCGAGTGCTAATCCTGGGCTGGATCCCTGCCTGCGGGGGGTGACTTGGACCCCCCCCCACCTGGAGATGGGGCTCTTTCCTGGGTGGGGGGAGCTCATCCAGGGTGTCAAACGGCCCCGTTGGGCTCTCGCACGTTCCGTCTGCTGCAGACTCGTGCCCCCCCTTACTCCCGCCCAGGCCCTACGGAATCACTCGGGATAAACGCAAGAGCCTGTTTGTACCTGATGAGTAATTGGGCAGCGTTTTGTCACCCAGGGTAATTGCCGTGTCCCCCCGCAGCGACCTCAGCACCGCCTCCTGCCCTGCAGCACTCAGCCTCCCCAGGCTCGTTAAACACCCCGACACACCGCTGTTAATTGGCTTAGCCCAAAACCCCTCCACTTTGGCAGGGTTCAGGCCCTAATTACAGCAAATTATCCTTCATTCATTATTAACGAAATGCAAATCCACATGAGCAAACAGTCCCCAGGGTTCAGGATGCAAGGCTGCGGTGTCTCCTCCTGTCAGCTCTTGGGGGGAAGGATGGTTATTGTCCCCAAGCCACTGGTGTCCCCGAGCCATGGTGCCAGTCTGGTGGGTCTGCACTGATTTGGGGCCACACACCAGGGCACTGAAGGGGGGTGGGGGGGATCTTCTCCCCACAGCAGATCTTGGCAGCTGGAGGGGGCCATGGGGAGCCAGGCTGTCCCGGCAGCATGCCCAGAGCAATCCACCCCATCCCCTCAGGTCCTGCTGTCCCTCTCCCGCTTCCCAGTTTGGCCTTTGTCTTCTCAGAGCCCTCCCCAGTCTGTTATTTTCCGCCACGCTGGGGCGCTGCCCTCGCGGAGGCCAAATCCAGCCCCTGCTGCGGCCGACAGAGGGGTTCAGCTGTGCTCATGGCACCATGGGCTCCACCAACTCTCCGCATCCCTCCCCCCCAAGATATTACCTGCCCCCAAAATGCAACGTTCTCTCTGCCAGCCCCGCAAGAGCCCTGCCGGGGCCACAGCAAGCTGCTCCGCCACCTCTGAGCCCCCTGCAATGCTGCTGCTGCTCCACGAAGTTGGCTCAACCCGAGCTTTCATACACAGAGCATGAGCAAGGAGCTCAGGAGGTGAGAGGACTTCCCTCTCCGCCGGCTGAGCATCCTCAGCCAGCACCCAGGATGGAGAACGGCGCAGCTCAGGGCCAGAGAGGACCCAGACGTGTCTCTGGCGAGAGGCTGGACACTGGTTAAACAGGTCCCATCACCACTATCCTCAGCACCAGCCGCAACCCAAGCCCTCCATCGAGGACAGAGCGGATACACCCAGGCCTCCCACAGGCCCTTGGTCTGAGCTTGCGAACTCCTGCCGCAGGCAGCCCCTGCTCCCCTGTCCCACAGCCTGCTCACAGCCCCCCCAGCACCTCCAGCCACCACTTCCCCAGCCCCGCAGCACGGGAAGGAGCTGATGTGCGGTGCCTCGTCGGGAAACCGGGCGAGAAACACATCTGCCAGCCTCTTACAGCGCAGATCACGGCCAGGTAATTGGGAACAGGCTCAGCAGAGCAGAACTGAGCCCCCAGATACAGTGGGCTCAGCCCCTACTGCCCTGATCTGACACCCTGCTAATAGAGAGACGTGCGTTAAATAACCCCCCGCACCGAGCCAAGCAGCGGCAGCTCCGAAGGGCTGCCAGGAACCAGAACAGGCTGGTGTGACAAGGACGGCGATGTCCCCGAACACCAGGGTTGGGTTAATTCCCCCCCATTCAAACAAATATCCTTGTGGGGTGGGCAACGTTAGATCTCGTGTGCTTCTGGTGGCACACTGACCCCCTGCCAGCAGCCGCGTCCCACCTTCTCCTGCCACTTTCTTCTCATTGAGGAAAAGGAGCAGTTGCCCTTTGCAGAGCCAAAAGCTCCAAGCAAACGACAGGCTGAGCTCACTGTGCCACAGGGACAAGCCCGTCCCTCACCACCAGACACCAGCACTGACCTGGGATCACAGAGTCACAGAATGTCGGGGTTGGAAGGGACCTCTGGAGATCATCTCCTCCAACCCCCGGCCACAGCAGGGTCACCCACAGCAGGGGGCACAGGAACGCGTCCAGGCGGGGTTGGAATGTCTCCAGAGACGGAGACTCCCCCACCTCTCTGGGCAGCCTGTGCCAGGGCTCTGCCACCCTCACAGCAAAGAAGTTCCTCCTCGTCTTGAGATGGAACTTCCCATGGGCAAGTTTGTGCCCGTTACCCCTTGTCCTGTCCCCAGGCACCACTGAGAAGAGCCTGGCCCCATCCTCCTGACACCCCCCCTTTCAGTATTTATCAGCGTCGATAAGATCCCCCTCAGGCGTCTTTTTTCCAGCCTGAAGAGCCCTAAATCCCTCAGCCTTTCCTCATCAGAGAGGTGTTCCAGTGCCCTCAGCATCTTGGCAGCCCTTTGCTGTCCCCTCTCCAGCAGTTCCCTGTCCTTCTGGAACTGGGGAGCCCAGAACTGGACATCCCTGCTTGAGGAACAGGGAGCTCTGGCCAAAATTGTTCCTGTGTCTGCCTCGTCCCTGCTGGGCCAGGGTCCCGACGCCGAGCCCTGTGCTGCGGCAGTGGCCGGGCTCTGCAGCCCAGGAGTTTAAAGCACACTCCAACGCAGCCTAGTGGCCACTGTCACATTGCCCCAGAACAGCCAAGACCACAAAAACCAGCTCCAGCATCCCATGGCCATGAGCAGCAATCAGGATGCCGAGGACACCTCCAAGCACCGTCCCATGGCAGAGCCGTCCGTCTCAGGGAGCCCTGCAAAGAGCCGGGGAGCCTCTGGCTGTGGCCACCGTGGGATGTGACACCCTTTGGGACAAGGTCCTGCTCCCCCTGGCCTTTCCAGCATGATGGCCAGGTTCAGGGTGCTCTCCCCAAAGGAGGAGGGGTGAAGAGCATCCGTTGCCACCAGGACCCAGTGCCGGGGCTGGCTCATGTGCTGGCACAAAGGGTTCACCACTAAATATCTCTCCCAGGACTCCAGCGCTGCCGCGTCCCACCAACGCCGAACGCACGCCTACAGGAACAGCAGTGGGGACACACGGTCCCAGCCAGCTACCGATGGATCTCCGGCTCCAAAAGCCCTCGTCAAGCTGCCTGTTTTCATACTGACGGGGTACGGCGAGCAACCAGCTCCACAACAAAAGGTATTTAATATTTCAATAATTAAACCAGGCTTCACAAACACACGCACGCGGCACTCGGCAAAAGATAATATCGGATGTCATTAAATACGTTCGCAGAGCGTCGCCAAGAAAAATAGCAATGATCTCAAAGCTGTAGTGCAACGAGACCTGTGAAACGGACTCTGGTGCTGGAGGAGGGACAAGAAAATTTGGGGCTGCGGGAAGAGTCTCGTTGCGAAAAGCAGCAGTAATGACAGCTTCTCTGCAGTCAGTAATTCAGGGAAAGACATAAATCTCTTTTTTCAATATACAGAATCAATGTGGTGGTAAAATTATTAAAGTGGGTTAACGCGGCATCGACTTAAGAGATTTACGACGTTGTCACAACGATCCCAAATCTCTTTATCAAACGGAAGAGTTTTCAAAACACCTCTGCGTATAAGAACAAGGGACTGCCAGAGCAGTTTACATTATTATTATTATTATTGTATTTAATTCCCAGCGGACCAGGCTGGAGAGGCTGAGCCCCCAGACGCAGCCCGTGGGTGCAGATCTCCCCGTCCTGGGTGCTCTCCCTCTACCAATTTAGCTCATTATCTTTTTTTAGAGAGATTTATAAGCACCACCAAGATCTCGCCACACACCAATGCCTTTACAGCAGTGCCGTCGTGGCGGCTGCCAGCAAGCCCAGGCCTGCGCGGCGCTACTATAACTCAGCGCCGCAAAATATTTACAGCCCACTGTAAATCTGCTCACTCATGAGAAGTGTTTAAAAATAATTTAAAATCCTCTCCCTGCTCTGCGCAGGCTGAGCACCGCCTTTCTATCCAAAACTATCTGCACCTCCCAGGAGATTGCTACTTGTAATTACTTCTGAAAAAAAAAAAAAATAAGTCCCAAGATCATTATACTTTAGCTCTTGGGATAATTAATTAAGTTACACTTCCCACTGAGATGCAACAAGTGAAGTCTCTCCGCTGTCCCTTCAGCCGTTGCTGTTCGGGGACGAGGAATGTCCCAGGACAAGGGAGAAACGGGTTCCTCCTCGGGCAGGATGCTGCCTCCAGACCCACCTTCCCGCATGCTATGGAGGATGCTTGTCATGACCCACGAGATGTGGGGAAAGAGGTTCCAAAAGCCTGTTGAGCAGCGAGACTCCCACTCCCACCCCATCCCGGCAAGGCTCTGCCGAGCAGAGCGGCAGACGCGGCATGACCAGAGCTCCACCTCAGCCCCCGGCAGCACCCAAAGGGATGGGGGGTGCGGAGCGCCCGGCGCCATCCCAGTCTGAGCTTGGGCAAGGGTTTGGGAGAGGAAGAGCCAGGCAGCCAGAGCCTCCACCTCTCCCGCAACCACCAGGGATCTCTGAGCTGAGCAGAGCCTGGGGATGGTTCATTCCAGCGGCTGCGAGTGCTGCTGCTGCTTGAAGCGATGCCGTGAAATGCCGAAGTTAAGACTCAATAGCCTTGGTGGGAATGTAGACAGGAAGACATTAATTAAGCATGGTAATCAATGGTGGCCCCTGTACAAACTAGAGGATAAGGAAAAATGGCCCTTTAACGGATCTTTGAATTACAATACTGTTTTGCAGTTGATGTTGGTTTTACGGAGATCTGGATTACAGAGATAGGATTTGGAATTCCCTCCTCCACCCGAGGGTTTGTCCCCCGAACGCCCGACATCACCATCTGAAGCAGATAATAGTAGTAGGGAGGGGGGAGAAGCTTTTACTCCAATTACAGCACGGACCAGGTGTAAAATCAAGACAGATCCACAAATCATAGCCCCGCTGCGGGAGGTAACGGGGCACGACGACCAGCTAGAGTAAAAATTCCCTTTTCCACTGATTTAGATGCTTGGAAAGAAATAGCTAAAGGGTATCGGGATGACTCCTCTAAAGTGGCAAAATGGTTTGAGTTGATAGTCAAAAATCAAGATCCTGATTGGTCAGATGTAGATTTAATCTTGGGAGAGATGACTGAAACAGAAAAACATTTAGTGTTAAAACCAGCACGAACCCACGTGCAAGCTCAAATTACTGGGGGAGCTTTACAATTGGGGGTGCCAGAACTGATGCCGTGGGGGGCTCTGACCCAGCTCACCAGCGTGCTCACGGGGAACAGCAATCCCCGGCTTCCCGGGCCCGGGATCATGCACCAATTTTGCTGAAAAAACCAAGAGGCGGATTTAGCACAGTCACCTTGAATCCCCAGGTGAGCAACAAACCCACGCTGCAGACCAGACTACCGCGAACACCCGGCAGACGCAGCACTCGCTGCTACGGAACTCGGGGTGGTAAACCCTCACTCCTCCACGCCTTAAATCTCATTTCTTTTTACTAATTACCTTCATGTCACTGCACCTTTGCAGAAAAGCTGCTAACGAGCAGTGAGCAAGACAGCAGCTGAAGGAAACATCCCATGCAGCAGACCCAAAGTTGCGGCAGCTGTCCTGGGCAGACCAATTATTTTTACATTCTGAATTCGGATCTTTTTTACCCCAACACCAGTTTAAACAAAGTGAAAAGCACGCTGAGGAAAAGAAGTTTTGTGCATGCTTCACAGAAGCATCCCAAAAGACTTGGGCCGCAGGTTGCACAGACATACCCAGGCTGCTGTAGACTCCTGTCGGACCAGCGACTGAGGAAGCAGCGCAGATGACGACCAGTCTTTATTTTCGGAGGCCGCAATTTCTGCATAATCTCGTCGGTGAGACTTTCTCCATCCCCGCTGAGGTTCAAGAAGCATCTCAAAGACACTCAGTGTCAACACTGCATGTGGACTCAGTGGTCCAGACGCTGAAATAAAGGCTGAGTCTCTGCACACACGATACAGGCGGTGTGCGGAGATGACGGGATCTGTCCCAGAAAGAGCCCCACCGAACGAAGCCCACATCATTCATCTGCCACTTCTGAACGCAGGCAGGCACAGGCATTCCCGATTTCATACGCGATTTGTACATTGTGTAATTTATTCTGCTCAGATCTTTAGTTTGTGTACCAGTGCTCGAGATATTTAAGTAAAAATCTGAAATTATTTCACTGGAAGAAAATTTGCGTGATGAGGGAGGCAGCAGGGACCGTGTCCCACCCGGAGCCTGCCCCAGGAGAGACAGACATTCCCAGCCAGACAGCAGGTCTGCGCATCTTCTAAGGGGACAGGGCAGACTCTGCTATTGAATTTGCCACACTCATCGCCTCACGCTCCAAGAAAGCCGCTCGAGTTAAATGTCTCACCCAAGGGCTGTGAGATAATCCCATTTTCCTCCAAAGGAACTGATCCGGACGCTGACAAGAAAGGAAGAACTGGCAATTATTCTGTTTGATCATAATGTCAAGGAAGTGCTGTCCTGCATCCCGCTGGGTTGTGCACCGGCAGAACACGGCAGCAGATCAGTCCTTTGATCTCCTACTCTGTGATCAATTTTCCCCCCCACAACAACCTCACTTTCCATTAAGGGGAGGGAGGCAGCTGACGCACTGACCCACACCACAGCCCCCAAACTCAGCCTCCAGCAGAAGCCCAGAGCCAAGGGTCCATGTGAGTGTGCCAGCAGCTCACCCTCTGACGCCTCCCAGTTGCTACCGGGGACTCCCAGGCCAAGTGTGTCACTCCCCTGAAGCACAGGTTCCATCCGGTGAAGAAAGCCGTGCTCGTAATGCACTTTACGCAGTAGGTGTGTGAACTGCACCCTCTTTTCTCATCTCGCATTATACCTGAGGTGATACTCTACCTGTTATTGCATTTTTTTTACTCATTTATCGTTACTCTGCCCATCCCTCCTCCTCCTGACCACTGCTCTAGCTCTGCTTGCTTCCTCCTAGCCAGTTACAGCCTGTCTCCTCCACACCACCAGATTAACCCAGCAGAGAAATCATAGAATCACAGGGTTGGCAGGGACCTCTGGAGACCATCTCCTCCAACCCCCGGCCACAGCAGGGTCACCCAGAGCAGGCTGCACAGGAACGCGACCAGGTGGGTTTTGAGTGTCTCCAGAGAAGGAGACTCCACCACCTCTCTGGGCAGCCTGTGCCAGTGCACAACTCCAAATGCAGTTGTGCGTCCTTTAGTGGTACCAGCTGACAGAATGAACAGAACACCAGAAACAACAATGTTCCCCCTGCAAAGCTGTGGATATATAAATATTATCATGGGCAGCGAACTCCACCCTGGAACCGACCTTGAGAACCCACCTGATGATGCCAACATCTCCATCCTGACCCCGTTCCATGCCAACAAAGAGTCACGTGCAAAGTCCTGATTGTATTTGGTTTGGTAAAGTGCAAGACACTGCAGCAACAGAAGGCTTATTGGTGCAACTTTGTACAAGAGATGTATGTTAGCTAAGACCAACGTGCCATAAAAGCACCTCTACATTATTTTCAGGGATGCTTTGAGGCCACCAGAGGATGACAGCAGACAGGAATCAGACCTGTCACATCTCACTCTCCGATACCCACCTCCGTCCAACACTGGAAGCACTGGGAGACATACAGGACCCAAACCAGCCTCCTTCAGCCACAATTAAAAAAGGAGCCGACAGCAGCTGCAAGTGTCTTAGACCATTCACGTTGCAATCTACCGTACATCCTTACAGTGCAATACTACACAGCAAAGCGTAAGGCAGATATGTCAGACTCGTCCAGTTCATTATGGGGATTGGTATAACGAGGGCACACCGAATAGCCTGTTCTTCTGAAAAGGAGCCAATCTGGCCTCTCTCCCCCAGAGTCCATCATACAGCAGATTGGCGCGAGTTCAGAGACGGCGTTGCTTCAAGAGAGGTACAGGAAGCCCTTGGATGCGATTCTGCTCAGAGAACCTGCTCCGTGCTCGAGGAGGAAATGTCCAGTAACCTCCACGCAGCGTAGGGGTTGAGTTCATCCTGGTCTCTGCAGAGCGCCCACACGTACAGCATCCGCAGAACCTTGTCCTGGAAGGAAAATCCTGTCGTTAGAGCGTGCGTGATGCTCAGAGACCTCCTAGCTCAGCGCTGATGGGGACATGCTCCACGCTTCCTCCACAGATTGTCCTTGTCATTTTGCTCTCTAAGCCCAAAGGTCCCACATAAGAGTAGTATAATAAAATTTGACCTTATTTTTAAATACAAATTTCTGGTTTCAAATTGGTCAGCCGCCAGGCTGCGCTGCTCTCTGTAACCTTCCATCAAGTTGAGGCTCTTTCCCGTGGCTGTTCCCCGTCGGCCCGTGAGCCGCATCCCCTCCCCACCGCTGTGTCGCTAGCTCTCACCCTTCAATGTCAGCAGCTCAAATTATCCAGAAATTATCACCACCAGGTCTGAGGAGAGACCGAGAGCAAAAAAAGCCAACATTTATCAATGAAAATCAGATCGTATCAAGTCCAGCCACAGACACACGTTAATTCTGCGGTCAAATCTTTGCTGTGCAAACACCGCTTTCACCATACGGGGTTATAGACTGAAAAAAAACCCCAAACCTATAAGCTTTTCCATCTTTTCTATCCTTGATGCATGGAATGAGAACGCCAGCAGTTTTGTTCATAATAAGTGAATAAGGATGAAAGCCGCGTCTCAGCACATCCTGAGGCCATCACTCATGGTCTTATGAAAACAACTCCCTGAAGAGTCCCCGCAGCTGCCGGTGCCAAAGTCCCTGACTCTCCCGGGAGAGAGGTGACACTGCCATCGGAGACGGGGCTGCCAAGAGCCCAAATCTGGCACAGTGTCACGGAGCCGTTCCGCAAATCAAAGGTTACTTTGATTTTATCATTTAACCATTAACCAGGGAGAGTCTTCGCTCTGATAAGGAAGTATCACTGAGGGATCAGGCTGTGTGTTGGCTCAGCTCCCGGGTGTGTACTGAACGACCACATTTTTGATCAAATGTGTCAATCTTTATAGGTTATAATTTAGGCACATGAATGCGAGGGGGGAGACTTCCTGTACCAGACCAGTCATTAGAAAACTAATGCTTTAGAAATATCACATATCGTAAAGTCGCTTGGTTTTTTTCTTTCCTCACTCAGCGTTTCAGCAGATTAACTTGCTTCGGCTCTGCTCAGCAGCGTTACGAGTGATTGAAAACTTGAGTCATGCAGATGTTTGGGATACGTCAGAAGGAAGAGCAGAGGGGACAAGAAAAGAAAAACACCAAAACTTTTGCCTGCTGGAGGCAGGCTGTACATGGATATTCTAGCTACGCTAACAGGTCTTTCCCGAGTACAAAACACTAAGCATAAGCTCAAGATGAAGGGGGTAACTGATTTAACACCATCAGTGAAACCTTAATTTGTACGATTTTTGTGATTTTCAAAGTTCATTTCATAAGATTGTGTATGAAAGGTCATTTAATCATACACTTCAGCATCAAAGCTCTGCTACATCTGGCAAAGTTTATGTTCTTGAACGCGGGATTTCTGAAGGGATGAAGAGCAGATAAGCTTAGAGTGGCTGGCGATCTCGCAGCGCGCAGTACTGAACAAGTGGCACGGCTTTCTTCCTGGAAACGAGACGTGATGAAACATCAAAATTCTGCCTTTCCAAAGCGGAGAGACTTCTGGGTTTCTGATCTGGTGCTTTTATTATTAATAGGGTACACCTTAATCCTCACTGTACAGTGCATGATGCTGCTGCATATATTCACAGAAAGTGGGACAGCAGACGGGCGGACTCCCAAATGCAGATTTCTAGCATGCAAGGCGAAACTTTGTCCTTTAATCCCAGAGTTTGCTGCGACAAACTGCATCCTGCCTCACTGCCCTTCAGCACCTCATCTGAAAAAGATTCCCTTGACTTCGCTCGATGGGTTTTCTAAGGCCTCGCCTTCCCAGATTGATTTTGCGGTGCTCCACAGGGGCGCCCAACATTAACTGCTCCTACGCCTGGTCCGACCCCATCACGGGCTGCCTGGTCTCCCCACATCTCACTGGGGCTGCGGGGACAGCAGTGGGGACTTTTAACAACTGCAACTAGGTAAAACACCGCCGCAATTACAAGCGTATTTCTCCTTAAAGAGTTCACAGTTCGAGGCTCCTTCTCCCTAGGCCATTTGTTCAATGCTCGGCAGGAGCAGCTCAGTAAGCACCAAATCCTCGTTACCAGCCAGCCTGCATCTGACGTTTGATTAAAGCTGAAGTTTTGTTTCCAATGGAGAATTTTAATGCATCTCCTTGATTTATTGCTGCTCCAGAGCAATCCGACAGCAAACGGACTTTGATATCCTGTTCAATAATTATCACATCAATATCTATCTTCTAGGAATGCAGTAATTTAATGCAAGAAATCACTGTATCAGCTGTTCCTCCCCTGCAGTTGACGTGACAGGTTATAAATCAGTCCAGATGGGCCCCATCATTAAAATTAGTCCCTTTTTTTGGTAAACTTACAGCCTGGACTAGAGAATGGTCACAAAAAGACAATATTTATTAAATGCATGTATTAATTTTAATGGAAGTCTGCTAGAAACTGCCAGCTCCAGGCATCTCACAATGTCCCCCATTATGCATCATTAAGCTACTTAAACATTGCACGGACACAATACAAGCCTGAGCCGTCTGGAGAGCGAGCCGCTCGAGAACAAAGGTATTCCAGAAAACGCACTGGCTCCTCGAACCTGCTGTGTCGTTAACTTTGGTAACGAGCATGTTCTGTGGTTCCATCTGACAGGCTCCAGTTAGCATCACTCCCAACGGAAGAGACAGGCTGGACTCGCCGTGCGAAAAGCTGAACCACAGTGAAGTACGATCCCCAGAGATGCCCAAGATTTGCTGCACAGCGGCCACTCCACAAATCACCCCGTGTCAGAGGTTCCCATTAGAAGCTGTATCATATACAGCATTTCATACAACTGGATACGGGAGAGTTTTGTGGAAGTAAAGGCTTGCAGCACTGTAAGATATTTTGTACTAGCATAGTGAGGCAGCGGCCAAAAACATTAACTTAGTGATTAGTTAGCACAGAAAGGACAAGGAGCTGTTGGAGCGGGGCCAGAGGAGGCCCCAGAGATGCTGGGAGGGCTGGAGCCCCTCTGCTGTGAGGACAGGCTGAGAGAGCTGGGGGTGTTCAGCCTGGAGAAGAGAAGGCTCCGGGGAGACCTTCCAGCCCCTTCCAGTCCCTAAAGGGGCTCCAAGAAAGCTGGGGAGGGACTCTGGAGCAGGGAGGGGAGCCATGGGACGAGGGGGAAGGGTTTGAAACTGGAAGAGGGGAGATTGAGATGAGATCTGAGGAAGAAACTCTTTGCTGTGAGGGCGGTGAGCCCCTGGCCCAGGTTGCCCAGAGAAGCTGTGGCTGCCCCATCCCTGGAGGGGTTCAAGGCCAGGTTGGACGGGGCTTGGAGCAACCTGGGCTGGTGGGAGGTGTCCCTGCCCAGGGCAGGGGGTGGCACTGGGTGGGCTTTACGGTCCCTTCCAACCCAAACCATTCCATGATTCTATGATTTTCCTCACCCCCTACAAATGACTTAACTCCAGCTCTGTTCTTATAGTGCCCTTTATGAAAGGAAAAGGGAGGAAAAAAAAGAACCGGAGCAGGTGGAAGCTGTGTGAGGGAGGCTTTAATCTACAGCAGGATAGTTCAATTCTGTCCCAGAGGGTGCCAAAGGAGCAGAACTCAGAGGCGATAACCACAGAATCATAGGGTTGGAAGGGACCTCTGGAGACCATCTCCTCCAACCCCCGGCCACAGCAGGGTCACCCACAGCAGGTGGCACAGGAACGCGTCCAGGCGGGGTTGGAATGTCTCCAGAGACGGAGACTCCCCCACCTCTCTGGGCAGCCTGTGCCAGGGCTCTGCCACCCTCACAGCAAAGAAGTTCCTCCTCAGGTTGAGATGGAACTTCCCATGGGCAAGTTTGTGCCTGTTACCTCTTGTCCTGGGAGCATCCTGCCCTACCGGAGGCCGGGACCGTGCTGGCCAGGCACGGCAGCAACTGGGAGGGAAAGCACTGCTGGTGGTCATACCTCCAGCTCCTCTCCTCACCATGAATTTAAAATATCCCTTTTTCTGTCCTTTCTAGACGTTTGCAGACTCTCCTCATATATGATAATTCCCAATTAATGGGTTGTAACACTTCAAGAGTCTGACAGGAATAAAGAGCCCACACTGGGCTTACCCACAAGATGGCATATCATTCGTAGCGGACACCCAGGGCTCCGGCTGCACCCAGATGGATCCGCACCGACCGAGACGACTAGCGGGGCACCCGGGGAAACCGCACGCAGCCCATGAGCATCACTTACCGGGTCACCTTCCACCACTTCCCCTGTCTGGTTCTTAATTACCATCACGACCTGAGCCTGGAAAGTGATGATTAATACTGGTCCCTGCTCCATCATCTTCCCCATGGCCAGCTGCAACGAAAGAAAATGCCGTTAGAAAACCGACGATTTCTGCAGATTAATGTTAAAGTATCAAGTATTTATCACAACTGCTATGGTTTGACACAGCTAACAACCCCGCCTTCTTCTCGAGCTGAATCTAGTTATTTTAATCAGGTTATACCTGCTTTGTTAATACAGATGGTGTAGACCTTATTGCAAAGCGTTTTCCCCAAAAACTTTCCCTGTACTTAAAAGCTTTCCCAAAATTGTTCTGAGAGTTTTCATCGTTTTTCCAAGTCTAAAAATCTGGGAAACAGGAACAAGCTCTGTTCCATTATTTCCAAATCAGAAACTAAAAATAGAAGAAACCTTACTCTTACCAAAAAAAAAATTACACTTTCTTCAGAAAGTACACCAACCAAAGTTTTTTTCTCTTGCTTTTAAATGAATTTTCGACATAAAGTTGTACAGAACTAGATACAAAGAACTAAGCAGCAGAAAGGCTTCAAGGTGAGAGCCTTTTGTTTGACGGGATTATTTTCTCTCTTCTAAGGTCACTCCATTAAATATTCCAAGAACTTACTAACCGAAAAGCAGAGAGGAACGGAAAATTAAGCTTTGTTTCCCAAAATTGCACATGGGTTTCAAGGAGGCCCAGGACCATATCACTGACTAGGCTGTATCCCTTACGGGCACCAAGACTTCCATACTGGTATTGCTTTATTATTTTTTAGTACTATGAACCCAAAAAAATCCTCTATAATCAAGACAGTATTTATATCATTCCTCCTACGCTAAGTTCAGAAACCCCGTTTCACAAGTCACATACTTAAAACTACATTTAGGCAGTCAATAATAATAAATAGTCCTGAGAAATATCAAGGATCCAAAATTCCATTAAATTTAAAGGCTGTAGTTCTCTAGTGGAGAAGAGCGTGCCTGCAAGTACCTGGAACATGAGTTCAGATGCTTATGTTTGAAAAACCCGTTTTTAATTTTAACGCTGCCAACTTTGCAGCATGTGAATTCCCTTAAATCTTCTAAATGCGGTTTGTTTTTTTTTTTTTTCCCCCCAAACTCACTGAACTGTTTTCCTGGATGAGATCACTCAACGTACTCCCATAAATCTCCTCTGGGGAAACGCATTTAAAAATTTAAACACACAACACCCTTTATCCCCCTTTCTCAAAATACAGACAGCGTAATAAGAACTGCACTCATTTATGTTCCATATCAATCGTTTTCCAGCTAAAATGTAATTTTCTTGAGAAATTTCATGCAAAAATACAGGTATCTAAAAGAAGTTAATAAGGAAATGTCTTCCCAGCCACCGCTCGGAATCCATGCGCAGCTCTATACTAATTAGCACCTACAGAGGAAAGAAGTTATTTAGCACACAATGAAATCACGTCTCCTAGACGATACAGAAAAACCTTTAATTTAAATAAGATGCTTCGAAAAAAGCAATCATGTTTATTACTTCCTTAGCTTTACTTCTGTTAGACCACATTATTTATCGCTGAAGATAATCAAGAGAATTGCAGATGCCACAGAAATTTTCCTGCTCATTTGGCACGTGTTTGCGGTTAGTATCCAGAGTTACCGAAGAAAGAGGAATCGTTTCCTCTGGACCCAGATGGAGGAGAGAAAATGAGAAGCCTATCACGACCAGAAGGCAAAACGGCCCTCGAACGAGGACCAGACGTTAGCTTTTTGTGTTAGGAGATGCCCTGTAGATGATCTTCTTGCGCCCTGTGAAGATACACGGTCATTAATCAAGTCAGTTCCCGCTGCTCTTTTGCAGGGTTACGCAGGTCAGACCAAGTCTCTTGCCGCAGGGCATTTCCTCACGTGTTTCTGGAGCTCTCCTGCACCCACTCCAGGTTTTTAATGATGTGAGCACAAAAGGAGAGACTCCCACAAAGGGCAGCAGATACAGAAAAGCCACTATCAGCAGTCCGCCCTTCAGCGACCCACCAGCAGCATCAGGTTTTATTAGCTCTTTTGTCCATGATGTTGCTGAATTCTTCCTGACTTCTTGGCTTACAGGGGTGTGACCGCAAGTAAGCAACATCTGTCCAGCTAATGCACCCAACACCTGGAACAGCTCTCACTTTCTAAACAGCATCCCCTTATCATCAGGCTTCAGTCACATCTCTACCCAAAAGCTTCTAATCCTCCAGCTCCTTACCATGGACCAGCTCACCGCTGGGTTTAGACCCCCGCTACATAGCTCAGTGTTCTCTGCTCCTATGGGAACGACCCTGCAGTTAGCTTTGTGCTGATTGTCCAAATGGATCCAGCTTATAATTTCATCGAGGATAACACTGCACAGCTGGGGTATATTGGACAGGTATACCATAATACTTGGTTCCAAAAGAAACACACACTGAATGTTGCCACCTTTGAGTTAGCACCTTTGGTGACAAAGGCAAACAGCTGATCCGAGTTCAGATTATTTCCAGACATGTTTTCAAGTGCTAACGTACAGCTGCCCTGTTCCCTGCCTCCCCTTGGACAGTCCCTTTGAGGCAGAGCTGGTTATGGGACATAAAAGGTCTAACTAAAGGCAGTAATTTCTTTGAGATACTTTTGCCATTGCAGGAAAGAAAGATCTGAAAGAAAACTTGGGGGCCAGTGACAGATGGCACTAACAACTTAATTAAATAGAAGTACTACTGTAGAGTTACCGCTAAGTAGAACAATATCACCTCCCGCTCCTCAATAAAGGGGAACGCAGAGAGCGTTACGACTGCGCAGACGTTTGGCCACAGTCCCCAACTGCTCCTAAGGAGGAAACGACTCCACTCCCCACTCATCAAGAGCCATCCAGAAGAGCGGATAATTCTCTCTAACAGCCATACCTGCACAACCTTGAGTCACAGGAGTACTGTGCGTTATCTTCCAGAGTAAGCACCACCAAAGCCCTTCATGAAAGCACCAGGTCAGTGCTATTTGCCTTTATCATTAGCCTTTCTCAATCTAGATGCTGGCGATTAAGCCCAAGGTGCCCTGACAGCGAGGAGACAAACCACAATGCGGTAACTCAGGCTTGATCACACCGTAGCGAGTCTGTCCCATGAGCTCTCCCTTCCAGCAGCGGTGATCTGCTCCTCCGTGAGCAGAAACAGCAAATACCAGATTGGCACAAGGCAAAAAACCCAGCAATCAGAGCAAAGAAGAAAACCCCTCCTCAGGTCATGAGTTTCTAATTCATCCCCCAAGGTGAAATATAGAAAAGGACACTCACATCAATGTTGTCAATGTCAAGAATCCTGGA
Source organism: Larus michahellis (assembly GCF_964199755.1). Classification (NCBI taxonomy): domain Eukaryota; kingdom Metazoa; phylum Chordata; class Aves; order Charadriiformes; family Laridae; genus Larus; species Larus michahellis. The sequence continues at coordinate 3,179,399 of NC_133918.1, forward strand.
GTGGAACTGGAGACCCATGGCTTTGGCTTGCTGGATTGGATGGGCCAGCTGACTGTAAGTCTAAATGAAGCAACAAACTTGTGTTACACGTTTGAATTTGTTCTGTCACAAAGAAAAATGGATTTTTTGCTTAGAGAGAACCACCAAAAAAGGTAAAAGTCTTTTTTTTTTTGCAAATATGCCGAACACATTATGTCTTGCGAGGTATCAAACAGCTACATCAAATGCTCTGGGCTTCCAATAACCAAGTTCTCACTAAAAATCCCACCTCCCCTGGCCAGACCAGGAGATCCATCATTCACAACAGAGTATGCACATAAACCGTGTGCACCTGACAGCCAAGGCACTTACGATTCTGATTTGACAGCAGACAAGGAGAAAGAGTCTGGGAACCAAGCTATCCTCTTACTACCCAGCCAGACCCTGGAGGCAGACCAGCGTTTCCTGTCTCCTTTCAGGCACATATGCTTCATTATTTATGCATGGAGAACTGTTGTTGGGGACAGTGAATTTCTCCTGGCTTCCAGCATGATCACCGTACTCTTGGCAGGTATCAAACAAACAGGAGGCAGTCCCTACCTTCCTCCCCACCATGGATCTTCTACCCTTCATCACAAGCATTTAAATGCAAATATCCTACAGAAGCTACTGGCAAAGTCACTAGAGTGACGCTGGAGTTACAGATCCGGGCTACTGAGGACAGTAGGCAGAGACACCTCTACCAACCATAAACTACACCTAAGCCAGTGGGCTGAGAGCAACCTGCAGCTCAGTGGGTCTACCTGCCACTTAAGTAAGTTTTTGCTTTACTGGTTTGTATTCCAGCACTTTAGGGATCAATATCACACACTTAACACTTGCAGTATGACTCTGCTCAAGAGCCTTTATCTCCTGCATTCACATTAATAGGACTCTCATTTCCTCCCTTGGCTTATTTTATGGATGATTCGCGACCCATAAGCTTAATTTATAACTGCAACAAGCTTAGAAGGGTTTGCTTTTTGTCTTATAAATTGCAGTGAATCTGCTACTTCCCTCCCAAGATTGGAGAGGAATTCTCCGGTGTCATTTCAAAGGTTGCTTGAACCAATAAAGGACTTCCTTTTATTTTCAGACTGCATTAAGTATCTTATTCTTACATACCGCAATATTGTTACAAAGATGTTAATCACAACTAACAGCAGCAACAAAATGAAATACAAGAAATCGCCTCTTCCAGCGTGTGGATTCCCAGCCCTCTGGTGGTGGTGATCAGTAAGGAGAACAATTACTTTAAGCAGCTGAATTATTCAGAAATAGGAAAAGGATGGGTGTGTGTTGCCTATAACACAATTATTTTGGAGCAGAGCGAAGGCCAGAACAAGTGTTCATCTGTGTTGTCAGGAGCGGATCTGCTTTCATGAAGTTAAGTGGACAATAATACAATCACTGCATTGCAACCGAATCACCGTTTCAAGAAGTGGATCCAATACTGAAAATTTATCGCAGTACAAAAACAAAACCAGTTTTTGTACAATACACGAAGATTCAGTTTTCTGCAGTGAGATTATCCAGGCTGTAGATCATCTACGCTCCGTTCTCTGGAAAACTTCAGCCTGCCAGGACTATTTGCTAGGATACTGCAGTGGAGCTGTGGTTGTGTAGTAGCTCCAAGGAGAACTTGACTCTGTAAGCAGAAAAGCATCACCTTTTTGGGTCAGCTCAAACGTCTGCACCTTCTCACCCCGCATCTGGGATACAGGCTCCACTAAAGCCCATCCAAATCAAGAAGGGCAGTGCAGAACTGGAGTCAGTTGGACTAGTTTATTTCTTGATTCGCTGTCTCCAAACAGCTCTCCTCTCATATCCAGACTATTCCAGAAGTCCAGCGCGTACACCTGCCTGCAATGGTGTTGTATTGTATGAGCATGTCACACGGGGAAGCAGCTGGGCAAAGCAGGTAAGCAACACCCCAGGTGTAACAGTTGGACAGCTTGCAAACACAGAAGGCACAAGACGCCTACTTAAAAGTGAGAATCATAACCTTTTGAGACATTTTTAGGAGCTTTACTTACCGCTTCATAGCACCAATCTTTGAGGATATCAAGCTCGCCAGACATCATAGCCTAAAAGAGAAAAATCAAATAAAATACAAACATTTTAAAATACCTCCTATAACGAAGAGTTGAAATTATCAGCACTTTCAGCAGCAAACTACTTTAAATCCTGCATCTTATGAAACTCTGGAGGAGGACAGGAGCTTCAGAGAGGAACAGCAAATAAGAACTTCTAGAACCACACATGTATTGAGTCAGATGTACATAAAGCTTTCGATAATTAAGAGAAAAGCTATCCTAAACCTTCCCGGCCAAAAATTCAGCAGGATGCACACTACCCAGAAATGCTGGGAGGTGGGGTGTGACAGCAGCAGGGGTACAAAACAGAAGCAGATCGACAGTTTTGAAAACTGTGAAAAATTCAGGGCACAGAATGAACAGAATCACACTGTAACTCACAAAAAGGCTTCTCTTTAAAACATGGCGTAATAAACACCGGGAATTCATACCAAGAGAGATGCTGGGAATTCAGCAGATTTCAAAACGAAGGTAGTTATATGCGGCAGGGCATTTTTCAACATAATGCCTATAAATGGCACTTGATGGCATCTGTAAGCTGGCTGCCTACAGGATGAAAAAACCTCTCCTGTGAAAAATTCATCCTCCAAGAGTCCAGAGCCCATTTGTTTGCAGCTTGCTTTAGTGACACGGCACCGTCAGGAAACGCAGATTCACTATGACAGGTCTGTCTTATTTCACTGTCGGCACTGCAGCTCCCGTCACACCGCTGATACACGAGTCAGTCACGACAAAGACAGCGGTGACAAAACTTAACTCTGCATCAGTTTGGATGTTTGTATCTGCAAACATCAGATTATTTTTAATTCATCCTATAACGCTACCTCATGACTAGGAATACCATAAATATTTCTACCTGTGTATTAGCCTGTATCAATTTGAGATGTGATCACTGTCTCGTAGGATGAGAAAATAACACTTTGCTCTCTCTTAGCATTTGTTTCTCTCTTCAAGCCTCATTTTCTCCGGCCTCATATAAATCTCCCAAAACAATTTCTGCTGTGGTTTTTCAAATCCCCTACTTTCATTCTGTCTTTTCTGACATACTGTTACAGTGAGAGGAACTATATCCATTTATACTTGAAGTCACATCCTTCATCAGCACTATCCTCTGAGTGCTTTGATACTTCAGTCTTTAAAAACGTTCAGTTCCCCATACTTCCCTTGACCAGTGCCAGAAATATTTTCACTGAAGCATCTGTCATGACCTGGTCTTCTTCCCAAGCAGTCACAGATCATTTAGAATCCAGCAGTACATACACGCCAAATTCCTACCCTTATCAATATTTGATATCACCATTTACCCACTACTGTTCATTCATCTACTTCAGTTTGATCCCTCTGATGCTCATACCATTTCTCAGGGGAGAAGACGGTTAGTCATTTTCGAGGCAAGAAAAAACTTTGCTAGACTACTAAATTATGAAATATGGTTTTAAACGAAATTGTTATGTGGGATCCAACTCCCTTTTCCCAAGGTTATCTCGTGTTCTGTGCAAAGCTGGATGCTTGAGAAGCAAATACTGTCCCAGCTTTTAACTTCAGCATCAGAAATCTAAAAGAAAAATCTTCTATTTTATAGTAAAGGAGAAAAAAAATAAAACAAATGCATCATAGTCTGCCCCACCTTACCTCCAAGACATTGGGGATTATATCATACTCGCACTGCTTTAAAAACCGATCTTTGTCAAAGGATGGATCCACTTTGAGTATCTCTGTCAAAACCTCAGACATTTCTGTCTTCGAGAACAATCCACCTAATAAAACAATTCAGTGAGACTGGTGGCACGACAACTGTCGCCAGAAAACAAGAGAAAAACCTTTGGTTATATACCAGAGGGAAGGAACAGTGTGAATGACTGCAGGGTTTAAGTTAGGCTTGAGATTTATCCCACACAAGCACTTGTCATCGCACTGCAGCTCCGATCCGGTAGCAGGTTACTACACTGCATGATACTGGATAACGATCCGTGCAAAATATGATAAAGCTCCAGAATCCGTCCCAAAGGTTAGTAAGGCATAGAGAACAGCGCTCACAGTCACTAGGAACGGAGCGAAGAGGCTAGAGGGGCGCTTTCACAGCAATGATGAAACATTACCTATTAAGTCAGTGACTTTGTCTGTGACAGCTCTGGAAGCTCGAATGAATGCGTTATCACTTTCATCATACTTCATTTTCATTTCAAAGAACCCTGAAAGGAGAGGAGATGTAAGCCGCAGTGTCCTTCCACTACATTCCTGAATTAGGAAACAACACGCAAATAATGGGTTGCAGATCAAACCTGCGAGCTCTCTTCTAAACCCCTTTGTTGATTAACAAGTTCCAGTCTCCACAGTTACTTTTCTCCTCATCTTCCTGCAATGTTCCTGCCTATCAATAACTGTCACTAGGAGAACGATGGGTTTCTCCAAATTCAGCAGCCAGAAACTCTGGCCCTTTTACGCAGGTTTTCAAATAGAAAATACACTGGACTTGCTTACACCAGTAACAGTCTGCTTACCCTCCTTGATCCAGTCTGCTACAAGGGGTAGCAGGATGTGAAACCAACACCAGAAAGTTTAACTTGCGGGGGTGGGGGGGGGAGAAATCAAGAACAGACCTTAAACCTTGTCAATTTTTACTAAAATAGCAAGGCATCAGTAAGGATGCATTTTTTAAGCAGCTCTATGTACTTCTCAACCTTGATAAGAAAGCAAGCCGAGCATGTCACAAAACTACAGAAGTCATTGATGGGGAAGGAGAATTGCAAAGCAAAAATCTCAAAGGCAGAAAGAAGGGCAAGGGGTGACACACACACACAAAAAAAAAGCCATTTAAGCAAGCAGGCATTGTTGCAACAAAGGGCTCAACCAACCCATCGTCTGTCTCTGGACACCATCAGATGGACCAGAACTGCAGAAGGTAGTTGCGGGATAATGGGCCCTGCAGGGAAGCTTCTTCCCACCAAGTCAATTAACAATTGGAATCCTGCCCTGAAGCTTGCGCTCCTTCCAAAAAACACACCGTGTTCTGGGTACAGGTGGTACATAAAGGGAGAGCACACACTGTAAAGCCTGGTGCAGCCACATCTGCAATGCTGCCGAATCGCAAAATCACAGCCTTGGAAATATGCATAAAACGTAGAGAATGCACAGATGGCACCGGAGTGGAGGATGCAACATGTGGGGAGTTTTAGGAGCTATGAGCATCTCTCCTTGGAAAGGCTAAAAAATGGGATGTAAAAACCCATTCTTGGATACCTCCCAAGGAGCTTTAAAAGAAGTTGGGAAGAAACAATCCAAAGTTAATTATTTATGTTGCACTTTTACACAGTCTTTCTTTCCTTAACAAGTCATTTACCCTGCAGTACACCGGCAGCGATTATTTTGATTTGTTAAAGGATTCTGGTCTCAGGCTTCTTTATGCCTTCCAGAAACATTAAGCGTCTAGATAACTATCAAAAGTCATTGCCTACTGCAGTACAGATATTCAGTATTTTTAGATTTTGCAATAAAAACAGAAAGGAGGCAAAGTCCCACACATTCCAGACTTCTAAGCAGATGACAACAGAAACCAGCTCACTGGAGACAAGATTTTTTCTCATTATAAGCTCAAGGTTAAGAAGAAGAGATCTGCCTGCCCCCGCCCCGGTGACACGCACGCCTGCGTGCCCTGGCCACCTCCCAGTGCCAGAGTGGATCTGACTAGAAAAAAAAAAAAAAAGAAAAAAACCCCAGAATTCAGTTCTCTTCAAGGAATGGGGAAAGCAGGTTTTGGTACCTACAGGGAGCAGGGACTGATCAAAAACAATGCCTGACTGGGGGAAGGGTCCGAACACAGATGGAGCAGCTTGGAAAAGCTGCAGTGTTGTCAACTCCGCCTACCTCCCGTTCACACCACCTCACAGCAACAGCTACAACAAAAAAGAAATGGCTGGGATTGCATTATGTTGAGACTAGTTGCACAGATGGCATTAGGTCCAACACAGCAAGAATCAGAACAGGGAAAATAACGTGCTACTCCTTTGTCTTTGGAACACTTACTATTGAAGACCACATTGTTGTCCTTGAAATCTTTCCACTGCTGGTACCATTTTGAGTCTTTATGCAGCACCACACCCATGGCCTCCCTAGAAAGTGCAGAAGACAGCGGTACTTATGAAAAAGTCACTGACAACCGGGTGAGAATAAGGAGGAGGACATCCTGGCGAATATCATTGCAGCACCACTGAGGCTGATACACCACATAAACCATACACAACTTAGTCGAGCAAGGCGGCAGAGAAAGCAAAGGAGCTCCGACTTAGTCCTGCCAAACGTAATTCGACAGCACGATGTTCAAACCGAGAAAACACAACACATGCGCAACTCAAAATTTCAGGTCAGAACATTACATACCCATTTCATAATCTTAAGTGCCCGGTTTCACTATCAGAAGATTCAGGATCATCGATTTATGCTGGAAATTTGTCACGCCTCACCCCCCAGCCTCACTTCACCACTTGGATTTTATCCATCCCTGACCTGCAGTTAAGTTTTAAAGTTTTTTATCAAATCATACCCAGAAACATTCACCCTAAATTACATCCAATACGTACTCATTAGCTTCAAATATTCGCTCCTCTTTAATCCTCTCGCCTGAGAATTCTGTTCTTTTTCGTAGTCGCTCCGGACGTTTGTAAGGACCAGTCTGCCCTAAAACACTTTCATCTATTTCCTTCTTAACGGTTTCTACTCCCTGAAAGGAAAATAGCCCTATTAGGTTGATTTACCGTTCCCCCCTCCCCTTTCCCAGAAACTGAAAATTGTTTCTGTTGAAGAAAAAAAAGAAAAAAGAAAAAAAAGAAAAAAAGATAAGAGACCACAGGTTATTCTCTCCCTTACTCAGCAAATGCTTCTTTGCTGGTGTCTATTGACAAACACACCAGTACCAAAGCCTTCTGCTTAAGTTAACAGTCTAGGACAGCAAATGGACGGTTGTACTGAATCAACCTGAAGGAAAAAAACCAACCTAGCAGAAGCTATGGACACAGTCAAACCTTACAGCTGATAAGGGGAAACCTCTACAGAGTTTAAATCGGAATAAATCAAGCCAGAGATCAGCAGGCGTATCAGCCCCCAACAGCAGCCAGCAGCTGCTGAAAGAAGGACAAGCCCCAGGTAAAAGGAAGAACGATTCCTAGTCTCCAAAAGTAGGGGACAAGAAAAACTTCAGGACAGCAACAACTCACTGCAAAGACACCGTAAAGGTCAATAAAATCCAAGTTCTAGGCCCAAGCTTAAACAAACAGGAGTATTGCTTTCCCCAAAATAAAAAGGAGCCTCATTTCATATAGAATTCTACACACCTTCTAGCTGAGAAAACAGCTTCGAAGCAAACTGGGTTTTGCCAGAGAAGTTTAAAAAAAAAAAAAAATCACAGTAGTTCATCTTATACTAAAGGAGAGATAGGAGATATTCTCCCTCTTGGGTGAGGCTACGTCAAGAAAAAGGACTTGATAAATCTGGAGCGATATACATCTCGTCAGCGAACAGCTACAGCCTTAGTTCAGGTTCTGCCAAGAGGAAGCTGCATCCCACCACAACCATTGTTGGGAATTTTTATCATCCACTTCAATAGCAACTGGGACTAAATGGCATTTTTAGTGTTTCTCCTTCATCTTGGCTGCTCTACTTTCCTTGCTGAACCTTTTGAGCAGTACTTTCTCTAATGACCGTACCTACAAAAGACCCGTTGCACGGTAGAAGCAGCTTTCCTGTTACAGCTACACACACGCAGGCAGAAAGGGATTTTATATACACTCTATATACAGCTATTTCCCAATCTGCGTTTTTATCGAGGACGTGTCAGTTATGCAGCCCAAAGCGTCGTGTGGCTTTATGGGGGCTGTTATTTTTCAACTTTGTTTTATGCAGGAAGTTTCTGGAGAACACACAAAGTGTCCAACACAACTTTGCCAGCACGAGCCCTCCTCCCCTGCTGAAAGCCAAGGTGACTCTTTCCTTAAGAAAGTTATAACAATACTGAGGGCCTATACAGAATAGATGCTAGAGATCTGATACGAAGCAGAAACTGCAGTTTAGGTGACTTTATGCACCAAGGATGAGCAAATAAAAAGCTCCAAAGCTCAGCCTGCTCCTGCTGACTATAAAAGACCATCGGAGGGACCTGGCAGAGAAAAGAACAAGCCCCTGTGGATACCAGTTAGGTCCAGATTATAAAAATAAAACATCTAAATACTGAAGCAATGGAGATCTCAAACTGGGACTACTGCTACAATTTTTAAGGTGGCATATTTGGTTTTCTGAATCAATAGACTAAGTATTCTAAATTCTTCATACATATTAGAAATCATAGCAAAGCTACAAGAACTGCTCGCAGCCTATAAAAGCTCTGTGAATCAGTTAAACCTGAGAATGAATCCAAAGGTTTATCTGTTTACAGGGAAAACAAATCTTTAAGCCTCAAAAAATTTACTTTAAGGTCCCATAAAATCATTCCCTGCTTATAAGATCTGGCCTAGCAGCATGTTTCATAGAAGGAACAAACAGTTCTCAGATTAGGAGGCTGCTGGAGCAAGATAACAGGTTTCATTACAGACAAAGACAAAAAAATAAAAAATAGTGTCTAATGTGATCTGCGGCTATGGCTAGAAGTGACCTTTGGCAGACGATGTCTTATTAGAAACACAGAAAGAGAGGAGCTGACACAACTGACGCTCCATCTGGCCCAGTGTCTCCTCTTACAAGGGCAAAAGCCAATGCTTCAGAGGAGGCGTGAGAAACCAATCAAGGGGAACACTTCTTTTTAGGCTAATTACCAGTTGACTGGCTGACATCAAAACATACGAGCACTCAGATATTTTCTAGAAAAGGAGGGCTTTAAGCAAGCCAGTTTGTTCCCAAGAGTAGCACTGGTATCTGTCTACAGAAGACATCTGCTCCACAAGCACGGCAACCAATTTTTCCAGTAACTCACTTCAGCAGAAGCTCAGCTACTCTGGGCTTAGACTGTTCTAGGGTTGCCGAGTGAACGCTAGACCTGCAAAACGCACCTCCTGAATTTATCAGCTTATTCCAATGGCTCGCAAGGCCTTGCTGTAAGAGTTTTGCATTTGATTTTATACTCAGCACAAACTCGCACACTAACTTTTGTGTTAACAAGCTGTGCCTGCAGCACTGGGTCCTACAGAGGCACAGGACTTACGTACCTGAGAAATAGCTTTGAAGGCTGCTGTCTTGCCTAATTTCTCCCCTCCTTTTGTCACCGACTCTGCGGACTGCTTTGCCGTTTTTGCGGCTTCTTCCACACCTTCCTTTATCTTTCGGCCAATATCACTCTTACTTACTTCATCCAAACTCTGCAACAAAAGAAAACAGGAAAGAAAAAGTCATTTCAGGTGAAACAAGTGAAAATTTATTTTGAGTAACTCCTCTTTGTGAACGTTAAAGACTTTCTAATGCACACACGACAAAACTAACAAAACCAAAGGTGAACATACAGTTACGTGTCACAGAGGAGACTTACTGGGACACCGTGGTGTGGCACTGCGGCTCTGGCCAACAACTCTGCACAGAACAACAAATTTGACTATTCATGGCACCATACACATTTGTAATAGCTGGTACCCATGGATTTTAAAAAAAATATATTCTTTTTTTCTTGACATCAAAGAGAAGGACCAATGATGCCAGAGTTAAAATACCCCAGCCCTTTCCTTTGAAACAATCAGGTACTTCTTGCTCCTTAAGAGAAGGTATAGAAGTGGTTGAGACAACTCTCTGCTATGCAACTCCCTGCAAAATTAGAAACACTTTTCTTAATCCAATATCTTCATGTACATCACTTTGCCTGTGTTTACAGAGCCAGGATCTAATATGGAAAAGGTTAAAAGAACTCTGCCAGTAGCTGGTCACCCTTTCATTCTGCACCAGCACACGTCATACCCTCGAGGGTCTCAGAAATCTCACTGGCATCAGGCAACCAATCCTGGATGGATCACAAGCCACAACCTCAGAGGAAGAGAAATGACAGGATAATGGTTTTCTCTGGTTTTCAATGAGATTTGGCTAATAAGGATGCTTACAGCACCCTCAACAGTACTGAAGAGATACTGGCTATGTCCACGTCAGCAAAGAACACTATGTCCAGCTCGTAACTGCACGCCCAGTTAAGCTGCTACACCAAGGCAGACTTAGGCAGAGAGAAGGAGCACAGCAGAGAGCAGGGATCGGGTCCTCACAAACTTCACATCGCACACAGTTTCAGCCCAGTGTTTGGCTGGCTGTTTCTCAGCGGGGATCCTGCACCGGACTGCGAGTGTTAGGAACAATCACACAGGCTTCGATCTTAAACCACCGCTGAAAACAGCCAAGTTCACCCTGCTCCAAAGCAGCCCAGCTATGGGCATGAAGGCCATGCCCTTCAACTGACAGATAAGGAATAGCCTCCCAAAGTACCTCTCAGCTGTAACTTACTGCAGAAATTCTTGTACTCTCTTTAAGAGAAAGAGCAGTAAGTTTTCAGTCACTGCTGATTTAATTACTCTAATTAGTAGGAGGGAAAAACAAGACTCGGGTGCCTGGGAGTAACTGTCAGGGTGGCAGACACTGCAACAACAGCCTTTCTCCAACTCCTCAGGCTCGGCGCCATCTCCTGGGTACGGACAGGGCTGCAGCGCAAGGAAGGCTGTTGTTAAACCCAGCAGCAGATCTTCGAGCCAGCTGACTAGCAGGCACTTTGGCCACAGAGGAGTGTGTAGGACCAGCGTTGTCCTCGCCTAGATCTGATCTCTCTTCATGACAGCCCTGGAGACCCACAGCAGGCAGTGCAGCCTGAGCACGCAGGAATCCCTGGGTTACCCTGGCCTGCGAGTCATTCCCTGCTTCCTCTGGATGCCATCTGGGGGCAACGCCGAATGGATGGGGCCTCCTTGACTTCCCCATGGTGCCCATGCTGAGAAGGGGGCAGAAAAGGGGGAATAAGCAATGAAAGGTCTTGCACCCCACCAAGGACTGCCCAAATAGCCCAGTTTTGCAGCAGCTGAATTCACAGGCACTGTAACACTGCAGATCAGCTTCCACAGGTGCCACACGCACCTGATTTATTCCATAATTAACATACTACCAGGAAGACTCCTCAGAAATTTATTCCAGAGACAACACACCAAACGCTCAAGTACATCTGCTGCCTGGTTGAACTCAGACAAGAAACCGAGGAAGTGAGCACAAGCTGCAGTGCTTAGTCCCAGCCTAAGAAAATAACTTGAATTCAATTGCTTAAAAGCAGATCTACATCGGCACAGGGTCTGAGCCTAGAACAGAAGACACTCGTACCTGTCAGGTAAGAATGATGCCTTCTCCTCCAGGCATTTCCTTATTCCCAAGACACAGAGAGCCATGGGATCCCTCACAGCACGGTAACTTAGAGGAGAGCAACTCAACTACACCACCAGCACTTCTACGTACAACGCCTGGAGCCTCTGATGTTGCAAGTCTTTTCCAACATGCAATAAGAAGCCCGAAGCCCCATCACATTAGTAGCAAAAATTGTCAAGAAGAGCATTACATCTCCTAAACCATTTTCCAGGGTGATCTTTCAGCATTGCTCTAACCACCCTACAGTGGAAGAACCACCTTGAGGCTTTTTTCACTGATAGATAATGCAGAACCATAAGGACCGTCTCCAAATCTGAGAGGAATCATTGGATAGTGCCTGTCCGCTGACCGTACACTAACTCAATAAATCTATCATATGCTATTGTGTAATTTTCTTAATGACTCCAGCCTTAAAGATTCAGAACAGTGATCACCTTTGGAATAGCAACCACCTTTCACCCAAGAAAAAAGGGTGTTATAATTCACATGCACACAGAACACATAACCTTAGGGAATGAGGTTCTGCCTTAGGGAAATGTTCTTCCATAGCCGCATTTTACCTCTTTAACTGTACCAGTTATTTCTTCAAGTTTCTTTTTAATCACTTCTGAGGTCTTCACTGTTTCAGATTCAATGGTTTTCTGTGGGGAAAAAAAAAAAAAACCAAACACGCTGCATTTAACCGTGAGGTCAGAAAATACTCAGAGGCAGTTTAGCACAGAGCACGCCCCATTAACACCGTAATTGAGGGCAAAAAGAGCTACACCTTAGGGAGCACGCTACTTCGGTAACCAGCATCAGCATTTCATTTCTGCAAGTAACGCCGTTTATAGTTCTTCAAATAACGCAAAAGAAGTATTAAATTTAACGCTGGCAGTATCTAAATGTCTCATTATTTTATCTGCTCGTTATTTAGGAAATCCAGTGAAGGGTCTGCTGGAAAGATTTTCCACTAAAAAAAAACCCCAAACCACCCTAAGGCATCCATTTACCAGTCAGCATTTCCAGCCAAGCAGAACTTCTCATAAAAACAGGCATGCTGAACTAAACACTTCATTTGCAGAAAGATTCAGATTTACCTTCAGAGCAGTAATAGCTCAGTGACCGGGCAATGAAAACTTCAAAGGAATTCATGAAGACGACTTACGTATTTCCTCCTCGCTTCTCGAAGCGCATCAGATTCTTCCAGCTTTTTTGCTTCATCTCGGAATTTTTTAATACTTTCTTTCATCTCCTTGTTTTTTGCTAATTCCTGTTTGATGTTCTCCACAAAACCAGATATAAAACCCTTCCTTCCTCCAGAAGAGTAGCATCTAGACTAAAGAAAATCATTACATGTTGTAGAATCCAAAGAGACATTAAATTAAACAAATATCAAAGCCAGCAGGTAGATTTAGTTAAGCCAAGCACGGGGTCACTTCTAATGTATTAAATGTTGTGGAAAACATAAAGCTACCTTGAAAAAGAAGGAGCTTACTGGCAGAACAGCCCATCCAACACATTTCTAATGCTCTGTGAAGTACGTCTATATAGCCATTAAAAGATGCTTCTCCAGGAGTTTAACTCTGGAGGTTAGTTCAGGCTTAAACAACGCGGTAGATGAAGGTACCGTAGCACCACTCCTGAACTCTGTCACTCGGACTCAGCTACTACAACACTCCTCGAGTTCGTCATCTTAAAAAGTGGAAACTTGCAACCTGGAACTGGTGCTTCTCAGAAACATCCCCACATCTGGTCGATCAGTACTCTAATGGGAAAACGCTTTTGGCCTGAAATAAAAAAAAAATAAATCAGCCGCTAACCAACCTGATGGATGTCTAAAACCGGCCTGCTCATCCTGTACACTGTACCCGTGTGGACTGCGGGAACTGGGGATCTCCTGGATATGAGCCATATGCCACTGATGAGACATTTCTGCAAGGCGAAAATAAGATCGGGTTAGCGCACAACACACATGACAGCAGTCTTAAAGAGCCAAGGAAAAAAGGAAAGAATATCGCAAATATTCACCGATCTTCCGGGAACACAGCCTAAGCGCTGCCGAGAAACGCTGCAGGCTGGTTTGGTAAGAGTCATCCATAAAAACTCTGTATGCGTTTGAGCAGCGTTCTATCCACTTACAAGGTTCATTTTGATAAAAGCAAAGTTGCAGCCCAAAACGGGGCAATGCACCTTTCGCAATCACTTGAGAAAACGTACATGGCTTCACAGAATCGTGATTTTATTAAAACAGTGATGCACAAGTAAATCCATCCTCGAGTTGAAACACCTGTTAGTGGTGAGAAGCACATTGTTTTTTCCAGGAAAACTGTCTTCAAACAGAACTTTCTCCCAACCGTGGAAGACAGCCAGGACCCTTCTGTATATATTTGCTCTGCCTGAAGTCAGAGATAAACACCTTTTGTCCCAAGCCACAGAACAGATACATTAGCTCACGGAATGATCACTGAGAAATTCCACTGCAACTTCCCGAGATCACAAGTTGCAAATTCTTGCATCATGTGGCAAATCCTTCGGTCCATCCTCTGACACTGAGAGCAGACTATGCAGAGCTTGCAGATTCTTGTCTCTACTCCCTTAAAATGGTCTCTCAGCACTGACATAGCTCCTCTTTCCCACATTCTGGGACAAACCTATTTGGCCTATCCTCAGCCTCCAGACAAGCAAAAGCTGCACCTTTTTCCTCAAACTAACCTCCCGTTCTTACCGAGCCGTGCAACCCAAGCTCTTTCTCTGCAAGACCATCTCTCAAACTGCTCCCCCTAAAAAATAAAAAATACCAACAAAACAAAACATGGACAAATAAAACAGGCTTTGCCATTAAAAAACTCTGGAAAATTATTTTTTAAGCTGAGAATATTGTGTCCAAGCTCACAATAATAAGTCCAACTCTTTACCAGGCTCCTTAGACGTTGAAGAGGTTTTGTAAAGAGCGGCACCGTCTGGTCCTGTGGCATCAGTGGCGGCACTGCCAAACACCACGGGCTAAATCCAGACTGAGAAGCAGCAATGGTGTAACTGCCCCACACATCCTGCTGGCCCGAAGACATGCGTTACATTAACTCACTGGTTTCAACACTTCTATTAACTCACACCTTTTAAATTCAGCTCCCTTTTACTTATTACCTCTGTAGGGATAGCTAAGTTCCACTAGCTTAAAGTTTAAAACAAGGCTCTCCACAGCCTATCCTCGAACCTTGCTGCCCAAGCCATCATTAGGGTCAGGCTTTGAAGCAAGCAAGAACAAACTAGAAATTATATGTATAACTCAAAAACGTATATTAACTGTAAGAATGGCATTAAAACCCAGGGCAGACTGCCTGCTGGATTCAACTGATCGCAGTTCTTGACCAAAAGGCACGTTTCTTCCACGCTACTGAGCAGAAATGCTTAATCCGACGTTTAGCTTTGGGCAGAAAAGAAGATCGACCACCTTCAAAGCCTGTCGCACCACAAAGTGGCTTTTAAAGCCAGAACCTTTGCATTTAATTCACACAGCATCCATTCACCCCCTCGACCCAGGGGAAAAATAATTTAACCCAGGTTTAAATTTAAACCTTGCAAGAGGTCACCAGCAGAGCGGCTCATCACAGAGAGCTCTGGAGGCTCCAAGACCGACCTGGGCTGGACGGGGCCGTCCCTCGCTGAGCTCGGTGGCGGCACAAGCAGGCCCGCTGAAGTGGGGAGAGGAGCCGGGACCCGGCAGCCCGCAGGCAGGGCCAGGGCCGGGGCCGGAGCCGGGCCAGGGTGGGACGGGCCCTCCGCGGTGTCCCCCACCTCAGCGGCCCCGGTATCAGCCCGCCCCGGTGCCTCGGCCGCCCGCCGGTGCCCCGGCCCTTCAGCCATTCCGGTACCGCCGGGCAGAGGTTAGAGGGGAGAGGAGGGAGCCGGCACCGGGCCGCCTCTCCGGGCAGCACCCGCCCGCACCGGGCTCTCTCCGTGCCGGCCCGGCACCACCAAGCCCCGGCGCTCCCCCCTCACGGCACCTCCAGCGCCGGAGGAAGCCGGGCCGCACCTCATGAGTCGGCAGCGGCGGCCCAGCGTTATCTCCCGCCGCTCCCCCTCAGCCCCACGGCGTCTCTGCGGGCCCGGCCCGACTCAGTCCTCGGCTCCCGCCCCCCGCTCACCCGGCAGCCTCCGGCCCCCGCCGCCATCTTCCCAGCCCGGCCCGTGACCTTCGGGCGGCGCCGCGCGCTGACGTCACTGCCGCGCGCCGGCCGGCAGCCACGTGGCCGGGGCGATGGCGGGAAGCGGGCGGGGATTAATTTCCCGCCATTATTTTTCTTTCCTTTTCAAACTTTTTCGGGTTCCTGCGTTGCCTCAAGGACGTTCTCTCCTACCGCAGCTGCACCGACAGCCCCGCCGTGCCCACCCGCCCCAAGGAAACGCCAACAAGGCTTTAACTAACGGTTTTATTGTGAAGCAAAATGCAGCAGAATTGGGTTTTTCAGGTTGTTTTTTTTTCTTCTCTCTACAAAATAGCAAGTGAAGTACCGGTTCCTCCAGCACAGCAGCATTTCCCCCCCGCCCCCTCCCCAGCAAGGGCTGTGGTGAATGCACCCGACTCACACGTGGCCCCTCACCACATTTTCCACCATGGCAAGGCTGGGCTGAGGTTCCTGCGCTTCCCTTTCAACGGAACTTCATTAATGAATCACAATATAAAAAAAAAAAACAAAAAAAAAACTGAGTTTAAGTCAGCAATTTCATCGCACCACTACTTCCACGGGTGTAAGGGGCTGTCAGAAAGGGCAGGAACCTCTTATTTGAGATTTTCCGGATGGAGAAAGCAAAGGCAAAACTGAAACTCGATGTGTTCTGCAAAGCTTATGGGAAAGGGTTAACAGACCAAGACCAAATTATGACTTCTTTTCCCCTTATAGTAGCATTCCATCAGTTTTTAGAGCCATTTCAAGCTATTTTTCCACATTTCTGACGGCTCTGGCTCTTGCGGCACAACCCAGCAGCACGATAAAGCAGAGTACAGACAGCGCCAGGCTGCCTTTCATCAGACACAGGTGGAATAAGCTAAAGCTTAATAATTACAGTGGATTACACTTCAAACAGCTAGAATATAGTCTAGGTGACAGAGGGAACAGTGGTCCTCACTCTTCACTTGCTCAGTAGCATAGAGATATCAATATATTGGGATAATCGAGGGGCAATCGCTGCCTCTGAGCCAACGCCGTCCTGCTGATGGAATCAAGCCCACCCTCAGAATCTCTTCTTATTTCCCATTACTGTAAGAACAACTTAATTTTGAGGCCACACAGCTCAGGGGCAAGAAATTCTGGTCTTTGGCAGAAAGCTTCAGCTCTCCTGCCACAAGAATTGCCACTCAAAAATAATCACTTTTGCTTTGTGTTATTAAAACTATATTTCTGCAGGAAAAGCTGACATCTGCCTTTCAGCTAGAACCAGTACACCTGTGTGCATGGCCCCTGCTGAAATGCTCCCCATTAAAAAAAAAAAAATATCAGGTTTTTAAATCCCTTTTCAGTTCAGGCCTCCAGAATGGCACTGACACAGCT
This sequence comes from Larus michahellis, assembly GCF_964199755.1. Taxonomy (NCBI): domain Eukaryota; kingdom Metazoa; phylum Chordata; class Aves; order Charadriiformes; family Laridae; genus Larus; species Larus michahellis. The sequence goes on from NC_133918.1 coordinate 3,196,401, forward strand.
GAAGGTAGAGGATATTTTATTTATTTCTTTTTTAAAATCAGCATTGCCACTGGAGAAAAATTAAGCTATCAGCCTTCTGCTAAGAGTGGTCATGGATTAGGTCTGAATACAGGAAAGGGAAGGCCCACACACCCCGAAGACATTCAAACACTAACACAAATGCACCGTTTTAAAGCCCAATTCATACCGTCATAAACCGACAACCATGAGGAACATTCTTTCTTGACACTTCACAAGAGAATACAAATTCTAGTTTACTGAGCTCAGTTTACAGATAGTTTTGCAAGCATAGGATGGGCTGCCAGTAACGGATGCTGTGACTGAAATCTTTAACTTGCATTTATTATCAAAGTCATACTGTTTACATCTGTAATGTCAACAAGATGCCACAACTACAAAAAAAGATTGTGCACATTGCAGTTTCAATGCAAAAAACAGTAAAATGGAAATCCATTTGTTAAAAAAGTAATTAAAATTACTCCAGAAAGCAACTGAATTGTTTTAACACCTTTACATCCAGTCAAATTAAAATGGTTAACAAGAAAAAATACAAATTCAAAAATCTGGTTTCAGTGTTAAAAAGGCAACTACTTAAGCATTTCTATCAATTCGCACATCAATCTCCCTCCCACGGAGCTGTATCCCATTCATCATACGGCAGGCTCGCTCAGCTACTTCTGGGGACTCAAATCTAACCACACCACAGCCTTTCGACTTCCCATTCTCCATCTTGATATCAGCATACAGCACATGACCTTGAAAAGAAAAGAAAGGGTCTGGTTTAACCTAGCAGGTGCTCCGTAATTCTCTATCAAGTCATAGTCCTCTACCTCAAGACACAGAAAATACACCTTTAGGATCTACCGCTACTGTGAAACTTAAAGCTGCGGGAGAGCTTTACCAAATCATTGTTTTAAAAGAAGTGTTCCTGCTTTGAGAGGGGAATTCATTCAAACCATTCCTCTCAATTCTCACTCGAGCAGCAGCACGAGCAGCAGATGAATGGAGGAAAACACAAGTTAACGAGCCCTGTCTAACTCGTGAACACACACTTGGCATCACAACTGATGAGGCTGGGACTTGGTTTTTGCCATCGGACAAGAAGCACGAGATATTAGGGAGCAAGGTCTCAGCACAGCAACGGCTGCCATCAAAAAACATCCTGAATCTGAACAGCACATTCAACAGTCAGTAGCTGAATTCAGAATATATATTTTATTTTTTAATAATTTAAGGCCAGTTTTCCCAGACAACTATGTTCATTTAGATATAAAGAATCTGTGCAGGTGCTTTTCAGCAGTTCTCAGGACTTCCATATCTTTATTCCTACCTCTTTCTGCAACTCCAAAGAGGCTACATGATAAACCCAGCCCCTGAGTTGGAGAAGGGAACAGATGCTCAAGGAAAAAAAAGCATGTGTTAACTGGGTTATCAACTGGCCAGAATTCATTTCTTTTCAACACTGCAGAACTCTTGCTGGTATAACAGGGATGGTAAACATCCTCACAACACCTGTCAATGTAATGATCTAGTATTTCAGTAAGTCTGAGTGAAATTTTCGTTAAGATACTAGTGTCAGGGACATACAGATCCAGGAGTTACTGTTTTAATTCATATTCAAGTCTCGGTAATTATCAGTGATGAAGTAACTTACCACATTCATTAAATTTATCTTTCAGCATTTTCCATGTAAAATCAAAAGGCAGCTGTGAAAAAGAGAAGAACAGACCATTACTGAGGATCTGCTGAAGAACTTGCAAGTGCTGCCAACTCTTCAAAAACCACATTTTCCACCCGGGGACAGCCACTGTTTGGCATCTTCATTTACAGATGCAGAGCTCTTCTCCCATTAAGGAAATGGCTTCAACTCACAAAAGCCAACCTAACTCCACCTCTGTCAGCATCCAATATTGGATATTCTGACTGAAGTTAACCGAGCACAGATGAGATCAACACATCAGTACCAATTCATTTCAGGAGGAAGGAGAGGTAGGAAGAAGGCTACTCACGTTTCTCACAAATATCTGACAGGCTTTTCTGGCCACCCCAGCTGCAGGTCCTCCAGTTCCTCCAAGGGAGCCTGCAAAATTGCCTGCAAAGTTTCCACGTTCCATGTCCATTGTTCTTTCAAAATTGCTTCCCATTGCAAGTCCCATTCGATCTATGCCTGCTCCCATGCCCTGTCCCATAGCAGGACCCATTCTCTCCATATTAGTGGCTCCAATGCGCTCCAAGCCCATTCTCTCCATGCCAGCAGCACCCATACGATCTATTCCTATTCTTTCCATAGGAGTGGCACCTATGCGATCCAAACCAGCTGGCATTCTCTCTATCACCTGACCCATTCCAGTTCCCATTCCAGCAGGGACCATACGCTCCATCCCTATACCCATCCTATCCATGCCAGAACCCATACGTTCTACACCTGATCCCATTCTGTCCATAGTGGTGCCGACGCGGTCGATGGCAGCACCCATTCTCTCGATACCAAAGCCTATGCCGGACCCCATCCTCTCTATGCCAGACCCCATTCTCTCGATAGCTGGGCCCATCCTCTCGATGTTAGGAGCGATGTGATCTATGCCCAGAGGGGCCATTCGGTCAATTCCTGAACCCATTCGCTCCACATTGGAACTCATGCGATCCAAAACGAGCCCCATCCTGTCTATTTCTGACCCTACTCTCTCCATCCCATGCCCCATCCCAGAAGGTATTCTTTCTATTCCCGAGCCCATACGATCAATGCCAGGTGCCATCCTCTCAATCCCAGGAATGCTGGCATTTCCACCACCTGGAACACAACACAGAGATTATCAGTAATCATACAAGGACACAAAAAAAAGCCCTAACGCATGCTTACACAACTGAAATGCTTTAAACTTCATCATCGTTCTGAAAAGTGACTGCAAACTGTGTGCTCTCTTGCTGCAGAATACGAAACAAAGTTTTTATTTCAGATGTTAATAAGAGTACTGTTGATTACGCAGACCATCATGACTACAACACATGATTCAAGGGCGCAGTCATCTCGGACCACATGCTATAGTTGGGATGGAGAAACATTTATCCTTTCACTAGTTTAATTTCTGTACACACAAATAAAGCCTTCCAAAAAAAAAAAAAAACAACCCACACAAAAGGAGAAAATTTTGGAGGCATATGCAAACCTAGGGGAAGATTAGGTGGCAAAAATAGTATTTTAAGTATAATCTTACTGCTCGCTGTAAGATTACTGCTCCTGTGTGGTACACGGGGGATTACACAGCAAGAGTAATAATAATTTAGTAACTGAAATTACAGTTCAAATCCAGATTGCTTGGAAGAAGACTGAAGTCAGATCATCCTTGCCACGCAACTCAGATTGCTTCTGCCAAGCCAGGGAGACTTTTACAAGAAAAGCTTACCCAAATTTAAGAGCCCTCTTATCGCCAGAGCTCCAAGAAAAAGTACACAAATTTGATGTAAGAACCACAGCACAACGGCCATTATAAAGCCACAACACATGCTTGGCCCTCTAATGTGGAAAGAAATGTAAAAAGGTTGCCTGTGCCATAAGACACAAGCAAGAAGAGGGTTTCGCTATTTGTTTCATAAAATCCCTTGGCTGAGTTGTCCTGACTCTGCTACGGAGTCTTATTTCCTGCAGTGAAAAGGAACAGTTTACACCATTTTGCTCTTGTATGAAGGATTTTAGCTTATCTGTCAATTCAAGTTTAGCACTGCAGCCGGGTGAAAAAAAAAAAAATATCTTGAATTTTATACTTATCTGAGGGGGAAAAAGCCTTGAAGGAAGCGTATACTTCAATTATTTATGTATACTTCATGAAGAGAAACAAGATATATAACCCTAAGGTGAGTCTATGCTCAAGAAAACTGAAGCAGCCACATTTACGGATATCTCTCATCCTGCTTCAGTATTTCAAGCTTCAGTAGTATCTTAAATAACACAGAATGGTTTTGGGTTACATGCCATTTGTACTTCTGCAAGCAAGTTGGCTTTTTTTTTTTTTAAAAATGAAGAAACAACAGCAATAAACATTTAGTATTTCTTCATCTGAAAGCCAGCAGCATTGTGCATTTGTTTTTAGAGTCTTCCAGAAAAGGGCTAATCCTGTGCAGGCAGAGCCAACTCTTGGTTATTAAATGTTGTGATTCAGTCACTAAGCAAATAAAATCAATTATGTAAATTGGGAAGGGGGGGGTCTGCCTACTTTGTCTCAGAAATTCTGCAGTTTCAAGTACTTCATTACTGAAATAGTCCAATATTTCCAGAGTCATTGGGCAACTTGTTAGGAAATTAAATGTTATAAAGGCAGCAGGAAGGAGCAGGACTTTGTTTTCACTGAAAAAAGTTTAGTGTCTTACCAGTAGCATTTTAAAAAAACAGACAGCTGCCAGAGAAGCCGACAGTCTAAAATTATTTTTTTCTAGTCTTCTAGTAACCCTTTTTGAGAAGTGTCTTAATGCGTAACATTGCTTATCTATTTAAAGATTATCCCTCTCAAAAATGTTTTTATTGTATTGTGCTATTAAAAAAAAAGCAGTGTGACCACAACTGAATTGCTGCTTTAAGTGTTAAGACTGTGAATGAAGTTTCGAGACACAAGGCAGCGTGTTAAAGACTGTCAGAAGGTTTGCTGTCACATCTGAAATTCCATTACACAGCCCCACAGATCGCTACTAGTGTATCCATTGCCTTCTGTACAGCTCTTAGGAGTCTGAGCAAAACTAAACTATTACAGCAAATATATATATATGTAAAATATCATCTATTTTGCTATAACAAAACATACACAATTTTTATGTACACTTCAGGTATGAAAAGCGGGTAGTAAAAGTACTTAGCGTAGTGTACTTACCTATTCCTCTCTCCAAGGTCTCTCCAAAACTACGAGACATTCCCATTTCATTTCTTCCAAATTCTCTTTCAAATCCTCCACCCATGGCACGATCCATCTCTGAAAAGATTAAGTTTGAGATGTTCCTTCAGCATGTCTAAATGACTCGAGAGAACCTTTTAATACAGGCATAATTTTTAAAGATTAACAGCAAGGCAAGTTTTTTATTACATTCCCCTGATCATTTTATCATGTCTTCTTGGGTCCAAAAACCCAGGGGAAAGCAGGACTTATCGCAATACGGACAAACACATTTGAGGCAGCCACTTTGCTCTGGAGAAGTCTTTCTGGTGAACACAGATAGAGAGCAGTTTATCTCTTTCTAAACTAGTCCTTCAAGACAACCTCAACAAATCACTTGTTTTGTACAGCTCCAAGGCCACAAGTGACTTGTGGTCACCGTGTCAGCTGTAAGCTTTTAATTTTTTCCAATAAAAGCTGAGGAGAGGAAAATGACTAGCCTAAAGAGTCTCTCCAGGGTTACACTTTCAGAGAAGACAAGTCAGGAGTTGGATATACAAAAGAGGAGCACCTACCACTCATTCTGCCCATGTTCATTCCAGCTGGGAAGCGACCAATGTTTTCCATGCCACCGAAAGGACCTTCCATTCCTAAAAGAAAATATTTTTCAGGATTTCTTTAGCAACGCATTTCAACTTAACACTACACTTCACCCACATAAGCCGCTTTCACACAACATTTCCACAGGCACCAAGATAATTCTGTATCACGGATTCACAAAACAAAATTTGGTCAGAATTTGGTCACGCCGTACCTCCTAAAACAAGGGCAGTTTTAACAAGTCACACAACAAAAAAATACATTGGTCATGTTTTAGCTGAGGTATTAACCCTTCCCCATACACCTAAAGCAGTTTTATTAATACTAAAAAAAGAGCAAGTTAGTACTAAATTGATGATTTCAAAGAACACAAATGCCTGCTAGGCATATATGGCTACATTTACATGACTCACAGAAAGCCTAAGCTATATACGTGTCAAAAAACCACAGCTTACCTCCCATTTTATTCATTCCAAAGCCCATGCCTTCCATTCCCATTCCTCAAAATAAAAGAGAAAGCTTTATATAGCAGACGTCATTCTACAAGAGTTCAGCCATTAGACTGGCTGTAGAAATAGAGACCACACAACATGTCCACTGTTTGGACTGAAGAGCTTACATGTGATAACTCTGAGTAGATTGCAACATTCCTTCTAGAAAATGAAGCAGCAAAGGGGAAAAACCCATAGGCGTTTATAAATTGAAAGCTGAATGTGTGCTACTTTTTAGGTGGCTCTTTAAAACTTGTGCTATTTAAACATGTCCTAAACAAAGATTTGCAAGCCCACTAATAAGTGTTAAAAGTGACAGATGGTTTTAAAAGTTTAATGTATATTTGCAGTGTCTGCTGCTCATGCTCAAGAGTCAGAAAATGAGAGCTGTGCCTTGACCACAGTGAAAAAAAAAATGGAGTAGTTGGTTAAATTCAAGTTTCCATTATCAAGCTCATTACTTTGCTCAACAAAAACTCATTTGGCTTTAACACTCCTAATACACTTCAACTTTTTGTGTAGGCAGAACAAAGCTATCTACCTTCTACACAGCTTAAAGCTCTCATGAAACAAAAGCATAGGAGTAATCTTCTTACCTCCAGGTCCCATGTTGCCCATTCCCATGCCTTTGTTTAAATGATTTGCATCAATAGGTTGACCTCCAGGTCCTAATCCCATGCCAATACCACCAAGACCATCTGAAGAAAATATTCAGATATCAAAAAAGCCTTCTTTCCATAGTTTGACAAAACAGCAAGTTTTATTCTTAAGTAATTGACTTCCATTCTCCAAAAAGCTTGCTGTGTTCCCACTTTGGGGTGTGTACTTAAAGCATGAAAATGTATAGTAAATTCAGAGTTGATGTGTTTTGAAATATACTAAAAACTCTCTCAAATATTTTTTTTTTCCTCATAATCCATTTTCCATCTTACTACTGAGAAAACTTGCTTGGTTGGTTGGTTTTAAGCTGACTCCTGAAAAATAACTGGCTAGAACACTGCTTATTTTGTGCAACTCCTCAATCTAAGGAGAATAGAGTGGGCAATTTAGTATTAAGATCTTCTAACCTTTGCACAATATTACCCTTGATTGAGAAATGGCTTATTTCCACCTTTGCCAAGGTTCTTCCCTTGTAGGTAAGAATTTAACCACAAAGTTCAACCTATCATTATGATAGCCACCTATAGAATTCAGAGCACACAGCCAGCCTCTTCTCTGAGCAAACAAAATATATCATTCCCAGGCATAATTTTGAATCTCCCTGTACCCAAATGAATTACGGATTCCCCAGTCCAAAGAAAGAAGAAAGAGCCCTCATATTTTCCTTATAGTCAATCAGGAAGAAAAGAGTTCTCTGCTTGCACTTGCATGAAACAACAGCTTAATGGCATTCTTTGCCTACGAGAAGAGGACTTCCTCATGTACAGCTCAGCATAATAAACACAGCAAGTGTCGAACCTTGTTTTAAAGCAACACAAGATACCCCTTCCCCGCCCCCATAAAGGCCAAGAAACAGGCTTCCGTTCGTATTTATCAAGCTTTATACAAAGGTAATTAAATTGGAACCCAATGACTTTCTCTTGAAAAAAAAGAGAGGCATACCATTATAGAAAGTCAAGGCAGCAATAAAACCCAGTAACAATACTGCTGCTGAGAAAGGCTTTGACAGATACACAGAAAACTGAACTAATTAAGGGATGGACTAATTAATGACCACTAAAATTGTGCAAGTTGGCAGCACGCAACAGGTTTGGCTCCCATGCCTAAGAAAAGAGCAACTGGCTGAATTAACAGTTACATTAACAGCCACGCTTTACATTTTTGCTGTATTTAAACAAATTAAGCCTGTGTTCTCCCACCTCCAGTTCTTCCCTTCCAACCCAGACTCTTCCTGTTCAATACTTTCAGTATCTCATCACAGCCAGGCTGAGGTTGGAAGGGACTTTTGGAGATCATCTGCTCCAACCCCAGGCTCAAGCAGGGCCACACAGAGCTGGGTGCCCAGGACCCATATACAGACAGCTTTTGAGTATCTCCAAGGATGGAGACTCCACAGCCGCTCCGGGCAACCTGTTGTTCCAGTACTCACCCACCCTCGCAGTAATTTGTTTCCTTATATTGAGATGGAGTCTCCCGTGTTTCAGTTTCTGCGTACTGCCTCATGCCCTGTCACTGGGCACCGCGGAAAAGAGCCTGACTCCCTCTTCTTTATACCCTCCCTTCTGATATTTATATACATTGATAACATCCCCTTTAGAAACCTGAAGACTTGTAAGAGTCTCAGGTCCTCGGTTCAGCCTTTCCAATTGAAGGAAAAACATCAGATACCCAGAATACCGTCAGGTAAAAGGAGGCACACTTTTCCCTATTGACTGATTAATTATGTTTCCATTAAATCCCACTATTAACAGTAATTTTACAAGGCATTGGGGTCTTTGAATTGCAATTGAGAGATTTGGAAGCCTTGAGAATGTGAATGGGATAATGCTTATAGACAAGCTCCTAGCTATGAGCTGAAAAAAGTAGCCAAAAAAAAATATAAGACTGAGCAGCTCTTCTTTACTATTTCCCCCTTTGATATTATTCGGACCATTTGGATCCCAGCTTTCCAAAGTTGCAACCAGAGTTGTACTTGGGCTGGGATCGAGTCCCAGTGGCTGAACAGCAAAATAAAAACATAACATGTTCAGTCATGCAGGAGAGACTTACGAGGAAGTTGTTGGGGTCGCTCTGGAGGAAAGAAGTCTCCTTTGGGAAAGGCTCGTTCATCCTAAACACAATTCAATACAATAAAGTTTGTGAGAAAAGAAATTATTCCTTGCCTTTTTTTTTTTAATTAAGACACAGAAACTTAAAGCTAAAGCAATCTTCACTGTATTTATGATTGGTTTTTAGCAAAATAATCAGAATTAACCTTCCCCAATGCCATGAGTTGACATCACAAGGAATTAGGCAAGTCACACATTCCCCCCTCCCAGTATCTCTGCCCAACCTTGAAACCACACATCATCCAAAATCGGGAGCACAATCACCAGTTCAAAAAGCAGCGAGAATTTGAGCACACTTACCATTTTTACATGCATCGGTCTGTCAAACAGCAGCTGCCCATTAAACATCGCTATCACTTCATTAAGGATCATTGTTCACATACTAGAACCACAAAGTCTTAAAGGTTTAAAGTGCTCTCTGATGCAGAGTGCAAAAACACAGTCAGATTAGCAAAAATATTTCTGCCTTCTCCAAAACTAAAAGCTTTGAATCCAAATAACTGAATATTCAAAGAATGGCTTAAAACACAAGTTAAAAAACAGTCTTCAGGTTGAGATTAAGTTCATTAAGAGATCCCTCAAAACGTGACTCCAAACCAGCCTAGGTGTTTAAATGTTTCATCAGTAACTTTAGCCATTTACAACAGGAGAAAATATGTAAGAGTTCTCAACATTTCCAAATCAACAAATAGCCAAATTTTAAAGTACGCCATGCTAATGAATCATGTGAAATTTGTATAAGCCTTCCTCCCACAGGGATTAACTTTAGATGCATGTGCAAATGGAATTAACATCCGTACCAAAAGAAAAACTTGGGGTTTTCCTCCTTTCCATAACATAGCCACAAGCTGAGAGATCACACACATAGCATCTGTACTTCGCTGCTGTTCATTTTGGGTTTTGTGGATGGCTATGTAGCAAACCGTTGCTTGCACAGTGTAAGGATACAGGGAGCAAAAGGAATACACTCGGTTAAGCCATCTCACATTGCAAATGCATCGGTTGCATTCCTTCTTTACCTCCATCACAGGAATTTAAGACAAATATTTTCTCAGAAATTGCATTTTAATACTAGCTACAACCTAGAGACAGAAATTTACTATTTGGGCTAGACACACATATATCCACACAGGAAAGAGAATCCACTTTATTAACGATCCTCACCAAACAGCACCAATTCTTTCAAGATGGACTTTTTTTTCCTCTTTTTCAGTTTTCCTTATGTTTTCTATCCACTGCAAAGGCTTGACTTACTGTGACATGGCAATATCCTCACTTGTAATACTACAGTTTATATTTTCATCCCGCTTCATTTACCAAATTATTTGCCTACTATTTACCATCATTAATCTTCAAGGATACATATAGCCTGAACAGCCTCTATAGCTTGCTCAAAAGTGACGGTGCCGATCCCACGACTTTTGCCATCTTTATCTTCTAGAATGTCAGCCCGAACCACGACGCCAGCCATGCTGAATACTTCTTTCAGTTTCTTCCAACCAACCTTGTAATCCAACTGGAAGACAAGGGATATTGGAAGTATGAGAAAGATTTCCATCAAAAAAACAGCTTTACATTTCCTTTCCCAATATCAGCAATCTTAAGAAACAAAGGGTCTTCACAGAGATAGGATAAAATTTAAATAGTATAAAGAATGCTACAGTGCTTAATGCAATGTTCTTGGCTTTGTTCAGAAATACAAATTAACAGACACTGTAACATATAGGATACATCTTAATTTACAAATTCACTAGCACAGAGAATCAACAAGACTAGACACAAAATAAGTTACTACTCAGTTTCATTGGAACAGAGCTGAAAGTCTAAGGTTTTTCTTCCAATTCATTAGTTTTAACTCAGTTAAGACCCAGATATTCTGTTCACAGATTACACAGCACTTACATTTGCAACAAAGACAGTGCTTCCAAGTCTCCCTGCCTGTAGGGCATGAATGATCTCGTTGGGTATGTTGGGATTGTTGAGTATACTGGGTGGGATATTGATCATGCCGGGGCCGCCTGGGCCTGGACCAATACCCATTCCACCAGCTGCTGCCATCACCTTCTGCATTGCTCTCCTGGCATGCTCGCCGTCGGGATCCTGCCAAAACAGAAACAACGTACTCGGTTCCCTCTGTACTCCACTAAACTCGCAGGCATTTAGCGGTATGACTAAAACAATCATAAGGAGAAGGGATTTCCCTTTCTACAGGGCTGTCTGCTCCCTATAGATTTCCAGCCAACTACTTCACATATCATTGCCATCCACTAATTTATTTTCTTTTAACCGATATGGCAGCACCCTTCAAGCAATGCCTACTCATGCATTTCCCCGGATTCTGAAAGTGTTTATCTATTATTCAATACCAACAATAAACCTCACAGTTACATCAGTCTTTGAAACAGATAAACCCAGAATAGCATTGGAGAGGTTTTGGAAGACAAATGCCAACTAACTCTTGGCATCTTCAAAACAATGCACCAATTCCTTTACCTTGCACTTGGATTTCTTTACAAGACAAGATAAAGCATGTAAAATTTCAAGAAGATTGCTTTATGCAATACTTCTATTTTTTTTACCCCCACACAGCTTTTCTAACCCAAAAAAACCCTTTTAACGTATCCCCCTATTACTACATAATCTCTCATGCTAGAGAACATGAAGCATAGGATGAAGAATTCAAGGAAGGAGATAAGATTAATTATTGTCACTTCACTTTATACTGAAAGTGAAGGTAAGCACCTTCACCATACAAGGTGAACTCATGTTACTCAGGTTGGAAATGTCACACTGTATTCAGTGAGCAAAATGCACCAGCGCTGCAAGGCTGCTGAAGAAAGTGAAATGTCAAATAGAATTAATTAGTCAGAAATACAGATGCTTTAAAAATAAAAGCTATTTGAATTAATTTGAATCTTGATCTGAATTTTAAGACTAAACAATAGCACATTTTGAAAACAGGAGAAAGGTAGCTTTCACATGATTATTTCAACTACAGAAAATTATAGTAGTCTGAGGTGGAGAACACATTAAAGTGAATACAAGTCACTTCTCAATTTAAATTTCCTATTTCACTAGTAAAATAAGGTATTGCTTAAAACAAGATTAGCTCCAATAGAAAGCCAGGAGTGGTTGTCATACAAACTAAAGCCTCCTGATCGAGCAAAGAGCTTTATCTATTCTGACGTAGATTTTTAGTATGTCACTGGAAGGCCTTCATGCTCCTCAGCAGTGAGACAGCCAACAAGGAGAGGTACATACCAGACAGCTGGCAAAACTGATGCCGATGGTCATCCACAATAACTTAATTCATGCCACGCAGTCAGACTGGGACTCTTGGCTGGGGGAAGCATTGCTAAAGTCCCTAATACTGATAAAATGCTTCTTCACCAATTTAAGTATCACTTCTGTTCTGTGTCACACAGGCAGAAATATTCCAGTATGACAACAGTTTCATGAAGAGCTGGGCAAATTACAACCACTTCTTCTCAAGGACTGGTACCAAAGGGCAACCTGACTTCCAGTACTAATGGTATATCATTAACAGGAAAGCTGACCCAGACACGGCCCACTGTCAGTAGCATTTTCTTCTAAGGTCCCCTTAGAGAAGTCAGTACTTGACGACTCCCAGGTGCCACTATGCTTTTCTAACCTTCCATTTCACCTCTTCCTTCCTTTAAAGGGTAGCAAGAGGTCAACAGTGCGAGAAGATGGCTTGCGCCCAGGAGCAGGCTGCTGCTCCCAGAATTCATTACTTACAATAGCTGCGAGATCTGAGAAGTGCTGCCACTTGCTGTCCCCGTCCTTCTTCACAAGTGCTCCTCAGACCACAGCAAGAAGCGGGTCACTAAGGGCAGACCTTCTACACATATTTCCTATCTTATACTCATGCAGAGATCTTTCACTCCTCACCATTAAGTGGGCAGGGCACAACAGAACACAAAGCCTGCTTAGCCAAGAACATAGTGCATGTACCCTAAGGCCAAGAGTCAATGCTAACACTGAAGTAAACCCCTTTTTATTTTTAATTGAACCTTCAATGCAGCTACAGGTTCCAAACTGCTGGAATAAAACTTTAAACTTGCCAATGGTTAAGAATTAACTCACGGTACGGTTGAGCACGTCATACTGGTTGACAACAGCAAAGCCATTAAAATGGAAATAAATCTTTGAAGTATTTCAGAAACCAGCTTATTCCATGGAATTTTTTTTGTAGAATACATTCATCATGATGCAGAATTAAAAGGGAAGTCAGTGAAAAGCAAACAATACTTATGCAGGTTTTTTCTTCAAGTCACTAAACAAGAAAGTATACCTGCAGTTAAAGCCAAACTCTTGCTTTGTCCGAGTTCTGCATTGCTACCATCAGCACCTGGTCTTAAAATCAAGTTCAGTCTTAATAATCACATTCAAACTCGAGTATATGCTGATGGTAATAAAAAAAACTGACTTTTTTTCACCCTGTTTGATGCGTCCTGCCTTTTGTCCATTATTCTTATCTGCAAATGAGTCGGCCATACATCTTGACTAAGAACTACCCCTTCACCTTCAAATTCAACATACTGAAAGAACAGATGCACGTCTTACTTCTTTCACTTTCAATGGTCTTCCACCAAGACTATGCTTGTTCAAAACCTCTGCAGCCTTTTTCATGCTTTCTTCCATCTTGAATTCAACAACACTGTGGGGATACAAGACATCTAAGAACATTGCTTATTTTTAAGAGTTTCCTCATTTCTTGCTATAAATTCATAAGTGAACTTACGCGCATCCCTGATGAGATGATTTCACAGGCGAATAACGGGGAGGAGAGGAGGGAAGAAAGAAGAAATAAAGTAAGTAAAAGCCCAAAACACACAAAATAACTTTTAGTTTTTTTTAAAGTCAAATCACATTAGTTAGCCCTAATAGCAAAAATAAATGTAATCTTACCCAATAAAGCCTTCAATACTTGAATTCCATAATTTCTTACGTGTTAACAGGATTAAACTGTTTCACAAGTTCTAACAACCAGAACTAAGTCCCGATTCTCCAAGAAAAATACCACACGCTTCATGTGACCTGTCCTTCTCTGTCATACAGCGAAACCCTTGCCATATTCTCTCACCCTAAATCCATATCCTTCAGTACAGTTAAGTGTGCTCCTACTACTTTTTTCCCTGCAAGATACTGTCACTGGACTAAAGGACTTAAGTACCTATGAAGGCAATACATTTATGTTTAAGAATTGACTTCTGTTTACTGGCACAGGAAGCGTAGTTTACAGAACCTGCTTTTGCACACTGGACTTACAAATTCCGCAAACCACTACAGTGACGTTTTCCAAAACGCAAGTATTACATTAGTATTCCGTACCACTATACATACTGCTAGGGTCCGTGGGTCATTCAAACAGCCAACGCCAACTGAACACAGTGGAAGACCACCCTAACGCTGTTTACAAGGCCCCATCCCACCTCCTCCCCACCCCAAAAAGCAGCTTTAAGCAATCCTGTTATAGCCACTCTGCATACACACTCTCTACCTTCCTGACTTCGTTTCGTTCCACGCCACCATACAGTTACATTTGTCATGTAGAAAATCCACAGAAGAAATCTCTCAAACACTTACCCTTGACTTTCCTTCAGCGTCCATTAAGAGCTCCACGTATGTTACCTCACCAACTACAAATCAGATTCCAGACGACACATATACCAAGGGAGAAAAGCCAAGAAAACAATGGGAATTTAGAACAATCAACAACCGTGTATGGAGCCTCTGCCTTATAAGAAAGCCCAGAAACACTCCATGTTCTCTAGACCACAAAACTGGACAATTACAGGTATGCAGTAAAGTTTTAAAACAGTTAAACATGTTCTTGATTTTCCTCCACTTCAAAAGCCAGCTATTTCCACAATATCAGTTTCCTTGATCTTTAGTACCCACTCATTACTTGAGGCAATCCAAATCCATGGGAAAGTCTGCAAGAACAAGTTTCCTTCACTTCACATTGGAGACGAGATTGTCTCCACAGTCCAGAACTTGAACAGTTATTTGCTTTTCTCTGGATATTAACACAAATTCCCAAAAAGGGAGGCAGACTGAACCAAGAGAGCAAGAGATCACCAACTGCCTACGATTTATCTCAGCAGGTTTTAGCTGTTTGTTAAACCACAATATAATAAAGTCCACTTTGTAGCTTCGATAAGTAGTATTAAACAGTCTGCCATATTTGCTCTCAAGACAAAATCATTTACAGCAAAAGGCAAAATGCACTGGAAAACCACATCTGCACCTTTCCTCACAAGATTAGGATTGCCTTTTGATGACCACATAACCATATCATGTGCCTCCAGAATACAACTACCGAAATGGCTGCTGCCTTTGAAGTGACTGGCATACAGAAGAATCAAAGAAATATTTTTTTTTTTTTTTCTTTCTGGTTTTAGAAGTCCCAGTTTTCAAGATTAAAGACAGGAGGACTCCAAGTTGCATTATGCGAAAGGTGGAAAGCAGTCTTTGTGGGAAACCACGACCCAGTCTGAATACCGATAGCACACTTTGAGCAAGGAACTGGAGTCTCACATTCCAGAGTCTACCTCTTCCCAAGGGACAGGGAGAGGAAGAGGTGTTCAGCCTGACCTCCCACAGGACCAGTCATTTACAGGACACCTAGTGTCATTACAGA
Source organism: Larus michahellis (assembly GCF_964199755.1). NCBI lineage: Eukaryota > Metazoa > Chordata > Aves > Charadriiformes > Laridae > Larus > Larus michahellis. The sequence goes on from NC_133918.1 coordinate 3,211,786, forward strand.
AAACGAACATCCTGAAAGGTCTTTCTGAAAGCTGGAAGAAAAGGAATGCTTAATGAAATCACTGCTTTTTTTTTAATCTCCATTTCTTATTTAAAAGAATAATTTAGCAATATGAGCATTCCAGCCAAAGAACAGTTAGCTAGACAGAATAAACTAAAACAAACTCTAAAACATCTATTAATGTTTTTATGAGGATAGTGTTTGAGACCGGTAGAGGGTAACAAGCAAGTCCCTTTGAAAGGGACAGAGCAGATCGGAGTGTTGGATTACTATCCATAGCTTCACTATCTAAACAATACTTGTTGAAATCAAGCCTAACAAAATGAATTCTGTCCTATAATCTGAACAGTATGAGATCATGGAATTGTTTCCACAGGGAAAGGGGCTGTAGACAGCCCTCCTGGACTAGTCCTTGGTGGTAGATGGCAGCCATGCACCAAGTCCAAATATTCATCATTACCAAGACATTCTGAAGCCATCCATCTCAACAGCAGCAGCCAGAGTCCAACCAAACTTTGATCAAGAATGCAAGTGTGATTCAACAATTTATGCAGTAAGACAACAAGTTCCCAGATTACCTACAATACAAAACCACTCCATTTCACAGAGGCCTGAAGTCGCAGATTAGTCCGTGACTTTGCTCCTAGTAACACTACTGAGCCCCCGGGTTGAGGGCTCTCCTTTCCCAGCCACTAATCGAATTCAGCTACAATTCTTACTTCAGATCCACACAAACACTTCCGAAGAAGTTTGCCAAGCTTGAACATAACATATTAAATACAATTTAACGTTTACTCTTTTAACAAATCTCTGACTTCTGAGCCACAAGATTTCCAGGAGTCCACCACACCAGCAATTTTTTGTCACTTGGAGACTCTAGTATGTGCCAATTTTGCTCAGTGCTTCACATTCAAGCCTTATAGACACCTATATTAAAAACTAAATATACATCTTGAAATAGCTGTTTTCCTTCAAAGGACATCTGAACTTCCTGAAGAGCCAAATTAAAAAAAAAAAAAGAAGCCGGGAGGGGAGGAACGACACAAATAGTATAACAGCTCAGTATCCAAGACACCAAGTCCAGAGTACAAACAACTGCAATAAAAATGCATTTTTTCCACCTGAAAAACATGTAAGACAATTCAACACAACACTCCTTCCAGGAGACTATTGTTTGATGCTGGCAAAGGAAACTTTTTTTAAGAACCTACGCTGGGTCACATTTTATTTGGCTTTTTTCTAGATCCCAAGCCACAGTATCTCAGAAATCAGGCACTGGGGATAAAGCAGAACAGCAGACAAGGGCAGCCTACAATAGTGCAGAGGCAATTAAGCCATGGAAAAGTACCAACAGCAGGTATCCACATTCTAAACCTGCTCCAGAGGGCAAAAGAAATGCACGGTGATCCAGGCAGGTTTTCTTTCTGCTAAAGAACATTGGGCTTTTTTCGGGAAACATACTTTATATCCACAAGTGAAGACATTTCTTTCAAGGACAAGAGACTGTTAGTTAAGGAACTCAAGTTTATTACCAGATCAGCCTCCAAAGGGAGATAGAATTCACAGAAAAAGTTTGCTTGCTCTAAGCCAAGGGAAGGATAATTAAGAGACATGTTCCCCACGGTGTCTTTAAGAGTTAACTTAGAGCAGATGGATTTATTTATTTTTTAAACTTCACACTTGAGAAAGTTCAGAAGCTCAGCATTTCCTAAAACAAGAGGCTGAGGCAGAAATCACTGCAACAACTGAAAATACAAACCAAAGGAATCTCCAACATTGCTTATTACAGTCACTGCTTTCCCCCCCCCCCCCCTCAGAAAATTAAGATGTTCAAGCCAAGTTGGTCTGTCAGCACTCCGGTATTCTCCAGTGACTGTTCAGGAAGCTCAGATAAGTACGTTCATACGGTGACTCGAGGCATGGCTCGGATGGATTCATCTAACTCTAAAGACATATCTGGGAAGTAACTGGGATAAGTTCAAACGTAGATGTCAACTTTGAGGATTCTAAAGTTGGGCAATATGATTTTAATAGTTAGCGACAAACCAAGAAGCTCTGAAAGGCGTGAAAGATGCAGAGGGGCAAGTCTCAGCAAGAGCAGAAGCACAGAAACGTAAGAAAGAGAGGTAAATGCTTTATATCATGGTGATTTCTTTGGCCTAGAGGGTCAAAACCAAATACTAAGTAGAGAAGGAAGCCTCTCAACATTATCCAAACTGTACGGATGTCCCATCATCTTCTGAAGTCAAGAACTACAAGCAATACGACTGATTTAAGAGGACCCTGCTGTCAAAAGCTTCGTACTTTCAACACGAGGCAATTCAGAATTAGTCACAGCTCCTCCTTCGTTTACAGTGTTTAAAGCCCGTGACAGGCAACCTCTAAAAAGTTACATGGGGGCCTCGAGCTGGGGAGAGACAAGAGAAACACACTTTATATATGTACAAAGCTTTAGATAAAGGGCAAAAGACAAACATTCTTCCCAAAATAGAGACAGAGGAGAGTTCGCATTGCATTAGGGAACCCAGAAAAAAAAAAACAAAACATGGGTTATTTTGACTCTAAGAGTCCAGGCAGGAAAGATGAAGCGAAAAGTCTCGTATGTACTGATGGACAGTGCCTCTTTGAAACGATGGTTAAGGCCAATGAAAACAGAGCAACACATCAGCGCATCTACTGAATTAAGGGGGAACAAGTCAAGTGTTGAACAGCACGTCCACACTGTTTATTCATCCTTTTCTCACCTAAAACTTCAGTCTGCAAGCACAATGCAACAGAATCTTGGGCACTGAAACCCAGGGGACTCTCCAGTAACAGCCATCTTCAGGTACTGGAGTAACAGCTGTTAGTACCAAAGTAAAAAATCTGGGATCAAGTACAACAGCAAGAGGGCATGAAGTTACCTCTTTAGGAGGCCACAAAGGCTCCAAAAACTTCTGGAGATGAAGCAAGAAAGAAACCAGCACATGAAGTTTAGCAGCTGCTTTTCTTCAAAATTTAAGCTGGGAAAGCTCTGTTGCTTCTTTTCCTCACATCTGTTCACACATCCAGGTTTCCATATGAAAATTCAAGCATACCTGCTCCGTGCTCCAGCTCTGCCTTAGGTAACCATGGGTACAGGCATGGTAATACAGTCCCTGGAGTGTCCTGGAATTTTTGAATGTGACATGAGCATGGCCTTGACTGCAACTGCTCCGGCTTTGCAGCAGGGCAGAACATAATTATTGCCTCATTTTACAGCTAATCTTTCTCCTTGTATTTTATGCCATCTTGCTACTCTGGCCAGGAAAAAGGTTTAAAATACGAAATTCTGTATTTACTAAAGGAACCAATAAATATCTCAAATGCAAATACAAGGTCCTTTTTAATCATATGGTATCACCTCACTTATGCCAGCTGCTATGAAGCATTACCATTTTTCTCCCGAAGACAGAGCCATTTGTTGGGGGACAGATTCAGACAGCTATTTAGCATTCAATCACATTTACATTTAGACTCCACTTACATGCTGAAGAACTGCTGCCTCATTCTTCTCCTGAAGCCATTCACCAATTGCCAGTTATCAATGCTGATTACATCAGTTTAGTAGAACCTTGTGTTTGTCAGCCAATACAAGGGAGTTTCAAACAAGAACATTTTTTAATTTCTTTAATAAGAATGTCATACTGCATACCTGTAATTGAGTTTCACCAACAAATACACTGAAATGACTGAACCAAGGCATTACTCTTGAGAGAGATGTCACCTTTAGAAGACTTCAGATGTACGCATCTGAAAAAACCAGGTTGCAGAAATATGAGCAGACCTCAAAGCTCGTGTCTCCTAAACCATACTTACTGACGCAAACCAGCCGATGGAGGTGAACTCCTCCTACGTTCAGCAACCTGCTATGCCATCGCTGCTAACAGCTTACGTCTTCACGACTGCCAAGCAATGGAGCAGTCATGAAAAGCCTATGTTTACCCTTTGTGTACAGATCTGTTTCACATGCTCCCAAAGCCTTAAACGTTTGGCCTGTAATTCTTACACTTACAATCCAAGAATTCTAACGTTTAGATTTTTCCACGGTCACATTCCTGGTTCTTGGAACTACTATGCCTTGTATCAAGAAGTACCGATTGAGCAAGTTCAAGCACAGCACAAGAGCACCAATTTGGTAGAAGTCGGTGACTGATTAGAATGAATCGCAACTACACGGCAAATCTAAACTGCTGTATTTTAACAAGCAGTCCCAAAAACCAAGAACAATGCTTCTCAATGTTTAGCATAACAAGCCCTGCAGACAGAATGAAGAGGTTTCAATGTTCCCCTAGGAGTATCTGCTGGAATGAGTAGCTGAACAGCAAGGCAGGAAACAATCTCACACCGGACTTTTCCATCCACGTGAACTGGAGAGAAACCACAAGACACTTGGAACGGAATTCAACATAGTACTTAAAATTAGACATCTACACATACAGATACTCCTATTAACCAACGTATCTGGTGTAGCAAAGTGAAAGCATAGTTTAAGGCAAGGGATCATTCTTAATTAGAGCCTGTTGAAGCAGTCTTTAAGACTGTAATTCTTCATATTACAGAAAACCATTACTAAATCTCAAGCATCAACGTTTCACAGCCTCTAATTATGAAGTTTCCCAGGGCTTACAGTCCTGAAATTCATTACGCAGACTCAGTTCCATTTTGCCTCCAAAAGACAAACATTTTAAAACCCTTTGGAAATTTGTTTTCCCATTCATTAGGCCACACCTTGTGAACACATTAACTATCATCCCTCACCTAGTCCAAACACAAGTGAACACTGATCACTATTTTGTGAGACATTTATGACTGATACTATGTATTTTAGAAGTGACCCACAAGAGGAACGGTTGTATTATTCACTCTTAATGTGTTTTGAGATACTTTTGCGATGGAGAAGCTAAGTATTTTCTTGCCACTCCGCTGCATTTCCAAGGTGACTTGAAAACTACTAAGCTGGGCATCAGCTTAAAGAAGTAACACTACATTTAGACTTGTCACCACCTGAGAATAGTCAGCTCAATTTCTTCAGCTTCTTCAACAGATGAAGATGCTACAGCCAACAAACTAAGGCAGCTCCCATTCACATGGGACAGTTAAAGAGAAGTGGAGAAGAGGGAAACACCGCAAACATGATTTCCAAAGCCCTAACTGTGTTGCAGCACATGCCAAAGTACAAACCCGATTCTTCTTTTTTGCAGGTCACCCTTAAATACATTTTACTGCTACCAAATGGCAGTATGGATCTTTACCTAAGCACAAATCACTACAAAGTTTGGGAACACAGCTCTATATACACACAACAGATCAGCAGTAAATAACTACCTCTATTACCCAAAAGACATTAAAATGCTTCATAAAGTTTTGTTGCATATCAAGGCTAAAGTCTGACAAAAGCCTCATTTTCCACCCCCCTAAGAAAAATACTCTTTTAAATCTCCGATGAAGCACTATTAGCTGTATACCAACATGCCTATAAAGGAACTATCCACCTGGAAGGCTGCCAGGGAGCAGACGTTGTGCGATACCCAAAAAAGGCTTCAAGCAGACCTTTTACAAAACTCATGTCACTACGTCCACCCAGAACTTCAACTCTTACGTTTACAAACAAAGTCAGCCACAAGAAAGATGACAGACATCACTTGGCCACCTGAGTTGTACATTACCTTTCTCTTTGACCAGGTCTTTCAGAGATTGCCACTTCACATCAAATGGAATATTTGTAATAAAAGCTCGGTATCTTTTAGCAGGATTAGCATATGGCTCAAAGCGATTTCCTCCTCTTTTGACACTTTTCTCTTTTCTTTTTTCATTTTGGCTTGGTCGTTCACCTTCACTGCAAGCAAAGAAAGATAATCACACACATTAACTACTCTGGCATTTAATCAATGTCATACCACCTCTTGGAACATAACTTGTTACATTCTTAAAACAAAATAAAAACTTGCAAAGTTTCATCCATTCACAATATCTGCAAAACCATACACCTTTCAACCAAAGCTGGTACACGGTGCTACATGGTACCATGGTACCAGTGCTACATAGTGCATTGTAACAAAGATTTCCGAATAGCAGACAGCTTATACCATCAAGACCCACTATTTTCTCCCATATTTATCCAATGTAACCAATGTTTTCCATTTCACAAAATGAATCTCTTTGAAGGTGACCAAGCCTCCCTCCCTCTCCTCATGATGCTCCAGACCAGACATCCACCCTATTAGTTTTCTCCTTGGCACACTATACTACTTAAACACCTTGAAGTCAAATGATACATTGACCCACTATATTCATAGTCTTACAACTAGAAGAATTTTAAGAAAATAACCCCACTTCTAACTAAACACTCAGGTCAACCACTCTTACCTAACAACACTTTTTTCCTCCTGCAGTTAATACAGATTTTGGACAACACAAACATAAAGCCTCTGTGCATTCCAGCAAATGTATTGAATAGTTCTTTTAACTACTCCAGAATAGCAGCTCAAACAGGTCAAAAATTAGAAAATTAGAAATGAAGACTATTTCTCAATTAACCTAGATGACCATCAGGTCTTAACAGGACACAAATGCCCCTGACTAACACTATTCAAAAAAAACCCAGCAGACTGAAATACTTCAGCTTCAGCCTGACATGATTTCCTTAACTAATCCAGTTAATCTCCTTGTTCACTTTGTGCTGGTTGAGAAGATGCAGAAATACATCTTTAGAAAGAATTCATGAGAACACATTAGTCAAAAAAGCTGGCAAGGTTTCTAAAACTTATCTCTACATACACTGAGCTTTTGCTTAACTTTAAGACCTATGAAGCCCTGCAAAGCGCAAGCCACACCAGAAATTCTGGCTCTGATATAAACACGCTTCTGTGCCAACGCTGTCCATTCCTTTAGAACCATTTCAATCGCTGATCAGATACAACAGCATGCAGGGAAAATAAAAGAAACAAACATGCAGATGTCTATGAAGTTTTGTATTTGAGTGGGTTCCCCATTTTTATTACATAGCAGCCTACACTTTTTCAGCCACAAGGCTACATCAAAAGCAAACACACAAAAATATTGTATTTTATGGATAAAGCTCTAAGTATGGGCAGTATAGAAAAGAGGTCTAAACTAGAGAACACTTTTTTTTTTGACGTACAACATTTATTTCACCAAAAAGTGAAGTTTTTAGACTCTCCCTCACTAAACTTAGATTAAGGAAGTAATTAAAAACCCCAAAATAGATTCAAAATAGGATAATCTGTCTAACACCTTAACTTCTGTTTGGATGAAGAAATAGCACAAAATTTAGTGCTTGTGTTAAAAGCTACACCCGGTTTTTATGGTTACTCCTCAAACTGGAACTATTTACATTCCCCCTGGGTTGAACTGCTGTAAAACATGCTTCGAAGTAATGTGGTATGATGCCGACGTTTTTTTACAATCCTGCCTTTAAGGCTCTCAAGTCAGCTTAAAAAACACCTCAAGCTTTGATAAATCTGTAAAGAACTCAGACAAGCCACAGCACCTGCCATTGAAGGCGAGCATTAGCCTACAACACATTCCTTATCAAATTCAGTGTAAGGAAATCCAGCCAGGTCTAAAGAAATGTCAAGGAAACTACTTCAGCTGCAAAGTTTTGTGGGTTTTTTTTTTTTTTTCCTTCTTCTTCTGCACAATTTCAGACACCACCTCCATGGGTTTCACACACTGAAAGGACAAGCACAGGCAGGCCCAGGTCCACAGAGATTGCCTGAAAGACGTGGTTACCAAGTTCGGAAACAGCTGAGCATTTAGGGCTTCTTTTAAGAGAGTTCTAGACAGCAGGAAGGAATCCACATCACCTCCAAAATACACCATGCCTGCCTGTGAGTATCCCTAAGTTGGAAGGCCAGGCAGGATAAAATTCCCACAGCAGCTTTGCCCATCCCAGTAAGGATCCACTCTGAGTAACTGTGATCCATTTACACCAAGACTAATGCAAGATCTACAAAAAATAATGACTTAAGTAGTAACTTTCAGATGATACTTCATCTGCTCTGATTTTTTTTCCTTAGGTTGCAGAACTGAAATGCTTTAATCGAGACTAAAGAAGAATTCTCCTGTTTCTGAAGCGTGTAGAAGGAGGAAATGAAAGGGAAGCTCTTATTTCCTCCAAACAAACAAACTATTATGCATGTTCCTCCGCAAGATTTCTTAAACATACCACCTAGACCCAACAAGTGTGCCAGAAATCACAAAGAATCAAAATCCAGGACATGCAGATCCTCCTTTCCCCCACCCCAGGACATTCAAAATATGTTCACGTGAACGTTGGAACTACCACTGTAGATGTGTTAGCTTTGTCACACGGAGCTTGATATTACACATAGAATTGCACCTAGATAAAGTGATAAGCTCTCTGAAGAAACTCCAAATATAAAGGGGGCCAGGGAAAAAAAAAAAAAAAAACCAACACAACAGAACGAAGCAGACATTTCTACTTCCAGAAATAAATTGTCTACTCATATAAGACAAATTACTGATTACATATTACCTAGAGCTGCCAGCTCTGCTACAGTTACCAAGAGTGAGCTTTGAGGTATAAACTGAATCTAAGCCATGAACATCCTCCACGTACCACCTACCCAACATGAGGAGGTGAGAAGATGATGGGGACATCCTTCCCTAGCCCTGGCTAACATATTACATGTCACTCTATCAGGTGCCATTACGGCACTGGGACCCCTACCCTCCGGGATCTGGACTAGCTCAGCTCCTGAACAGGCATGCCTGCTCCTGCCTGGCAGGATGGTGACAGAAGGAGCTGCATATGTCGATAATTTTTCAGTTGCCATAAGCACAGTTTAACTGTTTTGTGTTGGAAAAAAAAAAAAAAACAGATATGGACATTTTTTTACCCAAAGCCGTCTGCCTTCCTCGTCATGTAAAACACAATCCACAAACTCAGAGGCAGATGAGAGCAGTTTTTTCAAATTGAGACACACCGCCATCTCCTCACCATACCATCAAACTGGCCTCTGTTACTCAGATTTGTCAGCTCTGGGTCAAACTACAGATAAGCAACATGCCTGGACACAACAGCCTGCAGCAACGAGCAGCCTGACTGACACACAGCTATGCAACACACCTCAGGAACAGCAGATAAACACATCTGACCTCAAGTCTGAAACCTTACTCACTGATCATCAGGTTCAAAATGCTGATTCTTATCTCCACAGCATTTAAGGCCTGGGGCCAAAAATTAACAGAGAAAAATGTATTCTTTATTCCACAGATTTGGCATTAAAAAAGCTTTGCTAACGATGAAATTTTGCAAAATGAGGTAAGCATTAACATAGGAAAGTGACAAGCAGCTCGAACTTTTTCTGCTTATCATCGCCATATTTACAGACCTGTTACAGTATTGAAATCCCTGCAGATTTTCTTTAAGTTTCTGTAACATTCTATTGACATCAGACACACAACCCTTACTTAGCACCTGGTAACGCTTTCAAACCCTCTCTCGCTCTCCAGGCATTTGACTCTCCTGTTCCTAACCCACTCCAGAGGTAAATCATGAACCACAAAACAGAGCACACCTTATTCCAAATGCTGCAACAGTATGAAAGATGACTGCCTGACAAAAACCTATTACAACCTGCCATTGACAGAGTTTAAAGTAATTAACTTAGATCATCAAAACCCACCCCGCCGGCACACCTATACCTCCAGGGGAGGCTTTAAGTTGTCCAATAAGGCCCAGCAAAAACGCTTCCTAAGCGGGATAGGCAAAGATCCCCCTGGCCGCCGAACACGGGGCCTCCGCGTGCACTAAGCACCAGGCCAAAGGACGGGCTCCTTCCCCGCTCCGGCCTCAGACGGCGGGAACCCTGGGCCGCGCCTTCCCGGGGCGGCTCCGCGCCCGCCAGCCTCCGCGCCGCAACGGGTAGGCCCCGCCCGGCTTCCCGAGCCGCGCCTGGGGCCCAGCTACGGCTCCAGCCCCGGTAGAGGCCCTGGTCCCAGTCCCGGTCCTCCTCGCAGCATCGGCGGCGGCCCCAGTCCTTCCCCGGCCCGGCGGAGGCCAGGCCCGCGGAGGCCGCATGCGGCGCAGCAGGCCCAGGCGGCGGCGCGGCCCACACAGCGGCCACCCTACCTCTTGGGGGGCGCATCCCCGACACCGCCTGCCCCGTTAGGTGCTGGTGGCGGAGCCGCCGCCGTTGCCGCCACCACCGCCGTCGTCGTCGTCGTCGTCGCTGTCGTGGTCGACGCCGCGGCTGCTGCTGCCGCCGGCTCCTCCATTTTGCCGCCGGCACTTTCCGAGGCCGCCGCTACCGCCGCCGTGGCCGCCATTTTCCCAACGCTGCGCCTTTGTGTGGAGCAGAGCCCGCCCCGCTGGCTGCGCGCGGGGAACGCCGGGACGGCGGCGGGCGGCAGCGGCGCCGCGCATGCGCACTGCGGCCGGCCCGCTTCCCGCGCAGGGCGGGCGGGAGCCTGAGGGGGCCTGAGGGGTGGGCAGGGGTCTTGAGGGGACGGCGGGGTTCGTGAGGGGATGGCTGGGCCTGAGGGGATGGTGGGAATCATGAGGGGATGGCAGGGGTCTCGAGGGGGCGGTGGGGTCTGAGGGGACGGTTGGCATCTGAGGGACGACGAGGACATGAGAGGATGGCGGGGGTCTGAGGGGACAGCGGGGGTCTTGAGGGAATGCCTGGCCTGAGGGGACAGCAGGGATCTTGAGGGGACAGCAGGGATTTTGAGGGGATGGCGGGGGCCTGAGGGACAGTGGAGGACCTGAGGGGACGGTGGGGGTTTTGAGGGGATGCCGGAGTCTGAGGGGAAACAGTGGGAATCCTGAGAGAACGATAGGGGTCTGAGGGGACGGCGGGGGCCTCAGGATGACAGGGACCTGAGGGATGGACAATGTCTTGAGGGGACGGCGGGGATTCTGCCCCTCAGCTCCCCTTTGGGGAGATGACCCCCCCCACCCTACAGTGCTGCCTCCAGCTCGGGAGCCACCAACAGCAGAAGGACACGGAGCTGTTGGAGCGGGGCCAGAGGAGGCCCCGGAGATGCTGGGAGGGCTGGAGCCCCTCTGCTGTGAGGACAGGCTGAGAGAGCTGGGGGGGTTCAGCCTGGAGAAGAGAAGGCTCCGGGGAGACCTTCCAGCCCCTTCCAGGCCCTAAAGGGGCTCCAGGAAAGCTGAGGAGGGACTCTGGAGCAGGGAGGGGAGCCATGGGATGAGGGGGAAGGGTTTTACACTGGAAGAGGGGAGACTGAGATGAGATATTGGGAAGAAACTCTTTGCTGTTGACCCAAACCACTCCGTGATTGCAATGGGCCGTGGGGTGCTCTGGGAGCCCCACAGTGGGTTATTTCTTTGCGGTTCATTTTTGTATAAAATACAGTAATAAACTAGAACCCCTGAGTAAGAAACCCTCAGCTACAAACTCAAAACAATAAACCGTAAGTTAAGGACTCCGAATCCTCAGTTTTAAGCAAGAAATACGAATCAATTCCCTTTGGGAGCAGAGCCGGGCGCTCTCCGGCTGCTTCCTCCCCCCCCGGAACCTCTTCTGCGGCCGCGGCGCACCGGCGGACTCACATCAGCGGGCACAGCCCACTGACAGATGGCTAAAACAGCCAATAATAAACGAGCACCCGCAGGGTCGGGGCCCGTTGGACCAATGAGAAACAGAGGCAGGAGGGGCTACCTGCCGGAAGTGGGGAGCGGTGCGGGGGACGGTTGCTGGCTGGCACTGGCAGTTGAGGGAGGTCGCAGCCATGTCGGAGCGGAAGGTGTTGAACGTGAGTTGGGGGGGGGATTCCCCGGCTGCGGGGTGCTGAGGCGGGGATCTGTGATCGCTCTGGGTGTCCCCAGATCGGGCTGGTCCCGGGGAGGCTTCCCTCATCGCTGAGATTGGTCCCCAGACTGGGGGTGCCAGGTGTTCCCTGGGCGGCTGGGGGGGTTCTGAGGCGGAGGGGGGTCCCTGAGGGGACTCTGGGGCTGGGAGGGGGGCGGTTGGGGTGGGATCCCCAGGCTGGGGCTCCTGGCAGCGCTTGGAGGGGGCTGACAGGGGCCAAGAGGGTTAGGCCCTAAAATCATGCAAGGGTTGGGGGGCTTGGGGCCAAGGATGGGCAGACGGACAGACAGACTGACACTTGGCTCTGGTGGGGGGTCGTGGACGGGGTGTTTGGCACTTGAGCATGCCTGTTTGGTAGGGACATGCTGGCTCCTGCTGTGCGGAGCTGATCCCTGAGGCTGATATGGCAGCCGGGAGCCTGCCCGCCACGGTTCACACTGCTCTGGGTGACTGCGCCCAACACTCGCACGTCTCTGCTCTGTCTCTGTAGAAATACTACCCGCCGGACTTTGATCCTGCTAAGATCCCAAAGCTCAAACTCCCTAAGGACCGACAGTATGTGGTGCGGCTCATGGCCCCCTTCAACATGCGGTAAGAGGGGCTGTGCCAGTCAGAAGGAAGCAGCTGTGGAAAAGAGGAGTTTGCGTAGGAATTGTTTCACCTCCGTATGCTGCAGCAGCCGTTAGAGGTGACACAGACCAGAAGAAAAGGGGTGAGGGAGAGGGAAGAGATGCTGTGGGTGATTTTGGGGTACTGCATTTCCAAAGGAGAAAATAACCATTGCTCAGAACCTGGGCTGACATGGCCTGAGGATCACTTGGACTTTTCTTCGTCTGTTTATTCTCTTTTTCTGATGTGTTATGGACTTTTCTTTCTCCTTTTCTAGATGCAAGACGTGTGGTGAATACATCTATAAGGGGAAGAAGTTCAACGCCCGTAAGGAGACTGTTCAGAATGAGGTGTACCTGGGACTTCCCATCTTCCGCTTCTACATCAAGTGCACACGTTGTCTGGCAGAGATCACTTTCAAGGTGAAATATGTTCTGTATTTTCTGCACGCTCGCTTTCTGGGGAGGCAGTGCAGTCTGTGGATGAGTCTGGGTGCTGGCCCGATGGGAAAGAGGTGTCCCAGCAAACATGTAGTCTGACCATCTGCTTTTTGGTGTGCCTTCCCTTTTCATTGCTGTTCATAGTTCTGAAGTGTCTCGCCTGTGGGTGGGCTGCAGCACATCAGCTGGAGCAGAACAGAAGGCCGTGGGGGATTGTCTACTCTGTGATGTGAATGAACTCAGGAACTGTTTTCATGCAGCTCTGGAAGTGGCCACAGGATGGCTGGAGTAGAATTGCCCCAGCTGATTTTGCTGTCTTGTTTCTTCCTTAGACAGATCCTGAGAACACAGACTACACCATGGAGCATGGCGCCACTCGCAATTTCCAAGCTGAGAAACTCTTGGAGGAAGAGGAGAAAAGAATGCAGAAGGAGAGGGAAGAGGAAGAGCTCAACAATCCCATGAAGGTATGACAACGTGCGTTTCTCTGCGGGAGGCAAACCTCTCTTCTGTCCTGGCTGGCTTTTCCCAGCAAAGGAGGTGATTTTGTAGCCGTTGGTTTAGTTCTCCAGGCTCCTGAGGTATTGCTGTGCTCTGGACAGGCACAAGCCAACTCTCTGCCCTCAGGAGGTTTCCCATTGTGCTGAAACTTGTGACAGGCTGCATGTTGCCCCCGTTTTTCCTGTCCTATTAAGACACAAAAATGAGGATGATGATGATCCTCTTAGTGCTTCCTGCCCCATACTGGGTGGGGAGGGGTTGTTGGAGATTGCTAGTAGGCTCTGCTACCTCACTTTAGCCTGGCTTCCCTCTGGTCACACAGGTCTTGGAGAACCGAACCAAGGACTCCAAGCTGGAGATGGAAGTTCTGGAGAACCTGCAGGAGCTGAAGGAACTCAACCAGCGCCAGGCAAATGTGGACTTTGAGGCCATGCTGAAGCAGTACAAAGAGTATGAGGAGGAGCAGAAGCGCAAGGAGCAAGAGGAGGATGAGCAAGAGATGAAGTGAGTGGGCTGGAAACATTCATGGGAGTGTGAAATCGGCCACGCTGGCCCTGGCCTGGCAGGGCTGGGTCTCACCCTTCCCTCAGCACCCCAAGGGAGCTTAAGAGAGGGCCCTGCCTGAGTACCCTGAGTTCACAGGAGTTGTGTGGGTGGGACCTGGTCCTGAGTGGGCTGTGAGGAGATTGGGGACAGTTTATCATGGCAAAGTGTTTAGGGAGGTGGAGGGGTTTTGGTATCACTGGCCGTCTGATGGGGAGACCCGGGCTGCTGCTGCAGGGGCCTCACTACCCCTGGGAAGTGTCCTTGTGTGGAGAGAGAGTTTCTGCACCTGGCTGAGGCTGCATTTCTCAACCTTTGGGCAGTGCTTGGACATGACTTCTCAAAAAGCACCTGAGAAGGTGGATCCCATTGCGCTGTTGCTGAATTCCAGCTCCCCACAGGCATGGTGCACAGCCGGCACCGCTCAGCGCGGCGGTGGAACAGAGCCAGCTTTAACCCTCCGTGCGCGGCCTCTCTCCTTGCAGAGCCATGCTGGAGCAGGCCCAGAACCGGCGGCTGCTGGTAGACTCGGACTCCGACGAAGAGCCTGAAAAATCAAACACAAAGCCTGTGGCCAAAATGAAACCTACAGACATCTTGCAGGAGGTGAGTGGGGGCAGAGGCTCTTCCACCCACCGCACCTCTTCCCCCAGCCCAAATCTACTGTCCTGGGCTGCGCTGTTTTGTCCCTGCTCTGTGCAGCCCTGGAGCCCTAATGCCTGTCACGCATGAGCAGCTTACAAAGCCTGTGTCCCTGTGCACTGGGCTGAAAGGAGACAGGGATCAGTTGGTGATTTTAGACCGTGTCTGCTGACAAAGGCCAGGAGGGAGCTGCCACTGTCCTTGCTCGGGACGTGGCTTCCCTTTCAGCTTGAAAGGAACGGGCTCGCCTATGCCTTAGTCATACTTCAGGCACGATTTCAGCACTCTGAAAATTACAGCAATGAAACGACTGCCTGGGACAGCCTCTCCTTTGGTTTTGTTTTGTCCGTGTTGGAGAAGCACGGAACAAAAGGGCTTTCAGTGCCCGGCTTGCAGGGGAGGGATTATCCCCACAGACAGGCCCCTGCACTGCTGCTTTCCGATGTCGATCCCTGTCTGCGGGGACCTCTGTCCGGTTGGATGAATCAAAGCTGCCGTGTCTCTAAGCCGGGCTGGGGTTAATCTGAGCAATGTTCCCTGGCCCGGCACTAATCCCCGTGCCTGGGGGAGTTTGATTCAGTGGCTGGACCACCTGCAGGCACACAGTCCTGGCTGGCAGGGGTTGTGCAGCCCTGTGGCATGCATCTGGCTCCTCGGCGTCCCCGAGCCAGCCTGTGGCTCTGCAAGGGTGGATTTAACTGTCACAGGCAGTGGGACGTTTGTGTCCAAGGGCTGTTTTGCATCCATTTAGATCCGTATCCCTGTTGTTTGTCTAGCTTGTGCCAGTCGCTGTGGGGGCAGAATACCCACCTTGGCTGCTCCAAGCGGCCATCCTCACATCTCGTGTGCTTTGTGCTGCTGGTTTTACAACTCCTCCTTCTCCCCTGTCCCTCTGCCTCCCCTCCAAGGCCAGAGCACCCTAACGCCCCTTCTCTACTCTGCAGGACCCTCAGCCCCAGAGTAAGAAGCTGAAGACGGAGAGCTGGGAGCGGAGTGTGGGCAAATTGAACACCAAGTCCCAGCTGGCCGGGCTGGTCACAGTGAAGAAGCAGAAGCCGGGCCCTGCCCTGGCTAATGGCACAGAGAACCAAGGCACCGCGGCCAACACCGGTAACAGCCCACGTGGGGATGGGGTGGCCTGAGCCGGGCCATCAGGGCGGGTTCTGGCAGCACCCTGGTGGCCTTTAGTGGTGTCTTCAGAGCCTGAATGCTCTCAGGTCAAGTCCTTGCTGTGGGATAGATGGGGCCGTGATGGTGTAAGAACAGGGGGTTGTTCCTGTTTCCAGGAGATCTGGTGGAGGAGAGGTTCCTTCCTGGCCTTTGGTGGTCAGCAAAGGCCTTGGAGACAGACTGTCAGGGCCAGAAGCTTTAAAACAGTGTCTCAGTGCGAAGATACGATGCTGGGAACCGTCACAACAATGAGATAGGAATGTAAAAGCAAGAAAATTGCTTTGGTTTGGAGCCTGACTGTAAAACCTGCCGAACTGTTAGGAATTCGGGACCTTTAAAGAAGTGGTGAAAACAAGCAGAAAGGCTTTCTACTACCTCATCCTTCACTGCCCCAGGAAGCCAGGGGACCCATGGATTTGGGGAGGGAGCTGATGAATTGATTGGTTCTGGGCTGATTGATCCTAAGCCTTTGGCTTAGTAAGTCCCTCTGCCCTCAGGGGGTCCCTGGGGAACGACAGCTCTTGTAGTTGCCCCGTTTTTGATACGCTTTTCCCCAGCCACCTGCTCCTGGCTGCTGGCAGGGTCTGTTCAGCCAAATTATGCTGGAGGAGCTGCCCATCATCTTTCAAGGACTCGGAGCTCCTCTGCCCATGGCGTTGCCTCCCGCTTGCAGCTGGCAGTTCACGTGGTCAAAGCCGAAAATCTGTGGCTCCTCTCTTCCCTTCCAGTGGCTGAAATCTCCCAGGGGGTTGGGGAGGGAGAAGGGGGTTTTGCAGACCTTGGGCCAACCTCGCTGCTTCTTTCCATTGCCGCAAGGTGGGAGCAGGAGGTTCCAGCCGAGGGGGCGCGGGGTCTCCTCGTCCGTCCCATTTAACCTTGCTATACTCCTTGGGATTCAGACTGGGGGGGACGAGGCACCGCTCGCTCTCTGGCTCCAGCTGCCTTGTCTGGCGCGGCAAGGCAGGCTTGTCTTTCCGCGCGGCTGGTTGCGCTGAGCCGGCGGGGTTTTGCCAGCATCGGGGAGGGCCCTACCTGATGGTGTCTGCTCTCTTGCTCGGCTTCCAGGCTCGTTTCCCACAGCAACGGGCACCACGTCCTCTCTCGGCTTGTTGGGGGCGTATTCGGACAGCGAGGACAGCGCGAGTGACTGATGAGTGGTGACCGAGCCAGCCCAGAGCAGGGATGGCGGGCTGTCCCCCCTCCCAGCTGCCAGCAGCTGCTCTCCAGAGCCCCGGCACGGAGCTGGCATCGCAGCCCTCAGGCCCAGCGGGGTTTCCAGGCCATCTGGAGTCGCAGCGTCTTCACCTGCCTGACCCGCGGTGTGCATCCATCCTCTGACGGGGAGAAGGCTGCGGCGGCCCTTGCTGGCTACCACCACCCGCAGACTGAGCCCAAGGGAGGGTATCGCAGCCAGTGGAGAGCCCCAACACTGTCCCAGGCTGGCTGTCTCCAAACCCAGCTTCCAGCCAGCCCCAGAGGACGGTGTGTCCCAGCCCTGCACCTGTAACGTGTACGGAAGCGACGGGGGTGGCCGGGACTGTGTAGTTTCTCCGTTCTGGTGGTGCCCACCACCCTCACCCCCTGGGTACGTCACCCACCGGCCCTCCCACGGCAATAAAGGGACCTGGGGGCCTCCCTTCCCTGCTCACTGTGTCCCTGCAGGGGGAAGGCAGGAGCTCAGCACCCCTTTTTAGCCATGGGAGGACCCACCACCACCACCTTACTGGCCCTGGGTGTCTCCTGACCCCTCTGTGGGGCTCAGATCCCGAATCCCCCGTTGTTTTGCTGCCGGAGGTGACACATTCTGCAGCGTGGACGCAGGGGGCTCATCGAGCCCCACGCTGCAGGGACCGGGCTGTCCTGGCCAGGCTGCCACCACCCTCCTTCCCCTGCCCAAGTCCTCCTGCACCCCAGCAGCTTGGTGACAGACCCCTCCCCGCCGTTCGGAGAGCGATTGGGTTTGCTCGGCTCCCCAGCAGCCGCCACCCGGTAATAAATTGGTTGTGTCAGAACCCGTTGCCTCTTTATCTTCCAGAACAGTAATTTGTCCACGGGCAGCAGGTCCTGCCCGTGTGGGGCTGGCAGGGGACATCCCCAGGGACCCCCACCCCCATGCTATGGGTCCCGGCACCCATCACCCACCCTGGGGGGGACCACCTGCCCGATGGCGGGGCTCGCTCCGGGGCTCTCCTCGCCTACGTCTCTTCCCTTCCTCCTTACGCGGGCACCCACCTCTAATTGGCAAGCAGCTTCTCGCTAATTAACCCGCTCTCAGAGTCTCACAAATGGCTCTCTGGCGTGGGGCTGCAGGGCCGGGGGCTCGGGGGGGAATTTCTGAGAGCTGGGGAGAAAAAGGAGCTCCCCCCGCCCGTCCCCATCCCAATTAGCATTCCTCGCACGTGCGCTGTAATTAGCCTCTTCAAATATTAATGCTGGATATTGGGCTCAGCCCCGGGGTTTGTGTTGGGGGTTTATGGGGATCCACTCTGTGGGGCTGGCAAAGCTGGGGGGGGGCCCTGGCCACACTGTCCCCCCCAGATGTGTCCTGTGCCTCTCCCCCCAGCTCCATGTAGCCCCCCAGCACCGGGCCAGGATCCCGGGAGGGACCTTTGTTCTGGGAAGAGACAATAAAAGGCGCCAAATCAGGGGACGGCTGGGGGGTCCCCGGCCCTCCTGCCCCCCCAGGTGTGGTCCCTGAGGCTCCCCCAAACCCCGGGGCACAGGGGGAGGCAGGGCCCCCCTCGCGATGAGCTCCCTGGAGGGGGGGGGGGGTGCTCCTGCAGCTGGGGGGGGGTCCATGTTCCCCCCACCCCCTGAAGCTCCCGCGCTCGGCTCCCCCCCAGCCCTTTCCCTGTGCCCCGACCCCCCCCAGGGGCAGCCCCGGGACCCCAGAGTGGCCGGGGGGGGGGAAGAGGTCCTACAGCCGGTGTGACACCCGCCTGCGTCCGGGGGTCCTGGTGCCCCCCACACACACACACACACATTGTCACACGGGGGGGGCCATCCCGGTGTCACCTGGGGGGCACTGCGACCCCCGTGATGGCGGGGACGGGGACGGGGGGGGGGTCAGCCCTCCCCTCCTGCGGCTCCCGCCGTGTCCCCCTTGTTGTCCCCCGCGGGGTGTCGGTGTCCCCCCCGCCCCCCGGCGGGTCTCGCCCCCCCCCCCCCCCGCCCCGTGCCGGTTACCCCCCCCCCGCGGCGAGGCGGGCGCTGGGGGGGGGGGCTTGGGGGGGGGGGCTCAGGGTCTCCGGTCCGCGCCGCGCGCGGCGGCGACACAAAGCGGCTCCCGGCGGCGGCGGCGGCGGGGGGGTCCCGGCGCGCCCGCGGTGCCGGTGCCGGGCGGCCCCGCCATGGCCAAGTGGCTCCGGGAGTACCTGGGCCGGGGGGCCCGGCGCTCTCCCCCCCGCCCGCCCCAGCCCGACTACAGCGGCGGCGAGCGCCGCCCCACCGGCACCGGCAGCGGGGCCCCCCCCGCCGCTCCCCCCGGCGCTGCCCTCCGCGGCCCCGCTGCCTCCCCTCGGCACCGGCTGGTGCGGGTGGGGGGCGCGGGGCCGGGCCGGCTGGAGCAGGTAGGAGCGGGGGACACCGGGGGACACCGGGGGGGCAGCGGGGCAGGACCCGGACAGAAGCTCGGGGACCGGGGCGGGGGGCGGCGAAGGGACCGGGGGGTGCGGTGGGAAAACCGGGGTGGGGGGAGGCTGGGGAGAGGAACCGGGGGACAGCGGGAGGACGGGGGGGGCACCGGGAGGACCGGGGAGCAGGACCCGGGGGCACGGGGGGGACCGGAGAGGTGCGAGTGGGGCACCCGGGGAGAGCGGGGGGGGGGGGGGGGGGGAGTCGGGGTGCGAGGACCGGGGGGCACAGAGGGGATGGGGGGGGCGGAATGTGGGAACTGGGGGTGGGGACAGAGAGGGGCTGGGGACAAGGACCGGGGGTACCGCAGGGGACCGGGGACGGGGAACCGGGGAGAGCCAAGGGGCCGGGGGGGCAGCGGGGCACCCGGGGGAGGCCCCGGGGTCACTAGGAGAGGGAACTGGGGGGGGCTGGGGG
Organism: Larus michahellis; assembly: GCF_964199755.1. Taxonomy (NCBI): domain Eukaryota; kingdom Metazoa; phylum Chordata; class Aves; order Charadriiformes; family Laridae; genus Larus; species Larus michahellis. The sequence goes on from NC_133918.1 coordinate 3,231,584, forward strand.
TGGCGGAGTCACTGGGAGAGGGGGAAGGGGAAAGGGGTCGGGGGACAAAGGGACCGGGTGGGAGGGAGCGGGGAAAGGGCTGGGGACATCCATATCAGCGACCTGGGGGAGGCTGCGGGGGCCTGGGGAGGGGACCCAGGGACTGGGGACCTCGGGGTGGGGGGTGGGGGGGCAGTGGGGATCCCGTCCCACCCGGGACACCCACCCGCAGGGCCCCGGCGAGAGCGAGTACTCGGAGCCCTTCGAGGGGGAGCAGGACCCAGCGCCCGAGGGGGGCTGCGAGGAGCCCGGCGAGGCCACAGGTGGGTGACACCCTGGGCACCCCCTCCCGCCCCCAACACCCAGCCCCGGGGGGGGTCCCGTGGCCGGGGTGCGTCCCACCCGTCCTGCCCCGCTGCCTCTCCCAGCCCTGCCTGTTCCCAGGGTGCCCGCGGCAGGGCGAGGGACGGCGGGCGAGGCCGCGGAGGGGACCCCAACTCTACGACACCCCCTACGAGGAGTGGGAGACGGCCGGGGAGGGCCCGGGGGTGCCCCCCGCCCGGGAGAGCCGCCTGCCCCGCGACGACGAGCGCCCGGCCGACGAGTACGACCAGCCCTGGGAGTGGAAGAAGGATCACATCTCGCGGGCGTTCGCAGGTGACAGCATCCCGGGGCGCTGGGTGCCACCCCGGTGTCCCCCAGCCCCAGCCCCCGTGGGTACCACCCTGGGGTCCCCAGGCTCCACATCCCCCAGCACCCGTGGGTGACACTCCTCAGCATCCCCTGGCACCCCTGCGTGCCACCCCTTCCTCCCATGACCCCAGCATCCCCCAGCACCCATGGGTACCACTCCTGTCCCCTACCAGCCCCACCATCCCCCAGCACCCGTGGGCGCCACCCTGGGGTCCCCCAGCATCCCCCAGCACCCATGGGTACCATCCTGGAATTCCCCAGCCCCACATCCCCCAGCGCCCATGGGTCCCACCTCAGGGGTGCAATGGGACACCACAGCAAGGAGGAACCGTGGTGGGGACATCTGGGACATCCCTTTGTGCTCTGGCTCTGAGAACTGGTGGTCCGGTCCCTGGGTGCCCCCCAGCAGCAGACACGGGTGCTGGGACCCCGCAGTGGGGTGACACCCCCCTCCCTTTGCCCCTGCAGTGCAGTTTGAGAGCCCCGAGCGTTCCCCCAGCCTGTCCCGGCAGCTGCCGCAGCCCCCCCGGCCCCCTGCGGGTGCCAGGCCGGGCTGTCCCCCCAGCCCCAGGCACGTGGACACCTCGCTGCCCCTGGAGAAGCAGGCGTGAGTCTGGGGGGTGTCACTCTGTGGGGTGGCATCAACATCCTGGTCACACATCGTGGCATGGAGGCAGCCCTCTGGGGTGGAGGGTCCCCCACAGATGGGTCCCCATGGTGTGGAGCGTGTCCCATGGCATGGTTGGGTGCCCATGGCATAGAGGGTCCGCATAGGGTGGAGGGTGCCCATGGCATGGCTGGGTCCCCATGAGGTGGTGGGTGCCCAATGGTGTGGTTGGTCCCTTTGACGTGGTTGGGTGCCCCATGGCATGATTGGGTCCCCATGGAGTGGAGGGTGCCCAATGGCATGGATGTGTCCCTTTGGCATGGTTGGGTGCCCCGTGGCATGGATTGGTGCCCATGGCATAGAGGGTCCTCATGGGGTGGAGGGTGCCCATGGCATGGCTGGGTCCCCATGGAGGTGGAGGGTGCCCCATGGTGTGGTTGGTCCCTTTGGTGTGGTTGGGTGCCCCATGGCATGGCTGGGTCCCCACGGCCTAGAAGATCCTTATGGCGCGGATGTTCCCTTTGGCCTGGATGGATGACCCATGCCATAGATGGTCTCTGTGACGTAGAAGGTGCCCCATGGCACAGACACCCTGTGGGGTGGATGGGTCCTTGTGCCACCAAGGGTGTCCCCATTGCTGAGGGGTCCAAGTGGGTGAGGATGGTGCCCCATGGCATGGAGGGTGCCCCACAGCGCATATGGGCCCTGGGGCCCCAGTGCTGTGTGGTGGGGTGCCACTTGCCAGGTGCTGGGGTGCCACGTGCCAGGGTGACGCAATGCACCGTGCAGGTGGTACCACGGCCCCATCGGGCGGGCGGGCGCCGAGACGCTGCTGGCGCTGTGCCGCGAGGGCAGCTTCCTGGTGCGGGACTGCGAGACCAGCCCTGACGACTACTCGCTCTCGCTCCGGTGAGCGCGGGGCCGGGGGGAGCGTGGGGACGGCCCTGGGGACAACCCAGGCATGGGGGGGGTCCACGGGAGGGTGCCTGGGCAGGGGGGCTGCGGGCACGGTGCTTGCGTCCATGCGCTGGTGTGTGTTTGCATGTTCCCCCCGTGATCCATGTTGATGTGCACATGCATGTGGTGAGGGTGGCCCGGCCGTGCCTCAGTTTCCCCTTCCGGCCCGCAGGAGCAGCCACGGCTTCGTGCACGTGAAGCTCACGCGGACGCGGGAGCAGCATTTCGTGCTTGGCCGCGCCGGAGCCGCCTTCCCCTCGGTGCCCGAGGCCGTGCGGCACTACACGGCGCGGGCGCTGCCCGTCCGGGGCGCCCGCCACCTCTCCCTGCTCTACCCTGTGGCTGCACAGCCCCTGTGAGCCCAGCGCCGGTGGGGACCCCCCAGCTGTGCCCCCCAACCTGGTCCCGCAGCGAAGCCCTCCCCCCCCCCTCATTAAAAGGCGACGTGCAGCCCCTGCCCGCTGCGTGCTCTGCGGCACCAGGCATGGCGACGCTCTGGTCCCTCTTGGGGCTGAACTCTATGGTACCTCCAGGGGAAGGCAGGGTGGCCCTGCCACCGGTCCCGGCCTGCTCCCACCGGGTGGGGTCCTGCCCTGGTGCCTGCTCCCGCCCCCCCCCTCCAAAGAGCCCGGAGATGAGGGGGGTGTCTGGGTGCGTCCCCCACCCGCCGCAGGGCCCGGCCTTGGGGACAAAGTGTGGGGGTGACACTGCTGGGGGTCACCTGCACGCCAGCCCGCCCACACGGCGGGGGCAGGACGATGGCGCTGGCACCCCCCCTGGGGGGGTCCGTGCCGGGGGGAGCGGGTGCTTCCTGCGTGGTTGGCGCAGCCCTTGCGTGCTGGGTGCCGGCACGAAATGAGGCCATGGGACCACAGGGCGGCTTCTCTGGCCCGGGGGGGGGCTGGTGGCCAGGCTGGGTGCTGGGGGGGGGACACCGGATGGCGTGGGGGTGGGGGCTGCAGGCGACGCACGGAAGACAGCAAGCGAGCGAGGTGGCAGGATGCCGCAAAACAGCTTTTTGGGGGCTTTTCCTGCAGAAAAGCAGAGATGGGGGGGGAGGATGTGTGTCCCCCCCGGCCGGGATTCGGTGGCACGGTGGGGTACGGCGCTTCTCAGGGCCGGGGGGCAGTGGGGGGGCCCCGTGCCCGCTGCAGCTCCCCCTGGTATGTGCTGTTCTCCATCACCGTGGGGGGTGGCAGCAGCTTCTTGGGGTCCCGCGCCGAGCGGGGCAGCACGTTCATGTAGATGACAGCGTCTGGGGGGGGGCAGTGGGTCTTGTGGGGGGGGCGCAGGGCCGGCCATGGCCAGCCCTGTCCCCCGAGACACGGTGCGGTGGCTGGCACCGCTGGGGGACCCTCTGTGGGTCACCCGGGGGGAGATATTGGGTGCCCCCAGCCCCGGGGGTGTCTGGGGTGAGCCCCCATGAGCAGGTGGGGGGCGGGGAGGGGGGTTACGGGCACAGGGCAGGGTACGAGGGTAGGTGGGCATTTGGGGGGAGGAGAGGGGTGTGGGGGTGCTTGGGCGTGGGGCAGGGTGGGCACGGGGACAAGTGGGGACGGGGCATTGGGGGACGGGGTTACCTGAGCTCCTGCGGCAGCGCCAGTGGCCGAGGACGGCCAGCCCCAGGAGGAGGGCTGTGCCCCCCAGGGCCCCCGCCAGCCCCCACACCAGCCCTGCAAGCACACCCAGCTGGGGCCACCCCCTCGCCACCGCTGGCACCCAGGCACATGGGCACCGGGGTGGAGGGGACAGCGGGGACAGCAGGGACACACTTACCCGCCTGATGTCCTCCATCTGCTGGTGCCAGTGAAGGGAAAGCAGTCAGGGGTGTCCCCGTCCCCATCCCTGTCCCCATCCCTCCTGCACTGTGGCCCAATCCCAGCAGGCACCTCCCTCCACGGTCCCCATCAACCCCCACGGTGATGCCACCTCCCAGGGACCCCATCAACCCCTGCGTGATGCCACCACACAGGGACCCCATAAACCCCTGTGGTGATGCCACCTCCCATGGACCCCATCAGCCCCCACAGTGATGTCACCTCCCACGGGTCCCATCAACCCCCATGGTGATGCCACCTCCCAGGGACCACACCAACCCCCACGGTGTTGCCACATCCCAGGAACCCCATCAAACCCCACAGTGATGCCACCTTGGAGGGACCCTATCAACCCCCGTGGTGATGCCACCTCCCATGGACTCCATCAACCCCTGCATGATGCAATCTCCCAGACTCCATCAACCCCCGTGGTGATGCCACCTCCCAGAGACCCCACTCAGGCCCCCAGGGAGGAGGAGCAGAGCAAGGCCCCCGCGGGGTACCTGTGCTGACACTGAGCAGGGTGCCGTTGCCGGTGGCCGTGCCGTGGTGGGGGATCTCAAGGGTGACCCGGCAGAGGTAGCGCCCGGCGTCATCCCCCTGTGCCTGGCGGAGGCTGAGGGTGGCCCGGGGGGGGTGCCAGGCCAGGTGGAGGCGGGGGGCGCAGGGGGCGGGGGAGGCGAGGGCAGTGGGGTGCAGGCGGGTGGCACACAGCGCCCCGTGCCCCCCGTCCTTCACCCACTCGAGCCGCAGCAGGTCCCAGGGCTCGGCCACCACCACCCGGCACCCCAGGGCCACCTCGTCACCCACCATCACCCGCACCTCCCCCGGATCCTGGCTCACCTGCAGGGCGCATGCTGCCGGGAATGGCAGTGGGGTCACTGGGGGGGTGTCACCCGCCACCCCAGCTGTCCCCAAGGCCACCCATGGGGCTGAGGGTACCAGGAGCCAGGCTTGGTCCCTGCACGTCCCCCCTCACTGCGGCCACGCGCTGCTCTGCACATCCTTCTGTCCCCTTCCTGTCCCCATTATCTCTGTCCCCATCTTGTCCTCCCCGCCTCTGTCCCATCCTGTCCCCACACACGCTACCTGACCCCATCCTGTCCCCCTCCCCATTGTCCCCCCACCCGTCCCCAATGCCTCCATCCTGTCCCCCCGCCACAGCCATGTCACCCACCTCTGTCCACCCACCCAGCCCCATCCTGTCCCCATGTCTGTCCCTCCCTTTGTCCCCAGCCCCTCTCCGGTCCCCGCTCTGGACAGACATCCCCAGCAGCTGTGGCCATCGCGCAGGGACCAGCATGAGCCCCGCGTCCCCCATAGGGCCTGTCCCCAACCCCACAGCCCAGCCGCTGTCACCTCTGTCCCCCCAAGCCAGCCCTGTCCCCCCACTCACCACCAAGGAGGGGGATGATGACCCCGAGCCCCCACATCCCAGGGCCAGCCCAGCCACCCTGCTCCGAGGGGCCGTGTCCCACCATGGGGGTCCCTGTCCCGGTCCCCGAAGCGCCGCTGTCCCCACAGCGTCCTGGTCTCTCGTCACCCAGGTTGACCCACTGTGACGCCACGGCTTCCTGCCACCGCGCTCCGCAGCCCAGGGGAGGGGGAAGGGGACTGGAACAGGGACCAGGATGGGGACAAGGGTGGTGGACACCATCCAGAGCGAGGGCAGGGGATGGCACCACCTTGGGCCCCCACCTCAGCCAAGGGGATGACTCCATCCTGGCCCCACATCCAGGGACATGCAACCTGTGGACCCCCCCGGAACCGCCCCTGTGTGGTGGGACACATCCTGACCCCAGAGCAGAGCAGGGGGCCCATCATGGCCTTGCCGGGAGGGTGGGGGGCCCTGTACTGGGAAGACACCCTCCTCCCACCCCGAGCATGGCAGTGCCCCCCCATCAGCACCCCTGTCCCCCCTGTCCCCCCCCTCCCTGGGTGGCGCACCTTCTTTTTTGCTGGGTGTGAAAAATCCCAACTGTCTGGGGATGGCTGCCACGGCGAAGGCACCGGGAGGGAAAACCCTGGCTCATTCCCACACTCTCTGGGAGCTGCTTCCATCACCCCGTGAGCCTGGGGGCGCCGGGCTTTCCTAGAGATCCTGCACTGGCGGAGTACGGATGTCCTCAGGGGACCTGGGACTGAACGGAGGCAGCTGTAGAGACAACCCCCACCTGAACAGAGGGAAAAGGGAGGGAAAAAGAGAGGGAGGGAAAAAGAGAGGGAGGGAAAAAGAGAGGGAGGGGAAAAAAAAAAGAAGGGGGGGAAAAAAAAGAAGGGGGGGGAAAAAAGAAGGGGGGGAAAAAAAAGAAGAGGGGGGGAAAAAAGAAGAGGGGGGGGGAAAAAGAAGAGGGGGGGGAAAAAAGAAGAGGGGGGGGAAAAAAAGAAGAGGGGGGGAAAAAAAGAAGAGGGGGGGGAAAAAAAGAAGAGGGGGGGGAAAAAAAGAAGAGGGGGGGGAAAAAAAGAAGGGGGGGGGGAAAAAAAGAAGAGGGGGGAAACGAAGGAGAAAAGGCACTCTAGAGCATAAGAAAGTCTTCAGGAGGCAACATAATGGGAGCGAGAAGGGTCCTGAGCGGGAGCAAGGACAGCAGAGGGATAACAGGGATTGCAGGGCCATGGGGGGCACCTGCTGCCCGCTCTCCTCGGCCTCGCAGGGCCATGGGGGAGCCAGTCCGAGGGATGGGGAGAGAAAGAACGACCAAGAGCAGGACAAAAAGTGTCCTGGTGGTGATGAGCCCCACGACAGGAAGATCTCAGAGCGCTGAAAGAGCAGATCGTCTCTTTCCTTTACTGCCTTTTACGGCCCTTGCAGGAGGCACGCTGCCAAAGACTCTAGAAACAAGAAATTAGTAGCCATAAACTGATTTTATTATTTTTGAAAAATGGAATGTTTCACTAACAGAAACTTTAAGTGATGTTTGACCAAGAACACATTTATTACAAAAAAAAAAAAAAAAAAGAAGGAACCCAAGTGATAAGTTGATGTAACGTTTGGCTACAATGCGGCAGCAGTCTCGCTTTTTGTAATCACAAATTCAAGGTGACCCTGGTTAATAAAATTACCACCATTGACATCTGGCAATAAAAAAAAATAATATATATATATATGTATATATATAGTGCTTTCAGTAGCGGCGGGTAAAACGGGGTTCAGTCGGTCTGTTTGGCCGCTCCTGGCCCACAAACACTCCTTGTATTCCACTACTCTGCATCATCTGGCTCTGGTTTCCAGCTTGCGTAAAGCCTCCACGCCTGAAAACAAGACCAGACAAACTGAAAATTGCCCAGAAAATACTACTGTGACTCTGAGAAAAGATGTTTGCTATGGGCTTTTTGCTACTTGCCAACCCAGAGTTAAGTAGAAGCTGAAAGTATTATTTTTCACAGTTGACACAGGAATTTCGTCATTTATACAGAGCAGTCAACTATTACAAAAACATTATAAGCACTCTGACAAAGCTTCTTACCCCGACATCCCTCCTCGATTCATCACATGGCCTGGTCCTGACTGACCAGGCACGCTTCTATCACCACCTAATTTAAAAAAAAAAAAAAGAAAAAAAAAAAGAAAGGAAAGAAAAAAGACAGACTTTTGTGTTTTCCTAATAAAAAAGCCACCTCGTTCCCAGAATTTTATTTGCTTTCTCAGTAATGCTGTTAAAGCTCCACAGGAATTTTAACTACCGCTAGAAGTTCAGCAGCAGTCATTCATAGAAAAGACCACGATCACACTGGTAAGCAGCAAGTGTACCTTGCCATCTCTCATGATCCCGTCCCATCATTCCTCCATCCACATTTCCCTGCCATGAACGATCTTGATGCCCCTCTAACTTTCGACCATGATCTCCCCAGTCACGTCCATCTCTTAAAAAAATAAAAGAACATCTTCTAGGTGTGTCCCTTATCCGTTTAGCAGCATAGGGTAAAGCCAAACCACCATACCCCATACAAAAGTGTATTAAATAACTGTTAACGAAGCTGTATCTATCGCCACCCAACCATTGCAATAAAAACTGGTAAGAGAGAAACGACTAGCAACTTGCTGAACGGCATCTTTCGCACAACAAAGCTCGCCTTTTTCTGATCTACAGAGACATAAGTAGTATCGCGATGTACTAGAATACTTAAACCTGGAACAATTCTTTGACCACCATTCCTCTGCCTGGTACGTTTGTGCAGAACAGAACATTACGCATCCGGAATATGCCCAGTCGGTTTAAAGAGAAACCGCCAGGATTCCTGGCGAGTCTCCGCTCTCCACCCCCTCGACTTCACAGATTCTGACTCAATTTCCTTAAAACCTCATCACTAGCCACAAATGAGACTTTTGGCATTACTGGAGCATTCGGTACAGGACTGAATCTCATCTGTAGAAGAGAAAGTTATTTACAAGAGGATCAGTTACGAGCTGAGCTAACTGAGCAGCACCTCTTTACTCACTACGACGCTCTGTTCTCTTGATGCACGGGGGAGCTACATGCGCAAATTCCCTGTTTCTCCAGATGCTCGAAGAAAACTATCTGGAGAGAGGATTCACGCTGTAAAACTGCTTCCGCTGGCGCCCTTTGAAGGTTCACAGAGCGTTAAAATTTTAAGAACCAAGAAATCACTTCCCTTATTTCCTAGGCACTAACCGGGTTTGTGGAGGTATCCCTCTCCCTTCACTCATTCTTCTGTCAGACCCGTAGCCACCCCAACTATCCCGGGAGTGACGATCGGGCCCTCCATGGCGTTCATCTGAGTAATGCTGGAAGGCAAACGGTACAGAGTTATACTAAGAACTAATACGTATTTTCTGTTAGCATTGCAAAAAACCCCTCAGCTCCACAGAGGTTGTCTTTCCGTAAGCTGTCAAATAAAATAAAAACAGAAAATAAAACAGTAGCTGTCTCAGTTTTTACTGGTTCAGTGTTGCTACTGTTGCACAGTTCGCTCTAGGCATTTATTCTGTTTCACAGCACAGATTTCACTCCACTCCCTTTTTGTTTGGTATGGTGTTTCCAAGGCTTACATTCTGGTTCCAGATTTTTAATTTTTACAGAGAATATCTGCCTACTTCCAACCTCTCTTCTGAAATGAAAGGGTTTGTATACCATTGCGGTACTGGTTTTCACACCTGTCCTTTTACAGTCCTCTGCCTTATTCCCTTATGACACCAGTTATTTTCTACAACCCATTCAGACAAACATCAGAGAAGGATAAGACTCTGCAGTAACCTCCTCTTAATGCACTACAGACACCCAAGAGGTTAACCAGAAAATTTTTATCGCCACGTACCAGCCTGAAAAGATGCCGTACCGCAGCTCCCACGGCTCGGAGGTTTCCCCCCACCCCGATCTGTGGCTACCGCCCTAACGAGCAGATAACTTAATAACTTACATTCGGCACATTAGCGTGCAAAATCAGTTGCTGCTTGAACATCTGCTCAGTTTAAACCCAGTGGTCGTTGCATTTAAGAACCAGGCAGCATGCACACTGTGTTCTTTCCGCTTTGGGGTCAGTTTGTTTGGCTTTTTAACTGAAGCGGTTATTTGGGTATAACCCACCTGCCCATCTCGATCTGGTATTCCTCTTGAACCATCTCTTCTGGAACAAAAAAGACAAGTTTCGGTTGAACTGACACAGCGATCATAATTGCGACGTCTGTATGAAATAGCGCGTGAAAAGTTATCTTCATTAGGCTGTAAATCTGAGAACGCCAATGTTTGTTTACTGGTAGGATATTCAAATGAGTTTTTGTTTCATAGTATAGAAAGAAATCAAAGTAACATCTATTACTGTAACACGGGTAAGCAAGGCATCACCGAGGCACGGTCAGGTACTCGATGGTACCAAGGGAGAACACCGAGTGAAGCTACCAGTATCAGAAATGAGTTACAAGCAAAAGCAAAGCGGTGTGGTTTTTGCCAAAGATCCTTTGAGAGCAAAGCAGAAGTCTCAATAGCACTAGGCAGAAAGTATTGTTGCATTCTGTGGAATTAAAAAAATCTGCATTAGCCACAAAGATGAACGTAGGGAAAGTTTTAAAGCAAAAGGAAACAGCTAAATCTTAGGCTAATAGGGATTCATAAACCAGATTTCCATTCATCTAGAGAGAAGCTGTGGGATTTCCCTCGGCATCACAGCAGCCTACATTAGGACTTGGCTCATAATCTTTACGCAGCCTCTCCCCGCTATGTCCGTAAATGATGGAAACACAGGACTGTTTCCAGTTCCAGTTCCAAAGGATGGAAACAAAAGGATGGAAACAAGCACAAGGGTCCTTTGTTTAGCTCTTCTCTTTTGGCACCCTTCAAGCCATCAGTAAGCCACAAAAAGACACCTAATTTCCATAAAAGTATAGGAAGAAAAGACACTGCCTCACTGACCTGTCCAAACAATGATCTTGGTATCGGCCACGATCCCTGTGGTCAAAGTCGTGGAAGCGGTCTTGACGACTAAATTCAGAATGATACCTATCATCCATCGCCATTCGCTTTGCCTCTGGCCAGTATGGGTCATCTCGCCTGCAAACAAGGTCACAACTAGTAGTAATCTCAAAATAACCTTCTTTTCCTGCTCTCTTGATATCAAACCTCGTTCAATTCAATTATCCAAAAAATTATTTTTGATTTACAATTAAAAACCTTTGTGTGATAAGTGGGCATCGCATTTCAGTGTCAGAGAAAGCTGGGTGTATTGACACTATACGAAAAGCTTAATCTCAGCATGTGCTGACGTGAGAGGAGAATTAGCATCTGTTCCTGCTAGCTATCCTGCGTTAGAACCTGTAAGCAGGTTCTATTCCTGGTCGCTTCCTCTTTGGGCAATAAGAATTTTATACCTGCTGTAATAAAATTGTGCTTACAGGTATACAAGTATGACAGTTGCTCTTTCTCAAAATCAATATTAAAGCGTTAAAAGCGCTGTGTAAATGGTCTTCCAGTTGTGAACTCCCATGACTGCTTTAGCAAAGAGTACTCCCAATTTACACAGGCTTTAGAATGTTCTGTCTGTAACTGGATGTGGCCAAAGAATTTGGAATCTTATCACAGGTATCGTTACCTGCCGTCAGGATCATAAGGCCTTCTCATGGCAGATCGCCGTTCTTGTTCGTAGCGCAGCTGTTCCTGCTGACGTCGCAGCTCTTCCCTCTCCCGCTGAATTCGTTCCTGTTCTCGTCTCCGTTCCTGCTCTATGTGCATTCTTTCTCTCTCCAATCTCTCCCTCTCCAAGCGCTCTCTGTCAAGACGCTGCCTTTGAAATTCAAGTCGCTCTCGCTCTCTCTGGAGCCTCTGTCTTTCATCCCGCTCATGAATAGCTTGAAGACGTTGTTCTCGTTCTCGCCTCTCTCTCTCTCTAATTGAAAAAGAGACATTTTGGTTTTAATTGAGAATCTCAAGTCTCAGCTTTACTGCTTCTTTGTTTTGGGTGGGGTTTCTTGCATGCTTTTTTTTTTTTTAATTTAGTTTCTATGTTCTTCCAACTACCTGCTTAAATGTGAATGACCTCTTCTCAACTAGATCACAGCTTAGTTTTAAAAAAAGAAAAAAACATCTATACAGATGAAAGAAGCAAGGGTAAACATTCTGCATAAGTCACACAGCATCCACACTAAGTCAGCTCTGAAAAAGCTTTCATAGAGCACAGCACGTCCTAAGAAAAAATCTGACAAACAGAAAGTATTTACAAACTTCCAGGGAGGAAAATCAAGTATGGACATTCAAATCTGACTGAGTGGAATGTAAGACCTGAAAGCACCTACAAAGGTTATTATTCAACAAGAGTCTCACAAAAAGCACAGGCTTAGAGAAGACTGATTTTAGTAAAAACCTTCATAATTTGGCATTATGTCTGTTCTATCGATAGATTAGTATCAAATCGATCTGAGATGTTGGAGGGCCAGCTTGACACTGCTTTGCAGTCTGTTCAAAGCACAGATAAGGGAAGTAAAAACATGCCATTCAAAGCTTCGAGCAAAAGTGGAAAAACTCACCGGCGTCTTTCCGTTTCCCTGATTTCTCGTTCCCTCTGTCTCTGACGTTCACGTTCTCGCTGCTCTTTGATTTTATCAAACGATAAAATATCTTGCTTCTCTTTGCTCTCAGATTTGCGATCTTGGCTTTTTGTACTCTGAGTTAAATCAAAACAATACATTAGCTGAACACAGTGCATTTTTAGCTAAAATTCGTAGGCAGAAGGCCTACCTTATGCCAACCTGAACAAACAAGATTATCCTACCTTCCCAGAGGTAAACAATGTTGGAATTTCAGGGAAAAGCAACCCGAATTTGGCAAGAACTTCTAAAGAGTTTTAATATATATAAATACTAGGGGCATATAATCTGACTTGCACTGGTGGCAAACCATACACCACTTTAAAGCTCACCGGCCACCACACTCCATGCTCAGGGAAACACATCTTAACACCATTTTCATACTGCAACTCCACTTCTTCAACTAGGACAGCAACACCAAAAACTATAAAGAAGGTGAAGCATTTACCTTTGCAGCATCCTTAACACCCTAATGCTTTCTAAAAAGTGACAAAAGGACAACTGATCCCAATAGGCAAGGAAAAACATCCCTTCACCTGTATGCATGTAAAGCTATTTGACATTTATATTTACAAAAAAAGGCTTCCCTGAAAGTTGCACTTACCCTCTCTTTTGATGTAGAAGTTTTCACGCTAATAACTGGTTCTCCTTTAGATTTATCCATTACCACTGTCCTCTCAGTTCCTCGACTCACTAGAAAACAAAATACATCTGAGAATAAATAATACACAAGACATTCAAAAATTCTTACGAGATTTAAAACCGTCAGGATACACGGCAGTAAAAAATTATTTTATTGAGATTTTAAATCACTTGTAGGAGAATACATTTATGATTTAAATAGCTTACCAAGATTTGGCCAAGTTGGGGATGGGGGCAGTAAAGCTATCACAAAACTACAGTAGTGTTTTCTGGCAGGGATGACACTTTAAAAAAAGCAATTTAATTTCATTCTTGTCTGCAAAATACACACCTTTGCCACAGTTAAGAAACCCAACAAAAAACAACCATCCCCGAAAAAAGCACTCAGAACTGCACACTGTGTCAAGTCTAAACCCAGTGATAGTTCCATCGAATTCACAGTTTTGAGGATTTAAAGCCCAGTAATTATGAGTAAGTCAGAAAAAAGCGTTTAAGGTATTTTCTGGTGTTGTTTGTTGTTCACCAGTATTACTAAGTATGCTTCATGGTCTTTTCTGTTGGAGTATGAATCACATCTAATAAGAACACTGAGGTTTGCAGAAGGTGAAGCCTTTTAATCAGCCACAATTCTGAATGTTTATACTTGTTCTTCCATTTCCTACCTGGCTGATACAGGAAATTTTTCTGGATGCAAAGCAGAAGCTTTGTTGCAGTTGCTTATATTCTTTGTTCAATTGTTCTAAATTTGTTTTTTTTAAATAAGTATCCTTGAAAACATTTCTGAAAGGCAGCTAGAATTACCTGATTTGCTTGCCCTAGATCTATCAGAGGATCCGGCCTTTTGTTCATCTTTCTCTTTTCCTTCTTTTTCATCTTTTCCATCTTTTTCTGATTTCTTAGCATCATCTTTTTTATCAGTCTTCTCCTCCTTCTTAGTACCAACAGACCTATAGGTAAACTTTGCTTTAATAGAGAACCTAACAAAAAGTGCTATGACCACTCTGATCAAGCCACCATCTCAAAAAACCAAAACAAAAACTCAACACAAAAACGCTCCAAAAAAAAAACAAACCACTCTCAAAAAAACCCCTCACTCCCAATACCTTCCATGCTGCTGTGCAGAAGCCAATGCATACTTGTATGCACGATTAAGTGTAGCAGCCAATCCTAAGCTAAAGGTGACCAAAAGTGAGAAACAACAGATAATCCTTCTGAATATTTGGCAACTCTTAGTGCTGGAAGCCTTCTGTTCTGCCTATAAGTAAAGTTCATGCTTAGCATAGGGAGAAAAGGGCCCACCTATGTATAGGTTAAGCTCCACCAGAAGAGCTTTTGTAAACAAATACCGTAAGCACCTAATGCAAGCAGGCCAGCCTGCCAATGCATCTCCTTTGTCAAATCTTTTAAAATTTTATGAGAAAACAAAAATCAGTAAAGCAAAATACCTCTTTCAAAAGCAACAGACCACATGAAAAACAAACATTGAAGTATCACTTGCTGAGCATGCAAACAGTCTATCAAAAAGACAGAATAAATTCTGGAAATATTTAATTAAAAGAGCAGACTAAGCCAGAGTCAGATGAGAGGATAAACGATTTTGATAAAAATGGTTTATCTAGAAATTAATTGATTGGGTATCTCCTGATATAACTGGCAAGTTTTGATACTGAACCCCAAAGAGCTCCATATTTCTGAACAGAGGGCCAACTAAGATGCACTCACTGCTGCAGAATATCAATTTCAATTTTTCATGAACTACTCCTTTTTCAGATGCTGTATAACGCAGTGAATTGACATTTGCTATAGTTAACTGTTCACTTTGGTCATGTGGCTGCATTTCAACTGAGTGGCCTTTAAACCCAGAAAAATACCCCAAACCGCTTTACTTCTCAGATTTGGACTCTGCAGAATGATGCTTGTCTTTTTCCTTCCTTGTTTCACCTTCCTTTTTGTCTGACGGCTTTTTTCCAGCTGGTTCATTTTTTGCCTAGAATTTTAGCCAGAAATATTATTATAATAAGAGACAGACATTAAAGTTGCACACTTTTATTTTCATTACACTGTCACAGAATAGCTACCACTTACCTTTTCCACAGAAATCATTTTTCCATGCAGCTCTGTTCTGTGGAGATGATTAATGCACTTAGTGGCTTCTTCAGATGTTGACATCGTAACAAAGCCGTAACAGCGAGCACCAGGACTGCGAGCATTTGTCACTACTTTTGCACCAACCACCTTTGGGAAAAAAAAGAAATTATTCCGTGTTTGCAGATCTGTCGCCAAATGAATTCCAACTTAATCACCATTTGAGCAGCTCTATCTACCAGTACCACACAGTATAGCACCTATCCACGTTTAACAGGGAGGAAATACACTCGACACACAACATTCCATCGGCTTTCTCAGAAGACAACACTGCTAGGCTTGTTTGACAAGCAGCAAGGAAATACAACATAAACAGCGCTTACGCTCAAGTCAAGAGCAACACAACCACATCTGAAAAGGTTCAAATTTAAAATTATTCCACATGTATTCTGAAAAGAAGTATAAAACGAACACAAAAGTCTATGAAACAGATGAATCCAATAGTGGAACAGATTGTTGATACAGCTCTGCTGAAAGAGAGACCGCCATAATAACCAGCTCAGAAAATTGATCTTCAAGCTGCTGAGCAGGCCAGTAAGTTAAGGAAGACACATGTATGCAGGGGAGAGTGGGGTGTAGTAATAAAAATTAAAAAAAAAACAAACCACAAACCAAACAAAAAAACCCCACCCAAACCTACCACCACTTTGTCTTTTCTTACAGGACACCTCTGCTCGTTTCTGTCCACAGATGAATCTCTGACAGCGCAGAGGCACGCGCTTAGTGACACAAACATTTAATATTACTTTCAGAAATGTATTAGGAGGAAGGGGAGATGGCCATGGAAAGACTTCCCTTCCACAACTTCTGCTCTCATATCCCAGCTGGCACTAAAGGACAAATGGAAGCCTGCCCTCAAAGACTAGATTTCTCAAACGAATACCCAATTAAAAACATAACCGTATGAAACAGCATTAACTATCGCTGGACACCCAAGAGGTATAATTAGACTATAGCACAATAGATGATGACCCACTAGTCTCTCCTGTTGAGAATTGCCTCATTTTTACAGATATGTGCACAGAGATCCTCTGAAACCTGGACCTCTGCCACCCCCCCACCCCCATTTCCGACAACCTTCTTTATGAAGTATGCTACTAGAACACAAGAAAGTTAAGTGCTTAACCTACCTAGCTGCTCATTAGGAAAAATAAGAGCTAACTTTAAGGTCATTCTTTTAAATTGATAAAATGGTTTGTTAATTTACATATTCGCTACATACCTTCCCATACTTGCTGAAAAGATTCTTCAAGTCTGTAGCTCTAGTAGAGGATGAAAGTCCACTAACCCACAAATTCCTGCCAGAACCACTACCCGCGCGGCCTAAGGTACAAAAAAGCCAAACATAAAAGACCGTGTAGCACAAGAATGCAACAGTGAAAAAGTAATCGCCCTACAAACCCCACATTATTTTTTTTCTTCACAGACCGTGTCAAACGCAATTTTACTTCTGCCTCTTCCAACCAATCCGAAAAATCAACAGACACATTGCAGTCTGCAAAAATGAACTTCTGAACTCCATACTTGATGTGCATTTGAATAGGTCTTAATGAGTTTTCATCTACATATTGTCTTCCTACACTTCAATCACTTTTATAAGAATTACAAAGTATTAAATGTTAATTCACAGGAGACTTTTTTTTTAAAATACTGTCAGCTAATAAGGTTACAGAAGTTATATACACCGAAATTTACAATTTATGCTTTGAAGGCTATGTTACAACAACATTGACAGTTCACTGAATTAACAGTCCTCACCAAAATTACCAGAGTATTAACCTATAGATTTAGGCATCGGCTGAGATTTTTTGGACAAATACTGGTCTTGACGGTACCTATCACCATTCATGAAGCTAGTGGGACTCCAATGTAACTATCCCGGTGAAGATATACACATGCTCAGGGAATTAGAAGAACACAAAAAATAAACAATGCAAGAAAGGGAAGTCAAAAAGTGAGAACTATTACTCCATTCGCTCCTTTGAACGTTTACTTACTACAATTAACTAACATGATCCCATTATATTTTTTCAAGGCATTTGTACATTTTTTAAAAAAACACATACCTTTATCATCCTTTGAGATTATCTTTGTATCTCTGTCCTCCTCAACAGGGCTAAAGACAAAAGGTCATGTTATTCAACCGATCATAAGCAAAAAGAACATTAATTCTAGATTGTGCACTAAAATTGGATACCTACCAGTATATTAGTTCTGAAATAAACGCTATCTTTGCAAATTTACAGAAGAGTGTCAGGAAATATGGGATTTGTACCCTTAAAAGGACAATTCTGTTTTGCAGATGACAGAAATAAGAGCAATTTATTAAACAACCTTTGAAGGTTGAGGAAGGAAAGAAATCAAACCCTCTGTGTTAAAAAAAAAAATAATTAATATCTGCACATGGAGAAATAAAACAGATTCTTTAGGAATAGGCTACAATTTCATCAGTCTCGGTGGCCAATTGAAGGAAACAGCTTATTCGCATCACTTAACGACCAATGAAAAAAGATAGCATCTGGTCTATAACGGAGAAAAAACAAACCTCTTTTTCTGATCACCGCCCTCACTGCTTGAGGACTCTTTAGTGGCAGGGGATTCCTCAGAATTAGCTTTGTCTTCTGTTTTCTTGCCATCTTCTTTGCTATCTTGGCCTTCGGGACCTGCGCCTTTCTCCGCTGTTTCCCCACTAGAGGCTTCCAGGCCTTGGGAGCGTTTGCTACTCTGATCGCTTAGGGTCTCTACTACTAAAGATTCAGAGTCCGGTTTCTCTTCCTCTATTGTCTGTTCCCTTGTCTCCCCTTTTGCTACAACTAAACGCTTTGCTTCCTTCCTTGCCATAGCTTGTGCTGATTTGCTGTCCAAATCTAAAGCATCTTCCTCCAACTGAGTGGCAGCAAGAGCGTCCTCTTCCTCTGCTAGCCTCTTGCCTGGCACCACGTTACTTGCTTCCTGTGCATGTGGCCGCTCCGCTTCGTAAGTTTCTTCGTTAAGTGGTTCAGATTTACAAGTTTCCCCCAAAATGTCGAGTATTTTCTCATTTTCTACGGATTTAACAGGAATAGAATGGCACAAGATTTAATCACCAGGGAAATACAGCAATCACAAATGTGGAACTGGCATGGCTGCCACACTAACACCAAGAGAACTTCTAAGCTACACAGAGATTGGAAAACCCTAGTGTACACAGTGTTAAAAGCGCTACGCTAACTGCTGTCTGACAAACTACCAAATCAGCCCTAAAATGTTAACAGGGAAGAAAAATGCCCCCACAGATTTAACAAAAACCTTCTGGCTGATCCTTGATATTCTTCATGAAATCGTTCAGCTCTGTTTCTTCTCTAGTTAGCTTCCAGAGTCCGAGATGCTTAACTGAACGTATCAAGGCACTGAGAGTTCAATTTCCAAATTTCGGTGACATTCTTTTAGCAGACAGTCCAACATGAGAACTGGGCATCTTCTGATGGTGTACGAGTGCATTTGCAGTCCAGAAAGCGAATAGGATCTGTAGAAAATTCCTGTGACGACAGTGTGTTCCTTCTTCTGAAGTTCAGCCACTCTTTAATTTCTGTTCTGTACCAAAGCTGTGTATTACCTGCCCTCCTGTATTTTTATTCATAGAACTACAGTACAGCGTGATATCACAAGATCTGTTTTCAGAACCTTTACATCTTTAAGGATCATTCCTTAACTCCACTGGAGGTAACAGTTCTACGGAACCATTTCATCACATTAAATACATGTTTCCATAAAGCGGTTATTCACAGATCTGGTGATATGACTGGGTTTCCAATCTCTATGACCCTGCATAACCTGGATTGTCCACCAAAACGTACACTACAGTAATGCATTTAAAAAAAAAAACAGGGACACAAAAAGAATTAAATAAAGAATGAAACTGTTTCAATGCCCAGGACTTCTTTTTTTTTTTTAATTTAAACAAAAAAAAAATCCACAATCCAAAAACAAACCAAAAAACAATCAAACCAAAAAACCAACAAAAACACAAAACCAAAAAACCAGTACCTGGCTCCAAAGGTAACTCTCCAAGTTCCTGCAGTGAAAAAGTTACAAAAATAACAAAACATCACTATGTTGTAATAAGTCAAGGTGTTATTCTGAATGACACCTCTCACCCCCCCCAAGATAGGAGAGAATTTAGGGAGTTACTATCATTTAGCCTACTTCATTTTTGAAATGTTGAATTTTAATAAATTTGGCACAAGAAGGTTTAAACATTACTTTTTAGCACCTTGAAGTTTTAAGAAATGTGTAAAACTTCAGTATTTCTTGGACATCTTTTGAACACACAGTACACATTCACATGGGTAAATAAATCAACAAATGCAAGTTGCATAAAGCAAAGCTTATCTTCATGTTACCCTTCTCTAAAGACTATTTTATGAAGTCTGCTTTCCGAAAACAGGATTGACAGAAACACCAGCTTCACCAGGACTTACAAGTGGCCTTAACCTACCAGGAGTGATCCGGGAAGTATTTCAGGAATAGGCCAGTTTCAGCTTTGTTGTCAACATGGGATACATACTTTTAATGGAATTTAAATATAACTGAGTTGGTTTATACAACAGATAAAAAGAATCCAATCTACCACCCAAACTCAGTATGACATATAGATCATATATACACGACCAGATAGATAAACAGATAGATATCTTTGTCCATATGATTAGATTAGAAAGGCACGAATTCTTATTCTTTGCAGAATAAGAATGCACCCACTGTGTACTACCTGTATATATACTGTTTCAGCATACAGTTGATAATTATGCCTTTTTGTTTGTAAAGAAAAATTGGTTATCATTTACCTTTATTACGGTTAAATCAGACGAAGAAGCACCTAAACTGTTTCCAACATCTTCAACCTCTACCTTTAAAAAGTAAACAAAGACATTTTGTTATTTATAAAAGAATGGTATTGCGAATGAAACCTGAATGAGAAACAAAAGATTTTATTTTCGCTGACAACTGATATTAAGCAAACATATTTAGCATCCAAAACAACCAATAAGGGTAAAAACTGACCAGCGACCCCCACACTTCTTCCTGATCTCCACTGAGTAAGCTCTCTCACTACCTCTCAAATGTGTTGGTCGGCTCACAAAAAACTTTAAGGATGGGGCTTCCAACAGCAAATTTCTCTTACTCTTTCTCTCTTATTTACAGCAACAGCACAGAGCCAAAAGTCTATGGGACTTGATAACTGTTTTCTTTACTGATAAAAGACAACCGCAAGAGCTGACCTGGGGTCTGGTAGTTTAGTCACTGAAAAAAAACCCTACTTTCTGGGTATTTCTATTTGACTTGTGTGGGACAGGGATATGCTTGGTAATAGGGGGTTAAGCTTATTTCTGCAACTTTCAGATTTGGGTGGAGAACTTTAGACTCTTGTAGTCCAGACTGATGACACAATGTGCACGCACAACAAAAAGCTAAGCTATACTTCCCTATTAGATGGGGCAGAAATAACTTTCTTCAAATGCTTTGTTGTACAATTCAGGAGATAAGCACTTGACTTGGGGAAAAAAAATTATCTTCTAGTCCAGATGGACAATATCACATAAGCAGTGCAACAGCCAGATGAACACAGAAAGCCAACGTAAAAACACTTTCAACACCTGAGTAACTGTGAGACCCTATCTGAACAGAAAAAATGACCTAGAATATAGTTCCCAGAATGTTGCTGTTCAGCTGAAGTAAATAAGCCTACAGCATTTGTATACCTCACATATCCTCCTAAATAAAAGAAAAATATGAAAATGGGAATGTAAACGTACGGTGAAGCAGAGTTCAAAGCATGATTAAAACAAATGCTTTCTGGATTACTATTATATGTGTACAAACAACATCTAAGCATTTTAAAATCAAGAACGCTATTTCCACAAATATGTAAAGGAAGAAAAAGCAATGACCATGAGAACTGGCAGAGTCCTTACTTGTTTCAAATACTCTTTAGCTTATGTTTTGCTATTTAATTAAAAAAAAAATAAAATCTGATTCCACGCACATAAGAGATGCATACCATCACTATTGGTATTTCTCTTGATTCTTCTTTAATTTCTGAGAATTGTGGGGATGCCTCCAAGTTACCCATAGCATATTCTGTAGGCTGATCTGGAAGTTCTTTCACTTCTGCATCAGCATTTTCTTTACTATCAGACAGTGAGTCAAGAATATTATCAGCACTGTAATCCTCTCCGCAATCTACCGCATTGCCATTATCTATTTCAGCTTCATCTAACACACTAATATCCATCATGTCAATATCCTGCAAGTTATCCAAACTTGCTTCAATATCCTCCTGTAAAAAGAAAAAAAGTATATATAATAGCCATTGTAATTTGAAAGCAATGCTATCATTACTTTGCTTCAAACGCAGTCTTGCATACCTGTCCATCTCCCGAATCCTCTTCCAGGCCATTATCTTCTACTCCCTCTTCATCTGGTCTACGTCCTAACAACATTACAATCGTTAGAATGAAAAGAAAGTAACAGCATGTATCCTTCAAGTTTTATTTTTTCATCAGAGTTGATATTCCATTCAGTTTAGTTATCTGCTCTTTCCTTATCTTCCACAACTGAGTGCCTTTATATCATCCTAGTTCAGTAACTGACAAACATGCTACAGTCTGAGGTCTGTCATGACTTCAAGAAGCACCGCTGTGCACTCCCCAGAACATCTGGCTCAGCTGAGACTGCAGTAATGTATTATCTCAAGCTTTCATTTCTTTACAGACATTTACAAAAAGGAAAAAAGAAAAAAGCAACCAAAGGGAAAACCCAACATAAAACAATGAAAAAAAAAAACCCTCTACAAAAGAATGAAAAATCCCACTGTATTTGTAAGCATTACTGCAGTTCTCCGCTTATCAGCTGGACACAAAATTTCGGAACTCACATTACTGAAAACAGTTTGCTAGTTTCAGCACCAAACAGGAACTCCTCAAACTTAGAGCTAAGCAGTTGCTTCAGCTTTTATGAATGTAGCTCAAAAACTACAAGCACATTACAATAAAAAAGGAGGAAGGATTTGAGAGCTAAGAGGAACATCTCACCTATTTTCCATTCCAACACTAAAAGCGCTAAAACATACGTTAGGTATTTTTCTGAGACTTGAACATGAATGTGATTACCAAAGATATCTCTGCTTTTAGCCATAGTTTTGACATTTGTTCTGTTTCCAGTTAAGATTTCACATTTAAGTTTGCAAGCAAATGTAACATCACTCCAAACTGGATCTAATAACAAAAATCCGAGTCAAACAAACTAGTTGGCAAAACATTTGAATTTCATCTCACGAATTTACATTTTTGCGTAAGTCAAAATTAATAATTTAATTAAAGCTATAGCTTTGGGACGGCAAAACATTCAGCAATAGTGCCAAAATGAAACCAAGCACTTTGCCAAACGGAAAAGCAGACTTCAGAAAAAAAATTAGCATGGTTCCATTTCATGAGTTAAAGTTGCTAGAAAACCCAAGGGAGATGGGGGTGAAGATCCTCTCTAACTGCCCTGTACCTTTGCTGCTTCTTTTGGGAGTTTTCTTCATGATATTTTCTGAAACTACTGGAATTTCATCAGGATTCCCCCCTTCCTCCTCAATAGCCTGTTAAGGGGAAAAGATAAAGATATGATATATCAAGACAGACATAATAATTACATTTGTGCGTTTCTGTTGAATTTAAGAGCTGGACACCAGAGGCAGAAAAATACTGAAACAAGAATCTAGTGCTTTGAATTAGATAGCAGCAACTTGGATACACAAACCAAACGCCACGGGATCAAAGCAACAAGCACACAAGAAACAGTAATATGTTGGTGTAAAGTTTCTGGAAAGCAGTCAGCAGCATAACCTACAGACAAAAAAAAAAAGTCAATCCTACGGCATTTGCAACAGTGCACAGATCCCCGGAGTGTTGTGACAGTGTAAGAACCTTGTCTCTAGGAGACGGCAGGCATCAGGTCAATGAAAACGGTCTGCATGCTACTAACATAGAATCATAGAATAGTTCGGGTTGGAAGGGACCTTAAAGATCATCTAGTTCCAACCCCCTGCCCTGGGCAGGGACACCTCCCACCAGCCCAGGCTGCTCCAAGCCCCGTCCAACCTGGCCTTGAACCCCTCCAGGGATGGGGCAGCCACAGCTTCTCTGGGCAACCTGGGCCAGGGGCTCACAGCCCTCACAGCAAACAGTTTCTTCCTAATAGTCAATCTAAATCTCCCCTCCTTCAGTTTGAAACCGTTCCCCCTCGTCCTGTCATTACACTCCCTGCTCCAGAGTCCCTCCCCGTCCTCCTGTAGGCCCCCTTTAGGGACTGGAAGGGGCTGGAAGGTCTCCCCGGAGCCTTCTCTTCTCCAGGCTGAACCCCCCCAGCTCTCTCAGCCTGTCCTCACAGCAGGGGGGGCTCCAGCCCTCGGATCATCTTCATGGCCCTCCACGGGACCCACTCCAACAGCTCCGTGTCCTCCTTGTGCTGAGGACTCCAGGGCTGGACGCAGTGCTCCAGGTGGGGTCTCCCCAGAGCGGAGCAGGGGGGCATACCAAACATTCTGACGAGGATACTGTGTACAGGCTACCAGCTAGAAAGCCAGCAAGGAAATGAGCACGCAGCAAAAAGCCTAGCAAATAGTGCACAGAACCGTAAATCCGGGAGCTCAGTGCATGGTGGGGAAAGGCCAGTGATGCATGAAACCAGAAACACCCGGGCCGAGTGCCGCGGCAGACGCGCAGTGCTGTGTCCCCCGAGGAAATCGGAGATGGGCTCGCAGGCACCTCCCCCCCGCTCCCTCCCCCGCTACCACCCGAGACCGGCGGCTCCAGGGGCGAGCCTGAGACAGCCAAGTACGGGGCCACGCTCGCGCTGGGCCTGACGGGCCCCGCGGAACCGACCCCCCGCTCCCCGCAGCCCCGTTCCCTCCGCTCCACGGCCGTTTGGCGCCATTTTCCTCAGCAGCGCCCGGCGGGGCTGCGCCGCCCCCGCCGGCAGCCCCGGCGCGTCTCCCGGCTCACCTTCCTGAGCCGCTCCGTCAGGACGCTCTTGTTCCCGCTGCTGTCCAAATTGCGGCGCTTGAGTTCCGCCCGCAAGTCTATGACGCGCAGCTCGCTCAGCCGCCGCCGGTTTTCCGACTCCGAACTGGAGACTCCCGACCCACCCACGGAGGCAGGTTCTCCCTGCCCGGCCGCTGACTGACTCTCCGCCATAGGGCCGTTGTTTCGACTCGCACGCGCGGAGCAAGGCAGGTTAAAAAAAAACCCAACAAAACAAAACAAACACCCCGCGCAAAGCCGCGGTTGCGGCACAAAATGGTGGCAAAAACGAGACGCGCTGAAGAGAAAGGGGGAGGGAAGGAAAAGGCACCGCAGCCCGCACGCGCGCTGACCACCAGGCCCGCAGGGGTTGTGCGCATGCGCGGAGAGTAACGTCCCCGCTCCGGAGCGGGCCCCTGGGGGTGCGCGTGCGCACTACTTCCTTCGCCCGCCTCCCTCCGCAGATGCGCAGCCGCACTCTGCCTCGGCCCTCGGACGCACGCGCGGGAGCTCGCGACTCGTCCTCAGACGCGGGCGACGCCGTGCGCGCATGCGCAGGGGGGGTGTCGCTCGCGTTGTCTTCCAGGCCCCGCCTTCGCCCGGCCCCCGGCTCGTCGTCACCCTTCGCTCCGAGCCTGCGCGTAGCGGGGTTTTCCCTCCCCCCTACTCCCCCCCCCCAACCTCGGCGCGTCTTGGCCTCCCCACCATTTTGCGCTGTGATCGCAAGGTTAGCCGCTTGGTTGTGCCGTACTCCCCTGCGCGTTCGGCTCGAGGCGGGATATCGAAGGGGCCTTGATGGCGGAGAGTCAATCAGCGGCCGGGCTGGGGGACTTCACATCCCTTGGTGGGGCCGCGACTCTCGGCTCGGAACCCGAAACCCGACGGCTGAGCGAGCTGCGAGTCATCGACCTGCGGGCCGAGCTCAAACGCCGTAACTTAGACAGCGGTGGCATCAAGAGCGTTCTCATGGAGCGGCTGAGGAAGGTGAGGCGCAAAGCCGGCGGGAGAGGGGGCGGGGGGGGGGGAGGGGGAAGGGGGGTGTCATCCGGGTCCTTTGTCCCCAGGCCGAGGGCGCCTGGCGCATGCGCGCTGGGGGTGCAGCCCGGACTCTCGAGCCGCCGTGCCGAGGGCGGCCCTGAGGGGAGCGTGGGTCGGGCCGTGGCGCGGAGCCGTGCCACCGCGTCTCTCTGCTGGTCCCGGCGCCGCCGTGCCCTTTTCCTCGGGCTGCGGTGGAGCCGTTGCCCTTGTAGGGATCGCCGGCAGCCCCGCCGCTGCGCTGCCGCTTGCTACCGCCCCGCCCGCTCGCGCTCCAGCGCGCGGGCACCCGCGCCTCAGCCGTTCCTTGCTCCGATGTCACTCCGCGGTGGCCCCGGTCTTTCCCTCTTTCCCTGTCCCTGACAAATCCCTGAAATCGCGTCTTTCCCCGATTTCCTCTCCCGTTCCCTCAGCATATACACGCGCTCCCCTTTCACCTGTCTCCTCTCTTGCTTCCTCTTTACGCACTTCACCTGACTCCATCTCTCCCACCTCTCCGGAATGTATTTCCACAGATTTCTATGAGGCCAGAAGAGCGTGGTCGGTCTTGACCCCTTTATGGGTTCTAATAGGCCTCCACGTTGAGGAAGAAAGTACTGTCAGATGCGCTTGGAGTTCTTGTAGCGGTCATTCTCAGTTTTATACAGATAAAGTGCTTCTCTGCTGAGTAGGGAGCCTGCTTTACAAGTCAGGGAGTTTGCTCCTCAGTCGTAGCTTGATGTGGCTGTGGGGTTGTGTTACAGCACCTTATTATTCAGCGTTTCTGACGGCTGATGTGGCTGCCCGGCTGTATGACTGGAACTAGGGTGAGGCACTAATGTTTCCATCCGACAAATCCTTAAAAATGCTGTCATCGTTTTTCTCTAGTAGGCAGCTAAGCACCACATGCCCGTTTGCTTGCCCCCTTCCCCCAGCAGCCTGGGGAGGGAGAATTGGAAGGGTAATAGTGAGAGAAAACTTGTGGGTTGAGATAAAGACAGTTTAAAATTTATTTTAAATGGACGGACAAAAAAACCCCAAAAAACAATAGAGAGGAGGAAAAAGAAAATAACACCTAAGAAAAGCAAGTGATATAAAAAAAAACAATTGCACGCCGTCAACCAACCCATGCTGAGCCAGTCCGCAAGTAATGGCAGCCCCGCCAATATCCACCCCCTCTGGTTCTGTTGCTGAGCATGACATCGTGTGGTCTGGAATGTCTCTTTGGACAGTCGGGGTCAGCTGTCCCGGCTGTGTCCCCTCCCAACTCCTCGTGCCCTCCCCCCCAGCTTGCTTGCTGGTGGGGCGACGTGAGGAGCAGAAAAGGCCTCGATGCTGCGTAAGCACTCCTTAGCAATAAGTAAAACATCCCTGTTGTATTATCAACACTGTTTCCGGCACAAATTCAAAATATAGCCCCATACCAGCCACTGAAGAAATTTAACTCTCTCCCATCCAAAACTAGTACAAATGCACGCCAACAAACAATATAATAGATGTCATGCTGCTGTCTCCAATAGGCCATTGAAGAGGAAGGAGGAGATCCTGATGAAATTCCTGTGGCTTCAGAACTGACTAACAAGAGAATACCAAAAAGAACTAGCAAAGGTACGGAGTCTACACAAATACAGTTTCTTTGTCTTCATTTAGCTAGAACTTAGTATACAATGTTGATTTCTTACGTTTCATTACTTTAATTAAAAAAAAAAAGCTTTTTCCCTTATGGAAAATGGTAAAAATCTGTTGCGATAGTGAGCAATCAAAAGTTTAAATGGTAATATGACACCTAACCTTAACTTCCATTAGCAAGTCTTGAAACCTGTAGGTGAGACTGTAAGTCCCAGATGTTCCTGTACTTGCACCTGCGGGTGTAGAATTGTGTCAGGTACAACGCAGGCAGCTGCAGCGTAAGCTCCTGTGGAAAGCTCTGCTGATGTATATTAAGGTGGCTCCACAACACCCTGAGTACTAATTTCCTTGCTGTAACTGTATTTTTCGTAGAAGCCCTTGAACCTGCATCATCATTGGGATACATTTTTAGATGCAAGGAATTACAGTGGGAATAATTAGAACAAAACAACAAATGTGTATAACTTTTGTTAGTGTCTTATTTCATTTTATAACTGTTGTTTTGAAAACAAACTGTTCTGAAATAGCTCATTATGATTTTGCCTCAAAAACATTAAATATTGCATTGGGCACGTTACATGTGATTTACTTGAGTCGCTCGTAGACAGTTCTTAAAAAATGCTTTCTGAAACTTACTTTTAAGCTGCTTCCTTTGAGATAACAGCGTAAAAATATAGAAAGAGCCGTTGTTTTTGAATAGCAAGACAAGTTTGCTGGTGACAGATGTGCTTAAACGTGATATGTGTGTCCAAGATCTTAAAAGTGAAGACTAATTCTAAATCAGTTTAATTATTTAAATTGTAAGAGGGAGGGGTTTTTGGTTTTTTAAATGGAACACCTTCCTAGACAGTGTTGTCTTTTTAGGTATTGGAGTGTTGTAGAATGAGAGGAGGGTAGCTGTTGAAAAACGTAGCTGTGCTGCTTCTAGTTCATGCTCGTGCCATTGGCTTGTATCAAGTGGCAAGTCATACCTGGACTTCTGGATCAGGGTCTTAATAATTGTTGAAAAAAAACCCCAGTGTTGCATAGATAATTCCGCAAAGAGTAGACGTGTTATGAAATCTAGTGCTGTATCTCACTTTAGTGACACTCTTTTTAGGAAGAAAACCAGAAGAAGAAGGTGTTGAAGACAATGGACTGGAAGAAAACTCTAGAGATGGGCAGGTAAGTGAAATCGTGATTGCTGTTCCTGAGAATATGCATCATTTAACCCACACTTAAGTACACATCTACCATTTTTCTTTCTATAGGAGGATATCGAGGCAAGTCTGGATACCTTGCAAGATATTGACATGATGGATATTAGTGTGTTAGATGAAGCTGAAATAGATAACGGCAGTGCTGTAGACTGTGGGGAAGACTATAGTCCTGTTAATATTCTTGATTCTCTGTCTGATAATAAAGAAAATGTCGAAGCAGAAATGAAAGAACTTCCAGATCAGCTAACAGAAAATGAGGTGAGTAGAGGCTTTGTAAATTTTTCAGAAGGTATTTAGTAAGTATAATGGGCACATGAACAAGTTATTTCAATGTAATAGAATATAGGACATGAACGTGATATGGATTCTATTTCACATTAACAGCTCTCATGTCCTACTTTTTAAGTGGTAAATATTCTTGGACCTATCAGAGGCATGAAATATTCACAGTAAATAAGTGAATTTGAAAGTAATGTATTAGTTTTGGCGTTCCCTCTTCCCATTTATATGTGTTTAAGTGTATAAACGCATATACCCAGCCATCTAGGTATTTATATATATGTAGAGAGAGAGAAATAAGTTTTCAACTCATAGATAATTTGAAATCTTTTCTGCAGAAATAATGCTCTGGTTTAAATAATTTATGTTGTACAGTTTTCTCATAGAGATTAATAAAACAAGAAAATGTTAATGGACTGTGTATTGCCCTGGTCTGACATTGTCGGGCTTTTGACTTAGTTTTGAGAGCAACTTTCAGTGTCTTTTACAGACATCACAGTCTCCTACTTAATGAACAGGGTAACCTATGTGTTACAGTCATTCCCCAATATTATCCTTCCTTGGATCCTTGTGGGTTTTAATTTTAGGCTGTTCACTCCCAAAATGGAATGAAAGAATCAGAGTAGTTTGGGTTGGAAGGGACCTTTAAAGGTCAACTAGTCCAGCTCCCCTGCAATGAGCAGTGACATCTTCAACTAGATCAGGTTGCTCAGCGCTCCGTCCAGCCTGACCTTGAATGTTTCCAGGGATGTGGCATTGACCACCTCTCTGGGCAACCTGTTCCAGTGTCTCACCACCCTCATTGTCAAAAATTTCTTCCTTATGTCTAGTCTAAATCTACCTCTTTTAGTTTAAAGCCATTACCCCTTGTCCTATCGCAACGCGCCCTGCTAGAAGGTCTATTCCCATCTTTCTTAATAAGCCCCCTTTAAGTACTGAAAGGCTGCAATAAGGTCTCCCTGGAGCTTTCTCTTCTCCAGGCTGAATAACCCAACTCTCTCAGCCTGTCCTCATAGGAGAGGTGCTCCATCCCTCTGATCATTTTTGTGGTGTCCGCTGGACCTGCTTCAACAGGTCCATGTCTTTCCTGTGCTGAGGGCCCCAGAGCTGGACGCAGCACTGCAGGGGGGTCTTGCCAAAGCGGAGTAGAGGGGCAGAATTCCCTCCCTCAGCCTGCTGCCCACACTTCATTTGATGCAGCCCCAGCATATGGTTGGCCTTCTGGGTTGCCAGCACACGTTGCTGGCTCGTGTCCAGCTTTTCATCCACCAGTACCCCCAAGTCCTTCTCGGCAGGGCTGCTCTCCATCCCTTCATCCGCCAGCCTGTATTAATACTGGAGTTTGCCCTGACCCAGATGTGGGAACCTGCACTTGGCCCTGTTGAACCTCATGAGGTTCTCGCGGGTCCACTTCTCCAGCTTGTCCAGGTCCCTCTGGATGGCATGAATGTGTTACCCTTCCTTGCTTCCTTATGTATATTTTTTATTATTTTAGGCCTGTGGTGTCTGCATCAACTTTTTATCATTTACCTTCTGAAAACAAGAGTCATTGCAACAATATCTAGTTAACCTGAAAGGCAATCTTCTGGTATTCTGTAAATTAGAGCTGTTGTGAATCATGTAACTGATGAGCTTTGCTTGAGTCTTGCCATCAGCTCTGAAGGAAGGAAGATTTTCCAGATGTGTTTTGTTTTTGGAAAAGCAGAAACCTAAGTCAGCTTCATTTGTAACTTCTTATTTCATTTAGACACTAAAGAAGTAAAAAAGTGGGGAATGGAAAAACATGTTATGTGCAGAAACCACAGATAAGTGAACTAAATTTCCTCTCTAAATAAGAGTAATTTTGATGTTGACAATGTCGTGTTGAAATTAAAATGAAAGGTAACTGGAGAAAGATATTTATTCATCAAGAATATTTATATGTTGCCCCTCATTCTAGGGTCCCAGTCTGAAGTAGCAATTGAGATCTGTCAAATACTGGAAAATATTACTCGTTACTACTGCTAGGGAAATTGAATACAGTATTATTTCTCCGTAATCCAGCATTACTTTTTGTAAGAAATGCTATAATGCCTTTTTTACTCTTTTAGGAAGATTATGATGACGTTGAAAACAATTTAGATGCCGCCTCTTCTGATTTAATTGAAATGAAGGTAAATTGAAAATGTAGCTGTGTTTGATTGTTATTATCAGTATTTAGTCTGCACTCATATTACAAAAAAAGAAAACATGACCATAATATGAAATTGTAACAGAATCCAAGATGTATGTGATCTTGCTCAGAATACAGTCTGTCAAATGAGAATGCCCTGTGTTTTTACCTACTTTTTAGTCAGCTATCAAGATTTCCTCCACTTCAGTGGCAAATAAAAATGGTCTTGTACTGTTGATTTCTTCTTTCCCTTCTGCTGATTATATCATAAGGTTGGAAGGGACCTTTCAGATCATCTCGTCCAACCATCAACCTAAGTCTGACAAAAACCATCACTAAACTGTATCTCTAAGCACTATGTCTACCCGTCTATCAAGTAGTAGTTGGGTTTGGTTTTCGCTCTGCAGTTGATGTGGTACAAAAAGATACTTTATTGGTCTCTTCAACATTCCAAGTTAGATATGAGAACACTATTGTGGCTGATATTTTTAATTTGACTTTAATGTGCCAGAAAATTACCTATGTAAAATACTCAGTTCCAATGAATGGTGGAAAAAAAAAAGTGCTAAATATAGTAGGTGAATTATCATGGGATTGGGTGGGGGGTTGCTATTATTTTGTGCTACACAATCCATTTTATAAAATCCTCTTTCTGTGTTTATTTTCACAAACAGAAAATGGAGAAGCTACACTTGGAGCCAGGTACTGTTAAAGAAAAACATATTCCTGTCTTTTCAACTAATACTTTTTAAACCATTAACTATTAAAAGCCCAAGCAAACAAACATAATTTGCATTATTTTT
Organism: Larus michahellis; assembly: GCF_964199755.1. Lineage (NCBI taxonomy): Eukaryota > Metazoa > Chordata > Aves > Charadriiformes > Laridae > Larus > Larus michahellis. The sequence goes on from NC_133918.1 coordinate 3,262,582, forward strand.
ATGATGGACAATCCAGATCATGCAGGGTCATAGAGATTGGAAACCCAATCATATCCCCAGATCTGTGAAGTGATGCTTGTCATCTTTGAAATATTTCCAGTGAAATGAAATGGTTTAAAAACCTGTTAAACTACATAAATGGATTTAGAGAAGTTAATCACAGTTTAAAAGCTAAAGATTCTACTTGTAAACAGATCTTGTGATATCGCACACACCTTAAGTCTGTTACTAAGTAGAGAGCAGTGAAAGCAGTAAAAAGATATTGTAGGGCATTAAAATGTAAAGATTAGTTACTGGATACAGAAGAAAGAAGAGAGTTTCTTCATGGAAATGTCATACAGATACTTTTCACTTTCTGGACTGCAAACACACTCATGCACCATCAGAAGATGCCCAGTTCTCATGTTGGACTGTCTGCTAAAAGAATGTCACAGAAATTTAAAAATTGAACCCTCAGTGCCTTGATACGTTCAGTTAAGCATCTCGGACTCTGGAAGCTAACTAGAGAAGAAACAGAGCTGAACGATTTCATGAAGAATATCAAGGATCAGCCAGAAGGTTTTTGTTAAATCTGTGGGGGCATTTTTCTTCCCTGTTAACATTTTAGGGCTGATTTGGTAGTTTGTCAGACAGCAGTTAGCGTAGCGCTTTTAACACTGTGTACACTAGGGTTTTCCAATCTCTGTGTAGCTTAGAAGTTCTCTTGGTGTTAGTGTGGCAGCCATGCCAGTTCCACATTTGTGATTGCTGTATTTCCCTGGTGATTAAATCTTGTGCCATTCTATTCCTGTTAAATCCGTAGAAAATGAGAAAATACTCGACATTTTGGGGGAAACTTGTAAATCTGAACCACTTAACGAAGAAACTTCTGAAGCGGAGCGGCCACATGCACAGGAAGCAAGTAACGTGGTGCCAGGCAAGAGGCTAGCAGAGGAAGAGGACGCTCTTGCTGCCACTCAGTTGGAGGAAGATGCTTTAGATTTGGACAGCAAATCGGCACAAGCTATGGCAAGGAAGGAAGCAAAGCGTTTAGTTGTAGCAAAAGGGGAGACAAGTGAACAGACAATAGAGGAAGAGAAACCGGACTCTGAATCTTTAGTAGTAGAGACCCTAAGCGATCAGAGTAGCAAACGCTCCCAAGGCCTGGAAGCCTCTAGTGGGGAAACAGCGGAGAAAGGCGCAGGTCCCGAAGGCCAAGATAGCAAAGAAGATGGCAAGAAAACAGAAGACAAAGCTAATTCTGAGGAATCCCCTGCCACTAAAGAGTCCTCAAGCAGTGAGGGCGGTGATCAGAAAAAGAGGTTTGTTTTTTCTCCGTTATAGACCAGATGCTATCTTTTTTCATTGGTCGTTAAGTGATGCGAATAAGCTGTTTCCTTCAATTGGCCACCGAGACTGATGAAATTGTAGCCTATTCCTAAAGAATCTGTTTTATTTCTCCATGTGCAGATATTAATTATTTTTTTTTAAAACACAGAGGGTTTGATTTCTTTCCTTCCTCAACCTTCAAAGGTTGTTTATTAAATTGCTCTTTATTTGTAAATGTCTTCCTAATGTAACTGTTTAAGAATCTGACTTCATTATTTCTTGTCAGATTTCTTAAATCAAGTATACAAAGGTGTGTTCTCATTTGCAACGTATTTTCTGGTAGGTATTTAATTTTAGCATTTTTCATAATTTATAGTTAATTACTTTTCTTTCTGACTTGAATAATGTGGTCTTTTGTCTTTAGCCCTGTTGAGGAGGACAGAGATACAAAGATAATCTCAAAGGATGAGAAAGGTATGTTTCTTTTCAAAAATAGAACTTTTAACGATTGGTTGGAGAAACTGTGTTGGATGGGCTATTTCAGCAGAAAAGTGTTGGAATCTGTGAAGTTGTTAAATCTCATAAAGCATTCACCTCTTCCTAGATTTTTTTTTGAAATTTATTTAAGCCAAAAAATACCATTTTCCTTTTCTGCATTTTCTAAGGATATTTGTGTCGCGCCCTTTTGGTTGTATCTTGATCATAAAAGGTAGACATTATGTGGCAAATATGTCCTTCATGGCGCTGAAGATGCTTACCAACAGCTGTTAGTGAGTCAAGAGCCTTTCACAGTTGTGTTTGCTTTACTATATGCTTGTGATTCTTCATATCGTCTCCTGTTTTGCTGAAATAATTTGGAATCTAGTATTCCCATATTTAAATGCCACAGAAACTTCCAGTTTAACATTGCCTTTGAATTAGATTGACATTATTAAATCTTTGTCCGCGCAGATCCTATTTATGCTGCAAATATGTGTCGTAAGCAAGATGAAAATTTCCTGATCAATAGTGTCTCAGGTGCCTGCTCCTTCTTTTCATCATACTTCTTCCTTTCCTTTTAATGCATCAGGCTGCTGAGTCTTTGCAGCTCACCCCACGTCTCTATTCTCTGCTACCTGACCAGGGCAGAAAACTTAGAACTGACTGTTAACGTCCTTCTTACATACTGCAGGCAGGTAGCTCAGCGCTGTAAGCGTGGAAGTTCCAGCACCTGCTATAATAGGCAAGAAATTCATTATGAGATCTGTTTACCAACTGGACAGGAGTAATTTGGTTTTAATTGGGTTTTCCAACACAGACTGAACTCATTGTCAGCTGCTTTTTCCAAGATCCGAGGTCATACCTGTCTGTGCAAGCTACTGGACAGCTCTGCTGTCGGCTGCATTAGGGTCTGTTTGTCACTTGCTTACAGTCTGTAATCTTCTGTTCTTTTATTTCACAACATTTAAAGGAGTGTTTTGTGCATTCTGTCATTTCTCTGAGGAGTTAAGTGTATTTTTTTGTGGACTGGGAAAACTCCTCTTGGAAGTTTGCATTCAAAACAACCTTCAGGAACTTGGGTGTCTGATAACAACCTTGCCCCTGCATACCTTCCTCCAAAGGATGCACTGTATTTCATAACATTTGTTTAAATCATTTTCTGACGTAGTAAACAGCACTGGGGAGAGGTAACTACTTGGCTGTGTAACTCTCTCTGCATGCAGAGCAAAGCATCTTTGAGCAAAGTTGAGCCAGAAGAAAGATACAGAACCGTATATGTGTAAGTCAGTTCTGACTCATACGTTGCTATTTCCGTGCCTGCATGAAAGGATTTTATCTAGGATGAGGAGTATTCCATGTTCCATGCATTCATTGAGAGCTGTATTAAGAAGAGCGTAGAAAAATAAATTTATGAGCTCATAAGTCTGGTGGACTTGGCAGTTGATTTATGCATATATGAAAGATATCTTCAGTGTTGAGGGTTGGCTGCCAGTACCTACATTGTTCTAGTTTCTCAGTCTAGGAGAATTATAGTCCCAGCCTTTCTTTGTCTTGGAAGTGCAGTACCATTGCAGGAGCACCTCTTTAAATCTTATGGGAGGGCAAAAACTGGAGATGTTAAGACTGACCAAAGCTTATTCAGAAAGGACGTTAGTGTAGTTTAACTAATCTATAAAATCGTCGGCAAAATAGAAGAAAGTGCTCATTTTTCTCTTTCTCCTGGATTCTGGTGCCAGTGTGACTGCAGGTGGCCATTTTAGAATTCTAGAGGAAGCATGTGGAGTAAAAGCATTAAAGCTCATGGCTCGTTTTTTTTGAAACACCAAGACAATTTATCTCCCAGGTGTTTGCACACATGACACACCTTTGTCCGTGCAGTCCTTGAGACTAGAAGATGACAGATGTAGACTTGGTCTCCTTTATACAAAAGACGTCTTTTTTTTAAAAAAGAGATTGGCACAAATGATTGCATGCTTCCCTAGGAAATGTGTATAAGTATTAACAACAATGTTCTCAGTGCTAAGCTCATTTGAAACAATGACCAAAATTATCAGGAATTAAGAGATGGAAAGACACCCGAATAAAATAGCATTTTAGAAAGGTTCTGGAAGAAGTCTCTCCCCTCAATGAAAGCAGTTCTGAAAAATTCGTGTATCACCAAAAAAAAGAAAAAAAAGGAAGATGAATTGGAAGCAGGTAGCTGGACTGAAACCTACGTCACTCCATTCATTGAAACCTGTGGAACTGAACACTATCAAGAGTGACAGAAGGACAGTAAAGGCATTTCAAAGGAGACTGGAAATGTTATTCCTGTATAAGTGCTTCACACAGAAATGCAAACAATAAAACTTGGAGTTCAGCTCGAATGCTTTTTAATCGCTAGACGTTGGGTTTTCAAGCTTTACAAGGACATAAGCGTTTATGAAATTATCTCTCTAGTTCAGATGCCGGAGTGGATGGGTGTTCTGTAGTTCTTGCACAGTTAAAGAAAGCTGGGTCTTCTCTGACTCCTGTAACTGAAGTCGCAGGCTTCATACCCCAACTGTGGATTCTGCGCGGGCAGAAATAGAGAAATTTTCTTGCTTCCTTTATGGTGAATGTCTTTCCTTGAGAGGTGCGGTAAATCTGCATTCCATCATTATTCCTTTTGAATAGGGGAGACAAGGAGGGCAAGACATGAGCATACGTGGGTACTAACACAGTTCCTGCAACTCTAGCAGGTCTTCTGTCTTCTCCTGTAAGTGCGGAGTTACTTGGTTCTATCCAGGCACATTCTGAAGAGCCACGGTTACTTCAGAGATGCCTTAGTCCCGTTTCTTTCTTGAAGAATGACATAACATACTTCTGTTACACGTATTAAAGCTTGTAGTTCCATCTTAAAGTTTTCAGCCTTGTAGTACTACTTGCGTTCAGGAATGTGAATCATGGCGGGGAGAGTGTTACGCATTGCATTTCATTTGTTCTATGATTTCAAAAAATAAAAAGATTTATGGAACTGCTCCTTTTTAATTCAGAAGTAGTTGTTGAAATAATTAGGATTTGGGGTATGTTTTGGTTTTGTTTGTTTTCCTAAATAGGTCACGCTGGTAGCGGTTCTGGTAGAAACTTTTGGGTGAGTGGACTGGCTTCCACTACCAGAGCTACAGATTTGAAGAACCTGTTTAGCAAATATGGAAAGGTAAGGGTTTGTTTGGTTTGGTTTGGTTTTTTTACTTGAAACTGTCTTAATAAGACTTCTTAAGCTCCTGTTCACTGAAAATACCAGTGAAAGGAATCAAATTATCAAATATGGTGGGATATCAAGGAAAAAAATTGCCAAACTACACACTGAATGACTGCTTTTTTTTTATTCTGTCTCTCACTTCCAAACAAAAATAAAGTTCCATTTATGGTCCTTTATTTGAAACAGTGAATGACTGTTTGCATATATGTCTGTCTCCTGTGCTGTAGTATAGTAGCTTCACCCATGGGAAATTCACAGTCAACAGTGAATTTAACATTGTTTATTAAAGACTTCCTTAGGACTAAGTAAAACATGCAGTAAATGTTGAAGCGTAATTATTTGGAATAAAATTGCTGTTGTTTTCTTTGGAGTATTAGCAGAGGCAAAGCCTCCTAAAAGGAGATGGACATCTGTAATAAATCAAATGCTCAAAAGTATGTTCTTTACTCAGCTGTAGTTTACAATATGACACCTTTGTGAAATATGATTGATTTCTGTAATACAAAGTGAGCTGTATTGAATATAGGAGCATAAGTAAGAACCATTCATGAAAGCAGGTGGTTTATGTGGGCTTTTTCAAGTTATACTTTTTGGGGAAGCTTCCTGTTTCTCAAACAAGATTGTAGGTAACATCGTGGGTTTGCCTTTTAGCAGTGACATGAAAACATTTTTTCCAAGAGGAGATGGGACTTAGCAGTTGAGCTAGCGTTAGCATGTGGGTAGAAATTGGCTTACAAATATTTATTAGGTTTTTACTCCCTTTATCCTTAAGAAAATTATGCTGTTGATGTAAAGTTAGTATCTTCTTTTTTTTTTTTTTTTTGTTTTAATGGGCTTTCTTCAGAACAGAATTCAGTCTTTGGCTTCTATCTATTGATTCAGCTTTTGCAGTGTTGCATTGGCAACAGAAGCATGATTGGCTCCAAGCCAGTGCTCCTTTTGTATTTGTTAATCTCTTAAAAATAGAATTTTCCTGAATGGTGGTGGACAGGAATAAAACAGTAGAAACGGAGCTTGTACTTCTTGCTGTTAAATGGCAGGCACTTGTTACAGTCAGTGTTGTAATACCTCTTTGTTTTGGAAAGGTGGTAGGTGCAAAAGTGGTCACCAATGCTCGCAGCCCCGGTGCTCGCTGTTACGGCTTTGTTACCATGTCTACAGCTGAGGAGGCCACAAAGTGTATTACTCATCTCCACAAAACAGAGTTACATGGGAAAATAATTTCCGTAGAAAAAGTGAGTACTGATCTTCAAAGATGTCCCATTACCGTCAGATTGTACAAACGATTGAGACCACATTCTCAGCTGATGATGTGCCAAATACATTTCAGGCAAAAAATGAACCTGCTGGGAAGAAGCCAAGTGAAAAAAAAGAGAATGAAGCAAAGAAAGAAACAGCCAGTGAGAGGTACTGTTCTAAAAAGTCTCTGTCCAAAGGCGTTTTCCTCTTCCTCAGTCTATGCTGATTTGTCATGGAGCGATAAATGCATTTTTCCAGCTTTTACTACAAGATAAACTTCTGCTGATGTTCGGTGCCTAACTTAACATGTTTCTGTTATGTGCTTTAAGGTAGGCATTGGAAAGTTGTATTTTCAAGCATACCTTTTTGATTTAGCTATATTTGTGTTGTAGTAAAGACTGTGGTGCCTTCATGTCATAAATCTATAGGAAGGGCCATCTGAGAATTTTCATGAGCGTGTCACTATTTCTTCGTTAAATTTTTCTCTCATTCAAATAGGCCTTTCTCAGGTTGTTGCAGTCACAAACAGTTAAAGATCAGTTGTCCAAGATCCTGTTTCCAGCGCGCGTTCCTCTTCAGCACTATGCTTTTTCTCTCTAGCACTACTGAAAGTAGCTGAAAAAGACACTAAGTCCTTTGCTTTAATTATCTTCTTGAGGCATGACTCCTATTAAATGCTATTTGCCAAGAAGTTTTTGCCTTTATTTCACCTAGTTGCCCAAGAAAAATGGTTCACATTGGTGCTTCGTAACCGTCGACCTGCATTTGTGCGCATTATGCTTTGTGGGAATTAAGCACGTGGTGCGCCTGAGTTTTTCCTTTTGCCTCCAGTTGAGATACCTGAATCACGGCCAAGTTTTTATGACAACTGCACAGCATTGTCTGATTATCTTATTTTATGGTGTAGGAAGTTGTAAAATTAAATCTTTGGAAATCTAATTATGACTGTCATCGCATTAGAATTCCACTTTGTTACTGTGTTGCTAACATTCTCCTTTAATTTTCTTTTCTCTTACTCTGTATTAGTCTAATCTATATCAATATCTATCTATAGACCTGGCAGTGTTAAAATGGATGAGAAATCTGACCAAAAAGATGATCCTAAAAAGACAGAAGACAAAGACGAAAAGGAAAAAAAAGATAAAGATGAACTGAAGTCTGGTTCATCAGATCAACCTAAAACTATTAAGTCGGGTAATCTGGCGTTTGTTTTTTTTTTTTTTTTCATAGAGTAAAAGTTATGGGGAAATATGAATAATTAATTGTAGGTAGTTCTTTCCAAAGAACTAGCAATATTCTGTAATTATTTCTGGTTCTCAATTGGAAATCCAGAAGGTATAAAGAGGCGGTGGGGGTGGGGATGGTGTTTGACATTGTGTCATCCTTAACAGAAGCACTGTTGTAGTGAAAAAATGACTTCTGAAGAGAGGATTAAATGCCCATTTTCACATTTTAGAGAACATAACTTCTGGCATAGCAAGGAGTGATGTAGGTTACGTAGTTTGATCATTTTTTCAACTTCTTTCCCCTCAACCTCTGATTTTTTTAGGAAGTAAAGGAACAGAGAGAACAGTAGTCATGGATAAATCCAAAGGAGAACCTGTTATTAGTGTGAAAACATCAACTGCATCAAAAGACAGAGTAAGTAATGGTTCTGCATGGCAAACATTATGCATCAGTTTTCTTTAGAAACAAATGCTAAATCCTGCCAAGCTACATGCAACCCACGCTCGTCTTACCCATTTGTCCAATTAGAGTTTCTATAATGTGGATTTAGATCTTAATTACTAAAATACCTTTCATACAGCTGATATCATATTCAGCAACGAAATCCTGCCAAACAAATGTGGGAAGTATTACTGTGTTAATACATGGTGTGTCTGTAATGTTAAAAAAAGAACAGCTTTGTTTAAAAATGCGGGGACCAGGCTTTGAGACATGATATGTATGAATGGAAAAGAGCTTAGAGTATCGTTTGTGATAGTTGTCCTTTTATAAATGTACTCCATTAAGTTTCTCTACTTCAATATTTAAATACAGAGCATTAAGAGCCAGGATCGCAAATCAGAGAGCAGAGAGAGACAAGGCATTGTGCCATTTGACAAAATTAAAGCTCAGCGAAAAATGAGGGAGGCAGAGCAACGCCGGTAAGAGCAACAGTGAAATTGTTTGGTTGGTTGGTTTTTCCTACAATGAATATAATTTTCTTTTGATTAAAATGACTAAGAGATGAAGAGAGGTTTGATTTTCTTATTTTTTTTATCTTGTAACTTGTTATATGTTTGTGGATCACATATCTATTGAATTGGAAAAGCTCCAATTATTGGCTCTGTTAATACTAAGCTTGAAATTGTGTTTGGGGAAAAAAAATTGCAGTTTGTTTTTTGTTCTTTTTCCATTTTGTAGAGTTTGTGGTTTAGATCGATTTAAGTATCCTGCTCTCCTTAGCTGAGCATACGTTATAGAGGAGGTGAAATGATAATTCTAAACTTGCCACATTAAAATATACAGGGAAAGACCAGGAGAAAAGTTGTCTTTATCGGAATAAGACCTTGTCCCTCTTGTCACCACATTCAAAATTTCCATAGCATTTGAAATAAAACAAGATGAGTATTTTTGTATTAAAATACATTGTGTCTACAGAGAAATTCAGGGATTTTCCAGCACCCCTTCAAAATTTCCACATTGTATCTTTTTAGCTAAGAACCTAATTCAGGTATTTCATTATTTTTGGTGGAGTTTTATTTCTGTTTTCATGATGTTTAATACAGGATGAAGGTGGTAATGGCCATCCTTCAAATTCCTTGCTAAAACTGTGACCCGAATGCCATGTTAAAACATTTTCCACACACCACAAAACTTTATTACTTACCTGAAGTTGAATTGGAGAGGGGGGAAATGCTTTCATCGTTCTTGCTGGAAAGGAAGGAGTTTCTCTCTCACAGGTAGATTTCTGAGCCTTAGTGGACTCATATTATCCAGCGTAGCATTCTGGCTTCTTCGGAGTTGGATGTTTTGAGTAGAAAGAATGAGCTTGGGGCATCTGGATTCAAATTCTTCTGACTATAGGATTATTTGCCCCCACAGGTGGGTTTTGTGGGAGTAGTATGATCAGTCTCTAAATGCAAGTAATTCTTGTTTACATTGTCTTCCCTCCATGCTCTCCTTCTCTCTACCCCCGGTATAATTTCAAGGAGCTGACACAAGTTTGCAGTCACTGTGGTTTTAATTTTTAATACTTCTCTTCCTTTTTTTTTTCTTTTTTGTTTTTCATTTTTAACTTCCTATATTTGTTGAAGTATTCGATCTGTAACCTTTTGTTTCTGTTAAAATAGCACACGTGAGCGTCGGGAGAGACAGCAGCACCTGCAGACTATCCGGGAACGAGAGGAAAGGGAGCGGCTTGAAATTGCTCGTGAGAGACTGGAAATTGAAAGGCAGCGTCTTGAACGAGAACGGATGGAAAGAGAAAGACTGGAAAGAGAACGAATGCACATAGAGCACGAAAGGAGAAGAGAACAAGATCGCATTCAGCGAGAAAGAGAAGAGCTGCGACGCCAGCATGAGCAACTGCGCTATGAACAAGAACGTCGGTCTGCAATGAGAAGACCATATGACATAGATGGCAGGTAAAGCCAGCAGACACAAATGGTGCAAGTGGAAAACGTTGCTGCCAAGTTCTGTCTCATCAGCCTGTGCTATAAAAAGCTATCTGTACGCTCTCAGCATCTATTAATCAGCAGTTGTTGATAACCCCAGTCAAACTTCACTCTCTGAGGTTTTTCAGCTCCCTTTTGAACTTAATTACGCTGCTTCTGGCTCGCACAGTTTGGAAGGAGGGAACAATATCAAAAATCATTACGCTGACTAAAACGAGCACGTTCTTTTTTTCAGGAGAGATGATCCATACTGGCCAGAGGCAAAACGAATGGCAATGAACGATAGGTACCATTCAGATTTCAGTCGCCAGGATCGCTTCCATGACTTTGATCACAGGGATCGTGGCCGTTATCAAGACCATTCAATAGACAGGTTGGTGTCTTAACTCCACTGTGTTGCCTGTAATCCAAAGACAAAAATGCATTTAATGTCACGTTTTGCTGCCTTTACTGTGTGTTTGGCTTGCGTTTTATTTTTTAAGTGTGGCTTAGTGACTGTGGACTTCTTATATAGCCATGAAGAGATCTGTACTGCGCCATGAGTTAAACCTTCTGTCGGGCTTGCTCAGAGTGTTCTGCGTGCAGTGCTGTTTCACACATTTGTAGGATTCTGAAACATTTCTAAAGAATATTGTAGGCACCTAGCATTCTGGTTTATACCTTAGGACTAACCGGGTTTTCCAGGAATCCCAAATGTGTCATGGTTTCCATACATTCCAGCTGTTTGCACCTTTTGTAGATAATGTTGGCACTACATGGAAGCAGGATTTTTCATCTGTGTTGTTACATAGATGGATTTTTATAGATAGTGGTGTGTTTTACTACCACAGTCTGATTTTAATTGTTTGTTTGTAGGAGAGATGGATCAAGGACAATGATGGGAGATCGAGATGGACAAGTGAGTTGCTTTATAAAGCTACAGAAACATCTTAACTTCCTATAACCTGGTTTCCTATTGCGTGCGTCAGATAAAATTTCAATAGTTAAGAATTAAATGACACCTCCCAAAATATGTATTGATAACCAGATTGTCTTGTTTTCTTTAATAGATGAAATTCAGTTCAAAGACTTGTTTATTATAAAAGTTAGATACAGTTATTCTGATACAAATCAAACAAAACAAGTTAATGGTGTCAAAAAGGTAGACTGTTCCAAAAGATTGTGTAGAAAAGGCAAAGGTACCAAGTACACATAAAATTCACTTGATGAGGTTGCACGGAAATAAGAGCAAATCTGCATGTTTTTGAGGGCTGGGGGAAGAGACCTTCAGGGCACATTCAAGCAGTGAGGAATTAATTTTGTGGAGTCATGGAATCCTCAAGTGCCCTTTACTGATGGCTAAGCTGTGAGACTTGGAGGAACCTGGATAGGCTGGAGAATTGGGCAGGGGGGAGTAACATTAAGTTCAACAATGGGAAATACTAAGTCCTGCTCCTGGGGAGGAATAACCCTGTGTAGCAGCACGTGCTTGGGACCAACCAGATGGAAAGCAGTTTTGCAGAGATGGACCTTGGAGTCGTGGTGGACAACAAGCTGACCATGAGTCAGCATTGCACCCTCCTGGCAAAGAAGGTCAGTAGCGTCTGGAGCTGCATTAGGAATAGTGTTGCCAGAAGGTCAAGGGAGGTGATCCTTTCTCTTTACTCGGCACCCATCTGGTGTCCTGTCTGGTGCTGGGCTCCCCAGTACAAGAGAAATAAGAGCTTACTGGAGTAAGTGCAGCACAGGGCCACAAAGATGATTAAGGGCCCAGACCATCTTTTGTATGAGGAGAGGTTGAAAGAGCTGGGACCGTTCAGCTGGAGAAGAGAAGGCTCAGGGCTTATCTTTTTAATGTGCATCAATACCTCGTGGGAGGAAAGGTATGGAGAAGATGGAGCCAGGCTCTACTCAGTAGTGCCCACTGATAGGACAAGAGTTAAAACTGAAACACATGAAATTCCATCTGAAGACAAAACAAATCACCTTTGTGGGGTTTTTCTGTTGTTGTTAGGTTGTTTTGCGGTTGGTTTTTTGTTGGTTTGGGTTTTTTTAAACTGTGAAGGTTTAAACTGGAGCAGGTTGCATGGGGAAGTTGTGAAGTCTCCAGCTGTGAAGGGACTCAAAACCCGACGGGAGGCTGTTCTGGAAAGCCTGCCCTGGCTGACCCTGCTTGAGCAGGGGGGGTGGACTAGATGGTCTCAGGAGGTCCCTTCCATCCTAAATGATTCTGAGATTGAGTAATTACAGCTGAGCAACTTTGAACAATTAAAGAGTCTGTTTGGGGCAGTCCTGTAAGTGTTCTTTGCCTTTCAGCATTATCCAGATGAGCGCCATGGAGGACCAGACCGTCATTCACGAGACTCTCGAGAAAGTTGGGGTAGCTATGGATCCGACAGAAGAATGAGTGAAAGTAGAGGGATACCCCCACAGTCACGGTTAGTACGCTTAACTGAAAATATTTTTTCATGTGCATCTAAGGAATATTTCCATTTGTGAAAGTGCGATGCAGTTTTTGGAAGTACGATTCCTTTTTTCCAGTTTTCACCCCTGAGTCTGTTCTCTGTTGGATGGATGGCAAATCAGTAGGTCTTTCAGCTTGCCTTGTGCATCAAAACATGCGTCTTGGCATGATTTTTTTTTTTAATAACTTCACGACTGCCTTCAATTAATTTTACCTAACATTACTATCAAAGTTGATATTTTCAGGGTAGTGGTTCTTGCCCAGTTTGTAGTTGTTGGAAGCACCATCCTGCCAGCCCTTTGAAAGGAAAGCAAGTTAATAAAGTGCTTACAGATTGGGGGGGTGGGGGGTGTCTTTTGAGGTTTTGTGTTGTGTTTTTGGTTTTTAATAAGTCCTGTGTGTAAGCTAGCCTACAGAAAACATCAAAAATAAATTTACTGGTCAAAACAACAGGCTAGGATGTCTGGACTAAACTGGGACATCGATGTAGCATAAACCAGAGTAAGAAAATCTTACTTTCTTGTCATTTGAGTTGTATCGAACAGAAGGCTTATTACTGTGTTATTACTTGACAGATAGCAATATAAATACAAGATTTGCACGTACCTTGGTAAAGTATTGGAGTACGTTTGTGACTTAGTTGTTTTACCTGAATCTATTTTGTGTGCTCTGGCTAATGTGAGAAGGTATGGATTTCATACTTTTGCAGGGATGGGCGTGACTGGGGAGATCATGGTCGAAAGTTTGAAGGACATCAAGATCGTTCATGGCAGAGCAGCGTGGATGGAGGAATGATAGGCCGGGATCATGAGAGATGGCAAGGTATGCTTCTTGCACGACAGCTCGTTGGTTGTGCTACATAAAGCAGAAAATACGGGCATTATTACCCTTGGAGATGAAGTAAAACTATTACTGTGGATATAAAGGAAGCATTTGAACTTTTTTAGGTGGAGGCAGAGGCAGACCTGGCCATGTGATGCATCGTGGAGGCATGTCAGGGTAAGAACTTTAAAAAGAGCAAAGTGGTTTTTTTTCCCTTTTAAGGGGTGTCTCTTTTATTTAAATTGGCCAAAGAAACACTTAACTGATGCTCCCGTAATCTGACTTGTCATTTAAATGTCAAGGAATGATAAAATAGTCCTGTGTTTTTTATATAGTGCGTCTTATTGGAGAGTGAAAAATCATGCAAAAAGTTTTAAAAGAACACCCGTTACATCAAACCTGACTACCAGAGTCACAAGGGAAAATTAAAATGTCTGAATTATTTTCTAGGCGTGGAGGTTTCATGCAAGGTGGCAACCAAAGTCAGATGATGCATGGAGGAGGAATGCAAGGAGAAGGATTTGCTGGCCAGGAGAGAACAAACAGACCTAATGATCCTCGTTTCAACCGTCGCTACTGAATGTGTTTTAATTTTTAATGCAAGGTGGCAACTGAAATGAATCTGTTACCCAGGGTTACCATTAATTGTAACTTATGGGCTACTGTAAGTGTAATTTTATTTTTTTTTTAAACTGCTGCCATATTATGTCACTCAATCCAATGTGAACTCATTTGTTTTGTAATGTGTTGTTCATATCCCATTTAAAATGTTTGTTAATGAAGCATTCCATTTTCCATAAATAAAAGCCAGTTTACAGTTAATTGCTTTGTTTCAGCAGTCCCTGGAAAACTAATTTTTTCAGCTGTATGTTAAACCATGTAAGTTCCCTTCAAAGATGAAGTATCAAAATGCCTTACAGGTGTCCCTTTGGACTTTGAGTAGCTCACAGCTCCCAGAAATACACTGAAATACTGTGTTATTTCAGACGTGTCAAAATTAACTAGCATACGTGCCAGCATGAGAGAATGTCAGTAGATTACAGTCGTCAACGTTTGAACGCCCTGCCACTGCAAAACTGACCTGGCATCCTGGAGGACAAGCGGTGGAGAATTTTTTTTCATCTTGTCTGGTGTTGGTAGGTACTGTGCAAGGTAATGCTCTTCACTCTCCAAAAAAGGCGACATGCTGAGTTACAGCACGGCTTCTATAACAGAGTATGCCCGGGTACTTCTGGAAGTAATGACTTTCTCAAGTGCAAGTCAGAATCATTTTTGTTTACCTTCTGATGGATCAGAGTAGTCCAAAGCTCCGCCAGTTTCAGGACAGTAATTTTACCTAGCAATCCATCATTTCCTTTAAGTAGATTAGAAACAGCTATTGGCTGTGCTTTGGCATCATTTTAAGAATGTGTCAAGAACTAACATCAATCAATATTGATGCAAATGATCTGTCACTTTGTCATATCCAAATTATAATTTGTCTTTGTGCGGTCATCTCTGGAGCAACATGGCCTTAGTGTTACCCAGCAAAGATGGCTTTTGTGATGCCAAGAGCAAAAAGTCCTGTTACTTTTATTAGGGTCACTGGGTTTTTTTCTATCCTCACACATGCATTTTTTCCTCAGTTGCCTGGAGATTTTTTTTTTTCCACTCGTTTCTTACAGCCTGCATTGTTACGGAAAGTAACGGGTCTTTTCATCAGGATTGAGACTTCCCACACTGGAGGAGGATGCCTGTGGACAAACCATCTAAATTTTAAAAAGGTTGCTTTAACTGCAGCGGGGAGTTGCCGGAGGCTGGCTGGGTCACACAGACATCAACCTCAGTGTAAAAGTTTTTGGTTTAACGGTGAAGCTAACTAACGTCCAGAGAGACTCATTTGTTCTAGAACACAAACTAGGAATGCAAAGAGAAAGGATAGATTTCCAGACTGCTACGCTTAGTAGCAACTAACTAATAATTCTGCGGGTCTGGGTCGAATCCAGTGCCTCCTTGCTTTTAATGCTTCGGACGTTCATTTCTGATACAGAGAAAGAAAATAAACGGTGATAGCACCAGAGCTGCTCTGCTTTGTCTCTCCCAATTCAGATCATCATCCAGTAAGCACGAGGACAAGTGACTCGCTCCCACTAGATACAATAATAAAGACAGCCATACGTTATATCTGGACCTTCTCTGCAGGAATGGCATGGAAACGTGAAGCTCCAGCACGACTGACCTATCCATTTGTAGTTTTAAGGAAAGCATCTTTCCTTGTCCTCAGCAGGTACGTAGCATCCCAAAAGGGGTTATGAGATTTCCCCGCCAGCAGGGCAGGCTCTGTTTACAGCACCACGCAGGCATTTATAAGCTTGAGGAACGTTACTGTCTCCTGGTCTGCTGTTTCAGGAGTTTGGAGAAGTTGAAAAAGTCATGCCTATGATGCAGACCATTGCATCAACACCTTACCTAGAGATTGATGCCAAAGGGATAGTATTTTATCATCCAGGGAGACAATTATTCTAATAAAAAAACCCTTTTTGACCACCATGGGGGGGGAACAACAACAAAAAAACAATCAAACTGGAGCTTCTTTTTCTTTCATTACGATTACTGGGTCTGAAAATCATATTTACTTTAGGATGAAGGCTTTTTTCCCACCAGGTTTTCAACTGACCTGCATTTCCCTCTATTTCCACTGGATGGCTACCCCGACTACCTGCGTGTTTCTGACATGGTCGCAGCCCATCACTCAAACCTCAAACCTGAAAGCCTGAGACATCCCAGCGCTGCGCTCTCCTCTGTTGCTCCCTACGACTGTCCTGGGATGAAGAGCGTGTCATGAGAGAGGTCAGCTCGTCTCGCTTTGCAGCGGGCACGGGACGACCTGCTGAAGCAGATACAGGGACCGAGCCAGCTCTTTGTGGCAGCTTCAAGCTCAGTTAAAACCTCGAAGTGAAGCCCTGGTTAACCCTCGCTGCTTCCTCACAACCTCTCTAACCGATGGGAAAGCGTCATCACCCTCTCTCTGGAGGCTGCACGCAGGCACAGGGACTTTGTGGGGCTCTGCGACGTCCCTTCCTAGCAATTTAAATGAAATTCTGTGCTTTATTACCTTATTCTAATCCAGTCGTCCACGTTTTGGCTCGCCATCAGTGTCTCCAGATAGTCTCTCCCCACGTAGTAAGGCGGCCGCTCGTTAATTTTCTGAGGTAGGTGTTCTAATAAGCCAACTGGAATATACCTGCAATGGAACACAACGGCGCTGTGTGCTATTGTTCAAGTGACACAGGCTTGCTGGGGTAAAGCTCCTCTCGGCTCCTCTCACCTGCACAGGAACGAGAGCCATTCCAGCAGGAACTTCCTGGTCTTCTCCACTCCCTGAGTATCCGACCCCCAGTGCTCAAGGCCATAGTTGGTGAAGTCTTTGAGGATATCAAATCTCTCGCTGGAGGAGATATCCCAGTGTCTCTGCTCCTTCATTTCAGTGAAAAGCCACGGTTTGATGAGTGCCCCCCTGGAGACAAAAAGAAACGTGCTTTGTTATTCCCGTGACTGATGCTTCTGAAGACGCCAACTCATTTAAGAGACCTTCCAGCACTTATTTGCCAGCCAACGCTGCTCTAATTTCCTTTTCCAATTTCAATAGGAAGCTGCTGTTAGTTCCCCCAGACGCAAACTGATTTTACCAAGTTTTAAAGAGTAGTTTCGCAAGGAGGAAACTTCTCGTGTGTTGGGTTTGTTTAGGTCTTTTTTTAAATTCCTTTTTTCCTCTTGCACCAATAGAGCTCAGAAGCAAAGGGGAAACACAGGCACTTGCCTTGCAATCATAATTCCCGACACACCCATCTGCATGGCCCGATCAGCATCTTCGTAAGACAAAATATCACCGTTTCCTGTCCGGAAGGAAGGGAGAAGGCAGAGGTCAAAGCGCTACACGAGGACAAGTCACAATGAGTTAATCCAGGCATGGGATAAAACTCAAAATGGACACAGGGTCCAAAGGCCAGAGTGTCCAAAGGGGCTCCGGGGCTCACGTTTGGAGGCTCCCAGGGATGTTTCGGATTAATGTTCCCTTACGAGGAAAAGGAGAGGTTTCTCCTCTCTTCTGCTCCACTCCCAACTCCTACCCGGCAGGTTCAGCTGGGGCTGTCAGTGCCGCGGTGCCCAAGGGAGAAAGCACCTGCTAAAAACCAAGGGGTTTGTGTCCTGCCTGTCCCTTCCCTCCTGCTCCGCTCAGTGCTGTCCCGCCTGGCCCCCAGCACACGGGCAGAGCTGGGCTGCGCAAGAGCTGCTGGTAATTCACTCCATCGTACCACCACCAGCAATATGGAAGCTCCAACCTTTCCCCCAGGTTCAATGTCCGTGGGAGCCTGGTTTTTAATTTTTTAAAGTTTTTTCGAATCCAAGATGCAGCACTTTCAGTCCACGTGAGCAAACAACATAAACACCTACCAAAAAGGGGCATGGGGCTTGCGATTTTCGCACATTCTGCTATGGAGTCCCAGTCGGCACCCCTCGTGTACCGCTGCTCCCTGCATCGGCCGTGAAGCTGGAGAAGAAAGTCACAGAGAGACCTCAGCGAACGCCCCGGAGGAGGCAGGGCAGAAGGGGAGCACTGGAGGAACGTGCTCCAGCAAAGGCAACACCACCAGGTAAAGGATCCCTTTGGATGTACTTTCATCTGTCAGCGGGCCCACCGTTTTCACGGAGGAAGCCTCCTCACCGGCGGTGGGACTCTGCAAGGCGTCTGGTTTGGGATCTTCCCCCTGCTCCGGTAGCGCAGGACATTCAGGACCGTCTCCCAGCCCCTCCTGGGCTGTTGTGCAGTTGGACACCTCTTGCTCCTCTGCAGAACGCTCCGTGGCTTTGCCTCCCTTCCCACCATCCCCGTGGGGCTTGCCCAGACCACGGAGGTACTCGTCAGCCTTCCCGAAGCTAAACTTCCTCTTGCGCAGCTGGTGCTGGAGCTCCTTGGAAAGGTTGTTCCTCACCAGCGACTTCCCCTCCCACTGCTTGGCCAGGTCCGTGTTGACGATGTTCTGGTAGCCATCCCCGAGGTGGGCCTGGGCAAAGTGGCAAGTGATGCTGTAAATGCATTGCCGAAGGTTTCGAAGAGCACACAGCTGCACCCCAGGTCAGCCGGCTTCACGGCCACGTACTCCAAGCACCCACCACTCCCCGGGTGATGTTGGGTGCCCCACAAAACGCTCCCAGGAAGCCGACTGCTGTAACGTGCCGCAGAAGGACAGTCACATACCCACTTGAGGGGACATTTTAGCACTACCGCTTGAGGGAAGCTGACACTTTACTTCTCCCGCTCAGCTCATGCGGCATGTAGCAGGGCCCGTGCACCCTACCTGCGTTACCGACGGGCACAGCCTGCTCTGCTCGTAGTGCTTGGGCTTCATACACGGCCTGCTCTTGTTCTGCCCCCGGGCCCGCTTCCACTCCACGGGCTCCTTCTCCGCTGCTCCCGCATCCTCTCGGCTTTCCCCATCCTGACCGAGGTCCTCTGACTTCACCCGTTTGGCGGGGAGCTCGCTCTGGCAGCTGCCGACCTCCTCCTTCTCCTCCTCCTCCTCCTCCTCGCCCCCACCGCTGGGCTCGCCCCGGGCCCGCAGGTAGGCGTGGAACTGCTCCTTGGAGGCGAGGAACCTGCGGAGACACCGCACCCCTGTCACCCCAGCCATGGGGGTAGCAGGGTGACAGGGAGAGGGGGGACAGGGGGCTGCTGGGGGGACAGCGGGGCCGGGCATGTACCGGGGGGGTAATGGAGAGGCTTGGCATGTACCGGGAGGGGGTTATGGGGGGGCCATACATGTACCCGGGGGGTTATGGGGGGTCTGGGCACGGGCCGGCGGGTTATGGCGTGGCCTGGCACGGACCGGGGCATTATGGTGGGCCCGGGCACGGACCGGGGACGCTATGGAGGGGCCGGGGCCGCCCTGGCCCACACTCACCGGGCGCGGACCGGCGCCACCCCGGACGCCGCCGCCGCCATGCTGCCGCACGCGGGGATGACGCCGGGGGCCGGGCGGGCCGCGTGACGGGGGCGCGTGTGCGGGGCGGGTATAAAAGGCCCGGCGGCGGCCAGGCCGCCTCAGAGCGGCGGCGGGGCCGGGGTTTGTGTGTGCCCGGGCAGGGGCCGGCGGCCGGGCGGGCTGTGTGAGGGGTCGCAGCGCCGCTGAGCTCAGTGTCTGTCCGGCTGCGGGAGGCTGTGAGTGCTCTGAGGGGGAGCAGGGCCTGGGGGCGGCCCTCAGGAAGGGCCTGGCCGTGGGGGCAGGACCCCCGGGGGAGGGGCTGTCCGTGTGGGGAGGGGCGGCGCGGCCGGTGTGTGGGCCTTGCACCGGGGAGAGGTGTCGTCCCATGTTGTGGCTCCCGAGGGCCTGTGTTTTGGGGCACCTCCTGGGTGCTGACCTGTGAGGCGTTCGGGATGAGCAGCAGCTGCTGTGCCGGGGGAGCAGGGCTCATCCTGGCTCGAGGGACAGAGCAACCCCCCTAGAGGCCCCCATCTGGTGACCTCTGAGGGGTTCTGTGCTTTGGGGCTTTGGCTCTTCTGCCTCCTGCTGGCTGTCAGCTGGAGAAGGTGGAGCTCTCTGCAGAGATGCAGGGCGCTTGCTGTGGGCTTTTTTAATATGGGGTTTTTTTAAGCAGTAAATGCAAGGCCTGGTTGCTCAGGGCTCAGCCGTCTCCCGTTGCACAGAGGTGTAAATCTGCTTGAAGCTGTCCCGTGGGCAGAATTCTGTTGGTGCTGCTCCGGCAACAGGGTTTTCCACATTACCCCTTGGAAGGATTTTCAAGCTCAGCCCAGCTGAGGTGTGAGAGGGCTTTGTGTTTCGGCTGCTGGTGGCCCATGGGAAGAAGTGGTTTTTTCTCCTCCTTTGGTGCAGGCCGTTGTGCCTTCTTCCTGCTGTGGGCAGGCTGCGGGATGGATGGAGGAGCCATGGGACAAAGCCCCCTTGTCTCTGGGGGCTGGGGTCTTTCTCTGACATGGGCTGTAGCCAACACAAAACTCACTGCAGATGTTTGGTGCTGCCACACGTTCCTGGTGGGTGTATGAAGGAGGCTGTGCTGCTAATGCAGCGAGCAAGGGCTGGTGCTCATGAGAGTGGCCAGAGTGCAAAGTCTGTCCTTGTGTTTGGTGTGTGGGTGGGAGTTCAGACTGAAAGACAAAGTGAGGTGACAAGTGTGGGGTGCTTGGTGTGAGATGGCACTCTCTGACCTCTCTTTCCTCCCCTATAGCTGCCACAACTTCCCCATGCGTTTGGGACCCTGGTTGCAGCCTCTCCAGCTCCATAGTCATAGAATCGGGTCATAGCGAGGTTGGAAGCGTGTGCAGGGGAGCGAGGAGCTGTGAATCCTGCGTTGCGGCTGCTGGAGCTGGATGGCTTTCATGGGCGAGTATAGTGCTTGGATCGCCAGAGCTGTCACTTCAACATCCTTCAGCAGCACTAAAGCAGCTTTGAAGAAAACCACTACCCAAGAACTCGCTGGGAAAGGCCAAGTCAGGAGAACAGGAAAGGCTGATTGCAGGAAAGTGTGATTGATATATATATATATATATATATATATACACACAGGGAGAAGTAAGTCAGAAAAGGTTCAGCTGCTTGAACGTCCAATTTAAACAAGGCACAGGTATGAATGAAAATCCCCCTTCAGCGGGGCTGTGGCACCTGGTGGGGGCCGATTCCCGCTGCCCCCCGTGCTCCCTCCCCTCCCAGACAGGCACGGAGCGGGGCTGGAGAAACAACTTCTAATGGAAAAACACGAGAGAAAAGGCCCTATCGAAGCGACTCTAACCCCCCTCCCTCAAACGCGCCTCCCTCCCCGAAACACATCCCTCCCCCCAAATACACTGCCCACCGCAACCTTTAATGGAAAAACACAGGAGAAAAGATCCTATCGAAGCTACTCTAACCCCCCCTCAAATGCACCCCCGTCCCCTGAACCCACCCCCCCATCTCTCAAAATACACTACCCCCCCTTTAAATATACCTGCCTCCCCTAAACACACCCACCTCCCCGAACACACTGCCCGCTACGACTTTTAATGGAAAAACAGGAGAGAAAAGGCCCTATCGAAGCTACTCTAACCCCCCCTCCCCTAAACTTGTCCCTCTCCCCACCACCCCCCCAAACACACCACCCCCCCAGATACAGTCCCCTCCCTTAAATCTGCCCCCCCACCCCCCTCCCCTAAATACAACCCTCCCCCCACCCCCCAAATGCATACTCCCTCTGCCCCCCATCATCTCCGTCTCCTCGCTGGGGGGCGTCTCTTCCCCCCCGCCACCCCCAGCCTGTCCGCCAGAGCCCTGCGCTTCCTGGGTGGCACCAACGGGGAGTTCGTCCCGCGCTTTGTCCCCCGCTTCATCCCCTGCTTTGACCCCCGCTTCGTCCCCCGCTTCTCCGCCATGGTGGGCTGGGCTGGCGGCAGCTCCCTCCCCGTGTCCCCGCACGACTCCTGGGACTTCGTCCTGGAGAAGATATCTTCCAGGACGACGACGGCCTTCCGGGTCACCTCCACACCAAAGTCGTTGACAGGCACCTCCTGGGGCACTGCAAGGTGGCTGGCTGTGTCCCCGAGGGCTTGGCTGTTGGGGACAGCAGAGGAGCTGCTGGGGACGTCACTCTCTGTCCCACAGAGGAATCCTTCCAGGATGTGGGCACCCTCCAGGAGCTCCTCCATGCTGTAATCCAGCATTAGCAGGTCCTCGGGCAGCGAGAGGGAGTCGACGTCGCAGAGGGGGGTGGCTTCGCCGGTGCCACCGGGGTCGCAGTCCAAGAGGCTCAGGGCCTCCTTGAGGGACACCTCATGGGGCACGGCAAGGTGGCCGGCCACGTCCCCGAGGGCTTGGCTGTGGGGGACGTCGCTCTCCCAGGAGTTGTCGCTGCTCGAGGAGGTGTCACTCTTTAGGGAGATGGTGTCGTACTCTGTGATGTCCTGCTCTGAGTAGGTGATGTTCTTCGGGGAGAAGGTGAGCTCTGGGAAGATGTCGCTCTCGGAGGAGATGTCGCTCCTGGGAGAGATGTTGCTCTTTGGGGAGCTGATGGTGCTCGAGGAGATGTCGCTGCCCGGGGGTGTCTGCGCGGGGGAGGCCCTGCTGGAGCTGTTGGTCTCTGAGGACCATTCCTTGGTGTTCTCCAAGGCAGGGATGGATGTTGGCAACTCAGTGGGTGCTGGGGCCACCGCTCTCCCCTCTCTGATGATGCCACCGGGGTCCCCAGGTGTGGTGATGGTGGTGTCGGGGTCCTGGGAGACCTCCACCGTGTCCAAGGAGGAACGAAAGAGCCAGAGGGGCTCTTGGAGGAGCGTGTCCTCGGTGACGTCAATGTTGGCATCCAGGTGGCCAGGAGCTTCGTTGTCGGGGGCAGCAGCAGGGCTGGGGGGGAAGTCGGTGCCCGTGGGGACGCGGCTGGCAGGGGGTGTCCCCACATAGGTGGCCTCGAGGTGCTGGCAGCCGGGGATGGAGTTGAACAGCAGCGGGGGGACTGCGGGCACCGCTGTGCCCTGGTGGCCGTATGCTGGGAGCTGCGTCAGTTGGGGCGGTGTTGGTTGTCCCTGGGGGGTGCCAGGGGCTGCCCAGGCCGGGAGGGTCCCGCAGCCCCCGGGGCCCCACAGGGCAGCGCCTGACGGAGCAGCAGCGTCGTGGCTGAGGGTGGCGGTGGCCGGCGCAGGCACGTCGGTGACGGTCCAGTCGATGGACCCGAAGCGCGGGTCGAAGCAGCAGCAGCCACGTGGGGCCCTGTGCAGCCCTGTGTGGGTGGGAGGGAGCCGTGCTGGGCCGGGGGCACCCTCTGGGGCACCCTCCGAGCCACCCCCCGTGGCCATCAGGGTGCTGATGGTGTCAGGGTGGCAGAGGGGACAGGGGTGCCATACCTGGTGGTGGGGCCTGTGGGGCTGCCCCCAGTGGGGGTGCCCAGGCTGCAGGGAATGGCTGCTGCTGCCCGGGCAGAGGGAACAGGGTGGCTGTGCCTGGAAGAGAGACAGGAGCCATGGCCGGCGGTCACCTCCTGGGCTCTCGTCCCCGAGAGGTGGCCCCAAGTATTGTGGAAATTCTCAGGAACTGGGAGTCACTGGGCAGGCGAGGGCAGGGACACTCAGCCGGGCTTGCTGAGCCCCCGTGCCAGAACTGCAGGGGGGGAACAGGGGAGGTGGGATGGTGAAGGTGACCGTGGAGAGGGGAGGGGGAGGCTGAAGGTGCCCAGGGTTCTTGAACACCAATGGTGTCGGGGTGGCAGAGGGGACAGGGGTGCCATACCTGGTGGTGGGGCCTGTGGGGCTGCCCCCAGTGGGGGTGCCCAGGCCATGGGGAAGAGCAGCTGCTGCCCGGTCGATGGGAACAGGGTGGCTGCGCCTGGAAGAGAGACAGGAGCCATGGTCACCTCCTGCGCTCTTGGCCCCGAGAGCGTCCCCGGGCTGTGGGTCGGGGTCGTTCCCTGCCTTGGGGGTAGAAGGTTTGCGGGAGCATTAAAGCCTGATGGCTCTGGGGCGCCGGGGGAGCACGGGGGCCGCACAGTGGGAGCCACGGAGGTGGCAGCGCCATGGTGGGTCCCCTCAGTCTCTCCGCTGCTAAGGACTCTTTGGCGTCTCCAGGATGGAATGTTGGGGCTCCCTGTGCTCCGCCCCCTCCCGACGGCCCCCCCAACAGCCCCCCCAGCTCCTGCTGGGGAGGGAAGGGGCTCGGGGGGGCTGGGTGTCCCCAGCTCCTACCGGGGGCTCTGTGTGCAAGTGCTTTTTGCTTTCAACAGTATTTTTCAGAGGGCGAAAGGACCAAGCTGGTTCAGCCGAGCTTTGTGGGGACGAAGCTGCACCCACAGCCTCCTTGTGCCACTCGGCAAATGCCTCTGTGACTGTCGCCTGTGCTGCGCTGCCTGGAGTGACGCAGAGACAGGAACAAGGACCTGGAGGGTGCGAGGGAAGGTCACGCAGCACCCCTCGGTGGCACGCTCCCCTGCCCAGCCCTCCCTCAAATCCTGCTCTCGGGTCTTTTAGTCCCCTCATTGGGAAACAAGCAGCTCTGGGTCCCCCTCGGAGGGGGCTGTAGTTCCCCTGGGTGCGTGACACCGGGAGGAGACGGTACCCACCGCTGCATGCTCCCAGAAAAGGCCGGGATTCTGCACAACATCCCATGACGAGATGCTGGGTCTCTCTGTGCTCTGCAGGACCCCAGGGACTGGGTTAGTTCATCCCCTCCTGGCACTGGGGAGGATTTGGCACTATCGAGGACACCCCGGTAGGAACAGAGGCCTCTCGCTCCCGCTACGTGAACAGCGTGTGGCGTGGGGGAGCCGGGACAACTGCCGTGAGCTGGAGGCCAGAGATCCCTCCTGGCCTGTATCCTGTTCATTAAACAGATTGCTCTCTGGTAGCGAGGCACCTCTGGCTGCAAGATCGCGTGAGACCATCTGCTGTGTAACTTGTGGCAGGGACCGATGCTGGGGGCGGGAAGGCAACTTCTAAAAATGTAAAACTTTTATTTCATTTCAGAGCGCAGCTGAACAACCCCGTGCATCGACACGCATCGTCCTAATGCCTCCTCTTGACCCGACGCCACGGGAAAGGGCCTCCTCAGCCCTATCTGTAGGAATTTGCCTTGTGTTTAGGCAGGAAGGTGAAGTTGGTAGGTACGGCTCCCAGCAGCAGCTCACTAGAAGAAAGAAAAGAACAAAAACAAAGCAAAAAATAAACGAAGGAGAGGTTTGTGTCCAGTACAATAGAGCCACCGGTACCCTGTTGTATGGCCCTGTGGCTCTACAGCGAAGGTGATGGCAGTCAGATGTGTCAAACCAAGCCTCTACCCTCCCGAAAATTTAGGGCTGCTGCACAAAACCGCCTCCGGTGCTGAGCTTTAACCTGCCCCTGTCATGATATAATGACAGCCTGCGGAGGCATAATTTAGCCCAGACCTGAAGACATCTGTTTTAAGGTTAAAAAGTCTTCCCAGCTAAACTTTATCCAACAGCAGCAATGAAAAAATGAACTTGTCTGGTATTAATTTGGGTTCCTCTCATTAAGGAAGCCATGCAGGATCCCAGCCCGGAGGGTCCATCCTTGCTTTATCCGCTGCAAGGTTTAATTGGTTTCATGGCACCGGATCCCAACAAGGATTTAAAATGATCCGGTTGCTAACAGACCTGGTTGCTTTAACCCTGAACCCCAGCACTGGAGGGACGCAGCCTCCCGACAAGGGCAATGCCCCTATTGCTGGGCAGTCACCCAGAATCGGTGCCAAAACGGGTTCTGAAGTTTGGTGACCTGAAGACCAGCCTCACCCCTGGCAATGCCCTGCCGAGAGTCAGCAGGAGCCACTGAAAAGCTCCTCCCCACCTCTCGCCGTGCCTGTGCAGAGCCAAAACCCTGCCAGTGCCAGAAAGCATTAAGGGCAGATCCTAAAATGATGGAAGCCAGTTCCATTGGGATCAGATCTGTCCTTGCTTAAGACTTCAGCTGTTTCACCCTCTGGAACACACATTGTATTTTCAGTGCAGAGCCATTTTCTTTACAGTCAAGGAGGCTTAACTTATTTCCTGGAGGCTGCTTCAACGCAGCATCACGACAACTTTCCGTAAGACATGTCAGAGAGAGAGTAGCCCAGCAGGGCACAGAACGGCACAGCAGGGCCTGGATCTACAGCCCAAAAGCAGAAATGGAGTGTGCTCAGAGAACCCTGCTCCTGGTTAGCGTCTCCTTCAAATGAGAGTTAAGGAATAAACCTAAATTGCTTTGAAATGTTGAGTTCTTACGGCTATAAATGGCTGTTACCTGGCACTGTAAAGACCACAGGTTACAAAGCTTCGTGCAGCCTAATGCGGGCAGGTTCCGC
Source organism: Larus michahellis (assembly GCF_964199755.1). Classification (NCBI taxonomy): domain Eukaryota; kingdom Metazoa; phylum Chordata; class Aves; order Charadriiformes; family Laridae; genus Larus; species Larus michahellis. The sequence continues at coordinate 3,288,568 of NC_133918.1, forward strand.
TGGAAAAACGACATTTAAGAATCCGGATCCCACTCGACGTACTGGTAACGTGGTTTCAGGCAGCTGTTGCCAGCACTGACCAAAGGGATGAGGATTGGCAAAACCAGAGAAGGCCGTAGCCATGCTCTATTTCTGCTAGTCTCTGTTTCCGTGAGACGGGAAATAGCAGCTGGCTGCTCCAGCTCTCCTTTTAGCTGCCTTTGAGCTTGCGAAGTCATTTCAAGGCAGTGCCTGAGGACTCGTAGGTGGGGAGAAAAACAGTTCCCTGCACTGTGTTGCGTGAACTCAGAAATCGGGTAATGAAAAATGGGGAAAACGCTCAGCTCTCCTAACCTGGGGATGGGCACCGCTTCCTGCTTGGCATCTGCACGGGCCCGGCAGGGTGGGACTGTGCGGGCAGAGCCCGGAGGGATGTGCTGCACCATCAGTGGCTCTGATACCTGTCCGGTCAGTATTAAATCCAGCGCATGGAAATGACTGGACAAATTCTGGGATTCAGATTGTAGGGTTTTTGTTTTGCTTTGGTTTGGTTTTGTTTGGGGTTTTTTTTGCCTGGTGCAAAGATTTCTACAGGCTTTCAAAAAAAAAATAGTAAAAATTCACACGGCGTAAGTAGAGACAAAGCTAAACAGCTGCATTCTCTTCCCCATTTTCAAATAAACTCAGGATGGAGACAGCGTGACACAGCTTTAGCACAACCTCGGAATGTTTACTACTGGTATAAGCAGGTTGCATCTCTGTGGTTAATTACTGCTGTAATCAACTGTTGTACCATGTCAAACATAAATACACTGATTAACTCAGGTTTGCACAGAGCAGAAATGGGGCTTGTATAGGGCATTTTTTCTCAAACAGCAAATGTGAATTCCCTGATTTTAAGAAATCCTCATTCATTGAACTCTATCAGGCTCGAGTCCTCAAGGTAGTTTTAATGAATGTTACCAAAATCATTCCAGTGTTTGTGGGTTTTTTTAAAGTGAATCAAACCCAAATTATTTTAATGCTGCTTATGCCTGCCTTACTCATTAACCTTACTGACTCTGCAAACCTGTTGGGAGTCTCAGCAATGGAAGGAAAACTTCCAGACCAGTCCCAACCTTTCCCATCCTTAAAATGAAACGAACCAAAGCATGTAAGCTCTGTGATGAGAAAAGCAAACTAATTGCATTCCAGGGAGGTGGAATAATCCTCCTGATGGAGAATCAAAAGCTGGGCGTGTTTTAGCATTCAAGGCACTACGGCTAATGGTAATCTCCCAGCAGTTTCAAGCTCAGCCATGAAATCTGTACCTGGCCTCTAGATGAAGGGTTGATGCTAATGAGTGTGCAAAGAAGACCCTGAGCGTGTGCCTGCTTCCAATTTAACTGTGCCCTCCAAGGAAAGATCTAGTTCTCACAATGCAGCAGAGTAAGCTGCTTGCCCTACTGTGTTTCTCTCTCAGTATTTTCACAGAATCACAGAACGTCGGGGTTGGCAGGGACCTCTGGAGATCATCTCCTCCAAGCCCCGGCCACAGCAGGGTCACCCACAGCAGGTGGCACAGGAACGCGTCCAGGCGGGGTTGGAATGTCTCCAGAGACGGAGACTCCCCCACCTCTCTGGGCAGCCTGTGCCAGGGCTCTGCCACCCTCACAGCAAAGAAGTTCCTCCTCGTGTTGAGATGGAGCTTCCCATGGGCAAGTTTGTGCCCGTTACCCCTTGTCCTGGCCCCGGGCACCACTGAGAAGAGCCTGGCCCCATCCTCCTGACACCCCCCCTTTCAGTATTTATCAGCGTTGATAAGATCCCCCCTCAGCCGTCTTTTTTCCAGCCTGAAGAGCCCCAAATCCCTCAGCCTTTCCTCCTCAGAGAGGTGTTCCAGTGCCCTCAGCATCTTGGCAGCCCACTTTGGTTTAGTGTTACTCAGTGTTGCTCTTGTGGCCTCTCAGGTTGGTAGTACAGGTAAGAAAGTTTTTACTTACGTTTGTCTGATCTCTGAAAGCTATAGCAATGTGAAGCGTAGCTCTTACCGAGTGTCAGTTGCCGCTTGTTTTGCAAAGGAAGACAGACTTCACTGGGGCTAGCTAATGGAGTCACCCAACGGTTTGGTCCGAACAGAGGAAAACCTCTCCAAAAGTTGTGTGAGGTTCAAGTTTGACCTGATATTGCATAGCTCGGAATGAGTGGTCTGTGCTGTTAGCGTAGAGGAACTCTCACAGCATCTAGCTCTTAAAAGGCCAGCCGAGTGTGTCCATGCTAGAAGCCTCGCCTCGCCTCTCTCTATCATCAGTGGAGGGAAACAGTTCCTAACTGTTTTGGGGGTTTTCACCGACTTTGGAAGGCTGTGTCATTAATCTGTTGCCATAATTAAATGGCATAAATCCTACGTAATTCATGTTTACATCATAAACATACTAAAGATGCTGGTGGCGCGGGGTCTCAACTGCGCTTCTCGGGAACTGCGCTGGCATGACAACGCTGCGGGAAGCGTGAGGATGAGACAGTACACCTCAGGCCACGTCTCTCGCGTTGAGAAGGCACCTGAAGCATTTGTGCAAGCCAAACTAGGATCCTAAGCGGTGATGTACAAGAGAAATGTATTCTCTTGTTCATACCTTCCTCTTCTTTTTAGTAAATAACTTGAATTTCCCTCCCTGTGCGTAGGGCTTGAAAAGATACCAGTAAGTTTGGAGGTGGGGTGGGAGCGTCCCATAATTCTGTTTAGTGACACAATGCCGGCAGATGTAAACTTTTTATTCTTCCGTAGGACAGGTCCACTGGGGACAGCCGGAGTGCTTAACTGCTGACAGAAAAAAGGCGACCTGTGAAAGTCATTATTACAAACCATCTCTGAGGTACAAAGCTAAAAACTGGAGAGGAGGACTGGATATTTGTGCAAAAATAGAGTACACAGCTGGGGAAATGTTAGACCTACCCGCTAATGCCAATTCTTTTTGTGAGAAAGATACCCCAGAAGTGTTTAGTTCAGTGGCGCCAGGCCGCTCTGGCAGTATCCAGTGTCACCGTGTTCAGAAAGAGAAAAGAGACTGGGTGAGCTGAACAAAAGAAAACACTTTTTTACTGTGAGGGGGGTCAAACACTGATACAGGTGGTCCAGAGCGGCTGTGGAGTCTGCATCCTTTAAGCTGTTCAAAACCTGGCCAGACGTGGTCCTGGGCACCCTGGTCTGGTTGACCTTGGAAGGTTGAATTAGGTTATCTTGAAAGGTCCCTTCCAAACTCAACGATTCTGCGAGCTGCAGCACCGGTACTAACAAGTCAATTAACAAGTACTAATTAACAAGTCAATTTCTACACTGTCACCTCTGTCTGCTTGGCCAAGGAATCCGATTAGCACGCTGTCTTACCTACAGCTATTTCTATAGGTCACCAACTAGACTTGGCAAAACATTTGACTTAAATCCAGCAATTGTATGAAAAGATCAGTGCCTTTTTGAGTTATCACCGAGATGTAATAAGAGTAGAATAAAGGTACTGGGTCAGATGAAAAAGTCCTTCCCGCTTGGTGTTCTTTCTCTTTTAGAGGCAGGTGCGTAAAGAAAAATACGCTGGAACAGGGTGCACGTAGAGCAATTCTTCACGAGGTGATAAACTCCCGGTGTCTGGCGCTCCAAGGTTTACTGACCTGTAGCTTCCATCTGGACCATTAGGTTTAAGAGCCACTTATGGACCCATCCTCCAGGAATTAACTTAAGCACTTTTTAAAGCCATTTATACCTTTGTCAAAGCCTCTGAAATCCCTCGGCAGTAAGTTTCATCACAAAACTGTTTGTTTAAAAAAGGAAACAAAACCCCCGCAAATCCTTCCTTCTCCTTGTGTTTTAAAGCTGCTTCCTAATCTGAGTAGGCACTCATCCTGCCCTCCCTACCTACCCCCGCCTGGAGCTGTTCTTGGCTCAGCCTGGAACAATGCGACGGTGTTAGCACAGCCGCGTGGGAGAAACGCCGCCTCTGCTGCCAGCAGCCAGGACCATCTCTGTCCCTAGGTTTTGGGCGCGTGGGCAGCAGCTCTGTGCCAAGACCCGAGGACAGAGAGGTTACAAGCGGTGTAATGACAACAACCCATCCAATATACGCAGAGATGCTTCCGGTGAAGAGGGAACAGATTCATACTGACGCTACACCATGTCATAATGACTTCTGCAACCTCATGGCACAATCCCACCGCAAAGCGTTAAAAATACAGAATAAATCTGTAACTCCATCTCTCTAGGCCACCGGCGCTCCTTATATAGGCCTTGGCTGTGACTGAAAACTGCCCTCGGGAAAGTTTTCATCGACATTAAAATTAAAACATGCAGAGTCCGCAAACTGGAGCATATTGCAAGTGAGCAAAATGCTTCATGCAGATACACTTTGCTCACCTTATTCTCCCCGTGCCTGTATAATCGCCCCAGGCCACGCGTGCACACGTGCCAGCCCACTCGTTTCCCGGCTGGCGTGTACTGCAATGCCACACGGTTCCTGTGGACGCCAGCTCCCTCCTGCAGAGGTGAGATGGCCTACTGTGAAACGTTCCACGTCTGACAGCATGTGGATGAAGAGGGACCCAGAGCAGGAGCGAGCAACTCCATCTTAGATCTTATTGCGTTGGAAAGACACCGCTGCTTTGAAGGTGAGCATCAGTGAAGGATTTTTCTTTGCCACCTCGGACCAGCTTCAAAAGTGCCAGTAGGAAGGAGAGACTCAAGCACGGTGAAGGTGCTGAGATTCACACCTTCTCGGACACAGTGCTGCCGCCACCTCTTGCTTAAACTTTAAATTGAACTCAGGAAAAACTGAGATATTTAATCACCCAGATGTGTTCCATCATCAACGGGCAGCTCCGAAGATCTATGACAAAGCATGCATCACTTGAAAGGGATCTGCAGACATGTACCTTCAAGCCCTGTTAGGTTCAAGCTATGCAATTCCCAGACTCCCTCTGGAGTCCAGCCTGCAGAGAATTGGCCTTTAATGTGTCTTTTTTTCTCCTCTGGACACGCTGGCGGATTGTGCTTCTGACAATCCTCACTTTGGCAGCAACCGGTACCGTCTTCCTTTTTGCAAGAAGCCTTCGTGGCAGCAAAGGTAAGAGACGGCTGCAGTTTATCAGCTGCTTCTGTTTCCTGCCTTTTCCTGTCCTGGACAGAGCTGGGAAGTACCACGCACTAACGGCAGATGCAGTTTATGGCCCATTCCAGGGAAACCAAACTTAAGAGCTCACAACGCAGAGAACGTCTCGGTGTTGTCGGAGCTGTGGAAACTGCTTCCCAGCTGCTTTGTTCATGCTTTGAGGGGGAGGGGGACACATGGTAGAACTGAACACACGCATCAAAGCTATTTTGGAATGAATTACTGTACGTGTCCTGCTAATAAGGTCCTTTGACTTCAAAACCTGCCATGCTACATCCTTGTTCTCCATCCCTAGATCCCCTGCTGTGATTGGAGATCCTTCCCGTTTCCGTTTTCTCTCTTGCTCAGTTGCCAAAAGGTTTACACGCAGAGGTGCCAGCGTCGTAACGGTAAGACAGGGCTGCCAGCCCCATTTTACAGCTGTTTAAAGAAGCCAGCAGACAGAATACTTTTTCGAGTCAAGAGACAAACTGAAGACACTTAGTTTCAGCCAACGGCTGGTAAAATTTAAAAATTAAACCCTTGCCTGCACATAACCTATGCTGTGGAGCCGAAAATTCAGATGCGGGTGTAAATTTGACAGTGCTACTGGTCATTGACGATGCATCCAAGGGCGTATTTGGATCAGTTGCTGGAAAAGTTCCAGTTAAGGAGTACGGTGATTTTGCCGTTGGAGCTGGGGCACTAGGAACGCCGGCAATGCCCGTAGGCTGAACAGACCGGGGGCCGGGGAGGGTGTTAGAAGTTTCCTATGACTTGCTAGAGTTTTCTATCACAGATTTATAAAACTCCCTTATATTGCACACTGCCAGCAGCAAGTATTGCAACTCGTACTGGCTGCTCCCACTTGTGTGACAAGTCCCAGAGCACCGGGAAGCAGTTTCATGCCAATAACGCGTTCTTTGTGTGACAGAGGCACTCCTTCCTCAGCTAGCTTGAAGACAAGTGCCTTGTCTTCAAATGACATATTTTACTGTTATCTCGGAATTTTATTTTTTTTTTAACTCTCATTGGCTCGTTTTGGATTCAAGATTAATCCAGCTTCAGAATAATCTGTTTGGTGAGCAAGCCTGGCAGCTTTAGAACAGGGGCTACACCTCAGCATACGGCCATCCCTTCATTACAACTGAGCCACGATCTCTGCTGAAGCCTCTGATCGCTGGTAAGACAGAAAGCAATTATTGCAGTCTGTACGCTAAAACCAACCCAAATACAAAAAATGGAAGTTCCAAAGTCTTTTATTGTAGCCCTTGAATGGCTGAACTGCCCTCCAGGGGGACGGAGTACGCATCATCCCAAAAACGACATAGGATGGAGAGAATCATGAACCGCGGAGAACGTGTTCATTTGACAAGATCCTTCACATACTTCCAGCCTTCCACAGTGTATTCACAGGCCCTGGTGGGAGCTACAGACAAGGCAGACATGACTGTCTGCACTCCTGCAAGGAAAGCAGAGAAGAATTATCCCAAGAAGAGCATCGTTCAAGCCAAATTTCCTAACGTTCTGCTAGCACTGTAGATCTCTTTAAACATGGAGAGAAAAATCTAGCTCTGTCTCAGAAGCTTTCAAACACCCCAAGGCCTGAATGATCCTTGGTTCAAGTACACCTTTATTGTTTCAGTAGCGTTTGTGCCACAGAGAAGTTCCAACTTCGGGACCAGGATAAGGGACAGACAATTACAAGGCTGAAACAAAGAAGTGAACTAAGTTCTGTTTTATTTCTGGCCTTGCCACAGGCTTCATGGGTGACGTTGGACGTGTCACAATATTTGTGGACCATGTTTCCCCACAATTACACGAAGACTTTTTCCTGCACCCTAAAAACTATAAATTCATACCATGCTTTGGCCTTCAAACAAGATCTCTAAAACTCTTGCAAAAATGGGAGTACTTATCCCTCCTGAAAAATCAGAGGCTGAGTTCAGATATACTAGCATCTGCAGAGTTTACAAACTCTTCAGTCTTTAACCAAAGGTTCACCTTTCTCAAGGATAAGTCACCATTTACTTCTACGCTCTCGTTTCCCCGATCACTACCAGTGGTGACGAACTCACTGGCGCAAAAACTCTTATTTATTGTGGGGGCCACAGGCCTTCCCCAAATGCTTCACTGAAACTTTCAATCTCAGATTCTAGGATAGCATAGGCATGCCCATCTTGAGGCAGCCAGCTTCGCAGGCAGAAGAAACACCAGCTCCTCTGGTTAGGAAAGGCAGAGAGGTTTGTGGGCACACATCCTCCTCCTTATTTCACAGTTGGAACAACAAGGAATTAAGTCCAAAGTCACCAGTGCCAATGCTCCTTCCACCAGACTGCAACATCTATCACCTCCTTCTCCGTCATTCAGTTTAGGAGGACAGGATTGAGACAAGACCAGTATAAGCTACGCCACACTTGGCCCCTTGCTCCTTTCACAGTTTGGTGAGAAGTTATTTTACCTTTATTCCAGGAATCAGAGGGGGAAAAGTCAAATTTTGGAGTGGGTGGGAGCTAGAAAGAGAGACAGAGAGAGAAAATATCAGCATTTAAGGGGTTTCACTTATAACAGGATTCCCATCACCTTGGAAAAAGCCTTTTGACCTCAGATCTCAAAGATACTTACATGCCTACCCTCCGTAAGTCTCAAAAGGGATCAGACACGAGGCTTAAAGTCTGTACTTTGCTCTTTCCCGCAGTATAAAGTAGGGGCAGAAGGTAGTACTTATCATTTGGGTGCTCCCGAAAAATCACCTCCACGGCTGTCTCCTTACAGTTAGGTATTAGTTTAGCATAGTCTCTAACATGAAAAATGCTTTTCAAACTTTCAGCAAAGGCTTCTCCTGTTCTGAGGATTTTAAAAACTAAGAATTACTGAACGAGAAGGGCCTCTTCAGGCAATTTAAATTCAACTGGACAAACTGTTAGCAGCTTGAGAAATTGGGAGGAGAATCTTCTCATTACTTTTTCAAAAGCATGTAGGATCCTTCAAAAGAGGCTTAGGAATACCACTACATAGTGAAGCATCTGCCAGAGCATGCGTGCAATCCCTTCCTTGAACCCTGCAGAGGATTAGTTACCCCTTCTTCTTTGAAATAACATCTCTGAGCAATGTCTTTCCCCTGAATTTAAAATTTTATCCTCCTTCCATTCTAATCCTCTTCAAAATATTCTCAATGTGAAATCCAGTTTCAACAGCAAAACTCCCGCCGCCATCACTGGAACCAGAATATCACCCCGGTGCTTTCTCCTCCTCCTTCAGAGGACGTGTTTGTTTTGCTGCCTGTGTTCACCTGCGCAGCCCTTACCTCCCAGCCTAAGTAACTTGTCCACTCTTGGATAGCTGGAGGCAGCGCTGCTTGAGCTTTTCTGAGAGCTTCGGCACCTTGCGTGCCACTGCCCAGCAGTCCCTGGTCATACGCCATGTATACGGCAGCTCCAGCCAGGCTTCCTTTAATGACAAACCTGAAAGAATCAAAAGCAGCAACAGTTCAGTTCACCTTATGACTACGAATGCCCCAGTTCTGGGCTCCCCGGTTCCAGAAGGACAGGGAACTGCTGGAGAGGGGACAGCAAAGGGCTGCCAAGATGCTGAGGGCACTGGAACACCTCTCTGATGAGGAAAGGCTGAGGGATTTGGGGCTGTTCAGTCTGGAAAAAAGACGCCTGAGGGGGGATCTTATCAACGCTGATAAATACTGAAAGGGGGGGTGTCAGGAGGATGGGGCCAGGCTCTTCTCAGTGGTGCCCGGGGACAGGACAAGGGGTAACGGGCACAAACTTGCCCACGGGAAGTTCCATCTCAAGACGAGGAGGAACTTCTTTGCTGTGAGGGTGGCAGAGCCCTGGCACAGGCTGCCCAGAGAGGTGGGGGAGTCTCCGTCTCTGGAGACATTCCAACCCCGCCTGGACGCGTTCCTGTGCCACCTGCTGTGGGTGACCCTGCTGTGGCCGGGGGTTGGAGGAGATGATCTCCAGAGGTCCCTTCCAACCCCGACATTCTGTGATCTCTCTCGGTAGGTTGTAACCACTAAAGGGAGGGTATCAATAAAGAAATACAAGGATCACAAATACTCTACCTTATTACAGACAAAAAGCAGCAGAAAAATACCTAGCTACCTTCCTTTTCCTCCTAGACCAACCATTCCCTGTCAGCCGCTTGAAACCATAACCATTCACATCGTATCAGTGGCAGTTTTCAAGAAAAAATAAGAAAGTGTCAAACACCCCAGAGTGCGTGCCGCTTCTTAAAGTCTGAGAATCACTGGCATGTACCTTTGATAAAAGGAACTAAAGGATTTTGCAGTCGGCAAGGCATCCGTGTTAATGATGTGGTTCTTGCTGTCTTGTTAATAAGTAATCTGATTACTCTGACAGACACCAATGTCTTGCTAAGCTCATTACAGTCCAGTTAACACCTAGCCATGCCTGTTCCTACATTGCCTAGGCTGTTACAGTTTTCCAGCAGACTGCATAGTGTGCAAACACCACGTACCGCTGTAGCGGCAACCTACAAAATGGGAGACTGGAAGTGAATATCTGACCTTTTACTTTTTCATTAGAGGTAAGAGATCTGGGGAGACTGACTTTTACAAATGCACAGGGCAAGAGTTTTTTCCCCTTTAAAAACAAAAAAAAACAAACAAAAAAAAACAAACAAAAAAAACCAAACAAAAAAAACCAAACAAAAAAAACCAAACAAAAAAAACCAAACACAAAGCTATTGCACACCTGGGTGGGGGGGAAACAACCAAAAACTTGCCAGCGAGCAGTACTGCAGCGGCTGAACGTAGGACAGACACAGCCGTTGCGAGAGGCAACAGAGAACCAATATTGAAATCCACGTTTCAACAAGTATTTTGGGGGAAAAGGGATTTCGCAGGGCAGGATTTCCCACTCGCTCCCAAAACCGACCTCCGCGCCGCGTCCCCCGTCCCCCCGCGGCGCGGGCCGTGCCCGGCTCGGGGCGTTCCCTCAGCGAACGCCCTTGGGCGGCGACCCCGGTTGCACTCTCCGTAGTCGCGCTGGCCGCCGGAGGGCCGCCGGGCTGCCGCCAGAAGAAGGCAGGCCGCCGGGCCACCATCAGAAAGCCGCCGGGCTGCTACCAGAAGGCCGCCGGGCCTGTGGGGACGCTCACGGAAGCCGGCGGCCGCGACCGGCGCGGGGGCAGGGGAGGCCAAGGGCGCCGCGCGGCGGGGCCAGGGGCCGGCGGGGCCGGGGAGCGGGGCCGGCCGCGGGGGAGCGGGGCCGGGCGGGCGGGCGAGCAGCCGCGCCGAGCTGTGCGGGCAGGGGAGCGCGGCGGCTCGGGGACTCACTTGACGGCGGGCAAGAGCCGGGCGGCCATGACTGCGGCGGGGGAGGGCCGGTGACGCGGCCGGGGGAGGGCGGTGGCCCCGCGGTCCCGCCTCCCGCCCGGCGCGGCCGTTGCCATGGCAGCCGGGCCGGTTTCCCTGCCGCCGGGCGCGGGGGCCAGCCAGCCTGTAAGCGGGACCCCCGCCGGGCCGCCGCACGCCGGTAGCCGGCGCCTTGGAGCTCTGCCGGGTGCTCAGCCCCGCCGCTCCTGACAGAGCCGGGGCCCCTCAGCGCCGCCTCTCCGCTCCCCGGCCGCGCCGCGAGAAGCGCCGGCTATCCTGAGGTACGGCTTCTTGCGGTTAACGTTATCGGCGATCAGCAGAATAGTTCTTTGACGAATTAAGCGTTCTGTAAGACTAGACGTGAGGTTTTTTTCTCCCGTGGAGCGAGGAGAAATCGTGGTGGGTAGAGGCTGACTGAGTTCAGGGCGCTGTGGGCGCTGCCAGTGAGATCTTTTCCTCAGAATCAGATGTATTCTTTCTCTCTTTATTTCTGTGTTCCTTTTTTGTTTTGTTTTGGTTTGGTTTGGTTTGTGGTGGTTTTGTTTTTAAACAATGCTGCTAACCCTTTAGTCTTTGTACACGCTTCCATTAAATTTGGCCAGTTCATGCCGTGCGTGCCTGTGGTGTTTGGAAACCGTCACGATTCTCAGTGCCGGCGTCTGTTTCTCAATTTTTTGTCTTAATCCCGAGAAAAATCCCGTCAGGTTCGAAAGAGAACGTATTTGTTGTTTTATCCCCCTTTAAACAAATATTAGGTGGTCTGAACTGCTGATATTCAGCTGACCTGGATCCCCCGTTCGTAACAGGGGAGTAGAAATAGATACGAGTGGTGTCGTCAAATCACATTATGCTCTTAACTTAAAACCCTTGAGTTCTAAATCTGCCTGCCAGTTGCTCAACTTCAAGTATACCTACCATATTATCTCGGAACCTTCCAGCTACTGGAGTTCATACTTGTTGCCGTTTTTCCCTTTTATTTGCTTCAGGCCCCAGTCCTGCAAAGACTTCTGCCCATGATCGTCTTTGTACCCGGGGTAATACTGTTAATTTAATTATCTCGCTAAGTATTAGCCATGTCCTGATATGCTCTGTCCCCCCCCCCAAAAAAAAAAGAACAAACCTAGTTTTAAATATTTTGCAGAACTGTGGAAGCTAATGAAGTGAATTTTGCAGAAGACAGCTTCTGGAACTACTGCAAAGTTTCTTTTTTAATTCCTGCTGTATTCACTGTATCTAACTGCTTCTGGCTGCTAAAGAACTTGTGAAGACACAGAAACTTAGAAAATATAGAGAAATTCTACTGGCAAGTGATGCTCAGCTTGTTAAGTGATTGTTATTAGTATCAGTGAGTTTCGGTACTGACTTAAATTATGAATTTTCCTCTTGCGGGACAAATTCTAAAGAAGGAGAAGTACAGAAATAAGTGCCTCACCTTTTTCCCTGCCTTGTAGACCATTTTACGTAGGGCAGGCATGTATAATTCCTAAAGCATGGAAAAGTACATCTAAACGCGATTTGTCAGCGCGATTTGATATCGGTTTTAAATTTTTGCCGACAGCTGCAGAAAATATATTCTTTTGGAAAAGAGATAATAATTTAATTAATTTTGCTTTTCAGATGTGATGTATTTTTACATCAAATAGATCTGTGAGATTCTGAAGTAGAAAGCAGCAATATAAAATGCAGAAGGCTTTTACTGTAAAACTGGACTTTCAAGTCGTGGTTTAAGTCAGGAATTGGTGCTGACTCCACAGGTTTCTGTGGAGTGTTCTATTAGGGACAGACATTTTAAAAATAATTCCCCGAGTCCACTTCATTTGAGACTGTCTGTCCTGGAGCAAATGAAAGGCTGAGAAAACGGTAGTTGAGCAAGGCAGGAGGATAGATGGGATGATTTTTTGAGCTTTCTCCAGACCTGTTTTCTGGCCTTTTTTGATCCCTTCCTCTCGTGCGAGAGCAGATTTAATTCTCTTCAGGCCTGCAGCTTTACATGTTTCATTCTGACAAAGTTAATTCCTCTGAGCAGGGACGTGTGCTGCTCGGCACAGCCAAGCCCTAGTCCTTCTTGGCAAATGCAAACCGTTTGCAGGACGGTGGTGTTCACTCCCCTTCAGCAGGGGAGCAGCAGCTTCTTTGCAGCTGCCTCTCAAAGCGTTGATCGCCCTTGACCTCTCTGTCTTTCATTCTTGACAAAGGTGACTTTGGCTCCCGGTGGGGAGACTTCTCAGGTGGGGTCTCAGTTCTACACAGCACCTCTCTTCTGTGCAGGACAAAAATGCAGGACTTTACATGCCTCTTGCAGGTTGGCTTCCAGCATCAGAGGAAGGAGATTACAGTACTTTGGCTGGAGTCGTCAGCTTCAAGACTTCACTTCGTTCTTCATAACTTGGAGGGATATGATTGGGAAAGTGCTTTGTGCTACAGGGATCATAGCTGGGCTCCTAGCTTTCTTCTGGAAAGACCCATTTAACGCAGGTAGGTTTACCAGGGGGGTCATTCCAAACTGGAATATAAGTCACCTAAGAGAAGAGGTTGAATTTCCAAATTCTGACTAGCGGTCTTGTTCTTGCCCGTAGTCTTGCCAGAGTTGGTGGCCCCAAAACAATGCTTCACTCCCAGAAATAAAGAGAATCTTGAAACACAGAGGAACACAAAATGGTCAGACAGCATTTACAAGGGATCCTGCTGTCTGTGTGGGGAAAAGATGACATGTGCTTTGCCAGTGCCTTTCTTTTTTTTTGTCATTTTGATTGCAAACTCCTTGGGGTCAAGAACCACCTCTATAGATGTGCAGCGCCCAGCACAAGAGGGCTGACATGTCCCCAAGCTGATGGCGAAGAGTAAATGATATGCGGGAGGCAGGAGGCCCAGAGACTGGTTTAAGTTGTACAGCTTTTTGTAACGTGAAAACCAACTTCATCCTTGAAAAATAATTGTCTAGAAGCCCAGGCAAAGGGCATGTGACTCAACTGGCATGCTTGATTATATCCTTAATCCCTAGGCATAATGGCCACAGCAAACATGCAGTAATACAATGATGCACCTCTTAGGCAGTTGGGCCTGCGGATTGTTCCATGGCCACTCAGCCATGCCGGTTGCACGCTTTTATCCGTTATCCAACTCCATGGAAGAATGCTGAGCGAGGGGAGGAGGGATGGGAATGGTGGAGCAAGTCTTGGCTGTTTGGTTTCTAGCACGCTAGCTGCTGTCTGAGTGAAGTGGGTCAGACCGAGCCTCCTGCTCCGTGACTGCAGTGTGAACCTGGGGGTTGTTGGGATGGAGGAGGGAACTGGCTGTTGCATGTTAGTGGAGCGATGCCGAGCTGACCGCCGTGCTCTGGAGCTTGTTGAGCTGGCCAAGCTTTCCTGTGAGCCAGGCCAAAACACATCAGTATAGCTTGATACTTGACATCAGGTGCCTGATGACTAACCTTTTTGCTGTCAGCACCTGTCAGAATGGAAAAATAGCTCATTCTTCAAAGATTAGATGATTTTTGTTTATTTCCGGTCTAGTAGGCATTGGAAGGTATTGTTAATGTCATGGCTTCTCAGGTCAGTCCTGCCTCTTCTAGTTTTGGGGAAGCATCAAGACTTGAGTACTTAACACACACTTTTCTAGTTTAGAGCTCTGCCAGTGGCTTAAGGGCAGCTCCTCTGCTGCTTCCTTCACTTCTCTATCTTTTATTCTTTTCCCATAAATAAGAGAGCTTGTCTGGTGCCCGCGTTCTCCTGACTGGAGCCAGTGCTGGGATTGGGGAGCAGATGGCCTATCATTACGCCAGATTTGGTGCTGAAATTGTTTTGACTGCTAGGAGGGAAGCTGTGCTGCAGAAGGTAAGAACTTCCTTCTGTGACGGAAAACATAAGAGATTTGGACTTTTACCAAAAAACCCAAGAACTTAATTGTCAGCGTGATGAGTTTTCCTTCAGAACTGTTGTTGAGCAAAACCCGCTTAGTTACTTTCGAAATTCTTTCCACTTATGTGGAAAGATGGAACATGCCAGTGATATGTTTTAAGCCTGATTTTCTGGCAGTGTCCTGTGCCATTCTTCTCTGTAACTGATCTCCTGGATGGGCTGCTTTGTATTGCCCTGCACCAGTGCCTGCTGCAATATGCCCAGTTTTTCTTAAGAGAAGGCAGTAACACTGCATCCTGGGGAGGTGTAACGCCGAAGGGACCTTGGCCTGGACAGGAAGATGGATATACGCTGCCTGAACTTCTTACTACCTCAGCATTTACATGAAGCTGCGTCAGGGGAAGTTCGGATTGGACATTAGGAAAATGTTCTTCACTGAGAGGGTGGTCAGTCACTGGGACAGGCTCCCCAGGGAGAAGCGGTCCTGGCACCAAGCCTGTCAGAGTTCAGGGAGCATCTGGATGATGCTCTTAGCGATACGGCTTAGTTTTAGCCAGTCCTGCAAGGAGCGGGGAGCTGGACCCGATGACCCTGATGGGTCCCTTCCAGCTCAAGATACTCTATGATTCTATGAACTACAATTCCTGTGCGATTTTGTGCAGCTTTTCAGAGTCCAGACAGTTCTATTTGCAGGTGTTTTGTTAAAGACTCAAACCTTTTCGTAGGTTAATTAATTTTTGACCAGCTCAAATAGATGAGACTCCTTTATATGCAGTTTATAAACTGGGACAATATTTAGAGAAGGTCTCTTAAACTGTGGGGATGGGTGACTTGCAAGGAAAGTTCTTCACTATGAAATGGCGCAAAAGGAGAGTTGAGGACAGTGAGCGTAAGGATAGTTCCTAATGCTTGGAAAGCATTATTTCAGCAAATAGCTAAACTGTGTGTCGTTACTGTGCGCCTTAACGTATGCAACATGGCAAAGGAACTATGAAAGATGAATACTGCTAGAGCCTTACCAGGTATTTTGGAACAAAAAGAGCTTAATGTAAAGCATAACCCTTATTCCAGAGGAGTTCTCCTGAAGAAGACCGTCTTTTTTGGGTGAATCTTCATCCTTTTCCAAGGTAGATTGTATCTGCATCCTGATGAGTTACCTCTGTTTAACTGTCTGGTTAAACAAAGTCTGGATGCAAAATGAGCTCTCTGGGGTCTGAATAGTCGTAGATTTAAAATTTAAAATTAAAGTGTCTCTTTCCAGAATTGACCCTCACTGACTGTAGTGTGGGGAAAAACTGTGCCTTACGGTGCCTTTATTTCTGTTCTTTTCTTCCCATTCCATATTGATTAATCTTTTTGTGTGCGTGTGCGTTCTTTTTCAAGGTGATGGAGAAATGCCTGACACTCGGAGCAAAGAAAATATTTTATATCCCTGCAGATATGTCTTCCCCTTCAGAGGCTGAAAAGGTGGTTCAGTTTGCTGTCCAAAAGCTGGGTAAGCAGAAGAAAAATGAAATATTGAGGAGAGAGAACAAAGTTTGCTTCTCACTCCAGTTTATACCATGTTCCTCTTTTCAAGAAAGGTTTAGATCACACCTGGCCTGGTCACCCTTCAGAGATTATCGTGCTCAAGCTACGTCCTGCTTCGTACTGGCCTGCAAGTTTTATACAACTGATCAGAGACGAGCCTGATGACACAGTTGTTATCCTGGCTCCTATGGCCCTGCCAGTCTCATCTCCTCTCTGATAAGCCTGGAGTTGAAAGATGTGGGTTTCTGTAATTTACCTGAGTGCAGGGGGCTGTGAAAGGAGCGGTGTCTTTGGCTTTTCAGATGTTCGCTGCTTGCCTGGTCAGAACCAGGTGAGCGGAGCAAGGAGAAAGGGTTCTGATTCTGATCTCAGTTCAGTCTTGACCATCTCTTAGGCTTTCAGGTGGATAGACAGTTCTCATTCCGGTAGGAGCTTCCAGCTTCAGTTTCACCATGTTTCTCATTGAGGGGGATGTTTAGGACAGGAAGGTGCCGGGTTTCTAAATACCTATCTTGGCCTTTCATGGGGAGGGCATGTGTTTTGCTAGAGGAGAAAAGCATGCAGGAAATACTTCACAGTGCTTCACTAAAGCCACATCCCGTAGCACAGCTGCAGAACCTTGCCTCTCACGGGTACCACGTGTACACGCGTTTGCTTTACGTGAGCGAGTACCAGCTGCACACAGCCAACCCTGAACATAGCGCCTTGTGTTGAGAGAGACACAAACTGGGAGGTCTGAAACCGGTGACCTGCCCGTGTAGCAAAGCTCTGTCCAAGACTGTATAGAAGGGCAACGTGGTCTTATTTTAACCAGAACTGATTCACTCTGCTCCCACTCTCATGCATTCGCATTCAGTCATTCGTTAATACTCACAAGCAACAAGATGCGTATGACCAAGAACCTTGGCCATCACTTGTGGTGATACGAAGGACAAGGGATGCCCGCTGTTGAGTCTTCATCGTGTCTTCTGGGTTCTTGGTGGGTGACCATGTGCTGCTTTTTGACTGTCTTTGGTGCCCTGTAGGAGTTAAATGATTATGATCTTTTGCTTCTCCATCATGTCTCATTTGGGTCAGACTGTCATTAGGCAGCATCTTCTATTATACTCACTATCCTTTTGTCCATTATTTGAGTGTCTTAATTACTTCATTATACTCTGGGTTTTCCTGATGTGGGTGTCTTAAGAAGCTGTTTGTAAGTGTGCTGTGATCTGGATGACCTGCCAGTCCAGCAGCTATCAACTCAGACCTTTCTTTTAAACCTTCTGCCGTTTCTGCTGATGCTTTTGCGCATATACAGTCCCATATCAATCATAATTTTTCTGTTACAAATTTGTATACTTATAACTTTGAAAATAGAGTGTACCACCAGAACTGAGTTCCAAGTCTGCATGACCCTGAAACAACATTTCGGAGAGCTGCTGTCAAAGGACAGCTTTCCTTCCAATTCCAGCCTCGAGGAGCAGGCAGAGCCGCTCTCAGATGGACATATTTCATGTATCTTCACGGTAAAGCACTTTCCAGCCTTCTGACAGAGTGGCCGGTTGGTTCAGCCCTCCTGCTGGCATTTCTGAGTTCCTTGGTTACCAGTTAGGGGGTGGCTCCTTTGTTTGACTGCTTTTTCTCCTATTCGCAGGGGGACTGGATTACCTGGTGTTGAACCACATTGGTGTCACCCGTTTCCAGATGTGGTCTGGAGATGTGGCGTACACCCGCTGGCTCATGCAGGTGAGGTTTCTCAGCAGGAAGAGCTCACCTGGAATTGGGTCAGTCTGGCTTCTCCTGGGGCAGCTTTGGAAGCTCAAAAGCAAATTCAAGTCTATGGCAATGGTTGAGAACAAACCTTTTATTTCATTCATGTTTCAAGTCAAATGATTTGGAGGCTTTGTTACTATACAGGTATTTGCTCAGGTTTTGTGTATGTGTGCAGAGGAATGTCTGGGGAGAATTTCGCTTCCTTCTGTCTTATCTCCCGCTAGCACAGGACGGTTAGGGATGGATGGGTAGTTATGAGCAGTTGTGCAATGTATGTCTAATTTAAGAATGCCAATAGGTGAGGAGGAAGCTCCTCGATTTCCTACTAATCTAGAGCAAGTGCACGTCATCGCAGAGCACAATAGGGTTGTTTGAAATGGTGTTTGCCATTTGAGTCTCTGCTCACAGATTCAGATTTTCCTGTAGAATCACCTTGGTACCAGGTTTTGGACCATGGAGATGAAGAGCTGTTTTCTTGATTCAGTCGGGTGGGTCATATTAGCTCTATTTCATGTTTGAGGAGCCTGTTTGCTGGAGCGTAGGGAACTTGGGCTCATAGGTAAGATATTTCTTACAAGTTAGCGAGCAGTCAGGCTCAGAAGAGATGCTGTTACGGTTGTGGTGTTGTGTTGTAGTCTGAGCTCAGTCACGAGAAACTTAAAAGGGGACCAAATTGAGACACTACTGGCATCCTTGTTGCTGTAGGGATTGCAGAGTAAAGAATGGCGTATAGAGAAATCAGGGACAGCTAATTGTCTTTTGTCAAGAAATCTGGGTGTTAAAGCCCAGGAATAACCTTTGCTCTGACTCGTCTCCATTGCTTTTTCTGGAATCTGAAGGACTCGTGGATGCCATGTTTGTCCCCATCCTCACAGAGACAATTCTTTTTGCTCGCTGTTTGAAAAAGCAAATCCAAGCCATGCTCCTTTCCATTTCTGACCACTGTATTGGGTTTCTAGCTTATGCTGACCTTCTCTCCAAACCCTCTTGCTTCTTCATGTCTACTTGTATCATTGCAGGTGAATTTCTTCAGCTATGTGGCGCTTGCAACAGCAGCTCTTCCCACCCTGGAGAAGAATAAAGGCTCTCTGGTGGTTGTTTCTTCCCTCACAGGTTAGTGTCTTTAACCGGCGTAAGTGCTGGCCTTGTGGAAACAATGGTTCCCAGCATGTCATGTTTCTCTGTGTCCTTCAACCCCAACCCCTCAGCACGTTTTCACAGAATCATAGAATGGTTTGGGTTGGAAGGGACCTTAAAGATCATCTAGTTCCAACCCCCTGCCCTGGGCAGGGACACCTCCCACCAGCCCAGGCTGCTCCAAGCCCCGTCCAGCCTGGCCTTGAACCCCTCCAGGGATGGGGCAGCCACAGCTTCTCTGGGCAACCTGGGCCAGGGGCTCACAGCCCTCACAGCAAACAATTTCTTCCTAATATCCAATCTAAATCTCCCCTCCTTCAGTTTGAAACCGTTCCCCCTCGTCCTGTCATTACACTCCCTGACCCAGAGTCCCTCCCTATCCTTCCTGGAGCCCCTTTAGGGACTGGAAGGGGCTGGAAGGTCTCCCCGGAGCCTTCTCTTCTCCAGGCTGAACCCCCCCAGCTGTCTCAGCCTGTCCTCACAGCAGAGGTGCTCCAGCCCTCGGATCATCTTTGTGGCCCTCTGCTGGACCCGTTCCAACAGGTCCATGTCCTTTTTGTTTTTTTCAGGCTGTGTGTTTTATAGTAGCAAGCAGGATGGTGGCTGGCTGGCCTTCTTGTTTTCTGGAAGACCTTCTCTATGTTGCACCATTTTACATTCCCTTGGAACCTTGCTCTTCACTCACCATGTGCCCAGATCTGCTTGTTTGGTTCCTGTCCCTCACAGCCAAGCCCATCTCTCCTGCATTTCTGACACAGCGTTAAGACCATCCTGCTGCATTAAGGCTTTCTGGCTTTGGCCAGCCTGAATAGGAGGCTGCTGACTACCTGCACCTACCACACAGGGTGGAGGTAGGAGAAAGTCTTCAGTGTGCACTCAAGGGAGCTGCGTCACCGTACACAGGTCCAGACTATGGCTCATCCCTGCCTTGTGATGTGCATTGGTGTCAGGGAAATGTCATGGCCAGTTGCACCAGCATGTGCCCCAGTCCATGTGCTTGCATGTGGCGGGGGAGGGCAAGGCTGCAGGTAGACCATCGCACTGGGCTTTCTAGCCCAGCATGTGACCTGGTTACTGTGTGAGTTAAAAGAAATTTCCTCCCCTTAGCCACATATGTGGTGGCTTTTGTGCTGAGATGTGCTCACAGAAAGTGGTGTAATTTTCTAAGTGCCTGCATGTGACTAGAAATAGAGGGAAACTCACCTGAACAGAACATGAGTTGATGCGGGATGGCAAAGCCTCTCTCTTTGCCCAGATTCCCTCTCAGTGGCACCATCCTCCTTACAGCCACTTCCCTGGCATTTTCCATTCTCTCCTTTTCCTTTCCAGGGAGAATACCCACGCCCTTCACCACTTCATATTCTGCCACCAAGTTTGCACTGGATGGATTCTTCAGCTCGCTGCGCCATGAACTCATCATGCAGAAGAGAAACATCTCTATCACGCTGTGCATCCTGGGCCTGATTGATACCGATTCAGCATTAGCCAACACCAGGTGTGTATTTGGAGGGGGATGTAGGAGTCTGGGAAGGGAGTGTGTCTGCAGGAACACGGCTCTTCTTGAAAGCATGCAAAAAAATGCACCACAGCTGTGTTTAAGATGGTTCTTTACAATGTAAAAAGTTCTTTACAAAAGTTCTTTACAAAAAAGTTCTTTACACGGAGGGTGGTGAGACACTGGCCCAGGTTGCCCAGAGAGGGGGTGGAGGCCCCATCCCTGGAGACATTCAAGGCCAGGCTGGATGAGGCTCTGAGCGACCTGATCTAGTTCAAGCTGTCCCTGCTCACTGCAGGGGGTTGGACGGGATGGCCTTTAGAGGTCCCTTCCGACCCAACACATTCCATGATTCTATGGTGTGTGCATCTGTTTGGATGTGCAAGAAAACTAATGGGAAGAGTGCATCAGCTTGGGTGCAGCAAGGGGCTTGTGCATGTCCGCCTCAGCGTGGTGCAACATGAGCATGCAGAACCCTGTGGTGGTCAGTCTGCACAGTGAAGACCACACCAAGGGCTGACTGGCTCTGAGTTACTCTCTGATTATTTCCTTACAGGGGCAAAGTGCACCTAACTGCTTCTCCTGCTCCTGAAGCTGCCCTTGCCATCATCCGAGGGGGTGCCATGCAGGTGCAGGAGGTTTTCTACCCATGGTGGGTGCAGCACATGTGCTGTCTTTGGGTTTTGCTCCCCTGTGACCGGAACCAGGTTTTACAGAGTTACTACAACTACAGCAGTCCT
This sequence comes from Larus michahellis, assembly GCF_964199755.1. NCBI lineage: Eukaryota > Metazoa > Chordata > Aves > Charadriiformes > Laridae > Larus > Larus michahellis. The sequence continues at coordinate 3,309,528 of NC_133918.1, forward strand.
TAGGGAATGCCCACTCTCAGCCTCCTCTCCCATCCTTCATCCCTTCTAATCCCATTCCCCGTCCCACCAAGCATCCCATTCAACCACTGGTGTCAAGCTCTTTTCCTAAGACTCGTCTTGGTCTTCCTCTCATCCTGCTTCTGCTATTTCTACCCATCAGTCAGAGATCTTCCCTACTCTTGCTCTGCCTTAGCCCTCCACCCATCTCCCCTCCTGCAGCCTCACCTGGCTGTTTTTACTCCAGTCTTCTCTAAGCTCCGGCTTTAACCTGTCTTCCCAGGACGTCCTGAAACGTCTGAACATTCCTGGGACATCCTGCTCCACTGCTTCATTGTTTTGTGGATTCTGTGAACCTTCTGGCTTCCTACACATAGAATTTTAATCTCTTATTTTAATTAAACTTTTTTTTTTTTAGTGTGTTGGTGTTACGTGTTGGTGCGTCGTCTGTGAAGGCAGGCTGGTGACCTGGCTTCTGGGAGCACAGGCCTGTTGGCAGGTGTTTACTGACTGCACAGGACCTGTCAAATCAGCTCTTCCTTGCTGGAAATGCCAAGATGGGTTGATGATTCCTGCACTGAAGGAAGAAGGTAGAGGGAATTCTCCCCTAACGTTATTCCTATGGATATGTGTCATGGCTTCTAAGTTCTAGCAGCCAAGAAAAAGCAGTCTCTGCTTGAATCCTCCTGGGCTGGGAGGAATAAAAGATCCCGTGTGGGCTCCTTGGTGGCAGAGAGGATGGTTATTTTGTGTGGTGTTCCCGTCCGCAATGCATGAATCCTGAAGGAATTCTAAGTGCCTTTGAAAGCTGAACATATTGTAGAAACCGCTTAACAGGTTTGGAATTTATTGGAACAGCCGATTGCTTAAAAACCAGGTTTGTCTAGGGGATATAGACCTAAAATGGAGTGTGCAGAGCCTTGCCAGTCGTAGTCTTTCTTCAATTGTAGCTGGTCTTCTCCAAGGAGTGAAAAAAAGCAAGTTGAGGGGTACATTCTGGCTGGTGAGAGGCTGCTTCCTGGGAAAGGGTCACTGCGTGCCCCACTCCTCCTTTGCTCGGTTGATGGCGAGGTGCTAGACTAAGTACGTGCCTGTTCCAACCTAAATATAAAATCTTGGGTGCCTGCAAGAGATGTCACTGCAGCTTCAGTTCTTATTCTTGTTAGCGGGAATAGTGTGTGGCACTTTTAGCCCTAAGTACATTTTATTCACATCATAGGAAGAGGCACCGAGTGTTTTCTTTCCTCTGTCCTTGCCGTTGACTGGATGTTGACATGACAAAGCTTTCTACGGAGCTGCGTGGAAATAAGAACTCACCGCAATTCACAAACTCTGGCATTTGAACTCACCTTTCTAAAACAGCCACCTGCTCGCTTCTCGTGACAGTTTGCAGTACGCGTCTTGGCTCAGTCGCTGCAGAACTGTGTTGGTGCAGGGGCAAGGAGGCATCAAAAACTGAGGTTGTCCCAGGCTGCATTCTCTGCTCCTGTTCTGCTTTTCTCCAGCACCATTGAACAGGGGTTTCCAAGCAGAAGAAAGGCCCAGGGAAACTGCTGTTTTTAAAGAAGTGGGGCTGAACCATGGCCATGGCAGATGGTGTCGGTTCTCTACCAACCCCAAGCATGTTCCTCAACTTCAGGGCAGAGATAAGGAGTCTGGGCATTTGCTTTCCTTTTTCCTGGTTCCGTGCATAGCATCAGGTGGGCTGGGCTCTGGCTCTCGATGGATTGATTGATTTCCGATTGATTTCCATCAAGGTGCTGTTGAGAGAACCAGTTTTGTTCTCCCGGGTGTGAACAGAGTACGCAGGAATTCTTAAAAAGCTCTCTGGTACCTGCAGGCAGGAGCTGTGACCGGTTTGCGTTTGGCTCTGCTGGAGCTCGGCTGCTGAACTCGTGCGTTGCAGTTGGGCTAATGTAAATTCGCGTTTTGGGGCTCATATGCTGAAGACTGGCATAAAAGTCCACAGACACTGCGGTGGTGAGAGCAAGGCAGGGTGCTGTTCTGGAGAACTCGGGCTCTGTCACCCGCCCCCTGTGAAACGCTTTTTAACTGACTGAAGAGACGATTTGCTGAATGGAAGCACTTTCCTCGCCTTAGGCCTTTGGCGATTGTCTTCAAGTGCAAGCATTATCTAAAAGCAGGTGCAACTAACACACGAAGTAAAAGCCCGGCTACTTAGCAAGTAAAACTTTTATTAAATAATTATTTTTTTTTTTACCAGAGTGAGGAATTTGACATTGACGAAGCTTGTATCGCACCTGTACAGTCACATCAGTAACTGTGATGGAAGAAACTGTAAATGCTTGTTTTAAACCAGCTTGACGTAGAATTTCCAAAGTCCTTTTTTTCCCCATTTTGCATTTGTGGGTTTTTTTGGTTTTTTTTTTTGTTCAAAATTAGATTAAGTTTAAACTTCATGAAATTACTTGTAGCAGAAATAAAGTACATTATACAAATCACGTACATAATAGATGTTAAGTATAAAAATGGTATTTACAATAAGTAAACATGGACTATAGAAACACACAAGACTCGCACAGCTTCATCCGTCTCATAATCTCTCAGCATCGGGTACAGAGGGGTGGTTGCGGAGATGTGAAGGTGCTTAGAGAACTGTGCCATGAACGTTTAAACGAAGGGAAACTGGAGGAGGATGAGAATTGGCCGAGGTTCTCTGAAGTCCCCATATCTCACTTTTTAGCATCAATTGCATCAGCCCATCTCCACCAACCCTCTGTTCACGCTCGAACGCGGACACACACACACACACACACACACACACACGCACGCGCACACACGCAGGGGAATGTTCTTGGTACCTTATCAACCTCTGGAGTGTTGAAACGAATCATTCAGAAGGTTTGTGGGGTTGGTTGGTTTCTTTTGTTTTTCTTTCCTTTCCTTGGTAGAAACTTCAAGAGACAGTTTGGAGTTGTTAAATGGACGTGCCTTGTCAGTACGACACACCCCCCCGCCCCCCAGGGGATCTTTGTTAAGCTCTGAACTATGTTCTGTGCTGCAGTGTATGTGCATATAGCTGTCTCTATATATGCTGCATAATGTATAATCTGTTCCTTGGAGGGGGTGGTGGGAAAAAAAACCAGAATGGCAACCCCCTTTCATCATACTATCCTTGTGTCTGCTTGGGAAAGCTTTGCAGAGGGTGTAAGAGGCGAGTCCTCTTGCTAGATTCAGATGGAGACAACGTCCCATTTTTCCCGGGAAGCAGAACTGCCAGCTAACCAGCGTTAGATTACTTCTGACACGGGGAGGCAGGCTGTAGCCCCTGGGAGGCTTCTGTCGCTCTGTTTTGGAGAGTGCATCTGCTCACACTCTCTCATCTTCTCTTGCCTTGATCAAGAAAACGCTCCGTTACCATGGAGAGCTATGAAACATGGAGCTGTGCCACACGCCGGGAGGCAGTACAGTTCCTGTAGGTAGAGGGACTGGGTTCCTGTGCTTTCAGCCTAATCGAGGAGTGCTCAGGGATAGGCTTTGGCACCAAATTCCAGGAGCTTTGTCTGCAGAAGCCCTTGGAAAGGTAAGTCTGAGAGCTCTTGAGATCCTTAACCAGGCTGGTGCTAAGGTCGGTGGATGAGTGACTCGAGCTGAGCAGCTGGCTGCGCCCTAATCCTGGAGGTATGTAGTTCTCTTTCTCCTTGTTTCTTGCTAACGGTGAGCAGAGAGATGCGCTTGGTCTCTCTCGCTCTCGTCCATCCAAGCATCCTCTCAAAAACGTTCAGGCCTATCTGCAGTGCTTGCTGAGAAGACACTGTTGCAAAGGTAAACCCTTAACTTCCAATCCCTCTTGCAAGGAGTCAGTCTCTGAATGGAAAAGTTTGGTCCTGTGAGCCACTTTAAAAAAAAATAGAGACTGTATATATATATATTTATATTTATCTATGAAAGGGCCAGGAGACGGGGCAGGAGGGAGGGACGGAGCTAAGTTTCCATACATCACTGCAGTAACCTAGAGACACACCAGCGGGTTTTTCTTGGTCCATGTACTCCAGGCATACCCCGAGAGGAAGAGCTTTGGGTCCCCAGGGGCTGCTGGTTTTCTGGTCCCTTTGCTATGCACCACATTAGCAGCAAATATGCGAGTCCGTCGTGGCAAGAATCTTCCTGCTGGGCAGATATTGAGCCTTCTCTTTAATTGCATGTTTTGGGTAGGAGGGCAGAAAGAGGATGGGGTGGGTAGGTGGGGAGCAGAGAAAGGAAAGGGGTGGTGTCAAAAGAGTTGATAAATTTACTGGCCTCTCTGTAAATCAGCCTGAAGCAGAAATTCTTCCTCTGGACTTTCCCTTCACCTGAATAGAAAGGGAGGAGGGAGGGAATTGGGGATTAGGACATAAACCTCAAGCTTTGAGTTGCTGTTGCTTAAACGTGGAGGAAGCTGACCCCAAGCAGAAGGGACCGAGCTCAGCCAGCCCTCCCTGTTCCCAGTCTGTCGGCTGGCGGGAGCTACCTCTTCCACAGCCAGCTCTCGGGTCAGGCAGCTCTTCGGTGGCCCTTTGGCGTCTCACCTTTTCTCTGCTTTTCTGTGATCTTTATGAATCATGGGATTCAACAACCCCGTGCAGCGCTACAGGATTGGGGCGGAGTGTCTGGAAAGCTGCCTGGCAGGAAAGGACCTGGGGGTGTTGGTGGACAGCCGGCTGAATACGAGCCAGCAGTGTGCCCAGGTGGCCAAGAAGGCCAACAGCATCCTGGCCTGTATCAGGAACAGTGCACTGAGCCGGACTAGGGAAGTGATCATCCCCCTGTACTCGGCACTGGGGAGGCCCCACCTCAAGTACTGCGTTCAGTTTTGGGCCCCTCAATCCAAGAAGGACATTGAGGTGTTGGAGCGTGTCCAGAGAAGGGCAACGGAGCTGGTGAGGGGTCTGGAGGACAAACCTTATGAAGAACGACTGAGGGAGCTGGGGTTGTTCAGCCTGGAGAAGAAGAGGCCGAGGGGAGACCTTATCACCCTCTACAACTACCTGAAAGGAGGTTGTAGAGAGATGGGGGCTGACCTCTTCTCCCTGGTGACAAGTGATAGGACGAGAGGAAACGGGTTCAAGTTACGTCAGGGGAGGTTTAGATTGGATATTAGGAAACATTTTTTCACTGAAAGGGTTATTAGACATTGGAATAGGCTGCCCAGGGAGGTGGTGGAGTCACCATCCCTGGAGGTGTTTAAAAAAAGGGTAGATGGGGCACTTAGGGACATGGTTTAGAAGTGGTTTTTGTCAGGGTAGGTTAATGGTTGGACCTGATGATCTTAAAGGTCCGTTCCAACCTCAGCAATTCTACGATTCTATGGGATTGTCCCTTCTGAACCATGGCAAGCGTTCTCTGCAGACTAATTTCAGAGCACATGTAACAACTGAAAACAAAACTATCGGGTTTTTAAACCTTTTCAGGAAGATGAACGCTGTTTGGGCGTGGTCAGAAAGCAGACTGAAACCTTGCTTAGACCACGGGCGGGTACTTTGAACCCAGCTGCCTGTCAGGTCCTGAGCACACTAATGGGCCTTAATGGCCTTGGCCAGCCTCCCCTGTGGCCTCTGTCCACACTCTGCCCATGGGTCCAGGAGTCTCATTACGGCGCCTTCAGTCCTTGGCTGACCTGTATCATGGAAGACCTGTCCTGTCCACGGATCTTACAATCTGGGTTCCAACCCTTGTGTTGGATCTGTTTATTATTCTCATTCCAGGCCTGCCTGGCAATCACTGGGCTACGTCTGAGCCCGTTTACCTTCACCAGAGCTGATTCTGGTCTTGACCTGTGGATGGACTCTCTGGCTTGGCCTTGGGCCTGCCTCATTGCCACAAGCTTGCCTGATGAGCTAGACTCTTGGTTGAACCTGGCCAGCATCTCCTGGCCTGCCTCGGTCGCCTTGCTCAGGCGCTGGGGCTGAGCGCGGCAGGCGAGGCCTCTGCCCCGAGCTGTGTTACTGCATTCAGCTCCCGCCTCCCCACCCCGCAGGGAGCAGCCAGACCTTGCTGCCCCCTGCCACTGGCCAGCGCCGCGTAGAAACTGTGCTGCGATGGTGCCAGCTTTACCTGTGCTGCAGAAGTGACTCCTGCTTGCTCAACTGCCGTCAGTAGGGATGGTTAGCGTCCTTGGGTCGTTTTAACTGGACCTTCAAACGTTTCATGCCAATCTGGAAGCCATTCATGGCCTGGATAGCAGTCTGTGCACTGGATGGGTTGTCAAAGCTTACAAAACCTGAAGGACAGGACACAGGCATGGATAATAACGTCACTGTTGGTGCCATGCTCCATGCATGAATGTCCTTGTTATCCATTACACTTCCCTTGCCCGCTGGCGTCAGCACTCACCAAAACACTTGCTCTGGTTTGTGGCACGATCCATGAAGACCTTGGAGGAAATGATATTGCCAAAGGGCAGGAACATCTGCATCAACTCATTGTCTCCAAACTCCTGAGGGAGATGGTAGATGAAGAGATTGCAGCCTTCAGGACCTGCAGGCATGGGGGCAACGGGGAGGGACAAAACAGAGAGCCCCCAAAAGGAAGGGGAAGAGAAATGGGCTCAACTTAGAGCACAGCACTGGAGGAGAGCCCCAGCACTGCCTCCTTCTGCCGTGACCTCCCCTCGCTTGTCTCTCTCAGTCACTGGCCCACAAAGGGTTCTGAGGGCTTCCCAGGAGCGGCTGGGAGGTGCCTTGCAGAGCTGGAGTTTCTGGAGAGAAGAGTCGCTATGACAGCCTGCCCAGTTCCCACGTGGGGTGCTGGACACAACAACTCTGCCAGTGTCGGGGTGCTGTTCTGCTGGAAGGCAATTGGCTGAGGCGGCAGCTCCTTGTTCGTAGCTCTCCCAGTCCTAGGAGGCCAGCAGACACTGCCACGTGAAAGCCGCTGCCCTAGCGTTCCCTGCCCGCAGCTGTGCAGTGGATGCTTTCAGCCCACAAGCCACAGCCCTAACTGGAAATCTCCTGGATTGCCACACAGCCGATTTCTGGGCTGACCCGGTCCTGCCCACTCCTTCACTTGCTCCCCGTGAGCCTGATGAGCACAAGGAGTTGTTCCCTCACTGACACCTGCTATACAAAGCAGACAGAGAATGCCTTTGCCTTCACATTCTGTCCAGGCCAGTTTTGAAATAAGTTGAAAAACAAACTCACGAAGGCTGAAGAGTGAGGGGACAGTGCGTTGGAGAGGCTGGTTTGACTGGTACCAGTGTGGTTCTGGCACCAGTAACGACGGGGAGGAAGTGCTCTTTTCCCCTGCCTGCGCAGGGAAGGTGCTGACTCTATATATACCCTTTGGGGGTCAAAGCTTGGTGTTCCAGTGCTTGCTGTCCCCTTTGTACTTGGCAGCATCTGGCAAAAAGTACGTGTGACAGGCGTCCTCTGACCCCTTCCAGTCCGCTCACTGCAGAGACACAGCTGGTTCCGTAACCCAGCTCCAATATTAAAGATTAGGGCGGACAAAGGTTAGTGCCATCTCCTCTCCATTGGTGCTGTGGTGCAGAAGATGAGCTACGCAAATCCCACCGCCTCCCCCCCAGACACACACTCCCACCCTGATCCTCACCTTCTCGTTGCTGCTGCTGCAGGATGGGAGGTGGCTGAGGGATGCTCTGAGCAATGGGGGTGATGGTGGTGGTTGGATACACAGCTGTATTCCAAGGAGACAGAACAAACTGTTTACCTGAGGATCTGGGCAGCCACGCAAGGGCCTGAGGGATTCAAGGGAAGCTGGTACCTGCGTACTGCTGAACTCCTGTGAAAGCTGGGTGCAAAGTCTCTGCTACTGAAGGGCCCTGGGCTGCAGACAAGAACATAATCAGAAGCAGAGCAAAGGGAATCCACCCGTGTTCCCTGTGTCTCTCCCCCGGCCCATCCCACACCCCCCCACCAAGTGAGTCTCAGTGCCTGGCTGGTAGGGAGCTAGACAAAGTGTTCTCTATGGGGAAACCAGAAAAGAGGAACGAACTGCAGTTCCTGAGGTCTCTGGATGTTTTTTTTTTCCCGCTCTCCGTACCTGAGTATGGCACAAGACCATTGGTGTAAACTGTTTCCAAGGTTGGATGCCCGTTTGGGAATGGTACCACTCCAGTGAAGCCATTTGAAATGGGTGCCACGAGCCCTGGCATGGCTGCTGTTCCCAGGAGAGGTGGTGAATGTAGCCCTGTAGAGCAAGAAGAGAGTCCCATGAGAGTCGAGGTCCTGCAAAGCCCATGCTGCCTCCTTCCATCTGCCCAGCAAAACTGCTGCGTACGAAGCCATTATTTCTTCTAGTCGGCACGTGGGGGTGACAGATTAATGCTGGAGCCTTCACAAAATTAGAGGCAGCACCAGTGTGAAGAGTGGGCGTAGCATCACTAGTCCTGGCTGCTGTCAGAGCTTTGGGATGGAGCATTTTTAATCCAGGTTTGCACAGCATCTAGCACGACAAAGCCCTTTTCTTGACAGGGGGTCAAACCCGACGTGACTTATTGCTGATATTATTACCGTGGGATGGTGGTATACTCAGTCAGGTGCAATCCTGGGAACCTGCTCTTTCTTTATGATATCAAAGGGGGGAAAAAAACCACCGTGCAGCAGAGAGGAACAGCAGAAGGGCAAGAGAGCATGTGCTGAACGCGGGAGGGTGTCAGGGAGGCTGCAGAAATTTGCACGGCGCTAGGGACTGCTGCCCTCAGAGCCTGCGCTGGTAGAAAAGAGCGGCCTAATCCAGACGCTGAGCCCGGAGGGATGCGGGAACTGTTTGACCCGTGCGAGCACCGTGCTGAGTGCCGGGGCAGGAGGCTCGGAAGGACTCGCCGCAGCCCGGCCCGCGCCAGCCCCTCACCTGATGTCGGTGCGATGGGAGCGGCTGGCAGCCCGTTGAGACTGACGGCGCCGATCTGCTGGATGTGGCAAGGGGAAAAGGCGACGCCTGGGCTCAGGTAGCTGCCGTGGGAGGTGGAGAGAACCGTCGTCTGCTGCTGCATCAGCTGCAAGGCAGGATCGCGCCGTCAGGGCGCCGCGCCGCCGGGGGCCCGGCTCCCCTCAGGGGACGCCCGGCTGCCCCCGGGGCGGGCGGAGCTCGGGGAGGCCGCCCGGCCTCCGCCTTCCCCCGCCGCCGCCTCCGGCCGGGAGCTGCGGCCCCGCCGTCGCCCGCAGCCGCCACTGGGGGTCGCCGGGATCCCGCCGTCGGCACCGGAGCTTCCCGCGGCTCGGCGGGACCTGCCGCGGCGGGCGGCGGCGGCGGCGTCCTCCGAGGCCCGCGCCCGCCCGGCTGAGGGTCGCGGCGCCCGGCGGCCCCGAGGGGGGGCCTGCGGGGGCCGCCCCCCGCGCCCGGCCATGCGCCGAAGCCCCCGAGGGCCGGGCGGGGGGGTCCTCCGCAAAGGCAGGGCCACAGCCCCCCCCGCCCGCCCTCGCCCTCTCCGCCTGCCAGCAGCCCCGAGGGGCCTTCGCTCGCCCCGCCGAGCGCCGGGCCACGGGGACGGGCCCCTCGGGCTCAGAGAGCGGCTGCGGTGGGGAAGGGCCGCCCCTGGCACCCAGCAGCTCCCTCTCGCCACGGGCCCCACCGCCCCGGCGGGCACAGCAACGTCTCCCCCCAGCCCCAGCCCCTTCTCTGAGCGCTGCCTCCTCTCCCGGGACAGCGCCAGGGAGTAAATAACATCGCTTTTCCTTGAGGAAAGGGATGGAAATCCCTCTCCTTTTGCCCAGCCTCAGGTAGTAAATAACATCGCTTTTCCTGGAGGAAAGGGATCCAAATCCCTCTCCTTTTGCCCAGCCTCAGGTAGTAAATAACATCGCTTTTCCTGGAGGAAAGGGATGGAAATCCCTCTCCTTTTGCCCAGCCTCAGGTAGTAAATAACATCGCTTTTCCTGGAGGAAAGGGATCCAAATCCCTCTCCTTTTGCCCAGCCTCAGCAGGGAGGCCGTGCTGCTGGAGAGACGCGGAGCTCACTGCGGTGTGCGCACCCTGCCCAGCCCAGCTCTGAGGGACTGCTCGGCCATCGGAGGTCTGCCCCACGATCCATGGGGCCCAGGCCTTCCTCTGGCAGCGGCCGGCACCCGGGGGCTGGGGGTGGCAGCTCCTGTGGTCCCCTGACACTCGGGGCTGGGCAAAGACCCGCAATGCCAAAAGAAGGGGGGTGGGGAGGGTAGGACGCGAGGTTGAGAGGAGGGTTAGGAGGAGGAAGGAAAAAAAAACCCTTCTGGTCTTATTTGGCCATCAGTTGGTGCTCTGGAGCATAAGGTCAAATCGGACTGTGCTCAGAGTGCAGCGGCAACAAAGATTTAGTTCTGGATGCAAAATTATCCAGCCCCTTCATAAGCCTTGTCGTCGCCATGGAGCAAGAAGAGCAGGGGAGGCACAGGCACAGCTCGCCAGAAACTCTGCAGCTCCACCGGAGGAGCTGGGGGGTGGCACATGGCAAAACCCAAGAAAAGCACAGGTAACTACAACCGCGCGCCACTGTCTGCTTTGCAACAGAAACACAGACCACTCAAATAGCCTGCCTCGTCCACAAACGGCTGCGTCAGTAAGACAGTTTGGCCAGTTACCAGATCCTCAGCTGGAGAATCTAGAAACTAAAAAGTTCATAGCTAGCTAAACCTTCTCTTAATTTCCTCCACGCAGAAGCTCATTACTGCTGTTGCATAAAAAAGAAGAGGAATCGCCTGATTTCATGGCGCTGCTGTGTCTGTAACCTGGCACAGGCGAAGCAGCTGGGGTGGAAGTGACTCTGCAGGGCAGCGCTGCGAGAGGGGAGAGCCCTTGTCGGAGTCGGAGCAGAGGTGGGACACGCCGAGGCAGGCGGCCGAGAGGGTCTCTGCAGGCAGGCAGGACGGACCGACAGCGAAGGGCTTCGCTACTGCTCGACTCCGGAAAGCAACTGGGCTGAAATCTCATCTGTTCGCTGCCGCAGTCTTTGGAGTGACTCCCCTCAAGCAGGATTCACTCACGTTACCGGCAACCGCTCACCCTGCACCGGGATTACAGCAAAATGTGGCCTTTCTGAGAGCACAAAACTCGGCTAAGGAAGGTGTCCCTGTGGCCAGCAGTCTGCGCGTACATCTACTCCTATCTTCACCCTGTCCCCATTTGAGGATGCAGGAACCAAGGCATTTCTTATTTACTAGATGAATATTGATTTTCTTTTTTCTCATTAATGCTTTCTCTGTGCCAGGCTCTGGCTGGAACAAGACCTGCATCCGACTGCCCGTGCACCGAACTAGCATGCTGAAATTGTCTTCATTACTTAAATAAAATCACCATGATGAACCATAAGAGCAGAAAGAAAAGGGGTCTGTGTGAACAAACTACGTTTTCTGCTTAGAACTAACCGACTTATGAAATACAAGAAATATTCAAGCCTTACAAGCAGTTAGTAAATCGCACTGGCTGCTTTTTTAAGACTTCAGGCCTCTTTCGTATCGATAGATTATTATTTTTTCAGCTTCCAATCGGTTCCCCGATTCCATCTGACCTAATTCAACTTGTCGAATAAACCGAAATGAAGGAAATACTCACTTTTCACTGGAAGAAGGGGCACCTGGGATCAAAACCTGTTTTAAGCACTGAAATAAACTGTTTCCAGATGCTCAGTCACATTTCCCAGCTAAGTGTGAGAACTCTTTGTAGAAACTGTATCAGCTAACTTGTACTGTTTGACTGTTTTTAATATTTTGTATCTTTCAATAGATGAGAATAACTGCAGACCTGATATAGTTTGTGATTATTTCATGTTTAAGGTAGTTTTTATAGGAAAATGCAATTAATTTAAAACATCCAACTGAAAAAAAACAAGCAAAAACCCAAACAACCCAAGCTCCAAACTTTTTCTTCTTAGGCCAGAGCCTCTGGGAACCGCTTTGCCTTGGCGAGGCAGCAAGTCCCGTGGGGACAGGGAGAGAAAGCTGTTGGCTTATTCACTTGTGAAGGGACGAAGCAATGCCTGTGATGCAGGAGTTCGCTCCGGCAGCACTCGCTCCTCTCGGTCTGACTCCACCACGTCGATGATTGTTAGCTGCATGTCCTGGGCCTGTGAGGAACCCTGGGGGTTCTCCAAGCCCTGCACCACGCAAGCAGGAACTGCGCTGGAGTTCCCTCGAGCCCTGGGCGTACCAGAGGTTCCAGCTCCCAAAAGCTGCCCGTGGCAGGACATTTTGAAGGTGCCGTTAGGAGATTCAGCAAGGAAATCCCTCCCTTCTGTCCCCGCTTCCAGAGATATTAGCTGGGATTTCCAAGGGTTGATACCCTCTCCCTCTGATGGGGACGCTGTATGCATACGAGAACTGGCCAGGATCTCTCCTCCAGGAGAAGGGAGACTAAAGACTGGGATGACACAAGAGAAGAAACAATCAGGTGTGAGGTCAGTGCCTCAGAAAGAAGGAGAGAGAACCAAAACCAGTGGAAAGGAGAAGGAAAAGGAGGAAAAAACCTGACAGTGGGAGACGGGCTGAGTCTTGAGTCAAGGGGAAAGCCAAAATAAAGGCGGCCAGTGAAGAATCACAGACAAAGCAGCAAACTGACAGACACAACTGAGGAGAAAGAAGATGCAGAGAAGCAAGGAGCACATTCTGGGCCTGACTGGCTTCTTGTCATCAGTAGGAGTTTCGGAAGCTTGGAGGGCACTCGAAGATCAAGTCTGGAAGCTCTCGCTACTCTCCTTCCTTACACAGCCTGGACCATAAGCTAATAAAGCACTTTCTGCCACCATAACCTCACCGCGTGATCCATTCCTGCCTCCCTCACCATCCTACTGTGCCCGAGTTAGCGCCAGCTCCATGAGAGCAGAAGGTAGGGCAGAATGCTCGTCTCATAGCTGACCCACAGCTGAGCGAAGCTACAACCTTAGACCTCAGGTAGAGCTGGCTTGCGGATTACGGGGCTGGAGAGAAAAGACTGGTGCTGGCAAGAGATACTGGTCAGAAAGGCTTCTCCCCTCTCAACCATTCTTCTGGAAGCCTTGGAGCTTGGAATGGCACAGCTGTTCTCAGCCTCATTACACAAGAAGAATCAAATAACCTGCGTTGGACAAATTCTGCGTTTGGTTCCTGGTTTCAGCTGGGATAGAGTTCATTTTCTTCCCAGCGGTTGCTGTGTTTTCAGATTTGCTCTGAAAGGGATGTCAGTAATGCAGACTGGTTTAGGTGTTGCTAGGTGGTATTTATACTAGTCAAGGACTTGTTTTGAGCTTCCCCTAGAAGCTGAGAAGGAGCACAGACAGAAAACAGAACGGTCAATGGAATATTCCGTACCGTAGATGTCATGCTCACTACTTAAATGGGGGTTGGCCGGCGGGGGGAGGATCCGCAATCACTGCTGGGGAGGAGCTGAGCAACCAATTCACAGGGTGGGGAGAGCGACTTGTGTCGTATTACTTTATCTTGTATATTCTTTTACCATTATTATTATTGTTGTTGTTGTTATCTTCCTTTTTCTGTTATTATTCTATTAAACTCTCTTTATCTCAACCTACGAGTTTTTTTCCCTTTCCTTTCCCCTCTTTTTTTCCCTCTTCTCTCTACGCTTCTAGGGGGGGGCGGAAAGGAGACAACCGCACAAGCGGCGGCGCGGTCCTAGCTGGTGCCTGGGGTTAAACCCTGACAGTTCCAAAATTCCCCAGCGGCATGGAGCCTCTTTTCTTTTGCCACACACTTAAATGGCATTTGGCAGTTTCGGGGAATTCTCTGAGAGGAAACCACCACCAATTGAGAAACTGTTCCTCCTCTGTCACGCAGGTGGAAGGCAGCCACACCAAGTCGCCACTGAAGCCAGAGCTGAAAGAGGTGTCCATATATATTAGAAACACAGGTTTATTTGCGTTCCCCTCCCAGCAAAATTACTTTCGGTAATAGTATCTACCTTTGAGTTCTTTGTTTGACACAAGGACCTCTCATGCCTTGAGCAATTTTTTTTTTTTTTTGTGTGTGTGTGTACGGTTGGACTCGATGATCTCAAAGGTCCTTTCCAACCATGAAGATTCTATGATTCTATGAATTTCTGAGCCTCCTTCCATGGGCTTTATAACTGGTAGCAGAGACCTGAAAGTGAGAGTCACCAAGAAGACCCAAAAGATGCTCCACCACAGCTGATCAGGGACTTGCTGAGTTTGGGAACCTCCCTCCGTGTTGGCAATCACCACCATCCGAGGCAATGAGGTCCTCTCACCAAGAGCCAAAGCACAGCCAGTCTTGCCAGACGAGTCAGAGACTGCTGGAACACCTCTGGCCCTCTGCTACCCACAGCTCCCTCTCCAGCATCCTGCAAACCCCACGGTCACGCTACCCGTGAGAGAAAACCCTGGGGGGATTAGGGCCCTCCTGAGAATTTCAGCAGAGAAATAAACACACGAAGCCGGGTGCAGGGCTCTCGCGGTGCTCCAAAAACAGAGACACACACGTTTGTGCCATAGACCCTGAGGAAGAGTTCACAAGCTGGCAGACTGTCATGTCTGGCAGACATCACCCAGGAATCGTGGCTCTGAGCTGTTCTCAAAACAAGACGGAAAGATGTTGGGTCATGCTTGACCTGTTCCCAGACACCTCTGCCAGCCTACACCGCACCAGCGAAATCCACCCTCACGTTGAGAAGGTCCCAGCTCTCTCCTGTCACCCCTTCCAGGAGAGAAATGCACAAAGATTAGGCTGCTGACTGGAGAAACTGAAGCCAGGAACAACTCCCGGGTGCCGGGAAGCTTTCCCGCGTGTTACAGAGAGCCGCCGGTGGTCTCCCAGCTCAGGTACGGTGTTGCCCCATAGCCAGGAGGGCAGCCTTTCCCCACGCACACACGCGCGATACTCACAGCCTGCGCATAGGCGCTGTATGGGCTGAACGGCAAGGTGAGAGATGGAGTGAATATCCCCAGCTGCCCCACCATTTGCTGCATACGACGGAGGGTCCTCTCCTTATCTGTGTCAGCAAACTTCACCACTAGACTGGAGGAGGCGCCCTGGGCACAGAGAGAGGAGACAGAGAGAGGAGCGGCAGGAGGAGAGGTGTGGGACAGCCAGAGAGTCAGCAGTCAGGCGAGGTGGGATGGGGCAGAACAGGCAGCAGAGAGGAGCGGGAAGAGGAGCAGAAGAGCAAATATTGGTGTGAACGCGCTCGGAAGCTGCTCGGAGCCTGGGCTGTGCCCTTCCCCATCCATCCGTCCATCCAACCCTTCCCTCGCCCGCCCTTCCCCGCACACCCTGGGCCTTGCACAGCTGCGCAAGCGGGTGCGCAAATCCCCGTCTGTGTTCACCAAGGTGCAGGCGGGAACACGCAGGACACCGTCAGCCACAAGCACCATCTTTCCACCACCATGAGCTCGGCTGGCTAGGCTGAGCAGCTCCTGGCAGCTGGAAATACCCCGGCTGCAGCAATGCACCGTCCTGCCCACAAGGTGCCCCAAATCCAGGTTAGAGATTGTGAGAGACGAGATGACGACTGCAGCTCCACTTGCACACGAAGGCACAGCTGCGGCTACACAGCCCCACAGGATGCACAAAGCATTCCGCCCCACACCCAGCCTGCCCCAGAGGCCTCCTCGACTGCCTGAACAAGAGAAGGCGGGGAGTGCGCTCAGACGTGGGAGTCCTGACTGCTCACATCGCTGAACTGTTAGCTCGTACCCTGCTCAGTTTTGAATTACTCCAGGTAGCCGCCTCTGAGCCAAATTCATGGCCTGGTTCTCGGCTCTCTTTTGTTTAGCCTTTATAGCTGTCCCTATCAGTCTGGACATAGATACACACACCAGCCCAGGAGACAGGATGGTTCCCAAATACAAGAGCACGGATGTGGACACACACACACACACACACCCCCCACACACACACACCCCCCCACCCTCCACAACCACGCGAGCTGGAAACCGCAGTCGAACCTGTCATGGTTTTGGACAGTGAGGGGAGGTCCCTGCAATGGTGTGATGGGAAGAGGATGAGGGTAGGTACCCTGGCCTTATACTCACGGGCATTGTCTGGCTGCCATGGAGTGCGTGGATTGCTGCCTGAGCCTCTGTGTGAGATGAGAACTTTACAAAAGCACAGCCTGGAAAGGGACAGAAAGAGCACAGGAGATTGCAGTGACAGGACTGCCGTGAAAGGGTCCCCTGCAACATCACGCAAGGGACAGTATCTGGAACTCGGGCAGGGCAAAGGAAAGCCACCCCAAGAAAGCAGGGAACAAAAAGGATGACTCATCCCAAGTCCTCTATCCTGGAAAACACAGGAAGGGTCTCGAATCGTTACTTCGATGCTATACTCTATAGACGATGTCACCATCTTCACCCTTGCCCCCGATTACCACTTTCCCAAATTCTCTATGCACTCCTAACTGTGGGTACAAACATTTGAAATCGCGGGCCCAGAGGCTCACCAGCGATCCCCGTAGCTCAGCCACTCATCGTGCTCTGCTCCCTCTCCTTTCACCTTGGTCTCTTGCCCATCTTCCCCATCTTCCCCAGGCTTTCCTTGCAGCTTCTTCCTGCCCTGCCCGTGATACGGGTTCCCCTAAAGATGGGCAGGGGAGTAACGCCCCGGTGGAAAGGAGACCCAGGCGGTGAGGTAGGTAAGCGCTACCTGAAGAGGAGGGAGAAGGGGCACAACACACAGAGGGGTTCACACCTTTGCTGTTACCATCAGGTCCGCGGAGCACTGTACATTCATCAATGACCCCAAATGGTTCAAAGAGTCGGAGCACGTCATCCTCAGACTGCTGCTTATTTAACATGCCCACAAAGAGCTTCCTGTCCCCTAGGGGCAAACACAGAAACATCAACCTTCTATGAGGCTTACAGTCCAAAGCAGGAGGATAGGGACACTTAAGCACAGAACAGCCTAGGTGCTGAAAACATGCCTGGCATGGAAATGGTTTGCTGAAATGCTTCCAGAGGTGAGTATGCAGGGTCCTCCCAAGCTCCTCACACCTGCAAAGGTTTCTGTGGCTTCCCCTGTCCTACCTCCCCCAAAGGAAAACAAAAGATTAATAATTTCCTTCTATTCATTCATTAGCCTTTCCTTTGAATGATCCGACAAAAATGGTAATAAGAAAAACTGCCCGGGCAATTATACCCTTATGGAACAATATGTGAAGTTCAAGAGGTCCCTTAGGAAATACAGGAGGCCAAGCCAGGCAGGGTGAATAAATTCCTGGACCCCTGGCTTCTGTTTCCATTCCCTTCTCTCCAAGATGACTGTTTCCACAGCTGCTATGTAACCAAGCATCTCAGCTTCAATTTGCCTCTCCCTACCCCAGTCTAACCAGTACGTCTACCGAGCTGTCCTCTAAGGCCTGGAAATAAACCCTTGGCATCCTGGGTCCCAGTTTGCCTCACCACAGGCCCAGCGAAATGCGAGACAGTTGGGTGAGGGCCAACCAACAGCTCCGTGGCCCCCACTCCCCCCTCTCCAAGGGCATTTCGTACCCATGTCACGCTGGCAGAGGGCCGGAAGGCTGGCCAACGCATCCAGGACTTTGAGCTCAGGGTCCTTCTGGGATCCTCCATCAGAAGGGAGAAGGGGTTTGTTGTGATGGTCAAGTGCGGAGGTGGGAAAAAAGGTGCATGGGGCTTTCTCCCCCTCTGTACCCCCATCAGAACACCCAGGGGCCCATCACACAGCCTGATGCCATCCCATCCAGCACAAACATCGAGCAGTGGTTGGGGCAACGTCCTCCACAGATTGCTCCGAACAGCTATTAAAACAGCACAACATGAAAATCCCAGCCTAAACGCCAGCCCAACCTCCATTTTTGCAAGGAGATGGTTGTGCCAACTGCAGAGTTAACCTTCCCCCGCTGCCCCAAACGTGCATGGGGAGACATGACCCATAGGAGCAAACGTGTCAGAATATGGCTTGGGAGGAGCAGAGGATCCCTTATTGTTAGCGACAGGGTCAGAGGACCCGGCTTCAAACAAAAGCAATGTAATGTGACGCACGTCAGGGAAAATAGCAAGGAAGCTGCTATCTGTTTGAGGGTGCAGTGACCTGAAAAACAACAGGTCTCGGAGCTACAGCAGCAGAGCGGGCTGCAGGGGTGGTGGTGTGTATGTACGGCAGGGATGGATGACACATTACACATTCACGCTGCCGGCAAAGCCTCCCCCCAGCCCCTTCCTTGCTCCCCTTGGCTCAGAGGATGGTTCCCACCCGGACAAGTGAGCAAGCTGCCCGCCCCCCCTCCCCCGGCTGCTCTGCCGCATACAGACACACTTGGGAGCACATGCAGGAGGTATCTACACGTGCCAACGCTCCCTCGCAGGAAAGCAGGCGCGCGCGCACACACGACGTTAACGGACAAGCACGCAGGCTCATGCATGCACGGGAACATGCTTGCACATTGACCCAGCCCCAGCAGGTGCCTTCCCAAACCAATGTCCTCGGTGAGCGAGAAGGGACGGCAGGGAGATGCAGTCTTCCACCATGCAGGCGCCACAGGGAGCTGCTCTGCGCGGCTGCACCGCCCCACGGAGCCCAAGCACAAGCTGGCGCAGGCACCGCTCCCCACCGGGCACCAGACGTACATGCAACACAGATGCCACTTCAATCCACCACAGATAAAAGGGTTAAAAGTGCTGCATCTAAGGCTCTTACCCAGTCCCAAACAGATACTCCTGATTTATATCACTGGAAGTGGCTGAAATACATGGCCTTGTGTATTTTTTAATGGCCAAATTTCCCAGCTTCCCCATTTTCACGATTCCCTGGATAACTAAACCTGGGGGAATTTCATCCCCTTCCATTTTCCTTGCGATTCTTGCTACATTGCTCCCTGCACCCACAGGACAATGGTTGCATTTTGGAGGCACTATTTCAGCTGAAATTATTCCATCCAAAATTTAGTGCTCTGGCAACGCCCGACAATCCCCGGCCAAGGCACAGGAGCTCATAAAGCGGGTGCTGCACAGCTGCTGCCTTAGCAATGAGACGGGATCTGCCCCTACCCAAGGGCCAGCTCAGAAATCCCGCTGGGGGAAGCAGCCGAAAAATAGCACATAGAGAAGGTGAAAAATCCGACTGGAAAAAAAAACGGGACTGGTCAGGAACATATTTTTTGGGAGGTTGGAGAGGAGAATGGAAGCTAAAGGAGCAGTAGCTCTGTGCTCCCATTACCATGACCTGGTGCCGTGTGCGATCCCAGTTTGGCTACGGGAGGGGACACGAGCTCTGCAGTGTCCCCCCTGCCTCTACCCTGAATCTATATTGCAGCTGCAGCCAGGCCTTATTTCAGATCCGTGCCCCACGCTGCCGCCTTTGGATTGCAAACACGGCCGGAGTTCCTCAAAAAACCCATCAGCAAAGGGGAGGAACACACTGGGAAATATTCGCGCTGACTTCAGATGGCGTAAAATAAGCCTCTGTTCTTTGAACTAACAGGCAAATGATTGTGGACTAAGACTTAACAGCCAGAAATGCATTCGATGGTCTTACCTCGCTCTTTAGGAAGCCCTGGCTGGCTGTTTGGGTCAGGGTGGCAGAGGGGTGTCAAGAGGGGGAAGCCAGTTATATTAGAAATTTAAAAAGTTGGAACTCTAGGTGGGGGGAACATAGAGCTTCACGGACGTAATCTTACTTTTGTAACGTTGGCCTTTTGCTTCTGGATCTGATTTTGTGGAAAGTGGGGTTTTTGCAGAAGGATAGTGGATAACCCGTGGAGATACCAGCGGATAACCAGTCAGGTAAGTGGTTCCAGTTTTGGCTGATGACTAATTCGGTGCAGAGACCTGACGGCTACCACCGCCACCCAAAGCTTAAACCTCCGCCAAGCAACAGCGTAATGGATGCAAGAGGCCACGACTTTGCAACAGAGGCACTGACCGAAAAGGAACCTTGTCCACTTACAATCAAATCAACATTAAACTGTGAGTTAACTAGTTGTCTTCTCCTTCAGAGGGTCTTGAAATTTCCCGGATAATTCATGTGGTTTCATCCTCGTACCTTTTCTGTTGGATCAAAACTATTTTTCTTTACCCTGGGCTTTGGGAAAGGTCCGTTGAAACGGCGGATGCCAGTCTCCGTTCTTGCGGTTTTACTGCCAGTCTTCTGCTGTCTGGCAGGGCTCAGTGACGGAACGTTTTGGAAGTCCGGTGTTTATGTGGGAATTTCAGCTTTTCTTTTTCGAGTTTGGAAGAAAAAAAAAAGCCAGCCTCTCAAATAGTGGTGTTCCCCCCCTAATGACCAAGCTGCCTCATCTCTCCACAACCGGGCCAAACCCCTGCCAGCCCTTTCACCTGATGTCTGCTGTCACCGCTCTTAAAGCGGTCGATCCCAAATCAGCTGGCATCCTCATGCCACTGCCGTGGCTCGCTGGCTCCTTCGGCTCCCCAGCAGGGATTCCTGCAGCGCTGGAAGATCTTCTCTCCCCCACTTGGACCAGCACACCCTCCTCCTGCCGTTTTCCCTTCGCTTTCTCTCCAGCTCTTGTTTTTCACCCTCTGATTGGCAATTTCCCATGCCGTCCAGCAACCAGGAAAATTGTCTCTGATCTCCGACTGTTGAGTTCCTATGGAAACATGCTCCGGGCACAGTCAGTCACCCAGGCAGCGGGAGGAGGGCCAGTGCAGAGCAGGTTGCTGATGAAGATACCATGGGAACAAAGGAGGGGTTAAGGCTGAATGCTTTGGCCACGAGAGAGAGAGGAGAGCACACAAGCACTGGACACTGCTCCCCTTTAAACCCGGTGGATTTAGGTCATCTGGCCAGCAGCTGTCAGCACCAAGGATCAGGGAGAGGGAGGAAGCCTGCGCAAGCAGTTGGCTGTGGATGGGACAAAGCAAATCTCCTCGGGGATGCAGAGAGGTTCCTCGTCTCTAAGGCAGCGCTAATGGGCTCGGGCTAGCTGTCCTATCGCATCAGTGCAGCAGAGTGCTCCGGGTCTTGCAAGAAGCACAGACAAGCTCCTCTGCCCCCTCACTCCATCTCCTCCTGGCACCCCCCCTGCCCCGGCTCACGTCAGAGGCGTAAGGAAAAGGAGGAAAGAGCTGACAAAGCCTGTGCCAGAATCACAGGTCCCCCTCTGAACTAATGCAGGCGGCATCTGTTTACTGGTGAATTCCTTCTGCAGGATGCAGTAACACCGAGCATCCAGACATCCCCGTATAGCTCCTGAGGGGCTTGGCCAAAAATTAGCATCTCTTAAACCAGGAGACAAATTCTGGTGCTCTAACTTCATGTACTTAATTCAGGGTGCTTGATTTGAGAGTTGTCAGTCCCTAGAGAGGATAAAAGAGGTTCCCTTCAATGATAATCCAGAGCAGAGCCTCACTGATGCATGAAACCGTTCCCTTGATAAATTCCTAGTCCAAGCTGTTTTGTCCTGCCCCAAATCTTTCTTTTAGCTCCTGCCAGTGTGGGGCTACTGCTATAGGGAATGGCTCTTCCCGTATCCACAAACTGGCTCATCCACTTCCCTGACAAGTGGAGCATCACGACAGAAACCTTTGGAAAGAACCACCTGATTCAGACAAATATAGGGTGCTGTCTTGGTGCCTCAGGCAAAATTCCAGTTTGGCATGGATCCTGCGGGAGCTCCTCGTTTCTGAGCTCTGCCATGAAGCTGGAAGGAAGCAAGGCCCATGGGCTGGAGGGAAGAAGGTGCTCGGACTCCAAAGGCTGCTTTTCTCCACGACCTTCTCCGCGGGAAGCAGAGCTGATCCCCCGATGTTTGCAGTCATTAGATATTGTGCCACTTTTCATAAACTTAAGAGATTTCAAAGTCCAGTGCCTTGACCAGAAGCTTGCCTCCAAATCAACCTCCTGTTTTTCAACCTGTTGGCCTATTTCAGCTCAATTTGACAGAGGAGCTGAGGCATCAAGTCCCAACACATTTTGTGATACTAGGTGGCTGTGTACAGAACAGAATCCCTAGAAGTGCCCCACTGGCAAAAGAAAGGCTGCAGAAATGACCTCAGCCTAGTATTAGACACCAGAGATTCCAGAGTCGCACTCATCAAAGAGACACAAACTGTTCAGAAAACAAAGCTGCAGCGGACGCTCTGTTCGCAGCCTGAATTGTCTCTTTGGTCTGTTTTTACGGCCGTTGCGTGAGGGCTTAATGCAGGAGGAACATCAGCTGTGCACGGGTGGTACTGCTGAAGGTAAACGTGTGCATGTACCAGGACAGGTTGGGGGTGACCCGCTGGAGAGCAGCTCTGTGGAAAGAGACCTGGGAGTCCTGGGGGACAACAGGGTGACCATGAGACAGCAATGTGCCCTCGTGGCCAAGAGGGCCAATGGCATCCTGGGGGGCATCAAGAAGAGCGCGGCCAGCAGGTGGAGGGAGGTCATCCTCCCCCTCTGCTCTGCCCTGGGGGCGCCGCATCTGGAGCGTTGGGTCCAGTTCTGGGCTCCCCGGTTCCAGAAGGACAGGGAACTGCTGGAGAGGGGACAGCAAAGGGCTGCCAAGATGCTGAGGGCACTGGAACACCTCTCTGATGAGGAAAGGCTGAGGGATTTGGGGCTCTTCAGGCTGGAAAAAAGATGCCTGAGGGGGGATCTTATCAACGCTGATAAATACTGAAAGGGGGGGTGTCAGGAGGATGGGGCCAGGCTCTTCTCAGTGGTGCCCGGGGACAGGACAAGGGGTAACGGGCACAAACTTGCCCATGGGAAGTTCCATCTCAAGACGAGGAGGAACTTTGCTGTGCGGGTGGCAGAGCCCTGGCACAGGCTGCCCAGAGAGGTGGGGGAGTCTCCGTCTCTGGAGACATTCCAACCCCGCCTGGACGCGTTCCTGTGCCACCTGCTGTGGGTGACCCTGCTGTGGCCGGGGGTTGGAGGAGATGATCTCCAGAGGTCCCTTCCAACCCCGACATTCTGTGAGTCTGTGATGTGCGATGAATGCGTGTGTCAAGCAGACACATGCATGTGTTTGCAAAGCCACGCACGCAGGGGTATGTCTGTAAGCGCATCTGCCCGTGTCTCCGTGCTGGCTGGGAGGGTTGCTACGCAGCCATGTCTTACAGCCGGAGGGTGCACGGGATCTGCCATGGCGTACACGTAACGGTTTTGTGATGTTGAGTTACTGCTACGAGTGGCAAATGCTTTCCTGGTCTCCTACGCTTTTTTTTTTTTTTAAAAAAAAAAGACTCGTTAGGAATAACCTCAGATACAATTACACGATTTCTGAATTAATTAGAAATCTGGGGTGTAAATTTTTTAAATCAATGTGGTGGGGGAAGGACTGACCACCTAATGGTCGTACGTAGAGGCAATATGAGGTGTCAGTGAGCAGCCAGCTTCCTCTATCCACTGCCCGCACCTCTAAAGGACAGCTCATCCACTCCTAATATCGGTGTCAAGAGTGAGAGAGTGGCATCACCCTGAAGGCACTGGTCTCTTTTTACTGTCTATAATACAGACAAGCACCTTAAATTCAAGCCTGAACCCAGGGGCTGAAGTAAGGCGAGATGAATCCAGTCCTACGTGGTTTAGGCATGCTAGTTTCTTTGGAGGCTTAAGCCACAGTTCTTTTCAAAAGGAGCATGTCTACAGGCGGCATGTCTGGGATTCCCAGTATAGCTCAAGGGAATAAAAATGCCCAGACTTCAGTAAAAGTCAGGTGTCTCATCCCTCAAGCAAACAACGAAAAGTCACGGATTCTATTTGGAAAAAATGATCTGACTTAAACCAATAAAGCTTTTTTTTTTTTTAAAGGAGGATCACACATTCACATAAAATATTATAAAATATATCTCATGTCCCTGTCAGTGCAATAATTGAAAGTCACTACAAACTGCTTGGAAGTGACCCCTTAAAACTTAAAACAAAAGCCTTCCAAATCTAAACACAGCATGCAGGATACGCTGCCCTAAGGACAAACAGTCTCACACAAATTCTTCCCTCCCCACTACTAAACTGCTTTCAGAGGCAACACCAACAGCACAAGGCATGGAGAGGCAGATGCAGGAATGGAGAGAAGAGGAAAAGAAATGTATTGCTAAGACAAGGAAAAGCAGCAAAACACGTTCATAAATTTGGAAAGGGCTGGAGTTGCAAACCTCCACCTGGAGGAGGCATCGGAGCTGCTGTAAGCTATTACATTAAGAGAGATTCTCCTGTTCCCAGTCTTCCAGCTGTGAACTACTCAGTATGTGTTGCTTTAACCAAGCTGGTCCCCTGCAGGCTAACAGCACCTCCATCTCAGGCCTAACTCAGGATCCTTTCCCTTCAGGCGCTATTTCCCCATCACACGCTGTTTTCTGCAACAGCACTTGGGCCCTGACAGTGTGATGGGGGCTGCTGCAGGACCGGGAGTGGAGAGGCCGATACAGTCCAACAGCGACGGGGAGGCAGAGGAGGGAGCTGCAGACAGGAGAATCGGCTGCGGAGCCGTGAGCTGAACAGGTTAAAAAGCCAGTACTGCTGCAGGGATCTGGCTTTTATTGGGCTGATCGGGTATAAGACCGAAGAAACCTTTTCCCAACTGCTTACGCTCTCCAGGGCCCCTGGTGCCGTCGACCAAAGTGCGTGCCTGCTTCAGTAGCCTCCTGGGGCAGACACTGTCAGGCGAGGAGTACCCTCAAAGGGCTGGGAGAGTGGAGTGGGCACATTATTAATCACCCTTAGGACTTGGGGTGCTCTCAGCTGCTTGCTGTGCCAAGCCGAAGGCTCCCCAACCTGTCCCTAGACTCTCCCCCTGCCCCCCCAAATCCCTGCCACACACAGACAGCCCCTCACAGACTGCGGGGAGAGGAAGGCCAGGTCAGGACCCTGCCTCTTTTCTTGGTCCCCCTCACAAGCACACAGCCGCCAAAGGAGAAACAAGGAGAGATGACAACTACCTCCACGGCTCTCGCTGTCTGCGGGTTTCACTTGAATCGGGCGCGCCATCTGCAATGAGAGAGAAATGCAGAGGGTTAGAGCTTGGCCCATCTGCCTGGCACATGGTGCTAATGGCAGTGGCACCAGAGTGCCCCTTTCTGCCTGCTGCGCAGAAGGGAACCAAGACATCGTGATGGCAACCAAAACCCCTGGAGAAGGGACCACACGGATTTTGGACTCCTCAAAAGGAAACCTGGCACTTTTCCCTGCTCAGTTGCTTGCCTGCAGGGAAGAGCTCTCCTGGAAAGGCCCACCATGCATAAGCCTGTGCCTCCTCAGACACAGCAAGTGGCAAAGAAAGGGCTCCAAGGAAGCAGCTCATCACCATGAGACCGGAGCCCGGACAGTGGTCAGGGTGGCCTAAGGTGAGGCTGCCTGGAAGCTCTTCCTGCGCCTGCCCCGACTCAGCGCAGGCATGGTCACCTCACCTAATAGAGTCGCTTACTTTCCTCGCAGGAGGGACGAAAGGCTGCCTCTGAACTTGGCTAGGAGCCGTACAGCAAGCAGGCACGTTACCTTTCCCCTTCCCCAGCCCCTCACGCAGTCAGAGCTCCGTGCACCAGAGCGGCTCTAAAGAAAGAGCAGCGCTGCTCTCCAGCAACATCTCCTGTCCACAAGGGGAATGCTCAGGTTCCAAGTGACAAAACTCCACTCGCTTGGTTGCGAAGAGCTGGTTACCTCTCTCGCACCCATTAGTGTCATCAGCAATAATCCAACCACAAGCAACAAGCCCGAGAGGTGGCTTCGCTCACGTGATACGGGGACTCTCCAGCACTTCTACCCAGGAGTAGCTGCATTAAGTAACCCACAGCTTTAACTGTCTGATTTGCAAAGCAGGGCAAAACTCTCATCTGCTGGAAGCTATGCGTGTCCTACGCTGCCCAGAAGCCAACAAGCTGCAGCCTTCTTCCCAGGATCTAACTGAGCCAGAATCTCCTCCGAGGAACGGTGGACAAGACAGATTCCCACACTCACAGCACATCTCGCTCCACGTCTCTCAGCATCATCCACAGAGGCTGACAGCGGCTTGAGTCGCTGACGTTCATAATAAAAAACAATCACAATACCACAGGTAAGACCCGCGCACATGTTGCAGGTCCAGATACCATCTGCCCCCTCTCTTAGGAAACGCCCTCAGGAAGAACAGCAACAACAACAAAACAGAAAAAGAAATCAAGCCATAAAAGTCACCAGCTGCAACGTGTTTAGAAGCCAGCACGCAAAATGTGGACTGCAGTCAATCTCCAAGCAGTGGCTGAGCCAGACTGGACAGAAACCAGAGGTAGAGCCCACGTTCACAACAGCTGGAGGGAACCCGTGAAATAACTTTGCGGTTTACGGGACAGAGATGCCAACCAGAAGGTGATGGGCTGCCGTGGCATGGCACGTCGCCGCTGACGCCTGACCGCTGGGCACAGGAGAGCGCTTCTGGGCAGCTGGGAGCTGTGAGCTGGCTGCCACTGCCTGGTGGATCTCAGGCAGGATGAGCAGAAGCTGGGACCAGCCCCAAGCAACACCATCCCTGCCTCCAGGAGTGACACGGGGCTGCTTGGCAAAGCCAAAGACTGGCTGGCAGCTCCCCAAAGGAAGGCCAAGCTGCTGCCATGCTGCACCTCGGAGGCAGCAATGCCAACTCCAGGTCCATCTCCCAGGACTTGCTGTGTCATCTGGGGGAGAGGGAAAGGATGAAGGTCCCTTTCCCACTCCCAATCAACTGCATAGATTTGCAGAGCTCCTAGCATCCCGCTGTGCTGCCACGTGGCCCTGGCATGTGCAGCACTGGCACTTGCCAGCCTCTGGGCTGCTGCTCCCCCAGGAGCTGCCAAGGACCAGGCGTCTCTTTCTGCCCATGAGCTGAGTGGGACGTGGGGCAGGGCTTCAGAAGGATGTGGTCAGACATTGCTCCAGAAAGCCTCAGATTTCCTCGCTGAGAGGCAGCGGGCTCCTATCGCTGCTCCCAGCCTCTGGCAATCCGCCTGTGCCAGCCGAGGCTGGGGGTGTTTCGGCAGCAGGCCGGGTGGGAGAGGGCGGGCAGCCCAGATGTGCGCTCGCACGAGAGGGCTCAGTGCAGAGCCAAGAGCGGCAGCTGGTCACCTCACTCCCCACTGCTCCCACAGCACCGAGAAATAGCTTTGTTTCTAACCAGGATGCAAAACCAGGATTAAGCTAAACAGATGGGAGGGAGATGGAGGGACAGACTCGGATCTCAGCTTCTGAGAGAAGCAAATCCATTTGGGGGAAGGGCGGGAGGGAGGGAGGGAAGGATGCCATGGAAGCCAAGAGCATCACAGGCCCACGTGAGCCCAGACCCACCCAGGGATGCTGGGGCTGAGCGCTTGGGGCAAGGAAAGGAAAGGATGGGGGGAGGCGGGGGGGGGGTTAAGTACCTGAGGACATCTCCCTGTCCCCTCCCCCAACAGGGCTGTCACTCCGGCTCCCAGCACCTAGGGTAAAGGAGGTGTTGTCATGGAAACGGTTATTCACCACATGGAACCTGACATTTGTGGTTGCCATGGAAACCAGCTCTTGGGGGCATTCCCTCTGCTTTGCACAAAAGAGACATTTGGATACGATCTCTGGGGAGGGGGCCCCCTCTCCCCATCTGTCCAGCCCTTTCCTTCCCCCCCATCCCAGGGACCGCTACGCAGCCGAGGGTGCGCTGCGGGGCCGGTCCCCGGCAGGACGAGCCATGGCTGGCCCTACCGACCCTGCCCGCCACGGGGGAGCGCGCCCCACAGGGTCCCACACCCACGGCGCGGTGACGGGCCCCCAGCAGGGCCGTGGCACGATGCCCGCGAGACAGCGCTGGCGGCAGAGGTGCCAGCGCCGATGCCAGCACAGTGACGTGGGTTAGCACTGGTGCGAGTCTGGAGGTGCAAGCACTGGCGCAAGAGGACACGGGGCTGCCCAGGATGAGACCAAGCAAGCGGGCTGCCCTGCACCCCACAGCCGCCGCCACGGCTTCTCTCTTGCCCACTTGACACAGCGCCTTGGCGAGGCACAGAAAGACTCCCCCCCTCTGCCAATGTCACACCAAGCCCTCGGTCAAGGGATGCCCATTTCCAGAGTGACTTTAAGAGCCACCCACCGAACTGAGGTCCGGTCTCTGGGCTGGTCTTCATCTGCTCTGAGAGATGTGGGTAAAGAGGAGAAAACAAGATACAAGAAATCTGTCCAGATGCAGAGGCTTGGAGAAGAGCAGGATCCTCTGCCTGCTGCTTCCCGAAATGGGAGGTGTCCCAGCTGAGGCGGAGGCAGGCATGGTCCTCCTTGCGGAGAACTGGACACCCAGAGGCTTCCACAAACAGGACTACACCACTTCAATCCTCCTAAGTCCCATGTTGCTGTTAAAGATGAACAAAATACCGAAGGCCTCTCAAGCAGAGGTGTGAGCCGACAAATGCAAAGAGAGTCCACAGTTGCTTTCGCTCAACAACATAGGTCGCAAGGCCTTGAGAAGTGACCCTGAGGGGTCCTAAATTTCGTATACAGGCTTCAGACAAAGAGCTCTGTCCCCTACAGGAACTCAACACACAGAGAGGATGGTCAAGCTTCACCCCTTCCAACTGAGGGAGAAAGAGAGCAACAGGACAGCAGGGAGGACACGCTTCTGGCTTGCCCAGTGAAGTCTGGAAGTACAAATTCTTCCGGCCTCCAGGCATCATCTCAGGCTGTACAGTAATCAGAGAACACACCGTAGTCTAAGAAAGCCATATCTGGAGATGCCCAGCTGGGCACAGAATCCAAGAGAGTCAGGATGTGCCTGCCATAAATTCCAAGCGCCCAGTAGAGGCACGTGCAGACATCCATCCCTTTATCACCCCAGAACGCAAACGTGTGAACACACATGTGACGCAGACAACTTGAGCAAATGATTTGTGAGCCTGTGCCTGCCTCACTAGCTGAGCTTTATTTCCCTCATTAAATTATTCAGCTAAGCATTATTATTTTTCATTCCTGAAGAATATCGTATCAACACTTAGCGCATGCTGTCAGGCCACCACGGGACAAATGTCTCTGAGTCCCTCCCCACCCAGTCCTTACTACCCGCTGCTAATCACAGACGAAGAGCCGTCAGCTCCATGACCCACCGGATTCCCGAAGCCTCCTGGAGCCACACGGAGCAATGGACACCGGACGGCTAATGCATAGGAGGGGGCAAAACTCCCGCTGCCTCCCGACTGGATGTACACCTCCCTTTTCCAAACACAGCCACGCTTACCCTCCAGAGCCCACAGCGCTCTCTGATGATGTTTGTTTGCATTGCTGTCCTTCTCCCAAGTCCACAGCCTTTGTTAGTCGTCTTTGGGGTTACTGGTAGGAAGCAACTGGCCAGCCCGATGGGGGCACGAAGCCACGCTGACCATCCAAGCGTTACATGCTACACAGCAGAGCAGGCACGTTTCCTGCATCACCCTCAGGGAGCAGCGAGGAGATACCCGGTGGCAGGAGAGCCACTGCAGCCCAGGGGAGCCCAGAGGTTTCTCGGGAAGAGGCAGGGTGAGAGGCCTCGCTGGCGAGTGTTGAGATTACATCCCACCCCCAGCATCTGGTCAGCATAGAGAAACAGGGAACTGTGCTCTGCTTGGGCTTCCTCCCTTCTTCCAAGGAAACGCTCCCTGACCATTGAAGCCCGCTTGGGATCAAGGATCTAAAGAAAATTCCTGGCCCTACTAAAAACCAGAAGCAGCTTTGCTATTGGTTTCACCAAGGCCAAAATGCACCATTTCTTTTCACCACACCCCCAATAAAACCCTTCTGGAGGTGAACTAGCTCCCCACGTTGACACCGATGCCCAGCGTGAGCTGCCGTCTCAGCGATGCGGTAGCCATGTTCTCCAAGGACGAGTGGTGACCCCTAGCTCTGGCTTCCTTAGCTTTCAAACTGCAAAAGCTGGATAGACGGAGAAAAGCCCCCTGGGACAGCAGGGCAAGCCTCTCTATTAATTAGGAGTAAGTGATGTAAAATAGCCCCTCAGGTGCAATGCAGGGGAACCTCATAGCGTTAAGTGGGTCAGCGGCAGACAGCACGAAACACACAATGCAGGCTGGCTCCTCTGGGACATCAGGAACCGAAAGGCATCCAAGGCCATTGGCAGAATTAGGTCCTGGGCTCTCAGGCTTTGCAAATTGTGGGCTGGTCTTCTTCTGGCCAGTTAAAAATACCCTGCCTGAATGATCACAACCGCTTCTAGCTGCGCAGAGCACATAAATCTAAATGCTGATTTTCTAATTTGGATTCTGCTTCTTGACGGGAATGCAAGCAGTAACAGATTGGTGCCAGTCTCAGTGCTCGAGTCTCCTGCTTGCACCTTTCCACTGACGTCTCAGCGCACCTCGGTCCTATCCAGAAGAACCATCCATCCCTGAGGACGGGGAGTTGTCTCACACAGAAACACGAGCGACATTAGCACCAAGCACCATTCCAGCACAGCTCTAAAGGCCGCTTATGTGAATTCACCCCATCCAATCCCATTATGAAGGAGGCAAGGATAATTATGAGTACTGTGTTCCAGGTGAGTGAATCAAGGCACGCGATGATGAAGGTCATGCGGGAAGTCTGGGGCAGAAGCAGGATGTAAAGTCCAGAGTCCAAACCACACAGCTCCTGCCTTCACGGCTAAGGCCGTCTCTTTCTGCATGAGCAAGGAAGATTGTTGGATGACTTCACCCAACTGCTTTGTGTCACCAAGAAGAGGACTCATAAGTTCCAACTCCTCTCACAAGTTTCTTTGGAAGGTTGTCATGATTTCAGCTGGGATGGGGTTGACTTTCTTGCTAGCAGCTTGCGTTAAGTGCTATGGTTTGGATTTGGGATGAAGAGAGTGTTGGTAAAACACTGATGTTTTTCGTTGTTGCTAAGCAGTCAAGGCCACCTCTGCTCCTCATACCACCCCACCAGGCTGGGGGCACCGCTGCACCAGAAGCTGGGAGGGGACACAGCCAGGACAGCTGACCCGGACTGACCCAAGGGACATTCCATGCCATATGACATCATGCTCAGTATATAAATCTAGGAAGCGGCGGGGGGGATGTTCGGAGCGATGGCGTTTGTCTTCCCAAGTAACCGTTACGTATAATGGAGCCCTCCTTTCCTGGAGATGGCTGAACACCCGCCTGCCGACGGGGAGCAGGGAATGAATTCCTTGTTTTGCTTTGCTGGCGTGTGCAGCTTTTGCTCTACCCATTAAACCGTCTTTATCTCAACCCACGTGTTTTTTCTCACTTTTACTCTTCCAATTCTCTCCCCCATCACAACTGGGGGGAGTGAGAGAGCAGCTGTGTGGTCCTAGTCGCTGTCTGGGGTTAAACCATCACAGAGGTATTTTCCCTGCCCCCAGCACAGAAGGCAAATCAGGCAGAGCAGGGAAGTTACCCGCCATTCTCCACCGAAGCCGAGTGCACGCAGGAATCAGCAAGCAGGCATCCGAGCAGCGTGTGGGCCACAACAGGCACGGACTGACTGCTTTGCCTCTCCGATGCTCTGCTGCTCTGTGTTCCTCCTCCCTTAACGCAGTCAGACATCCTTGTCCCCACTGTAGCTAGCGCTGCTCTGGGAGGAAGGCAAGCAACTTACCGCCATGACTCAGAAAGCCTTTGGATCTCCCTGGTATCTCTCTGGAAGTGACAGCACCATTACTGTGCATTAACATCAGACAACCAGCAGGGAGGCCCGCCCAGCGCAGCAATTACAGCCCCTGTCATGTACCTGACTGTTTGGCGGACACGTTTAAGTGCGGTCTCTCAGGACTCCATGGTCAGTCTCTCCTCACGGGGCTCCTCCCTTGATGTTTCAGTGCACCACAGGGCACTGCATCAAGGCGGACATTAGATGATCTTCCCTGTTGGTCTGATCTCTTCTTGTCACTTGTGATTAGTGCCACTGAAGGTCAAAGGAGCTTTTAGGTGAGAAGAGGAAAGCGCCAACTTTCTCAAATCCTTTTCTACAGGTGCTAGAACAACAAGTTTTCCCCAGAGGCCACACGAAGAAAAATCCCTGGGCCAAATTCATGTAAGTACCTTTCTGGTTTCAAGGGGGCTTTTCAGCAGTGCAAAGAGCAGTAGTATTTGGTCCCAAACTTCTTCCTGCTCCTCCCCATTCTTGCAAGATAGGGCTGCAGGAACCGAACGCACCCTAAAAGCTCCTCTAGTAAGTTCTTCAAGACCACAAGAGACCATTCTGGCCACCAGAAAGCCACAGGCCTGAGGACCCAGGCACAGCTTGGTGCTCAAGGCCCATGGTCCTGCGTCAGGCGCCAGTTTTTGCTTCAGCAGAGACAGGGTCTGCCATCCTTGGCTTGCCCAAGGAGCCCTTAATCACGGGAGCCACTGCCAGCTCCTGTGCTCAGCGAGCCTACAAAAAGCAGGAATGAGATGCTCTGAGACGCGTCATGAAGTTAGTCGGAGCAAGTGCAAGAAAGCTGCAGAGGGAAAGGCTGGGAGCACTGCCACATTCATCTGGATTTGATCTTTCTGTCAGGCTGTTTGGAAAAGACATCCAGCACCCATCTTACCCTGTGCCTACTGGTGCATCAGTGACCCTGCTTCACTGGACACCTGGTCCAGTGAACCACAGAATCATGGAATGTGTTGGGTCGGAAGGGACCTCTAAAGGCCATCTAGTCCAGCCCAGCTGCAGTGAGCAGGGACAGCTTGAACTAGATCAGGTTGCTCAGAGCCTCATCCAGCCTGGCCTTGAACGTCTCCAGGGATGGGGCCTCCACCCCCTCCCTGGGCAACCTGGGCCAGTGTCTCCCCACCCTCTGTGTAAAGAACTTCTTCCTCATGTCTGGTCTAAACCTGCCCTGCTCTAGTTTAAACCATTGCCCCTCGTCCTATGGCTCCATGCCCTTGCAAACAGTCCCTCTCCAGCTTTCCTGTAGCCCCCTTCAGGGACTGGAAGGGGCTGGAAGGTCTCCCCGGAGCCTTCTCTTCTCCAGGCTGAAGCCCCCCAGCTCTCTCAGCCTGTCCTCACAGCAGAGGGGCTCCAGCCCTCAGATCATCTTCATGGCCCTCCTCTGGACCCACTCCAACATGTCCATATCCTTCGTGTGCTGAGGGTTCCAGAGCTGGACACAGTGCTCCAGGTGGGGTCTCCGGAGAGCGGAGCAGAGGGGCAGAATCCCCTCTCAGGTGCTTCTCGGTGCGTAAGTGGGAGCCTCCAAGGACCTCAGCAAACTGGCAAAGGGCAGAGCGAGGGGCAGAGGATGCCTGAGCTGACAGAAACGGCCATGTCTGCGGGGAGCCCGCGGGGAGCCTCTCACGGACGCGCTGGAAGATTAACGCGCTGTGGTCGGTCTGTGCCTGACAGCCGGGGGTGCTGGCAGTTCCTCGATGCAGCCATGCCCCACCTCTTCTCCCCCCACGGCAGGTTAATTACAGCAGCTGGGGAGAGAGGTCTCTGCTAATTTAACGTGCTTGGTGGCGGCGGAGGGGGCCAAGCCGACAGCAGCAGGGACCCTCCGCCCCGGCTGCTGCACACAGTTCCCATGGCAACCGTTAACGGTCCAAGCGGTGCAAAACCTCCTGTAATAACGATGCGCCCATGGGAAAATCCACTGAAAATTGGGCCTGAGTCCCAGCGTCACCATAAGAACCCCCCGAGCCACCTCTTCTCTGGGCTGAACAACAAAAGTTATGGCTGATATTAAACTATTTCATTTTAGGAGCGCTCACAGACTGGAAGAAAGGCCCAGAGCGATTGCGGGATCTCCTTGGAGATATCCAAAACTCAGCTGGAGAAGGTCCTCAGCGATCTGATGTACTTCGCCCTGCGCTTTGCATGGGGTTTGACCAGAAACCCTAGAAGCCTCTTCCAACATAAATTATTCTGTGATTCTATATCCAGATTGACAAACAGTTGTGTGTGTGCACACATACCAAATGACCCCGGGGAGATGGGAATGCGGAGTCATGCTCAGGAGCGTGGGTGCCTTTGCAAAGAGGAAGGTCTGTGCGGGGTGGAGCACAGGTCTGTGTGTGTGTGTGTGTGTGTGTGTGTTCAGGAGTGCAGGTGAGCTCACCGGGAAAATGCCAGCTCCGGGAGACAAAAATCCAAGCTCTGTGCTACAAGGAGATGCGAGAGCCCAGTTGGCCAAAGGGCAGTAATTTCGAGGGAGAAAGGGAGGCCCCTCATGCACAGGACAAAGCCTGCCCGTGAGCTTTTGGTCAGCATGTGGGTACGGGTACCGATCTTTAATGTCATTATCCTTCCAATTCCATAGGCAGCAGGAGCCAATATTTGCATTGGCAGCTTGCTCTCCCCCCGCCTCTTCAGGGTATGTATTTCGTGGGGCTGCTGCCTTGCCTCGCTGTTAGTTCTCAGCCCCTTCAGCCAACGCCCCCCCCCAGCACAAGAATTTGCAATTCTCTCTCCACTGAAAGGCACTTCTGTTGCTCCTTGTCCAGGAGCTGCTTTAACCCAGTACCTTCACATCCCAGTGCTGCCATTTCAACGAGACAGCCTTGACGTGCTCTCTGGATCGCGACCTTCCACTGATAACGTTCCATGGCTCTCGCTAATAGGCTGATATTGTCTATCAAGCCTGCAGGATGGACACGGGAAAAACTTCTCCACCCTGCCCTGCCCAACGGTTCAAAATGCAGAAGCCACCTCAAAGATTAACGACCGTGGGAGTCCAGCTCCAGCCCCCAACCAAACATTCAGGCATCCTACTCCACTCCTCAGCACGTCTCCCAGCTTTGCCAGCTGCAATATCCTGTAGTGTTCACACGAAGAAACTTTCAGAAGTACTGGTCCAGGCTGGCTTCACAGCCGCATTTGAGAGAGAGGGGAGGGGAGAACGAGACGCTTTGACCTCTCTACCAAAACCCCTCCAGTCACCTGTGTTCCCTTATACCATCACGGGCTGTGGATCCTGACAGATGGCCCTCTGTGAGCCCTTGCTCCTGGCAGCACAGGAGACAGCCTGCCCACAGGGATGCCCTCTGCTCAAGCTCTGCCGGGTCTCTGCGTTAATCCTTGTGCCCAACCATCTGAGGTAGTGCTGCAGCATCTCGACCCCTGGTGCAATCCCAGAGTCTCTCTCCGCTCTAATGCTGCTGCTCTCTGTAATTTTCCATTCCCGTGTCCCTGCGTTCCCCAGCCGTCGCTGCATCCATGAGTTCTCCCCCTGATGTAGCCACATTTCAGTACCCCCATCACTGCTCTTAAACTGCCCATATTCCAAGCTTGGATCAATACCAATTTCTGCCACTTACTTGCCTACCTTTCAGCAAGCCCTTCTTTGTTCTGCATAGAAATAAAACTGTAACTGTACCTTGCCAGAAGAATTACTTTTTTAAACCTTCCCCCCCCCCTCCGCTTCCTCCCTCTATTCTTCTTCCCCTTCTTCTTCAGGAGCAATTTTATGTAATTTGCAACTGTCTGGCTGCAAATGAAAAGAGACACAAAGCGTTTCTGCGAAATATTGAAAAGCTGGCTGCTTTTCCCTCAAATTTCACTTAGCGAGAGGCTTTAACTTGGTGTGTGATCACTGCGTGTCATTAATAACCTCTCCAATTCCTTTCAGAACTCAGCAAAGTGAAGGCACAATCACGAATCAAAGGCATGGGTTATTGAGATATAATATCGTTTCACCGAGTCAGGGAGGAGCGTGCCAGGGAGCGGGGAGAAGGTGAAACACTGCACTGCTAGGCTGGCTGGCAGCTGAAGAGGACACGAGAAGTAGGAAGAAGCACAAGAGCTTGATTCCCTCTGCTTTTCAGATCCAAACATTTTGCCTCTGTTCAGCCTCCACGGGTTGTGTCTTTCCCCAAGCCCTGTGGATTCAGGCCACAAAGGGAGCTGTTTTCTGTTTTGTTCCTCGGGCAGATCCGTCTCCATCTCTGTTGAGTCCTGGGAGCCCATCAAACTGCTTTATTGGGACTGAGTCGGACTTAATTGTGCAGTTCCTCAGCCTGTCCTCAGGGAGCAAGACTGAGGAACACGAAACAGGACGGGAGTGTGTCAGGCTGGCCGGGGGGTGGCTGCTGGGCAGAGAACTGGCCACGACGCTGGGGCCGTCCACGTGCTGCACGGCACGGGTGGCTGTGAGCAAGGTGCGATGTGCTTCCCGCTTGCCACGTTACTGACCAGGGCGACGGGCAAGTTGGTCTTGCTGCGTGCCAGCCCTGTGGCTGCGCTGAGGTTGACAGGCTGCTGCCCGCGTCTGAGGGCCCCCGCAGCTCAGCGCGTGGAAGCAGATTCCCTGCTCACACAGCCACGAGGCAGGGCATTCTTCCTGCTTACCCCAGCTGACAGCAAGGGCAGAGATACTTGGCATCCTTTCAAGCTCCTTAGCAAGCCTGGGTGATCAGGCACTTCTGCTAATTCACCGAGGAGGCACTTTACCTCTCTGTTCTAGGAAGCTCCATCCATCCTTCCTTCCTTCCTTCCTTCCACAAAGGAAGATTCACGCATTTGTTACTTCCAGACTGCACTGATGGCAATTCATCAGCTCCGAAGGCAACACAGGTGTTTTAGATAATACAATACACAGCTGACGGTCTTCTTGCTTTACACCTTGAACACACTAGCCCTTACAAAAGGGGGTGAAAGCCAAAAATCTGTCTACCTTTGGAAAAAGATGCTAAGCCTTTCTGTCAAAAAATAAGCCTTTTCGAGTTTAAATTCTACTTAGCTACCATACATCCAACAGCCCCTGATTTAAAAAGAAACAAGAATTTTGACCTCCCAAAAGGAGAACTTGCCAGAAATGCCATAAAAGCAAACAGAGAGCATGGCGGGTCCTGTTCACTTACGTGGAAAACCTACAAGATAAATATAAAACCTCAGGAAAGCTACACTGCAGGTATGGCCCTGCAGGAAGAACGTGGTGGCATCCTTAGCTGGGCTGACATCGCTAGCACCAGACCTGGAGGGCCCAAGCCATACCTCTGCGGGCACAGGCCGACCCAGCGACAGACTTGGAAGAGGACCCAGAAGTCCTGCTCCAGCTGCCTGATCACAGCCTAAGGACCTATCGGAAACCGTATCAAAGCATTGTCATAAGTCTGTCCTTACCAAATTCCCCATCTAGACTAAGAAAGCCATTTGTCTCTATTCAGCTTCACGAACCGTGATCAAGCGCTAGGGTCCTCACTGTATTTCTGGTGAGAGGCTCTGCCACAGAGCTCATCGGAAGACGATCTAGATGTGAATGCACAGAGACAAAATTTCATAGCCTTGTTCCCAAAATAGGGAAACAATCAGTTACCTAGCACTCCTGCCTGTGACTCATTTCCAGAATATTCTCTGCGATCAGCTGGGTCAGAGGGATGGGTGATACTACACAGACACAAGCAAACCAGGCTAAGAAAACAGGGCTGAAAGCTTCCTCAGGTCACCCAGCCCACGTCCGTGCCAAGACCAACTCGATGCACCCCAGGATGGAGGTCTTTTCCGTTCTGGCAGTAACCATCTCTAAATGGCCACTAAATATGACCAAAGAGAGAGAATCCTGCCTTCCTGGTCATTGAGGGACTTTCCAAAAGAGAAACCAAATGTGATGAAGTGGTATATTGCCAGCCTGAAAATAGAGAGCTCCAAACGCAGCGCAGCTCATCTTCATCTTAATCCTGAAGCTTAATTACACCACATTGCTCATTAACTGTCTCCAGACAAACATGTTCGAAAGTACTCAGCTAGCACAGACTCCTTACTGTTCCCAAGCAGTTTCTTACACCTCTTTCAACATAAAAAGCCTTTAGATCACCACATCGCAGATAAATCGCTGCTTTAAATACTACTCCATGCAGCACTCTAACCGCCGAGAGCACAGTAGAGAACGCAGCACAACATGCAACAAATTCCCGACGCAGAACTGCAGCAAAACTGAGACTTGAATCCACAGAGCCTCACATGAATAACCTTCCTACAGGTACTAGGGAGACGTGTCTGTCTTCTCCATTGTGTTCCAGCACTGTACCATGACTCATCACAACCGCTCCTCCATCCTTCGACGTGTTCTTACAGCCTGGAAATTCTGCCCTGCACCACCACACACACAACATTACGCTGCTTTAGCTCGAAAGGCTGACCTGTTCCCCACCCCCCCAAAATTCACTCAAACAGCATTTGAGCACCTGCTTACCTCCACTCTTCTCCCCCCCTCCACACCCCCTCTGCTGCCCTGAGATAACCTGAAACAGTCAAGATCCTATGAAGTGGTAAATTAAGTTACGTGCATTTTCCAGCCCTCAAATGCCAACACGGGCCCATGCAAAAAGGGAGCAAAGGTAAACAAATACGGAAAAGGGTATATGCGTGTGTGTGTGTGTGTGTGTGTAGGTCCAGAGTGGGGCCGGGAGAGGTGAGGGAAGCTATTGGCATCTGTATGGGTTAAAGAGGAAATGTTATGGTTAAGGATTCCTAACCCCCCTCTAGAGACCCCTGGTTTACATTCATTATTCTGTTGCCTTGAGCACTCAGGGCCTCCTGTGAGCTTCTGTCTATAAGTACCCAACTCATCCACCTACTCGCCTCCAAATGAATCCTTCCAACGTGCCTGATCAACCCCCTCAGCGCAGCAAGGGAACCGTCCAGTCAAAGCTCCCAAATCACACCAAAAAGGGAACGGCAAGAATTCAGAACTCCCTTCAGCTCACCAGCGGGTCCCAGGGAGGCAGAGGACTTCCCTGTGAGGAGGGACCTATTCCACAGTGCCTGGTCCCCTGTGATCCCTCCTGCACTTTGCTCCCAACACCAGCTGCGGAGCGAGCAGGACCCAGGAACAGACCACAGCTAGTTCAGCAGTCTTGGTCTCATCTATATACGCCATTTCTCTTCCAAACAATGCGATGTGGCAAGTATATTTTTTCCTTCTGAGAAGCCGATCCCACTCTGTCACTGCACTAGAAGTCATTTGGGGTCCCAACAAACTGTCCAGGCAACCTGCAGGGCAATGGCAGACTGGGAGTGGATGGACCACGAAGTTCTGCACATCTGGAGGAAAAGGCACTGGTACCTTCTCTTCTCTCTTGCCAGTTTTCCAGCCCGCCTGCTGTACAGGCTGGGCTACAGACTTCACCCCAAAGCCCACAGCTCCCTAGTGACAGGGACGTAGCTGACAGTGTCATGCCACACCACAGAGACCAAAGAGCAGCACAGAAGTAGGCTTGGCTGGAGTTACGTGGGGCAGCCTTTACGAGGCAGAGAAAAGAGCAGCAGCTCTGTGAAGAGCAGCCCCGTGCTTTGGCTTCCACATCCCTGTTCTAACCCCCAAACCA
Source organism: Larus michahellis (assembly GCF_964199755.1). Classification (NCBI taxonomy): domain Eukaryota; kingdom Metazoa; phylum Chordata; class Aves; order Charadriiformes; family Laridae; genus Larus; species Larus michahellis. The sequence continues at coordinate 3,348,517 of NC_133918.1, forward strand.
AACTCCTCTTTCACAAGCAGAAAAATTAATCTAAGCCACTTCTCACCCTCAGTCCCTCCCCTGACAATCCCCCATTCGCCTGCCCACGGCATGAGCTCCAGGCACAATTCACTGGGACTTACCCCCGGCAAAGTCTTCTGTTCGTGCAGTGCCGTCTGGGCTTTGATGGCAGAGTCTCTGGCGCAGTACGTGAGGAACGCACAACCTGCAGTGGACACAGCAAGCCTCAAGTTAGACACGCAGTTGCAGATGCACATCGACACAGCCTTCCTCTTTGGCAACAGCAGGGAACCGAAGTATAGGAACCACAGATGCCGCCCTGTTCCAGCAGACCCCCATCCCAAGGTTTCTGCTCAGGTACAGAGAAGTGCCCAGGACAGCCCTTGTGCGAGACCTGACTGGGGTAGAGGGGGGGGCAGAAGGGGAGGCTTGCTAATTAAAGGTGCAAACATTACGTAATTTGGATGTGTCGAAGGGAAAAAGACAAAGAAACAACATTAAAGGCCTTGCAGGCCCCATCCAAGATCTGCTGAAGTCATGGAAAAGGGTCCCAATGAATCAACTGGGTTTGAAACGGGTGTTGACCAGGGCAAGAAACAACAAGGTAAACGCAAGGTAATGCCCGTGGAAAAAACAGCCCAAGACACAAGGATCAGAGGAGATGCAAAGACCAGGATTATTGACACACACACACACACACAAAAAAAAAAAAAAAAAAAAAAAAAGGCAAGGAAAGAGGAAAAGCGTCTGAGGTTTTAGGCTCACGTGAAAGCTCCATGATCCACATTTACAGAATCACGGAAAGCTACAGAAGGAGAATCCTGGCTTTCTGTGCCATATATACACCCATACTATGTGCAGGAACGCACATAAATATACATATGCATGGCAAGGGAAACACAGAGAACAGCAAAGCATAACGCATTCTGCAAGGGCCAACTTAAGAAGCGAGATGAAAAGCACATGGAAAAGGCCAGATCCCGACATTCTTAGTCAAGATTTGACTCAACATCTTAGCCTAACAGTGGAGCCAAGAGAGGAGGGGAGGAATTTTAGCCCCTCCAGGAAGAAGCGGGATCGTCCTTGGGTGCTCCGATGTTAAGAATAATCAAATGAAACTGAGCAAAGGAAACAATTTGTCTGGTTATCAAGAAACATTTCCTAGCAGAGGGAGATTTATTAGACTGTGGAATGTTGTCCCCAGGGAAGTGCCTGGAGCTCCGTCACTTGTGTTGTTTCAGATGAGGATGGGCAAAGCACTGGAGAAGAGATTCAAACGCTAGAATGCAACTGGCCCCCTCACTCATCCCCCCCCTATTGGCAGTGGCATTTCACATCCTAAGCAACGGCAGGACACGTCTCTTCAGGCTGCTGCTAAACGTCCACCATTATATTGTTGTGCTGGGGCCGCAGGTGCATCGTTACGGCCCAAATAGAAAAGCCTGTCCTTTCACCCCCACCTTCTTGTGCCCGGCTTGGGGTACTCCAAAGCTGCTTCAGCTCTCCGTGGACCCAAAGGTGAACGCAGGACAGGGGCTGTCTGGATCTGCCCCCTCCGCCCCAGGGTGACTCCCTGGTACACGACACTTTTAGGCCACGTGGAAGCCAGCTGCTCAGGCCAATCCCAACCCATGGCAACGAGATTATGCCGTTCTTCCATTCCAACAGCAGTTAAGTTGCTGCAGCTAAGCAAATCACATCTGTCCTCACAGCTCTTGCTAGGGAAAGAAAAAAACAACCTCCACAAACAGCACACAAGTGTTAGGTATCACGAACAAGTGATTAAAGCTCCTCATCGCCCATGTTTTGAACCGAGAATGCTGCACCAAGGCCAGATGTGGGATCCCCGGAGAATTTAACAAATGCAGCGAAGCCAGGAAGCGTGCAGGTAACGCATTTCTCGTGGCAAAGGCAGCTAGGTCTGTTGTCGGGGGGAAGCACCCCTTCGCTTTCGCTCTCCCCTCGCAGACTGACGTGACGTCAAGCATCAGGAAGAGCCTCCAAAGCACCTGTACGACCAGGGAGCCCAAACCCTATTCCTGACACATTTGGAGGCCTGGTCACTGAAGTCTCAAACGCAGATGCTTGCCTGATTCCACCTGCTGCTCCAGTCTGCCCCTTTGCAAGTCACACGAGACCCGTTCTAAGATAACTGCGGTGAGGTTTAGCACACAAAACTCTGAAGTCAGGAGTTGGGAATAAACAATTTATTCCACTGAGAGCTTCAACGCATTCGTACCATGTCCACGTGAAATGAAGACGCCACCCTTGCCTCAGAAGAATTAGCCATCAAACCTAAGAAAACTAAGGATAGGAGAGGAATAAGTCTACACGAAGCTACCTGCTGCATTAAGCACTCAAACCCAGTCCCTGAGTCCCAATTCCAGTGCTCAGGAACATCAAAGCCAAGGTAATGCATACTGGCAGGCTAAAAAACCTCAGCCCACGGGAGGACAAGGATAAAATAAGAATTGGACAAAGGTGCACCATTTAGTGGGGATAAAGGAGAGACGCTCCTCACACAGGGATAGCGAGTTATTCTGCAAGCTGCTGTCATCACGCCAGACCAGGGATTTGTAAAGCCCAGCAACACCTACATCCACCAGCACCAATCCGAAAAAGTGCCATGAATCCCCTCCCTACAGCCCTCCGGTCCTTCTATTCCCTACGGCAAAGGCAGCCCAAAATACCGTTCATCTTTTAGGTGCTGGGTATCTGTACCGAGAGGCAGCAGCCTCTAGAGACAGAAGCATCCTGCAGCATCCTGAAGATGCCTCACTCAAACCTCCTGCTTCGCTCCCAGGGCAAATCTTTGCTGTTGCTCTGTTTTTCAAGGATGTGGATATTTGCTCAGCAGAAGCCAGCCTGTACTCCCCCTTGCCTCACTCAAGCATGAAACTGCACTTGGGTGGCCTCTGGCTGTGACTGGGCTGGACTGGGACAAGCAAGCCTATGGGCACAGCCCAGCCCTGTCTGCTGCTCCATCCCCGAGCTCTCCTCCTCTCTAAGCTTCCAGGACATTCTGCTCATCCATTTCATTTCATTCCTGCTTCCCAAATGGCAGGAAACTGGAAGGCTCTACTGGCTGTGGAAAAGAGGTTAGCTACATCCTTTGGACAACGTGATTACTGTCCTCCACAGCCAGATGTTTGGGAGGTAGGATGCAGGAGTCAATTCTATTCTCTTTGCAAAGTCCTGGTCAGAAATACACAAAAGGTGTTTTGCAGAAACACTGCACTCTAAGCCTAACTGTGTAAGCAAATATTTGGGAAAAACAATTTTCCTAGGAATCTTCCACAGCCTCCCCTCATCCCCTGTCTTCACCCAGGCACCCGAAGCTTACGGAAGTACCAGAGGCTCAAGCAAAGCCATGTTTTCCCAGCTAAGAAGCGTTTCCATGCTGTGACAGGACCCTGCTTACGGTGTCTTCCATGGGTTCTTCAGCCTCCTAAAACCTTGAGCCTGACAGTCACCCAGGGAACTGCTCAGCAGCGAGGAGATGCCCACAGAGGTGCAAAGGCACCCATCACTCTCACCAGGTTCCCTCACTTCCACATGTCCTGCTTTAGTTAACAGCAAACTCAGGTTGACAGGCTGACACCCCTTTGGGCACTTCTAACATCACCTCAGTTAGGTCTGCTGAGACGTGGGACATGGTGTTAAAAAGTGCTCAGGGTGTTCAAAAGTGCCAGCCTTGAAGGTCCCAGACACCCGATCAACCAGGTGGTGTTGGTGATCCAGTCATGGAACGGGGAAGCATAACAGCACCCAGAGCACTGTCTATTAAAATCTAGCCATTACAAGCCCTAGATGGGGGAACTTGGACTGGAGTTGCTGCTGGACAGTGAGAGCCGTGACCCCCGGTGGCCAGGGACACCTCCACCACCGTCTACTTCCTCCAAGGCCCAAGTGACTCGTCTTCTTTTATATGATTTTTGAGTCTAGATTATGATTGCTATGTTGATAGAGCAAACCAGGTATGAAAACCTGACCCAAGCTGCAGAGGGTGCAAGTGACGAGAAATCCTAAATTAAGTTGTATTACAAATTTTGTATTATGCTACTTATAGATTGTACTATAGCAATTCTGCCTGCAGAAATCCCGTGCCATTCTAACCATAAATTCTGTGCTACAGTAATCAGAAAATTCTCTTAAGGAAATAAAGCTTTAAGTGCAACTATGACTTAGTGCTGTCATCATTCTGCCAAGGATCCCGAAAAGAACCTGTATGTCCCCTTAGTGTTGGGTGACACCACCGTACTCCCACTAGCTCCAGGAGTGCTTCCAGCTCCCTGGAAGCAGCACCCAGCCTGGTTCCACTAGCAAAAGAGCGCAGCAAAAAAAAAACCCCAAAAAACCCAGAGATATTCTGTGCCTGATCCTCCCTACAAACCACACATTGACTCTGGGATTTACAGTCCCTTCAGATCCTAAACATTACTCCAGACATCAGCAGCCTAAAGCCTTGAGCAAGAAAAGGCCGTCAGTTTGCAGAAGAGAGGGGTCTCTAGATTCAGCTTAGCATTAGAAATCACATCAAATACTTCAGCAGGGGAAGCATGGAGTCAGCGGGGAGCTTATCTCCAAGCCTGCAGAAGCTGAGTCAATACTCAGCCGCCATTGAGGCAAGTTAGGCTGAGGTTGTTATTGCCTCCCTGCCCTTTGGAAAAGCCACCCAGCTGCCCACACGCCCTGCGAGAGGGCTGCTCCCGTCCCTGCCATTCCCCTGCAGCTCCGTTCACGCTCTCGCGTGAACTCCAGAATTTCTCTGCTTTCCCTACCATGGGCATCACTAGGAAATCCACCCAGGAGAGCACAGGTGACGCTCACAGAAGAACTGCTTTCTGCCCAATCCCGGAGCACAAGGCCAAAAATTTCCAGTTGATTCTCCCTGCTCGGCCTCCTCTGACCCATTCCAAAAGCCTGTTCAAATGCTTCCCTGCTCTTCCCAGGAAAACATTAGCTTTAAGACAAACGCTGCTATTAACATGCAAATGTATCTGTGATTAACATAAATAGAAAAACTGCCTCATGAATAATATTAGGAGGCTGGAACAGTATCAACTCCCAGCAGCCAGGTTGCTGAGACACGAATAGTCAGGCACTAACAAAACCATTTCAAAACGGCGCTCATGTTTCTAGCAGGTCTGTTAAGATCCTCCTCTGCCTCCAGTGAGTTTGTCAGTTCTCAGCACCTGTGCAGGACAGTCCTGGCTGGCTCTCGGGGCTCCCGGGATCTGCAGCCCAATTCATACCCTCCTGGCTGGCCTTTTCCAGCCTTCCCTTCCTTCCTCCCCGGGGCAGAGGCGGATGATCAGCTCCCTCTCAAGATGCCGGGGATTGCAAGAGGAGACACTGGGCCCGGCCAGCAGCACCGGGCTCCTCACACAACCACTTCTCCCCATTTAGGGAGAGAAAGGGAAAACACAGATGGAAGCCGCACACGAGCTGTCAACTGGATCTCGCTGCAGCTCCGGGAACGTGGGGACAGAAAAACGAATCTGCTGTTACAACTGCCCCAGAGAGATTATGGCGCAGGAACGAGCGTGGAGTTAGCCAGATTTTGCCAAAAGCCTTCCCCTGAGCAGGGGCTGCGGAGCCCCGGCCACCTCCTGTGACAGTGTGACAGGGGCTTCAGGCCACGGCAGCTTCTGGGCCAGGCCTGGCACCCTCCAGGCCTGCTGATGCTAATGGCGGCACCTCGCCAGGCCAGCCTTCGCGCGTGGAGCCTACACCATCGCCGCCGGAGCGGGTAAGAGGGGAAGGCTGGCTGGATTATGAGACTAACTTCTTCACTGCTCGCTAAACCCCTCCACATCCTTGTGGAGGAATGACTTCTTTGGAGAGGTATACTGCCTATTCCCAAACCCACGCCACCAGGAAAGGAATCCCAGCGTTTCGCTTTGTGCAAAACATGGCGGGGGGAGTGGGGGGCAGAGGAAACCAAAGGTGTGTGGAAATGACTGTCCAACGGCCACCAGAAGAACCTACACATCTCGGTGGCCTCTTCTGGACAGAAGAGAGCACCAACGACCCCTGCCCAACACCTGCATCCGCTCAAAAACGTCAAAAACAAAGGGATATATTTGTTTTGCTGCAGGAATCCTGCTTTTATCAGCAAGTTAATGTCACACGGATCTGGCTAATACCAGTGCAGCCCCCTCTAATTTCCATATCTAAGTGGCAGATCTCTAGAATGTGTCTCCTGCCTGGAACCTGACCTCAGACCACACACTCTATATTTAATGTGTCAACAGAAATGAAATGTGCAATTGCCTCTTGCCTCGAGCCCATTCTCCTCCTCAACTGGGTTTGAAACCTGGCAACTCGCCGTCAGACGGTAGCAGGTTCGGACTCTGCCTTGCACACACAGACACCCGAGCACGTGGCATTTTGGTTCTGTAGTCATAGAATCGCCAAATGGTTTGGGTGGGAAGGGACCTTAAAGCCCATCCAGTGCCACCCCCTGCAGGGACACCTCCCACCAGCCCAGGTTGCTCAAAGCCTCCTCCAGCCTGGCCTTGAACCCCTCCAGGGATGGGGCAGCCACAGCCTCCCTGGGCGACCTGTTCCAGCACCTCACCACCCTCACAGGGAAGAATTCCCAACCAGACCTACTTCTCCAGCTAAATTCAAGCCAGGCCAGCCCGCCTAGGCTTCAACGAGGAAGCGTTTTCTGTTTGTGTCGGGGCCAGATTTGGCCTTTCGTTTGAAAATAAACTTATTTTTCTGTTGTTCCCCTTCCTTCTCTGTTCAATCTAGAACGGTTCAAGCTGCCACAGCACTCACAGGTTTTCTTACCTTTCCTCCTAAATCTGAAACCAGGGGCATCAGGACCGCACACGCCTCACACGCGCCAACCCACGGACCCCATCACGACCCGCTTCAGGGCAGAGGGGCCCAGGCTGAGCACTGGCAGCTTTCAAGGGTCTCACTGTAGGCTCCCCGCAGGCTCGTTCCACGGGGAGCGGTGTGCGACCGCTCTCTGGATCTCGCAGCAAATGGGCTCCCTGAATTCCGGCTCACGGCTGGGGCTGTGTCCGTCACAAGATCCCAAACACCTGCTGGGGCTGGGCTAAGAACCGCTCCGCAGAAGGCAGCTGACATCCCGACCGCCACAGCTTTTCAAAATAACAATAAGTACAGCCAAACAAGCCTTCTCAAACTTTTTAGCATCCGCTAAAAGGTCTTCCAGCGGAGAAAGACCCCTCCCCTACCCCGGTCTATCACCAGGAAGGCCCCTCATCTCCCCCAAACGCCACCGGCAACAGCACATTCGCGGCCGATATTCTTTGTTAGGCGATTTTCAAACCGCAGCGCCGCGCTCCTGCCCGGGGGGTCTGAGTCCTGGGAGGGGGGAGAATGGGTGGAGGGTGGGCGGCCGCTCGCCGAGGGCTCCCGCCTCAGCCCCAGCCCCGCGACCTGCCGCGGCCGCGCATCGCCGCCTTTGTCACCGCACTGCCGCCAGGCCCCGGGCTGCCAGCGGGGCGCCGGGACCGGGGCGGCAGCGCTCCGCGGGGCTCCCGCCGAGCCTCACCCGGGCCACGGTGCCGACCCCCGCCCGAGGGCGCCGGGGACGCGGACCCGTTCCCGGGCAGCTGAGGGGAGGCGGAGGCAGCGGGTCGCGGTGGGTCCCCCGCGGACCGACCCGAGGGCGGGCGGGGGGCGGTGGGACCCGCCGCCCTTTGTGCGCGCCCCGGGGAGCGGGCCGTGCCGCGGGGCCGGGCTCACCCTTGTGCATGCCGGTGTAGCGGTCCTTGAGCACGGTGAGCTCGTAGATCTTGCCGAACTGCTCGAAGAGCGGCTTGAGGTCCTTCTCCTCCAGGTTGCGCGGGATCTGCCCCACGAAGAGCTTGATGGCATCCAGGTCCTTCATGCTGTCGGGCTGCGCGGGGGGCTCCGCGCCGCCGCTGCTGCTCATGGGGGAGGCTCGGCGCGGCGGGCGCGGCGGCTGCGGCGGCGGGAGCGGCGGCGGCTGCGGGCTCGCCCGGCCGCGCGTGAGCCTGGCCATGCCCCGGCCCCGCGCGCTGCGGGCGGGGGCGGCGCGCGCGGGAGCGGCCCCGCCGCCACAAAGAGGCGCCGCGCAGCGCCCCCTGCCGGCCCGCGCGGGGCAGGCGGGGCCCCGGGGAGGGACCGGGGTCGGGGGGGGGCCCCGGCGGCGGCGGCGGCGAGGGGAGCCCCCAAAGCACCTGCAGCCGCGCAGGAGGAGCCGGGCGGCTCTCACCGCGGCCCGGGGCGGGGGACACACACCCCCCGTCTTCCTCGGCGCCTCCTTAGGGCCTAGGAAACGCCGAGGCCCTGGGAGTCATGGCGGGTGGGGGGGGAGCTCCCGGCACCCACGTCCCCCCGCTGTGCACAGCGTGGGGGGGGAAGGTATTGTTTGTAGGAGCTGGTACCTATGTCAGAAGGACAAATTGTCATCATCCGTCAGGAAATGAGGTGTTGGAGCATCTTCCAAAAGAAGAGCTTGCTCTTGTGCTGCTAACAAAAGACAAGGGAGAGCGAGCGCCCTTCCACATCTCTGTCAGGAATCAGCCTTCAGCCCCTTTTCTCAGCACCAGGGCCTGGAGGAAAACAAATTACTTAAAGCAGAAATTTTTCTAACTCAGCCCTTCCCCAGCGTGAAGAGACAGCGACAGGGAGGGCGGCAAGCACAGCCAGGGGCACCAGGCCTGGAGGGGGCTTAGCTGCCATGGGAAGCCATACGTGGCGCCGGGTCTGCAACCCTGGCTGGGTCCCTCTGCCCCGGTGGGCAAAGCCCCCTTTCTTTTGAGCAGTTCAGCTCCCTCCTAACTGTGGCGTGGTGGGGGCGTTTCCAGCTCTGTCTCGTTCAGACCGTGCCAGATGGTGAGAAGCTGGTCGCACATCCATGATCACGGCCAGGGTCAGAGCTGGCTCCTCACGCAAGGACGTGGATGGCTCCCCCGCCACTCCTGCATTCCGACAGCAGACGGGAGGCAGCAGGGGATGTCGGTGCTCGGAGCAGCACAGCCCGGCTGGCCCTGGCTGTCTCATCTCCCTCCGTCTCTGCTGGCCGGGGGGATGCTGAGGCACAGCCCGGAGCTGCCATTCGTTCGTCTGCCCTCAGCAGCGCAGCTGCAGGGACGCAGCCCAGCTCCGCCGCCCACAGCCACACACCGCCTGCGGGTCCCACAGGGCATCTCCTCTGCAGCACGCATAGCTCTTGCCGTCACGCCATACATCTCGGCCTGTCATCCTGCCCCAGCGTCCCCGAAGATGAATGGAGGCTTGCGCCCAGTGCTGGGAGGAAGGAGGGGGCGCGTGTGCCAGGCTGTTTGTAGAGAGCTTTGGCAGAGCCGGGGCTCAGCTGGGCTGAGCGTGCCAGGCCCCAGGCTTCACAAAGGACGACGGTGCAGGCACAGCCTGGCCTCTTCCCCTCGCTTCGTCTCTCCGTGAGGAGCCTTCTGCCATCTCCCACTGCTCTTGCCCTGGACCCCGCAGAAAGCAGGGGGCGGCGAGCGGAGGAGGGGAACCTGCTACCCGACACACACCCACAGACTCTCAGAACGTCGGGGTTGGCAGGGACCTCTGGAGATCATCTCCTCCAACCCCCGGCCACAGCAGGGTCACCCACAGCAGGTGGCACAGGAACGCGTCCAGGCGGGGTTGGAATGTCTCCAGAGATGGAGACTCCCCCACCTCTCTGGGCAGCCTGTGCCAGGGCTCTGCCACCCTCACAGCAAAGAAGTTCCTCCTCGTCTTGAGATGGAACTTCCCATGGGCAAGTTTGTGCCCGTTACCCCTTGTCCTGTCCCCGGGCACCACTGAGAAGAGCCTGGCCCCATCCTCCTGACACCCCCCCTTTCAGTATTTATCAGCATTGATAAGATCCCCCGCTCAGTCACCTTTTTTTCCAGACTGAAGAGCCCCAAATCCCTCAGCCTTTCCTCATCAGAGAGGTGTTCCAGTGCCCTCAGCATCTTGGCAGCCCTTTGCTGTCCCCTCTCTGCTCCCCACGTCCCATCCTCCCTCCTGTCCTCTCCCCACGGTGCCCCACATAGGAGCCCACACCGCTTACCTCCCAGAGCACCCGCTCGGATACTGCCCAGGTCTGTTACGCTTGATTTCACCCAGAAAGGTGGAGGACTGACTCCAGGCCCCTGCAGCAGGAAAGACTTGCAGCAGGTTTCCATGCTGATATCTGTGCAGGAAAGGTTAGGAAAAAGGAGGTGGGCTATCAGGGGAAGAAGAGGGCTCCGAATCCCAGGGAGTAGAGGGAGGAGCTGAGGGTACTGTTCATGTACGAGCACCCACTTGGCTCTCAGGCTAAAGGCATTGCAAGAATGACAGATGCCCCTGCAGAACCAGAGGCATGTGCTGGCCCTCAGTAGGAAAGCACTGTGGATTCATTCATAGAATGGTTTGGTTTGGAAGGGACCTTAAAGGCCACCCAGTGCCACCCCCTGTCCTGGGCAGGGACACCTCCCACCAACCCAGGTTGCTCAAAGCCTCCTCCAGCCTGGCCTTGAACCCCTCCAGGGATGGGGCAGCCACAGCTTCTCTGGGCAACCTGGGCCAGGGGCTCACCCCCCTCACAGCAAAGAATTTCCTCCTAATATCCAATCTAAATCTCCCCTCCTTCAGTTTGAAACCGTTCCCCCTCGTCCTGTCATTACACTCCCTGACCCAGAGTCCCTCCCCATCCTCCTGCAGGTCCCCTTTAGGGACTGGAAGGGGCTGGAAGGTCTCCCTGGAGCCTTCTCTCCTCCAGGCTGAACCCCCCGAACTCATTCCTCTCCTCTCTCGTGCTCAGCAGAGAATCTCAACCCTTCTCCAAGCTACTGTTCTGCACACTTCTTCCTCCAGCCCTGGCTATTTCCCCCCCGCCCCGTGTGTGGAGCTGCCTGAACACTTATTCAGGGCCAGCAGGTGCAAGGGCCTGGAATTTGCATCCAGGCTTTTCCCTGAAACAGACTCACAAAGACCTTCGGCTTTTTGCAGCCTGGCCTGAACCCAGGGGCCACTGCAAGGTGTCTCAAGACTCTTGCTGTAGAGCTGCCTTGTGTTTGAGGGTATTAGCACTCCTAAAATTCGCCCTAAAAAAAACCCAGAACTTGTCGCACTGGTCAAACCTTCTGTTCACATCTCTCGCAGAGCCTTGCCAAGGTTCTGACGTCTATTCAGTCGCCACAGATGCATCAGCTGGGAAGCCTATGACAAATCAAGCTGTTGTCATTTTTAACAGCTGCAAACAGATCAGGCAATCCTTAAAACAAGAGACCTTTACCACAACAGCAGCAAACCTCACCTTGGATGAATCATGGCTGAGCAAGTAACATTTTCAAGCACCTTTCCATGCCCAGCCTGCTTTTTCACGTCAGCTGCTGCAGCACAAGCTGCTCCGGGCTTACGTTAGAGCTCAAGGGACCCAGTGCCTCAGGTAGAAAGTGTCTGTTTAGAAGGAAAGTTATATCCAGTATCTTTTGGAGTCCATGAACGGACATATAATCACCCCAACTGCAGCAGAGAAAAACAGACATGAAAATAGCGCTGGTAAATGAAAAAATAGAACAGCTGTCAGTCTGCACCTGGAAAGAGTTTACAGAGCCAGACAGAGAATTATATACCCCAGTAACAAGATTAAGGAGTGGATAAAAGATAGTCATGACACCAAGACAGAATGAAAAAGGGAAATGACGGGTCACCTTTGCAGATGAAGGAGAAATGTGTTGCATCTGTCACTGAGGAGGCTGCAAGCGAGAGCTAGAAGGGGCACAGCAGAGCTCCGATGCACGATTCCCAGAGGATGAGGGAGCAGATTCTGCCCAAACCTGAGATGCTGCTTCAAAAAAGAACTGCTAAAAGGAAACCGCGTTTTGTGCCCAGGAAGTTTCTCTGCTGCAGAGAGACATTTGCTAGTGAAAAAAACCCCCAAGGTGCTTTCTTTAAACACATCTATACTTTCCTGGCTTCTTGTGGCATACGAGTGAGTGGATTTAGACAGGGGCAGCTTAAGATAAAAGGTGAAGAGGTCCAGTCCAGTGGCCCAAATTTGAGAAGTGCTGAAACAAAGGATGCAGGAACAGCAAGAGACACTTTGCATTCGGAGTGCCTGCCCTTTCCTTCCAGCTCCTGAAGGCATCGAGGGATAGAGAAAACACAAGCTGGAGCTCTGAATTTCCACATCACCTAGGAGACAGCACTTGAGACAGGAAATCCTCACAACAGCCCAGAAAAAAAGAGGGGGGAGAAAGAAAAGGAAAAATAAAAATAAAAGGGATCCTTCAAAACAATCTGCCTTCCCTTACCTATTTGCTCCCCACACAGAAGAGCCAAAGGGCTAGGTAAGACAGTCCTGGCAGAAAATATCCAAGGAACCATATAGTATCAAGAAGATAAAAGTTTGTTCCTGTAATGTGATTGTTTCTAGTCTGGAGCAAAAGGTTCTGCAGAGAAAACCGCTCCAAGACAGCATCTTAACAGCGAAAAACACCCTCTCTGTAAGAGTACAACTTGCTGGAAGATTTCATCGTCTCTTCTGTACCAGGACCTTGCGTACCTTTCATTGGATATCAGTTATCCCAAACAATTTAAGATTCCCCTCCCCCCCCAATATTTTAACTTTGCGGCAAACCAAAAGTTAACCAAATTTTTAGACTTGCGGATTTTAGGACTGGAAGTTGTCTATAACGGGGGTTAGATTGGAAACGAACATCAAAGATTCCAGATATCTTCCTGATCAAGAGCAGCTGTTCTTTAAGGATTTTTTTTTTTTTTTAAAAAAAAAAAAAAAAGCCTTGTTGCCTGTTACACAAAAAGTTTGGGTTGTTTGCAAACAGTTTCTTCCAATGCTTGGAAGAAAGCGAGTCAGAAAACAATGGAACATGGCCCTGCTTTCCCAATTAAGGGGAGGCCACTCATCAGCTGTAGAACCATGCAATATTCAATACATAGAACGGTTCGGGTTGGAAGGGACCTTAAAGACCATCTAGTCCAACCCCCCTGCCCTGGGCAGGGACACCTCCCACCAGCCCAGGCTGCTCCAAGCCCCGTCCAGCCTGGCCTTGAACCCCTCCAGGGATGGGGCAGCCACAGCTTCTCTGGGCAACCTGGGCCAGGAGCTCACAGCCCTCACAGCAAACAATTTCTTCCTAATATCCAATCTAAATCTCCCCTCCTTCAGTTTGAAACCGTTCCCCCTCGTCCTGTCATTACACTCCCTGCTCCAGAGTCCCTCCCCATCCTCCTGTAGGCCCCCTTTAGGGACTGGAAGGGGCTGGAAGGTCTCCCCGGAGCCTTCTCTTCTCCAGGCTGAACCCCCCCAGCTCTCTCAGCCTGTCCTCACAGCAGAGGGGCTCCAGCCCTCCCAGCATCTCCGGGGCCCTCCACTGGACCCACTCCAACATGTCCCTGTCCTTCTTGTGCTGAGGACTCCAGAGCTGGACACAGTGCTCCAGGTGGGGTCTCCCCAGAGCGGAGCAGAGGGGCAGAATCCCCTCCCTGGACCTGCTGGCTGCGCTTCTGTTGATGCGGTCCAGGATGCGGTGAGCTGATCGAGTTCAGCTTGGACCTGTTTTTAATCAGCAATGATATTAAGCTGTGCTGATGTGATCTGGCTTCTCCCTCTGCACCCCAGACATTCCTTAAGCGTGCATCACGCACGGAGACGGTTGTTTCTGTCGCATGTTTTAGCCTGGGTACCCCAGGGCTGGGACAAAATAAAAGGACTGAGCATCCCTAGCATCTTGGGTTCATACCGAGACCATCTGCTTCTCTTTCATCTCTTTCTTTTTTTGTAAGTTGTCTTCCCACTACCTTTAGTCTCTGAACATTGTATTAAGACATTATATTATAAATATTCCACAGGAATAAGCTTACAGCATGCGCAGCCTGGCTTCAGGCCACAGCCTAGTGTCCTCATGCTCTCTCTCACTGACTTGAGAGAAAGAAATGTGACACTTGACTAGAGAATAGTTGAAGACAGGATTAGAGGAGAATCCTCAGTCATCACGTCTGTTCATCTCCACCCTTGCTCCAAGCAGCTACAGCACCAGGCCCTTCAAAATTTTTTTAAGAGACGGTTTTATGAAGAAAGGTTTGTTTTTTCTTTTTTCCTCCTGCTATCCCTAGTGAAAGGTTAAGCCAGCAGTTACAAATCCAGCATTTAGGAAAGCCTAGTTTCGATTCACTGCTCCACCCCACATCTTGCACACAGCCCTGAGCCCCAGCACCTCCACAGGGTACCTCCTACTTCACCAAGGTGTTGCAAGTGTCAGATATATTTAAGAGCATGAAGCATTCGGATACTATGGAAACCAGGGCAAGAGAAAACCCAAAAATAGATGGAAGACGCAAGCTGTTGAAAAGTCTGGAAAAGTCTTGCTGAGGAAGGCTGCGCTTGCTGCATCTGATCCCAGAGTGGGATCCATTTAGAGCTCGAGCATAAAATATCCTCTTTCCACTCTTTCCATAGCTTGTCATTTTTCTCTGCCGCGGGGAAAGGAATATTCTTTTTCCTCCTTAGCACTTTAATTTCCCCTCTATTTAATAGGCCTCCTAATTACCAGTTCCTTTGAATGACTCACATTCTAGCTTGCCCTTCCCATGACCTGGAGCAGAGCGCTGTCTGACTGCTTCTGTGTAGCAGGATTATTGGGAACATATCATGAGAATAAACACTTTGGAGCACTCTCCTTCTGAAAGGGAAATCCACCAGCAGCCTACAAAGAAGGGTGCCTGAAACAAAGAGTTGAGATGCCAGCCCGTGAAACACTACGCCGCTCTTTTTTATAATGCAAACACATTTATTGTGCATATTCACCCTCTACACACAAACCAGTTGCGAAAGTATAATAATCCCTTTCTTCACTCAAAAAAAAAAACAACCCTACGCAAAAATACCACCAAACAACCCTCAACAACACAGAAAGTACTTGAAATAGCCAGAATAACATATGGAGGAAACACAGATGCCAACATGAGGTATACAAACCATCTTGCTCAACGGTCACCCAGTGGCAGACGGTGACAGATGCAGAGCAGTTAAAGCATCCCACCAGGCAGACTTGAAGCCACCTGGAAAGCCAGGTCGGGGTCACGTCCCTCACCAGCACAGACCTCGAGTCTGCTTGAGACCCAAGGTGCTGGCGTGTCTCTTCACAGCACTGCCTCTAGTTCCAGGTGCTCCTGACAAGCTACTTCTTGAAAATAGAAGAGTCGCTGGTCTTTTCAGCATGACCGCCACCTCAGTGAGGAAGCCCCAGCAAGGTGAGGGGAAGGCTCCAGATGAGAAACCTTGGCTTTCGACTTGTCAGTGCACTTAAGTGAAAGGAAACAGATTGAAGGTGTCCAAGATTCTTCATCTTATAATTTCTTGACTGCGGCATCGATCTCAGGAACGATCTCCTTCAGCTGGTCCCACTGTTCTGCAGACAGAGCAATCCCTAGAAACAGCGGGAGGAGAGGTTTCAAAGGAGGCAAGGGGTAAACGCCAAGTAGCACACCAGATCGGCTCCTTCAGACTAGCTACAGGAGGGAACGTTGGAATCTGAGGCAGAGGCACGGACCAGGAAGAGAAGCAGCCTTCTAAGCATGGCAGTGGTGCCAGCACTTCAGCATCCGCATCAAGGAGTACGCAATGCTATCACAGAAGCGCAATACCAGAATATAAAAATATAATTGCCTTTCAAGAGTCCCACAGCCCCTTATAGCCCGTTCCCTGGTACAAATTCCCACCCACATGAGCTGAGAAGAAATTCTAGGAGAACCTGACTCCACACAGCAATTAGGACACCATCCTTTCGACTGCCCAAAGGAAATAATGCCAACTCTAGCTCTATTTAAAAAAAAAAAACCAAACAGACCAACAACACGCTGCTAACAAGAACTCACTAGTGTGGCTTAAACACTAGAGAAGAACTGGCTGCTTTTTAGATCCAGCAGAGATAAACTCTTGATGTCCTATCCCTCTCCTTTACAAAAAAACCACGGTAGTGGAATTGCTGCGTGGGTTCCAGCCAGCTGTTGTCAGCTTGTTCCTTTTGGCTTCGTTAAGAATCACATTAAAGAACTGGGCCCAAGCTTTATTAAATTCTCTAGATAAAGATCGGGGGCCAAGAACTCTTGAGAAAAACAGCAGAGGCAGTATTTAAATAAAAATTAAAAAAAAAAAAACACAAAACAAACCACATTTCTTCATGATCTCTGTTTTAACTGACAGATCTTCTGTCTTACATTGTGGGTGTGCTTTTTCCAGCCTGGAAGGAGTTCACAATGCTCCTTTCCCTCTCTGCCCCCCACGGCACAGAAAGACTCGAGGGCTTTGCTTCCCCATTTTCACACAGGGCACACAGTTCCCTCTAAGTGAGTAATTTAGACTCATAACTTCTCTGAAGGAAATTAATTTCTGGAAGGAAAACCATGCGTACTGGTTAGGAAGCAGACTGAGCTGGAACAAATTCATCTGCCTTGACACAGAGATCTATAGCAAGGACCAAAACGTTCCTCAAGAAACCCCGCATTAACTGAATCTTTTGCTGGGCACAACACACAGGACAAGTGAAACAAGTCCAGGGCCTGTGAACTGTGGGGCAAGCCACTGTCAAAGTCCCAAAGCAAAAGGCTTGAGTGTCGACTCATCTATTGAAGAGCTCTGGAGGAAAAAAAACCCAACATGTCTTCCCTTCTCCGGCTGCCTTTGCTTGCGTCACCCGCTCAGGTAGTGCTGCTGTGATGGGCCAACCCGAGTCGTGCCACTGTATCTCATCATCAGACACCTTGCCAAAAGACTAAGGAGCACCTAACGCAGCAGCACTGGAGTGCCTTGGTAGGCATCCAGAAGGGTCTTAACCTTCCTGTCCCCACCAAGGTAAGAAGGGATGGATTTACTTCTGGGAGGCTCTCCCTGCTAAGCACAGCTCCATCGTTACAGATTAGGGGCAAACATGAAAAATGCCACCTTTTTGCCTGAGGCATCACCAGTACCGAAACCCAAGTTTGTCAGCTAGCAGTAGGACAGAAGAAAGCCAAGCCAGAGTCAGTGTTTTCAGCCTCCTCTCCTCCACCTTGCAGCTCCGCCCCGGCCAACAGCCAGAGAAAGGGCTGGTGATCAGAGGTGGAACCATAGTCCTGCGCAGCAGCCTCCTGCACTGCCCCTCAGAGCGGTCCTGCCAAGCTCCACGTCTCACTGGAGGCTCACGCTCACTCATTCTTTGTGCTTTTTCTTCGGTTGCTGCCACCCAGGCTGAGAAAGTGCTAAACCCTCCCGTGTGGTTTGCTCAGCTCCCCAGTCCCTCAGCGCGGCGTGCACGGGTCTCCCTTCCACACAATCACAGAACATCAGGGTTGGCAGGGACCTCTGGAGATCATCTCCTCCAACCCCCGGCCACAGCAGGGTCACCCACAGCAGGGGGCACAGGAACGCGTCCAGGCGGGGTTGGAATGTCTCCAGAGACGGAGACTCCCCCACCGCTCTGGGCAGCCTGTGCCAGGGCTCTGCCACCCTCACAGCAAAGAAGTTCCTCCTCGTCTTGAGATGGAGCTTCCCATGGGCAAGTTTGTGCCCGTTACCCCTTGTCCTGTCCCCGGGCACCACTGAGAAGAGCCTGGCCCCATCCTCCTGACACCCCCCCTTTCTGTATTTCTAAGCATTGATAAGACCCCCTCTCAGCTCTCTTTTTTCCACACTAAAAAAGTTCCAAATCCCTCAGCATTTATTTGGCCAAGCTGGAGACCCAGCAGCCAAGGTAGTGAGGCCGATGCAGCCCCCGGCTGCCACTTAGCGCACGCGGTTGTACCTTTCCTCCCCGGTTTCATGCTGCCCTCCTTGTCAGTGTAGAATTCCCTGATGTCCACCAGGACCTTCCCCTTGAAGCAGGACACTCTGACATAACGCATCTTCCCGATCTGCGGGGACACGGAGCCTGCGTTAGACCCAGCCCCGCAACCAGCGGCTCTGGGGGGCCCATCGGGTCACTCTGGGCGCCCAAGAGCAGGGAAGGAGCAGCAGCAGGAGCTACAGAAACGCTCTGCTGTGGGCAGAGGGGAGACCTGTGCTAAAGAGGAGGAGGAGGAAGATGCACTCCCAGAGCGGACCCCTGCCCTCCATACCTGGAACATGCCCTCCTCCTCACTGCCTTGTCCTGGAGGTTTTTCTGTCACCTTTGAAGGTTTGGCCTCTGTTTTCAGCCTTTTCTCTGACTTAGAAGACATTTCTTTCTTTCTTTTCTAGAAAGAGAGATCATCAGTTTGCACAGCCCGGTCCGAGGAGCCACAGCCCTTCTCCCAGGCCGTTCCCGACCCTCCGCCGTGTCACCGGTGTCGGGCCCACCGAGGCCACTGCCCCTGCAGCCGGGGGAGCGGGACAGGCCCGTCACCTGCCCTCGGGACCGAGACCCTGCCGGGAGGCTCCGCTGGCGGCTCTCCCTTCTCCCCGGGGTGGCGGTACCTTCCCCTCCTCCTCCTCCGGGCTGCTCCCCGAGCTGCTCGTCCCCGCCAGCTCCTTGGCCTTGGGCATCCTATGGGAAGAGCCGGTCAGCCCAGGAGTGGACGGGGAGCGCCCGAAGCGCCGGGCCCGAGGGGAGGAAAGGGAAAGGGAAACGATGAGGCCGAGGCCGAGGCCGAGGCCGGGGCCGAGGCCGAGGCCGAGGCCGAGGCCGGGGCCGGGGCCGGGGCCGCCCTCGCCGCCGCCGCCGCTCGTACCTGACCGCACGCGCCACCTGCAGCGGCGCCGGCCCGCGGCGCTCTCGAAGGGCCGAGCCCCGCCCCCCGCCGCCGCCGCCGTCCAATCCCGCGGCCCCTCGCGCTGCCCTTCGGCCAATCGCCGCGCGCACGCGCCGAGCCCCGCCCCGCCCCGCCCCGCCCCGGGCGGGAACCGGAGCTGGCAACCGGCTGGATCCCCCCGCCCGGCCCGGGACTGCGGGGACGCGGCCGGGGGGGACACGACCGGGGAGAGCCGGGCGGGACGCGGCCGGGAAGGGCCGGAGGGAGACACCAGGGACGCGGCCGGGGAGGGCCGAGGGGGACACCGGGGACACGGCCGGGAAGGGCCGAGGGGGACACGGCCAGGAAGCTCATTCCCGGGACTCGGCAGATTCGCCCGGTGGCTCCAGGGCCCCGTCAGCCAGCGGCAGAGCCGAGCACCCCGGCGGGATCACCCCCGGCCAGCGGGGCGGTACGAGGGACCCGTCCCCGTCTGTTGCCTTCAGGTTGGTTCCCACGACCGCTGGGGGGTGTCAGGCTCGGACCGACTCACGCTCAGAGACCAGACCTCTTACAGGCTTATAATTTGAATAAATAGTTTGTAAGTGTCCAAAAAGTCATTTGTTAATGACAATCTACCACCAGCACGCTCTGCACCGGCTTCTCCGGCAGCCGCTTCTTCACAGGATTGAAGCTGCCTTGCACAGAAACTTCTAATTGTTTCAAATCAGCACAAACCCTCCAAATAAACGGGAATCGTTCACCTCAAGGTGCTGGAATCCTGCTCAGGGTCTGTAAATGTTTTCTGTCGTACTTTTTTATTTTTGACTATATAGAAGGGATTATAGAAGCTCTTAAACACTTGCGTTTTCTCCCCTTTTGCCAGGGGTCTGTTCTTTCAAATAACGCAAAGAGAGTCCTGTTTTTTGAGCTTCCAGCAACAAAGAATTCTCCAACAAATCTGTTCATCAAACCTACTCACTCGGTTTATTTTTCCAAGGGAAAAGGGACAAACAAGGAAATGAAAAATGTTAAAATACTTAAATATTATTACATTTATAGTCAGAAAAAAAAATATGTAAATCAACTGCATTGAATTGTCTATTAGCTTTTAAATATTCACCTCAACATACATTTGTTCTTTAGGACACACAAGAGATAAATAATTGAGTTAACATTACTAGATCATAGAAATAAAGGTAAATCAACTCTTCTTTTCCTGAGCTGCAAACATTCCAGATTATAACCTTGAAGCTGCTACCCCGTTAACGACGAATGGAAACGAAGCGGATCAGGGTGAGGAGGCAGGAGCCCACATTTGCGTACCCAGAGGCCCAATTATTGAGACAGACAACGGCACCCCCATCGTTTCAGATCGGGAAATCAAGACCGAATGGCTCTTAAACGTAAAAACCCAGCTTGGCCATCGGGTGCAGGAGAAGCTCGGTATTTTGGCTTGTGCTACGAAGAACATGAGAGCACGTGATTTAAAGCAAACAAGCAAACAACACACACACACACACACACCCCCCCCAAACCAAGGCCCACAGTTAATTTTGGGTATCTGTGGTTTTAAATGTCTACATAGATTGCGGTGACTCCCCCAGCCACAGATAGCTCGTTCCATTTTGGCTCGAGGGTCTTTCCTCTTAGCACCGAGTACGAGGGCGGAGTTTTTATTTCACAGCAGTACTTATTTCATAACGATAAACCAACCTCTCGCCTTCGGGGGATCAACTCCGATAGTCCAAACTACTCGCACACAATCCCCAGTAGTGCATGCGTGGGTGGGAGCGGACAAAAGAAATTAATAAATTCAGTGCTTAAATCCTGATGGAAAAAAACAGATTTTTGGGAGCTGCAGACTTTGACAGCGCCAGGATGACAGGTAAAGTCAGATGGATCGCAGAGAAAATTGTTTTATAGCTAAAAGCATCAACTGCTAGCCACTTGTGTGTATGTGGACATAACGCTTCCCAAGCTTCTTCCTTCCAGGCCAGGCGAACTCCTGAGAAAAAGGATCGGTAAAAATCATGGCAACAAGAATCGGCTACACAGAGCTCTTCTGCAATGTCGCGGAGAACTTTTATTTTAGCAGAACAGCTGCTGGATTTCTGCCTTCGCGTGTCAAGTTGGCGACAGAAGCGATGAGACATGCTGCAGTACGGATCAGCCCCATTTTCCTTGGTTTTTTTTTTTTCAAAACCGAGCAGAATAGCAGCGTCTGCTTACAAGCTTCTCCGTCAGCTCCCCGAAGGACACAGCGATGCGGGAAGTAAGTTCACTCCCAGGATGGGGACTCTGTTCCAGCGATGAGAAAGCTGGAATTTGACTATCTCAGATTGGAGTGTATAACGCTGCAGTGCACCTGCACTTTGATCAAAAGCATAAACCCTTATCTGTAGTAAAAACTCCTTTCTATGGCAGCCAGCTAGAGACGCACAAAAATCCAATCAGATTATAGGACTAATTACGCTTGTGTGGGAGACAGCAATGTTCTATCCCAACTGCCCTTTAGGTTTATGAACTCTCCTCCTTTACCTCTATCCACGTTTCTTTCGCAAAGCTGCCACTGCCTTCTGGCACCGCATGAGGAGCGTTAGCGGTTTATCGTCGAGACCACAAGGAGCCAAAAAGTGTTTGCTTTAATGCTACAACCACACCAGGTTGCCTTGGGGGAAGTTTTCGACTCTTGAACTTTGGGCTTCTCATCTGGAAGACCGAAGGTTGACAGGCTGCGCTGGAAGGAAGGATGACCTGGGCCTGTTCTGCTCTCTCTCGCCCACTACTTGCAAGTGTTATACGCATCAAGTCAAGCTGCAGCAGGATTGCTAATAATTTTGGGTTGGGTTTTTTTTTTTTTTTCCCCAATTTTTCTCAGCGACATAACAGAGTTTCATTAAGCCTGGCTGAGTCACCTGCTGGATTGGAGGGAACACCCCCTCTCCAAGTGTAACACCCTAGAAGCGTACGATGCAGACGGAAGCCTTGGGAACTACTTGCGGATATTCAGAACCTACGGAGAAGTTCTTCAGATAACCACTGTAGCGCCCGTGCTGGACCCACAGTCCAGAGCACGCCCCTTCCCACAGCACGGCATATGTCGTCTCCGAGGGCAGAGCATAAAAGGCAGCGGAAAACAATCCAGGCTCGTCTTCCAGCCACTCCAGCAATTTCTGAAGCCATTACAAATTCATTTGGCAGAGGAGCGTCACGAACACTTCCTGCATGCGCAGAGACGTATTTTAAATAAGCACTCAAAAGATCAGAAAAAGGCAAGTTTCCCTGTAGGGCTGATATTTCAGGAGCGCTTGGTACCATGCCACCTGCCGATACTACAGTAAGCCACTGACATCAGCACGCTCTCCCAGAAAAGAAAAGGCCCTTTAAAGAACGAGTTGCAACCCATTTAAAGCAGCAGAAAGCACATATCACAGGGTAAGGGTATGCCAAGGAGAGCTTGTTTCACTACAGGGAAACAAGGAAAGATGGATGGAAATCAGTGCTTTGGTCCCCATCCAAAGGACGAGGACAGTGACTGGCCACAACAGCCCCTTTTCTAACAAGTGCGCGCGCAGCAGCTGTGGCGCAGACAAGGATGCACAGCTCCAGTTTTCCTCGCACACAAAAAAAAAACCAAAAAAAAAGGAGTACACCTTCATCCAAACCCACAAGAGCTTTTCCGGCCTCTGTAAAAGATGCTGTTTTAAATACAAGCAGTCATTTAAAAAAAAAATAAGGTAGTCACCGTGGCCTGTGAAGAGACCTCATGTGCATAGAACAAATTACAGAAAGGACTCAAAACGTCGTTGAGTGACAGGACAGCAGTAATCAGGCAGGACGTCTTCTAGAACTCCAACTAGCTTAGGACTCGTAGTCGGTACCTTAATGTATTTTTCAGAACTTGAGGGTAAACAAGGCGTAACACTGCCCAGAAAGGCTTTTGCCAGAAATTGGTGACAAGTATCCTGCTTACCTGGCACGGTGCATTCAGGAAAGACTTAAGATGATGACAATGACAATCACCTGGCCCTCCCGATCTTGGCACAGCACTGGCAACTGGTTTGGGCAACTACATAGCTCCCTCCGTCCAGAAAAATCAGCAAACTAAATATAAGGCTCGCTCAAGGATAAAAGGAACGGAGAGTGCATGCTCCAAGACACGCTCTCTTAGGTACAGTTCTAGAAACAGCCATGTTTAAAATGACATTCATAAAACTTAAATTTGTTTTGTTTTGCTTTTTAATGGCTAAATGACCTGCCTCCCTTCATACATACTGGTGGCAGCACATGAAAGGACAGCAACAAGCACTTTGGGAACTCGCTCATACGTGCAGCCAGGAACAGTGTTTCCAGAAATAACGGAGCTGAAAAATGTGAAATGAGACCCTGAGATGCAGGTGAACATGGGAAAACACCCCCGAAATCCAGAACCCATCTGGAAGTGAAAATTGAGGAATGAAGATTGAAGGGATTACAGATCAGAGCTCAGCAGGAGCCGGGCTGCTCTTGTTATGAATATAACCAGCTCGTTTCAATACGTGGAACAGCAGGGAACACCGTCCTGCAGCAGCTGGGACTGTAGAACACCCCTTAAAAACCAAGCAAGAGTTTAGCACGCAGTGGTGGCAACTGTTCAAGGACCATCAGTTTTAAAAGAAATCAAGTACACAGCAAAATACATACTCCAACAGAGACAGGAGAGAACCTGTAAGAACCCTAACGCAAGGAACCCGTTTTAACGATCTCTCCTCATCTGTCAGTAACAGTCAAGATCGTTGACAGCGCACCTCCTAAAAGGAAATGAGTTATTGCAGTCTAAACAAAATGCAAGATGACGCTTGCTGCAGACGCTGCGTGCTCAGCACGCTTTCCTAGAGCCAGGCAGTGGACTTAACAAAGAGGTGCCATAACAATACACGCTAATAGTGTTCTCTTCAATTTGCATATGCACTTTTTTTTTTTTTTTTCCTTTTAAACAACTGCTCTGAGTCCTCGTTTGCTGGGCAGAGGTAACACGTCACTCTATTCTGTAGGTTCAGCTTCCGAGTTGGCTGTATGGCACACGTGTCCGCGAAGGTGCTGGACTTGGTTCTTACACTCAGAGAAGCTGCTCAGAAACAGCCGTTCAATGTTTAAGCAACCTGCAGGAACTACTGAAGTCGCTGAGCCTCTTCCCTTGCCAAAAAGCAAAGGAAAACGGACATGGTGCAAGTCAGGGGAAGGAGGGGAAGAAAAGCACTTCAAAGGTGCACAAGAGTTAAAATTTCATTTTCTTTCTGCCTTCCTCCCCTCTATAGAGTAGCAGAGAGGAGACAGAGGAAGAGAAACAGCAGGATTCAATGGAAGGCAGGAGGTTCCCGATGGGCTCACCGATGGCTCAGTGCTGCTGGATGGGTGATGGGTGACTCGTTACTTCACTGCTGCTTGTTTTTAAGGGATAATCTCTGTATCATCTTGTAAAGGAGACCAAAGTGCTGGAAACAGAAGGAAAATAAGTAACCGTGAGGCCTTATAAATTCTAATGAAATGACGGTGTTCTACCCAGAGAGAAAGCTTCCTAGAAGGCTTAAAACAACACTGATGCGCAAATGCAATACCCCGTTTGGATCATCCACTAGCACTCTCATCCTGAGACAGAGCGGGACTTGGCGAATTAGGAGGAATTATTACAATGAAGCCAGTTACTTGAAGTCTTACAGAAAGCGAAGACTTACAGAAAGTGTTTGTGCAGACCTGTATCACCCCCACAATGAAGCTGCAAACACTTGTTAACCATTTTAAGCTTTTTGATGCGATTCTGTTGCTACTGAAGGAGGAGAAAGCTTCAGATTTCAACACATGCATGATACCGGCCACTACAGAAACACTGCTGCCAGCAGTCCCAGGAAGCTAAAAGTGAACCAGGCAAAAACAGAGGTTCCCAGTAGTTCACAATCCTTTAGCTGGATCTTCTCTTTCACCAGTGACTTAGAAAATTCACTTAATTCCTCTTTTGATTCTGCTTTGATTAACTGCATATTGATTTGGTAACAGCTACTTCAGATATTTGACAGATAAAACAAAATCCAGACTTCAAATAATTTGTAATAGCAAAGGCAATGAAGACAGCTGACAGAAATCAGTGTGTACGTTTTCCCTCTTGTTTATGTTGTTACGTCAGATTTTTAAATGCTTATTGTTTCCCCAAACAAATAAACGCAAAGACATGAAGAGATCGAAATTCAGATTGACCTAAAACGCTTCCCTTTTGTTCATGTTCTTCAGAGAAGCCAGCCAGGATCAGAAGCCTAGTGGCTCACGGTGGCTTTGGTAACGCTTCAACAAAACCACCAAACTTAAGCTGGCTGGCCAAGGCATGGAGTATCACATTTCCAGAGTATGGGCACAGGATGTATTTACGGTTTCATTGGAAAAAACAAACAAACAAACCCAAACCAAAACCCTGAGGATGCATTTCTAAGCTGCATCCCAAGCTCAGATCCTGGAAGGATCTCCTAACACTCCTAACTTACTACAAGCTGCAAACCTTTAACTTTACAGCAGATTTTAGATACCTTGAGAAGGTTCAGTCTGAAGCTGTTATACAGCCAAAATAGCTTAACAAAGGAGTTGTGCGCGTCCTTGACCAAGAGAAGGAGCTCTACAAAACGGTTTTGCACTAGAATGGCAAGAGATTGCCTTCAGCACAGCCAGCAGATACTCAAAAACATACATACGAAAAACATCCAGCCGTTTTGGATTGCTACTTTGAGGGTGGGGCGGCATTATTGTTCCATCTTTGGTGCTGGGACTGCATGAGCACCGTTTACTGTGGCTAACATGATGTTATGAGGAAAATAATACGTCTCCTGCTTCTCTTCTCTTACCTGCACTGCAACATAGGCAACACCAAGGTAGGCTGCAATACAGACAGCCAGAAGCAGGTCAAAGATCGCTGGCTTGACCCTGCAATAAAGAACGAACGCATGAAACTGCTACGGCAGGTACTGCCACAGAGTGAGACAGCAGCTCAACGTGCCCAAGGGAATTCCATACCTGTACGCATTCATCACCTGCTTCAGCTGGTCATAGAAAACAAACTCGGGGTCCCTGTGAAAAGAAGAAATTTTGCAGGTTGCACTAACAGCTCTTGACACTGCAGTAAGGGACAGCCCAGGCCTCTGTTCCCACAAGTTCATCCGACCAGAGACAGGCTGGATGACACACGACCACCTTTTAGTGGTTTTAGTTGTCAAGCCTTTCTTTTCCTACGATCAGATGCCTAAGGATACAATTCAGAACACATGCTGCTCAGCTGTCTCAGAAGAGGCACATGGGGGATGCCTCACTGGGTTCATTAAATTGCTTCAACTCAAGCGGGTTAGACAGGATGGAAGCTGCCTTTTTGCAATTAAAGCAAGCTTTCTGGGGACCTTAGTCTTTTCTTGCATTCAGAGAGAAGCAGCACTCCGAGTGGGAAGGGTAGAACCAAAAACAGTGGAAAAAACAAGCTCTTCAGACAGAGGGAGCTGCTGGGACTTGTTACTTCGCCATGAGGAATGATAAAGAGCTTTCTCTGGGAGAACAGAGCAATCACTTCCAGCTACATGCCAAGACGCCAGAAAAGCTGCAGCTCAGAGTCAAAATTAATTGGAGGAGGAAGCCAGCTTGCACGCCCTGGCTGTTTTTTTCATCTCTTTTCTTACCGTTTGTCTGCCTTTACGTGATGCTGTTTGACATCCTTCAGGTAGCGACCCATATAATATTCCAAGGTGTTGAGGAAGGTGCTGTCTTTATCAATCAGCTGCGCAGCCCTGGGCTGACTGCTCAGCCAGTCCATCACTGATTCTAGTTGCTCCTGCTGGATCTGCTGCAGAAAAATACCACCAAAGAAAGGGAGTCAACCACACACACGCTGAGACCAGAGCTCTCTCCCAGACTCTTGATTCCTTCTTCCCAGAGGTTACAAAAACGCACTGTGCTCACCATCTGATCCGTGAAGATCTGCAGATCTGCAGGCGCTCCCTGCAAGGGTAAAAAAAAAAAACCGAAACCTCAGGCTATTGGTGAGAGCAAGCTCGGTTGGGCAAGACAAATCTGGCTAGCACTGCACGATGGGCAGCTCTTACCTTGTCCGTGAGGTTGTAGATGACCCTTGTCAAAGCCTCAGCAATGATCCTAGTATTCCTGATTAGTGCCTTAGTGTCTATTCGTGCCCTAAAGCAAAAGAGGGGATTATGGACTTGTCAACGGGATCAGCTTCCTCTAGAAACCACCCTTTTCCACAGCATCAAGCCTGAGCCAAGCATGAGCCTGAACCCAGAGCCCAGCTCCCAGTGGTTTTTCACCCATCCCCTGACCATCAGAACAGCACAAGCAGTCACGAGGCCACTCCGTGTTTATGGGCTGGATTTCAACTGCAGCCTTCCCTAAGGCCTCTAACCTCCTATCCATGATGCTGTTGCGCAGGCTGTCCCGGTGGCTCTCCAGGTGGGAGATGGTGAACGCTGGCAAGCGTCGGATTGCAAAACGCTCATGCTCCCATGCCAGCATGTCCTCAGCCAAGTTTATCTTCTTGTGCACCATGGAAAACTTCACCTCTGGGAACTGGCTGGCAACAACCTGAGGGAAAGGACAAGCCATCCAGGGTGTCACGCTGCCCACTGCATAGTCCCATCTTGCACTGCCCAGTCCACCTAGACCAAATGTTTTTTTGTGTTCCAGAAGGCAAATACACTTCCATCTGTAAGGAGCAGTTACTGCCATTAAAGAGGCGTTTTAACATAGCGTAGCTTTTACAAGCAACAAGCCGTAAGGAAGTGCAGTGGAAAATGCAGCAGATCTAGTCTGCGTCATTTGGGACTGTGGCATGAGGATTTATCTGCACTTCAAATCAAGGGACCGTAACCAATGCATGACATATTTCAATGGCACACCCTTTCTTCATGTCTTCCTTCCTTCCCCTCTCTATTGAAGAGCTGCGGCTCCCCATAGTAAGTCCCAAGTTCCCATCTACCTAAAATGCTTTTCATTACCATCTCCAGTTCTCTCAGAAACGCGTGCTGCAAGGTCCCCTCCTTGGGAGGCTTTGAGACGTGGAGGTGAAGGCTATTGCCTCGGCCCAGAGTATCAAGGCAGAGAACAAACGCTACGTTGTCCTGCAGCAGGCTGGAATCTGGAACAGAAAAATCCAAACATTTATTGTTAAGTTTTGCGCTGGGATTTCCATCCCAAAAAAGCAAGGCCCACACAAGGAGATTCTCACAGGAGGGATGACATATAGACGTTGAACACAATCATATTAACAGAGGCCTTGCCACAGAACGGGCTGGAATGCCAGCCTCTCACTCACCAGTGTGGTCCAAGTTGTCTTCCAGCCACCGCTTGGTTCCTTGATAATTAAACTTGCCACCTCCAGATGCAAAGAACAGCAAGTTATACCTGCCCATGAAAGACGAGAGAAAAGTGTTACCGACCCCCTTTACTCAGCCTTAGAGGTGTGGTGAAATCACACCAGCTAACACCCGATACTCAAGGCAAACCGTCCATTAACAAACGCTTCCTACATGTCACACACTAAGGTAATGGCAGGATGGGGTGAAAGGGGAGAGTTCCCAGTGCCTGAGGATGGAATCTACTTCCCAAATCATTCCCCCTGCTTTCCGCCAAGCTTGAGCTAAACTACAGCAAAGAAACCAAAGGAAGGGGCTTGGCCATGAACAGCAGCTGTACTCGGAGGGAAACAAAACAGAGCAAAGGAAGTAAACGACTGTAACACTCTACAGGTCTGGAGCAAAAACCCTTATCTCATCACAGCTACACACATTCAACCAAGAATAGGGCAGTTTCTTACCCAGCATGGGTACGTCTGTAGGTGTAGAGCCGGGAAAACAGCCTGGCTAGTTCCAGTAGCACTGAGATACCGCTGCCATTGGAGTCAGCGCCATGTGACAGCCACTGCAGGATGAAGCGGGACAGAGACAAGGTTATGACCCTACACTTATTCTCACGTATCCGAACAGCCTTCAAGATAGCACAGCACCATGCTCCGCTTATAACTACCCGTCTTTAGGGTAAAGAAAAAACACAGGGGCAGAGGCCACATGGGAAAAAAAGACAGGAACACACAGACAGGAACAGAGAGCTGCAGGAAGAAAGAATACTCACTGGAGCCACTCCGAAAGAATCATAGTGGGCAACTATCACAACAGTGGGCAGGTCTTCTCCACCCAGCCCCGTTAGCCTTCCCTGCAGAAGAAAGAGATTGGTGTCACTCAGTATCGCCTCTTGTGCGCCTGTACAAAGACAGCCTGACTCCCGCACACCTACTGAGTCTGCAGTGGCCTCAGCTCTGAGGACTTCAGACCTGGCTGAGCCTCCCCTGACTTCCCCTATCAGTCCAAGTGTCTGATGAAGTCCCAATAAAAAAAGGCATCCCATCAATGTTGCCATATACAACTCACCTCCACGCTGGGTATGAGCCAGTCATTGATAGCTTTGCTTTGAGCTCCACTGGTCACCATCTGGAAGCCGTTAGCAGTTGCCGTGTGCAGCAGAACTAGAACAACAACAACAAAATGTACACCGGGGGAAGTTTCATCCCTTTATTTCCCTTGCTAACTGAGCTCTGGAGAGACCAAGCCCTCTCACTTGTTGCTTGTGTTTACGCATTGACATGAAATCCTAGTGACCACACATTTTCATTCTGTCCTGAAATCCCAATATTTTGAGCTGGCTAAACAAAAAACTTTTCTTCAGCAGTCCTTAAAAGTTAATCACGAGCAACGAGGTCAGTAAGACAGTAAAGTTATTTCCAGGGGAATACAGGGAAGCACTGAACTGACTTGTGGTCAGACAAAACGCTTCAGCTTCTGCCAACACATCGCAGTCACTTAGCATCTTCAATGTTGTTTTTAACCTGAGTTTTGCTGTCTATCTTATCTCCAACAGCGTGAAGCTGAGAAGTCAACTCCATGCAACTGTATGTCCAAACAGAGTCAAGTAATACTCTCTCTTATACTGCGTTTGTCCTCCATTAAATCTCAAAGCACTTTAACAAAGACAGAACAAACATGAAGGCAACAGAACAGTGGTTCATGGTGCGCACGACACAGCAGTCTGCTCCTAGAGGTGGGATCCGGCCTGTCTTCCTTTAAACCCTTCCCCCACTCATTAGGACTCACCTTCTGCAGCCGAGGCAGAACCCTGCGATGCAGAAGCAGCCCGTGTTTGTTCATAGATAGACAGCAGCTCTTCATCTTCCACTGCAAAGTAGACTGGCACAATGGTTTCCATAGCAAGCATTTCCGGCTCTATCTCCATGAATTGCTGAGGATTTAAGTGAGACACAAACTTAGCACCTGCTAAACAGGCTGGGGACAGAAAAAAGTTAACAACCAAAGCAGAGAGAGAAAGGTAAGTTTGAAATTTAGAATACAATTTGCTGTGCATTACAACAGCTTTCAGCCCTGCAGCAACCCAAGCCCCTCTCCCTCTCAAATACACCTCCCATCGGAAGAGAAAGGGAACTTTTTTTTTTACCCTTACAACATCCTGGGGGACAGAAGAGATAGATCGTGGCAAGATGATCACCACAGCACCAGCTGACTGGCGGAGAGCCTTTTGGTACTGCTCATAGGAGAAATCCACCAGCCGCATCATGACGCAGCGGCGGCTCAGGACGTCTGCTTCTACAGTGCGGGCTTCTGTGTTAAGCACCGCACTCCTGGTGCCTGTGAGGAGAGAACAGCAAGAGGTTTTGTAAGTGATTTCATTTCATCTCATCCCATTTGCTTGATCCTTCCTCCTTCTCAGAACAGTCTGATAAACTTCAGAGCAGCCAGGACTTGTAAAAAGCTAAGGTCGCCTCTTCCCCCTCATCCAAGAAGGAACAGAAATCTGTGTTTTTTCCTTGCATGGAAGGAAAACATCTGTGCAGCCATGTCCTGCCAGGCTCCCTTTACTCCAGGACTACATGGCCTCAACCATCTTCCAGTCTTCCTCCTCACCACAACCACACAGGCTACCTGTTTGCTCGTCCGCACCTAATACCTGCAGACTGCAATGCATCTGGAGAAAGCCTGGCCTCTTGCTCTCTATCCTCCAGCTGTAGGATTGTGTCCGCAAGGAGAGGATGCAAGCTGTGCAGAACCGCTTTGTGAAAGTACACAAGGCCGCCCCATGTGCAAAAGGCTGTTCTAGCTCACCCGCTGGGATGTTTCTATGGCTGAGAAAATTACAAATGAGCAGGTTGCTTTTAACCGCTCGCTCTCTCCTACTCTCAGTTTCAGCATATCAGATCTCCCACATGAAAACGCAATCCTTTGGGAGAACAGCAGTTTGGAGGCTTGCCAGCAGCCCCAGCGTTCTCCAAGAGAGGACCACAAGGACATCTTGTATAAATAGAGACATTCAAATCCACTTTTCCAATTTGTAATGCTCCAAATCCAATTTTTTCTGCTATAACTCTAGCACCTACATTGAAGGCTTCATTAGACCGGGTCCCTATGCAGCCAGGGAAGGAGGAAGGTGTTCCAGAAGACATCTCAGCCTATGCCGAACAGGAGTGTTGCTAAAGGTTAGATTTAAACCTGGCTTAACTTAACTCTAACATTAGTTTGGTCTCACCAAAGGTCAAATCACCTAAACAAGAAAAATCTGTACTTCAACTGCATAGTATCAGTGAGGGCCATACACCCAGAAACAGAGTTAAGGCACGTAGTTACCTTAAGGTAACTAAGGTAACTTACCTTAAGGTAAGTTACGCACGTAGAGCTCTTACACTCTGTAGCAAAAAAATATTAACAGCAGCACTTGGCTGGAGAAAACACTCAGGCAACCAAACTCAAAGCCAGCTGAAACACATGCCTGCTGCCCTCATTAAGCCCAACAACAGAGATTTACCACCGCTTGAGAAAAGAGATGGCTTAATACCCCCAGGAGAGCGCCTACTTCAGATCTCGTGAGGTTCCTCACCAACAAGAGGTCTCAAGATGTGGATACATTTTGAGAAACAGCGATGGAAGAACCCAGAAATAATTTCAGATCTTCAGAAGACACCAGTAGCGCCCGTAGCATTTACAAAGCGTGCAGGCACAGCTGGCATTTTATAACTTCTACTGATGTTTGATCTTATGAAGATCTGAAAGATCTAGAGACTGAGTCTCATGGAGAATACAAAATAAAGGCGGGGCTGTAATGCCAAACTGTTAACATAAGTTTGAAACTTGGGCCACAAAGAAAACAGCAGGAAGAGTCACTCTCAGACTGAACACATGCCCTGATTTGGAATAAAATATCTACGGAAGACTCAGAAACAAGACTTGATTCCGGGTTAGTGAACAGAGGGGAGTGGAGGCTGAGGTTTACAACACTTCAGTGATTCACAGAACAGGTTGCGCTTCTGACTCAAAGAAAGGTGTTGCACAATCGGCAGCCTGGAAGCAACAGAACAGAGGAACTGGAGGTCAATCGTAACATAAAGGAAGAACTGCAAAAGGAAGGACTCTCAAATGAGGAGACACTGGAGCAACAGACACTGCTAATTGAGACTGAAGAAGAGACCGAAGAGCGAAGAAGAATCAACCTGTCAACAGAGGAGTCACCACCAAGTTCCCCAGTACAAAAGAGGGCTGCAGCTCGACTACGTGAAACACACGGAGTTCAGTCCGCAGGCGGGAGTCTGCAAGGACACAGCAGGGCCCTTGGCCATCTCTAGGTTACCATGTGGGAGCTCTCGGCATCCTCCTGCTAGTGCTGAGGCTGGGCGCTAAAACTCAACCAGACGGGGCCCTCCTGCGGCCTCCCCTGGGTCTGGGCCCGGAGCCGGGCCGCGCTGCAACGCCCCAGGGCCCTCCGAGCTCTCCCGCAGCCCCCCCTGGGCTGGGCCACACTCCCCGCGCCGCCTGCGGCTCCGCGGCCTACCCTGGGCGCCTGCCCGGGGTCGGGGCTCTGCCCAGGGGCCCACCGGCCTTGAGGGGGTCCGCTGCCGGGGTTCGCCCTCCCGCAGAACCGAGGCCCGGCGCAGGCCGGCGCAGTCTCTCACCGTAGGGCTGCCCGCCCAGCTCGTACTGCTGCATGCGGTAGACCGTGAACTCGTGGGCGGCCTCGGCGGCGGGCGGCGGGCCCAGGAGCAGGAGCACGGCGGGCACGAAGAGCAGAAAGCTGAGCGGCAGGCATGAGGCCTTCAGCACCGACTCCAGCACCTCGCCCGCCTCCTCCAGCATCGCCGCGGCCCCGACCCCGCCGCTGCGGCCTGCTCCCCCGCCACGCACGGCACGCACGACGGCGCCTCCCGCGGGCTGCCGGGAGCGGTAGTTCGCGCGCCGCCGCGGGGCCCGCTGGGAGCTGTAGTCGCGGGCCGCCCGTGCAGCGGCGTTGGCGGGGCGGCAGGGGGCGCTCCGCCGCGCCGCGGCCGCACCTTCCCCTCGCCCCGGGAGCGGCGGGTCGGGGCCGCGGCGGTGCTGGAGGTGGCGGGCGAGGTGCTGGATCCTGGTCCCGGGGGACGGGACGGTCCCGGGACCAGGATCGATTCGGAGAACGCCCGCGCCTTCCCGGGACACGGAGGGGCAGCCGGCGAGGCTCCGCGGCGAGCTGGGCCCGGCCGAGGGGCTCACGGAGCGGGCCCCAGCTCCCCGCCTCAGCCCGTCCCGGCTGCCGCCCTCGCCTGCGGGCCCCGCAGGAAGATAAAATCATAGCAAATCAAAGAGGGTCTTTCTTATCAGCTAGATTTATTGCAAAACACATGGGCCGGGAGCTCGGCACCTCCTGCCGAGGGGCTGCCGCGGGAGGGTTTGAAGTCGTCGGGAGCTTCTCCTCCCCAGCGCTTGGGTGGCTTTGGCCTCCTTTGCCCGGGGAGAGGAGGCGTTTGGGCGCTGCTCTGATTTTTCACTGGGTTGGGGAAGGGAAGAGCAGGGCTCGGCCCTGGGGAGCCAGGGGACAGTCAGTGCTGTGTGTCCGGGGTCCTTGGGGATCTTCTCTGCCCGGCTCACAGGGAGGTGGAGACCCTCAGGACATTTCCCTGGCCGAGCATGGATGACCCCCTTCCCCGAATGCGGTAGCGCTCAGAGCGAACACGCTGGGGTCAGACGCCTCCGTTCCTTTCCCCAGCTGTGCTGAACTTCGGAAGGGCTCGGGGCCGGCTCCACCCCGCTGCCGGTGATGACTCTCTTACAGACTCAAGTGATTCTTGCAAATCTGTTCTGTTGCAAACACTGTTTTCAGAAAAGTTTCGGGAAGGATGCAGCCTTTTCGGCCCAGAAAGGAAGAGGAAACAGGTCCTG
Organism: Larus michahellis; assembly: GCF_964199755.1. Lineage (NCBI taxonomy): Eukaryota > Metazoa > Chordata > Aves > Charadriiformes > Laridae > Larus > Larus michahellis. The sequence continues at coordinate 3,382,440 of NC_133918.1, forward strand.
CTGCTTCTGTTCTGGTGTGAGCCAAACCCCACCAGAGACAATAGAATGCAAAGCCATCTAGAAGCTGCTGCTCAACCTTCCAGTGCCCTCCACAGTGGGCATCTTAGGACTTGGCACGTTTGCCGGAGCATGGCACACCTCTCTGGGAGGCCCCAGTGCTGCGAACCCTCTGCTGTACAGGTGTGTGTTGCCTGAGAGGTTCGGCCCCATGGGAGTGGGTAGCTCTGCCATGCTTGATGGGACCAGACTCCTCAGTCATAGAATAGAATCACAGAATGTGTTGCGTTGGAAGGGACATTTAAAGGCCATCTGGTCCAACCCCCCTGCAGTGAGCAGGGACAGCTTGAACTAGATCAGGTTGCTCAGAGCCTCATCCAGCCTGGCCTTGAATGTCTCCAGGGATGGGGCCTCCACCACACAATCACAGAATGTCGGGGTTGGAAGGGACCTCTGGAGATCATCTCCTCCAACCCCCGGCCACAGCAGGGTCACCCACAGCAGGTGGCACAGGAACGCGTCCAGGCGGGGTTGGAATGTCTCCAGAGACGGAGACTCCCCCACCTCTCTGGGCAGCCTGTGCCAGGGCTCTGCCACCCTCACAGCAAAGAAGTTCCTCCTCGTCTTGAGATGGAACTTCCCATGGGCAAGTTTGTGCCCGTTACCCCTTGTCCTGGCCCCGGGCACCACTGAGAAGAGCCTGGCCCCATCCTCCTGACACCCCCCCTTTCAGTATTGATAAGCGTTGATAAGATCCCCCTCAGTCTTCTCTTTTCTGACTAAAGAGACCCAAATCCCTCAGCCTTTCTTCACAAGAGAGGTGTTCCAGTCCCCTACTCATCTCCATAGCCCTTTACAGTCCCCTCTCCAGCAGGTCCCTGTCCTTGAACTGGGAAGCCCCAAACCCGAGGAGCCAGTCACTGCGGGTGCCTCCCGTGGCGGTGCCAGCGCTGCCGCGGCGGGTGCAGCCCCGTACCCAGAGGCACGTTGAGGCTCTTAACTTCTTGCTGCCAAGCTGTGAGCACCGTCGCGGCGCTCGCGCAGGCACAACGCTCAACCTCTGCGCTCCGGCGAGGGACTGGGCTGTTCCCGCAGCCCTCTGCCATCCCGTGGCTGGTTTGTGCTGCGCTCCAGGTGGGCACTCGCTTCCTGGCCAGGGGCCTCCGAGCTGCCCCACAGCTGCACGCACTTGCGCTTGCAAACCCAGTTGTTCTTGGCTCCCTGGCAAGACATCAAGGCTGCAGCCTTTCCCAGCAGCTGCGCCCATCACGGCAATTCCAGGAGGCTGTAAGCCGCAGGAGAAGACTCAAGTATTGCCTCCAGCCCTGCGTGACGTGCAGTGGCAGCGTTGCCAGCTCAGCCTGATCCCCAGGGGTTGGGGGACAGTCTGGTTGGGGATACCCACCCTATTTGTCACTGTGCCCTGGGGCAAAACGCCCTCATCTGGGCACGTACAGCATCTATACTCATGCACACCCAGAACAGGGTCCACTTATAACCAGTTGTCTCAGCAGAGCGCCAACCCCACAATGCGCCCGTGTCCTTCACTCCCATCCCAGGAGCAATGCCTGTCCCTATGCTGCATCCACAATGAAGCAACATCCCAGTCTGAAGGGACTGGAAAGCCTGGCCGGTTAAAAACTGGGGTGGGGGGGCTGCACCTGGTCAGCCTGAGCTGCATGGAAGCTACAGTTCTGCCAGGCCAGGACCAGCAGCATGAGGCCCTGGGGGGCTGTCTGGCACCAGGGCCTCTCAGAGGCTGGGGAGGTTGCTCATCATGCTGGAGTTGCTGGAGAGAGGTGCTCTGGGCCGGGCGTTCCATGCTACAGAGCTGCGGAAACTTTCCCGGTAACGCAGGGAGCTCTCTGTGGATGAGCCAGAGTTGATGTCTGTGATGACCAGGCAGTTCCCAGGCTTGCAAAGCCCAACCCTGACGCAGCAGCAGCACAGGAGGCTTCCCACAGCGCGGCGCACCTCCACGCTCCAGAGGGAGTAAATGACGGGGTTAATGCCCGAGTTGAGCATGGCCAGAGCCAAGGTCCAGTCCAGGTTGTGGAGGTGTGAGCAGGTCTGGGTCTCACAGAAGACGTCAAAGAGCAACAGGACAAAGAGTGGGCTCCAGCACATGATGAAGGCGCTCAGGATCATCAGCACAGTCTTGAGCAAGCGCATGGACCGTATGCGGCTGTGCCGAGAGCTGGTTTGCTTAGAGCTGGCCTGGACCAGCTGGAAGATGGAGATGTAGAGGCCGACGATCCCCAGGAGGATGATGCTGAACATGACTACGGAGAAAAGGATGTAGTTCTTGGAGTACAGAGGCAGGAGGACAGAGCAGGCATTGAAGTCGCACAGGCAGTTCCAGCCCAGCAGCGGGAGCAGTCCGATGATGAAAGCCAGCAGCCAAGAAGAAATGATCAGGGCACGTAAGCGCAGGGTCTTGCTGGCTTCATTCTCAGCGATTGGCCTTACCATGGCACTGTAGCGCTCGATGGCGGTCACAAGCAAGCTGAAGGTGGAGGCAGCCAGTGCGATGAAGAGGATGCCTTCCCGCAGGAACCAGAGCTGAGGTGAAAGCTGGAAGGTCTTCTTGCCCGAGAGGCAGAGATTAGAAAGATAGGCAATTCCTGCAAGCAGGTCGCTCACGGTGATGCTGGCAATGCAGGAGTAGACCCAGCGGCGGGCTCGCAGACACCGCAGGATGGCCAGCAGCACGAGCAGGTTCTCCAGGATGATGATGCAGCTGATGACGACAAAGGTTGTGCGGATGAGACCCATGCCCTCATCCCCAGACTGCCGGTTGGTCAGCTTGCCTGTGAAGTTGTAGTGCTGCAGGATGATGTTCACATTCCTCATGGCAGCCAGCTGCAGGCAGGAACCTTTCCTGTCGAGCAGGTCAAGTTTGAGCTCAGGATATTGAGCAGAGCCCAGTGGAAGGGGAAGGGAGCGATTTACCAGCCAGCTGGGCTCTGGACCATCCATCTTCTGAGCCTAGGTCAGCAGCCCAGGGATGCACGATGGAGCAACGGTTTGAGACGGGGTTTGGAGCAGAGCAGACCCTCTGTTTGAGGGCTGGAGGCAGCTGTGAGACTCTGCCACACAGGACGGGGTCTGATCCCAGCAGCCCCACCCAGCGCGGAGATGAGAGCGCCCTGTCTGCCAGCCCTGCGTCGCTGAAAGAACAAGGAGAGAGGAGGGTGAGGTGTTTTGTAAGTCCACGTATGAGTACGGGCTTCCTGTTGTTTAATAAAGTTTCCTGTTGTGATCTGGAGTATTGACATTGTTTCTAACAGCTCTCACCATTTCTCAGTAAGGGTCTGGCTGTTCTCAGCTTTGCTGTGGTGGTGAAGGTGGGACGTGAATGAAATAATGTCAGGCCCCTCTTTGAGGGGGCAGGCTGGGTCGAATGGGGTAACACCGCCCACCTTGATGGGCTGAACAAAGCCAAGTGCTGGCAAGAGCACCCAGACGGCCCGAGGCACTGAGTGCTTTGCCTTTCGTGGCATTATATGCACCCCTGAGCCTGGCAGAGAGCAACTGCCTCTTCAGCAGCTGCCCTGTGCACCACCCATGCCCAGATCCATCCCTCTCCAGGAGGAAGCTCCATTCTCTCACCCCTCTGGGCTCCTCTGTGGGCCCAGCTCCTACCAGTCTCTCGGGACACATCCGTCCCGGTCCCGTCCCGTCAAAGCAGCAAGTCCAGGCACCTGCGTGTCTGGGGCGAGGGCTCGGTTCCACCCAGTTCAAAGAAAACCAGCTCATCAAAGCCCTGCATGTGCCCTGACACTGCACCCTCCACCTTCAGCTCTCTGAGCACCCGCTAGAGATGGGTCAGGATCTTCCCGTTCTCTAAGTCACAGACAGGGAAACAGAGGCACAAAGCTGCTGCCTCTTGCCTGGAATTGCAGAATGTGCGAGGGGCCACCCTGGGACCAGAACCCAGGAGTCCCAGCATGATTGTCATGTTAATCATCACAGAATCACAGAATGTGTTGGGTTGGGAGGGACCTCTGAAGGCCATCCCGTCCAACCCCCTGCAGCGAGCAGGGACAGCTTGAACTAGATCAGGTCGCTCAGAGCCTCATCCAGCCTGGCCTTGAATGTCTCCAGGGATGGGGCCTCCACCCCCTCTCTGGGCCACCTGGGCCAGTGTCTCACCACCACAGTGTCTATCATTGACCTACTCCCCGCGTCTGCGAAATTTGACTGGAGAGAAAGTCTTGAAACGTGCTATTCCCAACCGCGGCAGTTGAATTTGCCTTATGACTCACCTGTCGTGAGTGGCCCGAGGCTCTTGCTGCCGGAGGGAGGTCCAGCAGCCCGCCGTGCTCTCCAGCTGCTCCTCTGAGGCCCGGCACGGAGTAGATTGCGGGGAGGGCTCCTTGTGCAAAATAAGCGAGGCTTCTACCTACCAAAGTGGAAAAAGGGAAGTTACAACATCAACCACATTTCAGTGCAAGATGGACCCCACCCAAAGCAGCTGCAAAGAGGCATTAGAGAAGAAAATAAAAGAGCGAGCACCTTTGAACTCAGGATCACAGCAGGAGCTGTGCCCTGCTTTCTGCTTTCACCTGTGTTCTCACTCCAGACTGGCACGAAGCCATGGTCCCCAAGTTGAAAGCAGAGCGGTGATTTCTACCGTCAGCACGGCAAGCAGGGAGTTGCCCTGGGAGCCCATCCGCTCTTGATGAGTGGCGAGATCCTAGCCCGGATCGCAGCCCAGGCAAGTGGAAAATGCAAAGGAGGTTCCTGCTGCGGGAAGGCGTGTGCAAGCAGGAGAGGTTCTCATCAAAAAGCTGAGGGATCCATCCTCCACATTCACCCTTTCCACTGGCGTTTTGGGCTTTTCTATCGTCGGCAGCGTAGAAAAGAAACTCGTGCTGATAAAGTCAGCACATGACCCCCAAGATCGAAGGAGCGGAAATCAGCAGGAAGACCGGGCCACGAGCGCAGCTCCGGCCAGAGAGCAGGGGTGCGAGGTTGCACACCCAGCACAGAGAGCACGCCCCCAAACGGGCCGGGCAGACGCTCCTGGCACGGCGCTGGAATCAAAAGGGTCAATGCGATTCTCGCACGTCACCCCTGCTTTATTCGGGCTTCGGGCTGAGCCTCCAGCCAATGCGTCTGCTCAGGACAGAACTGGTGGGGCGCCCCTAAAAGATCAGAGGATGGAGAAACTTGCCTGGTCAGGGGCCCTGAGTAGCTGCTCAAATAGCTGGCGGCATGTGAGAGAGACCTGACAGGAACGAGCCCTTCGTCAGGGGTGTCTGCGGAGGGTGCAGGGCGGGTGGGAGGCAAATGCTTTTGACGGCAGGAGGGCTTGAGGCAGAAAAGCAGCTGGGACAGCTCAACCCAAGGGGTGCCGGGTCTTCTGGACCATCAAAAGGCTCTTCCTAATGCCCCTTCCACAAGCACATCAGGTCAAGAGCTGTTGCAGTGAGACAAGACATTGTTCCTTGGTGTGTCCTGGCCTGTTTGGCCTCTCCGTAGCGGAGGGGACTGAGTTCTAGCGGAGGGGACTGGGTTCCCGCGAGGCACACCGCAGTTTCACAGCACGTCGCGAGGCGGGCCGGCTCTGGGAAGCTGCTTGAGCTTGTCCCAAGCCCTGGTGCAGCGCCTCTCGCTCCTGTCCCCAGCAGCCTGCAGAGCTCCCTGCCTCCTGGCGCGGCACCGCACGCCCCAAACACGGCTCCCACCGCACGTCCCACGGCCTGGGGTCCCCTCTGCTCCATGCAACCAGCTCAGCAGAGCGGGGCACAAGTGTCCCCCTCCGAGCTGCTGCCACCAGACACGGCTGGGGGCAAACCAGGCTCCCCCACGGCGGGGCACCCACACGAGGGAGAGTTCCTGTTGTTCTGCGGCAGCTCCCCATTGCTATCTGCACAGATGCAGGCTGAGCTTTATCTTGGTACTTCTCCCTTGCTACCGTTTCAGCTCAGATGTTCTTTCTTTGAAATGAAGGTTGGGGTGGGGGGGGAGAGACACCCCATCCTGCAACGTTTCTCATCTCTTTCCTTCAGATCAAGACCACAATCTGCTTGAAACTGCTTGCTAGCTGCTGAGTGCTGGGCTTCGAAGGACCAAGCCTACGGGGGCCAATTGCAGCCCCCCAAGCCTTCTGCCAGAGCCGTGGCCAGAGCGGGTGTTCACGGATGCTGAGATGAGGCGCCTTCGCGGCAGAAGCCCTGGAACCCCCTACTTGCCCGTCCCAAGGCCAACGGGAAGGCAAAAGCTCTTTGGCCCCAGAGGGAAGAGTTTGCAGACAGGGAGGCCCAGAGAGGAGCAGGGCAGGAGCAGCCCGCAGCCCGGCTCCCTGGGTTGGTGGCCCGCGGCCAGCGGCATGCCCGGTGACTCCTGCCCTGAGCCCACCTGCTCCCGCGAGGGCGTCCATCTCCAGATTGTGGGGGGCCACAAGCAGCTGCGGGGGAAAGACAGCAAGCTTCAAATGCAAGATAAAACATCAATGATTTCTGTTGAGGTTTTCCTGCTGTGCTGCTGCACGGTCCTGATTAAAACTTTTATTTTCAGACATTCTGGTGAAAAAAAAAAAAAAAAAAAAAAAATCCCTGGGTGAAGCTCTGTGGAGAGCTCTGCCTGGTGGGCCTAGCCAGGCGACCCCCCAGGCTGGCTCATGGGCAGCTGGTCGTCCCCATCTCTGTCCCACCCGCCCGTCCTGTCCCCTCTGTGTGGCCCCAGTGCCATTCAACGTCAGCCAAGGCATCCATTTGCCCGCAGGTGTTTTTCTGCTCCAGGAAGGGTGGAGTTGGTTTAAAAAAACGACTGCTTGCTCCTGGCGCTTGGTTGGTGGCATTTCCTAGCTTTGGTCTCTTCTACCGCGCAGCAGCAGGCGGGCAACTTTCCAGCGGCAAGTCCCAGTCTCCAAAGCGGCAGGATGCTTCTGGCCCCAGAAGGGAGCTGGGAAGAGCCAGCGGGGCCCCCCTGACTTGGGCTGACACCAAACGCTGGAGACCTGGCCCTTCACAGCGCTCCAAGAATCGTCCCAAGGAGCTGGGTGTCAGTCCGTCGAAATCGGGTGGTGGCGATGGTGGGTCTCTGTAGGAAAAGGGTCTCTGCAGTGCATCTCTGGATTTGAAGGAGAACAAGAACACGAAGGGGAAAGTTTCAGGATCACCTCCTTTAGACCACAGTCACGACTGTAAATGGCAAAGTTTTGTTGATTTTTTTTCTTCAAGTGCCTTTTCTTTAGAAATTTGCATTTCCTCAATGCAAAAACATTAAACGGAAAGCAAACAGCTTTATGAAATGCCCGCCTGCACCCCTCCTAAAAAAAAGATAGTTACTTGGACGTCAACCCAAAAAATCACATCATCGCTGGGCCGGCGCAGACCCCATCACACCTTCCCCCGCTTTGCGACGGGGTTGAGGTTTTGATCTTTTGGCTGGTCTGCGGCGGAAACCCTCAGTGGTGCCCGTAGGATGGGAGCTGCGGAAGAGCTCATCCCTCAGCATCCCACCGGGGTGAGCACGCCACGAACGCACGCTCCCGAGTCCGGCTGCTTCTTTACAGTGTGGTGTTTCGTGCAGCTCCCGACAGCCCCCGGTGATTGCCAGAAAACCAATCCCTCCCCTCCCTAGGTCTGGATGTAGGCCTGGGCAGCTGGAGAAGCTGGACCAAATGTCCCTGCTGGCTGCAGGGGGGGTTGGACTAGATGACCTTTAAAGGTCCCTTCCAACCCAACACATTCTATGATTCTGTGACCAGCTCAGTGCCTGTTCTCCAAACGCCAAGCCCAGTCCAGAGCTCTTCTACTGCACCTGGGACAAGCTCGGCTTTCCCCTCGCATCTTCTGCCCTGTGACCAGGTCTCCGGTGAGCAGACACCTTCCTCAGGAGGGAGGGAGCTGCACGGCGCTCCTGCCATCCCCACTCGGTGTGGCATGGCCAGCCATGGTCAGCGTGGTGTCACTGAGGCCACAAGGCTGCTCCAGAGGCCTGGCTGGAGCCTCTGGCCCAGGGTGGGCTGTGCAGGACCCATCAAACCCCTCATGTGGGCTCATCAACACCATGTTGGGTGCTGGTGGATGAGAAGCTCAGCGTGAGCAGGCAACGAGCGCTTGCAGCCCAGAAAGCCAACCACATCCTGGACCGCATCAACAGAAGCGTGGGCAGCAGGTCCAGGGAGGCGATTCTGCCCCTCTGCTCCGCTCTGGGGAGACCCCACCTGGAGCACTGCGTCCAGCTCTGGAGCCCTCAGCACAAGAAAGACATGGAGCTGTTGGAGAAGGGCCAGAGGAGGCCCCGGAGATGCTGGGAGGGCTGGAGCCCCTCTGCTGTGAGGACAGGCTGAGAGAGCTGGGGGGGTTCAGCCTGGAGAAGAGAAGGCTCCGGGGAGACCTTCCAGCCCCTTCCAGTCCCTAAAGGGGGCCTACAGGAGGATGGGGAGGGACTCTGGAGCAGGGACTGTAATGACAGGACGAGGGGGAACGGTTTCAAACTGAAGGAGGGGAGACTTAGATTGGATATCGGGAAGAAATTGTTTGCTGTGAGGGTGGTGAGCCCCTGGCCCAGGTTGCCCAGAGAAGCTGTGGCTGCCCCATCCCTGGAGGGGTTCAAGGCCAGGTTGGACGGGGCTTGGAGCAGCCTGGGCTGGTGGGAGGTGTCCCTGCCCAGGGCAGGGGGGTGGAACTAGATGGTCTTTAAGGTCCCTTCCAACCCGAACCGTTCTAGGATTCTATGATTCTATGTTAGACCCTCTGGGGCAGAGCCAAGCCCGACGCCAGACTCGCCCCCAGAAGAGCTGCTTCTTCCCGTGTCGGTGTGGCGATGGCGGGGAGGAACCAGCCCTCACCCAGGAAAGGGGCCGGGAGGGCTCCGCGTAAACAGCAGGGCGATGGCCGTGCAGGGCGGGCGGTGCCGGCACCAGGCGCAGGAAACGGGGCTGGTTTGACGCCCAACCTGAGCGCTGCAGAGGAAGGACAAGCAACACACCGTCCTGCGGTTAGTGCCGCCTGGCTGGGGCAGGGGCAACGCCTTTACCGGCAGCAGGGCTGGTGTCTGGAGAGCAGAAATCCATCCCAAGCACGGCTGCTCAGCGCCCCGTGCATCGCTTCCTCCAACCTGCTGTTTTCCCTCCCTGCCTGTTATGTGTAAGAATACGAAGCGGTTTTGGGGCAGAGAACTGCTGTCTGGTTTCTACCGTCTGCGGCAGAGCCTGGCCCTGGTACCGCTGACCCAAAGGCTGTTAGAGAGCGATAATTAAAACCAAACGGCCCCGGGCACCTGAGCTCGGAGCTCTCAGCTCACCACCACGGGGACCAAGGAGAAAGGAAGACCTTTGCGCGAGGTTTCTTGCAGGATACGGACTCATGGAGAGAGCTCACAGAGAGGAACGAGGGATCCGGGCGCAGTCAGAGCCCCGCATTCGGGAGGAAGGTTTTAATCAAACCAAAGCCCTGATGCCCGTGGACTTCCATGCAGGACAGCCCACGCTCCCGGCGCTCCCTGCCCGAGCTAGTACAGCCCAAGCACGAGCCCAGTGACTCTTCTGAAGTTCTGGAGACTGCTCTGGGCAGTAAGAGAGGGACGTATTTACCTGCTGGTTTGTTTATACCCGCACACATGCTCGGATTTTATTTCCAGGAACTGTTTCAGGGGTTTTCCATTCTCACACCACAGCCCTCCCTCAAACGCCCTCCTCCCAGCGATGCAGATTAACTGGCAGATAAGCCCGGCTGCCACCCTGCTGCCCTCCCGGGACACTTGCCCTGCCAGCTCGCCTGTGTGCCCCCAGCACGGCTACCCTGCTGTCAGCTTGCCCAGAGCCCCCCAGCTTCAAGCCCTGGCTGGGAACGATGAGGACTGGCCGGAGCAGAGGAGCATTGGGCCGCTCTGACCCATCGGACCCCTCATGTGAGCTCACCAGCGCCGCTTTGCACCCTCTGGGGCAGGGCCCAGCCCCATGCCAGACTCGGTCCCCAGAAGAGCGGCTCCTTCCCGTGCTGGTGTGGCGACGGCGGGGAGGAACCAGCCCTCACCCAGGAAACTGAGCCGGCTGCCGGAGGGCATCTTATCGGAGATGGCAAAACCGACCCAGGGCACGCCGCGGGCAGAGGCGGCGACAGCACCTACACACTGCGCTTGTGCCACGGCGCTGCCCGCGCAGGGCATGTCTGCCACCAAGCAGCGCCCTTCCCGCCTGCCAAAGGGGCTTCTAGGACGGATCTTCCTCCTCATCCGCTCTCCTTTGCTGGGAGCCTTGGAGCCGCACGTGCTTTTTCACCTGAAACGACACGCGGCAGGAAGGAAAGCTGGTGTCGTGTCTTGGGCAGGAACAGCTGAGTTTACACCACGTGTCGCAGACCTGCCTGAGGACTGGTAACCGGAGACTGCTCCAGAGACAGGGATTTAGGATTAATGCAAGCCCCAATTTCTTCAAGTGATGTGCAGACCCCTCAGGAGTGTTGACAGAAAGTGTCCCAGGGAATGGGCACACAGACAGGGTCTTTGGGTAGAAAAATCTCCCATAGCAGGACCAAGGATTCGGGAACAGGACGGGGCGGGGGGCAATGAAGCGTCAGAGCGATAATTGTTCTGTTGCCTTTGTCCACGAGGCCAGGAAGGGAGAGGTGCAGCAGGACCGGCGCTCAGTTTAGCATTTAACCAAATCAGACTTTCTTAGGGGCAAGGTGGAGACAACAATCACAGCCTGGTTTGCAGGTGATTTCGGGTCAGGGAAGGGAGAGGGCAGAGGGTCCGGAGCAGGGCGGATGGTCCCATTTGAAGAGAAGTGCCAGTGGCCAGATCAGCTGCAGAGGGGAAACCATAGAGGGGAAAGAGCGTCTGCAGTTGCTGGGCTTGGCAACAAAGTGTGACGTGACCTGACACCCCCAGGAGCAAGTGGCATGAGCTACTGAAGGTACGGTATGAGACAGCCTGATCGCCAGCGCTCGTAGACACCACGCTTTGAAGCAAGTGGGCATGTTTGCAAGGGCATGGAGCCATAGGACGAGGGGCAATGGTTTAAACTAGAGCAGGGCAGGGTTAGATCAGCCATGAGGAAGAAGTTCTTTACACGGAGGGTGGTGAGACACTGGCCCAGGTTGCCCAGAGAGGGGGTGGAGGCCCCATCCCTGGAGACATTCAAGGCCAGGCTGGATGAGGCTCTGAGCGACCTGATCTAGTTCAAGCTGTCCCTGCTCACTGCAGGGGGTTGGACGGGATGGCCTTCAGAGGTCCCTTCCGACCCAACACATTCTGTGATTCTATATTCTGTGAATTGTCCTGCAGCCAAACTGCGGGGAGAAACACTAACTCACACCTCAAAAATACCCTAGGACACCTCTCCCGGTCAGCATCCCGGGGGCTTTGGGACTGCGGCGTAACACGCTCTCTCTGCCCTGGCCTTTCTGTCCTGCTCTATCACTCATCAATCACAGCCTCAGGGCACATCGCCTGTGAGCAGGCCGGGGCGGCAGAGATGCAGATAGACCTGCAGGGATGCTGCGCTGCTCTGATTAGCACAATCAGGCCATCGCACATGGTTTCCTGGCTGCTGGGTACAGCTGGTCCCTGGCTATAAAACCAGCCCTTGGGCACTGGGAAACTCAGACTTCCACACATCTTGGAAGGAGCGTCCAGCTGCGGGAAGAGATGTGCCAGCCCCAGCCGCCGCTGCTGGCCCTGCTGCTCCTGCTTTCCTCCTGCCTGTGCGCCGACGGCAGTAAGCTGGGGTGCCGCAACCTGCCACGAGCGAAGCTGCTGGTCTGGGCTCCGGCCGCAGCAGCCAGGGGCTCACCCTGCGGCGGGGTGTCTTGCAGGTGCTCTACGGGATCAGATTGTGGGGGGCCACGAGGCTCAGCCCCACTCCCACCCTTACATGGCGTACCTGAAGTTAGGGACATCATCCTGCGGAGGCTTCCTGGTGGCCCCTGACTGGGTGATGACAGCCGCACACTGCACGGGGTGAGTACTTCGTACAGGGGCTTTATGCCTTTCTTCCTCCCCCAACCTGTGAGTGACGTCCATCACTGGAGTAATTTTGGAGCAGGCTCCTCTTCCTCCTCCGCTGAGCGGCTCTCTCCACCTGCCTGCAAAAGGGGAGGGACGCGGGTGAGACCCAACCTGTTTCCCCCCTTCTCCCCTCTGCTGCCACGGCCTGGAATGCCACAGTCATCCTGGGGGCTCACAACATCCTCGCACCAGAAACGACCCAGCAGGTCTGGGGAGTTGTCAGATACCACCCACACCCGGAATACAACCCCGACACCGTGTCTAACGACATCATGCTGCTCAAGGCAAGGCGGTCCCGCAGCGGGTCGGCGGGTCGAGCGGGGCTGTGGGTCTGGCAGGGTCGGGGCAGAGCACGTCCACGCTGTCAGCTCCATCCGCAAACCACCAGGTGCCGTGGCCCCTGAGTGCTGGAGGCAGGCAGGAACAGGAGGGAGCTGGGAGGGAATGGTGGGCAGGGCTTGGAGCCACATGCCCTATTTGCAGCCGCTCGCCAGAGCTCGCAGCGCTGTGTGTCCCGCTAGACCTCCCCTACTTCTGCGCACAAAGCGTCCTTCAGCTGTTCTGCTCACCGCCTTCTCCAAAACCCCTGCTTTCTCCCAGCTGACGGCGAAGGCCACACTCAATGACTACGTCAAGACCATTCCACTGCCCAAGACCAGCAGCGACCTCCCCACGGGCACGAAGTGCAGCATAGCCGGCTGGGGCATGATCGATAACGACCAGGCGACCAACAGGCTCTTTGAAACCAAAGTCTCCATCTACAGCCGCAGGAAATGCATCCGCTTCTATCCGCATCTCAGCACCGGCATGGTCTGTGCCGGCAGCTTCCACGAGCTGAGGGATTCCAGCCAGGTAGGGGCTGCGATGGGCTGGGGGCTTGGCCGGGGGCTGGCTGGCTCCCATAGCAGGGGCCGCTGCTGGCACAGGCTCGGCTGGTTCCCAGGAGAGGTGACAAGCATTTGATTTGTGGCTCCCGTGAGGACTAGCTCTCTGGGTGCCCTGAAGCCACGGTCCAGCGCAGCCCCAGGGGCTCCGGGGTGGACGCACGGGGCAGGCGCAGCCGCAGATCCGGATCAGAGACATGGCCCTGCTGGCGGTGCCTGGGCAGGGACGGACCAAGAAACCTGTTCCCACAGGGAAGAGACCTCTAAAACCAGCCTCTCATCTGTCCTCAGGGAGATTCTGGTGGGCCCCTGGTATGCAAGAAGGTGGCACAAGGCATCGTTTCCTTCGGGCACAACAGCCCGCCCGGCGTCTACACCCGCATCTCCAACTACCTGCCCTGGATCAAAAAAATCATGAAGAAGTAGCAGCAGCAGCAGCAGCATTTGCTCCAGCATCGGTGCGGCCCTGGAGACTGCGCTGTTTTCCTTCCTGCCCCTGCCGAAGGCTTGACTCCCTCCTCTCTCCTCGGGAACCCGAGTCACCCCATCAGCGCACACAAGGGTCCCCTTCTTTCTGTTCGGAGGCTGCTGGCTGTCCCACTCGCTGCCCATCTCGGGCAGCCAGCTCAGGGCCGCGTTAAATCCCCTGGCAGAAGCGGGGATCGTCCCAGGTGGCACCGAAAAAGGCTGTGCTACAACGGACCCCATTTCCTTCCGAGATAACCCCGTCCCTGCTTGAACCTTACCGCACTTCAGACACCCACAGTAAACTCAGAGCTGCGCTTCCCCGTGTACGTCTTATTTCCCGTACCTTGCCCCGGGGAGAAAGGAGGGGGGTCTGGGTGGTGAAAGCGGGGGGTCAGCCCGTTGGGATAGGGGTGGTCACAGCCCTGCACCCACCGAACCGCTGGCACACGCTGGGGACGAGAGCGACGGTCGCCCTTCCAGGGGTCACGGGGACGAGTGTGTTGCAGGAGGAGGAACTGCCCGGGTAAAAGTGGGCTGGGAAAAGTGACGCGCGCACACCCCGCGCACCGACTTCAGCGACGCCAGCACCTGCCTGGGAGCAGCTGACAGCCAGGGTCTGGTGTGCCAGCAGGTACCAGGGGTCAAAAGCTGCCATTCCCTGCGAAGCGATGACTGTCCCCTCTGCAGGGACGTCACCCTCGCCTGGGAGATGTTGCACCCTAGGACACAGGGCGGCAAGGACAGCAGGCTGTGTCATGGGGAAACCAGGCTAATCTTTTCATCTGTTTTAGCTGTAAGAGGCACCAGTAGGTGAAGGGAGCTGAACTTTTTGTGGACTGTGCTGTTTCTGTCCCCACCGCCTCGGGCATAGGGCAGGCGGTGGCTGAGATCCCAGGGATGGGGCTTTAGGATCCCAGAGAGGTGACATACTCCAGGCCCCAGCTTGTTGCACACCAGCGCTTTCAGCCTTTGCCTCTGCTGTTCTCCAGCAGCCACAGTCCTCCATCTCCTGAACAGCAACACGACGTCCTGGGTACAGACATGGATACGGTCTCTGAAAGGGTTGATAAAGGACCTGGGCTCACCGAAGCGCCTGACCCCATGCCACCTCCTCCTTTCCTCCCATGCCAGCTGTAGCGGGAGAGCCCGGCTCTCCCTGGAGAAGGCAAGGGCAAGCCCCAGCTGGGAGCCGTCTGCTGTGGAGCTCACGACTCTCCCCTCAGCCGAGCGATGCTCAGAGATGAGCTTCTCCTCCCCACAAAGGATGCTCCGGCGCTGGTTTCGGACAGCCCGAATACCTCGCACCAGCCCCCCACTTCCATGGCCTGCACCAGGTGTAAAGCACCTGCCTAAACTCTGGGCCCTGCTTTCCTTCCTTCCAGCTAGTTTCTGCTGGCGTCTCTCACATACAGATAGGAGAGCGCTCGACGCTTTCCTGGAGGAGATAAGAAGGGGCAGAGCCAGGGCATTTTGTACATAACCGAGCCGCAGAACTCCCTGGTGCAGGACGACAGCTGTCTGCGGGAGTTCAGGAGGAGACCAGACCGGTTCGCTGCGGGGAAACCCAGCGGTGGATTTTAAACATACAGAAACTATGTGCAATTCAAGGGAACGGGATGCTCGCCCTGTTCTCATAGTCCTTCCTAGGCTCCCGCTAGCCACCTCTGTCAGAGGGAGGAAACCGCCTGCGGTCTGGCCCTGACTGTCCCTGTTCTTCCCTGGAACGAAGGGACGTCACCGTCGCCTTTGCCTTCAGCACCCATGGGGAAACTGAGAAGGGTCCATGGTTTGGGCTTCTGCTAACAGCTGCTATCAGCTAGGAAATCTGCAAATGAAAAGGCTGCAACTGCTTATCTTCGTAGCGCAAATCTTTGTCACGTCAGGGTTTTCCTTGAAGCTCCAGCTGCTGCAGTCTTTGCACGAGAATGGCAGGTTTTAGCTTAAAAATGGGTTTTGCCCTGTGGTACTGGGGGCAGACAGGAAAGTAAATTTACTGGCAGTCAGTGAGGGCAGCGAAAGATGAAAGACGTAACAGCCCCATTTTGTCACAGCCGGAAGGAACCGCTGCTGCGGAAGATGCCCATCTTCCACCTTCCCCAGAGCCGGGCACTGGTGCCAGCGGGGAGCGAAGGGGACATCCCGGGGCCGGAGGTGGGGGAGTGTGATGGGTGATTTGCCACCAGCCCTCCCAGCAGGGCCCCTCTCACCAGGGGCTGGAGGAGCAGGAGGTGCAGGTGCCGGGAAGACAGATCCCCGCCACGCACCGCAGACAGGCACCCGGCACCGGTTTGGGATTTAGGAACGGCCGCCTGGCAGGGTGGGGGCGGCGCTGGCTGCCACACGCTTGGACGCGACCCTTCCCAGAGGAACAAGACCAGCTTGAGGGAGACGTGCCATGGGTTATCTCTAGCTAGCGAAGGGGCAGAATCCCAAACCTGCCTCCCTCGTCTCCCTCCACCCTCAACACATCACGGGTAAAGTGAGCCCCTGCCCAGGGTGAGGGAAGCGTCCTCCTGCCTCCTCTCACGTTGGCTGGTAAGAGACAGCGAACTCCCCTATTTACATCTGGAAAGAAACACTTAAAATGGTGTCTTTTGCTGTACAAAGTAAAACCCTCAGCAGCCGGTGCAGAGCAGAGACCTCCCGGCAGCAGCAGCGGTCAGGCTGCTGCGGGCCACGCTCGTGAAGCTGCCGTAACGTCTCCTTGCCCTCAGGTAGCCACGTCCAGCGTGGTGTTATAAACCCACTCGCACCCATTTTGCTCTATTAGCCAGGACCACACGTCCTGAGGAGATGCGGGAGGGTTCTCAGCCGCCGCTGCGTGGTCTTTGGAACTGGTGCATCGAGTGAAAGAAATCTCGTTCTTGCAAGGCTCGTGATAAAAATCAAGAGAGTTTGCAAGTGTCCAACAACAAATACGAGCTGCAAGGGAAGACCCCACCGGCAAAGCGATGAGGATGGATGTGCTCCCTATAGCTTCCAGCTCAAAGGCAATGGGTTAACGTTGGCTCTGGGTTTAGAAGGACGTCAGATACCCCACATCGGGCCCAACACGAAGGTGGGTTGATGCCCAAGGCTAAGGCTGACTGAATTCCCCTCTCAGATCGCTGAGGCACGCAATTTGCAGATAGATTAATCAGATGAGTCTGCCTTCTGTGGTTTCCTGGAGTCTGGTCTCATGCTATAAAACCTTGCTGGGAGCAGGAAGAGACCCTATCTGCAGCCTTACCTCCGAGGGATCCGCCGAAGCCGAGAACGCTACGATGAAGCACCTGCAGAAGCTGCTGCTCTCCCTCCTGCTGGTGACATGCCCCCCAGGCAAAGCCGGTAAGTGGAGGGTCCCAGGGGCGGGGAGGGGGCTGGGGAAGGAAGAGCCCCAGGCAGCACGTCCTGCGTCCTCCGACCCCCTCATCCTCGGTCCCGTTCATTGTAGGTTATTCCTGGAATCGGATGGTGGGAGGAGGTGGACCCGGGACCCGCTACACGCCCTACGTGGCCTACCTGCAAGGAAGCAACAACCAGTTCTGTGCAGGCTTCCTCGTGGCCCCGAACTGGGTGATGACCGCGGCTCAGTGCTTCAAGTAAGTTTTTGCTGCGTTCGAACAGCACCTGGCGCGAGGAGACGGTCGCGCTGCCATGGTCGGGCTAACATCTCCCAGATGGAGGGCTAACGGGCCGAGTCGCTTCCTTCCCGGCTGTGCCCAAACTCTTTCCCCAGCGGGGAGTGCTGGGACAGAGAGGCTGTGGGGGCCAGCACCGAAAGAGCAGGGGACCGTCTGCAGCTCTCCCTCGAGCCATCCTCCCCCCAGCCCTCCCCAGCCCATATTCAGACACTTACCTTTGGTTTTATGTCCCCCTCCGTGACTCATTTTCTTCTTGCCAGACGTCCACAATGAGAAGTCCGACCGGCTTCTTCCCTCGCTGTCCCTGACCTGGCGTAGCAGCGATTGCTGGTGCCAGGCTTTGCCCTTTCTGCCACCGAAGATTGTTATCAGAATTAATAATCTCTTATGAGCAAGGTGCTTTCCCAGCTCTCTTCCATCCCTCCGGCTGGAGAAACCGGGGCATGGAAACTGGATTTCCTAGCTGTGCGTGACCCTGGGCGAGGCCGCTGCGCTCCTCGGCGCCGACGGCTCTGCCCCGGTGCCAGTGACCCGGGCTCGGGGCCGGTCCCCGCAGCTGAGCGGCAGAAAGGAGGGCCAGCAGAACCCAGAAGCCCGGATGCCCAAATCCCACCTGTTAGATAGAGAGGGACTCCCACCCGCACCCAGGGTCCCTCCCGATTTTCCTAAGGCAGCCCCTTCTGCAGACGATGTAGAGGCCAGCAAAGGTACGCTGGCACAGAGCGGGGTCCTGGTTCGGAAATCCCCCCTTGGAAGCCTGGACCGACAGTCCACGTAGCTTAGAACGCAGCAGCAGCGTCGGGCCAAACCCCCTCAGCTCCAGAGCCAGAGGTAAAGTAACCCCCGCAGAGCTCCGGTCTGTCATTCGGAAACTTGCTCTGGCTCTCGGCTGGGCGCGTTCCCCGGCAGAGCTCCTTCCTCCCAACATTCTTCTTTAAAGCCCAGCTGGTCCCTCCTGGCCGTGCCCCCGGGAGATGCGCCTCAGCGTTAACCAGGGAAGACAGGAGAAAGCTAATGACCTGCACCGTGCTTGGTTTTACCAGATACAAACCTCTGACCGTCATCCTTGGAGCCCACACGGTCCAGAGGAAAGAGGAAAGCTGGCAAATATTCGAAGTCCAAGAGTACCACTGCCACCCGGGCTTCACGAATGCCAGGAAGGGAAATGACATCCTCTTGCTGAAGGTAACGGCTGCCTGGAGCGCCCGCGCGGCCCCGTCTGCCTGCCGTGCAGGGCTGGGCCCTAACCCCGGAGCAGGAGGGGACAGCCTTTGTCACACGACGTTTACAGACCAAGCACTTATTTCTGCGTTTTCTGTCCCCTTGCCCAGCTGAAAGGCAATGCCACCAGCAACGAATACGTCAGGGCCATTTCCTTTGAAAAATCAAAGGTCTCTAGCGGGACCGAGTGCTGCATAGCTGGCTGGGGCCACAAAGCAACCACGGCCGCCTATCGCGAAGCCACCGTCACCATCGTCAAACAAAGGGACTGCCTCACCTACAACCCCGGACTCGCTGACAACTTGATTTGTGGCCGCAGTGGATCCGCTGGGGTGCCCGAAAAGGTCAGTCTCTGAACTTGGGGAGCAGGAGGCTGCGGGGGAGGTTTCAGCCAGGTGCCGGGCACAAACCTGATGTGGGCTAAAAAAAAAAAGACCCCGGACCTGGTGGGTCCTTTCTGGTGCGAGGGTGTTGTGAGCTCCCAGGGTGACTGTGGCATTCCTGGCCGTGGCAGCAGAAGGGAGAAGGGGGAAAACAGGTTGGGTCTCACCCACGTCCATCCCCTTTTGCAGGTTTTTTCACAGACAAGGTAGTGCCTAAAATGATTTCTTGTTGTCCCCTCGCCGTCCCCCTCGCTTGCTGTCCCGGCACGAGAGGGGTCCTGGGTCTTGATCTCCACAGATCAACCCCTCGGGGGGTCAGCAGCGTTCCTGCTGCCTGCAGGCATCACGCTTGTGCTCAGCCCTGGGCGAAGCAGGAGGGACAAAGGGATCCTTGTCTTCCCGCAGCGGGGACATCGGGGTCTGCTGCAGCACCACAGTTTGGCTGAGAGGGGTTTGCCCTGAACCTCGCGGCTGGTCTGAGCGCGTTTTTCTGCCAGCAGAAGGGCAGAAATGAAGCAATATCTTAAGCTTCAGTGTTTGCCCAGCTGTGGTTGTGCTGGGTCCCGGACAAAACTCCCAATGGTCCCTTTTGGACCTGGAGCCATCCGCATCCATTGTGAGTCCAGGCTTCTCCTGGGAAAGCTCTGTCCTGACGTTTGCAGCCTCCGTGTTCTTTGCAAACGCACCCTTTTCCTGGGGACCCCACGTGAATCAACGCTCATCCCTCTCCTCCTTCATTTTACAGCACGATGCCGGGGATCCGCTTATCTGCAACAACAAAGCCTATGGCATCTTCTCCTATAGGCATAACAATTGGCCCGGTTTCTACACGCACATTGCTCCTTACCTTCCCTGGATCAACAACGTCATGAAGTGAGCGTGACCCCTGCTCTCCCCGCAGCTCCTGCCCTGGAAAACTCACGCTTGGGGGTCCCACAGCTCACCTGCTTTTCCTTCCTTTCTTCCTGGGAAACGTCTTCCACCGATCCTCACGGACACGGCGAGGAACTTCTCTCTGGCGAAGCCAAACCACAGCAGGCTTGGCGCCGCGGTTGCACCTCGGCTGCGTTTGTTCCCTGGGCGAGCCGGAGGGCGCCCGGCCCACGCTTCCCTGCTCTGGTTGACCCCTTTGCCAAGGCGCTGGTGGCTACGGCTCTAGAAAGGAAGCAGCAGAACAGCCCTGAGCGGGGTGAGAGTAGCTGCTGGGGTGTCCGCCGCGCTTTGGGGAAGGCAGTACAACTAGATCGGGGGGATCCAAAGAGCAGCCTCCCCCCTGCCCCTTGCATCTGTGACACCTGCGTCTCCTTCGCCCGAGCCCTGGGCTTAGAGGGCGGCCCCAGCTCCGAGGGGGACACTTTCAGCTCCTGCTTCACTGCTGCTGCTCTCCCCTACCTCTGAGACCCGCTGCCTCCTTTCTCCCCTCCTGCTGTAGCTCCAGCGCTGTAAGAATACATAAAAACAATAAATAATATCTGCATTGACAACCTTTTTCCTTCCGTGATTTGGATTTCTCTCAGCCGCCAGCTCCAGTCCTGAACAGCTCGGAAGAAAGTCGCTGCTCGAAGAGCTGAATCCCAAGCTGGATGTTTCTCCCCAGCCTTGTTCTGTCCCACCTAAACCCCCAGGAGAGGTGCCCAGCCCGGTTCTCAGGGCTCCTCTCCCCAGTCCGGAGCGCTCGGCAAAACCAAAAAAGACGGCAATCGGTCGTCTCCTGGCAGGAGATTGTCTTCCCCCGTGTGCTGCAGCGTGAGCAGGCGGGAGAGAAGAGCTACGCAGGGGAGGGGGCACTGACAGGGGGTCCCCGGCGCTATGGGAGCGTTTGCCACACGTGCCCACAGTGTTGCTCAGGGGTAGAATTCATAGAAGCTGTTGGGTCGGAAGGGACCTCTAAAGGCCATCCCGTCCAACCCCCTGCAGCGAGCAGGGACAGCTTGAACTAGATCAGGTCGCTCAGAGCCTCATCCAGCCTGGCCTTGAATGTCTCCAGGGATGGGGCCTCCACCCCCTCCCTGGGCAACCTGGGCCAGTGTCTCACCACCCTCCGTGTAAAGAACTTCTTCCTAATGTCTAATGTCTATTATGTCTTCCTAATGTCTAATTAGCCCATCTCATCACAGGGCAGCCCAGGACCACAGCCCCGGCTCCAGCCCCTGCAGCGCCTGGGTGCCCCGCGGGACACGCTGTGCCACGGGCTGTGACAAGTTGGCCAGCAGGTCCAGGGAGGGGATTCTGCCCCCCTGCTCCGCTCTGGGGAGACCCCACCTGGAGCACTGCGTCCAGCTCTGGAGCCCTCAGCACAAGAAGGACACGGAGCTGTTGGAGCGGGGCCAGAGGAGGCCCCGGAGATGCTGGGAGGGCTGGAGCCCCTCTGCTGTGGGGACAGGCTGAGAGAGCTGGGGGGGTTCAGCCTGGAGAAGAGAAGGCTCCGGGGAGACCTTCCAGCCCCTTCCAGGCCCTAAAGGGGGCCTACAGGAGGATGGGGAGGGACTCTGGAGCAGGGAGTGTAATGACAGGACGAGGGGGAACGGTTTCAAACTGAAGGAGGGGAGATTTAGATTGGATATCGGGAAGAAATTGTTTGCTGTGAGGGTGGTGAGCCCCTGGCCCAGGTTGCCCAGAGAAGCTGTGGCTGCCCCATCCCTGGAGGGGTTCAAGGCCAGGTTGGACGGGGCTTGGAGCAACCTGGGCTGGTGGGAGGTGTCCCTGCCCAGGGCAGGGGGTGGCACTGGCTAGGCTTTAAGGTCCCCTCCAACCCGAACCATTCTAGGATTCTATGATTCTATGAAGTTCTGCTGCCTCCAGCTCGCTCTGGTCAGAGCCAGGCTCTCCAGAGAGTCAACCCCAATTTCGGTGCATCAGGGAAGAAATCCCACCCAAATATCCAAGAGATCTTTGCACCTGGTTATACTGGAAAACAAGAGTGAAAGATGAGGCATTAGCTCATTGGCGACCCATAAAATCAGAGACGTTTCAGCCAGAGGAGTGGCCAGATGCCCTGGTGACGATGATCCTCCTGTGCAAGGTTTTTTTTGGATCTGGAAGTTTTGATCAAGCCCGATTTCACGCCAACCAGCTCCTGTTCTTAAACCATGTGAAGCCTGTAGGTACACTTCAGTTTGCAGGTTACAACCAAAGTTTCCTGACTCTAGAAACACAATCTCCAAAGTTGTTTGAAAAGCAGCAGCCGGATTCAAGTTTTTGTGTTAAAAGAAAACCACTAGTGGGTTTTTATTTTTCGGAAGAAGTGCTTCTGGGGGGTGATTGCCTTTCCTTATGTTCACCCTCCCTTGAGGGTGACTTGTTAGAGCCCATATGACACCTGCAGCGGCGCAGACATTACAAAACACTAGACCAAAGATTTTAAGATTCCAAGTACTTTCCAAACCTAGTGATTCAAAATGGCTTAAAGTCCCCTAGGGTCACCCAGGCGACTAAGAAAGATCTGTCACTGAACGAAGTCGTCAGTGATTTCAGCCGCGCAGGTGCCGTGGCACAAGGAGAGCCAGTCTGTGCTGTGGCTTTCCCATGCTCACAGTGCCCTCTTTGGGTTAGCAGCAGCAGGCCTTCTTCCAGGTTCTGGCTCTAAACTACTTCTGAATCGATCCGAAAATAACTTACCTCTAAAAAAAAAAACAACCCTTTTCCAACAAAGCCTAAGATTGCAGTTTCGGAAGTAAACTCGTTGCTAAAATGAGAATGGCGCCTCTTTCCCCTTAGGGTTCTCTACAGCGTTTAGTCTGCGCCCAATTAAGCGTTGCAGGGCTGACGTTGAGCTGAGACTTCTTTTCTAATCAGGCTGCCAAATCCTTTCCAGAAGAATTTCAAGGATGTTCTCATCCCAAATCACCTCTACAATGAGGCAAAGAGCCTCGCTGGAGCCATTAGAGGCCGAAGGTCTGAGCCCCTGGGAGGGAGAGCAGGAACCAGCGCAGCGGGAGAGACCTGCCTTGGGGACGTTCCGTACAAACGCCATTTATTTCCATGGCCAGGAGCCACAGGCACATGCCTGGGATGAAGGGAGGAGCAGTGAGCAGGGGCGGCCAGTGACAACAGGGACCCAGGAGAGTCCCTGAGCCGCGTCCTCGCCCGGCTTGGCCGCCGTTCTGGGATAGCCAGAAGCTTTCACAGCCCAAATGCGGAGCCGTGTCATGCAGCCCAGCACGGGAGACACAAAAACTCTTCAGAAGCCAGGAGTTCTCAACCCAAGGTGATACGGGGTTGATGCTGAGGGGACTGGAACACCTCTCTGATGAGGAAAGGCTGAGGGATTTGGGGCTCTTCAGGCTGGAAAAAAGACGCCTGAGGGGGGATCTTATCAACGCTGATAAATACTGAAAGGGGGGGTGTCAGGAGGATGGGGCCAGGCTCTTCTCAGTGGTGCCCGGCGACAGGACAAGGGGTAACGGGCACAAACTTGCCCATGGGAAGCTCCATCTCAAGACGAGGAGGAACTTCTTTGCTGTGAGGGTGGCAGAGCCCTGGCACAGGCTGCCCAGAGAGGTGGGGGAGTCTCCGTCTCTGGAGACATTCCAACCCCGCCTGGACGCGTTCCTGTGCCACCTGCTGTGGGTGACCCTGCTGTGGCCGCGGGTTGGAGGAGATGATCTCCAGAGGTCCCTTCCAACCCCGACGTTCTGTGACTCTGTGATATACATGTTAGAAAAATCGCTTGTAGAGGCTTAAATTCCTGATTGGGGCATCACAGAAGATAAAACAGCTCAAAGAGAAATATACCGGGCTGATGTGCCCAAGGAGGGTACACGGACAAGAGTTCGCTTTAGAAATCGCTAACGGTGCTAGCTTTTGCTGGGGAGCGACTGAGATATCACGGACAGGAGACCACACATACAATCTATTTTCAACTCACAGACAATCTATTTTCAACTAGCTTTAAAACCCAGAGAGAAGGAACGAAGAAGATTTTGGCCAAGGTGGTTTCTGGAAACCTTCATTTCCATCCTGACTATTTCCCATCGGTCCTTATCGCTTTTGTTTGCGGGGACACGTACACAATAAAAGCTTTTTCTTCTCTACCTGAATTCCAAAGCACTATCTTCGGGAACAGGTAATTGTGGTATTTATTCAAATGCCCTCACGCCAGAAGGGATTGACTTCTGCAGTGGAGGGATTCGTGATTTCCACGTTCTGTACTTGAGCTCTCTGGCCCTTACCACGACGACTAGGGATGATGAAAGTAGGCAACGAAACGGGAGGCAGGACCCAGCAGCCTTTGGAGGACAGATGTGCTGCGTGGAAGAACAAAACCATAAACTAGAGGCCGAGAGCGCTGGGTGGACGCCCCTCGCTGAGCCTGGGGTCCGGACAGCGGCGGCTCTTGAGAGGAAAGTTGCGCCAACAGCTGCCGTTCAGCAAGTGACGCCGGGCCCTGGCTCCGACCTGCTCGCCATGGCCTGCGGAGTCCTGCGCAGGGCAACGCAGGGTCCAGCTGGGCACAGGAGAGAAAGCTGAAGTAGAACGAGGGAGGCATTGTATTCCTGCTTTAAAATTTCATATGGCATTTTATTCATGCTGAACAGACGCTTCCCAAGCTTCCCCCAGAGAGGAAATGTAGTGCTCAAAGAAAAGAGCTGCTACGAGGGTGATGTCCAAGGACAAGGAGAATCCCAAATTCTCTCTTCTTTGCCCTCTTCTTTTGAACAGGATATTTTAATACGAAAAAGATTGAAATTGATTTCCTTAATGTCTGGGTACAGCTATGTACACAATCCCAAGGACCTGTTGGCAGCAACACCTAACAGCCAGGTTTGAAGTACCTGCCCATCCCGGAAAAGTCCCTAAAGAAAGCTGGGGAGGGGCTGTTTGCAAGGGCATGGAGCCATAGGATGAGGGACAATGGTTTAAACTAGAGCAGGGCAGGGTTAGATCAGCCATGAGGAAGAAGTTCTTTACACGGAGGGTGGGGAGACACTGGCCCAGGTTGCCCAGAGAGGGGGTGGAGGCCCCATCCCTGGAGACATTCAAGGCCAGGCTGGATGAGGCTCTGAGCGACCTGATCTAGTTCAAGCTGTCCCTGCTCACTGCAGGGGGTTGGACGGGATGGCCTTCAGAGGTCCCTTCTGACCCAACACATTCTGTGATTCTATGGTGTGACTTGCAGCACTAACAAAACCCCAGTCCCTGGACCAGCACCAGAAAACCTCACCTGCCCACTGCCCAGTCCCAACTGTCCTCCTGTCCCAGGAGTCCCTCCGGAGCGGGCTGCAGGCAAAAGGAACGTCCAGGCAGCAGCAGGCAACTCCTCGTTGTTGCCGTCATTCCCAGACTTCTCCTTGCGGCGTGGGGTATGTCCTGCAGAGGAGCCGAGGGCCGAGCCGCGGTGGAGGCCGGGAGCTCCCCATCTTGCTGGGAACGGTTTACTCAGCCAGTGCCGGAGGGGCCCTTGGGAAAGGCAGCAACTGTGAGCAAACTGCCGGGATTCTTCTATCGGCCGCTGGCTCCCAGCTGCCGCTTTCCCTGGGCCGCCCCAAGGCAGGAGGGACCCAGCCCCGCACATCGGCTGATCGAGCTGCAGCGCTCGGAGACAGCCCCCTTTCCCGTGAGGGTGGCAGAGCCCTGGCACAGGCTGCCCAGAGAGGTGGGGGAGTCTCTGTCTCTGGAGACATTCCAACCCCGCCTGGACGCGTTCCTGTGCCACCTGCTGTGGGTGACCCTGCTGTGGCCGGGGGTTGGAGGAGATGGTCTCCAGAGGTCCCTGCCAACCCCGACATTTTCTGTGATACCTTGTATTTACCAAAACACACTCTGTTTCCATGCCTTAGAGTCCTGATTTCCTGAGCAGGGACAACACTGCGAGCTCGCAGGGCAGAGCGGGCTTCCACGGGATGCAGGTCCCACAGGGTACAGGAGTTGTTCAGCCGAGCAGGAGGAGGGGGAGAGGAGAGACAGGAGCGAAGAAACGCATGCGTGACCACCACGGCTTTTAGGAACAAAATTTATTCCAATTTCAAACAGAGAATTTATTTCAGGAGAAAGATATGAAAATCAATTTCCATCCGATATTTCTGTAATAAGGGTTTTTGCCCAGCAGTCAGAGTGGGATCATTCCAAGAAACAATCACACTCCCGGACTGGAATGAGACAGTTTGGAGCCTGAATAGATCCTGACACTGGGCATCTTATTCAGAAACTCCTTTACCCTACCCTCTTCCCTCCCCCCACCCCAACACACACAACAATACATGCATTGCAAATGACAAGGTTTAAAAACAGCATTTTTATATAGTATCTTTTTAAATAGGATAATGTTTAAATTGTCTTAAATCAGGATCCTATAATATACAAGTATAACCAAATAATTTCCACCACATTGGCACTTGTAAAGAGTCTCTGGCACTACTAAAGAAGGGGCATTGGCACAAACCATACTCTTATAAAACTGGGTGCTGCATAACACACTTTATCTCTGCTGGACTCTAACAACCCGGGCTCTGTACAGTACAATACAATGGTCAGCACACTCCGGAAGTACTTTTTTTTTTTTTCTTCTTTTTTTTTTTTTTCCTTTTTTAAAAAAAAAAAAAAAAAACCCCGACGACGAAACAAACCAATAAAAACACATGAAGAAAAACCATAGTTGAACGCAAGGCCAACATTGCTAGGAAGCAACAACAAGAGACCAAAGAATCCAAGTCCGGGAGAAGGGGAGACAGGCAGAAAGGGCAGGAGCTATCTGACACGCCGAAGCAGGAAGGGGCTGCTGCTCACCAGGGAGCCAATCCACACAGAACGGCGCAAAGGAATGGGATGGTCCTCTCCTCACTGACTTCAAGTTTCAAATTGGTTCAAAGGAGGTTGGTTTCTTCAGCAGAACAAAGATTAAAAAGTGCACAAGGAGCAGAGGTCAGCCAAGAGACCACTTCTCCAGACTCAGGAGTCTAGATTCTCTCCAAGAACCCGATGCCACCGTTTTTTCTGAAGGTCAATCTGTCGTCTCAACCTGCAGAAAATTCTGACTGGCCTCATTTTCTTAAAAGATGATATAGGCAAATTTGGTTTAAGGTTTGGCACTTCTGCTAGGGCAGGCGTTTGCCAAAGGGCCAGCCAACAGAGGCATGAACCAGTTCTGCTGGAACACTTCACTGGCCAAGCTGGAGGCACACAAGCTACCGCTTGCTAAGAAAAGCACGTGCGAACACTGGTATCTTCTCACATGTAATACAGTCCACAGACAACTCCAGATTACGCGTACAAGTCTGACCCATTCCTCCCCTAATTCAGCAGGGGGTTTCAGGAGCTCACGAGACAGCCATCCCACAACCTTCTCCCCTTCCCTCCGCAAGAATCATCGCACCAAGGCGGTTATCAGGCCAACGGCTGCACCAAGCCGCTGCTCAGTAAGGTACAGCACGTGCCCAAATCCTCGCGCCCGTGGCCTCCCACAGTTCCCCGCGCCAACGCAGATTCACTCTGCGAGAGACAGAAGCCAAGATCCCTCCTCCTGTGCCAGGGCAGCAGCTCTTAAAGAAGGGGAGGATACAAAACCCAAAAAAAAAAAAAAAAAAAAAAAAAAGTTTCTGATTCAAGTGGAAGTACCACCATCATTCACCTTGGAAAAAAACCAAACTTCTGGGAATTTATTTCCAAGAACCTGTATAGCTCAGCGCCAGGTGCGCTGCTGGCAATAGTTGTAGTGTGAACCATTTACAAGAGGATCACAGAAGCGGAAGAGGCTGGTGCTGCCATCTGCTTCAGACGAGCGGCACTCAGAATACACGAAGATGATTATAAATTCCTCTTTATAGGACAGTTTTCTACAAAATGGATCATTTTGGCATAAAAAGACAAAAAAAAAAAAAAAAGCAGTAAAATTGATGCAAAGCTGTCTGACACATGGGAATCCCTCTCATTCCTCCCAAGTGTTAAATGCAGTCCAGAGCGTGGCTAGTCTAAAGAGACGCTGTGTTTCCCTCCGCACCGCCGCTCAGCCAGACTGGCTCTTCAGCTGTTGGTCCCATGGCTACTGTTCCAACTTGAGCTCTCTAACCACTCTTAGCAGAGCTTGCTTTCTTCCGTGGTGCTCTGAGACATCCAGAGCCTTCCCTCAGCTATTCTGGAAAACAGGAGGGACCTATAAACAGAATTACTCCAAATTACGTCCCTCCGTGTTTTAGTGTTCTAGATCAAAGCATCTTAAGCATCTCAGACAGTTAAGATTTACTCTTACATGTTGTGCAAAACACTGATGTAGTGCTCTGTCTACAAAAGAGACAAAATATCAACAGCCCCCTTCAACAGTGCAGCTCATTTAGTCTTTATCTACTGGCAGCCTGCTAGCCTTCCAGGGGGCAGTCTGGTTGATCCAGAGAATTTGGACCCGATGCTACTTGCCGGAATTCAAACAGAAGCATTAGTGATGGCTAAACGACACACGTCCAGAGGCGGGTCAGATTCCCCTGTTTCCTACTCGCTCCTTGCCTTGCCACTGCCATTATCTTCCAGGCCGGCACCAGGTCTTCGGCACATTTGTTCACTTGCCTCCGCTCCTGGAAAAAGCTCTCTAATGGGCAAAGACTTCACATCCTTCTGCTCAGTGGAGTTTCATTTGGAATCTGGAATCCAGAACTACCTCCACTCTACCTTCCACCTGCACCAGCAAACCCTGCTGCCTCTGCCTCTACTTTCCTGCTAAACAAAAGTGCAACCACAGCAGGGCTTTCGGGATTCCGTAGCAGCCGCGCGCTCCAGCCGTGACTACGGTAACCGGATTATCACATGCACCCTGGAGCGAGTATGTGTGCAAGACTTCCGAAGAGGATCCATGCTCCTCTAAAGAGAAACACAGCAGCATGTGCCTCAGGGGAATGCATAAACAGGAGAGAGAGGGAGAATCGCCGCTCCCTCCAAGAGCTATCCTCAATCTTTTCAAGTAAGAATCCTACCTATGTCCCAAAGTTTGTCACCCACCGATTCTGGTCCTTTCTAAAAATCCGCGAGCTGGACAGGACCGAAGAATTCTTACAAAGTCACTCGATACACTGGCACTAAATGCAATAAACAAGGCTTGTTTGCTACTAGCAGCAAGAAAAGAACTAGAGGGTGGCACGAGACTAAGATTTTTCAATCCAGCCAAAGTCTGATGTTTAAACGCCACAATTACTCAGTGTGCTTTTGATATTTGCTGCATAGAGAAGTTGCTCACTTGATGTCACGTACTCTACTCAACAAAACACAGTTCCTCTCTGCAAATTGAGCCTTGCGCGCGCGCGCATGCGCTTGTGGTGTGGGGGGGATGTGTGTATGTGTGAGAAAAAAAAATAATAACAAAATAAAATAAAAAAAAAGAATAATTACAGTCAGGCACTTCCCCAGGCTCAGCAGCTATTGCTCCAAGAGCTTCCATCATTTGTAGTCCATGAACAAAATACAGCAACACGTAGCAAACTATGTATAGAACATCAATAATTTAAAAAAAAAAAATAATCACAGTCTCCATACCTTTCATAATTGATAAGAAAAAAATAACTCAGAACTAGAACATATAAAGAATGGAAAAGTGATGGCTTTTTTTGTGTGTTTCGTTTTGCCTTTTCCTTTTTTTGCACAATAGTTGGAGAGCAATCGCTCCTCCCCAACATTTCATCACAGTGAACCATGGAGCGTGTCCTGGGGAAGGGAAAGAAGGACGGGGCGGGGGCGGGGAAAAGCAGCAAGCAGGATTAGCAAATTACACCAGAGGCACCCTTATAGCACAAGGCAAAGGGACCAGTAGCATTCTGCACTCCCACAGTCCAGTGAATTCACAATCTCGGCTGGAAAGTTATTTTTGTCTATATATATACCATGGGAATGAAAAGGGGGGGAAAAAAAAAAAAAGTGGCTAAGCAACAAAGGAAAGCTCAAGATGAGACTGCCTTAGCTGTTTGGCAAAAAATTAAGAAGTAAGCAAGGTGCTGAAGAAATGAGGCATATCCCCGTTAACTGTGAAATAAAAGCAATTTGTTAAAAATATGAAATCAACTACTCTGTGGACAGAGACATGAGACTCCAGGATAACACTGAGCACTTGCCACTCCACAGATCAGACAATTTGCAATCATTACATCATCAAAAATTAAAACTTTTTTTTCCTGTCATATTTAAAATTTCTTTTTTTGTCTTTTCTTCACAATGAAGCCTCTCAAGGGGCCAAGAGCAGAGCGGGTCAAACCAGGTTGTACTCCTTCAGGTTGAGCTGTAGGATGGTGTCCTTGACAGCGGCAAAGACGAAACGGATGTTTTCTGTGTCTGTGGCACATGTGAAGTGAGAATAGATGATTTTATCGCTGTCTGGATTTAAATCCACAAACATCTTGAGAATGAACTCACGGGCTGCCTGTGCATCCCTCTGTGGGCCTGCAGCAAACAAAGAAACCAGTTAATTGATTTATGCTAAGTGCACCCCCCCAGTTTGATCCATCAGAATAATTGCTAGCGCACTTTTTCTTACGGGTTAGAGACCTATAAAGAAGAAATTAAGACCATTTATTGCATTAAAGCCCCAGGAGCTGAAGCGTCTTAATGCTTTTCAGTTACCTAACCATAACCTACAAAAAGCATTTTTCCAAGGCTGAGAGTTTTTACGGAAACGAAGGCATCACTTCAGACCGTGCGTTGAAAGACAGCATTTGGTATAACCCCGTATGCGCTGCGTTCACTAGACAACAGCGCCAGATGCTGGGTGTGCATAACACCTCGCTCCGCTCTCAAGATCGGGTGTATATTTCTTCCTAATATACAGATGGATCTTATGCACCGAAGGACAAAAGCGTACGTTTTACAAACAAGCGTCATCTTCAGCCAGCGCTGCAGTCTGTCCTAACTGGCTGGTCAATCCACAGGAGCTAAAAACCTGGAATTTTTACCAGTATTTACTTCATATTGCTGACAACTCCTCAAAAAAAAAAAAAAGAGTCACTGCCTGATATTTCTGTTGCAGTAGCGGCGGTGTCGCGTTCTCCACAGCAAGGACCATCTCCTGAGAGGCAGTCCGATGGGCTACCTCCCACTCACCAGCCACGCAGCATCCCTGGAGGAGCTGCAGTAAATACTTCCAGGAAGAAAACTGAAAGCATATGACACTCCCCGATGCTGTGATCTTGTCTCCAGCTGTTAAGTTATATTAGAATTACACACTACCTGACCGATAAACCCACCAGCCCTTGCCAGCCTGCTGGAAAAATGCCATGTTTTCTGCCACTGACCATTTCAGAGCGCTTGTGCTTTCAGACAGCAGGGGGCATGAAACTCCAGAAGCGGCAGGACAACTAATACGGCCAACTTTAAATGCACTCAACTGAAGAGCCCGAAATGCTATTTCGGCAAAGAAATTTTGTTTCAGATGGGAATTTCTCTGTTTCACATAGATATTACTTTGCCACGACTGCAGATGGCACACTAGTACGAATTTGATGCTACCTGAGATTTTTCAGCGCCGCCATTTGAACAACTTGGGTATTTGACCAGGCAGTTTCCCAAAACAAGGACTCAAGTCACCTCTTGACTAGAGGGTTAAAGCAAATTGTCACCTATTTGTGAAACGGGTTATATGCACGAGCATACGGGCAGGAAAGTTAAACTTCCATTATTTAATACTCTGAAGAGCATATTGGGGAGTAATTCCTCATCTAGGAGAGATTCATTATTTGATCATTCAATCAGATTCCAGTTACCTACATACGATTAAGACATTTATTTTTGTGACATTTTCTCATTGTTGTAAGTATTCCTTCTCAAACTAAGATGTTTTCCCCATCTCTAGAGCTGAGTTTTCTTTAAAAACCCCCCAAAATTCTAACCAAACCAATTCTAACCAAGCCTCCTTCTAGATATACAGCGTTCCTTCTTAAAAACTACTCACCATCAAACTCTGGGAAATAGTCAACAAGGTGGGAATATAGGATCTTGTCTTCCAACAGATCTTTCTTGTTGAGAAACAGGATAACAGAAGAGTTTTGGAACCATGGATAAGTGATAATGGTTCGAAAGAGAGCTTTACTCTCTTCCATCCGGTTCTGAAATAAGAAAAAGAAATCGTTGTTTTCACAAATGAGTACTAAGATGCCTTTCTGCTACCTGCACACGTACTCATCTCTGTCTCGATCCCGCATCTCAGACACTGTACACAAAATACTTTGGCCCCGGGTAGGTTCTATCTCAAGCTGCACCAGTAAATGGAAAGGAAATGCAAAATCTGATGGACTCAAGCTTCATTTAATTAGCAAGCCATTCACATCAAAAGGCTTAAAAGTCATTTTAGGCTTTGACAGTCATGTGAGAGGACTGGCCACAATCCTTTGCGAACGTGTTTTGTGTAGTAGAAGAGGAATAACTGCTGTTACCTAATGGCATTTTTTTTATCTATTAGCAAGTGCAAAATTTCAGTATTGCACCTTCAAAGGGACCAGTCACTATCTAACAAGACAGCAGTCACAGCACGAAGTAATTCGGTGCAGAAAAGAGGAATGGGTGATTTTTAAGAACATGCCGTCACATTGCACAGTACCTTCCAAGGCACACAGAACCCAGCAATTTCAGGGTATTTCAGTATTACTCGAGAAGCACAGATGATTTGAATGCACTGCGCATTTTCCGTTCTCAGGAACATCATGACCCATGGAGGCTCACGTTCCCTTTGCAATAGGAAGAACTGAAGGCCAAAACCAACAATACTTGCTAATGCAACCTGGCACCGAGCACTTTGGTACCAACCTACAAGTCCCTAGACAGACATTCCCCCTTTCCTTCCACCCTTCTGCAGAGTTCCATACTTTGGCTTACCTCGTTATCAGATTCCACCAGAACTTGGTCATATTCACTAAGTGCTACTAAAAACATGATGGAAGTCACATTTTCAAAGCAATGGATCCACTTCCTTCGTTCTGATCTTTGACCTCCAACATCCACCATTCTAAGGAAGAGAAATACATACAGTATCACCGAAGTAGCTGCAGTTCTCTATCTGAATGTAAAGGACTAGCGTACGATGAGAACGAATGCGGTTCTTTACCATTCAAGTTAACCTGGCACGTAACAGTAAGTGCTTGCTAACAAAACCATCAAGTTCACAAAATATCCTATTCCAGCAATATATCAAACTGAAGAGATGGCCATAGGCAAGTCATACCAAATTCAAATCTCCCAGATATCAGCATTACCATTTTTAGTTGCATTCCGCTCTGGTTTGCTAAGTAGCAGTCCTGAGTGGGAAAAGACAAGTCCTTCAAAACTCTGCTCTGTCAAACGAGCAAACTATTTTTATTAAAGCATCTGCTTGCCTCAAGACTTGTCTCACACAGAGAGCTTTCTTAGTTATTAAACTCTTCTTCGAACGTGCTGTTTAACAGTTATGCACTTCACCTCCTCAGTTTTAAGTCCCACCTGTATAGCACGCTAAAATTATTTTGTCACTCACCTAAAGTGCAACACACCCAGTCCGCCTTTGCTAGAACCCTATACCTATTTCATAGGTCAGCAAACCAGAACAGGGAGAGTAACTTTCTGTATATCCGTAACTGAGTGGTTTAAGAGAGGATGCAGGCTCCCTTATTCCCCTCTTGTAATGTCAACACTGTGGTAGAGAAGGGCAAGGAGCATTTAAGTACCAGAGAGCTAGGGAGAAAATTGCTTTGCAATAGACAGGTGTGTCATTGTGCCCTTTATGCCGTGCTCAGTTGCTAGCTTAAGCCTCCAAATACCACCTATTGCTGCAGCAGCACAGGCAGGAAGTTTTGGTGTCATCCTGAGAGCACCAGGTAGTTACAGAAAACCATCTCTGAAGGCAGATACTAGGTATCACCACACAAAAAGCGGCAATCCTTCCCAGGCAGGATGCCGGCTCCTGCAAGATGGTTAGCTGGGCATTAAGTGTCACTGATTCAAAAGCATGCTCTGTTTTGTGACTGTCAATGCTGAAGCTTGGAGTTTTCCCTTAATCAGAATAAATGTTACACCATCCCCATTACAGGAGCACCTGTCAACAGATACATCATAATACCACAGCACGTGCAGCCGCTCTACCCTCTCAACTAAGCACCTGGACACTCTAAAGCAATCCAGAACTCATCGTTCCTGAAACCATATAATTCCTTTCTCAGTTTAGCTGTAACATGAATACACCTTCAGTACCTGAAGATAATATTCTCTAGGTCAAAGGGGTACTCTATGATACCGGTTGTAGGAACTCTAACCCGTAGCACATCTTGCTGAGTTGGTAGATATCCTGGGGTAGCGATACGATCCACGTCGCTAAGATAGCTACAAGAAGCACAATGGAAAAAAAAAAAAGAAAACAAAAAACAAAAACTACCTTAGGTTGCAGCATATAAATATACAGACTTAAACACTGTTACATTTAGTCTTTCCCTAGTATAACAAGAAAGCCAGAAGTCACCTGAACCATTTAAAATACGATGGGGAAAAAAATAACAGAATGCTTTTTTGGGGAACGGTAATTCACCAGCCATCCCCTTCGGAAGATAACCAGATACATTAAGGACAACTTTACTAACTCTGTATAGTAGCACAGAAGACAATCTTTACTACAGAGAAAGTTTAAGTAGAGCGGATGCTTATGTTTCAGAATCAAGTCTCATCTGAGGTTTTCTATTTATAAACAAACCTATGTCAGACTCAGATTTTGTGACTAATAAATCGATTAAGTTACACATCCATACATATCCACCTGTAGGCCAAAGGACAAACCTGAAGAGAAAGAGCAACACTGCTGCTGCCTAAGAGCCAGGACCACCACAGATGGCATAAGGCAGAGATTCTAGCCTCAGGTATATACAGAAGCAGACGCGTGAACAACTGTCTTTTATCACCCACCAGAACACCTCATACCCTCATGAAAAGTAGCAAATGGTAAAGAACTTCCAGATCTAAATCTATCCCCAAATAAACATGGCTTCCCCCATCTCCAGCAAAGCGCTTTGCCTTGCTGGAGCCAGATTCAAACAAGTTACCAGTTACCTGCTCCCACTGTTCTTTCATCTTAACTTTTCCTAAGGATACTTCTGGCTGATAGAGGCAAAGCGCCCCTCTCATATGCCTATGATTTTTATCCCACCACGCATAGCCAGCAGAGACCGTGCAGCTTGTCTAAAACACTAGCAAGACTCATCTGCCCCAATGAAAAAGATAAAAGGTACTTTAAACAAACTGTGTAGTGAAATCTACAGCTGTGTTCCTGCCCTTTGAAACAAACTCTAGACTTCAATAAAAAAAATAAAAATTCAACAGGCATTTTTTGTTAGACCATCACTACCACGCATGCCAGCGATTAAATACTTACTATTTAGCTGAGTCAGAAAGCTGATATTCTCTTCTCCTGTCATAACACTCTTGTATTCCAGGGTCGTTCCACAATGTTTTAATTGCACTTACATATGGCTGCTCAAACGTCATGACCTTTTCTACATCCACTTCCCGGATCAGCACTGCATTGGCCTGGAGATGGAAAAGCAAAACCAAAAAAGGGGGAGGGGGAGAAAGGAGGGTCAGGAGCAGGGGGTACCGGTCACAGGCAGGTAAAAAATTCTCCAATGAACTAAATCTTTACATTATGACTTCAAGGATCCACGGGCTGGTTGTGAATCAGGTTGCTAAGACCAGAGGGACAACGGGTAAACTATTCACCTAAGACAGAGCAGACATCAGCAAAATTCCCCCAAAGCATCATATGCTCCTTCACAGAATAAGCTGTAAAACAGCAGCAGGTTTCACCTATCGTTAGATCACTAGGTGTTTTGAAACACCGTGGTTTCCAAGGCAGAGCGTTCACTTTGAAGAACCACAGGCTGCCCCGCATCTGAGGCGGTTCAACTGCAGCCGGGTAACAAACTGCTCTCTCAGTTCGTTACAAAAAAATATTTTTAAATACATTTTGAATTGCAACAGAGACATTGTTTCGATGTATTTCAATCAAAATGCCCACCCTACAACCTATAAGCAAAGGAAGGACCACCATGGGAACACCACCCTGTGGCATCTGTAAAGTTATTATCCCCACGGACCTGCTTTCCGAAATCTTTAGTACGCTTGCCACAGGAAGGGGCTTTTGCCTATAGCACCTATCCCAGGAAGAAGAAAAAATAAAAAACAAAGCCAAGCTCTGCACATGCTATCATAACTAAAGGTTGGCAGATTATACCTATCAAAACACCTCCACCATGCCCTGGGTAAAGCCCAGGCAGGGCAAGCTTCCTCACACCCTGCCCGTTCTCATCCCTGAGACTGCAGAGCCTCTCTAAAGGCAAAAAAGGCGTTCGGACTCAAGAACTCCTGGGGCACCATCCACTGCCTATCAGCAGTTATTAAAAATCGGCTCCAAGTTACTGTGTGACAGAACAGATAAAATACAATTTCACTAAAAAAATATTAAGGTATTAAGCATTAAAGAAGCAAAACACACTAAAAAAAATAATAAATCCAATTTCCTCATTCTTCCCATCCTCCCCCCCAAAAAAGCTAAAAAAAAAATTTAGACCAAATCTGTCTGAAGAATTTAGTCCTGGACCCAAAATCAGGAAGCCAGACTTCTGTGGTTGAGACCAAAACCCTTGAAGAAAAGTTTGTACCTTTGGTCAGTACCTGTCAGAAAAACCGACAGACTGCAGTAATAGCGGTAACCACCAATAGAGGTGTCTTTTGAGTCCAGCGAGTATTTTGTCACCTTCAAGTTCCGATGTGAATCATATCTCAAGCAAAGAAAAGCCCAACACATTTAACAATACCAAATCCTTGAAATGAGTAAAGGGAACACCTCTCCTATATCCTACCCTGTATTGTATCCCCGTCCCTTGCTCCCACCGCTCACTACACAGATCAGCGGCACAAACCATCCTGAGAAAGTTGCTCTGTCCCTCAACACAACCAAGTAAATAGAGCCAGCTATCAGCAAAATGTCATAAAAAATCAGTCCTTAAGTACCAAACATTTATGGGAAAGCATTCGGGGAGGTTGAGATTGCAATGCAGAAGGACACAAACAAACAGGAACTTAGGAGTCAAATCCTAGAATCCCCATTGCCTAAAGATAAATGCAAAAATTGTGAGAAACTTACCTTGTTCTGTTCATATTTGTACAGAATCTTCAGGGTTTCCATGGCCCTGATCATAGACTGCATGGCAGTGAAGATGTTTTGGTACACCAGCTTGGTGAAGCCTTTTTTATCCTCTTCAGAGTAGCCTGAGCCATGAATTATACGCATTTGCTTAATGAACGTGCTTTTTCCACTCTCCCCAGTGCCTACAGAATGCAAGAGAGGGCGTTAGGAGCCATCACAAGCAAGGCTTGCTCCAGAAGAAAGCAAGCTAACAATCAATCCCATCATACCCCAAAGTTCCTAGTACTATACCCAAGTACACGCTACTTCCAGCCACTTTTTTAGTCACTTTCCCCAATATTAGAAGGCAGTCTGGGTGGTCCTGCTCATCCCCACGATGAACCTAAGAGCACAGAGGGAAGACATCTTGTCCTTTACGGCAGCCTTCAAAAGCAGCTCTGGTACTTATTCCAAATCTCACATTACAGCCACTCCCACACGTTCTGCGTCAAAAGGCCCTTGTCCGTCACACCTGACCTATTCCCAGATACTCCAGCAAGATGCTACAATCACCGCACCAGCCAGAGAGGGCCCAGATGTGCTCTCGAGTTGGTAAGTGCTGCAAACCGAGATGACAGTGAGTGGGCTGGGGGAAGCCTATTTCCATAGTAAAGAGCGAATTTTCTTTCGCTGGGATTTGGCACAAAATGCTCTTTACCTTATAGGCTACGTGCCTTTTCAGAGAAAAGAACTGAACACAACAGGAAAAAATCAAATCTAAAGGAGAATGGTGCTCCTAAGGAAGAAACTACTTGCTTATCCATCTGACATAAACAATCCAGTCAGTGCATCTGCCTAGTAGTCCAAAAATACTGTGCAAGCATAACGTTTGCTCTTAAGGACTGAAATTATAATCATTGTGGCAAGATACCTCTAATACCGCCTGCAGCCTTTGGATATTGTAGAGTTAAAAATAGCAACTGGAGGGAGAACAGAGCAGGATGCTGCACGCAGCTGTCTGCGCTCTGTCTGCATCCTCAACAGGCGGCAGGCTGCTCGGCGTGGCTACCGGTTCCTTACAGCAAGGCTCCCGGTTCCTTATTGCCCAGGTTTACTGCCCAGAGGAGATGGGAGGGCAAGGCAGGCTGGCAGCAATGCCAGCGCATTAAACAGTCCAGCCCTTTCAACGCCTGCTTCCTGCACAGTCAGTTGGGCAGGTCCTCCCGCTCCTACATTTATGGCTGCAGAAAAGTGTCATTTAACACACGAAGGCCAACAGATGATATTAAAAAAATGGGGGGAACTTTCTAACACAGCAAGTACAAGAGGAAAAACATCATCAGATAAAGCAGCCGTGCCGTTACACAGCCTCGTTAAATTCACAATTCAACTGGTGTTACGGAGAGCACCCAGCAGCTTCCGTATAGACAGCACCTTTTGTGGAGGGGACATATGGGTCAAGTCTTGCGTGTGATCAGCGTACCTCCACACCTCATCCCACAAGTCTAAGCGTATACCATCGACGCTTCTGCTCGCTACTTTTGCTCAATGCTCCAAAATTTGCTATTGATGTGCAAAATACATATTATATTTTTTAAAAAAAGACAGCTTTTTTTAATACAGTGGTCCAGCTCGCTCGTCTACTGAGAGCAAAAACTAAAGTGTATCGCCTAAGTGACAAATCTGTTTGATCTGCAGTCACACATAAAGATGCTGGCAGAGCCCTGGCTTTCACCACAGGAACCACCAGGTACTCGCCTCACAGGAGGGGAGAGATATATTAAGACAGGATCTCATTCATCACAATACACAATTACTGCTCACACGTAGATTCTCAGTTACTCATGTTTATAGCACCAGGCTAAAAGGCAAACAAATAAATATGCTCGAATAAGAGCAGCAAGCACATAACTAGAAGCAGCATGTTTAAAATAAACAAACTCACCATCTCCAAGAACTGACAGAAGTTATGTCAGCGTAGTTAGAAATTAACTTTATAAACACCACTAACATGCAGCAAACTATCTCCATCTCAAACAGAAAGCTGCACCGTAAATAGAGGGTGGGAAAACTGGAAACTGAAATATTTTGTGGTTTCTCTCAGTGTGGTGAGAAATACTTCCTTGTCTTTTACCACAGTGACCAAAACTGAGAAAAAAAAAAAAAAAAAAGTGGTGCTTCAAAGCACTGCAATAAGGAAAACATATGAGAAACTTCAACACCAGCCATTCACTTACTTCAGAACTTAAGAGTTCAAACGCAGATTCATCCTGTCACTGCACCGTCACCTGGGTTTTGGTATTTGGGGGGTTTTTGGGGGTTTTTTTTGTGGTTTTTGTGGGGGGTTTTTTTGTTGTTTTTTTTTTTTGCCACTTGCTTTTACCTAGGCCATCAACAATCCAGAACGGCACTACACCAGAACATTATAAGCTCTGCTGGGTATGGTCTCCTACATTTATAAGAGCACAATAACTTTTTTTAATATGACAATGTTGAGACAAGGAGATAACCTGGATTCGCCGTTTCTTCTGTCAACACGTGAAAGCAGCAGAGTTTACAGTAAGTTACTAATGACCCTCAAGTACATGACAGGCACTTGTAAATATGTTACTCAGCCAACACTATCCCATACCTAATCACAAGTAATTTTTATGTAAAATATTCTCCCCCTTCCCCACCCAATGAAAAGACAAATGACTACGTAATGTCCAATACCTAGAAATCAAATTTCTTACTACCAGGTTCATCATTGATGAGCACTGTTATTTTTCACCCCAATTTTCTGGTTTAGGCTTAAACTAACTGTCACTAGATACAGTGACAAGAAAAATTACCAGAGTTTCTACAAGGCAGGAACGCCCTCCAGGCATGCACTCTTTTCAAAATTTTGAAGATTTGGGAAAGCCCTCCCATTAATACGATCACTAATATTTGTGAATGTAAGAACCTCACATAAGAGGAGCAAGACAGAAGTCATCCCTGCAAGGAGCAACTACATCAAGGAGAGAGAACACACATTACCTGCCACAACTTAAGGTGGGCAATGTGCAATGCAGTGAAACGCATCAGCAAACACATCCTAAAATTGGGAGCGTTGTTTATCAAATACTAGTTAACCACCTGATATAGATATATTTTTTTTTAAATCTGATGCCGAATGTTACTTGTGTCTTAAAAGCAAAAAGGATTCTTGAGCAATGTGAATTATTTCTAAAGTGAAATATGTAGATCCAGTGGGATCTTCTTAACCCAGATCTATCCTATAGTACCAACCTATTTTGAAACAGCTGCTTCTGCAGGACTGCTTTAGGGAAGCATGAGAGCAAGCGACACGTTCCCTTGTCTACAAGCAGCCTTACAGAACCTGACACGGCATCTTCAAAGAGCACAAATGTCGAGCCCTCGATTTTACCTTTCACCTGAAGAACAGCAACATGTTAATCACTGAGAATTCAGGGTGAGAAGGAAAGCCCCAGCCTTCACTTAATTATCACTATGTAACTATGTCAGTATTGGAGCCCTCCAAAGGGCTGGGCAGACACAGCCTCACTTCACCTGTATAAAGTTTTACATTTGTTTTTATGACAATCATCCTGACTCTTCACCTGTACCTCAATGGCTTGCCAACTCACGACAGACCCCAAGTGAATAAGCTCAATCCATCAGACCGGCTTCATATTTCAGCCTGAGAGGATACAGTATTTACGACACAAAGCAGGATACGTACATGAGAAATGATAAATCACAGTACCCATGAAAACTGTCACTTAAGTTTAATTTGGGGGCTACCGGCATGCGAATATCAAACTCATTGCTGAAGGAGGATGTGAATGCCTGAAATCTTAGCTGGCTGCTCTTGTAACTGATTACCCATCCCCTATAAACCTTATCTAAACAGGCAATAGTTATCCATCTGCACAACCACAGAACACTACTACGTTTCCACCTGAGCACCGACATCCTTATCGCCGCACAGGTGATCTCTGCCTCTGAGGGTAATGCTGAACACCATAGCCATTTCCTCGTCAGACACAGAACTTGCGCGTTCTTACTGCCTCGTCTCCCTTCAGATTCGCCACAACACCTTCTGACCCGGGCCCCCCGGGACCGCGCAAGGGGAACTCAGTGGTTTAAGAGCCGGAGGCCAATTTTTCCAGACACGTTCACACTCAAGGCCCCAGAAGTTCCCTGACAATACTGAAAAGCATCGACTGCATCAGCGAATCTTCATACGCCAATGAAGGGCCAGCACGCTCCGGCAAGCGCTTCCTTGAGATGATTTTCACGCGCCTGTGTGTGTGCCCGCATTTAGCGCCACTAATTTCGGCCTCATAGTTCCTGCTTGTGTCAAAATCCATTTTGACAGAGAACCGCATCATAAAAAAAAAACAAAAACAAAAAAAAAACAAAAAAAAACAAACAAAGGGCGGCCAACGAGAGGCCCGGCCCCGCGCCGAGGGGAAGGCCGCCCCGAGCGCCCGGCTCCGAGGCGGGGATCGCTCGTGGGTCCCGCCGCTTCCCCGCCACACCCGCCCCCGGCGCGGCCCGGGCGCGGCCCCACCGCGCCGCCTCCCGGACCTGTCAAGCGCCGCGGCCCAGGGTCGGGCCGGGCCGGGCCCCGCGGGCCGTGCCGGGCCCGGCGCTCCTCACCCAGCAGCAGCAGCTTCAGCTCGCGGCGGGCGTCGCGCTTGTCCCTCCGCAGCTGCTTCTCGATCTCGGCGTTGATGCGCTTCGACTCCTTCACCTCGTCGCTCAGGCAACAGGCCATCATGGACTCCAGAGTCATGGTCGCGCCGCGGCCGGGACGCCCCCGCCCACCCCCCACCCCCCCCCGGCACCGACCACCGTCCTCCGCACGGCCGGCAGCCCGGCCCGGCCCGGCGCCCCCTTCCCTCCCTCCCTCCCCACCCTCCCTCCCTCCTTCCGCGGCGCCGGCCCGGCCCGGCCCGGCCCGGCCCGGCCCTGGCCTCGGCCCCGGCCTCGGCCCCGACTCCTGCGGCCGGGCCTAGCGCCGCCGCCCCCCTCCGCGCGCTGCCCTCGCCCGGCTGCGCCGCCCGCCGCTCCCTCCTCACGGCCCCGCCGAGCCAGCGACGAGCCGGCGCAACCCAACCCGCTGCCGCCGAAAACAAGCGCTGACTGACAGCAGCTGCCGCCAGTGGGAGAGCGCGGCGCGCCGGGGGGCGGGGCCAAGACGGCGGGGCGGGGCGCGGCGGCCAACCGGAGCGCGAGTTTGGTTGGCCGGTGGCGGGGGCGGGCCCTCGGACGCGCGTTCCCAGAGCGGGGCGGGGCCGCGGGGCATTGTGGGACGGTGGCGGAACGGGGCGCCCATGGCGGGGCGGGGGCGGCCAGGCCCTCGCCGCGGGGCCGTCAGGGCGGCGGTGGCCGGGCCCGCGGGCGTTGCGGCGCTTCCCGCGGGGCCCAGCCGCCCTCCGGGGGTGCCCTGAGTCGCCGGGCCTGGCCCTGCGCGGGGGAGGGCCCACCCCCGCCCTAGGCCCCGCAGACCCAGCCAGCCCGGCCTCCCTCCGCCGCCCACGGCTGCGGCAGTCCTCGATGCGGAGGAGGGAAAGCGAGGGGCAGGAGCGCCGGGCCGGCACCGCCGGGCTCTGGCCGTGGACCCCGGCTGTGTCCTCCCGGGGCAGGGCCAAGCAGGGACGCAGTCCCTCGGCTCAGTGCCCTGGGCACCGCCCGGGCCCTCCTTCGCTCCGTATCCCTCCGGACTGGGGGCTCACAGCTGTCTGTAACCCCGGTGCCCCGTTGCTTCCCACTAGGTCCCTGCTGCCGGCAGCTGGA
Organism: Larus michahellis; assembly: GCF_964199755.1. Taxonomy (NCBI): domain Eukaryota; kingdom Metazoa; phylum Chordata; class Aves; order Charadriiformes; family Laridae; genus Larus; species Larus michahellis. The sequence goes on from NC_133918.1 coordinate 3,424,816, forward strand.
TGCATCATGCCCAAGCCAGAGCCGTGTCTCCATCCTTTTGCTGCCTTTATCTCTCTGAGCAGCCCCACCATGCCCAGCAGGAACCTGCCCCGAGCAGAAGACCTGACACCCAGGCTCCTCCTGCACACACACTGCTTGGGGCACCCGTGGCTGCACACCCATCGCCCTGCCCTGCCTTGCGCAGCTGCCTGGGACCCCCCAGCTCCACTCCTCCACCTGCAGAGTCAGTTTTCCCATCTCAGTTCATCACTTGCCCCTCCAAGAGAGGGGGGACAGCAGCTGGGGGGCAGGGGTGCGTGTCAAATCAGAGTGATCGAGTCCCATCCCTGTGTCCCTGACACCCCAGGACCAGTTTCCTTGGCTCAGGTGTTACCCACAGAGCAGCAAGCGCTGACAGGGACTGGGGACCCAGTGCCAGGGTGTCCCAGCCAGCCAGGTGCCCTCCCCACAGCCCTCCATACAGATAGACACAGAATCCTGGGAATTAAGAAGATTCTCTTTTTCCATGGCCAAACCTTGCAGCAGCTGATGCTGCAGCTCTCACCTTCCTTTCAGATGGATGCCAGGGCTCCAGCTGTTACAACCTGTTCCGGGATGGTCACGTATCCTGATTCAGCAGGGCCCCCTCCATCCCAGCCCCATGAATCTGTAAGCGCTTTAGTACATGCCCCTCATTTCCAATCTCTCCCCCTAGAAGGAGGGGAGTAGGCAAAGCAAGACCTCTGTATATTCCACGTGGCAAGGTAAACAGATGCACGCTTAACTTTCCAAAGGAGAAGTCTCCTCACCTTCCTCTCCCCCTGCTTGTCTCGGTTTCTCTTGCTCCATCTGCTGTTGTTTCTTTGTCTCACTTTCAACTTCCCCAACCCCTCAGTTTACCCAGTCGGTTTTTTGTTTGCCCTTTTTGCAGGTGCTTCTGCTGGTGTTTTGGAGTCCTTAGGGACACCCAGCTCCAGCACTGCCCATTCTGTCTTCCCACACCTCCAGGGCTGGGCTCCCTCACCTTTCCTAGTCTACTCCGCCTGGAGGTCTGCATGTAACCAGTCTTTTTGAAGGTCTAAAAAAAGCATGATAGAGCTGTTCCATACCCGTCTTCCTTATTACCTGCCTGGCTTGTGCCGTGGCTTGCCAATCCCTACCTCATGGCAGTCTGGCTGAGACAGAAACATGAAATACTCACAAAAAACAGGTTCTGTTTTCCACTTACGTTCCACCTGCTCCTCTTATACCTGTGCTATTCCCATGAGCTCTTGGCCTCAATTAAAAGAAGGTTGTAGCTTCCTCCCCACCCCCAGTGCTCTCTCCATAGTTTGGCCTTTCACAGCATTGATACTCACCTCCCATTCTTATGGTCTCTTACTTCCAGATGCCCCACAGCTGCGAGAGGACTGTTACTCCCTCATGGATCTCTGGTGAAGGAATCATTTTGTTTTGGCAGCCAAAAATTATTCTGCAGGCAGAGGTGCTCAGGACATCCAGAACTGAAGTCACAGTGGGCTGCTCAGCATGATCTTCTCTCCTTTGGAGCTCTATTAAGTTCCTGCAACACTGCTCTGACTTTAGACAAGTCACTTAACCTCTTTGCATGTCCTCAGGCTGTGAGTTTGAGATAGATACTGTGCCTCAGGAGCTGCTAAAGAATTACCTAGTTGAGGTTGCCAGGCTGCTTCGAACCACAAGGTGCTATAGGCTAGAGGCTGTTGTTTTGGTTACTTTCCCCTGGGCAGGATCAAAACCTAAAGGCCAGAAGATCCTGAAGGTACTTTCACAGCTTGCCAAAAGAAAAGGAGTAAGAAAATTTGCATCCATCCTCTGGACCACTTGCTTGGTTCCCGTGGGCAGACATCCGTTCTGATGAATCCTCATCAAACCGTCAATTTAAGAATGACAGAACTGCTAGAACTGCTTTTTTTTTTTTTTTTTTCGCCCCAGAAAGCTGATCCTGAACATGTCAGGCCACTTCATCGCAACTACCTCCATGTCCCACATTTGCAGCAGTTAATATTAATCACAAAGATGTTCCCCATTCATTTATAGAGAGGACGGTCCCAGCCCTTGGAAAGGCTGTGCATTCACCGCGCCCGTCAGGATGCAACACGTTTCAAAGTCCCATTACCTTTCTCCATTCTGGCCCCATTTCTCAGGTGCTTTTGAGTTCCAGATGCTCAAGAGCAGAGGGGAGCAGGGACATCCCAGCTGCAATTTGCTGCAGCTGCTTGATCAACAGTTTAATTGAGGAAAATGTTCACTGCTTAAAAAAAAAAAAAAAAAAGCAGCTTGCAACCAGAGGATGAGAACTGCTGCCATCTTAATGCAGGAACCAGGTGCTCTGGGCACAGGATGCTCAGTTCAGCTGCACACACACACACTCAGGCATATTCTGGAAGCCAAGCGCATGCCCCTTCCAGCACGTACTTTGCTGAATCAGGACCTTGATTACATCTTCTGTTTTGCGGTTATTTTGTAAGTTGAACAACCATTCCCTCCTGCTGTTGGAAAGAACTAGTTACTACAATTCACCTTTCGGACAAGCTTTCAGCAGCGGAGGTGGTGCAGGGTTATAGATTCCACCCCCCCCATGACTTTGGGGTGACATTTTCTGTCAGCTGGAAGTGCCCTGCTGCCGGCCAACATTTTATACCTTCTACCTGTTGGAAAAACTGCAGCGGGGAGGGGGGGTGGTGGTTCATTCCTCAGTGCCTCTCCAGGAACTGGCAATGGCAACCCCGCGGCGCTGAGCTATAGAATCTCATTTCCCACGTTAGGGGGTGTCCGGTGCGATGGCTCCCCCTCCCCGAGGAGCAGGATGGCAGGGCTGGGGGATCAGCAGCGGGCACTGGTGGCTGTCTCCGGGTGGTTTGGGGGAAAGGAGATCGCCTGGGAGCACTCAGCCAGATCAAAACGGAAGGGGGGACATGACCGGGGGGGCAGGAGGAGGAGGAGGAGGAGGAAGCGGAGAGACGATCTGCAGGAGATGAGGAAAGAGAAAGCAAAGACAGCCGCTGCTCCGCGCCCTGGTTCAGCGCCAGACCGAAGCGAAGCCCCTTCCCCTCCTCAGCCACCCCCCCGCAGGTCCCGGCGACCGCTGCCCTCCGCTGCCGCCCCTCGTATCCCCCGGGGCCGTGGCGCTGGGAGGGTTCCCGGTGCCGGGGCGGGGGGGCGGGCAGGGCCGGGCCCCGGTGCCGGTCTTGGTCGGGGCCGCGCTCGGCAGAGGGCAGCAGCGGAGCGGAGCGGGCGGCGCTCCCCGCCGGCCCCGGAACGCCATCGCGCCGGGATCCCCAGCTCCGCTCCCCCACACCTCCGTGAGACGGGGGGCAGCGGCCGGAGGTGGGGGGAAATCAAATCAGCCCGACCGAGCCCCATCCCTGTGTCCCGGCCAACCCAGGGCCCTTTTCCCTTGGGGCCGGCGTCACCTGCAGAGCGGCAAGCGCTGATGGGGACGGGGTGCCCTCCCTGCAGACCTCCAGAGCCCATACCCAGCTCGCCCCTTTCACAGACCCACCTTCCAGCCCCCCAGAGGAGCCTGATGAGCAGCCCCAGATCCATGCTGCGGGTCCGAGAGGTGAAACACCTTCTGAATTGCACAGCAGAGCTTTGGTACCTGCTGGGCCCTGTGCGAGGACGTAAGGCTGTGGTTAAAGGCGGGTGGAACAGGACAGGACACAACACTCTCCTCTCTGATCTGGGCTTCATGCTGCTCACCATTTTCCATGTTAAAAAAAAAAAAAACAACTTCACTTTAAAGTCCCTTCGAAGCATTTTGGTGGCCTCACACCTGCTCCCCTCCTTTTTCATCCCTTTCAAGGTTTCCTGCCCGAACCTGCAGCAGCAGCATTTCCCACACACCATCTTGGGAAGGGGTGGCATCAATTAGACACTGCCTGAGCTCCTGTCAGCGCTAATGAGTGGCCAGGACCACTGGGGTTACTGAAGTAGTCTCTGGAACAGAGTAAGGAGAAGAAATTGCAGCAGCCCCGGGAGCATCCCTCTGCAAGCAGCAGAGCTGTGCCACCAGGCACGCCAGCGACACAGGGACGGGCAGCCCAGCCACCAAACTGCCCGGCTAGGGCCATGCAGGCACCCCCTTGCCTGTGGCAACCTGCAGCTGCCTTAGAATCATAGAAGGTGTTGGGTCGGAAGGGACCTCTGAAGGCCATCCCGTCCAACCCCCTGCAGCGAGCAGGGACAGCTTGAACTAGATCAGGTCGCTCAGAGCCTCATCCAGCCTGGCCTTGAATGTCTCCAGGGATGGGGCCTCCACCCCCTCTCTGGGCAACCTGGGCCAGTGTCTCACCATCCTCCGTGTAAAGAACTTCCTCATGCCTGATCTAAACCTGCCCTGCTCTAGTTTAAACCATTGCCCCTCGCCCTATCGGTCCCAGCACCATCTCCAGTGCCGGGCACGGACCACCTCCGCCCAGACCCACTGGCCCCATCGCGGAGCCCTGGCGCCAGCCCGGCCTCCCACAGGAGGGCACCAGCAAGCCACAGCCCCGCAGAAGCGCTGCCGGCCTGTCTCCAGCCAGGCACAGCCCTCCAACACCTCCCAACCCAGGTGCTTCAGGTCAGGATCGGGCCCCTGCCATTCTTTAACCCCCCTCCTGGCCAGTGCACGGTCAGCAGTTCCCAGCACAGGCCAGCCCAGCTCTTAGAGCAAGGGAAAGGAAAGCAAGGTACCGTTCGATAACTGAAAGCACCTTTACACGAGTGAAATCGTGACAGTAGTGCTAACCTTGCATAAACTGGGATTCCACCCTCATCAGCTCCTTCAAGGCCAGGCTTTGAGCAACCTGGTCTGGTGGGAGGTGGCCCTGCCCAGGGCAGGGGGCTTGGAACTAGATGATCTTGAAGGTCCCTTCCAACCCAAACCATTCTGTGATCCTATGATTCCCCGTGCTGCGGGTCCCAGCCTGCAAATGCTGCCCAGGAGGCCACCTCTAAGGTGCGTAAGGTCTCTTCCTAAAGCCTGAGCACGCCAGGTGTTACCACTGCACAGCGGGTGTCAAACGTTTCAGCCTCCCCCAAATTATTTTTTACAAGCTTTTCAATTGCCTGTCACAGGAAAACGCCACAAGGAGACTTGAGTTCTCTGAAAAGAGGGGGAAAGGCACCCAGATCAAACACGCTGACAAACGCAGCCTGTGACAGCAATTGCTGGATTACGGTTTTTTAAACCGTATGTTTCGCATCTGGTTTGTCATGGCTGTTGTAGGTGGGCTCAACGCACGGTAAATCAGGATAACAAACCTACATTTACCGTGATCCTTTCATCCCCTAGGATCCCAAAGCACATCATTTAATTGCACTCAACCTGCACATAGATTTCATAAATAAAGGAATGATGAATTAGCACAGCTGCTGCAGCACTCACATGAGTTACTAAGACACAATCTCCTTGTGCAATCAATCCAGCCTCATGCTTCAGTGTTTTGTCATAAATTGAGGTCAGGAAGCAATGTTCTCCATACCTGGAATGCAGCGCCGCTAAACTAGCTGAGTACAGGAAGACACTTAAGGATGTAGTAATCTGTCTTCCCTGTGCAAATCTCAGAAATTGTTGCAAATATTCATTTGCCGGAGCTCCCTTGCAGTAGATAAGCGCTGATCCTGCACAGGGGCAGGAGGAATGTGATACGGAGGAGAGATTATCTGCCTCAGGTTAGGCAGGAGGAAAGCCTGGATGATCCCTTTGACCTTAAAATTGGTATCTCATTACTCCCTTTGTCCAGCAAGGGAAACAGAGAAGGAGAGAGGTGAGAGTCCTTGCCATGCCCATGACACACAGTGGGCTTGCTCTAGAAGACCTTCCTTTGCCCATTCCAGCCCCTCCTGAGAGCTGCCTCCATCAGGTTCAGACTCTGTTTCGTATGCAGAGGGATTCAAATCTAGAATCTAATGGGCCCAGGAGCCTCCTCATGGTCAGGGGGTCAGCGGATTCCCCTGCACCTCCCGACCGTGTTACAGCTTCAAACTTCCTGTTTATCTCCCACCAAACGCCTGAGACACCACCCGGAGCTAAGCCCTTCTCCAGAGCTTGATGCTGTCCCAGCCCTGGTCCAGGAGCCGGCAGTTTCGGGCATCCTTGCCATGTGCTTCCTCATCACGCCTCAGCTGCAAAATCCCTTCCCTGCTTCCTGCAAGGAGTGTGAACCGTTCCTTGCACTTCAGCTGGTAAAAACGATGATAATTACCCCTAATCAGTCTGCAGCAAAAACACAGGCCACAGCAGAAGCGGGGGGCAGCCACCATGAGGAATGGAACCCAATTATTCCAAGTCACTGATAAAACGGGATCAAAGAGGGTGGAAATGTTTTGCCAGCTGTAAAAAGCCTGTCTGGACCAAGGCTCTTCCTTGGAGAAAGGCCCTTTCTGCCTGGCTGGGACCCACGCACATCCACGGGGCAATTTCTCGTTTTTCTTCTTGGTATAGGCGGGGAATTTGGGCTGAAGTTCATTTTTGCCTCTGAGGGCAAGCAGCAAGACAGTTTCCCCAGGAAAAGAGCATAGTGATGTGGGGATACGGCGCAGAACAAGCGCTTTGCCTGCTGCCCCGGGCGGGAGGTGAGCTGCTGGGGCTCTGCTGTGTCCCGTCGTGAGCGCCTGGGTGTCATGGGGTGCTCGGTTCTGGGGGACGGAAGCAGTCGGGGCTGGGTGGTGACGGGGGCGAGGGGCAGCGCCGTGGAATGGCATCTGACGCGAGCGCCAAGGCCAAGCTCGCGGGGCGGGCAGTGCCGCGCTGACGGTGTTGGGTGAAAAGGGGGCAAAGTGGTTTTGGCAGAAGATAAACCCCCTTGCGTTCTAACACTCCTCACCCAGGTGGGAGGCCAGATGCGGCTGGGTTTAAATTCTGAGCGATGCCCAATTCAGCACGATCAGTCCCGTCGCATTTAATATGTATTAAACTGTTACGATTTGGATACACTAACAGTGGACTGCACCTTCAGTCTAGTCGTGCTCAGGAACTAGCACGGCCACTCTCGAGTCTTTGGTCGCGTTCAGTGAGAAACCGAAACGACCAGCTACTGAAACAGTGCAGTTTATTTAAACAACAGATATAGAGGTTCTTAGGATTGCCGGTGATAAATACACTGTCTGCAAAACACGCGCAAATGAAGATATTGTTAAGTATAAAAAACGCGCGACAAAGTTATAAACAATACAGCCTGGTTATAAATGTAGGATAGAGGTTCTCTGGAGAAATTTCTAAGTTCCTCGAGAAAACACTTGGTATAATCTTAGTCTTACCCAAAGGCGTCCCTATGCGGGGGAAGAAAGGCTCAGCCCGTCGGCTGGTCCCGGAATTCAGTGATGGAGTTCTCGACTTGTTCACGATGGTGTCTTCCCTGATATGCCCCCTCTCTCGGGCTATTTTTATACTATTTTTTTATCTTCAAAGTGGAGTTTGAGTGACTTTAGTCATAAATACTTTTATTATGATTGGTGTACCCAAGGAGGAGTGGTCGCACCTTGGGGGTGGGTAGTCGCTGGGATGGAGGTGTGTTTTGGTACGTTGTGATGAGCAAAGTTCGCACAAAGGACAGCATGTCATCAAAATTTGACGAAATGTTGGCTCGGGTAGCGTGTAGGCCGCTTATCCGTTCCGTAGTACCATCTCGTTCCCGTATCTGCTATTCGTCACAAGGGAAGGCCACGGAACAATCGCGTTCCGTTCCATCCCCCGTGTAGTTTCGCAAACAACCTTGTACAGGGAATGGCAGATGCTGCGTTCTCCGTGTGCCAGCTGCGGCTGTATTCTACCTCAGAAGCCTCTTGATTTTATGACTTTCCTTAATGTGTGAACAATGCTGTACTTTTGTATTCTTGGCTGATTTAGTAATTATTCCACGGATGGCTGTCGTGGGTCCTCCTCAGCTCCCCGCGAGCCCGCGCTTGCCCACGACCCCAGCCCTGGGTCACTGCCCTTGAAATTGGGGGAAGAGAGCGCCGGGCAGCACTGGGCTGCGACGTGTGGCTCAATATCTGTCCCTGACGGAGGCCGGCAGCAGACGGTTCAAAGGAAGATGTGAGAAATACGATAACGGAGAAGGAAGCGCGTGCCAGGGCACACGGATACAGCCCCGAGGGATGCAGCCACCCGACCCCACGGCCACAGCGCTGGCGTCACCACCGGTGTCACCACCGGTGTCGGCAGGATGTTTCCTACCCGGGCAGTCGTCCGCCTGCTGGGACGCGGGCAGAGCCTGAAGGCCCCGTGCCCAGCAGCCCGAGAGGCGGGCAAGATGGCTGCTGGCTGCGGCGGGGGCGGCGCTGCCATGCCGGCCGGTGGCGTGGGGGGACCCATCCTCCGGTGGGGCAGCCCCACGTCTCACTCCAGCCCTTGGAGGCAGCCGGGAGATTTGCGTGGCTGCTAACGGCGGCGGCCACGGGGAGAGAGTTGGGAGGTGGCGAGGGAGAGGAGGAAACAGCCTGTGTGTGAGGGAGAGACCGCAGAGACAGATTGCTTATAAATCACTCCCGGGCCTGCCAAGCCCTTGCCAGGCGTCTGCTAGATTGCGTTATGCTATCTGGAGAAAGTTTAATATAAAAAGCCAATAATCCCTGTGATAAGAGGGGCGATAAGGGACAGCGTGGCCTCAGGTCCCACAAGAGCTGGCCTGGACGTGACGGGGAGCCGGGGCCACGCTGGAGGTGCCGCAGGGACATCCCGGTCCCCAGGCCCCCATCTGCGAGAGCTGCCTCCAGCCGAGCAAACGGGGCGGCCGGCAGTGCTCCTGCCGCCGGCAGCCATGGCGTGGGGAGGCCCCGAGCGGCTGAAATGGGGCAGCTGGCAGTGCTCCTGCCACCTTCAGCCATGGCGTGGGGAGGCCCCGAGCGGCTGCACGGCAGCGGCTGCCGGGAGAGGGAAGGGGCAGGGGCGGGCGAGGGGCTTCAGGCAGCTCAGCGCTGTGGGAGCCTGGTGCCCAGTTGCCAGCCCCCACCTCCTCCAGCCTCTGCTCTGGCCCTCGGGGTGCTGCTGGGGTCCCGCAGGCCCCTGGCGTCCCCCCAGGGCCTGGCCTGAGTCACAGGTAGCGAGTCCGTGCATGGCCCATGGCAGCAGCGTGTGGGGAGGGAGAACGCCAGCCGTGCTGTGGGTGGCAGGGCCGCCTCATGGGATGTGGGGGAATGGCCCGCCGGCAACCCACCCGGGGACCCTGGCCACGACCCGCTCTGTGAAAATGCCTTCCAGTCCCAAGCACCTCCCCTTGTGCCCCGAGAGATGCTGCCCCTTCCCACACGCAGGCAGCTGCTGACGGCAGGGTGCAAGGGACCGCAGGAAAGAAAAACCTAAATGTAGTCCTGAGAGGCTGAAGGAAAACGCAGAATTAACCCCTGCAGCTTTAAAGCACTGGCAGCCGCGTGGTTCCACGTTAACGTCAGCGGCGAAACTTTGCCCCCGTGCCCGAGCCGCCGAGGGCAGGCGTGTGCCCGGCAGCAGCTCCTCTGCCCAGCCCCGGCCAGAGCCGGCCCCGCCGCCAGCGAGGACGCGCTGGGAAACAGGAGAGAAGCCTGTGAGCACCAGCAGCGTGGCACAGGGCTGGCTGTGGCTAATAGCCCATCACGAGCTACCATCCACTGTGCCTTATAAAATGCCTCACAGATGTCCGAATATGGGATGGCAGTGGGGGACGGCACTCTGCAAAGCTGCGCTTTACATCCTGGGGAGGGGGGACGCTGGGATTTGTTAGCAGCTGGTGTATGGATGGCAGCTGAAGTTTACCACGTTTGGTGGGTGTCAGCCCTGTTTCTACTGGAAACAGTCCACAGCACTCCAGCCACAACTGGGAAGCGAAGGAGGAGCCGCTGGCTGAACCTCCAGCGAGGTCCTGTCCGCGCCACGCTGAGGCGTGCGGTGCTCAGGGAAGCCCGAATTCCTCAGACTCGATCCTGCAAAGCACTTGTGTACGTGGTCAGCTTTAGGTGTTGGGATTCAAGAGCGGTCCCAAGGCAGGGGGGAAAGGAAAAATCCTTCCTTGTCTCAGGGCCTGAATTGCTGCTGTGCCTTTTTTATTTCTTCTTCTTTAATTCCAGGTGAAAGGGACAGTATTCTCCGGGTAAAAGCGGGATCTTAGAGCCTGCATTTCCATTGCAATGACAGCATGACTTTCACCTTGTGTCCAGAGCTTCAGAGAAGAAAGTGTCTGTACAGCCTCTCTCCTTGAACCAGTGCTGGAGTGGGATATAATATCTGAATAATTTACAAAGGCTCTTCATTAAATAGATTTATTTTTGGCAGCTTTGTTAGACTGCTCCTTTTAGGAACGAATAGGAAGTTGCTCTGGTCTCATTAGGACATCCCTGTACAAACCCTTCCTGCTGGGGCCGGGGACTGGGACAGCCTCTTGCTCCATTATCAATGCTAAATATAAACTCCTGGTCCCTGGGTAACCAGGCTCCAGCGCCAGTGGCCAGGCGACCTGGCGAGCGAGGATGTGGCTAGACGGGCATGTTGTGGGAAGTGGGAGCGATGGCAGGATCTTCCCTCCAGCCCCCGGGGGCAGGAGGCCATCATGGAGGCGTGGGAGAGGCCCGGCTCTGAGCAGGACACTGCTCCCGCTCTCCAGCCAGACGAGCCCACGGGCTTGAGCAAGCTCAGGACTCGGCCAAAGGCAAAGCTCGGCGTGGACACGGTGTGGTACAGCGTGAGGGCACACGGCCGGGGGCAGAAGCGAGCCCAACAGCATGCCACGAAATCTCCACGCGTACTTGCAGTGCCTTAAAGCAATGCTAAAGGTAGGCACAGCACCTCACTCCCTGGAAGGATGATGCCAACAACAGTGCCGGTGGAAGTGGCTCCTCCAGCCTCCATGTCCTGGTCACCCTGGCTGGAGATGCCTTTGCCATCCTCCCGCACCAGGTCCCTGCACAGTGTCAGGCCGTGGACTAAGCTCTCAACGTCAGCAGCCAAGTCCTCAGCTGCCCTCTGTGGCCCTTCCAAAGGGTGGTCTGGCTTCCCCAGGAGCAGACACACTCTCTGGAAACCCACCGGCAAGCTCAGCCTGACCCTGACCCAGCCCCAGGTGCGGCAAGAGCCCGGCACCCCTCGCTCCCAGCCGAGGTGTGGGGGGATCCGTCTGCTTCAGCTGCAGCTTTCCAACATCGCCGTAAAACCGCCTGGGAGCAGATAAAAGTTGGTTCTTGGGTCTTGAAGAGCTCCTACACCCGTGCTCCGAGCTGTCTTCCCGTGCTGGAAAAACCCTCATTTCCTGCTCCGGGCCTGGGGTGGGCGGTGGGAATTCCCTCCCCTCACCAGGGTGTGTTTAAGGCTGGCTCCTCCACGCGCTATTTGGCTGCCATGCCCAGGCCATATTCACCTCTGCTGGCACACGCACACCCGCTGCTTGGGCAAGGTTATAATTCCCCCTTCTTCAGACGTGGATCCATCGCCGGCTGCAGGCAGGCCCATTAAAGAGTCATTTACTAGGCACAAGCGAGTTTGTGTTCCCTTGGATTGGGATTTGCCAAGATTATACCATAAATTAGCGTGTTTCCTGGAAGAAAGTAAGCAGAAGAAAAAAAAAAAAGAAAAAAAAAAGATAAAATGGAACATTTTGTAGCCAACATAAAAGCCCATAAAAGGAACATTTCATTTCCCGCTTGGAAAGGAGCAACGGCGAGTTACTGCAAAGAGAGGGGAAGGCAGCGCACGGCAGTGGGAGCCGGGCTCCTGTGCTTTCACCCCAAACACGGCAAGACTGGGAGTGCAGGAGAGAGCCCACCACCCCCCATTTTGAAGACGTGATTCAGAGTACGGCATTTGCATGCTGCATATTTCTTCTGCACTTAATCACCTCTGTAGCAGATACCTAATTCGTGTAATGGAGCGGGAACAGTTACAGAATTACACAGACTCACAGGATGTCAGAGCTGGAAGGGACCTCTGGAGATCATCTCCTCCAACCCCCGGCCACAGCAGGGTCACCCACAGCAGGGGGCACAGGAACGCGTCCAGGCGGGGTTGGAATGTCTCCAGAGACGGAGACTCCCCCACCTCTCTGGGCAGCCTGTGCCAGGGCTCTGCCACCCTCACAGCAAAGAAGTTCCTCCTCGTCTTGAGATGGAACTTCCCATGGGCAAGTTTGTGCCCGTTACCCCTTGTCCTGTCCCCAGGCACCACTGAGAAGAGCCTGGCCCCATCCTCCTGACACCCCCCCTTTCGGTATTTATCAGCGTTGATAAGATCCCCCCTCAGGCGTCTTTTTTCCAGACTGAACAGCCCCAAATCCCTCAGCCTTTCCTCCTCAGAGAGGTGTTCCAGTGCCCTCAGCATCTTGGCAGCCCTTTGCTGTCCCCTCTCCAGCAGTTCCCTGTCCTTCTGGAACCGGGGAGCCCAGAACTGGACCCAGCGCTCCAGAGGGGGCCTCCCCAGGGCAGAGCAGAGGGGGAGGATGACCTCCCTCCACCTGCTGGCCGCGCTCTCTTGATGTCCCCCAGGATGCCATTGGCCCTCTTGGCCACAAGAACCCATTGCTGGCGCTACCTGCAAGGCCGGTCTGTTCTGTGCTGGGGGCCAGGGATGGTGAAGCTCTCGACGCAGGCACTGCGCATCCGAATCATCACATAGCTGAGGGCCAAACCCAAATCCCACTGTCCCTTTCTTTTCCCCCATGTGGCAGCAAGGTGACAAGCCTGGCAGGGAACACGACATGCTCCAGACTTGCTCCAATGCCTCCCACCGAAGGCAGAGCTCAGCAGAGAGGCAGGACCCAGCTTTGCGAGGGGACAGCAGTGACCCAGCTGGGTTACAAACCGCATCTTGCTGCCCTCGTGCAAAGCCCAAGCTACGGTGGCTTAGTTTCTCGATGTGTAAAAAGGGGACCGGGATGTCGACCAGTTTGGGGGGAGACGGTCTACCCTGTTTGCCAACCCTTATTCTGCAGGGACGCAAAGTCTGCCTGCACTATTAATAATCCTTGGCATGAAGCTGTCACAGTTTTCACTAATATGGAGATGTCGAAGTGAAAAAGCAACTGCACAATATGCAGGAGGTGTCACAATAACTCAGCTGCTATATTGTTCTCTTTAAAAATAAATACCACAACAGCCCAGCCCGCATTGCTGGAGTCATGACGTGTAGGGTTTTATTTTTAAGCAGAAAACGTACTGATTTTTTAAAGATAGACACAGAGCAGCATCTGAAATTGATGAAAGCTCCCTCGGCGCTCACACACGCCAGCCGTATTCCTGCCTCTTATTCTCCGACTGGCTTCCAAGGACCCGATCCCGCCTCAGCTCGGGCACGGCCGTGTGTGCGGCTTGCAAGAGGCCCCATGGCAACAAAGTACTTCCAGCACTAAAGTCTGCGGCTGAATTCCCAACCTCTCTGCTCTCCCCGGGGACGCAATCCATCCCCCCCGGACACCAACTGCGGGGTCTGCTCCTCAGGCAGCAGGTTTGGGACCCAAGTTGGCACCCCGAGCAGAATTTTCCATTGTCTGGAGATGGGAGGTTTCTCTGGGGCCAGTTGCAGGTGAATTCCCTGCCCTTCGCCTTCGCCTCCTGCTCAGCAAAGGCAGGGCTGAAATAAAGGAAAACAAAACCCCTGCGTAAACAAACCCGGTTCTCCCGCTTGGGGAAGGATGTGAAAATGAGCCGCATCTGATGGCGTTCCCTGCACGGCCAGCACGGTTCAGACCCCGCGGTGTCACACCAAGGTGTAAGAACCGGTAAGAAACTGGAGCGGTGGCTTCATTAACTGCAGAGCTTCCCCTTCCCCTCCGACACCTCTAATAAACACACACCCCGGGAGCCGCAGGAATTCTCTTTACCGGGCAGGCCGAGGCAGGGGAGCTGCGGGAGCCAGAAGCGGGCCCGGTGCTCTCCCGCCCCGCCGACCCCGGCCGGTCCCGGTGCGGGGCGCGGAGGGCCCCGCAGAGAGCGCCTGCCCGGCCCCCCCCCCGCGGCCGGCGTCCAGCCGGGGGTCCCGCCGCGGCCCCGGCGGCCAGGAGCGCTCGGGGGAAAGGGGCCCGACAGCCGGGCAGCCACGGGAGGGCCCCGGCCGGGGCTCAGGGAGGGGACGCCGGAGGGGGAAAGGCCCGTCCCGCCCCAGCCCCGTGGCCGGCGGGGGAGCCGGGCGGCCGCGTCAGACCCAGCCCGGGCCCTGCCGGGCTCCCGCGGCCCAGCCCCGCGCCGCCCGCAGCCCGCGGTCGGGCCCGGTCCGGTGCCCGCGGCCGGCGGCGCCGCGCGGCGGGGGCGGGGACCGGCGGGGGCGGGGGCGGCCGTGGGCCCGCCCGGCCCGGGGAGGCGGCGGCGGCAGGTGGTGCCGAGCAGCCGCAGGACGGAGCCGGAGCCGCAGCCGCCATTAGACAATAGGCGACGGCGGCGGGGCGGCGGGAGCGGCGCGGGGCGAGCGGCGCGGCCGGGGCGGGGCGGCCGCGGGGCCGGGGCGGCCGGGCCCGGCGCGGACAAAGGCGGCGGCGCGGGGAGCCGCGGCGGGCGCGGGAGCGGGCGGCGGCACCGGGCCGCTCCGTGCGGGGGCCGAGCCGCAGCCTGACATGATGTTTCCACAAAGCCGGCACTCGGTACGGCGCGGCCGGGGCCGGGGCCTGGGCCGGGGCGGCGGGGCCGCGGGGCGGGGCCGGGCACCGGGGGGCGGCGGGGGCCGGGGCCGGCCCGGCGCGGGGGCGCGGCGCGGGGACCGCCCGGCCTCCCTGCGGCGGCCCCGGCGGGTCCGCGGTGACCGGGCGCCTCCCGCCGCCGGCAGCGAGGGGGCGGCGGTCTCCCCGCCCCGCAGCCCCTGCCGGGCCCCGCCACGGCGGTGCCGGGGGGGGCGGCGGTGCCCGAGGAAGGTCCCGGGGGGCGGCGGCCCCGCGGATGACCTTGGGCGCGTCCCGGGCCCTCGGGGGGCCCCGGCGGTCCCCAGCGCCGCCCGTCCCCGCGGGGGGCTCAGCCCCGGGGCCGGGCGAGGCGTCCCGGCCCTGCCCGGTGCGGCGGGAGCAGGGTGGGCCGGGCCGGCCGCCGGCCCCGCACCCAGCGCTATCTCCTCTCGTCCCAGGGCTCCTCTCACCTGCCGCAGCAGCTGAAGTTCACGACCTCCGACTCCTGCGACCGCATCAAGGACGAGTTCCAGCTCCTGCAGGCCCAGTACCACAGGTAGGTGCTCCTGCAGCCCCCCCCGGGCTGGCGGGTGGCACCGCACGCAGGAATCGCTCCCATTCTTCCGCTTCGCTGCGCAGCCCGAACGGGAATGCCGAGGAGGGACCCGGTCAGGTGGCCTGGGTCACCTTTGGCTAGAGGAGGACCCAAGGCAGGGCGTTAGTCGTGTCCGCTTGGGAGCCCAGCGAGGAGAATGTGCATCTTCCCTCCCCAGCCAAGGTCTTTCCCGAGTGCTGCTGGGCCGGCACCGTGCAGAGCTCGCCAGGCCTCCCCTCTCTTGCTGGGAGTTTTCCTCGGTTTTTTTTTTCTCCCTGGCTGCCATTCTTGGACGGCGAATGCTGCAGGGAACGCTTAAATCCAAAAGCTTCCGCTTTTCTGTGGGTGTGTGTGGAAATACTTCTGCTGACCCGAAAGCTGGCTTGTGACGCTCTGTTGCTTTGTGTGCGTGTCTGAAATAAACGTGAAGCTCTTGGGTGAAATGGGCTGGGTGATGCCCTCTGCCCCGGCCCCGCAGGCTGCGAGGCGCCGGTTGTGGTTCGTGCCTTGGTGCCGTGCGGCCGCGACCTCCCCAGCTGCCTTCCCCACTGGGCGGCTGGGTCACAGGTTTGAGGTGGTGTCATTCTGGCCGAAAAACTGCTGGGAAATAGCTATTTCCTGGTGTCCGTGTGGGCAGTGCCAGCGAGACAGCAGGGGAGCCCAAGGAGCAGGCCTTCTGTGTCCCCCCCCACCCCACCCCCTTGGATTTAATCTGCTTGAGAAGAAGCAGGTTTTGTGTAGGTGAAGCTGTTTCTTGTTTGAAACATAAAACCGCAGCACATGCCGGCTGCAGTTGCTCGGCTGATGAGTTGGAGTCTCATAAAACGCTGGGAGCAGCAGCACTTCTCTGAAGGGTGTGAAGAACCTACGGGAGAGGAAAAAAAAATAAAAATCTTTTCTTCTGGAGGGATGTGCTGCACTTGGGCCTCCCCCTGCCATCCAGAAATGGATCTGGCTTCAGCGTCGAAGTTGTATCGCAGCATCTCTTGAGCGCTGCCGACAGACCCGTGCTTGAAGCCGTCCCCAGCTGCCAGTGACCAGTTGAGGGAAGACAAACCCCACCTTGGGCGGCCACCTCTGCTTCTGCCCAGCTTTCTGCTTCTGGCTGAAGGGATTTGCCGGGGGGAGGTCAGTGTCCAGCCGGTGGATAGCCTTGTGCCACTCTTCCCGAACACATGTTGGGGGGACTCCAGCTGGGAAGGTGGGAGCAGGCTCTGCTGCGGTGGCTGCTGTGCCAGCACAGCGTGACCTGGCTCCAGCCACCCTTTGGGGTCTGGACGGTGGTGTCCCCCAGCCTGGCCGGGACAGGGCCCTGCAGGAAGCAGCTGCTCCGTGGCGCTCAACTCTCTCACCTCTTTGTGCTTTTCTTACTGTTTTCTGGCTTTTCAGCTTGAAGTTGGAATGTGACAAACTAGCCAGTGAGAAATCGGAGATGCAGCGTCACTACGTCATGGTAAGGACCGTCCCCGGCAGCCGAGCGCGCGGGTGGGACGCCAGGGGCGAGCAGGTGCCTGCGCCGGGGTTTTGCTGGCAGGGAGCCTTAGCCCTGTGGAGAGGCAGGTCTCTCTGGGTGAGGCTGGCGCTGGCTTTTCTGAAAGCGGGGCTTTTTTTTTTTTTAATATTTTGTGTTGTCCGCATGTTGTGGGTTGTTGAAATGCGGGGAAGTAGCAGGGAATTGTCGGACACAGAAAACTGATGGCCCCAGTGTCTGACTGCTTGATGGGTGGTGATGGGGTCCTTGGCCTGGGCACGGACTGGCTGCTTGACCGTTCTCCCTGTGCCGTGGGGGAGGTCACAGCTCTCGTGTGCCCGAGAAGGAGCCGCAAGGTGCTGGTGTGCAGGCACCTGGGGAGCCTGGGGGAGTCATGGTCAGTGAAAGACAAAGCAGTCCCCTGAGAAGTCATGGAGCTGGGAAACCCCACAAGCCTGGTAGGAGCTGGAGACAGAAACCAGTCGCTGTGCGAGAGGTGAACCCTCTGCACCTTCTCTGAGCCCGGCAGCCTTGCACATCTCACCGGTGCGTGTGTCCCAGCACAAAGTGTGCAAATCCCTGGGCAGTGCCTGGGAAAGGCATGGGATGAGGTGCCACGTGTGGGCAGCAGGCTTAGCTGTAACTCTCCAAAGAGAAATCTGCCAAGGAAACAGCCATGTTCTGGTAGGCTGGGTGAGGGTTTGCCTGCCAGGTAATGCCTCTATCTTCCCACGTGTGGAAGAGCCGTTGGAGCAGAGGAGGGGGGATGCCTGGCAAGGCTGCGATCTGTTCCTTTCCTATCAAGGAGTTAACAGGAGGTTGTGATGCTGTCCGTAAAGATGAGCTGGTGCCTGCTTGCCAGCTGCTGCACTTGCCCTGGAAGGAAGAGATAAGGTGTAGAAATTAATACGGCGGCTCTTCAGAGCGGAGTTAGGGCTTTTAAAACCAGAAATAAGGGAGCTGGCCCCTCCATCCTCCTCTGCTGCCCGTGTGTCCAGGCTCCGAGGAGCTTGGCGTGCTTGGGGCTGGGGCCAAGGAGAAGAGCTCCCAGCTTTCCTTGTATATTAATGGGGAAGCCTGCCCCGTTCCCACCAATAAATGATTGCTTCCTGGGCCTCGCAACCTGCATGGAGACTTTCATCTCCAGGTGTGGCTGAGAGATATATATATATATATATTTCTTTTTTTCCCCCTTAATGCTGACAGTCACCAGAATTGATTCAGGTTTCCTGCGGCGGCAGAGGGGAAGGGCTGCTGCTCGTTGTGCAGCACTCGAGGCTTTGCAGGCGCAGCAGCTCCTGCCTCGTCTGCGTGGCTGAGCCGGAGTCGGCACAGAGTCGCTGTCGCTCCCCACCACAGCGAGTCGCGGGGAGCCAAGAGGAGGGTTTCTGTGAATGTGCAAAGCTGCTACAGCTGCTCCAATTTTTTGAATAAGTCACAATTAACAGCTTGGGGGTCGGGCTCCTGCTTCCTGCTTGGTCTTCAGAATGCAAAGGAGCCTCGGGAGCCAGCAGCGGTGTTAGAGCAGACTGAGATCATGGCGATACCAAGCTGGGCGCTTCTCAGACTTGCAGCGTCGGTACCAAAACGCCAGTGATCTTCTCCTTGAATTAAATGAGCGCAGATGTGGATTTCTCTTTTCCTTCGGAAGAATCAGGCTCACAGCCTGCAAGCCAAGGGAGGAGATTTCTAAAGTCTCAAACATCAGCCTTAAAACGGCTTCTTCCAGGGGTCAGGAATTAGCTTCTCCTGCCAATAGATTGCTCTGTTGCTGCCGTGTGGGGGTTTTCTGGGTGGGTTTGTGTGTGTGTGTGTGTTTTTTTTTCCACGTAGCTGCTTTCCAAACAGCTGTATCTATGTGCAGCTGGATGTGTTAGTTGCTAGATGAAGCCCAGTTGTGATCTTTTCCATTTGCTGCTGAAGCAGCCACGATATCGGCCAGGCAAAGCCTGTAAAGTCAGGCGGCTGCTCTTTTGGCTGTGGATTTGGAAGTCTGTGGAGCCCTTCCAGGTTGGAAGCAGCATCGCTCACCTTGATGCAGGCTGCCGAAAGGTGTCTGGGAGGGGTGTTGCGTGGGGCCCGGTTGGCAAGTTCCCGGGTCGCTGTCTGCAGCGGTGTGAGGCTGGAGCAGGGCGGGCAGGGCTCGGTGCTTCAGCCTTACACCTGGAGAGGGGCTTCTCTCCTTCCATCCTTGCCCAGCCTTTGTAGAAGACCTTGCTTGGAAAGCAGTAGTAGTTCCTGGCCCTGCTACATGGAGCCATTTTACCTGGTGGAGATTTGACTTACGATTTTTTTTGTTCTCTTCTCCCCCACTCTGCAGTATTACGAGATGTCCTACGGGCTGAATATTGAAATGCACAAACAGGTAGGGGGAAGGTATTTCCAAGGGCTCTCATTCCTGGGGAGGGTGGGTTGTCCGCTGTGCTTTGCCCTCTGTCACTTCAGTGGTATTTCAGGAACTAGAAATGCCATGAGCCTGTAAAATGTCAGAGTTGCCATTGAAATGCAGGGACCCCCCCCCACCCCACCGCTCGGGATCACAGTGCTGGACTGAGGGCTCCCGTCCCGGGCTGTGGGCACGCTCTGGTTCTCCCCAGAGCCCAAACGGGTATTTAAGCACCGGGCAGGCAGGGCCTGGAGCTGTGGCTCAGCGTCGGTCAGCAGACGCAGACCTGAGGTGGGGGGCAGGAGATGACCCTGGGTCCCTGCCACCCTCCCCCAGGCCCTGGGTGGGCTTCTGGCCCTGCCGCCTTCCCCGGTGCCCGGGGAGGCTTCTAGTGGTCACCCTGACATGGGAAACACCTTTGGCTCCCCCGGACTCTCGCTGCAGTCAGACCAGAGCACTTCTCTTGGGCTGTGGTTAGGTAACACGACCTTCTAAGAAAGCCACCTTGTGATGGAGACTGTGCTGCAGCCTGGATAAGTTTGTTCATTACCCTCACTGGTGGTTAAGTTGTTAATTATCCCCAGTGGCTAATTACCTGTGCTGTTAACAACATGAGCCTCCTCTGAGCCTGACTTTATCTGGCTCCACCTTCCAGTCACAAAGTCGTCTGTGTGTCGTGGCTCGGTTATAAGCCTCTTAGCGCAATTCTGCTCCCCACAAAGGTGCCTCCGATCCCATCACTCTCGTTGGGAAGCCCGTGAGACTGGCTTCCCTGGGGGAAAACCTGTGTCTTGGTAAAGGATCTGAGCCACGAATCCCTCACTGCTTTCCCATGAACTGTTTCCCAGCTTAGTCTGCTCCCCTTGGCCGCTTTTCATGTGCACCTAAACCCTTTGGCTCTGTATTTCTTTTGACTCCATTGGAAAGTGATTTGCAAAGGGCCGGTAGCTTTACTCTTTCCCAGGAGGAAAGCATTTATCACCCCCAAAATGTGCCACCTGCTTGTATGAGCCTCGTGAAGAAGCTGCAGTCCCTGAGGTCTCCCTGAATAGCCCCAATCCTGTGGCTCAGCCCTGTTTGGTGGGGGGGTGCTGGCGCTTGCCTTTGGGGAGGGGGACTCCGAGGAGGATGAGGATGGGGTCTCAGCGGAGACAAAAGACTTGCTCTTTGGAGTCAGCAGCATTAACTCATTTGGGGACGAGGTGACCCCCCCGTGGCACCAGGGCGCTGGGACTTGGGCCCTGCCTGGGGACGGGGGGCACGCGGGGCAGCCGCGAGCTGCCTGATGCCTTTTCCTCTCTGTTCTTCCCACCTTCTAGGCTGAAATCGTCAAGAGGCTAAACGGGATTTGTGCGCAGGTTCTGCCCTACCTTTCGCAAGAGGTGAGTCCCCAGCTTGGCCCCGGGGGCGCAGGGGCAGCCCTCCCGCGGGGGGCAGCTCCTCGCCCCCGCTCTGGGGGAGACCTCGTCGCTCGCTCTCTGCCCCTGCACCGGGACGAGCCCTTCAAGACAGGTTTTGGCCGGAGGCTTTCGAGCAGCCCCCCCCCGGCCCCGGGCGCTGTGCGATGGTGAATGTGCCCGGCCGTCCCCTTTGTTGGTGGCTGCGGACAAAGATGGGCTCTGTTGTGTCCTGCCCGTGATTCCTGAGTCATCGGCCACTTCTGCACCAGCGGTGGGAGCTCTGGGTGGCTAATTGGGAGAGGGCGGGTGTGTTTAAAAAAAAAAAATACCTCCATATGGCTCCTCCTTGAGATCTGGTTCCTCTGCCTCATTAATTAATGCAGCTGATGGGCTCCTCCCACTCCCTTGAGAAATTAATTGGGAGGGCTTGGGAGTTGCTGCCTGAGGCGAGAGGAAGATGAAGCACCTCTAGGGTGGTAGCCGTCCGTCTCCCCCCACCACCCCGCCGAGGCCAAGCTCCGCGGCCGTTGCCGTGGCTGGGTTTTGGTCAGGACCGGCTGCGGGTGGAGGCTGTTTCTGGGTCGGGGGTGGGGGGGTTAGCCGTGGGGCTGGGGCACGGGCTGTGCTTTTCCCACCCACCTGTTTTCGGGGAAAGACAAAGTGGCTCGCTGATCAGATCAGAGCTGCCTAATAACTAAGCCACCACTAAACCTTTTGCATCTTAATGCAACCCCTTCCCCCTCCCCAACCCTGTCCTGCTGCCAAGATAGAAAGAAAAATCCACTTGCGACAGGCCCGGTGTTCCGAGACCTTGTGCTCTCAGAGGAGCAAGTACAGTTGTCCTTTATTTTTTTTTTTAAAGTACGTGATACAGCTGTTATTCCTGCCTGTGTTTGGCGCAGCTGTGCTGGGCTCTTCCACAGCAGCATCTTCCAGCTGCTGGGATGTGTCCCAAGGAGTGGGGAACTCCCCACGCAAGGGCTACGAAGGTGATGAGGGCACTGGAGCATCTCTCTGATGAGGAAAGGCTGAGGGATTTGGGGCTCTTCAGGCTGGAAAAAAGAAGACTGAGGGGGATCTTATCAAGGCTTAGAAATACTGAAAGGGGGGGTGTCAGGAGGATGGGGCCAGGCTCTTCTCAGTGGTGCCCGGGGACAGGACAAGGGGTAACGGGCACAAACTTGCCCATGGGAAGTTCCATCTCAACACGAGGAGGAACTTCTTTGCTGTGAGGGTGGCAGAGCCCTGGCACAGGCTGCCCAGAGAGGTGGGGGAGTCTCCGTCTCTGGAGATATTCCAACCCCGCCTGGACGCGTTCCTGTGCCCCCTGCTGTGGGTGACCCTGCTGTGGCCGGGGGTTGGAGGAGATGATCTCCAGAGGTCCCTTCCAACCCCGACGTTCTGTGAATCAGTGAAGAGCTTCTGATTTTAGGGCTTGTTTTGTTTGTTGGGGGCGGGGGGGTGTCTCATTTCCTGTCAGGTCTGGGTTGGAGAGGCCGGGAGAGAGGCATTGCCCACCTTAGAGCCCTTCTGGGCAAGGATCGCTGGGCCTGGGCAGAGCGGGACAAGGATGGGGGCAAGAGGGGACCTGCTGAACCCTGTGGCGAGGAACTGGAATGAGACAAGATGCCTCCTTCCCCGCTACCGCGGGCCTCGCTGCTGTAAGGTGGCTGCCACGGATGAAGTGGGTGCAGATGTGTCCAGCTGTGGGGTTAACCAGCCTGTGCCCTGACATCTGGGTGCTAGCAGCTGAGATAACGCATGCACGTGTGTGTGTCAGGCCCAACAGGGCTGGGTCCCGGCTCTCCTTCCCTGCGGTACTTGGGAATGACCCTGAATTCCTCTGTTCTCCCCACACCAGCATCAGCAGCAAGTCCTGGGAGCCATCGAACGAGCCAAGCAGGTCACGGCGCCAGAACTGAACTCCATCATCCGTGTACGTGATGCATGTTTAGTTTGGGTTCGGAGGGACGGGAATCTGCGCCTTTTGGCCTTCGGGACGGAGTCGGGCAGGGCAGTGGGGACCTGGGGACGTGCCCCGTGTGCGGGGAGCAGCTGCTCCACCCGCGGTGCTGCAGCCCCCCAGGAGGCTGGTTTTGGCCGCGGTTGTTGTGAGGTGGGCAGGGGTTTGCGGGGGAGCAGGGATTCCCGCTCTGGCCCGGCAGCGTGCGAGGAAGAGGAGCTTTGGTTTGGAGCAGGAATCGCAGCAGCTCCTTGACGTGAAAACACCATCTGTTCTTGGTCAAGGTCGGGGGGGCTTTAACTGCATCCTTGGAGCACTCCGGGGCCTGAGGCCAGATGTCCTGGGGGCTGCGTGTCGTGCTGGGGACACGCTGTTGGGTTTCTCTTGAGGCTGTCACAGTCCAAGGACTCTAGAATACCTTTCTTTTTCTTTTTTTTTTTTTTTCCTTTTCTTCCCCTCCTCTGAGCCTGCTGTGCTCTCCAGGACCCTGAGGTCCCTGGTTTAAGCTTGGCGGCTGGCACAGCCTGCGTAGCCCAGGCCCTTGAGTTGGGGTCCAAGCGCACTCCAAATGACAATATCCCTCTCCTGTCTCTCCGTCCGTCCCTCGTTCCCTACAGCAGCAGCTTCAAGCTCACCAGCTGTCGCAGCTCCAAGCCCTCGCTCTGCCTCTGACTCCGCTCCCCGTGGGCCTCCAGCCCCCGTCCCTCCCCGCTGTCAGCGCCGGCACCGGGCTCCTCTCGCTCTCGGCCTTGGGCTCCCAGGCTCACCTCTCCAAGGAGGACAAGAACGGCCATGACGGGGACGCCCACCAAGACGACGACGGGGAAAAATCGGATTAGAGTGAATGGGGGGCCGGGGGGAGGGAGCTGTCTGGGGGGGAAGGGTTGGGGGTGGGGGGTGGGAGGGGGGGGCGGGTTAATGCAAGATGCAGTATCTCTCTCTCTAGTTGCTGCGCAGCAGAATCGCGGGGGCTTGTGTTTGGTGGCGGCTTGCCAGGCCTGTTCCCACGGGCAGCAGTGCCTGGGGGATGCCCCCGCCGCCATCCCAGCGGACGGGCTGCTCCGCAGCAATGCAAGCGCCATAGCAGTAACCGTGTGGCCGATCGCGCTCTCCCCGTGCCCAGCCTGGCTTCCCCGTCCCCGCTCCCGCTCCGTCACAGAGCCGAGCCAGAGCCTGGCTTGGGCCGCTCTGGGGCCGCTTGCCCCCCGGCTGTCCCAGCTCCTCGGTGCCACGTGGCTCTCCGCCGCTCCCCCCTTGGTATTTAAAGATGCCCCTTGATCCTAACGGTTTCTGCACAACTCCCTGCTGGGATCCCTGCCCCGAAACCATCTCCTCCCTCCCCAAGCGCTCTTGATCTCGTCGCATCGCCCCGTCCCTGTCCCCATCGTCCCCGCGCCCCTCCTGCACTAATACCAGGCCGGCACCTTGCTGTTCTGCATGTATCTGTTCTTAACCGGTCCCGCGGCACCGCGGCAGTACGTCGCGCTCCGGCTGCCGGGGTTTCTCCTCGGCTGCTCCTTGGTCTCGGGCTGGAGGGGGAGCATCCGCCATCCGCTCCCCTTCGGCACAGCACCCGGCTTCGGGGGGCTCGGGCGGCCGGGCAGAGGGGCAGGCAGACCGAGAGCCTTTCCTGGTCCTCCCCTCCCTGCGCCCCCGCCCCTGTGTAGAGGATACAGCAGCTTTCTCTGTTCTTATCTCCGTGCGCTAGCGTGTCTTCTAAAAAAACGAAAATGGAACAAAAAAAAAAAAAAAAAAGAATAAAATTAAATAATAATCTGGTGTTTGTATATAGTCCTTTAGAAAGATCTTGTTTTGCTTTTTGTGTTTAATCACTTGACCTATAATAAGAGGAACTGAAAATGCTGTATCAAGGACGTACAAGCTGTGCCTTTCAAATAAAGAAATAAGAAGGTTGGTTAAAACCATGACTTGCTGCCTGCTTTCTTGCCGCTTTTGGGTTGACTTTAAAACGCGTCCTTCCCGCTTCTCCTGCCCCAGATAGGGGAGTCGGTGGGGGAGAAGAGGTAGCTTCGCTGGCCACCCTTGGACTCTGCCTCAGTTTCCCCACGTACTGTCACAGCTCCCAGCAGAGCTGCCATCTCTCCTCAGGCCAGTTTCTGCCTCACTGGTGCCATGTGCTGCCCTCCCTGGGGGAGCCCCCTCTCCCTGGGGGCTTCTCTGAGCCAGGAGAAGGGGGGCGTTAACATCGACACCTTCGGTTCTGGCTTCTCTCCTGCTCTTGCCTCCACAGCTGCTGGCAGAATGAGGACTGTCGTTGTTGCCTCCATCCCTGTCGGGGACGCCATCCCTCCCACGGGGATCGTTGCGGAGCCGCGTGCCCACGCCGGAGCTTTGGCTGGCGTCTGCTGGAGCCGGGGCAAGGCGGATGCTTGGGTAAAGACGGAACAAAGCGGAGCGCAAGGCGAAAGCGGGCGGCGGCGAAAGGGACCTGGGAGTTCTCCGGATGAAAGGCAAGGAGGGCTGGAGCGAAGTGCCACCGAGGGCTCTTGGCTCCGCTGGAGCAACGTGGTTCGGTAGCGCATGGGAATGGTCCCTGGGGGCTGCCGCAGGCCTGCTCCGCTCGTGCATAATTCATTTTTCCTGTGGGTGCAGAGGATGAGCCGCTTCTGTGGCACTCGGCCCCTCTGGAAAATCTGGCCTGTGTTGCCCCGGGGCTGAGATTGCTGTAATGGAATTGGCTCTCGATAATTAGAGCTGTCCTCTGCCTTCAGAGCCTGCTCTGCCCTGATAACATCTTCCCCTCTGTATCTCCCAGGCCAGCTGGAGTGGGAAAATTTCCTTCCCCTGGGAAGGAAGCTGTGTCGGGGGGGCGGGGGGGGTGTCTTGCACCCCCCTGCCTGCCCACCGAGGTCAGAGGACTGTGGTGGCACAGATGGGGGACCCTGGCGAAAGCCACAAGGGGAGCAGCGGCCACTGTGCCTCTGTCCTGATGGCGCTGGGCAGAGACCAGGCCAAATTCCCGAGGGTGGGATTTGCTGGGATTTGCTGAACTGGCTCTGGACCGGGACAGGGTCTGGCTGCCGAGTGGTGGCACGTGGGGCTGGGGCCGTGTCTGCTGCGGGGAGGCTGCGTGAGTGCCTGCCGGGGCTGCAGCTCTGCTCGGCCCCTTCCCCGCCGCCGCCTCCGACGGGCTCCTTCTGGTGCGGAACGTCCCGTTGCAAAGAGGGGATGGAGGTTCCGCTGCGCAGCTCGGTCCCACGGTAGCACCGGCCAGGCTTGGCACAGCCGTGCCGCGGCCCCGGAGCCGGTGGCAGCGTGAGGGCTTGGCAATGCCCCCGTTATCTGCCCGAGCCACCCGGCCAGTGTGAACCGGGGGCGGCTGATCCCCGGCACGGGGTTGCAAGGGAGCGGGAGAGTCTGCGGAGGACCGCGGCTCCCGTGGTGGTCTTTGAGCCGCAGCTGGTGGCCGGGACTCTGCAGGGCCGCCCAGGGGGTCTCAGCCCTGTCCCCTTCCAAACTGGCCGCCCCATGCAGGGCCCGACGCAGCCGTCACCGCCGGTTGCTCGGCCGCCGCGGGTGAATGACGAGCACGGAGCCCGTGGCGAGAGCGGGGCTGCTGCGTGGCAGGGGCTGGCCTGACCTCGGAGCCTTTGGGGGTCCGGAGCACCGGGCAGACAGGACCAGCGCCGTTCCCCCCGCCATCCCCCCGCCACGCTGCACAGGGATCCCGGTCAGGAGCCGGCTGAGATGCCGCCGGGAGCTGCAGCCTGACCCCGCGGCTGCTCCGAGGCCTCGCTGGCGCTGAGCGAGCAGGTTTCCGATGCGAAAGGCCAAGGCAGCTCCGGGCGAGGGGCTGCTGCGCTGCGGCGGTTGCTCAAACCATCTCTGCTCTGGAAGTGCTGCTGAAAACCCCCCCGGGAGCGTGCCGGCTGCGGGAGGGGCTGGGGGGGGCTGCAGCTTTTCAAGCGCTTTCACCTCGGGGTCACTGGTTCAAACTCAGCCCGGGGGTAGGGAGCGCCGTAAGTGGATGTTATTCCTGATGGATGTGGCAAGGGAGGAGGACTGAGGAGAAATTGGTCTGGGGTGTTTTCAGGCTGGCGGTTTCAGAGGAACAGACGTCCCTGTTGTTAGAGCTAATTAGCAGCTTCGGTTCGGTGGGCGAGGGGTCGAACAAACCACAAGGCTGCTGGCGGAGCATCCTCGGCTGCCGGCAGGCCGGGGGGAGCCATTCCCGACTGGGCTGTGGGCATCTCCTGGCTCCCTGCGGGAGACTGACCCGCTGTAAAGGATAAAGATGGGGCTTTTGGGCTCTCCAAACCCCCTGCACCTCCCCGAGATGCTGAGATGAACCTCGCGCTCCGCTCCTGCTTCCCCTGATGTCCCCCCGCCCCCCGTTCCCGAAGCGGGACGACGTCGCGCCCGAGGGGTTTCTCTGGGCGGTGGGAGGCAGCCTGGCGTCCCGTCCCGCCGCCGAGCAGCGCCGCAGTTCCCCACGCGTCCGCCCTGCCTGGGTTTGCAACCGCCGGAATTTGCTTCCGCATCTCCGCAGGGAGTCCTTTCATAGGACACCTTCCGGATTCGGGCTCGAATCTAACTGTGCACCAAAAGCTGCAAATCTAACCCCTGCCAGATGCCAAAAGAAAGAAAAAGGGTTAAAAACACCTCCCTCGTGACTCTCCTGGTAGCTGCAGGCTTGAGGAAACACCTTCTCTCCTTCCAAACAGGCAGCTCTGCCTTGTGACCTCTCTCACGACTGGAGCTGTGGGATACCTGGAAAAACTTGGCAAAGCCCCATTAAAAAAAAAGAAAAAAGCTCATTAAGCGGCTGGGGGGGGGACAGAGA
Source organism: Larus michahellis (assembly GCF_964199755.1). Lineage (NCBI taxonomy): Eukaryota > Metazoa > Chordata > Aves > Charadriiformes > Laridae > Larus > Larus michahellis. Next base: position 3,451,969 of record NC_133918.1, read on the forward strand.
ACAACCTGGTGGCAGCCACTGTCCCACCGTCCAGCGAGCTTTTGGCTGCGGCGGATGGAGCCCGGGGAGCAGGGGGAGGACCCTGTCCGTCAGCGCCCCGTGCCCCGGCCGCAGGGCAGCGTTTAGCCCAGGTTTGACCGATTCCTGCTGGCGGTGCCAGGGGCTTGGCAAAACTCCACGGTCTCACATCCCTTCCCCCCCGCCGCCCCCGCTTCCACCTGCCTGTCACTGCAGGGGCCGTAAAATGGCCTCTTTCCTCCTCGAAGAGGTGAGCGGGTGGCAGTTTTTCAGGGGCGAAGGCGATTTCCACACCTGTTTGACCCTTGGTCTGCCCTCCCTCAGCTTTATCCCCCAGGAGGGATCCCTGCGGCCTCCGCCGCAGCAGCGGGAATCACCTCCGCCACGTCCCCCTCCCGCTCCCAACCCTCCTCATTTCTTTCAGCCCAGCTTTGCTTGAAACAATGGCCCCGTCCTGCCAGCCAGGAACGCTCCTCCGCGGCGGCGGAGCGGGGGCCTCCTTCCCAATTCATCACTAATGCAGGAACGCCGAGCCCTTCCTGGCTGCAGCCGGCGGGAGATAAAAGCTAAAAGAGGCATCAATAATTAAAAACCACTCAAAGCCGGTAAGTGCAAACAGGAGCCAACGTACAGATCGAAGGCAGCGCCAGAGACGAGCCCGTCAGCTGCTGGGCTGCTCGAAGGGCTCCCGCCTCTCTCTTGCGGGCGTCCCCCCGCCCCATCCCACAGCCCCCCCGGTGACGCGGTGTCCCCGGCACAGCGGAGCGGGGGCTGCTGGGGGCTCTGGATGGGCAAGGCGGGAGAGACCCCCCGTCCCTCAGCTCCCCCCGTTCCTGTCCAGACACTCAGGGACATGTGGCTTTAAAGAGCAGGTGATGGCACCCGGGGCCTGGCCGTGGGGACCTGCGGTTCGGTCCCAGGAGCGCGGCTCGGCGTGCTGGAGAACCTCGATGTCCGCTACAGCTTTGGCTCAGCTCTCGCTGACTTGCCCGTCCCTTCCCTCGGTTTCCCCGTCACGTTCACAGAATCACAGAATGGTTTGGGTGGGAAGGGACCTTAAAGATCATCTACGTCCAACCCCCTGCCCTGGGCAGGGACACCTCCCACCAGCCCAGGCTGCTCCAAGCCCCGTCCAACCTGGCCTTGAACCCCTCCAGGGATGGGGCAGCCACAGCTTCTCTGGGCAACCTGGGCCAGGGGCTCACCACCCTCACACCAAACAATTTCTTCCTGATATCCAGTCCAGGATGTTCACTCCAGGACGGACTCCAGCCAGGATCGAGACCCCTGTTTGTGCCGGCCGCTGGTGTAAACGCCCAGGGAAATTCCCGTTGTCTGTCTGGGGGTGCCGGGAACCCAGTTCCAAGAGCTCCGCTGAGTTCAAGGCTCCTCATTCAAGTGTGCAAGTGAAAAGCTGAAACCGGGATGGTTTGGAAACATCATGGTCACCTTTGGTCCCTGTTTCCACAGGCCAGGCAAACTGCTTAATTTGGAGAAAATCTGACTCTTCAAAATCTGGTGACCCTGCTTCTGCTCCCCCCACCCCATAACGGTCCCTGCGTGACCCAAAAACCCTGTGTGCAACCCCCTGCTCCGCCTGGCTGCCAAAAACCCCCACCACGCGCTTAAACCCAACAGACCCCAAATCTGCGTGGGCCCGAAGAGGCTGGTGCAGGGACCGGAGCGTCTCCATCCCAAAGACTGGGGCACCTCCATCCCAAAGACCAGGGCATCTCCATCCCAAAGAACGGGGCATCTTCATCCCAAAGAACAGGGCATCTCCATCCCAAAGAACGGGGCATCTTCATCCCAAAGAACAGGGCATCTTCATCCCAAGGAACAGGGCATCTCCATCCCAAGGAACAGGGCACCTCCCTCCCAAAGAATGGGGTATCTTCATCCCAAAGAACGGGGCATCTTCATCCCAAAGAACGGGGCATCTCCATCCCAAAGAATGGGGTATTTTCATCCCAAAGAATGGGGCATCTTCTCCATCCCAAAGAACTGGGCATCTTCATCCCAAGGAACAGAGCATCTCCATCCCAAAGAACAGGGTGTCTCCGCTGCCGCGAGGAGCCTGAGGCCGCGCGGGGTCCCAGCTGTGCCACCATCCCTGGTGGTCACCTGCTGGGCCAGCAAAGCTGGACACGCAGCGGCTCTGCGCAGTGAGAGCAGCCCCCTGGGACGCGAGGCGGTGGCACGTGGCTCATCACCGCTGTCCTGCCCGGTGCATGTTTGGAAGGGCTGGAGCTGAGCAGAGCAGACGGGAGAAGGGGAATCCCGGGGGGTTCAGAGTGGGGCTGGAGGAGGCGCCGCGTGTGCAGGATCCAGCTGCCCCCCCCGCCATAAGCACCTCTGAGGAACGCGACGGTCTCTGTCCTTCACTGTCAGCTCTGGAGATGCGCTGGGTGCTGGAGGCGCAGGGGGAGAGAAATAACTCGCCGTGGGGCACGGAGCCAGGGCAGAGCTGACGCTGCCCTCGCTGGCAAGGGCGGGAGCCACACGTTCGCGTTTTGGGGCGGGAGCTGAAAGGGGAAATCCTCGGGGTAATTCCAGCAGCAGCCACCTGTTTTGCTTGGATGTGGGTTCAAATGGAGCTCCCGAGCGTCCCGAAGCCTGGGTTTGTTCGGTTTCTCCGTCGGTTCCAAACAGGACTGCTCTTTACAGCCCTCGCCCCTCGGTCTGACGCGGGGATTTCCAACGCCCTCGTCCTTTGGGGCTCTTCCAAGCGCTGCCGCTACCGGGCACAAGTGTGTGGCTGCTGCGGGGAGCGGCTGGGCCCCGGCTGTGCATCCGGCACCGGCGGCAGCACCAGGGCTCGGGGTGGCTTTGCTGGGGGGGTCTCAGCCCTCTGCCCGGTACCCCCGCATCCCCGCAGAGGGAGGAGTGGGATCTCTTCCCACTCCTCCTGGATGCGCTGCTGCATCCAGAAGCCCTGGGGGGTGCAAAGGGTTAACCACGGCGGTTTTCTCCCCAGTCCGAGCACTCGCTGAAGCAAATTAATCTCTGGGTTACAGGCTGTCCTGCTCCAGGGCCTGCGTCAATCATTAATGGAGGGTGATGAAGACGCGTGTGACATCCATCATTCCGGAGCTGACTGTTCCAGGTTTACCTGTGTCACTCTCCGAGACAGGAGAGCAGAGAAACTGCCTAAGGAAAAGCGGCAATTTTTGGTAAGGAGTTTGGAAAAACGCCGCAAAACATCTTCTGGGCCTCCCCTTCCCTTGAAACACCATCTGGAATGTTTCCAGCTTTTGAAAAAAAACAACTTTCCTTAAATAAAAAAAAAAAAAAACCAAAACCAAAACCAAAACCAAACGAACCAACAACTGCCCCAATAAGGCAAAGAAACCAAAAATAAATTCTCCCAAGACTTTACATTTGGATTAAAATACGTGTATTCGCATGTGCAGCTACGTGATGTACAAACATCTACACAGGCACGGGCAAAAGGAAGGATTTTGGTGGTTTTGGGGCTGAGGCGGGGGCTGGCGGGGCTGGGGCTGGACGGAGCCGGCGGCTCCCCCCGGGGAGCGTGTGGGGCCGGGGGGGCCCCGAGCCCGGCCAGCGCCACGGGGAGGGTCCCGGTCCCTGTCCCGGTCCCCACGGGTGGCCCCGGGACTGGTAGAGCCCCCGCTATCCCCCCTCTCCCTCCTCGCCCCCGGGACTGGCAGAGCCCCCCCCTCTCTCCCGCAAGCAGCAAGTAAATAACGCGATTAATAAAAGATCAGGCTGAAATGTGGGGCATTAAATATTTAACCCTGTGCCGTGCCCAGGTACAGCTCGTCCCTGCAATATTTAAGGATCGCTCCTCGCCCTCCCTTTACCGTCCCCCAACGCGGTGACCGCGGCGGGACGGGGGCCGGGGAAGGGCCCCTCGTGGTGGTGGGGGGCTCCTGGGGCTGGCGGGGCCTGGCCGGGGGGCTCGGAGGAGCGCGGGAGGCGGCGGCGCTGGGGCGGCCCGGCCCGGCCCCGGGACCCCCCACGGCAGAGCCCGGGGCCGGGGCTGCCTCGTTCCCCGCGGGGCGGCCGAGCCTCCCGCTTCGGGCCGCCGCCGCCCCACGTTACTTTGAGTGGCAGCCGGCGGCCGGCGCAAGGCCTTGTGGGACGGGTAGTCCGCCCGCCCCGGCCTCCCGCGGCGGGAGCCCCGGCCCGCGGCGGAACCGAGCCGTCCCCTCGCGGAAGCACGGGCGGCGCCGCCGCGGGACCCAGCGGGAGCGGGCGGAACGGGACGGGACGGGCCCAGCCGCCGCCGCCGCGCACGGCACCGCGTGTCTCGAACTACAACTCCCAGCGTACCCCGCGGCGCCGCCGCCAGGGCCGCTGCGGCCCGCTCGCTTCTCATTGGCTTTCCCGTGACGTGGCGTCACGAACCCATGTGGGAACGGGTCAGGGCGATTGGCTGGCGCTGCCGCGGCGGCAGCCAATGGCAGGGGCTCCCAGCGCCGTCGCGGGCCGTGAGGCTGGTTAAGGTGGCGCGGGGCCGCCCGGCGACCCCCGGCTCCTGCTGGGCGAGGGCGGCCGGGCCCGGCTGGGACCCCGCGTCACAGCGCACCGGGGGCCCCGGCTCGGCCGGGCGCTGTCAGGCCGCCTCCGTCTGTGCTCTCGGTGCCCCCGCGCTGCCCCGCCGGCGGCCGGTGCCGTGTCCACCCGGGGCGGCGGCTACGCTCCCGGCGGTGCTCCGGGGGGCGGGGGTGCTCACGATCCCTAGGGCTGCCGGCGCGGCTCCGCTCCCGTCCGTCCCCGGCTCCGGGACATGCGGGAGGGGGGACCCGGGGCGAGGGAGGGGCCCGGGGGGGCGAGCGGGGCAGCGAGGGCTGGGGCAGCGACACGGCGGACGCCTCCCGGGTGCCTCCGCTCGGCCCCGGAGCAGCGGGTCCAGGCCCGCCCCGTCCCCGGGGACCCCCTCGGTCCCGCGCACCGCTGAGCGGTCGGGGCGGCGCGGCCGCCGCCTCTTCGGGCTGCCGGTTGCCCGGCGGTTGCCCCCCTCCTACCTCCCGCGGGGACGCGCCACCTTAAACGGGCGCCGGCGGACGGGGCGCTCGGGGCCGGCGGCAGCTCCGGGCCCCGCTGGGGCCGCCCGTCCCCGCCCCGCCCCGGCCCCATGGGGGGCGAGCCGAGACCCCGCGCCCCCCACCCGCCCTCCCGCCGGCAGCCGCCATCGCCCCGCCTGAGCCGCCCGCCGCCCCCCCGCCGCCGGCGCCCAGGCGAGCGCCCCCCCAGCGTCCCCGGAGCCCGGCGGGGGCGGGGAGACGGGCGGGGAGCGGGGTCCGGGCAGCGGGGGGTCCGGGGCGGGCGCCCGGGCCCTCAGGATGTTCCCGCAGGGACGGCACCCGGTAAGTCCCGGGGCGGGCGGGCGGCGGGCGGGGCCGGGGCAGCGCGGCGGGGCAGCAGCCGCCAGCCGGGCCGTGTCTCCCCAGACCCCTCTCCAGCCCGGGCAGCCCTTCAAGTTCTCCGTCCTGGAAATCTGCGACCGCATCAAGGAGGAATTTCAGTTCCTGCAGGCGCAGTACCACAGGTGGGGACGGGGGGGGGGGGGTCGGGACGACCGGGACCCCCCGCCTCGGACGGGGGAGACGGGGGCGAGGGGTCGGGGGTCGGGAGGTGCCGGGGGGGGGCTGGAGGTGCCGTGGGTCAGGCAGGGGCGAGCAACCGGGGAAGGGGCGTAACGGGGGCCGAGGGCACGGGGAGAGGGGGATCCGGGCGGAGGGGAGGATTGGGTTCAAACCGGGGGGAATCGGGGCAGGAGAGGGTGGAGAAAGGGGTCCGGGTGAAAGGGGCGCTCCGGGAAGAAGTGTGTGGGGGGGGGGTGTCAAAGCTGGGGGGCAGCATGAAGCCGCGAGTTGGGGCGGGGGTCCCAAGGGGGAGAGCCCCCACAGCGCGTCTCCCCCACTGAGCTGGGCACAAGGGGACACGGAGGGGACGGCAGCGGTGCTGGGGGAGCGGGGCTCTGGGTGGGTGCGATGGACCCTCCGGGGGGAGCCGGGGCACAGCCGTGGGGTTCGGGTCCCCCAGGGATGGCAACACCTGGGGGTGTGTGACACACACACGCACGCACACCCCCCCAGCCCCATGTGGCTGCTGGGGGGGGCACGACAGGAGATGTGCCGAGCTCGTGGGGGGGACGTGGGGACTGGGAGGACGGGGTGGGAGATGTGGGTCCCTGAGCGAAACCCTCTTTGCAGCCTGAAGCTGGAATGTGAGAAGCTGGTGAGCGAGAAGACGGAGATGCAGAGACATTATGTCATGGTGAGCCCCCCCCCCCCGCCCTGTCCCCTGGCCTCCCCCAGCGCGTCGCAGGCCACCACCCTCCGGCGAGGTCCCGGGCCTCCACTTGGCCACTTGCCCCGATGGCCAGTGGCCTCCCCGGGTCACCCCCTGCTGTGGGGTGCCTGGCCTGGGCGATGGGGTGGGGGTGGGGGGGTGTGAGTTAGGAAGGAGTTAATGGTTATTCCTAGCAACCGCTGGCTCTTCTGCTGCTGTCTGCTGCCGCTCAGCAATCCTGCCATGGGTTTTCTCTCTCTTATTTCCTTTTTATTTTTTTTTGCCTTTTTGTTTGGCCTTTTAAGACGTCTCCCCACTCCTCCCTGTCTCTCTCCCAAGGAGGGGTGACACCCCCAGGCTGGTGTTTTGGTGGGAGGGGGCTGCCTTTAGAAGGAGCAGGGCAGGGCCCCTCCGAAGTCCCCCGACACCGACACCCCCACCCCTGGGCACCAGCCGGAGACGAACAGGGGTGGGGGGAGCTGCTGGAAGGACTGGAAGAGGATGGGAACTGCACAGCCGGAGCAGCATTCCCTCGCCTTCAGCATCCGACATTACCGGCCCCTCTAGGGAAAGGGGGAACCCAAATTATGCTAGCCGAAAGGCAAACGGACCTAAACTTGGGCAACCCCCAGCCCCTGGGTGATGCCAGACCCCTCCGTGAGGCCGGGGGTGTACTGGGCTTTAATGGCATCGCGGGGCACGTTCCTGTCACCCACCGGCTGGGATCCCGTCCCACATCCCGCAGGCTCAGGGATTCCCGGGGCTGCGCTGCTACCTTTGAAGTGGGCTTTGCTGGGGAAGGCAGGTCCTCTGGTCCCCCCCTGCTCCCCATCCCCAGGGGCGAGGGGACAGGGTCTGCCGCTGTCACCGTGTCCAGAGTCACTCGTGACCGGTGAAAGGTGTAACCCGATGTCATCTGTGCTTTTGCACGGGCACGGCCACCCATGTGCCGGGGCGGGACGCTGCGTCGGGAGCGGGTCAGGGTCGGGAGTGGGAAGGGACGGGCCAGGACAGGAGGGGACGTGGGGGGGCAGCGGGGCTGGCGTCAACTGAGACAGAAGCTGCGGTGTAATCATCACGGGTGTTCAACAGCCCACGCTGTGGCTGCTCCCTACCCTGCCCCGGGCTGGTGGCTGGTCTCGGCCCGCGCTGTGCTGGACAAGCTGTTTCTCGTGGGCTGGGGGGAGCAGGGACCCTCGGCGGAGGGGTTTGGCCGGGGGGAGCGGGGTGGGCTGGCTGCCGAGCCCCTGGCTGGCCACGGGACGGTTGCTCCAGGCGGCTCCTAACCGGGTTGTGTTTTGGTCTTGCTCTCAGTACTATGAGATGTCCTACGGGCTGAACATCGAAATGCACAAGCAGGTAAGTGAGGTGGGGGCCGGGCCGGCAGCAGAGGGTGGTGGGGAAGAGGCCGAGGCGGGGGGGACTTTGTTGAAAAACGATCTCCCTCGTCCCCCTGTGTCTGTAGCGGTGCGGGAGCCGTAGCAGGGCTCTCTGTCTGTGAAGGGGTTCGGCGGTTGTTGGGATGCGTGCTGTTGAGCTCCGGTGGGTGCCCTGGGACAGGCCCTGCCGTCCCCAAGCCCCTCTCGGAGCCCGGCCACGAGCCCCCGCGCACACAGCTCCCGGGGGCCCCTGATGCAGGAGGGAGCCTGGAGGAAACAGCAGGAGCCGGAGCCCAGAGGCAAATGGATTGTCTTTCTTTCGTTTTCTTTTCTTTTCTTTTTTTTTTTTTTTTTTAATCCCCTCTTCCTTTCCTGAAGCCGGAGGAGTGTTTTCACCCTTCCCTGGTTCCCCTTTTGTTCCAGCGTTAATTTGCTTTCCCTCTTCAGATTTATCAATCTAGTCATCGCGGGCTCTCTGCCAGGGAAATTAGTTTGGACCAATGCCTGACAAAGTGGCAAGTCAACTGCCATATTCCTCCAGCTGGCTCAGCCCCTTCGAGTTTGCTCCTTTTGTTAGCAGGGAGAGTCGTAGAGCCTGCGAGCACGTTCCTGCCGTCCCCACGTGCACCGAGCTCGGCCGGGACCGGGACCCCAGGGCCGGGACCGGGACCCCAGGCTGGGACTGGGGCCCCGGGGTGGCCCGAGCTATGCGGGGAGATGGTGGCGATGGCCGTGGTTGGGGAGAGGGAACCACCTGGGTCAGGCTCCCGGCTCTGCGTGGGCAGGAGAGGTCCGGAGGGGGGGGTGTCTCTGGCTCCCGGGGTCCCGCGGTGACGGGGTGCTGGTGGGCGCAGGGCAGCTCCCCTGGGGCGCCGGCGGCCTTTGAGCGCAGCAGGTGAATGTTCCCTTTGTTCCGTGCCAGCTCCGCGCTGGGTTTGACCTTTCTGCAATGCTGTCAGGGATTGTCGGAAACCTGAGATGCGAAAACACTTCGGAGCAGCCAATCTGCAGTGCCAGGGTGGATTTGCAGCGGGCGGCGGGGGGGGGGGGAAATCAAGTGTTCCCCCGGGAGATGCAGGTTTTCTTTTGGAGAGGCTGGGCTGGAAGCTGCAAGCCCTTCCCTTGGGAAATTCCGCTGACTCCGGTGGGGATGCGGCCGGGCTGTGGGTCTGGCTGTAACCACCGGCTGAGCAGAGGATGCGCCAGGTCCTCTGTGTCCCCTCGCTGCCGCTGGCTGGGCAGGGGACGGCTACGGGGGAGCTCTGTGGGGGAGCAGGGGCAGGGGGAGCTGCCGGCCGGCGGGGGGCCTTCGGCAGGGGTGGGAGCCGGGATGGCAGAGCAGGTACCGCCATCTCTGCTGGCGCGATGCGGAGAGGGCTGAAACTGTGTCCCCCTTGCTCTCCCCTGGCTTGGAGTCCGATGTTCACGGAGAGGAAGGAGCAAGCCGCGCGCCGGTGGCCGGCTGCCAGCGCCTGTGGCTCGGCTCTCCTCCTCCTCCTCCTCCCCCTGCCAGCCTGCCCGCTGGCTGCCAGAGCGGCAGCCCGCAAAGCCAAGATGGGTTTGGGCTGAGCAAAGCCAGCTGGGCTGCGAAAGGCCTGACAGCTCGGAGCTGGGCTTGGCCCGGATCCACAGAGGGATTTAGGAGTCGGGTTCCCTCTGTGCGCCTGGGGCAGGGCGGGGGGATGACCTGACAGCCTGGGAGGGTCCCACAGTCCGGGGCAGAGCGGGGGGATGACCTGACAGCCTGGGAGGGTCCCGCAGCCCGGGGCAGAGCCCTCCCTTGGCAGCAGCCTGGGAAATCCCAGCGGGGAGCAGAGGCGGCGGCAGGATTGATGCTGAGCGGGTGGTGGTGGGGGGTTTAACTCCCGGCGGAGGCTGCAGGATGCCCGGCTAGATGGGACGGGGCTGAGCCCTCTCGCCCACCGGGATACCCGCTTCCTCTTTCAGGCAGAGATCGTCAAGAGACTGAGTGCCATCTGCGCCCAGATTATGCCCTTTCTGACGCAGGAGGTAAGGGGGGAGGCAGGGGGGGTGCACCAGATCGCTGGGGCTTCTCCTGAAGCCCTCAGGAAGGGGTGAACCTGAGTCCAGCCTGAGCAACTTAGATTTTTTTGGGGGGAAACCTGTGTGTCTGGGATGGAGGGAGGGAGTCTGGGGTGGCCGGGGCGATGCTGGGCCATGGAGTCCCTCCAGCCAGGAGCGCGGTGTGACCTCCCGGTGCTCTTCCTTGCCAGCACCAGCAGCAGGTCCTGCAGGCCGTGGAGCGGGCCAAGCAGGTGACCATGGGGGAGCTGAACAGCATCGTCGGGGTGAGTGGCACCGTGAAGGCTCTTCCTGCTCAGGGGTCAGACCGTGCGGGGCAGTGATGGGGATCCGGGGTCTTTACTGCTGCCATAAGCCCAGGGCTGGTCCCCTGCGGGGAGGGGGGGTTTGCCACCCTGTCCTGAAGGCAGCGGATGGCCTTTGGGATCCTCCCCAAGCAGGGCAGAGCCACGGCTTGGGCTCCTCTGCCACGTGTTGGGATGGGGTCGGCAGCAGGGAGGAACTCGGGATGCTCTGGGTGGCTGGGGCAGGCGGTGTGACCTGGACTGTGCACCTCCCGCAGCTCTGCTCCCCTCCTCATCCTCGCGTCTCATCCCATCGCGCTTTGCGTCGCAGCTCCTGCAGGAAGCCCGAGGGGTGCCGGGCATGGCTGCGGCCGTCTCCTCCGGGATCTGGGACCATTTGCTCTTTCTCTTTCAGCAGCAGCAGCTTCAGCATCTCTCCCACCACGCGTCCCCCATCCCGCTGACACCCCACCCCTCCGGCATGCCCGGGGCCAGCGGCACCTCGGGGCTCCTGGCCCTCTCGGGGGCATTGATGGCCCAGTCCCAGCTGGCCGCCAAGGAGGACAGAGTGGCCCAGGATGGGGAGAACAGAGGTAAGGGGAAGCACAGCTGGATTAACCCTTCGGAGGCTGGCGGGGTCGGTGCTGGGCAGCGCTGGGAGGGATCCTGCTGTTTCCCAGGGCTCCCCGATGCCCGGCAGCTGTTCCCTGGGGCCGGGGGGGAGCGGCGAGCGCCGCGAGTGACGGATCCAGCTAATTAAATATCTGCAGCCCCCAGAGGCTGGCTCTGTTTCTGACCAGGGAACAGCTGCCGTGCAGGGACGGTGAGCGGTGGCGGCGGCGGGGGGGGGCGGCTGCGTGTGCGCCCCAGATGCTGGGTAGCAGGGCTCTGGGCACTGTGTGAGCACGTGTGGGTCTTCGGCTCCCCTGGGGGTTTCCAGTGTGTCAGGGTCCCCCGGCACCACCCTTCCAGCTTTGGGGGGACGACGGGGACGTGAGAGCCCCGCCACGGAGAAACCCTCCCTGTTTCCACCAGGTCTGATGCCCGAAGCCAAGACTTTAAGGGAAAAATACTGTTGCAAGCCCCTAAAAATTGTGGGAACCGCAGGTCGGCGGCAAAGAATTGAGAAAGCAGAGCCATATTGCGTGCGTGGTGCCTTGTAAATAGCAGTAATTCCTCATCCTTATGGGTGCCTCCTCCTATCAGGATCACAAAGTGCTTTACAAACATCATCAATATTTAATCCTCGTTAAATCAGTGCTCTGAATGCTACTGGCAGGCCCGGGCCAAATTAATAACGCTACCCAGCTCTGCCGGTGGCTTGTTGCTATCGAAGTGGTGCAGGAAGGAGAAGCCGCTCTGAGCTCGTCCCCTTCCGCAGAGCGCAGGCATCGGGTTATTGCGCTGAGGGGGATGCTGAGGCGCGGGCAGAGGGCTCCGGGCAGCTCCGTGGGTTAGAAACAGGCAGTAAAATTCAGCAGCCGTAGCGATGCTCCTCTGCGAAGGCACCGGCTGCTCCCCGTGTCCCCGGTTTGGGGCCTGCTGGGACGGGACCCAAGGGTAACAGCAAGACTGGGCAGCGGAGGGGTTTGTTGCATTTTTCCTAACGGCGCGGTTTCGCTTCTAAGATTTCAAAGGTGGTGAAAATAGCAGCAGGAAACTGTCCGCGTCTGTTCGGTGCCCCTGTACGCAGGTGGCTGCGGTTTTTAATTCTGCCAGTGTTTCTTTAAGGATGGCCTTCCCCCAGAGGAGAAAAACAAACTCCAGAAAGCGGATAAAAGCGGGCTGTGCTCTGCCTGCCTTAACCCTTAGAGCCCCGGGCAGCCTCTGCCTCCCACTGCCCAGAGCTGCTCCTTGGCCAGGGCATCCAGCCGTGGCAGAGGGCGCAAAGACACCCAGAATAACGCCTTTAAAAAAAAAAAAAAATAATAATAATAGTGAAAGGCTACATATGGCTTGGGTTAATCTCAGTCAGCCAGAGCTGGTGTGGATCAGCCCGAGCCAGGGCTGAGGGGCCGGTGGCTTCGTGCTGACCGTATTCTTGGAGCAGCCGCCGGCACGGGGTGTCCCTCATCTCCTGGTACCCACCTGCCTCCTCCCGCCAGCAGAGACTGGGACGGGTTTGTCCCCATGCGATCGTTCGGAGTGAAAATCAAGCGGGGAGGGGTCGCTAGACCCCAGCCCGTAACTTCGCGCTTGGGGTTGCAGCAAATGCCTGGCACTTCTTCCCCGAGCTTAGGGAGGGGAGACTTGTTTTGTTGTGCACGTAAAAAAAACCCTTGGCGGGTTTCCAAGCCGGCCTTTTTAGCATGGCTTCCTAAGGAAATAGGATGGGTGTGATTCAGGAGGTCTCAGCTGGCCGACCGGCTCGTCCCCTCCTGGCAGCCTTGGACCTGTCGCCGTGTCCAGGGAAGAGATTCCCGAGCTGGACTGAATTTCTTGAGAGTAGGTGGGTGGATAGAGATTCCCCCTGCTTCCCTGAGGAGAACTGGTGTGCTCACCTCCTATTAGACATCAGAGAATCCATGCTGCAGATGGGCAAAGTGGGATAATCGGGTGGGAATCTTTTTTTCAGCCCGCTGTCTCCTCCTGCGTTCCCTGCTGTGTCCCCCTCTCCTCCCTACCCGGTACGTGGGGCACAGCCTCCGCATTAATGGCTTCTTCCTCTCCTCCCCTCTGCCTCGCTGGACACCGACCTGCCCGGACGCTCTCCCTGCTGCTGCCGACACCGACCTGCCCGGACGCTCTCCCTGCTGCTGCCTGGGCTCCAGAGCGCACCCCAAGCCGGGTAAGTCACACCATCGTGCCTGGCTCTGGCCGGGCCAGTGGCCACAGCTGGCCCCAATGGGTGGGCAAGTGGACCTGGCAGCCCCCGAGTCACTTTGAGCATCTCCAGGGCGCTCCGGGCAGGAGGCAGAGCCAGCTCCTGGGAAGGGTGGCGGGTGCTGGGGGAGCCTGGGTGTTGGGGGGACACTGGGGCAGTGGTGGGCTCGGCTGTGGGGACCCCGGTGACCGGAGCCGGGGCTGGCAGCCGGGCGGGTGCAGGGATCGCGTCTTCTGCAGGCACCGCAGCCGGCTCCCTCGGCAAGCGCCCGCAGTAGGGCTTGCAGGAATGTTTTGTTTCCTGACCCTTTCAAAGCAAACAGCCCTGAGGTGGCCGAGCTGTCCTCTGTCTGGTGGCAGCGGCAGGGACTGGGGTCTCCATCACGCACCGGGGACCACGTTGGGGTTGTGGGTCTCCCTGGGGACGGAGGCAGCGCTGTGGGCAGAGCAGGTCCACGTTGTTCTCTTGGCACCCTGCTCCCCTTCTGCTGTGGGCTCCAGGTCTCCTACCGGCTGCTTCTGATGCGCGGGCTCCTTTCCAGCACCTCCCACCCCAGCTTGAGGCGTAAGGGCAGTGGACGTCTCCCCCTGTCACCGCGAGTCGCCTTTCGAGGCTGCCTGTGTTTGCACACAAGGTGACTGGGGCAACTGGCTCCCAGCACTGACCTTCCCCTGGGCACTGAGTTTGCAAGGGCTCAGCGTGGCAAGAATCACACAGAATCACAGAATCATAGGGTTGGAGGGGACCTCTGGAGATCATCTCCTCCAACCCCCGGCCACAGCAGGGTCACCCACAGCAGGTGGCACAGGAACGCGTCCAGGCGGGGTTGGAATGTCTCCAGAGACGAGACTCCCCCACCTCTCTGGGCAGCCTGTGCCAGGGCTCTGCCACCCTCACAGCAAAGAAGTTCCTCCTCGGGTTGAGATGGAACTTCCCATGGTCAAGAAGGTAGGGGCAAGCCGTGAGGCTGGGGGTAAGGGGGGAGAGGGGCTTGGGGCAGCTCTGCCCTCTCCCGCAGGCAGTGCCAAGTCTCTGGATTTGAGCAGTTCTGGGGTCATTCCTCTTTCCCAGTGGAGCTGAATGTGTTTGCGTAGGGATGTCGGGGAGCCCAGGAGAACACCTGAGCAGAGGATGTAAGACAGAGGGGCTCTGCGTATTGTAGCCCCCGCTCACTTTGCTGGCTTGGGCAGAATGTGTTTGCCTTTGGGTTTTGTAGCCGAAGCTTCTGGGCCACCTCAATTCGGAGTCTTTGCTGATGTGAGGATCTAAAGGTCGAGGGCTGCTCCCAAAATAACCGACCCTCTCCTTTTCAAGGAGTTTCCAGTTTAGGAAACAGGCTGAACGGGTCTCCTTACCTAAGCCCAGTGCTGCCAGCCCCTCTGCAACCCTTGGTTGCACCCTCCTTTTAAGATGCCCCCCAGCCTGTCGCGAATCCCAGCTCTGTGACTCCCTTCCCAGGCTCTGTGGCTGCAGTGAACCAGAGCTCCAGCTCCTGGCGCAGGCGGGGCAAGGAAGGGTTAATGAGTCCCTCTGTTTGGGAGCAATTGGGATTGATCTTCCTAGGCTTGCAGTCAGGTGGGAGAGGAGGAGAAGGGCAATGGTCGCTGTGTTGTGCAGGATGGATCGCTCCTGTGATCCCACGGGATGTGGGTTCCTCCTCCAGAGACCACCCAGGGGACAGGGAGCATCCTTTCTGCTCCGTGGTTGTATGTGACGAGGCTCTTAATCCTACTGTGCTGGAAACAATTGGCCGTGTGGGAGCCCTAGGATGGGGCTTTTTCTTCCTGACCCCCGGCGCGATCTCCCGGGAGGGTCGGGGAGCCGTACCCCAGAAACTGCCCCAGCCCAATGCCCCGGCTGCTCTGGGGGGACGGGCAGCCTCCCCGGTCACAGCGTTGGCCTGGTGTTCCTCTGCGGGGGGCTGTGGGTGGGCAGGCACCACTTGATTGCATTATCATCCTCCTCCGAGCAGCAAGCGTTAGCGGGTGGGGAGGAGCGGGAGGGGATTTGAGACACCCCCGCGGCTGCTGGCAGCATTTCGGGGAAGGGACGTTCGTCCTCCTCGGCTCCATCCTGCTTCCCAGCCCGCCAGCTGCTGCAGCGGCAGGGTTAAGGCGAAGTAAACACGGGCTCCGATGGGGATTTTCCACTCCGCCATGGCTGGTTATCTCCCCAGGGGCGGATCTGCTCTCCAGCCGCGCTCTGCCGGGGATGCTGCTTCGCTCGGCTCCTGGCAGGGCCGAGGGCAGGCGGCTGGCTCGGGGAGAGGGATGGCGTGTTGGGGCTGCACCCTAAAAGCACGGCTGCCTTCCGTCCACACTAGGGCACCGCCGGCAGCCAACCCCCAGGGACAGCCCCCACCCTGCATCCCTTCCCTCTGCCCCATCAGAGCCGAAGGGATGAATTTGGGCTAGAACCCAGGGGTTTGGAAATGTCTTCCCCAGCCTTGCCTAAAGCACCAGGCTCAAGCCCGTCTCTGCCGCCAGGTAAATTCGGATCTTAGAGGACTCTAAGCCTGGGTGTAGGGGATGCCAGTAAGGGGATGCCACAGGTATCTGCACAGCGGGGGGAGAGTTGTGCCTCCCTCTTCGCCCCGACACCCGCTTGGTGCAGGAAGGGGACCCCTGTCCCCCAAACTGGCTGTGGCACAGATGGCACCGGTAGCTGGCTGGGTGCTGGACACTGGCTGGGTGCAGCCAGCAGCACCGGGAAGTCTCTTCCAGAGAGGAAACGGGGCCGGCAGGGCTTTGGGGGCTGCCCGCTCTGCCCCCCCCAGCTCACACGCTTTCCTCCCCCCTCAGAGCGTTTCTGCTTCCCCTCCCGAGAGCCCGCAGGACGAGGAGCGGACGGGAGGCGCGGAGCTGAAGCGGAAGCGGGAGGAGAAGGACCTGCCTGGGCATTATGTGAGTGCACCGGGAGCATGGCGGTGGGAGGCGGGACGGGGCCCTGGAGGTGGCTGCGGAGCTCCTGCCCTGGGTGCGGAGGGCTGGGATCCTGTGAAAAGAAATGGAAGAAAATTAAGAGTCCGGGGGAGGCCCCTCAGGCAGAGGGTTGAGTCGCTGCCTGCGGGGGCATGGTGTTGGTCCATGAGAAGCGATGTGGAGGGGAAAATGGGATCTCTCCACTGGCCCGAGTCCTGTGGGGCAGAGCCAGGAGCGTGGTCCAGCCTCTCCCACCCCCAATTGAGCCTTTCTGGGTTTCTCCCCCCTTGCAGGATAGCGATGGGGACAAGAGCGACTACAACCTGGTGGTGGATGAGGTAAGCCCACAACCTTCATGGCGTGCTGACGCCTTGCAGGGCGTCCAGCTCGAGCTGTAGTCATCAGGTTTAGGACTCTGGTTCCCGAGGTTTGTTAGGTTCCAGGTCGTTGCCGCTGGGCAGGAGCAGGACACGTGCCAGCCTTGCTCTGATGTGTTCGTGCCAGCCACGGCTGATGCCGATTCACAGTGCTGCGGGTTGAAGGTTGTGCCAGCCAGGGCTCGGCTGTGCCAGCGGTAGGCTTGGCTCTGCTTCACGATCCTGTTTCAGCCCCGTTCCTGTAGCATCCCATATGGGGAGGCTGATAAGCTGGGATGAGAGCCCCGGGGAGCTGGGCTTAGAATCATAGAATCGACGTGTTGGGTCGGAAGGGACCTCTGAAGACCATCCCGTCCAACCCCCTGCAGCGAGCAGGGACAGCTTGAACTAGATCAGGTCGCTCAGAGCCTCATCCAGCCTGGCCTTGAATGTCTCCAGGGATGGGGCCTCCACCCCCTCCCTGGGCAACCTGGGCCAGTGTCTCACCACCCTCCGTGTAAAGAACTTCTTCCTCATGGCTGATCTAACCCTGCCCTGCTCTAGTTTAAACCATTGCCCCTCGTCCCATGGCTCCATGCCCTTGCAAACAGCCCCTCCCCAGCTTTCCTGTAGCCCCCTTCAGGGACTGGAAGGGGCTGGAAGGTGTCCCCGGAGCCTTCTCTTCTCCAGGCTGAAGCCCCCCAGCTCTCTCAGCCTGTCCTCACAGCAGAGGGGCTCCAGCCCTCAGATCATCTTCATGGTCCTCCTCTGGCCCTGCTCCAACAGCCCCGTGTCCTTCTTGTGCTGAGGGTTCCAGAGCTGGACGCAGTGCTCCAGGTGGGGTCTCCGGAGAGCGGAGCAGAGGGGCAGAATCCCCTCTCTCGATCTGCTGGCCGCACTTCTGTTGATGCAGCCCAGGATGCTTCATGATCCCGTTTCAGCCCCTCTCCTGTAGCATCCCGTATGGGGAGGCTGATAAGCCGGGATGAGAGCCCCGGGGAGCTGGGCTTGCTGCTGGCAGCTCAGGCGCACGGAGGTGGCGGCGGCAGGCAGGGATGCCGGGCTTCAGGAGCGCCCGCAGCACAACCCCCGGCCCTGCCAGCCCCATCCGGGCGGCCACGAACGGTGCCTGGCCTCGGAGCAGCCTTGGTTTTAACACCCCGAGCCCGTGTCCCTGTCTCAGTGTGGGGGGAACGCTGAATTTCAGCCTCTTGCTACCAAACTGCCAGGTGCTTCTGGTACAACCTTCCCCGACCACCAAGGCACGTACTTTATCCCAGCCCCAGCTATTCTCGGCAGAGATGATGTTTTGGGGGACATCCCTTTTCCTCCCCTCCAAGACTGGGGGGAGGGATAACACACGTGATTTTTTTTTTTTTATATATATATACACCTTTTTTTTTTCCCTCCTGATAATTCCCAAGAAAATACAAGCCCTGAAGGGAACATCGGCGGGGTTTTCCGCAGAAAATGACACTTATAAAAACTGCTCGTCGGTGTAATTATGGTGATAAAAATCACAGCCCTAATTGAACGGTTGTCGGAGTGCAAGAGCTGAAGGGTGGCCTTGCCTCTGAGATGGTGACGAGGGGCTGCCAAGAGGCCCTTTCTCGGTTCCTCGGGTGCGCTGGTCGCCATCCCTCCTTGTGAAGGCGTCCGTGGTCACCAGCGTCCTCCGAATCTGCCGTCTAATTTTGTTCAAAGATTAAAATCGAGGAGGTTTCTCATCCAGGGGATGGTGGAGGAGAGTTGATGCCTCTCAGTGAACGCTCCTCATTAATGGCGGCTGGACGAGCCACGCGCCCATCAGACGGGGGCTTGATGGTCCCCGCTGGGCTCCGGTCCGGGGGTGGCTCTCCAGGCCTGCCCTCCCGCGCAGGGGGATCGGGGATCCCACTCGCCAGAGACCTGCTCTTCCCCCAGGACCCCCCCTCGGAGCCCGGCAGCCCCGGCCACACACCCAGCAGCCGGCTCCCGTCAGCCGGCCAGGAGATGCCCGAGAGCCCTGCCTCCATCGCCTCCAGCCGGAGCACGACGCCCCTCAAGCCGAAGGACCAGAGTCTGGTAGGGAGCGGCGTGGGCAGCGGGACCGGGGACGTGGCCCTGAATTTCTCTGTGGCCCATCGGCTGCAGCCCGAAGTGGGGCGAGGAGTTGCCGGTGCCGGGTGCCTGGTACCCCCCGCCGGCCTCTCCAGCACGGGGAGCAGGGTCCGTGCCCTCGGAGCGGGGGGATAACCGTGGGCTGGGCAGAAGCCTGGCTCTGCGGGTATTTTCCATCCAGCTGCCTGCAGGATTCCCCAGAGCTGCTCTCAGCAATCGATTCTTTTATTTTTCTTTTTTTTCTTTTTTTTTTTTTTCTTTTTTTTCCCCTCTCCCCTTCCTCCTTGCCAAGCGCCAGCCCCGATGCTCAGATTGAAACATCAGCGTGCGGGAAGGGGGAGGGAGGTTTCTGACAATCCTCATCCCTCCCGGCACCGTGGGGACCGGGGCGATGCATCCCGCCATCCCGGGGTCAGGAGCCGGCCGGGGGCCGCGGGAGCGGCGAGTGGCGGCTCCCGGCACAATCGGATTAGAGCAGACAAAGCGCCCTGAGCAATCTGCCAGCGCAGCACGGAGCTTTTTCTCTGTTATTAATTTTTTTTTTTTTTTTTCCCCTCCTTTGCTGGTGTCGACAAAATCCCCAGGCAGAAAAGGAGGAAGGAATAGGAGAGGCAAGAAAAAAGAAAGGCATGAAATGGCTGTGGGGATCGGAGGGGACGGTTGGTCCCAGGCATCCCACTGCTGCTCTGTGAGGTTGGGGATGGGGGTGTCCCCCCCCACCCCACAAGGGTGGTTTCAGGCGAGGGAGCAGCAGATCTCCGTGTAATGGCCCCCCCCGGCCCCGTGCTGATAGCAGGATGCTGTAGGGGTGCGGAATTGGGGTATTTTGGGGTGACCAGGGCTTGCATTGGGCATTTGCACCTGGGGGGAGTGGAGACGTGGGGCTCCCTCCATGCCGTGGGGAGGGTGCGGGGGGCAAAGGAGGAAGGGAGTGGGGTTCGGGCCCATGACGGCCGCATCCCCGTCCAGCTCTCGGTGCCCGCTGCTCTCCCGGTGGCTCGGGGCTGCGGGTGTGCAGTGCTGGGGGTGGGTTTTCCCCCACCGCTGAGGCTGCTCTGCCCCGCAGACCGACCCCCCCACCGGCGCTCCCTCCTCCAAGCCCCCGGCTGCCTCCTCGTCGCCCCGCGACTCCCCCGGGCCCAGCTCGGCCGCCCCGCTCCGGCCACCCCCCGCCAAGGCACCGGCCACCGACGGCATCAGTGAGTGTGGGGGCACGCGGGGGTGTCGCGCTCTGCGGCTGAGGGGAGGGGAGGCAGGACACGCTCTCCCGTCAGTAGAGCTTGGGGGGGGGACACACAAGTTTTGTGCCACATAATCAGACGTATCGACCGCGGCCAACACGTGCATCTACGTGCCGTTACCGTACCCAACTGCCGACGCTTTCCTGGCAGGCTCAGACCCACCGGAGGTGCTGTGCGGATGCGCGGAGCTCCTCGCTACAGGAGGGGGTGGGTGTTTTGTCTGGAGAACGTAGTTTTTTTTCCCTGACAAGCTGCCATTTTGCTCTTGCTACGTGCAGCCGGGGGTAGGAGGGGTGGCCGAGTGCCACCACGGAGGGGTGCAGGAGGTCAGGACGCGGCCGGTCTCCCTGTGCAGCTGAGGGTCTCCATAGGGATGAGGATCTCCGTAGGGATGAGGGTCTGCGTGCGCTGGGTGCTGTGGGGACCCTGGGTGAGATCCAGCTGACCCAGGAGCCCTGGTCGGTGGCTGCCACCTTCTGAAAGCACAGGGGAGGTGGGGTTGAGCGCTCAGTGGTGGTTGACGGTGAACTGGTCATGCCCCCCACCCCCCCACCCCCACCTCCCCAGCTCCTTTTCCTGCTTCAGTTTCCTTCAAAACATTTGGGGAAGCCTTGGGAAGAGGTCTCAGGAACAGCTTGGTCACCGTCTAGCCAAAGGGACCAAAAGGTGATGGGAGCAGGACAGCTAGCCCCAGGGAGAAACAGAGCCAGGACTGGAGATGTTAAACCCTTGCCTGGCTCGAAAATTACGGTGGTTTAGCAAAAATTGAATTGGAATCGATTTCAATAAACCATGGAAACCCTGGAGGTCGAGCCACTTAGCCATCAACTGCGAGTAATTCGGCCTGGCCGAGTCTGAAGAGGCGTTGGCAGCAGAGCTGGGGGTCGCCGTGGGTTAGCGGCTGGGCTGTGGTGCATCCCGTGGAGGGATGGAGCCGTTTGGTGTCCCGGGCTGGATCTGCATCCCACATCCGTGACCGATGGGAGGCAGGGGCTACCCCTCGCCTTTGGTCTTTGACTTCCAACCCATGACCTTCCTGCCCTCCTCCTCGTCCGCTGGTTTGTGCTGGGTTTGGCTGGGCCCTGCGCGGAGGCGATGCTGCCCGGCTTCAGGGCCAGCTGCCCTTTTCCCTCGGGGGACGCTCACACCCCTTGGCCAGGGCAACGAGCGGGGGTCTCTCCTCCTGCAGCTCTCCGCAGCCCGCTGAGCGTGTCCAGCCCCTACGCGTCCTCCTTTGGGATGGTGCCTCACGCCACCCTCAACGGGGAGCTCCCAGCCCCCAGCATGTACATGGGCATCCACCTCTCGCCGCAGGTCAGCGGCGCCGTGATGTACGGCCGCTCCCCGATGGTAAGTCGCCGAGCGACGGGCCCAATCTGCCGTGTTGGCTCTGCCGCCTGTCCCCTGATGTCCAGGGCACGCACCGTCCCCACCGTGCACCCGTGGTGCTGCAATGAGCTCGAGCTGGGAGTGCAGCCATAGGAAGGGCTCCCTTCTGGAGGTGGCCGGGCTGTGGGGCCGGTGGAGGCTGCCAAGGTCTCCACGTGGGTCCCGCTGGCGTGTGGCTGTGTCTTTGGGAGCCCATTTTGGCCTGTGTCACTTGCACGTGGGGGAAGTAGAAGCAGGGACCTTGTGCAGGGCTGGGCTGGCAGCGTCCTGGGGGATGCAGGGCAGGAGCCAGCCTTCGTGTCCCCTCCTGGGGTTTTGGCACTTTGGTCACCCTGTGCCCTTTGCCTCGTGCAGGTGGCTTTTGAGTCGCACCCTCACCTGAGGGCTTCCACCATCTCATCTTCACTCTCCACCATCCCCGGAGGGAAACCGTAAGTGTGGCCGCACACGGGGGGGCTGCAGGGAGGGTGGGCAGCACGGGGTGGGTGCCGGGGTGGGGGTCTCCCTCCCCACGGCTCATTTCTACACCCAGCAGGTGTGGGGCAGGGCTGGAGTTCCGCTGCACTTCTGAGTCCAACCCTCTCTTCTCGTTCTGGGCAGCTGGTGGTAACAAGGAGCTGGTTAATTATATCCCTCATTAACCAGAGTCCACCGGGCACCTTCCACCTGCCTCGAGCGTGGCTAACGGGAGAGGTCGGCTCCCCCACTCGGGCTTCACACGGGGGGGGTTGGTCAGTCCTGTCTTCTGCTCCCTTCCAGCGCCTACTCCTTCCACGTCAGCGCCGACGGGCAGATGCAGCCCGTGCCTTTCCCCCCCGACGCCCTCATCGGCTCCGGCATCCCCCGCCACGCGCGGCAGCTCCACACCCTGACCCACGGCGAGGTGGTCTGCGCCGTCACCATCAGCAGCTCCACGCAGCACGTCTACACCGGGGGCAAGGGCTGCGTGAAGGTGTGGGACGTGGGGCAGCCGGGCACCAAGACAGCCGTGGCTCAGCTGGACTGTTTGGTAAGGAGGAGGAACAGAAGGGCGTTGTGTGGGAGCCGGGAAGAAGGGGAATGTGCCCCCATTACAACGGAGGGGGAGAGAGGGTCCTTTCATGTCGGTGATGAGAAAAGGAGGTCCCTCTCCCGCATCCCCCGTGCACTGACCAGCTCCTCCTTCACTCACCCCGTCCCCTCTAATCCCAATTCAGAACCGCGACAACTACATCCGCTCCTGCAAGCTGCTCCCCGACGGCCGCAGCCTGATCGTGGGGGGGGAGGCCAGCACCCTCTCCATCTGGGACCTGGCGGCCCCCACGCCCCGCATCAAGGCTGAGCTCACCTCCTCTGCCCCCGCCTGCTACGCCCTGGCCATCAGCCCCGACGCCAAAGTCTGCTTCTCCTGCTGCAGCGACGGCAACATCGTGGTGTGGGACCTGCAGAACCAGACCATGGTGAGGTGAGCCCGGGGCAGGGGCTGGTGGCACAGAGCAGGAACGTTGTGGGGTGGGAATGCTGGCAACTGAGCTGCCACCCCTGATGGCTGTGCCCTCGCCCTCTCTGTCCCCCTCTTTCCCAGGCAGTTTCAAGGCCACACGGATGGTGCCAGCTGCATCGACATCTCCAACTATGGCACCAAGCTGTGGACGGGGGGGTTGGACAACACGGTGCGGTGCTGGGACCTGCGGGAAGGGCGTCAGCTGCAGCAGCACGACTTCAGCTCCCAGGTCGGGGCTGGGGCCGGCCGGGCGCTCCACGGGGGGGCCGCTGGGACTTGCCAACCGGTGCCTGACCCCGCTCTGTCGTGTCCCCCCCACCAGATCTTCTCCCTGGGCTACTGCCCCACGGGAGAGTGGCTGGCGGTGGGCATGGAGAGCAGCAACGTGGAGATTCTGCACGTCACCAAACCCGACAAGTACCAGCTGCACCTCCACGAGAGCTGCGTCCTCTCCCTCAAATTCGCCTCCTGCGGTAGGCAAGAGCTGTGTGTTCCGCTGGGGCTCTGTCGGCTTTGGAGCAGGGGGCTGCTCCCTTCAGCCCCACACGGGTCCTTTTGGTTCCCCCCCGGCCCCGTGCTCAGCCCCCCTGAACGGAGTCCCAGGGCTCGTTGTACTGGGGGCAAGCGCAACCTCCAGTAGCCAGCCCGGTCGTGCGTGGGTGCTGGTGGTATCCCTCCGAGAAGGGGCTTCCATGGATGCACTCTCGGCTCCGTTGTCCCGGGACTGCCCTTTGTGTTCCTTAAAACGGCCCCTTGGCTACCACGCGGCACAGCCCTCGCCTTCTCGTCCCCACCTGGGCACGCTTTGCTGCTGTAATCTGCCTGTCGGGCAGAGTTTGGTGACACCGTGCTCCTCCTTTGTCCCTTCTTGTCCCTCCTCCAGGGAAGTGGTTCGTGAGCACGGGGAAGGACAACCTGCTGAACGCCTGGCGGACGCCCTACGGAGCCAGCATCTTCCAGGTGGGGAGAAGGCATTTGGCCCGGGGGGGGATGAGGGCGGCTTCAGCCAACGGCGCTGCCCTCACCCTCCGCCTCTCTCATCTCCAGTCTAAAGAGTCCTCCTCGGTGCTGAGCTGTGACATTTCCGTCAATGACAAATTCATCGTTACGGGCTCTGGTGACAAGAAGGCCACAGTGTACGAGGTGGTGTACTGAGGTCCCGTCGGTCCCTCGCCCTTGTCCATTGGGGAAGGGGCCAGGTCTTGCCCAAAGCTGCTGGGGCTGGCGGAGGCCTCCCAAGCTGGTCAGCCTTCCCTCAGCCCGGCTCTCCTCCTCCTCCTCCTCCTCTTCTTCCTCCTTTTAGCCCCCAGACCAAGGTATGGGCTGCGGCCCCGCTCCCCGCCCGGGGCATCATGGAGGTGAAGGGGAGCTGGAGGCGAGCGCTGGTCGGGGCCAGGCATCCCCCAGGGTGGGCTGGGGCTGGTCGGGGGGGTCCTGGGTCTGTCCCTTGTAGGGGGAGGCAGCGAGCCAGGGCCAGGAGTGACTGAGGTAGCGTTGCTCCTGAAATAACTGCTACTGACTTAATGGCCCCCCCCCTTTTCTGCTGCGGAAACAGCTGTAAATTATCAGTAAAGAAATGTATTTAATTGTGTTTTCAATCCCTTACTAATAAAAAGGAACAAAAGAGCAGCTGGTCTGATGGTGGGCCCCGAGGTGGGGGTGGGGGGGAGCTGATCTCACTGCAGGACCCATGGAAACCCGTCCGGGGGAGCCGACCACCAGCCCCGGATCCCCTGCAATGGCGCCCCATGGAGCAGGGGGCTCAGCCCCCTCCCTCAGCCACAGGTGGGGGGCGCAGGGTCCTACCCCAGGAGGGGACAGAAGCGGGACCTGCTCCCATCCCGCAACCCCTCGTGGCTACAGAGCGAGGGACGCCTTCCCCAGCCACCGCTGCCCCCCCACCATCGCTCCCGGGCCGTGGTGGCCATGGCACCAGTTGGGTGACCAAGTGCAGCAGGGGAGAGTCCAGGAGTGGCCCCCACCTGCCTCGGCCACGGCAGCCCCACGGGCGGCTCGGGGCAGGATAGTGCGAGCTGGGCCTCAGGGCAGGAGCACACTGTGGCCACGGCTACCACACTGTGGCTTCCCCACGTGCCGGCCAGCCCTGGCCACCACCGGCCGGCCGCGCTCCAAGGTTCTGAGCGGCAGCCCTGGCGCCAGGCCAGACCCATAAACCAGCGCCAGCTGCTCACGTCTCATTTCCTTCACAAAAAAAAACCCGCTTCCTCCAACGCCGGCCTCTCCCCGAAACCCCCAGGGACGAGGCTGCTCCAGGGATGGCACCAGGCAGCCGCCGCGTGTCCTGCCCCTCAGCCCAGTGCTCAGGACCAATGCCGGGCTGAGCGCTGGCGTCGCCGTCCCGCTGCCGGCATCGCCATCCCGCTGCCGGCATGGCCGCCTAGCCCGCGGCAAACCTGCTCCATGCAGGAAAGGGGAAGGAGCGGCAGCGGTGGCCAAAGGCGTCTCCATCCCGGTCTCTCCCCTCCTCGGCCACCGCCACCGAGCACCGCGGCTGTTGCCCAGGACAAGGCCCAGCTCTTTGCCTTTTTGTTTGTTTTTATTATTAAATACACGCCCCAGGACGCAGGGAGGGAGGGGAGGACAGAGCCCATCCTCCCTGGCCTGGCCCAAAGCCTTTAACAACACCAACAAAAAAAAACCCCACACAACAAAAAGTAAAAAAAAAAAAAACAAACCCAAACACTTTAAAAAAAAACAACCAAAAAAAAAAAAAACCCTAACAATGTCCAACCCCTCCCGCCGCCCCCCCCCCCAACTCCCCAGTCCAGATTTAGAAACAAACCAACAAATAAAGACCAAAACAAGGAGAAAAATCCCCAGGAAATTCGCTGTGAGCAGCAGCCGCCACCTCCCAGCCCAGTGTGACGCCTGGCCGCGGTCCCAGGGCCACCTCCACCCCTCGCCGCTCGCCTCTGGCTCCGACGCCCCGGCCACGGGCTGTTCTTTGGCAGGTAGAGGCCACCCATCCGTCCCCGTGGACGTCCACCCGTCCCCGTGGCGTGGGCCCTCCCCGCAGTCGGCACCTCTCCCTTGCTCTCAGTAAATGACCTCGTAAACCGTGGCTTTCTTGTCCCCTGAGCCAGTGACGATGAACTGGTCATCCGTGGAGACATCGCAGCTGAGAACGGAGGAGGTTTCCTTTGACTGGAGGAAGGAGAGGGGGGGATAAGCACAAGAAGCGGCCCCCCCCCCCGAGCAAGGTCCTGCTCCCCACCTTTGGGACCCGAGTTGTGCCCGGGGAGGCTGCGGGGAGAAGTTCGTTTATGGGGCTCATTATGTCTGAGATACACCTAGAGCTGGGTGGAGCTGGGCCATCCCAGCTCCGGCCAACCTCACCGAGAGGCACAGCCCACCTGGATGGACAACCCCACCTGGAAGATGCTGGCTCCATAGGGCGTCCGCCAGGCGTTCAGCAGGTTGTCCTTCCCCGTGCTCACGAACCACTTCCCTGGAGGAGGGACAAGAAGGGACAAAGGAGGAGCACGGTGTCACCAAACTACGCCCGACAGGCAGATTACGGCAGCAAAGCGTGCCCAGGTGGGGACGAGAAGGCGAGGGCTGTGCCGCGCGGTAGCCAAGGGGCCGTTTTAAGGAACACAAAGGGCAGTCCCGGGACAACGGAGCTGAGAGTGCATCCATGGAAGCCCCTTCTCGGAGGGATACCACCAGCACCCACGCACGACCGGGCTGGCTACTGGAGGTAGCGCTTGCCCCCAGCACAACGAGCCCTGGGACTCCGTTCACGGGGGCTGAGCACGGGGCCGGGGGGGAACCAAAAGGACCCGTGTGGGGCTGAAGGGAGCAGCCCCCTGCTCCAAAGCCAACAGAGCCCCAGCGGAACACACAGCTCTTGCCTACCGCAGGAGGCGAATTTGAGGGAGAGGACGCAGCTCTCGTGGAGGTGCAGCTGGTACTTGTCGGGTTTGGTGACGTGCAGAATCTCCACGTTGCTGCTCTCCATGCCCACCGCCAGCCACTCTCCCGTGGGGCAGTAGCCCAGGGAGAAGATCTGGTGGGGGGGACACGACAGAGCGGGGTCAGGCACCGGTTGGCAAGTCCCAGCGGCCCCCCCGTGGAGCGCCCGGCCGGCCCCAGCCCCGACCTGGGAGCTGAAGTCGTGCTGCTGCAGCTGACGCCCTTCCCGCAGGTCCCAGCACCGCACCGTGTTGTCCAACCCCCCCGTCCACAGCTTGGTGCCATCGTTAGAGATGTCGATGCAGCTGGCACCATCCGTGTGGCCTTGAAACTGCCTGGGAAAGAGGGGGACGGAGAGGGCGAGGGCACGGCCGTCAGGGCTGGCGGCACCCAGCAGGGAGAGGGGAGGGGGGAGATCCCCGCTGCGAGGACGGGGACTGTCCCATGGCCAGGGTCAGAGCGCAGGGAGGGATGGGGATGTCTTGGAGGGGACGGAGCGGTTCCTGGCCCGAGGAACCCGGAGCAGCCCACGCTCACCTGACCAGAGTCTGGTTCTGCAGGTCCCACACCACGATGTTGCCGTCGCTGCAGCAGGAGAAGCAGACTTTGGCGTCGGGGCTGATGGCCAGGGCGTAGCAGGCGGGGGCAGAGGAGGTGAGCTCAGCCTTGATGCGGGGCGTGGGGGCCGCCAGGTCCCAGATGGAGAGGGTGCTGGCCTCCCCCCCCACGATCAGGCTGCGGCCGTCGGGGAGCAGCTTGCAGGAGCGGATGTAGTTGTCGCGGTTCTGGGGGTGCAGGAGGGAGGACCCTGCTTAACCCCTTTCCCCTCCTGCCCTTCTGCACCCCCCCGCCCCCCCTCAGCCTGCCTGCTCGTCCCCAGGGCAGGAGCAGCAGCTGTGGGGCAGACCCCCAGCACCTTCCCGGGACAGCGGGGGGCTGTGCAGCCCACCCCTCCTTTTGCCCAGAACCGTCACCCCGCCATCCCCCACAGCAGCCCCCCAAGTTGTCACCGCGCTATGAATGGCGTCGGGGACCCCACAGCGTCCCCACGAGCACCTGCCCCAGACACGAAGGGCAGCGGGGGAGGCACCTCCCCCCAGGCTGCGACAGCCCACGGCTCCCAGCAGGGAAACACCGTTTTCCCCCGCTCCTGAATTTCCGATGCGGCTTGGAATTATCATGACTCAGTCATTTCCTTGTTTATGCATCTGTATCTTCAAGGTCAGCACCGTCCAGGAATAATATATGTCAGGCGGCGCGGGCCCCAAGGCCAGCGAGCCGCGGAGAGGACTGGGGTTGGGGCTGTTCAAAGCAGGCACAGGGACTCCCGCTTCCATCAGCCCGTTTAAAACAAACCTCAAAGAACACAGGTTAAAAATACTCTCAGGTGATGCCTGCGCCTCCAGCTCGGCTGTGGCGAGTTGCTGCGGTCTGACAGTCCATTTCATTTATTTTTAAAAGAAACAGAAGGTCTCCCTCCAGCCAGACTCGCACAAGCGAAAGCAGAAACGAGGACAGAGCTGAATCAGAGCGATGCTTCAAGCCCACGCGATTCTGGCCCGTATGAAGTATCTGACCCGGGGGGTTGACACGAACAGAGGCTTGTCTTAGGGCGGGCACTGCCAGACAAAGCAGTGCCAAGGGCTTTTACACCCCGCCAATGGCTTGGGATGCTCAGAAGAGCCGGGGCGGCGCAGAGGAGCACGCTGGCAGCACGGAGCCACCATCCCTCCCCAGCAGCCCCGCACCGTCCCCTCTTAGAAACGCACCCGGGGACTCTCCCCGGTGCACAGCAGCACGTTCAGACACCCCCTGCGCCCCTGAGCTCCCCGATGGGGACCCCCAGACCCTGTCTTCGATACGGCGGGGTGGGTGGCAGAGTGCAGGGAAAGGGGGAATCGAGCCGTGCCAGCGCGGCCGCGCGCCCCTCCTTACCAAACAGTCCAGCTGAGCCACGGCCGTCTTGGTGCCCGGCTGCCCCACGTCCCACACCTTCACGCAGCCCTTGCCCCCGGTGTAGACGTGTCGCGTGGAGTTGCTGATGGTGACGGCGCAGACCACCTCGCCGTGGGTCAGGGTGTGGAGCTGCCGCGCGTGGCGGGGGATGCCGGAGCCGATGAGGGCGTCGGGGGGGAAAGGCACGGGCTGCATCTGCCCGTCGGCGCTGACGTGGAAGGAGTAGGCGCTGGAAGGGAGCAGAGCGGTGAGACCCATCCGAGGATCCTGCGCGGAGAGCGGCTGGCACCGCAGCGGACCCAGCGCGGTTTGAGCCGGAACCGTGAGCAGAGCGGTGCCGGGCACGCCACAGCCGGCTGCTGCCCCGGACTGCGTGCCCCCCAGCCAGGCCACTGTCCCCCATCCCTGCTGGCCACGGCCCCCCGCGTCTCCCAGATTAATCCCCCCAGGACACCTCGTCCCCACTTACGGTTTCCCCGAGGTCCCCACTTGCATGCCGGCCGCCAGCCCCGGGACGCGCATGTGGGGGTGCGGGTCGTAGCCCACCTGGAGGGAGAGCGGGTGAGAGCGGCTCGCGCCCCGCGGTCCCCACCGCCCCGCGGGAAGAGGGTCACGCACCAGGGGCGAGCGCCCGTAGCTGCCGGCTCCCACGGCGGCCGCGGCCCCGTTGAGCTGCGGGGACATGAGGTGGAGGCTGGCGTAGGCGCCGGTGCCGGCCATGTCCCCGTTGACGGCGGGGTGCGCCATGCCGAAGGCGGCCGAGTAGGGGCTCTGCACCCCCAGCGGGTTCCTCAGGCCCAGGGCTGCGGGGGGAGAGGTGACATGAAGGGACAGGGCGCAGGGTCCGTCCTCGCGGGGGCTGGCAGGGGCAGCGCTCGGAGCCGCCTGCCCGCGCCCCCGGGGTAGGGGGGGTCCAAGCTCACCCAGCGGGTCCACGGGGGCCTTGGCGGCTGCGGGGCGGAACTGCTGGGCACCGCTGGAGCCCGGGGCCGCGGCGTCGCCCTGGGAGGTGGGGGTGCTGGACTTGAGGCTGGGCGTCCCTGCCTTCTCCACCTAGCGGGAACAGAGCGGGGAGATCTGACAGCCACCCTGACGGTGGGGGGCGGAGGTGTGTCTCCTCAGGTCCCCCCCCCGGTGAGCTGGTCCCCGTTCCTCACCCCACCATGCCAGCCCAGCTCAGCCCAGCTCAGCCCAGCCCAGCCCAGCCCAGCCCAGCCAGCGCCGTAGGGTCCACGGGATGGGATACAGGGGGATCTCACGGAGCAGGAGTCCCCCCCCCGTCCCCCCCGGCGTCACTTGTGCCCCTGTAGGTTTGGAGGCAGGTGGACCCACGTCCAGCAGCTCTGCCAGCCCAGCCCAGCCCCGGCGGGGGGACGCGAGCGAAGCACCCATCTGCCCCAGGCAACGCACGTACCACGGGCACATCCTTGCTCCGAGACGGGGACGTGCTGCTGGAGGAGGCCATGGAGGTCGGGCTGAGCGGTACGGCCTCCTTCCTCCCCAGCGGGACCTTCTCCACCCCATTCTCCCGGGATGAGTAGGAGTGGACGCTGTGCGGGGAAGAGGGGTCCTGCGGCGGCCGGGGGGGAATGAAATCAGCAGGCGGCAGAGCAGGCAGGAGCGCGGGGACGTCCCAGGCCACGGCGAGCTGGTGGCTCAAACGGGAGCCTGCATCCAGGGGCTCATCACTGCCATCGGCGAGGGCCACGACTCTGGGGGGGTCCCACCGCCACCCCCCCGTGCCGCCCACCTCCGCCTATAACAGCCTGTGACCCCCCCCCACCCCTCCTCGGGCAGAGGGACAGGCAGCGCATGCCGACCGCAGCCCCCGCCACCACACTGACCTCATCCACCACCAAGTTGTCTTCGCTTTTGTCCGCGTCGCTGCCCTGAAACAGAGGATGGTCGGAGCCAAAGGGGCTGAGGCCGCCCTCGCTCCCCGCTGGGAAGCGCCGGGGCGGCTCCGCTCGTCGCCCCGCAAGAGGGGACGGGGATGCCCCAAGCCCCCCAGCCCCGGGCTCACGTAGTCCGTAACGAAGTCCTTCTCCTCCACCTTCCTCTTCTTGCTGCTGCTCAGGTACTCGGAGATGGCTCGTGCCCGCTCCCCGTTGGGCAGCGCCAGGGAGCTCTGGGGTGGGGGGGACACAGCGTTAGGGGCCACCAGCCGCTGTGCTCGGCTCCCAGGACAGGCAGCACCATTGCGGGGCTGCGGCCGGCTCCCGGGGCAGGGAGGGCCCCAGCGCAGCCCCTTGTGCTGCCAGCACGGGCTTCGGCTCCCGGCAAAGGAGCGAGGAGGGGGATGCTGCTCGAGGGAACAGTGTGGTTTGGCCACGCAACATGGGGATGGGGTCCCACGCGACACGGGGAAGGGGTCCCCATGGGGAGAGCACCCACCCGCTCTCACCCACGTAACCGTGGGGGTTCGGCCGGGGAGCAGGACCCCAGGACCCGCTCCCAGGGTCCCGGCCGGAGCCCGCGCAGCCGCAGGGAAATGGCGCAAGAGAAGGAAAAGGCACTTACGGGGCCGGGGTCCCGCTCTGTCGCCGTGGCAACGCGGAGCAGCAGGAGAAGGAGGGAAGGAGGGACACGCTGTGCCACCGCCAAGAGCCCCCTGGGAAAGCCGCCCGCTCCTCCCGCAGCCCCGGGACCCCACCGGGGATGGCCCCCCCAGCCCACCCCACTCCCCTGCCAGGAGGTGCTGCTCACTGAGGGACATTCCCCACCCAAACCCCTCCCGGCCGGCAACCCCCTGCTCCAACAGCCCTGTCAGGAGCCCAGAGGCACGGACAAGCCACCCCCCACCCAGCCCTGGCCCCTGCTCCAGGGGGGCACGGGGAGCAGAGGCAGCCCCGGGGCCCAGCACCAGCCCTTCCCAGGTTTTCCTGCTGCCAAAGGGTCACACCAAACCTCCCCCCACCGTCTCCCGTCCCCCCACCACGCTCACCCCTGGGCTCGGTGTCATGGACTCCTCGGTCGTCTTTGGCGAGGAGCTGGGCCTGGGCCCCCAGCGCCCCTGAGAGCGCCAGCAGCCCCGAGGCGCTGCCGATGCCGGCGAGGCCGGTGGGCTGCATCCCAGAGGGGTGGGGGGTCAGCGGGATGGGGGGAGCGTGGTGCGAGAGGTGCTGGGTCTGAAGCTGGTGCTGGAGAGGAGCGGGAGGAGAGAGCAGAGCTGAAGGGTTGCGTCAGGACGGACGCCGGGCAGGGGAAGGGGCTGCTCCTCCCCACCTGGGTCAGCCCAGGGAACGGCGACCCGGGCGAGGAGGGGCAGGACACGATCCCAGCGAGTCCCCAGCCAAGCCACGGGGGCCACCAGGTCCCTCCCGCCGCCTCCTCCCACCCTGCGACAGGAGCTACTGGGACCGATGGGGGGACCCTACCCAAATCCATATGGATGGGGGGCCCTACCCAAATCCATACCACCACCGTCTGGAGGGACTAACCGAGGTGTGGGGACGGTGGCGAACCCCCCCCTCCACCCGAGCCACAGGGCATCAGGACACAGCGACACACACCAGCCCCGCTCCCTGCTTTGATGCCGCTGCAGCATCTCCCCCACCCCGAGTACCGCCGGCAGCCCCATAACCCAGCCTGGCTGCCCCCCCCTTAACCCCCCAACTCAGCCACGGGTAGGGAAGGAGAATAGGGCAGGGGGCTGCAGCCGGCCCCCGCTTGCCCGGGGCAGGATGGGCCTCCAGCCCAGGGGACGGCGGGAGCACGGGAGGCACCATCGCCGGCGGGAGCCCAGCACCCGGGCGGAGGGTTGACGTACCCCGATCGCCGCGTTCAGGTCGGTCATAGTCACCTGCTTCGCACGCTCCACGGCCTGGACCACCTGCTGCTGGTGCTGCGGGGAGAGAGGAGCCCGTCAGCACCGGGCGATGCCCCCGTGGCGAGCGGGGCTGTGCCGGGCTCGTTTCTCCAGGGGATGGGGCAAAGCCAGGCCCCCCCACCCACCACCGCCCCCAGCCCAGCCCGGTCGGTGCCCGAGGGCTCACCCACCTCCTGAGAGAGGAACGGGATGAGCTGGGCGCAGATCACGTTGAGCCGCTTCGCGATCTCCGTCTGGCGGGAGAAGAGGCAGCGTCAGGGCACGGGACAGAGCTGCCCCGCGACAGCGATGCCGCCAGAGACCCCTTTCCCCGCCATGGGCGCTCCACAGGCAGGCAGATGCCCCCCCCTCCCCCCTGTTGCCACCCGAGCAGCCGCAGGGTGCTGGCGCTTGTCCCCAAGAGCCCAACACCCTCCACCCCACACCGAGAGCCCCCGCATGGCTCCCGCCTCCTCCCTCCCAGGGACGCGGAGCCCCATGGCATGGAGGGCCACCCCCGAGCAAGCCCCCAGCCCGCAGGTCAGGCCCCGAAAGGCTCCGCGCCGCCTCCTGCCCGCGCCACGGCCGCTAATTGCGTCTCTCCCGCCCGCAGGAAGCCCTGGAGAGGTGCTCTCCTTACAGCTGCTGTTTTCCTGCAACACTCGAGTGCCACGGGCAATCAGCAGCGCCGAGCGGGAGCGGCGCGGGGAGGGAGAGCCACACCGAGCCCCCATCGCACCCCACAGGCAGGCAGGGCCCCCGCCGCCCCCACGCTGCCCTGCTGGGGGCAAGCACAGACATTAAGCCATCCCTGGCCCCACCAGATGCATCCCTAGGGAGAATCCCCGGTGGCTCCGGGGTCAGGCCCCGGCCCCGAGCACCCCGAGTGGGTGACAGGCGGGAGAGCGGACACAGTGGCGGAGACGTCCACGCTGCTCCTCACCGTGCGGAGCCAGGGACCCCATCCCACCTCAGACAGACATCAGCAGCTCTCCCTCAACCCGGGGGTCCTCCGCTCCCGGAGGAAGGAGGGGGACATCCCGGGCATGGCGGCTGCAGGTAAGGCGCTGCCCCAAGCCCCGAGGAGCTCCCTGCCCACCCCGGCAGGGAGGAGGAAAGCGCTCCAGAGCCGCCATGGGGATGAGAGGAGGGGTCAAACCCCGACCCTCTTGTCAGCCCTAGGAGGAGACCGGAGGCTGAAGGGCCCCAACAGCCAGGGATGGAACCGACCCCGAGATCTCCCCACCGGCACCTTGGGCACGTCACCCGAGCCCGGCTGGCACAGGCGCCGCAGTGCCAGGGTGATGGGCGGCCGGTGTGGGGACTCAGACCCAGGGACACCCCACGCCACCCTCCAAAGCAGCCACCGACCCGTTTGTTTTTTTTTTTTTGCCAGACCCACAGAGAGCAGAAACAATCCAGCCCCCGCCCTCGCTTCCCCTTCTGAAGGAGGGAAAAAAAGAGAAAGAAAAGAAAGAAAAAGCTGGGAGGGGGGAGCGAGGAGATTTGGCAGCCGGCAGTTCTGGGAAGGATTTAGCTGTCTCCCGGGGCCGGCAGTGATGGATTCTCTTCCCTAATGCACTGATGGGCAGCAGCTCCTTGGGGAGAGCTGCCTCCAATTCACTCGCACTCGTTAATGTGCAATTTACTGGCACTTTAACGCTCTCAGCATGAAAAATGATCATGCTGTTTGCAGCCCCCCCAGCCACCAGCACCGCCACCTCCCCTCTGGCTTGCGGTGAGCAAGTCCAAGGCCAGGCAGATTCGGGGAGGTGGTTTTATAAAAAGCTACAGGCCCCTTTTCCATGCCAAAAAACAAAACAACAATAAAAAATTAACGTCTCCTGCTCGTTCCTGCCTTCAGCCTCCCCTGCCGAGCCCGCGGCTGCCTGGAGAGCTGCGGCACCACAGCCGCCCCCCCCAGCCCCCTTCCCCTCCGCACAAACCCAGGCAAAACCACCCCACGCCTCGGCCCTCGCCGCTGCCAGCGCTGCCGACGCCAACGCCGTGGGGGACGCTGGGGACGGAGCGGGGACGGAGGCGGCACCGCACCGCAGCACTGCCTTCGCCAGCGGCCATGGGGCGAGCGCTTGCCCGGGGGGTCCCGGGGCAGGACCCCCCACCCGAACCCACGAGCAGCGCCAGATTTGGGGGAAGGGGAGGAGAGATGGCGACCTGATATCCCCCCCGCCTTCTCTGCGGCGGCGATAACCCACGGCTCCCGGCGCAAGCAGTCCCATTTTTCACACAATGGCCGCTGGCTGTCGGAGCAGCCGCGCGGGCCCTCGTTAAAAGCGCAGACAGCTCGCTGGCACCCGGCCAGCGGCACCTGGGACCGGCCGAAAACGCGAGCCCGCGCCGGCCGGGGGTGGGAGAACCGGCGGCCAGATGAGAGGAGCACGCAGCCCTCAGGGAGGGGGTGCCGGGCCGGGGGGGACCTTCGGCATCGCCCCGCGCGAGGGCGGCTTCACGCCTCCTCTTCCTCCTCCTCGGCCGGCTTCGCGCGGCGGGAACGGAGCAGAGCAGGAGACGCCGGGGGCGGCAGAAACACCCACCCAGTGGGCACAGAGCGGCGAGAGCGGCCACCAGCCTGCCCTGGGCCCTGGGGGGTCGGGACCCCCGCGCAACAGTTGTCGGCGGCGTCGGGGCGTGGGGCGGGAGGGAAGGAGGCCGCGGCTGCAGCTCGCCTCGCCGGGCTCCTCCGCAGCCTCTTTAAAAATAGATGAGAAGAAACCTTCTGTCTGAGAGCAGCTGGTGACCCGGAGCGCGGCGCAGCGGGAGGGAAGGAGGGAGGGAGGGACAGGGAGGCAGCGAGGGGGGATGCGAAGCCCCGAACCCTCGGGGAGCCCACCCTGCACCTACACCCTGGCCCCATCCTCATGATGCTCCTCATCCCCGGCCCCCAGGCGAGCTGCCCGCAGGGCCAGCTGGCCCCGAACAGTGGCAAAGGTAACGCCACGGAGCTTGTCACCCTGTCCTGGCGCCGCAGCACCCCTTGTCCTGCCGGGGCCGGTCTCCTCCTCAACGATCCCTCACCACTGGCGTGAGCAGCCATGTAAGCACACGTGCTCCACCGCCGCTCTCTCCCCACTGCAACAAGCACATCGCGACCCGGCGGGGAACGCGCTCCCTGAAGCCGGCGAGGACATGGCAGCTCACGCCGGAGCACACGCGCGTGCGGGGAGCTGAGACAGGCCCCCGGCCGCGACGCCAAGTGGGGCAGAGTCCCCCCAAAAGCGGCAGGGAGGCAGCACAGCCCCACAAGCGCAGTTTTCCCTGGGCTATGGCAGGGAGCGACTCCCCACGTGTTCCATGGAAAGGGACGACCTCGAAGGGCCCGGGAGGCGACGCGGGGCAGGGGAGCCTGGGCAACGCTCCCGTCCCACCCAGACTCACCTGTTTGTGCATCTCGATGTTCAGGCCGTAGGACATCTCGTAGTACTGTGAGGGAGAGAAAGCAGCATCAGGAGGGGCTGGGGAGCCCCGGGAACAAGCAAACACAAAGTTTGGTGCCGGCGTGCGGGGTCAGCCTGGCCACAAAGGCCAGGCCATGCCAGGAGGAAACAGTCCTCAGCCCCTCGCCCGGAGACAGAGCTCTCTCCGGGATATGATCCGGCCAGGGCTCCTGCTCGCGGGAAAGGGGACAACCCGCACTGGAGCGGCTTCGGCATTGCGAGCCGCGGCAGCAAGCCCTGCTCAAACACCACGGCTCATTTTGGGTGAAAGACAGACAATAACCACCCCCAGGAACCAGATCTCGGGGCCTGGCCACACAACCCGAACGCAAGGGGAAGCCAAAGCATCCCAGGGCTGCGTGTCCTTTGATGGTTCAGAGGAGACACCCCCCACCGCCCTCCTCCTTTCAGGTGGAGCTCACTAACCATGACATAATGACGCTGGATTTCTGTTTTTTCTGTTGCCAGCTTTTCACATTCTAACTTCAAGCTGTAAAAATAAAGAGAAGAGAGAGAGAGAGGGAGGAAGACAGAAGGGAGAGACCCCCTGTTCCCCCCCCAGACAAGATCTCCCGGGCTGGAGAGAGCACGAGCCGCCCCCAGCCCCACGTGCTTCAGCCTCCTGCTCCCAGATTCAGACCCGTCTCCCAGCGCAAGCCAAGAAAACCACCTGAAAGCGGGTGGGAAGGGGCTGATAAAGAGGAGATGGACAGCAGAGGGATCCAGGCGTCAGGGAGGAATCTGCACGGAGCCTTAACCCCCTCCCTAGCATCTGCTTCCCAAATGGCCCGAGCTGTATTTCAAACCTTGCTCCCGAGCAGAGCGGGGAAGGGGAGGAGGTGATCCTGGCCAGCAGCAGGGGGGATCAGGGGGAGCTCCGGCTCTGCTAAGTGATGGCTCCAGCTCAGCCCAGAAGCCGAGCCCTGGAAGCCAGCACCCTCGTCCCGGGGCTTTTGGCAGGAGGAGGGTGAGTTTCCCCCCTCAAACAGCATCGTTCCAAGGTGGTGCCTGGCACAGCCACCCTGCAGATGGACCAGTGCCCGCAGCAGCACGGGACGGGCGCTTGCTGCCAGCCCACGGCGATGCCCAGCGCCGAGGGGTCCCTGCCTCGTGCCAGCACCAGCGAAATGCCCGGTGCCCGGCTGGCACACGAGCTCTGGTAGCTTCTCACCTGTGGTACTGGTTCTGCAGGAACTGGAATTCCTCCTTGATGCGGTCCAATGTCTCCGGATAAGTCAGCTTGAGGGACTGGGGGGTGCTGGGGATGGCGCTGGCAGCGACAGCGGCTCCGGAGGCAGCGGAGGGTGCCTGGAGATGGGCCTAGGCAGAAGAGGGGACCCCCGGGGTCACTGCTGCTGGCCCAGCGAGGCTCGTGAGTCCCCCGGGGGGTTTCCTGCACCCGGGGAAGAAGCTACGGGCCCGTCTGGGAGAGCGGCACATGGAGGAGGAGGCAGAAGGAGTTAGCCCAGAGGAAAACGCCCCCAGCCAGGCACCAAGGGCAACAGTTCTCCAGCTTTTCAGCAGCGGTTCAGCCACCGAGCCAGAAGAGGAGGATTAACAGCCCCGGGTGGCACCCAGTGCGCAGCCCCCGGCCCTCCCGCCCAGCCCCAGCCCGGGGGTCTGTTCTCGCCCGCGGGGCCACATGGCAGAGCTGCTGTCCCGCTTGTCACCCGTCCCACCGTCACGCCCTGACCGCGATCCGGCCGCCCGCGTGTCGCCAAACCCAAATCCCCGCAGCGCCGGGGCTCAGCATCACTTGGGGAAGAGCCACACCACCGCTCCTGGGTGCGTTACGCGCCGGCGGCACAACTTCCCAGGCCAAGGCCGACACCTCCCGCCCCCGAGGCGGGCGAAGAGCTGGGTGTGGGGGTGCAGCACCATGTGCTCGCCCGTGGCCCGGGGGGGACGAAGCCAAGCTGCGGGGCTCACCGGGGGCCGGTTCTGTGGGAACATCTTTGGCACCGGACAGGCCCGGGATCCCTCTCGCCGCTCCGGGCCCCGATGCGGGCTCAGGACGGCGTCCTGGGGTCGCTTCCCAGCTCCGGATCAGGCCCTTGGAGAGAGACGGGGAGTCACCGCCGGCCGCCGGGCCGCAGCGGAGCGGGGCAGAGCCTCGGGGCACCGGCACCGCCCGCGGCTCCTCCGCGACCTCCGGCAACCGGGACCCCCGCACCGCCCGCCCCGCTCCGCGTCCCCCCGGGGCTCCTCCCGGGCGCTGCGGGACCCGCCGGCCGCCCGCCCCCGCCGCCGCGGGCACGGCCCCGGCCCGCTCCCCCCGCGCCGCGCAGACAATGGCCCCGCCGCCGCCCACAGCAGGTACGGCCACGGGGAGGGACCGGCTCTGAGCGGAACCTGACCGCGCCCGGCGGGACTCCCGGAGCAGGCCGGGACCGGCGCGGGACGGAGACCGAACCGGAGCGGTGCGGGACGAGGACCGGACGGGACGGGACGGGACTCACCGCGCTGCTGGCCCCGGCCGCGGGCGCGCCCCCTGCTGTGGGGCGGGCCGGGCCGGGCCGGGCTGGGCTGTACCGGGCCGTACCGGGTTGTACGGGCCGAGCTGCACCGGGCCGCACCGGCGCCCCCCCCTCCCCTCCCCTCCCCTCCCCGCCCCTCCCGCCCCGCCCCGCCCCGCGCGCCGCGGCCGCGCTGCGGAGCGCGATCAATGAACGCGCGCCAGCGCCAGCTCCACGTGGGGCCTGGCCCGTGCGGGCGATCGCCCCCGGCCGCCAGCCAATGGGAGCGCCGCGGGAGCGGCCCGCCCCCACGTGGGGCGCGCCGAGCTGCCTTCCCATTGGCCGGCCGGGCCCGGCGCCCGCGGGAGGTGTCAATCCGGGCAGGCCGAGAGCGGCGGCGGCGCGGGCGGCACCGGCGGCTTAACCCGCGCCGTGCCGGGGGGGGCACCGGGACCCCCCTCCACACCGGGACCCCCCGGAACCCTCCCGGGAGCGGACCCGGTGCGCGGGACCCCCGGCCGGCGGCGCGGACCGTTCCCGGCCCCGCGGCGGGGACCCCCCCACCTCCGTCCCGCACCGCCCCGCAGCGGGGACACCCCCCCCACCCTCCGCCCCGCGGCTTCACCCGCAAAACGGAGCCGGGGGGTTTGCACCGGGGCCCCGCCACCGCCCCTTCCCGGCCCGACGGCTTTCCGGGTCTGGGCTTTCTCTAAGGAAGACTAAACACGAGAAGCCTTCCCCGCCCCCCACCCCCCCCCGCCCCCCATCTATTTTTTTTGTTTTGGTTTGTTTTTTTCTTTTTGATCAAGAAAAGAAAAGAAACCACAAATCATCCTCTGGGGCCGCAGCTCACCGAGAATCCCCCCTGCCGTGCAATGGCGGGGAGCGGCAGCATCCTCCTCCCCGACCACTCGGGGCTCTGGCCTGGGAAGGGCTCCTGGGTCTGTCCCTCTCCCATGGCCCCGAGAGACCCCTTCCCCCCGCCTTAGGGACCCCCCCGCACCCCGCACCCTCCAGCAAAGGGGTCTGGCACCCCCCGGCCCGGGGGTGGGTCCGCCAGCACCCCGGCTGCCTCCTGGGATGCTGCTCCAGGGGGCCCATGGCTGAGCTGCTTCCCTGCGGAACTCCAGCGTTGGCGGATGCTCGAGCTGGGGAGAGGGACCCCCACGTCGCCACCCCGCTTGCCCTACACCGGCCCCAGTGTCCCCCCACCCCAGAGCCCCCCGCGTTTCCAGCCAGCAGCTTGGGGTCCGTACGACCCACTGGGTTTTTCTCAGGGGTTTTCTGGTGTTTTTTCTCCTTTCAGGGAAACCGTTTTAGTTGTTCGACATTTTCTGCTGCCTGCGGGTCAATCCAGGCTTACAGAGAGCAGGAAATAAAACATTTGAAGAGCAGCAGCTGTGAGGGGTCAGCTTCTCCTCCTGTTTAACCTTAATCCACCCGCAGGCCTGGCCCCTTCCCTCCCCACCGCAGCTCCATCCGTCCTGGCCTCCGGGTCCCGTCACCGTCCAGGAAGGTGGCGATGCCATCGGCCCACGGGACAGGGCCATCCTCACCCCAGACACAGCCTTTCCAGGATGATCAAAGCGACTCCTCTGAGTGGAAAGCAAAACAACCCCCCCAGACACACACACACCCCCCCCCCAGCCCCTTTTCCTTTGCCCAGATGGTGTTTGGTCCAGAGAGACATCAGCTCTGGACGTCCTGCAGAGTGAAAATTTGCTGTTAGATGCATCCCTTAAATTACCTGAACGTGGGGGCCGCTCAGCCTGCCCGCACCCAAGGGCGACCGCCGTTAGGGGTTCACAGCCGCAGATCGTCTCGAGCGGGGACAGCACGAGGCTCCGCATTTACAGCGGGAGAGGAAAAAATCCATCAGAAAACGAACCATCCCAAACCCTATCCCCAGAACCACAGCCGCACGCGGAGACACAGGCACGCACAAGCCAGGAAACAAACAGGGTCCCGGGGAGGAAAAGCAACAAGC
The DNA here is from genome assembly GCF_964199755.1 of Larus michahellis. Taxonomy (NCBI): domain Eukaryota; kingdom Metazoa; phylum Chordata; class Aves; order Charadriiformes; family Laridae; genus Larus; species Larus michahellis. The sequence continues at coordinate 3,491,869 of NC_133918.1, forward strand.
GAAATGTCCGGGTTTGATCTGATTTTCACGTTTGGTTTATTTTGCAGCCGCTTCGCATCTCCGGGACACCCCCAGTGATCCCAGACCCCCGCTGGCTGACATGGGGCCGGGGAGGTGGGTTCGAGCTCGCCTTTGCCTCCGCTCCCCGTCCCCGTCGCACCAGATGTCGGGGTACGCGGCGGGGGAACGAGAGCCCGTCCTCGGGGATGACAACTTGCCTCCAGGCCCTGCTAGAAAAGAACAATAATAATAACCTCGACGAAACCACAGAAATAGAGCCTGACTGCGCCAAGGCCACCCTGCATGTGCCCAGAGGGCGCAGGAGTCCCTGGAGCCGTGGGCCACGCTGTCCCCTCGGGCTGCGAGGAGGGTTTTCCAGCCATGAACCAGATCCCGATGGCTTTACTGAGCCAGGGACCACCCCCAGCCCCCCCACCCCCGGCCATGGGAAGCCCAGCCCGTTTCATCCCATTTATCCCCCCGGCAGACCCAGCGTTTTCTGAGAGCGGCTTAGATGGGAAATCTCCTGTTACCCCAGCTCTGCCGAGGGGATCCAGGCAAGGACACCCCCCCTCTCTGGAGCTGGAAAGGGCTTGGGATGCCCCCACCCTCGCTGCACCCACTCACAGCCCTGGGACCTGCGGGGTTTTGTGCTCTGGGGGTGGGTGGGGGTGGGAGGGGGGAATGGCTGGGGCTGGGAAGGGAGAGCGGCAGAGGAGCGGTCTCCCAGCCCTTATTATATTTTAAAATGTAATAACGGCGCGACGTCTATTTTCGTAGATGGAACAGATCATTTCTGGAAGGGGTCCATAAATCTCAAAGGGAGGGGGAATAATTTGGCCAAGGTCACGTTGAGGCAGCAAGAGTGTAAAAGGGAAAAATATTAAAATAACAACAAAAATGCAGTTGAGAGCTTGGGCTGGCACGCCGCCCCCCCCCCCCCCCCGCCCCAAACCCCCTCCCCAGCCTGGGAACCCCGTCCCCTCTGCCCTGCCGGTCCCTGCCCGCTGCCCTGCCGCTTCCCGGGGGAAGCATCGCCCCACGGGGCCGAGGGGGCTGAGACGGGAGCGAAGGGCTGCTGGGGGAGAGGCCGAAGGGGCAGAAGGGAGCAGAGACCCGCAGCGAGCAGCCCCGGCAGGACCCTGACACCCTCCCTCTGCGGTGGCCCCTTCTTGCAACGCCCTCGAGTCCCCCCCAGACCCCACACGGGGCCATGGGACCGGGGACAGGCTCGTGCCCCCGCGTGCTGGAGACGACGATGTGCTCGAGGTGGTGCCGGGTGGTCACGGGGGGAAAATGGGCTCCCCCCTGCCACACGGTTCCCCACCATGAGGGCACGACGGTGGCAGAGCCGGGACAACGCCATTGCAGCGCGGCTGAGGACCCCCCTGCCCCGTGCTGGTCTCTCTTGTCCTCACCGGGCAGCACCGGCCCCTCTGCCCGTCCCGGCCTCGGTGCCGGGGCTCTGGCAGCACCATCCGCCACCGTCGGCTGCCTGTGCCACCCACCCCGGGCGCAGGCAGAGCAGGCAGAGCAGGCAGGGAGGAGGTGCATGTTTGGCAGGGCCAGACCCGCTCGCCGTGTGAGCGCAGGGGATGCAGAGCTGGGGCCGCAGGGCCAGCAGGGATGGACACGCTCCGAGGGGCAGCCGAATGCCTGGCAGGGGCTGCTCGGCTCAGCCCAGCGCACGTCCCTGAAGGGAGGAAGGGGAGAAACTTCTGCAGGCAACAGGGTGCCCGGCACTGCCCAGGCCTGCGGCCATGGAGGGGCTCAGGTCCGGGCAGGGACCACCCTCCTCCCACAGCCCGCAACGCACCGGGTCCGGCTGCTCAGCTGCTGTCGAGCTGGGTGGGGGGACAGAGGGAAAGGAAAGAGCATTGGAGCGGGCAGATGGGGGCAAGAAGATGCTGAGGCAGGGGCTGAGCTTTCACCCAAGGCTTTGGGTGAACCCCTGCCATGGCGGAGAGGGACCTGCAGCCCCTGGCACCCTGCTCCTGGTGGCCTCGCAGGGCAGCTCCGGTTTGGTGGGAACAGGAGAAGGAAAGGACCCCAGGAACACCCATCCCATCCGCTGCCGCACGGGTCAGGCCTTCTCCGGAGCAAGAGCCAGGGCCGGAGGGGGGAGGCCGGCCGTCCCGCAGGGCTGGCGCTCGGCAGCCCCGCGCTTCCGAGAGCACGTCCCTGGCAGCGCCGCATCTCCCCGCGGCTCCTGGCAAGCGGCCGACAACAAACTGCTGCTCGTACCCTCTGGCTGCTTCTCCAGGCTCAGCTGCCAGCTCCTCCATGCCAGAGCGGCTCTACCGGGGCCGAGGTTATGCGGCGGGGTGGGGGGCTCCCAGCCGTGCCTGTACCCTGGCCGCTGGCTCTGTGGAGGGACCCCCCCAGCCAGCCCCAGCCCCTGAGCCAGAGCCAGAAGCCAGACGACCCCGGCACGACGGGGCACGGCTTGGGACAGGCTCTTGTCCGGCTGCTCTAACGAGAAAGAAGCATCATTTACCAGCCTCCCATGGGAGGGCTTTCCCCTCCTCGTTTCCTCCTTTTGCTATTTAATTCCTTCTCTAGCCCCATCCTTCCTTTACTCGGTGAGATCAAAGGAGTCTTTGTGGCACCGGGCACATTTCATTTAAAGGGGGTGGGGGGAGGCGGCACTGATGGGATGAGAGGAGAAAGAGAAGGGGGAGGAGGAGGAGGAGGAGAAGGAGAAGGAGAAAAGAAGGAGAAGGGGAAGGAGGAGGAGGAGAAGGAAAAAGGGAAAGGGAAGGGGAAGGAAAAGAAGGGAAAGAAGAAGGGGAAGGGGAAAGGGAAGGGGGAGAAGGGAAGGGGAAAGGGAAGGGGAAGAAGGAGGAGAAGGGAAGGGGAAAGGGAAGGAGGAGGAGGAGAAGGGAAGGGGAAAGGGAAGGAGGAGGAGGAGAAGGGGAAGGGGAAGGGAGGCCGCAGGGAGCACCCAGGTTGCACAGGGTCGGGGACGGCAGGACGGGGAGGGTGCAGGGGACCCCGCGGCGTCGGCCCTGCGGGGCTGGGGGCTCCTCCGGCCGTGCCCCCCAGGGGCGCCACAGCCCCGGACCTTCCCCGGGCTCGGAGCTGCCTCGGCGGGCCCCGGGGCGGGCAGCGGGGGGCTGCGGGGGGCTGGGGCCGCCGGGGCCGGGACGCGCTCCGCGGCTCCGCCGGGCTCTTGCTGCCCTCTGCCGCCGGCCGCCGCCGCTCCCCGGTGCTCCGGCCGCCGCCGCCCCGCCGAGCCCGGTGTGGGGCGGGACGGGGCATCCCCCCCCACACCCCCCGCCCTTCGTGGTGCCCGGGACCGTGCCCGCTCCCCGGCCGCGGCTCCCCGGGGAGCACAAGGGCTAATGCCGGGGGCACGGGGAGCCCAGTGCAGGCACCAGCCCCTCACTCGCAGCCGCTCTGGGCCCCCACAGCCCCCCAGGGCCACGTTAGGCAGCACCGACACCTCCAGGGGCCACGGTCTGGGGGGGCCCGGCCCGGACCCCCCCAGCTTTGCCTTCGCCACGCTGAGACGAAGAGGTCCATGCAACATGGCAGCCTCCCTCCAGCTGCTTCCTCGCAGGCTGCGCTGGGGCAGGGAGCCGCAAACATCCCCGCGGGAAGGTGCGACCCGCTCCCCACGGGCACCGTCCCCCCCTCCTGCACATCCCTGAGCTGGGGCCACCTCGCACCACCACCCACCCCCCCCCCTCTGCAGCCACAGCCTCATCTGGTGGCACCCTCCTCCTGTGGCTGCCGGCCAGGGAAGGGGATGTTTATGGGATGAGTAACATCCTTCCTGGCAAAGGCCTCTGCCCGCTCCTGGAAGCGTGCTGCGGGCACTGGGAAGCTCAGCCCCTTTGCCTGCCTCTTGCCCCCAGTCAGCTGGGGAAAGAAGCCAAGAGCAGGAAGGAACCTGGGGATGGGGCCAGGGCAAACGAGCCCAGATGAAGCCCTTTTTGCACTGTGAATGGGCAGGAGGAGTCCCAGGTGCCAGGGAGAGGGGAGGGAAGGACGCTGCGTGGCAAGGCAGGAGGCAGCCAGGAGGCACAGGTTGGGGGAGGCAGCCCAGGGCCCCCTCCGGAGCAGGGCTGGAAGCCAGAGCCTGGCTGAGCGCTGCCAGAAACGGCTTATTTTGGAAAGGAGGCATTTTGGCTGAGTGCTTGGTGCGTGGAGCTGCTGACGCTGAGGAACAGGACGGCTCTGAGAGAGCAGGTCCCAGCCATGCCTCGAGGGCCAACGCCGCTTGGCTTCAACCGGGGACTGAATCTGCCCCAGCACAGCCGGGACTGCATCCTTAATGCCCGAGTCACCCACCTACTGCAAAGGGGTTTGGACACTCCTGTCACAAGCCAGCACAGTGCCCGGGGCCACAGCTCACCCTGAACGCAAGAGGAGCTGCCTGGGATCCACCAAGCAGGATGCAGAGAGCTCCAGCCAGCTCTGACCCACGGGGCTCGGTACGGCCCCAAGCCTCAAACAGGGAAAGTGAGGCACACAAGCTGGTGGGGGCCACTTTACCCCACCACGGGACCCTGCTCCCCTGCCCGGTACCAAGCCAGCCATGCCAGCGGCGCAGCAAGCCCGCCCCAGACCCTGCTGGTGCTCAGAGTGGGGGGCTGGAGGCAGTGGGGGCTGGCCCAGAGCTGGAGCGGCGCTGGCAGCGCACCGCAGCATTTAGCCACGGCCAGGGCCGTCGTAGACTTTGCAGCAGAAACTGGACCTGCTTCACCTTCCCCAGTGCCCCACTGGCATCCACAGGGCCAAGGTGCCGGCACGCAGGCAGCCCCCTGCCCACACCCCCCAGTCCTTCCGCAGGGGGCTGGGGCTGGCTGTGCCTCACAGCCCCTCGCTGTGTCCAGACAGGGCTCGGGAGGCTGGAAGGGACCATCTAGTTCCACCCCCCTGCCCTGGGCAGGGACACCTCCCACCAGCCCAGGCTGCTCCAAGCCCCGTCCAACCTGGCCTTGAACCCCTCCAGGGATGGGGCAGCCACAGCTTCTCTGGGCAACCTGGGCCAGGGGCTCACCACCCTCACAGCAAAGAGTTTCTTCCTCAGATCTCATCTCAATCTCCCCTCTTCCAGTTTAAAACCTTTCCCCCTCATCCCGTGGCTCCCCTCCCTGCTCCAGAGTCCCTCCCCAGCTTTCCTGGAGCCCCTTTAGGGCCTGGAAGGTCTCCCCGGAGCCTTCTCTTCTCCAGGCTGAACCCCCCCAGCTCTCTCAGCCTGTCCTCCCAGCAGAGGGGCTCCAGCCCTCCCAGCATCTCCGGGGCCTCCTCCGGCCCCGCTCCAACAGCTCCATGTCCTTCTTGTGCTGAGGACTCCAGAGCTGGACGCAGTGCTCCAGGTGGGGTCTCCCCAGAGCGGAGCAGAAACCCCTCCCTGGACCTGCTGCCCACGCTGCTTTTGATGCAGTCCAGGATGTGGCTGGCTTGGTGTGCCACGAATTTGGTCAGGTCTCAGCCCCTGTCCGGCCCCGGGGCACGGCCGTGAGCCGACAGCGTCGTCCGGTTGGTGAAGGAGCACCAGGAGCACCGAGCTCCCCACCGCTGCCCTGCCCTTGGGAGCCGCACACTGCAGCATTGTGGCCCAGCTGGTTTTTCCAGAGACGCATCCAAGGGGTGAAATCAGATCTCAAGGGAAGGGAGCAGCACGTTCCTGGCTTCGCAGAGGAGCTGTCGAGGCAGCGCCAGGAACCGGGGCCGATGCCGGGCACCGGCCAGAGGAAACCCAAAAGAGCCGAGCTCCCGCAGCCGGATTGTGCCTCGCTGCCCCCGACTCCCGGAGCTGCTGCTTTTACAGACCTTTGTTTGCAAACCCTGTGGCAGAGAGCCCTGCCCTGGCACTTCCCACCAGCTTTGTTTTACACCGTCACATCTTAAACAATGTCCCAAAGCCCTGGAGGGCTGGGACGGGGAGTGGTGGTGGTGGGGGGGGGGGGGGGGGGGGGGGGGAAGGACCCCACTGGGGGAAGCGGGGAAGGGTTTGCAGGAGGAAAGCTCTCACAGGAAAACAGCAGAGCAGCGTGTGGCGAGGGAGTTCCCTCGGCGCAGGGAAGGTATTTTTGGTCGGGGCTTGTCTAGACTGGAGTAACCCACGCTGCGTAAGCACATCGGCACCGCGCACGGTGCCTGCTGCTCCCAGCCCCGACGGACCAGGCTGCGCTGGGCCAGGGCACCCCGGACCGGCCACCGTGTCCCCGAGGGACTGGGGAGCACCCGGCGTCTCCCGTCCCCCCCCCTGCAGAGCCCAGGATGTGCCCGGCTGGAGGGAGCAGCCAGGATCCAGGGATCCATCCAGGGCTCCGGTTCCCAGTGCCGCATCGGCAGCTCCGTTCCCCCCCCGCCCCCCAGCAAGCCCCCGGCAGGACCCAAGTGCCACAGGCAGAGCTGGGATGCCCCCGCCTCCATCCAGACCCCAGGACAAGGGGTACCGACACCGCAGTGGGGCAGACACAGCCCAGGCTGACCCCGAGCCTGTCCGGCCGGGGTGCTGCCCCCCGGTGCCCCCCATGGCTCCCCAGCCTGGCCCCACTGCCGCCCTCCCCGCGGCAGGAGGGACACGATGGGGCTGTGCCAAGGCTCCCTCGGCACCCGGCCTTCCCTCGGCTCCGGCTGCTGCAGCGGCCAAGGGAGCTGCAGGCACAAAACGTCACTTTTTCCGAGAGCTTCTCCCCGCCTTCCCTTCCCCCTCGCGGAGGCCGCCGCGGTGTCGGGGAGCGCAACAGACTCCCGGGGCCAGGGCGAAGGCAGCGCCAGGACGGGAGCCCACGCGGGACGGGCCCGGGAGCCCTGCGCCAGCCCTGGCTCTCCTCGTCCCTCATGGGGCCGGCCAGCCAAAGAACAAAGCGGTATTTCTCGAATTACGGGACGTCGAAGAATATCGTATTCGATACGAGAGGTGATATTTCACAGGCAGCGCGGGAGAGGGGCGGCTGGCCGCCCCCATGGCTGCTGGGGCTCCCTCCCCCGGGGAGATGCTGCTCCCGTCAGCCCCCCCACCGCCCCATCGGCCCCAGTGGAGCCCAAGTTCCTCAGCACCACCAGGAGAGGGGGCTCAGCAGCCCTGAGAGCCCCCTCCCCAGCGCAGCAAACCCCCTGCTAACGGAGGGCTTCAGACCCCTTTCCTTTGGGAGAGGAAACTCTCACCACTTAAGCCCATCTACTCCGAGGCCAGGAGCATCCGAGGAATAAGAGAACAGGCCCGACACAGACATTCTTTACGGATGATCTAATTTAAAAAAAAAAAAAATTATAAAAACATATCATAATCAAAACGCGTGTAGTTTAAGAAGAGGCCCACAGCGCTCCGGCGCCGGAGGCGGCTGCGTGTCAGCGATGGGATGGCTCTGTGGCCCGTTCTTCACCTTCCCACGGAGTTCGGAGTCCTGTGTCCAGCTCCACATCCCCATTTATTTTCCTTTACCACAGAAAGCTTCTCCCCTACACCCTCCCTGCCCACCCCCAGCACCCCCTAAAGCATCAGCTGAAGCCGCAGGAGAGACAAAGGCTGAAGCATCCCCCTCGCCCCAGGCCAGGCGCGAAGCAGACGGGCACACCAAGCCCTTGGCTTCCAGCATGGGGCACCACCAGAGAAAAGCCCGGCCGTGGCCCCTTCGCTCGCACGGGCTGCTGGCAGCCAAGACTGCTTTTCAAGGTAAGGAGGGAACAGAGAAGAGCCCTGGATCGCTTTAATCCTTTCCAAAAAAAGTATTGCTAGCCCAGCAGCTGTCCTCCTCCCCCCTGTGCTCGCGAGGATTTGTACTCGTAAGGCCGGATAATTTGACAGGGATAACACGCACTCGGCACAGGCAACCTCAGACTTCCCGACGAGTTTGCTCTTTGCTCGGCGCGGTTTGCCAGCCTGATAAATCCACCCCCACGTGCCACCCTCCCCTCCCTTCCCTTCGTGCGGAGGGCTGGGACGGCAGCCTTGGAGCGTGACTCAGACGCACAGGGGACCGAGGACCTCCCCCTTCCCGCGGGCAGGGCGCTGGGATCGCCGGGCACTGGCCAGCACCGAGGCACCGCGGGGAGCCGGGGGTGCAGGGCCGCCCCGCACGTACCTGCGGCAACCGGAGGCACGTGGAGCCGACGGTGAAGACAGAGCCAGGGTCCCCGTCCCCCCGCGGCAGGAGCGGTGCGCGGCGAGGGGCAGGTGGTGCAGTCCGGCGCGTGGCCGCGCGCGGCTCACGGGGCGCCCCGGTAGCTGTAGTGATTGCGGTCGGGGTCGCTCATGGTGAGCGGCAGGCTGGGCTTGCGCTCGGGGTCCTTCTCGTCGCACTGCCGCGGGGGACGCTGCTTGAAGAAGTCAGAGACGTAACGGACCTGGAAAAGACCAAAGGGAAGAAAGAGGGTTTGGGGACCCCCTCCTGCAGCAGCTCCGTGGCAGCCCGGCAGAGAGTCGTGTCGCGCAGGGGGGGGACACACTCACGATGAGGACGGCAATGAGAGCCCCTTGGAGCAGCCCCGCCAGCACGTCGCTCCAGTGGTGCTTGTAGTCGGACACCCGGGTGTAGCCCACGTAGATGGCGAAGGCGATGAGGAAGAACTGGATGGTGGGACGCAGCAGCCGGGCCCACTTCCCCACCAGCCGGGCTTGCACGTAGAGCTGGGCAGCGAAGGGGGGAGCAATCACCCAGCGCCAGGGGCACCAACCGGCCAGAAGATGAGGTGCTCGGGGGCGGGGGGGGGGGGGAACGGGACCTGGGGGGGCTCATCGCCTTCCCGTGGCACTTACCGCCAGGAACATCATGCAGTACATCCCGAAGGAGGAGTGTCCGGAATAGAACGACAGTCTGCAGGGAAAAAAGGACACGTCAGGCCATGAGAGCGAGCCCCCAGCGCCCAGCTGGCCCCCTACCTGCTCCTCAGGCTCTGCCCTGCAGCAGGACAGCGTCGATACCCCCCGGCCGCCACTGGACCACAGGAGCCTGGGGGGGTGGGGGTGAGGTCCTGCGGCCCCACGGCTCACCTAGACTCGGTGACGTTCCCGCTGTCACCCCGGCAGACGTTCTCCAGCTGCACGTAGATGGAGCAGTTCACCTTGGACCAGTCGGGATTGCAGACAGCCAGGAAGTTTGGCCGGAGACGGCCGATCATGTATTTGGCCAGGTCTGTCAGGGACTGGCTGATGGCCCCACCGAAGAGGAAGGTCCCCACCACCTTGTAGAGGGCGGCCAGGTAGTTGTTGAACTCTGACTTGGAGTAGAGGCGTTCCGTGTAGACCAGATACGCCTCCCCCGATGAGATCTGCAGAGGACAAGGGGCAAGGGGTGAGGGTCCGGGGGCCACCGAGCAGCTCCCCAGCACCAGGGGCACGGGATGCTCCGGCTCCCAGGGCTGCGGCAGAGGAGCCCCTGGCACCCGCCTGCCACAGGAGCCCACGGGGCCTCTCCCCCTCCCTGCAGGGAGCCACCCCCATGGGGATGTGGGTCCCACCGCCCCAGAGGGAGCTCCTGACCCCCAGCAGGGCAGGGCTGTGCTGGCACCCAGCTCTGGGATGACACGTGCCAGGACGTCCCTGCCCCGGCGGGATGGCATCGGTGCTTCCTTACAATGACGACGGTGCAGGTGATGGTCACCCCAGCCATGAGGCCGTGGGTGATGGTGTCCGCCTTGTAGGGGTAGCGGATGGAGTCATCGTTGCAGTAGAAGCCCCGCTTGTAGGGGGAGTTCACCAGCGTCAGGATGACGAAGGGCAGAGACGCTGCAAGGCAGAAAGAAGGTGAGGGCTGGGTACACTCGGCCGCAGGCCCCGCGCAGGCACCCGGCGCCATGCCGTCTCCCCGTCCCTCGCCCCCGGGTCTCCGCTCCCTGCTGCTGGGGAGGGATCCCCTCTGGGGACACAGTCCCCAGCCGCCTGCGCCCAGGGCAGGAGGACTCGCACCCACCAGCCCCCGCCGCTGATAGGGCCCTATCGGAGCTCGCAGCTGCCTGCAGCGCCCAGATACCACAGGAGACGGCCACGACCGGGCACCCGCAGAGCCCCCAGGGCTGCCCCGCTCCCCCCAGGAGCTGCCACCGCAGTGCAGGACACCGGGGCTGATCTTGTGCCCTCTCCTCACACTCCCCTGGGTCTTTTGGCCCAGGAGGACAGAGCTCGTTAGAATTAACGAGCACAGGCATCTTTTGCAAACCTGTTTTACAGCAGGGAAGGGCCCCCAGGCCCCAGATGGCCTCGGTGCCTCGCACCAGCTCCAGGAGAGCCAGTGCCCAGAGATGCTGGGGGGCGATCCACGCTTGGCTTCCCACTCACGCCCTCCGGCAGCCCTCGCTCCTGCCAGGGCTCTGGAGACATGCCACAACCGGCCGGATCAGCTCGGGCACGGAGGATTCTCCGCCCAGCGTGCCCCGACCACGGGCATCCTCCAGCTCGACCCTGGATGGGCTCATCCCCAAGATCAAGAGGGGTTTTGGGGGTGTCTGCCCCACGGAGGAGGCTTGCCAGACCCCCCTCCCCCCCCCACTGGAAGGGGACCTCCCGCCCCTGCGGCCGCTCCGTCCCTGCCCAGGGGACGCTTCCCCGGCACCCCCGGGGGCTCCCACGGGGGGAGACAGGGCACAACGGCCCCGGGATGCTCTTCTCCGGTAAAAGCCCCGGGACGCGCGGCCCTGCCCCGGCCCGCAGTCCGCCTTAAACCCGGGCTCCTCTCCCGGTTCCGCCTCTCCCGGCGGTTTCCGCCTCCCGGGAACACGCACCTTTGCCCCCCCCCCCCCCAACCCGCACCCGGACCCCCCAAGCGAGGGGGGGAAACGACGGTAACACACCGGGCTGCTGCCCGCCCCCCCCCCCCCCCCCGGTTCCCCGGGCGGGGGCATCGGCCGCCCGAAGGAGCCCCCCCCCCCCGCTGCTGCCGGCTCCGGCGGCGGCCGCCTCGGTGTACACCTCCAAGGCTAATTTGCAGCTCAAATTAGACACGGAATTTTCTTTCGGGATAATTTCATCCTCCAAAAAAGCTCCCCTAAAAATAAAAGGCACCGACACCCGAAGAGAGAAAAAAAAAAAAAAAAAACCAAAAAAAACCCAACAAACGGCCCGAACACAAACAGGAACCTGCCGCTCCCCACCGGGGCCCGGAGCCCGGGAGCAGCTCCCGGCCCGGGACGTTCAGGCTGAAATTACGACCTGGGCCTTTATTTTTAGTCCGTCTTAATTAGGTGCTTCTCAGCGTCAGTTTTAGAAACGGGCGTTTGCCTGCACGGGGCCGGGGGGGGGAGCTGTCGGGGCACCGGGAAGGGGCTCCCCCGACCCCAACCGCCCGCGGAGCCTCCCCTTCCCCTCGGCGGGGCACCGGGTCCGGCCGGCGGGAGGAGGAACCGTCTCCCCCCCCCGCGCCCGGGCGGGTCCCGCCGGCGGCCACCGGGACCGGCCCCGGCCCCCCCCTCTCCGCCCGGCCCGGGGGCTGAGGACCCCCCGGGGCACCGGGGAGGCCCCACGTCGGGGCAGCAGCTCCACGGCAGGGACCGGCAGCTCCGGGGCAGGAGCCGCTGCCCGCCCGGCCCCACCGCCTCCAGCCGAGCCCCCCCCCCCCCGCCCCGCGGCTCCTCGGGGAGGCCCAGAGCCCCAGGACCGGCGCCGCGCAGGTGCCCCCCCAGGCCCACAGCACCGGCAGCGGGATAGCCCGGGGAGAGGCGCGGGGGGACCCAGGACCCCCGGTCCCGCCCCCAGCCCCACCGGGGGTACGCTCCGGAGCCGCCCGATTCGGGGCTCCGCGGCCGCGCCGGTGCCGAGCGCTCACCGACGGCCAGGCAGAGCACGTCGAGCACCACGAAGACCTTCCTGCGCTCCATCCCGCTGCCGGTCGGCGGCCCCGCGGCCCGGCCCCGCGGTTCACATGGCCTGGAACGACGCGGGCCCGGTCGGGAGGTAAAGTCCGGGCGGACGGGACGGGGCGGGGCGGGGCGGCCCCGCCCGCCGTTGCCCCCGCCCGCGGCTGGGGCGGGGGCGGACGGTGGGTCCCCCTCCGGGGGCGGCCCGGGCCCGGACCCCCCGCCCCGCCGCTTCCCCGGGCCCCGCTCCAGCGTCTTCGGCTCCGGCCCGCGCCCCCGCCCCGGCTCGGCTGCGGCGAGGGGAAGGGGGAGAAGGAGGGGGGGAGCCTGGGGGAGCCGGCCGTGTCCCGCCAGGCTGCTTTCCTGAGGGGAAAAAGGGTAAAAAGAGGAAAAAAAACAACAACAAAAAAAAAAAACCAAGAAAAAAAAAATCAGTGGGAAAACGCGGCCAGAAACGCGCCGGCTGCACCGGCAGCGGCCACGGGGCTGCCCCAGTCGCGATACGGGGGCTGGCCCAGTCGCGATACGGGAGTTGGGGGGGCAGGAGGGTTCCCCGGGAGCCTTCGGAGGCCGCGGGGAGCAGAGCAGTGGATTTAAACACAGGACGAGGCGAGGAGTGTTTGTTTTAAGCAGTGATTTAACCCCTGGAGCGGGATTTTCCCCAGTCTCGGAGGTGGTCGGAGCAGGACGGGGTTCCCGGTGCTGCCCTTTGGGGCTGGGGACGCACCGAGCCACTGGCACCGGCGGCGGGGACGGGACGAAAGGTTGGGGTGCGGGTCCCCACAGCGAGTCCCTCTGGGAGCGGGGACGGCCGCAGCCCGGCTGTTTGCTCCAGGCCCAGCTCTTGGTCGGGAGCGGAAGGAAACATAAATAATACAGAAACCACCCAAACGATAGCTACTGGGCTGGTTTATTTAAGTGCAGCGCGAGTGGCCTGTGGAGAATGTCGGAGCTGTTGCGGGAAGCCAGCGGAGCTGGAAATGCTCTCGGGCTGCCCTGGGATTTAAGGAGAGGGGCAGAACCACTCGCTGGCTTTCCTCTGCTCCCATCCGACCCCATCCAACCTCCGACAACCTCCCTTCGGCCCGTCGGTGCCACGGGGTCCTGTCACGGCTACCGGAGTAGGATTTGCCTGGCACGTGCTGCCCCAAATGCCGGTGGCGGGGAGGTGACTGCCCCAGGGCAGGGGGGTGCCGCAGGAGGGGAGGTTGGCCGGCGCCTGTGGGCTGTCCAAGGGGGGGACGTGGGGTTTAAAACGGGTTTTATCCCACGGCGGATAAATCTCCCCTCCTTGTCACAGTCCCAGCCGTCCTTGGCTGTGCTCAGCCGCTGTCATGGCTGGCGTGGAGGCTCCGGGCTGGGCCATGGTGGGGACAAAGAGGTGGCAGCGCGGGGCTCAGCGAGGGCAGGATCGGGCCCGGCGGGGCAGAGCGGAGCGAGAGGCAGCAGCGTCGCGGCGGGCAGGACTTTGCCCCACGCGGTGCCGTGGCGGTCGGACGGTGCCAGGGTGGCGGGAGCCACCCCGGAATGGCCCAGCCCGGCCCAATGGGCTGCCCTCGGCTCGGGCCACGTGCTGGGGTGTCACGGGGAGCAAAGCAGCCCCCGCTCTCGGCTGCGTCGGGGACTGGTGGCATTTGGGCGCTGTTTGTTAGGTTACCTCCAGCTTCGCTTGGCCATTGTGAAGTCCCGGGGGGGATGCCGGGGGGCCGTGGAGTCCTGTGGGATGCCAGTCCCAGCCCTCCCAGCCCCCGGCGAGCACTGGGACGCCATCCTGAGTGGGGGATGCTGATGCTCCACTCTGGGGGGGACTGGGACCCTTTTCCCCCCTGCCGGAGGTTTGCCCACCTCTCCGCTGCTGGCCCCTCGCACGGAGGCTCACGAGAGGTGGATGGCGGTCTCCCACCATCCCGAGCTGGAGGAGCGGGGGCTGCTGGGGGCGGCCGAGCCCCCTCCCTGGGCCGCTGCAGGAAAGGGAGCGGCCATGCAGCTTGGCGAAGGTCCGGCACCCAGGGGTAGGGGGTCCCTGGCGCAGGGGTCCCCGGCACAGGGGTCCCCTCTGCCATCAAAGCGCCGCGGCTGCAGCAGCCATGCACCCGCCATGGCCGCGTGTGGGGAGCGTGGGGTGGGCAGATCCTGCACGGCCCTGACACGTCGCTGCTGCTTTCCTGCGCCCTGGAAGCAGAGAGGAACCTTTTCCATCCCCCAAAACCTGCGGGGATGCGGGAGCCTTCGGTGGGGGGGTTGGTCCTGCTGATCTTACACCCGCGGAAACGTCGCTTGGGGCCAGAAAAAGGCATTTCAAAGGATGTGACGAGAGACAGCGATCCCACCGGAGGGCTTCGAGCACACCCACCCTTCCCACCACTCCTCAGGGCCTCCAAGGAAGCGGGGAACCCGCTCCCATCCCTCAGGCTGTGCCCGCCATCGCACCCGGCCTCTGCAGGAGGCAGCCGGGGGCTGCATGGCCAGAGCCCCGCACAGCCGCAGCCGATGGCCGCCCTCTTCTGCAGGGCTGAGCCCCAGCCCCCTGCGGACCCCAGCAGCCAGGGGGGTGCTGTGTTTCGGCCGAGAGCGGCTCCCGCTCCCTTCCCTGCCGCGTGGCCGGTGTCCGGGACGCTCTGCCCGCTCCCCACCGTGTTCTGCCAGTGGGCGCTTGCCCTCACCGGCTGCGCTGCCAGAAACGCAGAGAGCTCCCATACAGTGGGGCGGGTTCCCCTTTTCCTGCTGGTTTTCCAGGTGGCATTTTCCAGCTGCGAGCAAGGGAAGCAGAAGCCCCCCACCCCCCCCACCCCGTGCCACCCCAAGGCCCTGGGGCATAAGGCAAGAGCTGGGGAACAGAATTTAAGGGGTTTCTGGCAAAACAGAGGGGCTTTGTGGTGAGGAAGGAGCCTTCTCGTGGAACCGTACAACGCAGTCGCAGCAGGACCGCTTCTCTCGCCTCCAGGATGTTATTTCTGGCTGAAGCCGGTGAGACATGGACGGACCCCCACCTCCCCCCGCCACGGGCTCTCCGAAGGCTGCTGGGGTTTCAGAGGACTCGGGGCACCTGTAAGAGCAATGGACACCTCCCGCCCCTCCACACACAGCGGCGGGGGGGTAAATACAGCCAAGGAAGCCAGGCCTCCTCCCGGGCTGTGATGGCATCCCTGGTACAAGGCACGGGAAGGTGGCAGGGCCAGGAATTGTAGCAATAAGATGAGGGGCAACGGTTTAAACTAGAGCAGGGCAGGTTTAGATCAGACATGAGGAAGAAGTTCTTTACCCTGAGTGTGGTGAGACACTGGGCCAGGTTGCCCAGAGAGGGGGTGGAGGCCCCATCCCTGGAGACATTCAAGGCCAGGCTGGATGAGGCTCTGAGCGACCTGATCTAGTTCAAGCTGTCCCTGCTCGCTGCAGGGGGTCGGACGGGATGGCCTTGAGAGGTCCCTTCCGACCCAACACCTTCTATGAATGGAGAAAGGAGGGACCCCAAGAACCAGCCCCAGACCACCCGGGCCAGGAGCTGCAGCCACAGGGGCAGCTCACGGGCGCTCCGGCCACGGGGACCAGACCTGGCTCCGGCAAGGCGGGCTGGAGGCACGAGCTCTTCACTGATGAAGACGCTCCTCAGCAAGCAGAAGCAGCTGCGCTAAAGACAAGTCAAGTTCAGCTTCCGCACCGGGACACAGGGCTGTTCCGACAGGCAGCGGTGGCACCCGAGATGGCAGGACATAATCCCCCAGGGTCACTCCCTGACCCCACCACCTCCCCGAGGACAGACCCGAGATCAGCTCTTTAGCCAACAGCTTCCTCAGCACCGAGCCGGGCATCCCGTCCCTGCCCACGGAGCCGCCGAGCCCTCACCCGGGCTGGGAGAGGATCAGACAGAAAAGGCACAGACCCCGACCCCTTTTCTCGCTTCCGCCATCACAATAGCCCAGGACTGCGGCATCTCAGCCTCCAAAACCACGACAGGCTTGCGGCTCGCTTTCAAATTAGGTTTTTAATTAAATAAATAACGTCAAGGGGTCTTCAAGGCAGTATCACTTCACAGTGTAGGGCTTGGGGCGGGGAGGGGGGAAAAAAAAAAAAAAAAAAAAAAAAAAAGAGTCCAGCATTGGGAACGGCTCAAAGTGAATGTGCTTTGTAAGAAGGAAAAAGAAAACCCCAACAGAAAACCAAAACCAAACCTCCTCCCCAAGTGACCTCCCTGTCCCAGCCCTTTCCACCCCTCTCCCTTAAAAGTTATGTGGAAAAAGCGCCGCACTCATGTTGAAAGACCCCATGCGAATCTGTAAACAACACTGAAGAACATAAATAAGAGGCATTTCTGCCTCCCCCAGCCTCCCCTCTCCTTTCATTAGGGCTTGAAACAAACCAAAGGAGAAAAAAAAAAAAATAATGGTTTCAGGAAAACTAAGAATGTTCTTGGCTGATGGAGAGGAGATGCCAAGGCCTGGCCCTCCCTGGGAGGGCTGCCCGTGCTCTCACCCTGCCTCCTCTTCTCCTCCCAGCCAAGGAGCTTCCTCTCTCCCCCAGAAAAGGGGAATCACAGCCTGGGCAGTTCCACTATGGAGCGGGCACTCGTATTTGCTTTCCGTTCCCAGCAGCTGAGAGCAGCTGGAGGGGAGACCTCCGGTCACCGCGTCTTCTGGTTGACAAAGCGCTGCCCGGTGAAGGCAGCTGCGCGTGGCTGGAGCTCAGCACCTCGCAGCAGAGCTGGCCAGGGACCAAAGCAAACCCCTGCTACGGCACCAACACGGGTCTGGGGCTTGGAAGATGAGAGGCGAGGTCTGATCCTGCCATCCTGTGAAGCTGGCCCGTGCCGTCTCCGGGCTCCCACTGCAGGGCTCAGCACAACTTCACAGGGCCGGGTAAAAGGAGGATCCAGGCTAATAGTTTTAGCCATCTTCCAAATCCACCGGCAGCCGAACCAACTGGAGGATCACAGCCCCGAGGCTTCTACCAAAACAAGCAAAAACCTCAACCCAGACCCCTTCCCAAAAGCAGAAAATGGCTGGAGGAAGGAACATCTGCACCAGAGCCTTGCCCAGCAAGTCAGCAGACGGCATTCCCTGCATGGAAAAAAAGGGGAATGTGGATTTAGGCCAGTGGTAAACCCCAGACCTGGAACACACCCGGGAAACGAAGCAGCTCCGGCCTCCAGCACACCCATGAACATGCCACTGCGGCCCTCTGCACCGCAGCCGGCCACCTCGCTGCCACGCGGGGCCACCACTGTCACCTCCTCGAAACATTGCTAATGGCAGTAAAGACATACTTTCCTCTCAGAAAAGAGAGAGCTATTTTTGTGACGCAGAACGGGGCAGGGATGCCCAGGGACTGCTGCGCTCTCCTGCCTGGGACCGCGCTGGTGGCACTGGCGTCCTAGACTTGGTGGCCTGGGAGCCGAGCAACCTCCTCCTCCCACAGCTGACGAATGGTCGGAACGAGCTGGGAATCTGCATTTTACCCTCTTGCACTGCAGCAGTCAGCAAGGATCAGTCACCCACCAGCAGTAAGAGAAGCGGCAGCACCGCGCCGCCGTGAGGGCCAACGTCGCTTCGTGGGGTCTAGAAACTCCCTTTACAACTTCTGCACGGCCCAGCCACCGCGAGGGAACGGTGAGAAGGACTTAAGCGCACAGAGCGCTACCGCACCACGCAGAATCCCTTCCCGAGGCCTGACGCTCCCGCCCAAGGGCCGGACCAGGCACCTGGAGCTGGCGGGAGAGCGGGCAAAGACACGCCGAGCTGCGTGGTTTGGCAACAGCGGCGTGGGCGCCCGTCCCAAGCCACGGCTCAGGAGCGCAGGATAGCTGTTGGGAGGGGAAGAGGGAGGATGACTTCTACTGCAACACGCTCGCTGTGGCGGAAGGGCCGAGACCCCTCATCTTCCTTTGGCATCGCCATGGCCCTCGCTGCAGGCAAACCGCCCTGCGGCCTGGGTGGACCTGTGCTCCCTGCGGGTTTCCTCAGCTCTCGGACCTCCAGATTGCTTCCTCCGTCCCAGCGACACATCCCTGCTCTCAAAGCATCTCTGCACTCAGACCGTCCCGCCGGGGACAAGGGACGTTTTCCCTGTCCCAAGGGCAGGGACTCTCTGAACAGCCTGGCATTACCTGGGGTGACACGCGGTCAACGAAACGGGGGGGTGACGGAGCCCCCCCTCACTAAAGCCAGCCACCAGCTTTGCGTGATTGTGTCGGAACAGACTGGAGCAGAAAGGTGTTTTAGTTTCACTGTAGCCTTGGATCAAGGAGGATGGAAAGACGGATTCTGACCAACAGCTCCAAACTGTCCCTGCGGAACAGCGGAAGTTCCAGGATTTCACTCAGTCAGGTCAAAGTCCTTGCTGGGTCTGTGACAAGTTTGTGACTGGAGACTCTCACTGTGACAGAGGCTCTGACCGAGCCACAGGTGCCGGGCAAGCCTGGTGAGCAGTCAGAAAACTATTTACATCTCCGATGCCAATGAGGCCAAAATCTGTGACCGATAAGGACACTTGCGCAGGGGCCACCACTGCCTCTGGGTCTCTGTCCAAATCCACAGGGCCAGCAATTAAAGGCAAACCCTCGTTAACGTCTGCAGGGAGAGTGAAGTCCATGGTTATCGTCTCACCAGAGCTCTGCAACGTCTCCTGCTTCTCCGCTAGTCCTGGTCCTGACGGCGGCAAAGCATAGAGCCCCGACTCCGAGGGGTTGACAGTATGCCGTGTGCAGGGAGCCGAGATGGCGCCTGAGGACGTCTCCTCCGCGGGGTCGAAGGAACAATTCGTCTCCGAAGGAGTGCTGCACTCGTAGCCCTGCCCCGACTCACTCATGCTGCCCAGGCTGCAGGCTGTGCTCTCCACGCTCAGGGGCTCTGCACACCGCAAAGGAGGGACACGCGGGAGAGGGACAGACAGGGAGGGAGGAAGAAAGCCAGAGTGAGCCCATGACGTACAAAAAACCAGAATCCAGTTCAATCCCACCTCATCACAACAGTATTTGTTTGATGGCACAAATGTTTCTTTATTATAGCAACCAAGATCCCTGCCAGTGTGTACCGAAGAAAGGCAAGATGCAGACAGCAGATGGGAGGCCATCAGTGTTTCTATGGAAATTGAAGGAAATCTCGCAGAGAAACTCCAAGATAAGCCAAATCCTAAATCCTACCCCCTCATGCCGACAGCCCCCGGGAGGTGCCAACACAAAACCCTCGCCTGCGGTGGGGTGGTGAGGGAAGGAACCCATTTCAGGCTCCCTGTGAGTCTTCTCACATCCAGCTCGCTCTGAAAGCGGCTCACGGGTACGGCCTGACTGCTGGAGCCTTGCACCAGCCTCCAGAGGAGTTGCCCGTGTCTGGAGCGTCTGCGTGTTACGGCATTGGAAGCACCTGACTCAGGTGCCCAATGCCGGTGCGAATCTTTTAGGTTTGCAAATGACTTCGGCCACCCCTCCAAGCCCCAAGCAGGAACAACTCTTTTAAAGTCAACGTAGAGGCAGACAAGTCTCCTTTGCTCACACCAAAATCTGCCCAGGGCAAAGTGGCCAGCAGGTGGAGGGAGGTCATCCTCCCCCTCTGCTCTGCCCTGGGGAGGCCCCCTCTGGAGCGCTGGGTCCAGTTCTGGGCTCCCCGGTTCCAGAAGGACAGGGAACTGCTGGAGAGGGGACAGCAAAGGGCTGCCAAGATGCTGAGGGCACTGGAACACCTCTCTGATGAAGAAAGGCTGAGGGATTTGGGGCTTTTTAGTCTTAGATCTTTAGACCTTATCAACGCTGATAAATACTGAAAGGGGGGGTGTCAGGAGGATGGGGCCAGGCTCTTCTCAGTGGTGCCCGGGGACAGGACAAGGGGTAACGGGCACAAACTTGCCCATGGGAAGTTCCATCTCAAGACGAGGAGGAACTTCTTTGCTGTGAGGGTGGCAGAGCCCTGGCACAGGCTGCCCAGAGAGGTGGGGGAGTCTCCATCTCTGGAGACATTCCAACCCCGCCTGGACGCGTTCCTGTGCCACCTGCTGTGGGTGACCCTGCTGTGGCCGGGGGTTGGAGGAGATGATCTCCAGAGGTCCCTGCCAACCCCGACCATTCTGTGATTCTGAACGTGAGCACACTGGCAAGATGCGGGGAGAAGCAGCTGGGTAACGGCAATGGGAGAAAGGCAAAGGAGGGTGTGTGCTGCTGAGTGAGGGAGACGAGTCATCCCCCTGGCAGAGAGAAGAAAAGATGTTACCTGTGCTCTCTATTGCTAGCTGATCTTGACCGAAGTGAGAATCCAGGCAGCCAGTCGCAGAGGGAATCGGTGGGGAGCTCCGAGAACGACTGGCGTTTTCTACTTCACCCCCATCCAAGTCATTGTCAGCGTAATCCCTGTGGGGAAAGACAGATAGCACTGCCACCACCTGTTAAGCAGAGAGATGCAGGCAGGGAAAACGGTGCCAGATTAAAAGCCGTTAACAAATAGAGCAACGGGATTGTAGAAACCTCACTAGAACGAATGGCCAAACCCTTCTTGGTCTGCAGAGCCCAGCGTAGCCTCTGCACTGAGGCCATGGCAGTTAGCTCAGCGTGGCTAAGACTAGCCCAGGATAAACTAGACCAGGCTCTGCATCTTTCCAAAACAAATTGCACTGCCCGCCCCCCCCCGCCAGCTCTCTCTCAGCCTCAGCCCCTTCCATAACGAAATAAACAGTCAAACGCTCTCCCCGGGGAACAGCTTCGTAGGACGACTGCAGCGGGTTGTGACAGTGTTAGTGTGCCGGCAAAGAGCAAGCGAGGAGAAAATATTTTCCCACCCTGGGGGGGGATTTGAGATTTCAGGTATTTTCCTGTCTTGCATCACCATTTAAAAAAAAAAAAATACATCTAATACTTCACCTAATGTTTTTAATTGATTTAACTTAAATACTTCACTTTGACCTTTTAAAATATTTCACTTTCGACCTTTTTGAAAAGTATTTTCGGTCATCACCATACATTTCAGAGTGAAGAATTTGCCTCAAAGGGTGGCAGCAGCGAAAGAAATTAATGCAGGTTCCAGGCCACCAGAAATAGTGTGTTTTTGAAGTTAAAATGGTTCCTTCCCGAAACCTCACTGAATTGTTTGCTGAGATCAGCTCTGAATCCCTGACCCTAGCCTTCATTTTTCTGGCTGCATTTGTCTGAAACAAAACAGTATTTTCTGACACAAGGAAGTCTACGTCCAAGCAAATAATGGCTTTATCTCCCCTCCCCACGCTAACAGTGTTTATGTTCTGAGAATATCCGCTGCATCCCTCCGTGCTCCCACCCAAGAAACCTCCTAAAGCAGAAAAAGCGCAGTCTTTTAAGCGCAGGTGCTTTGCAGCAGGAATCTTCAATGGGAGGTTAATATTACTAATTTTAGTGTGAGAATATTCCACGCACGTGGCTCCAGGGTGGAGGACGTACTTCTTCCTTCCTAAACGAGTCTGCTGAGTGAAGTAGTCATAGCGCTCTGATTTTTTCCACATGTAGTAATACTCCACGCACTCACCCACTGACCGGGTGCGGACCTGAGGAGAAACATCCTAGTCAGAAAGCCAGGCATCACGGATCTTATGGAGCAAGGACTATTCTCCCATTTAATCAGCACGGAAAACAAAGTGCATTACAGTCGTTTATACTGCTATGGACACATCTATGCTGCAGAACAGAAGCACATACTGAGCTTTCCGAGGTGGTAACCGGCCAGAGGAAGAACTCCCCACAGTGCACAACTGTTCTTGCAGACCCCAGTGTGGCTTCACACACGGCACGTTCGGGCAGGACCTTCCTGAGCTTCCAATAGCACACTTAACATCAAGAGAGCAAACCTGCGTCCGTTTTCACCGGCCAGCGTCAACATGCCCACAATTAATCAGCGGTAGAACTGGACTCTCTGGTTCTGCCAACTCCCAGCACAGCAGCGTATGTCCTGGGGCCCAGCTCTCCCTACAACAGCATCTTTCATTCTAGAGGACCCCAGGGGACTTTACAAAACATCCACATGCTCAACTCACTCATTCACAGAAGTACTGCAAGGGCTGAGAGTTTGGAAAGAACTTTTGAGACTCCAGAAAGGGCTAATCAGTAATTAACTGACATCACTCATGCAGGTCAGTGGTGTTTGTGACTTCTCCCACCTGGAAAATAAGGCAGAGCAGGGCAGTGAACAGCCCATCACCTGCTAGCATGAGTCAACACAAAGCCTGGGGTCGGAACTCAGCAGTCCTGAACTTCCTGCATTAGCCGAGGCTCGAAACGTACCTCTGGTGCAAACGCACATGCCTCCTTCCCTCTGCCTTAGTGGGATGCAGGGGTGAGTGTCCTTACCTTGTTTGCTTGGATAAGATGAAAGTTTTTCCCATGGACCCTGAAGCCATGTTCAAAATTTCTACATTCTTCCTCACTCCAGGCGCAAAGCTCATCTAGAGCAGAAAGAAAGAGGAATTGGAGATGTACAGAATCTAGTCACGTGTGCCTTCGTGTCTCGGGTAAAACCCAAAATATGAGGGGGGTTCTCACCTCTGATAACCTTCACATTGAACCGTAACCTCCGCAGTGCCTCTTCTGCATTGAAATTGCATTTAACCAGCTCATACAAAGCCTAGGAAACAGAAGAAAATTACCAACAGCACGTACCTGAGCAACACACCACAAACCAAACCTGCTCATGACTCATGTTTGCCTCATAAAACTTAATTTTTCCCAAGAGCCACTTTGCCGTTAACCCCAGCTTGACCATCAGCGTAGATTATTCCACTTTTCAAGGCACTGGATAACAAACTATGGGACTGAAAAGATGCAGTTCTGCCAGCGGCTCCGCAGATCACAGGTATGCCTCCGTGCTCCCGCAGGCTTACCGTGAGAACCTAACCTGGCTGGCTTAGAAGAAACGCAACTGCTCTGAAGCTTCTTAGCCAAATGTTTGAACTTCTGCTGGCTTCAAAGAAGAATTAGGACAATGCTATAGAGGAGAGATCCAAAAGGATGTTCCTGCTGCAAGCTCTGGCTCAGAGAGTTTGGGATACTGGGAGAACACAGTCAAAACGGTACCCGTTCTCTACTTGCCCCATCTGTTACTTGCTTCCCACAAACACGTTACTGTGTTGGAAGGAAAGTACTAAGCTAGACAGGCCTGTGGTCCCATCCACTATCCCTTTCCAGTCTTCCCAACTGGAGGGGAACAGCCTCCTGAGACTGCAGCCAAGAAGGACACCCTCACTTATCCAGGAAGCGGGAGCAGAGGATCACAGGAGTTCGGTCTCATTCTCTTTTAAGTCTCATTCTCTTCTTTCATTCTCATTCTCTCTCTCTTTCGGCCTCTCAGTCAGGATCTCTGCAGCAAACCTTGCACTGTTACACCAGCGCCATTAGAGCGTCTGTGGGCTGCAAGACGCCCCCGCTTTTACCTGTTCGTTGTCCTTCACCATCTCTCCTTCGGGCAGGCTGCTGCTAGACAGCTCCTCCCATCGCCGCTTCACCGCACGGTACAGGAACTCTTCAACCTCTCTCTCGGGGAGTATGTTTGGGTCCCAAAGCAGCTGATCTTCGTTCTCATAGGCTAACAGAAAAAGCACTGAAATAAGCTAATCAGAGAATTCTGCTGCTTTTGAGAAATGGTCTGCATGGGAGAGACAGAAGGAGGGAGGAAATCTTTGCTTGGTACTCCAACCTGGCGCTAGAGAAGAAACCATCTCTGTGAAGGCACTACATTTCCCCCCCCAGTTTTGGAGGCAGATAAGCTTAATACTCTTTATACCTCTTTCAGAGCCCTAAGCACAGGCTCGGCTGCTTCCACTTCTTCAGAAGGGCTGGTTGACAAGGTTTTTGTTACCATGTTCTCAAAAGATTGTTGCTTTGATTCATTACTCCTGGAAACTAAAACCCCCTAGGTTCTCAGGTGTCCTTTCCAGCACAGAGTAAACAAAAGGAGTGGGAGGCGAAGGCAGCTTTGAGCTCCAACCCTGGCCTAGGCTAAAGACCTTCTCCCTGGCCTAGACACAAACCTAAGCAGCTGCAAGGCTGTCCCTCTCCTGTGATGGCTTGTTACGCTCCTCCACGAGCTGCTCCACCCACACAGACCAGCAGGAGCACACTGCATCACTATGATTCTTGTCCCTTTTGGCTTTCAAAGCTCTTAGTCCACGAGAACACAGCACACAAGGACGCAGAGAGAGGTTTAAGTAAAATAACAGCACAGAGGAAAGCAAGAAGAAAGACTCTGCAATAAAAAAAATAATCAGAAATACTGAGACTTTTCTATTCAGATAAAAACATTAGCATCTTCTGTACTTATTTCTACAAAGGGACCGACTCCACTTAAGGAAGACAGAGAAAAAGAAATTAAGTATCTCCAGAAGGGTGTTCCTTGTGTTTGGCTACAGCTGAGCCCCCTCCTCCAAAGCTGTCGCACCAACCCAGTTTTCACTGAGCTCCGTTATCTCCCGTAGCTGTATTACTAGCCCTATTCAAACGGGCTGGTTTACAGCTAGCTCAGGTGAAGCTGTAAATTTTGGTGTCAACACTGAGAGGTGCCAAGATCTAGAGCAGAACTGGTGAAGCAGGGCCCCGTCGGATGCCGGGCCAGTAGCCCTACACCCAAACCCGATACAGAAAGCAGGTCGCCTTACCTTTCTCACCATGCCTGCTTAAGTGGAGGATGGGAACACTGGCTTGGTACTGAGGTCCAACCATGATCTCCTGAAATATCACCACAGAGAAGTGGGTAAATTGAAATGGAAAACGCTCCACGTAGGCACTGAGGTGTAATTCATGATTTAGGGACTATGACACCGCGAGGCCGATTTATATATCTATAGTCCCCACTGTCACTATTACTTCTAGGGAACCCTGACTATTTTATAGGGTAACTAAAAAGAGTTACTACCAGCCAGATGATACTGTGGGGACCTTAGGCATTTACATAGTTTTAATGTTAAAGATATATGGCAAACAGCTAAGGCTGGAGATAAAGAAACGCAGAACCTCTCCCGCAACCTTCACAAATTTGGAAGCCTGGTCCTCTCTTTTGTGTGATGTTTTTTTTCTGAATAAATCCAGCTGGGAATATCGCACAGCATTTCACCTTTATAGGGCTACAGGCTGCAGTTTTAATTTACCAAGGCACACCAGCATCTTCCATAGCTGAAGCAGAAGATAATTTCAGATACAGATTCAAGGTCTTATTAAATAAAACTCCTGTAACCCATTTCTACCACCTTACCACAAAACACAAGGCGTTGAGCAAAAGAAAATAAAAAGAAAATTTCTTGGGGAAATATCACAGCGCTTTGGTGTCGTGCTTTTCTCAGACTCAGGCACATTGCACCACCTCCCCTTCCCAATGCGCTCGCATCGTTTACCTTCTTACACTCGTTGGATGGGATGGAATCCTCCTCTGAATCCTCAGCCATGGAGGAAGCACACGGAGATGAACAGGGTTCTTTGTCTTCATCAGCAAGGAAGTTGTTTGCTTTGTGGCAAAGAAAAAGATCTGTAGTTATGAAACGTGGGGGTTTTTTTGCTTCTGCTCTATGTTCCCTCTCCTTCCCTTCGCTTTCTGTCCTAAAGTTACTTTCAGCATGGTCCTCAGTGACAGCTTATCCATATTTTATTTTTCTCCTTTTAAATAAATGAATTTGTACGCTTGCCACATGCGTGGTGCGGACCAACGTGGGGAGCTCAGACTCCTTCATCCTGCAGGCTAGCAGAAGGAGTAACATGACTTCATGCCGCATCTATCACACACTTTGGCTTCCCATATATCCCAATATTTAGGAAGTGCCACAATATATCACACCACTAGGACTACTGAATTTATTCACTTCCAGGGATGTCAGATCAGGTACTGATCTTCCAGCCTGCAATTACAGCAGGCAGCAAAAAGGTAGTTGCAGCTAAAGACCATTCTTTCCTCGTCCCGCTGCTCACGTGCACTCTATCGCATCCTAACCAATGCTCGGTAACAGCACTGGCAATCAGGTGTATTTGCAGCCCCCAAAAGGAAAGTGGAACAAAGTGACAAAACAAAGAAAAACATTCTTGCCCTACCCTGCACAACAATAAACGATTACTTAGAAATTGGCAACACATACAGCCAGGCTGGTTTGGGAATAGGTCTGATGCATCGTGGGACGTGACGGATGGAGTCAGATCATCAGCTGAAGACTGCGTCTCCTCCTCTTCTTCCCCTGAAAGCAAATCCTTCGCTATTTGTTCCTTTTAACAACAACAAGAAAGCGAAAAATATTTTTAAATTAAAAAAAAAAAAGTATATGAGGGGAGGTGAGGCCTACAGTAAAGCATTTCTGGCCAAAGGCGGCCACATCCACACCTCTCCTCACCCTCCCATAGCTTCTCCGAAGACAGATTCCTTCTCACACTCCCCACCACCCCTAGATTATCTTCCCTAGAAGCATTTCTACAAGGTCCAAGAGAGTGGCTCCTATGGAAGCCAGAGAGAAGATGAGCAAGTGGCCCCTTCTGCAGAGCTCCACTCACAGCAAGTATCTCAAAGATCCTGGAAGTTAAAAAAAAAAAAAAAAAGCTTTCTAAAGACTTTGGCTAGAACAGGAGGAGCCATAGCTTCACCTGGGAAGATACAAACCTCCCCTGACTCTCCACAGATCCACATCTACATGCAAAGACTCGTAACCCAAGTTCCATAGAGTTTTTGCAGTGTTCTTTTTAAAACAGTTATCCTTTCTCTGGTCTCCTCTAAGCTCTTTGCATCCACATTTCTGCACCTGGCGTTCCTCACTGGGACACCAGAACTAGGCAGGCCCCTTCCCCTGGCATTGGTCAAATCCCACCTGAAAAGAACTACGAGTGTCCTGGTTTGAGGTAAAACAGAACCAGTTTTCTCATTTGTAATTTTACTTTTTAGCTGGGCCTCTTCTAACTGACTAACGTCTGAAATTAACAGCGTATGGTTCAGAAACTGTTCACTCGCAGAGGGGTAAGACCTGATTATACCAAGGAACGGTGCGCACAGAGGCTCTTGCTTATACTTATTGCTATACCAACCAAGGGCAGCGAACTTCGCCGTTTGCCCCGTTAGAGGGTCGGAAGCGGAGAAGCGCAGAGGGATTCCACCTGCAGGGAGGAGCAGACGGGACAGGCGACCCAAAACCGACCATCAGGGTATTCCATCCCATCTGCATCGCGCTCGGTGTAAAAGCCGAGGGATCAAAGGGGCAAGGCTGCTCTGGCTCGTTTTTCCTTCGATGGCCGACGTCTGAGGAGGACCCTGTCTGTTCACCTGCCTTTGATCCCGATCCCAGCATTCCTGACTCTAGTTGCGGAATTCAGCTCCCGTCCGTCGCTGACTCCAGTCTGGGACTTTCCCTGCGTCTGCTGGCGACGCGATCGTCATCCTGGGAGCTGGATACGGTTTTGTATATATTGTACACTTTTTTTTATTAGTAGTCTATTATTATTTACTATTTCCTTACTTATTATTATTTTCGTTAAAGTAGTTTAGTTCTTTTTCTACACTCCTAGATCTCCTTATCTCTTCCTCTCCTCTCTGGGGTTGGGGGGGGGGGGGGGGAAGGACGACCATCTGTCGTTCTGATTGGCCAATCCGGCCAAAACCACGACAGATTTATTATCAGAGCATGAGACTCTTAATCTCAGGGTCGTGGGTTCAAGCCCCACATTGGGCACCAATAAATCTGTCGTGGTTTTGGCCGGATTGGCCAATCAGAACGACAGATGGTCGTCCTCCCCCCCCTCTCTCCTCAGAGAGGAGAGGAAGAGATAAGGAGATCTAGGAGTGTAGAAAAAGAACTAAACTACTTTAACGAAAATAATAATAAGTAAGGAAATAGTAAATAATAATAGACTACTAATAAAAAAAAGTGTACAATATATACAAAACCGTATCCAGCTCCCAGGATGACGATCGTGTCGCCAGCAGACGCAGGGAAAGCCCCAGACTGGAGTCAGCGACGGACGGGAGCTGAATTCCGCAACTAGAGTCAGGAATGCTGGGATCGGGATCAAAGGCAGGTGAACAGACAGGGTCCTCCTCAGACGTCGGCCATCGAAGGAAAAACGAGCCAGAGCGGCCTTGCCCCTTTGATCCCTCGGCTTTTACACCGAGCGCGATGCAGATGGGATGGAATACCCTGATGGTCGGTTTTGGGTCGCCTGTCCCGTCTGCTCCTCCCTGCAGGTGGAATCCCTCTGCGCTTCTCCGCTTCCGACCCTCTAACGGGGCAAACGGCGAAGTTCGCTGCCCTTGGTTGGTATAGCAATAAGTATAAGCAAGAGCCTCTGTGCGCACCGTTCCTTGGTATAATCAGGTCTTACCCCTCTGCGAGTGAACAGTTTCTGAACCATACGCTGTTAATTTCAGACGTTAGTCAGTTAGAAGAGGCCCAGCTAAAAAGTAAAATTACAAATGAGAAAACTGGTTCTGTTTTACCTCAAACCAGGACAACGAGACGTCTCAAGCTCCAAGACAGTACAGTAACCCACAGCACAGGCTAACGGCATACACCCGAACACGCAGTGGCTCTTACCTTATCCAGAGTCATATCTGGGAGGTTTGGAGTAATGTCATTGCTCTCACTGTCCTGCTCCGAGATGGGATCAGATGCCTCATAGCCGTAAAGTGCAAGCAGCTCCTCAAATGGCATTTCACTGTTCTGAGCGAGAGGAGGACAAAGCTTCATCAGGAATGGAACAATCACCGAGTACAACACCAGCTGTAGTGAACAGAGACACGCAGAGGCAGTCAAGGCAGCTCTGCTCTTCTGGGGGTTCTGAACTGCCTCAGGTAATGCTGTGTAATGAAGGAGGCACAGTCTGTCGGGACTCCCCATAACCTGTTCTTCTCAAAGGTATGGAGAAGCCAGGAACTTTCACCCCAAAGCAGTACAGTTGAGGGCATTTGCAAAATGTACTTTTTTATACTAGATTTCTTGCTGGTGAACAGATGCCAGAAAGCAGAACTGTATTTATACCAAGGCAGGGAAGGGGCAAATCCCTATATTAGTCTCGTGCCTGACCAGAAGAGAAGTCTCTGTCCCCAAGAACACGCTTTGTGTTCCACCGAGGCCTCCGTGGGACCACCCACAGGAGGGCATCACCTCGTCTTTGTGGTTCCTCCGCTGCAAAACGGACACGCACCCAAGCCGGTGATGGCTCTTTAGCAAGGCGAGCAAAGACCACCTCGTCAGAGTGGCTACTCTGCAGAGGAGGACTCCAAAATTTACTGCTGTTACCTGCTGTCAACCAATTCCTTCCTATCCAAATCCAAACATTAAGGCTCGTTGATGGGTGGACCTAAACACAGTGCACTGCAGCTGAGCAAGCAAGTCAGAGTTTCTCACAAAGATTTTCGGTATCAGTACTGTCGAAGCAAACAAGAAAATCCAGCACTTAATTTCCCTTCCCCTCCCTTGCCGCCTTTACCTGAGAGGCACTGATACTCTTCTCCAGCTCTTCTAAAGATTTCTGCTTCTCCTGAGTATCATCTTCTTCTTCCCTTTCTTCCCGTACACCATAATTCTGTGAAAGGATCTCTGCCAGGTTCAGTCGATGATCAGCTGAGCCCATTGACACAACTGCAGGGATGACAAGAAGTTGGGATACTAGCACCACCCCGGACCAAATCTTCAGACGCAAGAAAGCTCGGGACGCCCCCCATCTTGTGTGCGTGCAGCCATGGGAAGCCAGAGGACGAGATTCGGCAGAAAGGAAGGAGAGGGGCTGGGGAACACAACTGAAAGAAGTCACTCTGTGAACGCTGAATTGCAAAGCCCGGTTCTCTGCACGTTCAAGTCCCACAACTGACTGAAAGCTGAATCTGAAGGTTTTCTGAGTATTTATGTGTGTCTCCTGACTGGGTTCGCTAATGTCATAACATGTGAACGCACACTGCAGCCTTTCCTTCGCCCGAGGCATTTTTAGGATAATTACCTCTTATTGCAAGAACGGGCAAATGGACACTTGTAGGAGCTTTGGCATCTTTAAGACTTTCCTCCTCGGTCACATGGCATGGGAATCAACCAACAGGTTCGGAAGACATTGGAAGGAGAAGGGAACAGACAGGCTGATCACAGGAGCCTTGTTTCCTCTGGAAACCAGACCAACAAACAGAAGCATACTTAAACTGTGGCTACCTGCTGCACTCTGAAGGCCAGGCTCTCCAGGACATAGACTGTGGGCTGGGTATGGCACCACCCTCGGACTCTGCCGGCCAACCGAGGCCTTCAAGAAAAGAGAAAAATATGGCTGAGACATCTCTACTTAAAGACGTAACACGCCTCCAGCCACTTAACCCCACCAGCAAATGCAATTAATTTAATTTCAGAGCAAAAGGTAACAAAACCCACACAGGGGAACATTAGAAACTGTGCTGCGCAAAAAGAGCTCCAGTCAAGTGTATTTAGCAGCTCTTCCAGGCCTCCTCTCCTCCAGATTCATCACCTTCCCCTCAGTCTCTAACTGCATATGGCGGTGTTTCCATTTTATCTTTTTTCTCTTCAGCACTCCACTAATTATTTATCCTCTCACCACTTTAAGACCTCAGATCCTTACGGCTTACAATTTCACATAAAAGAAGGATTTTGACCCTAAGCCATGATTCTAAATTCAACACATCACACTTGTTTGAACACAGCATCTTTATGGACTGACCCACTCTTTGGAGAGGCAATGGGAAGCAGCCGGCCGCAAGCCGCTGGCTTCTCCCCACCGCCTCACCGCATCCAGAAGGCTCAGAGGGGTGAGCAAAGAAATCTAGAGCTGAGCAGGCAGCGAAGGAGTCTGGTAGGACTGCGAGCGGCACAGGCGAGGTGGGAAAAAGGGTGAGACAGGTAGACACCAAGAAGAGGCACCTGCTTTCTGGCATTCAGTGCTCGGTCAGAAGTTCAGGCAGCAGAATGGGCTGAGGCCTGGAAAACAACCCAGAACATCTGCTGCTCCTTGGGCTGCTGTGCATGGAAATGCTGCTCATCAAGTTCAGCCTAGGTAGGGAGCAAGCAGGTAATTAACCGATGCCTTTGGGTGACTGAGAGCATCCGACTGCAGAAGAAAATCACAGTGTCAGTCCCCCAGTCACCAATGACATCTCTTTATGACCCTCAGCCGTTAATAATCTCAGCCGTGCACCATTGCTCCTCACTTACTCAGTGGGAGCCAGGGCACTACAATGCTTCAGTACGAGGTTCCTAAGACTTATTTAAGGAAACACAGTGCAGCTTCACATCGAAATTCATCCTCTAACACCAGAGCAAAGCATACACCAAAACAGCCACCCCAGACTTTGGGTCCCAAGTTAGTGTCTTCAGGTATCAACACATATATTGCAAATTCCATAGCAACTAGAGAGGCAGCTATTTTGCCGGTATAATTACCACTAAGATAACGGTTGGCCTGGAAGGCAGCAGAAGATATTGTCATATGAGAAAAGGACGGAGAGGGAGGAAGGGAAAGAATCTGTGAAACACCTGTGGAATTCTTGTTCCTTCCTCTACGAGAACTGGTGAAAAGAGGATGCCTTCAGTCAACTGGAGCGCACACTGCGCTGCAGCTCACCATCCCTCAGCATCTGATTATTAGCAGCAAGATAACCCCACTGGAAACCACTTTGTCTGGCTGCAAGCAGAGCCCAGTGACTGTGTGCACTAAAAGAAAAGGGAGGAGTTTATGGGATAATGAAAGGAGAAGGGGACAGAAAGGGTTCGGACAGCCTCCATTTGGAGGATGGTCATACCGGGAAACAGCTTTGTAACTCAGGAAAGTGTCAATGCCCCTTTGTTGCGCCTTGCTGGAATGTGACCTAGTACAAAACCTGCTGGGATAAATCCTTCCAAGCAAACAACTCCGGTTTCACAAAAAGGAGAAGGGTGAGGTCTACACTTACTCCCTGCAGTCTTGAGCGATCTGCAGAACTCTCCCTCCTGAGACAATAATCTGTATATTGATTGCGCCTCCTTCGCATGGGGATCAATAAGGAGCTGCACGCAAAGGATTATGAAAACAAAGACTGAAACTGTTAGCAGTGGATGGGATGGCTTGAAAAGATGCCAAGAATACTTCAGGAATGGAGAGATCTTACATTAATGACCAGGTGCTGAAATGAAGAGTAATAGTCAGTATGACAGGATGACAACTCAGTAACTAATCACGAGTTTATTTCCCCAAAGCAATAAGGTAGCATTAGAGCAAGTGGGAACTGCCGTGAGCTGGAGTCACCATAAAATAACTAGTATTGCCGTGTTTGGACTGAGAAAAGAAGAGACAAGTGACAGACAAAGCAAACAGCCCATTCCACACCCAAATTTAAACACGCGTGAAACTGAAAGATCCCTCAGATTATTTACAAATCCAGAAGACCATGGAAACAAGAGTCAAAGTCAAATGAGTAGGGAAGAAAGGCGAGTCTGGCTTAAATATGTAAATGATGACAGAATATTCCTGATTACACTGATTGCCGACGCCACGTGATGTGGAGTTATTCCGTTTGAAGGTGAGGTGGCTGCAGTCCGACACTTCAAATCCAACCGTCACCGAGAAGGCAGAAAAAGCAACATCATTACACCTGTCAGAAAGACGCAGCAACAGCGAGGCACTACCAGGCATCTCCAAGATCAAGAACGGTTCTTGGCCAAGGTGTAGATGCTCCTATGGCTGGTGACAGTTTTGATCACCATGAAAGGTCACAGTGATGAACTCCATTTATTCTGGCAGTGCAGCACGATGCTGGAAAATGGCTCCTACATCCATGGACCGTTTAACCGCAGGGAAAAACCAAAGGGAGATTAAATTCCTTTAATCGCTCTTTACGTTTCCCAGCAGCTGCTTTCCTTCCACTAGTCTCTGCTTCTCAGGCATGAGAATAATTTTCCTCTCAAGAGTTACACGGAGGTTGACTAATTACTCACTCCCATGTTTGTATTTCTGGATAACTCCAGGACTCCCTCCTTAATTCTGGCCTCAAGTTTTTGAGCACATGGAACAAAGCAACGGCCATGTTTTAGAAAACACAGGCACAGGAAGGGCCTGAGCTTTTTGCACTGAAAAAGCTGTTTTCCAGTGCAAGGCAGATTGCTTGTCCAGAGAAAACCCTTCAGGCTGAAACCTGCACTTGCAAGAAAGTGAGGAAAAAGAGGGAAGGTTTCCCTTTCCAGTGTTACTGCTTTAACAACTAACGTGGTTTCCTGAGCTAGTTTAACATGTATTTCAGACTCAGTGAGAGAAGCGTTCCTTGTTCCTTTGCCTTGTACATACTACTTGACATGGGTCCATTTTCTACAAACCCCAGCTGTAGCCAGAGGGAAGTGGTATGGATGGAAACGGATTCATCCTGCAAGCTATGGACCTGAAAGAGCAAAAAATGAACAGAGGACAAGACACATGGGTAATCTCCTGCACTGCTGGGGACAATCAGTGCAGCCAAGACCAAGCCATTCTAGATGGGATGGCAGGCAGGCCAGATGCACCTTCCTCACGCAAAACGCTGAAATACCCTGAAAGCGAAGCCCTGCCGTCGAACAGAAGCTGTCTCAGCTAGTGGTGTTCTGAGATCCTGTGACAGGGCAGCCAGCTACCTCGATGTCTTCCCAGCGTCCTTTTCCCACGTCGTGGTCACCACAAGGATCTTGTGATGGAAATGAAGGCGGATGTGCCATGAAAACCATTACGACAGGATGGGGATATTTCAAGGACGTGTCAAGACCGGACAGGTAATGGCATCACCAACCATAAGTCTGGTGGAGCGGCGGCAGTAATGTTTTGGCACAACGCACCAAGCCAAACATGGCGTCGCAATGGGAGAGGCAGCAGGGGTGTTCCACCGGGCACCAGAGCACAAGCCCCCCTCACCTGCCCGCTCCCTCAGTGAGGTGGTTCTCCTGGTCCCAGACACCCAGCCTAACTATTCCTGCCGCCTTCCCCAGACCTCTGCCATTCCCTCTCTCCCCACCTCCCTGTTCTCCCACTGCTCAGGCCCTGTTGCTCACCTCCAGCCTTTGCGAGCCCCTTTCCAGCAGCTCCGCACCCCTCCGACCCCGGCTCCCCAGATGCTGTCGGACCCTGCTGTGCCGAAGCCTCGGGGGCTCCCGCTTTGCTCCCTGCCCCTTTCCGCCAGCCTTATGGACCCTCGCTGCCCGGCGGTGGAACCATCCCTCACCGGGCCACGGGCCCAGGCACCGCGGCCGCGCTGCCCCCCAGCCGCTCCGGCGCGTCCCCCGGCCCAAAACCCCTTTAAGCGCCCCCCGGGACCCTTCTCCCGGAGGACCGGCCTCGGGCAGCCCCGCTGTTGCTTCCTCGGCGCTGGCGGGTGGGCAGAGCCGGCGCCGCTCCCCGGGCTCAGCCGCTGCCTCCCGCCGGGCCCTTCCCCTGCCCGCCCCCCGCCGCGCTCCCTCAGCCCCGGAGCCCCCCGCGCCATCCGCCCCGCGGGATGCCGGGGCTCGGAGGAGGAAGTAGGGGGAGGTCCCGCTGCCCCGGCCCGGCTGAGGGAGGCCCCAGGCCCGGCAGCGGCTCACTCACCTCCGCCATGGCCGAGCGCGAGCGGCGGGCGGGAGGTTCGGGTGGGGGGGGGGGTGGGGGGTGGTGGTGTGGAAGCCCCGGATGCGGCGACGGCCGCTCATTGGCTGAGGAGCCGCGAGGGCGGGGTCGGGGGTCAGGGGGCGCCGGTGGCGGCGGGGCCCGGGGCGGAGGCTGGGCCTCCGTCCCGGGCCCCGCCGGCACCGGCGCCCCCGAGGGCTTTTCCCGCGTCCCGAATCTTGTCGATAAAGCAACTTGTTGATAAAAAGTCACCGGATGTCACGCGGCGGCGGAAGGGGATCGGAGTGGGAGCGGTCAGGGAAGGTTGTCAGCCATCCCGCCCGGAAGGAGGCAAGGCCGAAGAGTTCCAGCCGGCGACAAGGACCACGCAACATCCCCCCCCCCCCCGCCAAGTAGAGTAGGGAGAAAAAAGAGGAGGAAAAATAGCCTCGTGGGTTGAGATAAAGAGAGATTAATGGGACAGTCACATGAGATAAGTGAAAAAAATAATGGTGAAATTATACAAAATAAAGCGATGTCGATGCCGTCGCTCACCACCCGATGATGGGTCGCCCAGCCTGTCCCGAGCAGCGATCACGGATCGCTACCGCCCAGCCAATCCCGATTTATACACTGGCGTGGAATATTGGAATATCTCTTTGGCTGGCTTGTCCTGTCTGTGCTCCCCCTCAGCTTCTGTGGGAAGCTGGAGAAGTCCTTGACTTAATATAAGCATTACTTAGCAACGACTAAAACAATATGTGTTGTCAACATTATTCTCATAGTAAATCGAAAACACAGCAGCTACTAGGAAGAAAATTCACTCTGTACCAATTGAAACCAGGACAAGTGCCCTGCCAGAGGACCCTTCTGTCCCTCAGGGACCCACAGCGGCAGCCAGTGCTTTCGTCAAAGGGACCATTAACGACCTGCCAATGCGATTGGCAGGACACGCAGCTGCATTCGGCACCAGATCTTGCCATTTGATCAATCATAGAATAGTTTGGGTTGGGAGGGACTTTTAAAGGCTGTCTAGTCCAACCCCCCTGCCCTGGGCAGGGACACCTCCCACCAGCCCAGGTTGCTCCAAGCCCCGGCCAACCTGGCCTTGAACCCCTCCAGGGATGGGGCAGCCACAGCTTCTCTGGGCAACCTGGGCCAGGGGCTCACCACCCTCACAGCAAACAATTTCTTCCCAATATCTAATCTCAATCTCCCCTCTTTCAGTTTAAAACCGTTACCCCTCATCCCATGGCTCCCCTCCCTGCTCCAGAGTCCCTCCCCAGCTTTCCTGGAGCCCCTTTAGGGACTGGCAGGGGCTGGAAGGTCTCCCCGGAGCCTTCTCTTCTTCAGGCTGAACCCTCCCAACTCTCTCGGCCTGTCCTCACAGCAGAGGGGCTCCAGCCCTCCCAGAATCTCCGGTGCCTCCTCTGGCCCCGCTCCAACAGTTCCGTGTCCTTCTGCTGTTGGTGGCCCCAGAGTTGGAGGCAGCACTGCAGGGACATCTCCCCAGGGCAGAGCAGAGCAGCAGAATCCCCTCCCTCGCCCTGCTGGCCAGTCCTTCTCAACAGGGCTGCTCTCCATCCCTCCGTCCCCAGCCTGTGCCGAGACCAGGGTTTGCCTCGACCCAGGTGCAGGACCCTGCACTTGGCCTTGTTGAACCTGAGGAGGTTCACACGGACCCACCTCTCCAGCTTGTCCAGGTCCCTCTGGATGGCATCCCGTCCGTCAGGCGTGTCGCCGCACCACTCGGCTCAGTATCATCAAGTCCAGTAAATCATCGTTCAGCTCAAGCTGATCCCTCTCCAGGCTGCAACCAGACAGCAGCGATACAGCCGCAGAGCTGTACCTGTGGAGGCTCTCAGTGCTCAGTCGTTCGGAGCAGCCTCCGCTCCCGGCACCCTGGCAATTTGCTTTGCGTCAGGTTTCACTCGCGCTTTTCAGCTTGGGAAGCAAAGTGTTATCAAGTGCTTCTGAAGTGGTGGCGGCCCTTGAGCTGAGAACCAGAGCACTTGAACAGGCCTTTATTCCCTCGCACAGATCTGTCTAGCTCTTCTTAAAGGACTAACAGACTGCAGATGCCGTTTATTCAATTTAAAAAGTAACCTAGTCTCTAACTTTCTGAGAAATTTTTACAAAAACTGCTGCTTTCTGCCTTGCTCCCAACAGCGCGCCCAGGTGTTTTGTCACCACAAAAAGTAGAAAGGCCTGGATTTGGGGTCAAGCCGTCTTGCCGGTCTGCTGCCCCTCCAGCGTGATCTGGGGAGCGCTTACCCCAAACGCTGTGCCCGTCCCACAAGCGGTCGGTACCCGGACCCACAGAGTCCCGCAGGCTGGCTGCAGGCTCCAGCGTGAATTCCTCTTCACACTTTGGTATCAGCTTTCCCTGGACGTCACAAAGCAAGCGTCGCTCTCCCAGATGTTTGGAGGGAAGGACTCGTTGCAGCAAATTTAATTCTTCATGACAATTGCCCGGCTCGACTCATTATTTGAGTGCTGCGCCAGGAGCTCAGCTCTACTGACCCAGAGCAGCGTTCGTGCCAACTTCTGCTGCTCCGATTAACGATTGCAGTGACAAGTGCCAGGCTGAGTCTCTCCAAGCAGCTGCGCTTCCCTGAGGGAGTGCCGAAACACTTTTCAGTAGACACTTCCATTGCCCAGGATGTTAATTTCTGTCCTCAGAATTGCCAGGTGCGGTGATTCTCCGTCCTGCAGCCACCACCAGGCTCTGAAGACAGCGCACAGCCCGTTTGCGGTGCCGGGCTGCAGAGCAGTTGGCGTGTCAGTAACTCAGAGATTTTAGCACCCGACATTCAGTATTTTGAAATTTTCAAAGGCCTTTAGAAAACCTGAAGAGCCTTGGAATACAGGGTGGCTTGGACTCTCCAGGTGTTTGCAAGTGATAAGTCACGACACGCCAACAGCACACTGTTTTAGAATCGCTGCTCTGTGGACAAAAGACAGAAGAGTCAAGTGGCTTTGGCCGAATCCAGGGTCGATTTGGCTGCAAAACTGGGGTGGACCCAGGTCTTGCCCTCCTTTCTCTCCTCTGCCTGCGCTCTACCCGGTGAACAACGCTTCTTCTTGGAAAAGCTTCACAGCCCCGAGGCAAAACAGCAAATACTTTTTCACCTAATAGAGTTCAGCAACTGGCTGTTTAGACACAAGGGGTTGAAGATGTAAAAAAAAAAAAAAAAAAAAAAAAAAAAAAGGCTTACATGGGTTCATAAAGCGATTTTGATAGGAAAAAAATTCTATCAGTATTGGGAAAGGACTGGGAAAGCAGAGGTTTGTGTCCTGCCACACGGCAGGCACCTGCCGAGCACAGGGTGGTCTAAAGGCGGAGGAGGGGATCGAGCTGTGCGTATAAGCTTTGACTATAAAGAAACCCTTGGTTTCCTGGTGGTTGTGGCTGTCAACGGGCAGAAGAACAGTTTTTAACGCTTAACAAAGTAGTTATGAATTAAGCTTTAGAGAAGCATCGGTTTTCGTGAATGCTAGATGGAGCTGTGCTACTCGCAAATAACGTACGAGTTTAGGTTTTCAGACAAGTGTTTATACTTCTACACCATGCCAGCGTCTCGCACCCCACCAGTTGTGTCAGCTCTTTATTCGACACGTACAATTTACACCGTCCTTTTCCAGGTTAGTTAAGGCAGCCCGGCCACCCGAGTAAGCCCGCGTCATGGCTGTAGAATTCCCTTCTTGTACCTATTTATCCCTCCTCCCTCCCTTCTGATGGACTTCAGGTCATCACAAGTGACAAATACAGTTTATTTACAGTCAAAATACTTTATTATGTAATGTCTCTGGGGGGCTCACAAAAATACGTGCGATATCTACAGAGGTAAGTAGATACTGTCGTACCTGATGGTTGTATCAGCCACCAGTGCCTGAGAACCCCCCGCAAGCGTTAGGCCAGGCTGTCGGAGCTCATCCGGGTGCTCCCGTGGGGGCGGCTCACGAAACGCGGACCATTCTCCCCCTTGAGCTTCCTCAGCCCGTGGATCACACCCTCGATGCCTTTTGATCCTGGCGTCTTGCCCGCCGGGGCAGTGCCCCATCATACGCGAGCCAGTCTCGCTCTCAGCCTGCCAACGCCCACAGGTCTTACCTTGGGATTCATAGAACGGTTCGGGTTGGAAGGAACCTTAAAGATCATCTAGTTCCACCCCCTGCCCTGGGCAGGGACACCTCCCACCAGCCCAGGCTGCTCAAAGCCTCCTCCAGCCTGGCCTTGAACCCCTCCAGGGATGGGGCAGCCACAACCTCCCTGGGCGACCTGTTCCACTGCCTCACCACCCGCACGGCAAAGAATTTCCCGCTGACCCCGAGCTAACGATTCTCTTGCGGGGCGGACACTCGCTCTTAATTGCAATGCAGTGATGAGCTTCCTGGGGGGAATGTCCTCGTAACCTTCATTCCGGTTGTTACTGATCTTATCCTTCTCAGAGGTGATGATACCGCGGCCCTGACACAGCAGCCTGGTCCAATTCAAAAATTTGTCTTTCTGACAGTTAAAAGGTCTTGGAAAAACAGCGTTCGGAGCAGACACCTCCCATGAGAGGCTGGGGCTTCACCACTCCCAGCTCCTGGAATTATTGTGCCTCCATTTGCGTCCCAAGTGGACACGATTTTCTCTTCCCTCCCTCCTGCAACTATCTATAACTCACTAAATTCACCTGCAATAAGCTCTTGACAAACTATTGATTTTATGACGTTGCCACGGGAGTGGGAAATTCAGCGCAGCCGCCGGGCTCGCGCACGAGGGATTAATCCTGCAATTCAGGTAATGCCCAGGCTGCCATCCCCTGTGCTGGAATGGAGGACGGCATCGCGGGTGCGGGCAGGAGACGTAACCTGACAGCAGCTGGAATAGCAAAGTCAAGGGTTTGCAGTTCTGCAGCCTTCGCGTCGGCACGGTCTGCCAAATAAACCGGCCGTGGGATGGCAAATCCTTTCAAAATGTCGACTTTCTGAAAAGGCCAGCGCCAAGAGAAGAGACAAGGCGTGTTTTCCTTTTCCCAGCACGCTCCGCTGGTGTGATAACGGCCGGAGTCAGAGCCAAGGGGAACGGCGAAGCCGGCCGCACAAAGCCTCTCCTGCGACAGCAGAGGGACACGCCGTCAGCTCGCCGGCGTATCACGCAATTCCCAGGCTGCAGCCTCCCCGACGGTGGGATCGGTCCTGCCCCCGATGACAGTCCTGTATTTGAAATGTACGCTGAGGGCGAGTTCCCGTCCCTTGATTTCCCTCCCTGATTGCCTGCATTGGAGTGCTGCGTAAGTAACAACTACAACTGCTGCTTGCAAAGAAAGGCAGAGAAGAAACATGTTGATGTATACACACACACACACATATATATATATATACACACAGCCATCTCAATCCCTGCTTTGATTTCACTCATCACCTCCCCACAGCCCAAGGCACGGCCCCGGGTGGGCTCCGGCGGGCAGAACCTGACCCCAAACCCTTCCGAAGAAAGGAGGCACGGGACAAACCTGACGAGAAATGCAAACCACCAAGGACAAGGCAGTGTAAACTCCTCTGGGTTTACCCCTCCTGCCCTGCACCATTTCATCCCACCTTTGCACGGAAGCCCCGGCCTCGGGGCGGACGCAGGGATGGGGCTTCCCATACCCCAGGTCCCCTCGCCCAGCTCCAGCAGGTTCCTGGCCACGGCAGAGGAGCAGCCCCTTGCGTGAGGGGCTTAAAAAAGCTTTGCAGGTGCCCCCCCCATCCCAGGTTGCCCACCTCCCCCCCCCCCCCGCTGGGGTCTAATCACAGAATTAAAAAGCTGTAATGAGCGGAGGATGCTCCCCCCTCCCCGCTCCCTCACTAGCGCTGCCCACAAGTGTTTCTTGCTGCTGTCAAGTAATTAAAAGCAGGTGCTTCCTTCCAGCCTTGACGAGGGATGCATGGGGGGCCAGCCTTGCCTGGACTGGGGTCCCTGCGCCCCCTGCGCCCCCTGCGCCATGGGGCAGTGTGGCTCCAGAAGCCCCCATCCACCCAGCTGGGGGCTTCACCCCCTTCCAGCCTTGGGTATGTCTGTGTCAGCCCTCGGCCTGTGCGTACGTTTGTGTACCCGTGCGTGCGCACACGTGTGTACCTGTGCATGCACACACACGTGTTCCGGGTACCCCCCCCCACAACTCACCCCCCCACCTCACCCCACGGCCGAGGCAGCAGCCCCCGATGCCGCTCGGGGGGCCGCGCGTGTGTCACCCCGAGCTGGCGACGCCAGGAGGGAGCCAAATGAAGCGGCGCTGATGAGGAACTCATTAATTCTGGTGCCTGTCAGCCACGCAGGATGAAAAAACACTGCATCCTGCTGCTCGCAGCGGCAGCAGGACCGGAATGGAGCAGCGTTGCCGTCCCACGCCTCTCCCGCAGCCGTCCCTGCGCCCTCCGTCCTGACATACATCTTGCATCCAGCCCCCGATCTGCCCACCCCACGTGCGGGCGGGGGGCTGTGGGGTGGACATGTGCCCCCGCATGCCGGGGTTATCTGCTGGGTGTTCGCAGCCGCTGCCCCCACCGTGCCCGCAGCAGCGGAGGCAGCTCCGCCGGGGTCTGGTGGGGCGCGTGGGGCCGGCCGGCTCCTGGTGGCATGTGGCTGCCGGCCTCCGGGCCCCACGTGTGTCTCGGCGTGGCCGCCATGGCCCGCGTGCCCACGAGCGCCGGCACACCGGGTGCCATGTCCATGGGGCGCCGGCACGCGTGGCTCCCACCGCCCGGGGCAGCGTCTGCGGCCCCCGCAGCACGGCGCGCCTGGCAGCGCTCCTAATGAATTCAGCGCTGCCCTTCACATCAAACAGCCACACGAGAAGGTGTTTTTCAGCCCCATCTTTATTCAATGCGCCAAACACGCCGCTCCTGCGCCTCAGCCTTGCAAACATCTTGTTCACAGCTGCAGCTTCAAAAGGACCAAGGCAGAAGGAGGGGGAGCTGCGAGGTGCAACACAAAGCCACGGAGCGCGCTGGGGGCTGCCTGGCGTCACCGTCCTCCGTCAGGGGGGAGCTGAGACCCCCCTGGACACAACCCTGGCTCCGCTCCCCCACGGCCGGGACCTGCCCGTTCCCAGCCGGTCCCCAGGCGATGCGAGACACCTCTAACAGGGTCTGGGGCCGGCGGCATCCCACAGCCAAGCAGAGGGGCAGGAGGTGGATGGAGGGCAAGGTGGGGTTTGTCCTGCTCAGAGCTGCCTCTGCGCCTTCCTTGTCCTCCCTGTTCTGCTCTCAGCCCAGCCCCATCCATCTTGCAGGCCCGAAACCCAATTACCATCCCATCGCCGGCACAGGGAGGGGGGTGGTGCAGCCGGAGATGCCCATTAGCTCCGGGGAATGGAGATGGAGCGATAGGAGCTCTAATGGCTTCTGCACCGAGCCCTGATGTCGGGCTGGCCGCCCCGGCTGCACGG
This sequence comes from Larus michahellis, assembly GCF_964199755.1. NCBI lineage: Eukaryota > Metazoa > Chordata > Aves > Charadriiformes > Laridae > Larus > Larus michahellis. The sequence continues at coordinate 3,533,509 of NC_133918.1, forward strand.
GGGCTGCAGGGCTGGTGAGCATGGGGGGCACCTCCTGTCCCCCACGTGCCCCCGGCCGCCCCCAGCTCCCTGCCGCCGCTCGGTGGCACTTCCACCCCGATGCCGTCTGTCCGTCTGTCCATCTGAGTGCTGGGCAGTGGAGGGACAGCACGCTCAGTGGGCAGCACGCGAGACGAGCTCGGTGGGGGGGGCGGGATGGGGAGCGGGACCCTCCTGCACGGGGTAGGGGTGACGCCAGCAGCAGTTAAATCGTGGTTTGCACCCCTCGGCAGGGATCTGGATGCAGATTTTGACATGCACAAAGTGTGTGTGTTCCTGCACGACTTAGAGCCACTCCAACGCCCACGGGAGTTGCCCGGCCGGCCATCCCAGCAATCCCGGCCATCCCGGCCATCCCAGCTCTCAGCTAGCCTGGAGCTGCTCCCTCCCCACCTTCCACGGTCCCACCAGCAAGAAGGACATTTGGCAGTGGAGCCTGCTGATCTCTGAAGTTTAATTAACCCTGTCTCCCTCCTGCACAGCCTTCCCTTCCTCTGCTCAAATGCCACCAATGATCCTATGCAGATGCTAATCTGCAGAAGGGGAAAAAAAAAAAAAAAAGATTCCACATTTAATTGCAGAACATAAAGATATTACAGGGTCATTAAAACACCATGAATATGGAAATGAAATCCACAGGCATCCATGCAGATAATGGCAGGGAAAAGGGAGCCGCAGGTGAAGCTGAAAGGTGGAAAGGTGGAAAGGTCGGCTCCATCTGGATGCATCATTAACCCCCTGCTCCAGGCTATCTCCGAGGGCTGGGAGGGGAGGGATCTCAGGGGTCTCGGGTGTCCTGGCCTCACCCCGTGGCACCCACAGTGGGTGGAGGGTGGTGCTGCCGGGGCAGGAGCCCAGTGGCCAGCACTGGCCCTTGCTGGGGGTCCGGCCTCCGCCTCCGGCTGCAGGAGTCCCCAAAGGTGCCTTGAGTCGCTGCCGACCCCGGTGTGTGTCCGGGGACCCCAGCCCCGGGGCCGTGCCACGCTGGCATCACCCTTGCTCTGCCCGAGCCCTCGCATCGCTGCACTTCCCAGGTCCCAGCCCAGGCACGGGGGCGAATATGGGCTCCCAGATCCCCCCCAGACACCCGGGGCCGACGCTGCAGGAAAGGAGGGAGCAGGGATGCACCGGGACGGTGGAGCCATATGGGAGCTTTTGCTCTCCGGGGGGTCATTCCCGCTGTGGGGTGGCTGCGGGGCCAGGGCTCGGTGCCCCGTGCGCCCGGGGCTCGTTAACGGGCTGATCCTCGTCTCCCCTCCGCCGCTCCTGGCAGCTCGGGCTCCCTCCCGCACCGCACGGTGCCGGTTTGACACTGACATGAGCTGCTGAGCGGAAAAAATTAATAGGGGCCTCACTAATTGGAGCTGAGACACCGGGAAAGGGAGAGGGGGCTGGACGGGGTGTCTCCATCCGGAGGGCAGGGTGGCTCCGGCACCCCACGGCTGCCGTGGGAAGGGGCTGCGGAGGCGGGGGGTGGCTGCTGCTGTCGCTGTCGGTGGCACGGCGCAGAGACGGCGCGGCGTGGAGACGGCACAGCCCCTTCGCTGGCCCCACAGCCACCAGCCCGCTCCTCCTGGAGGATGGAGAGCCCCGGGGTGCTCTGAAACCACCCCAAATTTCTGGCATCCAGGCCTGGCAGCTGCTGCCTGATGGAAGGGGACGGCGAGGAGGGCACGATGCTGCCAGGACACCTCCGGGACACCCAGCGCAGTGCTGCGGGCGCCCTCCTCGCCGGGCTGCCAGAGCCCCCCTGCTCTCCCAGCAGTAGCTTTTGCCTCCGGGGAGAGCGCGAGGAGGAGAAAAGCAGATTAGAGCTATCGCTGCATCTCCACGCACCGAGCTGCAGAGCTAAATGTCAGATCGCGGCTGACACAGCACGGGAGGGGGAGACGAGGAGCCCCGGCAGCAGCCCTTCACCGGGGTGGGCAGCTCTCGGGGTGCGGGCAGTGGGGCTGGTGGCCGGGCACCAGCCTCCTGCCGGAGCAGAGTCGGGGGGGACGGACGCACGGCCGGCCCTGGGGTCCCGCTGCCTCGCCGGGCTGGCACAATCCCAACCGCAGCCCCAGAAACTTTCCTCCTCCCGTTCCCATGGAAACGGGGAATTTTCTTCTCCCCAAAGTTGAGACGGCTGCGGGGCTGGCAGCGGGCAGGGACAGGCAGCGGCGATGCCTGCCCAAATCGAGCCCCCGATGCTGGAACCCCCCTGGATGACCCCTTTTGGGGAGCTGCGGGGTGGGCTGGCAGGGTGCGTTCATGCCCCCGGCGCTGCCGGCGTCGGGGGGGAGCGTGTCTGTGGAGCGAGAGCCCCGTGGCAGAGCCGGGGTCGGCGCAGACCCCTTTGCACTGCGCTGGACGTCGCGGTGGCTTTCTCCCCTCGGCATGACGGGTGGAGACGGGCTGAGGAGGAGGAATGTCTCCTGCTGAGCGTGCCCCGTCGTCTCCCACAGCTTGGCCGGAGAAAATGAGCAGCTTGCTGGGAAAATTGCTTGGCAGATGACCAGAGAGCCCTCGCTCCTGCCCCAGCCGTCCCCGACGCGGGAGCCCGGTGGGTGATGGCCGCGCAGCGGGGAGCCGGCTCTGCTTTTGGCTCAGGCTGGGAGGACGTTCGGGGAGCGATTTGAGACCCGGCCATCAGCAATCAGAAGGTTTCAGCGCTCTGCTCGCCTCCTGCGGGAAGGCGACAGCCCGATGGCTGCTCTGATGAGAGCAAAAGCTTTTGCCGGCCGCCAGCCCTGGGGAAGCGTGGCAGCAGCGGCATCGGGGCCGCCCTCCCCGCAAGCCGGGGGTCTCAACCGGGGTCTGCTCCCACCTTCCCGTGGCCTGGCATGGCGGACACCGGGCACCGGGCATGAGACAACAGCCCTGGGGCCACCGAAATCCTGAGGGCTGAGCTCCGGGAGCTTTTCCATGGGATAAATGTGGAGGAGACGGGTTTAGACAACAATGACTAAAACTGAGCTTCGGCAAAAATTAACTCCAAGCAGGGGAATGTTCCAGGCGCTGCCATTTGCTGTCGGTAAAAATAAACCTGCAGGTTAAACACAGCCTTTTCCCTCTCGGTGCTCGCGTGCCAGATCATAGAATCATGGAATGGTTCGGGTTGGAAGGGACCTTAAAGATCATCTAGTTCCAAGCCCCCTGCCCTGGGCAGGGACACCTGCCACTAGATCAGGTTGCTCCAAGCCCCGTCCAGCCTGGCCTTAAAAACTTCCAGGGATGGGGCCTCCACCACCTCTCTGGGCAACCTGTTCCAGATCGGAGAGCTTCCCGGGGAAATGGTTAAAAACCCAAAATCAAGCACAAGCTCCAGGAGCTGTGCCTGGGGACGCCTGCGTCTGACATGGCCACCCTGCGGCCAGGGCCAAGGCGAGGAGCGGGGGGACGCAGGAGCTGCGCGGCCGGTGCCAGGGCCGGCAGAGACCCAGGCAGCTGCCGGGGCCGCGCAGGCGGTGCCGCTCGTGGCGCTGGCACCGGTGCCGGCGGAGGGAGGCAGCTGGCGGCGCAGGCTGGCAGCCTCCCGGCAGCCTTCGCCCTCCCCGTGGGAGGTGCGAGATCTCACACTTCGCTTCGCCCCCGCGCCGCCCGCTGCCCTCCCGCCCCCGGCCGGGGGGGGGACCAGGCGTGAAAGCGCCTGTTGCTGCCGCTGCGGAGGGTGACGCGGCTCCCGGGGCTGTCCCGCGGGACAGGGATGGGAGCAGGCGCCGCTGGAGATGCTCCCCGTCTCCCGGCAGGATCCGGCTCCGCGGTGCAGGAGCGTGACTCCTCCTGGCACGGGGCAAAGCCCCCGACCCGCCGGCCCCATGGACCAGCTCTGCCCTGACCCATGGGGCATCGTCCCTGGGGATGGCGTTTGAGGCTCGACAGAGACGCGGTGGGGCCCGTCCCTGTGCCCGCCGGCGTTGGCGAGCCTCCGAGCCACGCACCCTTCTCCTGGGGCCAGCTCCTTCCCTCCGCCTGCCACTGGCGCCGGGTTTTTAATTAGCGCTCCTCTGTATATTCAGATAGCGGGAGCCCAGAATGGAAATGTACAGGTGTCCCCTTGATCCAGTTTCCATGGTTGCCGCATCGAGGTGGGGGCTACAGCTTTTTTTTTTTTTTTTTTTTATTATTTAGTAATTTTATTACAGTGGCTTCAATCCGTTGGCAAAGGAGGGAAGGGGGAGAACGTGGGGGAATAAAAAATGCTGGATGAGAAGGCCACATTCCCGCGGCTGGCCTGATTTGCTGTCATTCTTTTTGTCTTATTAGCAAGCGCCGGTTTCCAAGATGCTCAAAGTCGAAGAGCTCGGTAACGAGATCCCAGCCCTCGCTGGCGCGGGGAGAACAGCCCGGGAGCCAGACGAATGCCCACGGGGCCGCCCTGATGGCGGAGGGAGAGGAACAGGATGGCACTGAGCAGGGTGGGGGTCGGGGACGGCACTGCGCTGTGCTGGCGTGTCCCCATCGCTGTGTCCCCACATCCCTGTCCCCATCCCCATCCTCATCCCCTGCCCCAGCCAGCCAGCCCGCGGGGCTGTCCCCGGCATCCCTCGCCGGGACAGCAAAGCTCCCCTGGCCCCAGCCTGCGAAGGGACCCCATCTGCCCCCGGGGAGAGGATGCTGGGGCCACTGGTCTTGGTCCCCCATCACCAGACCCTGCGGCTCAGACTGGGGCTGGAGACCCCAGGGCATCCCAGCGGCGCGGGGGTCCTGCAGCCTCCCCGGGGGATCCGGCTCGTGTTGGGGGACCCCCATGCCATGCTCGCCCCGACAAGCCCCATCCTCCCCCGGCGTGGTGGCACTCGGTGAGGCCGGTGGTGGCACCGGGGCTCCGGGTGCCAGAGCCGGAAACTCTCCTTTCCTCTGCACCGAATCCGTCTCAGTTTCCCCCGGTGAGACCAGCGTGGCGTGTAAATGGGCCCGTCCGTTACCGTGGGATGATTTAGCCCCGGCCCTGCCTGGGCAAGCAGGCAAAATTCACTCTGTTTACCGGGGCGGGGTGTTAAAAATAAGACGAAAACGGCACGGTCCCAGGAAAAAAATCTGCTCTCCTCATGCCGTACCGCGCAGCTTGGCTCGGCGTGCCAAGTGCGTGGAAGAAATCCCCTCTCCTCCTCGCGCTGGCAACGTCCCGCGCGGTGGCAGGCAAACACACACGCGCCGAGCCACGGACCTATTAGTCACCAGTAAATGTTCTTTTCTCTCCCCATTTGTTTCCCTTAAGCTTGATATTTTCCTCTCCTGCTGCCCCGGCCTCGTTAGGCTGCAATTAAAACCAGGAATCAAAGCCGCGTGGCGCAATTAAAGCTGCGCGCAGGATGCGGGATGCCGGGGCAGGGGGGGAAGCAGGCAGCCCTCGCTCAGCTCCGCGCTCGCCCACCCTGTCACCGCGTCTCCACGTCCCCCGCCAGCCCCGGGGCGCTGCTGGGGTGCGGGGGGAGCGGTGGCAGCGGCAGGATGGGCCGAGCCGAGCTCCGTCGTAAAGGTCTGGCTGTTGCTCACGGCGTCACCGGATCCGGCGCCCGGAGGATGCGCTGGGATGCATCCACTCCTGAAGCAAGATGACTTTTCCCGGCTGCGAGGATCGTTAAACACACGGAGCAGCTCGGGAGGGAGGGAAGAGACGGGCTCTGCTCAGCGCCTGTACGCGGAGGTTAAATGTCCCTCCTGCCAGGGCAGGGCAGTGACCGTCCCCACACAGGACCCTCCAGCCCCCACGGCCAGGGGACACGCTGACAGCCGCCAGCTGCACCCTTCCCCGTGGTTTTCCTTTGGGATAATCCTGGGGACGCGGCTCCCATCAGCCCAACCTGGAGCCGTCACTCTGCTGGGACAGGGACGTGAGCCAAAGGACTCCGGGGACAGCCCGCGCCACCAACGCCCCGCTCCCGGCTTGACGAGAGTGGCTCCGGGTGCTGCATCCATCTCCGGCGCAGGCTGACGCCGGCCGGGGCCGCGGGACAAAGGCTCGGCGGCAGCGCCCGGCAGGCGCATTGTCGGTGCCCGGCGAGGTGTGACGGTGAGCCAGCCGCGCCGTGCCACCGAGGGGCCACATGGCTGGCGTGCTGAGCTCCTCGGCAGGGCAGGACTTCTTCAAGGGCTACGAAGATGATGAGGGGACTGGAACAACTCTCTTAAATCAACGTAGAGGCAGACAAGTCTCCTTTGCTCACACCAAAATCTGCCCAGGGCAAAGTGGCCAGCAGGTGGAGGGAGGTCATCCTCCCCCTCTGCTCTGCCCTGGGGAGGCCCCCTCTGGAGCGCTGGGTCCAGTTCTGGGCTCCCCGGTTCCAGAAGGACAGGGAACTGCTGGAGAGGGGACAGCAAAGGGCTGCCAAGATGCTGAGGGCACTGGAACACCTCTCTGAGGAGGAAAGGCTGAGGGATTTGGGGCTTTTTAGTCTTAGATCTTTAGATCTTCTCAACGCTGATAAATACTGAAAGGGGGGGTGTCAGGAGGATGGGGCCAGGCTCTTCTCAGTGGTGCCCGGGGACAGGACAAGGGGTAACGGGCACAAACTTGCCCATGGGAAGTTCCATCTCAACCCAAGGAGGAACTTCTTTGCTGTGAGGGTGGCAGAGCCCTGGCACAGGCTGCCCAGAGAGGTGGGGGAGTCTCCGTCTCTGGAGACATCCCAACCCCGCCTGGACGCGTTCCTGTGCCACCTGCTGTGGGTGACCCTGCTGTGGCCGGGGGTTGGAGGAGATGGTCTCCAGAGGTCCCTTCCAACCCCGGCCATTCTGTGATCCGGTGACTAGCCAGCCCCGCTGGCGCCCAAGCCGCCGGCACAGCACCCGCAGCCAGCCGTGCCCTGGGGAGCGGGTCTGAGCCCACCGAAGGGCAGAGACACGCTGCGCTCATCCACCACCGGGATCCCACACGCAGCGGCGTCCCCGAGGTGCCACAGCCCATCTCCCCGCCACTGGGGCACGGCCCGACGGATGCCCCGCGCCGAGGCAGCCCCGGCTTTGGAAATATATAGTAACAAGTGAGCGCAGGCAGCAGAAGTAGCAAAGCATATGGTAGGTGTTGGAGTTTATTCCTGGCGGCGAGTGTCAGCGGCGACAGACGGCTGGGGGTGGCGAAGCGAGAGATTTTTTGGTAGGTGCCCGTGCAACACCACCCCACGGACGCTGCAGCTGCGGCGAGGGTGGGGACCCCGACGCCCCCCGCTGAGTGCCATCGGGGGGGCACCCGCATGCGCAGGGAAGGCTGCGCGGCGACGCTCTCCCGGCGCAGATGGCGGCTGAGCCACCTCTCTGCGCCCAGGAAGGTTTGGCACCGGCGGTGCCCGGCGCTGAGGCACCCCCAGCCTCCCCCCACACCGTGCAAAATACAAATAATTTGGCCGCTCCCAAACGAGCGGAGCCCCATCCATCCCAGCTGAGTCACCAGCTGGATCCGGAGGGGGTTCCGAGGAGGGGTAACGGCTGCTCCCTGATCCCAGCGGCTGCTCTGCAGCCTCGGTGGGCCCCGGCGTTGGCCAGTGCAGGCAGCGACCCCGTTGCCACCAGGGACTGGTGGCAACCGCCAGCAGCTCCCGCTCGGCCCAGCCTGGCACCCGGGAGCTCCCAAAAGCTCAGCAGCACCTGGTGGCTTTCGGCAAACCGGCCCAGGGGCCAGACCCGCTCCCACCCCCCGGTGCCGCTGCCAGGAGACGCTGCGGGCAGGCGGCCAGCGGAGGTGGGAGGGGAACAGATTGTCCGCAAAAAAGCACGTCAGTCCCCGAGCAGCAGCTCGGAGCAGGATCTCCTGCAGGTTTACACCCCGTTGGAGCCCGCTGGGAGGGTTTGTCCCCGGCACAGCTCCTGTGGGTCCAGCAACACGGGTGCTCGCGCCAGGCGGGATGCAGGGCTCGTGTCCCGGCAGCGGGTCCCTCCTGCGCTGCTGGGACCAGGATGGGGAACGGGAGCTGCCTCCCCCATGGCCAAGCAGAGCAAGAGCTGCCAAGAGGAGGGCGATGCTTTGCTGGGGATCGGGCTACTGGCAGCTTCCCCCTGCCCCCAAAGCCCGTGTCTCTGTCTGTGCAGCGAGGGGCACCCAGGCAGGGCTGGGACGGAGCCGGGAATGACAGCGAGAGGAGGCAGGAAACCTGGGATTCAGGCTGACGCTTCATGGGCAGCTCCTGCCGCTGGGACAAGCCGAGGCACCGGCAGCGCTGCTTAAGGATGCTTCGCCTGCATCCTCTCCAGGTCTCTTGGCTCCGGGGGGGCTGGGAGAGGCGAGCCCTCTCCCCACGCTGCCTGCGGAGCTCCCAACAGCTGCTGGTGCTCAGCGGCTCCGGCACCACCATGACCATGACCATGACCATGACCATGACCATGACCATGACCATGACCATGACCATGACCATGACCTCAGCCCCCCCTCGAGCATCCCACCCTGCCGGGGGGGAATGGCCGGCCCCAGCACGCGCTGGACCAAGCATTCATCCTCCCCTGGCACAGGTGAAATAAATACTCGCCGAATGGCAGCTCACCTGCTGCTCCCCTTCCTGCTAATTGCAGTGTTCTCACTTCACACCGACGTGCTTGATAAGATTAGTGATTACAGAAATCTCATACGGCAATTGGATTGAGTCGGGAGCTGTGTGAGGGAAATTGGACTGAGCTGCAAATGGGAATTAATTATAACCTGGCAGCCGCGTGATTCGAGGTTTTGAATATATATTTTTACGTGTCGCCCGGTGCAAGCGCTGGCTTTGTCGCGGGTGCGGGGGGTGTTGAGGGCTTCCCTCTCGGTGAGGACGCGCTCGCTGCCGCCGGGGCTGTCGCAGGGCTCGGGCAGGGGACGCCAGCGAGACGGGCCCTGGGCAGGAGCTCCCGGCGCTGCCCCGGCGTCGATAAGCAGGGCCGGTGCCATTTCCCCGGCGATCCGAGCCTACCCGAGCTCCCTGCCCTCCCCGCGCCTGTTCTCTCCATTGCCATGGCAATGCCAGACGAGCTCCCTGCGGCGCGGCCAGCCCACCCCAGCAGACTCGGCCGCCATGGCAGACGCGGGCCCACACCTGGCTCTCACCCGGATAGCCCCGGAGCGGGCAAGGGCATTGGCACAGCCTCGACGGGCTGCGGAGCCCTGGGAGAGCAAGGGAGGGACATGGAGACGTGTCCCCCCGCCCAGGGCCTTGGGTCCGGGAGGGGAAGCAGGGGGAGAAATGGAGCTCAGCCCCCGCCAGCACGGGAGCATCTCCCAGCCCTTCCCACCCCGGCGGCTGGTACCCCGCACCACAGCCGGACCCCGATGCCGCTCGGCCACCCCAGGCTCAGCCGAGCCCCCCACACTGTAGCCAGCCCCCGGGCATGGAGCAGTGACCAGCCCGCGGCCCCCCGTGCCCTATCGATTGGCGCCCGTCTGCACAGATATTAAAGTGTTTGCCAGCAGCTGCTGGCGTTTAACAAATCCTCCTGTCTACTTTGTTTAGGCCTTTTTTTTTTTTTAATTTTTTTTCCCTCCCACCTGGGCCTATTTGATGCTTTAGGCATTTTGCAAACATTTTGAAGGCGGCATTTAAAACTCCAGCCGGCAGCTAGCGAAGTGCAGGACGCTGGAGACAGTGAGGAGAGGCAGGATGGGATCCCTCGCCCTCACCCATCCCCGTAGCCACACGCTCCCTACGCTGGCCCCGAGCCGGGGCCAAGCCCGCGCTGGCTCCGTGGCTCGCGGGAATTTCTCCTCTGCCAGAGGAGACGGGGAGGGAGAGCCCAGGGTGGTGCTTCCCGCTCGCTGCTGCCTTTCCCTGGCTCCGGAGGCAGGATCTCGCCCCTGGCCCCAGGTCCTTGTCGGATTCCCAGCCTCAAGGCAGGAGAGCAAAGCTGAAATGGAAAAGCAAAACACATGGCGCGCGCGCGCCCCGGGGCTGGCGGTGACACAGCGACAGGCAGCGCTCCCTGCCCCGGGGACACCCCGGCGGCGGCTGCTGCTTCCACCGCGCTGGCTCTTAGCGCCGCGGGGGACAGGGAGCCGCAGGTCATCCCCTCTCCAGGCAGACCCCCGGGACACCCAACACGGGGGGCTCCCTGTCCCCTGGAGGAGCACGGGCCGCCGGCCGGCACGGCACAACCGGCGCCTGGGGGGAACGCGGGGGGGGGAAATCGCTCTCTGGCTTTCTCTCGCGCCTGATGTGACTACAAGGGATTGTGGGATTCAATTAACTTCTGTTTTCCTCCCAGTAACAGTGGGAGTCTCTCCTCTCCGCTTTGAAACAGACACGCTGCCATGGAAGACAAATGCTTGCAATAAAGCGAAGGCGCGCGTGTGCCGGGGGAGGCTGATGCTCGTGTGCAGCCGGCACAGCCTGGGGGCCGCTTGCCGCCCCGCTGCCGCACGCCCGGTCCCGCCGGCATCGCATCCCGATGGACAGTCCTGGGTGCCCAGCGCTGCTGCAGGCACCCGGTGGGCCCTGGAGTGGGACCGCCGCGCGGCCCCGGCTGCCGGCCGGCAACGGGCACGGGGCCATTTCGCCTTCCGCTGCCTCGGCCGCTGCCTCCATGGCAGCCCCAAGAGGCCGGGGGCTCGTAAGGGCGGCTGCCGCCAAGCCGGTCTCACCGAGCTTCACAGAGCTGTTGCCCCTCCGCTGGGCAACAATGGCCACGGGGGTCTCGCCCCGGGTGGGAGCCAGGTTTTTCTCGCTCCGGAGGTTTTTCTGTGCCGCCTGACAGTTAGATGCGGTTGCCTGTTTGCCCGGTGAAACACGTCCTGGGGGAAACCACGGTGCTTGAAGGCAGAGGGTTGTGCTCCCCAGCGGCGAGCCCATGGCACCAGTTCCGCACCGCGGGCACAGCCGGGAGGCACCGGGCTGTCGCGGCCACCGAGCCCTGTGGTGATGACCCCGGGCACAGAAAATGCTGGTGGGAGCCAGGTTTTTCTCGCTCTGGAGGTTTTTCTGTGCCGTCTGACGGTTAGATGCGGTTGCTTGTTTGCGGGGTGAATCGCGTCCTGGGGGAACCATGGCGCTCGAAGGCGGCGGGTTGTGCTCCCCAGCGGTGAGCCCATGGCACCAGTTCCGCACCCTGGGCACAGCCGGGAGGCCACCAAGCCCTGTGGTGCCAAACCCAGGCACGGAAAATGCTGTGGCGGCTTCGCGGTGCCCACCTCCGGCACCCAGCAGCCCCCGCAGCCCCTCGCCCCCACACCGGCTCCAGCACGGTGGGGGCTGCGGGCGGGAGACAACCCCCCCCCCCCGCAGAGCGCCCGCCTGCACCCGCCGCTGGACCGGGCAGCCGAGGGTTGCCAGGCAACGGGAAGATGCTTTTTCTGACCAAAACGGTAAACCGGCAGCTGGGTCGCGGCAGGGAGGGGGAGGAACATGGCCAGGCTGGGGCTGCCCGAGGGGGAGGCACTCGATGCTCCCCCAGACCCAACAGCACCCAAAAATCTGGAGAGGAGGAGAAGGAGGCGTTGGCAGCCCCGTTCAGCCAAAAGCGGCTCCGGCCCCAGGCACTGCCGAGGGCCCCTGAGCATCAGCTGGGGACAATACTCGGCCCTGGGACCCCCCCCTGCCTGGCCAGGGGACGGGGCAGGGACAGGGCGTCCTCCCGCGGGGACAACTCCGCTGGCCTCCTCCCTGGGAATCCCTCCCTGGGGAGCCCCGGCCGCGCCGCAAGCCCCGAATGAGATCAAGCCCCTAATTTGCCCGTCTCCCTCCCTCCCCAGCCATCGCGCACGCAGCTAAACGAGCTCCAGGCAATTTTCTCAGAAGTTGAGTCCTCGCGTTGCGGGAACACGGGACTAAAAATAGCCGGGGTCTGCGTGCACGTCTCTCCCAGGTGAATCTCGCCCCGGAGATAAGGGTAAAGGAGGCAGCGGCTGCCACCAGCTCCTCCGCGTCCAGCCATTTCTCCCCCTTTCCCTCAGTTTCCTGCGTGGATCCTGCCGCCCTGCGCCGTGCCGTCCCCCTGCACAACCTGCCTGTGGCTGTGGCAGCCTGGGGACCCCCCACCCTGGGCCAGAGAAACCCCTCTGCGGGGAAAAGCTCCCGGGGTCGGAGCATCCCTCGGCGTGGGCATCACCAACCACGGGCAGAGCCGCCCTCGCTCACCGGCTCTCGCCTGGCGGCCTCCGACGGCTCCGTTTCACCTGGGCATCCTCCATCCCCACTTTGTGGAGAGGGGATGTGTCCCCCTGCTCCCCCCCCCCGCTGCCACCACCAGCATCTTCCCATTCAAAGGCTCATCTCAGCCCTCCCGGGTCCGGCCCGGGGTGCAGAGAAGCAGCCGCGTTTCCTTCCCACAACGGCTGGATTACGAATTCAGCGTTACAAATTCTTCCCCCCACAAGACGCCCCCCTCCGCCCCTCTGCCGGCTTCCAGCGCTTGGAGCGTTGAACACTTTCCAGGGATTTTTGCGTGCGCTCAGGCTGACCCCATCCACTCTACTTCAGACTAACTTAATCAGCCTCATTTTATCGCTCGCTGCTGTAGCTTTACACCTCTAGAAAAAGCACTACTTAAATTATTGGCACCTGCCAAGCTCTCGCCACGCCGCTTTCTCTGCCCCTGTGGGGGCAGGAGGAGGGAGGGCGGATCTGTTTAGTGCTCCCAGCCTTTATTTTTACCAAAAATGACAAATTATTAGAATGGTGGAAATTAGAAAAACGGCGTTTAGGTAACCTCCCTCTTTTCTTCAGCGGCGTCTGATTGAAGGCAGATTTGGAAGATGAAGGGGTGTTTGTGTGTGTGTGGGGGGAAAACAGGGTAATCTGCTGAATGCCAACAGAGAGGGGCGGGGGGGATGGTCCAGGGGACACCCCAAGAGCGGCTCATCCGACACCCACGATGGAGCACTGGGGAGGTGCATCGCGGCGGTTTTCACACCCAAACAGCTGCCGGGGTTTTGCGGGGGGAAAAAGGGCTGCGAAGCTCAGAGAGCGGCAGGGAGGGCTCCCACCCCTGCGCTGCCGTGGCGTCAGAGCTCAGCTGTGCCCCAAAGAGCTCCCCCCCCCTGCCCCCGAGGGTCTCCTGGAGCTCAGAGCCCCCCCGTGAGACTGGGGGTGCTGGGGGCCAGCCCCCCCCCGGCCAGGCCAGCGCTCCAGCCCACGCTGCTGACGGGGAGCACAAAACCATCGTCATATCCTTCATCACCAGCGCTGCCGAGAAGGAGCACAGAGGCCAGGCTGGGGGAGCCGGCCAGGAGGAGAAGGAGGAGGAGGAGGCGGAGGAAGGAGCAGGCAGGGGCTCTCCCCGGCTGCAGCCCATGGGGAACCGCAGCCGCCGCTCGGTGGCCGGGCAGTCCCAGGGTCCCAGCTCTGTTCCCCCACCCCTCCACGGCACCGGGAGCCGGGGGGAAGGTAACAGAGCCGGGGGGACGCTGCAGCCCCGGCGATGAAAAGCAAAGGGAAGATCTCGAGGAAGGCAGGAGACAGGGCACCACCCGCGTCTGTTTTAGAAATGACTTTATTGCCCTAAAAAGGGGAAGTCATGTGTAAACAAACATTCCATTCAGGTATTAATATATTATTATTTTTTTTTCCACTCCAAAAATGCATCATTAAATCCAGCCACAGAAATATCAAAAGCAGGAACAGTAGAAAAGAGCTACAGGGGAGGAAAGACCCAGCCAGGCCACCTTCCCCCCCCACCTCGGGAGCGGGGCTCATGGCAGCGTGTCCCAGGGCTCGGCCGACAGCCACACGCCACTCCACTCCAGCAAGGCAACCCTGGGACAGGCCGGGGCGGGGAGGGGGGGGTCAGGGGGACAGCACAAGCCCCCAGACCCTTGGCTCTCCCCCCAGGGCCAGACCCAACCCCAGGAGCAGCCCAGGGCCGTGCTCTCAGCATCCCCCTTGCCCAAACCCAAAGGCACACAGCTCCGCCGTGGGGGATGCGTCACACCCCCCGCCCTCCCCCAACCCTCTCATAGAGCACCAAAACCTTTGCCCAGCTCTTCTTCGCCCTCCCCTCGCAGCCTGCTGGGTGTCCCCCCCCATCCCCGGCCCCAGCAACGCCTGGGTTCCACCAGTTTCTCGCACCCCGGGGACCGCAGGGCGAGGGGTACACGGGAGTGTCGGGCAGCAGCCGGCCGGGCAGGGTCCCCTTCCTGCCCCAGGTCCGCTCAGGGCCAGGATGTTCTCCCCCAGCCCAGGGATGTGGCCCATCTCTCCATCCCACCCTCCCCAGAGCCCCCCCAGGGCGAGTCTGGGCACCCCCCCATCCATGTTGACTCCTGGCGGGGGGGAAGCCGCAGGTGGGAAATCCCCCCGAAGGAGGGAGGTGTCTGCTCCTTACGTCCTGCACGGTTTGTTTTCAGCCACAAGCTCGACAAACAGCCACGATCACCCCAAATCCACCCCCCCCCCCCGCCCCGCCATGCAAACACCGCGCTACCAGTACCATGCCTCGCGTACCTGAAACGTATTTACAGACAGAAGTAAAAACACGCTGGGAAAGATCAGCCTCGGATATAAATAGCCAACACTGAAATCTGCCATCTGCTGCAAAGGACAAGGAAGGAACATCAACTGCCACCGACAGAGGTTACACAGGGGGACGCGGGTGTGCGCGGGTGTCCACGCGTGCTGCAACAGGCAGGGACGGGAGCACTGCGAAATGCGCTCCCTTCCACGGAAACATGCAGAGCCCGACGCAACGGGTTAACACCACACCAAACAACAACAAGGCGCCCGTTTTATCCCCGCAGAAACGCCCCCCGGCCGGCGTTACCTCCAGCCGGGTGACCGGGATCGCAGGGAGGGATGGGAAGGGACAGGTCCCTCCTGGGAGCCGGGTCCCGCTGGGCACAGGGGCTTCGTGGTCCCACAGGACTCGTCCCTCCCGCTCGGTGGGTGCAGCCGCTCCCGAGCCCCCCGCAGGCGAGGGCGGAGGGTAGGGGGGCCTCAGCCACAGCCTGCCCCCCCCGCCCAGCGACACCTGGGGATGTCCCCTGTGCCAGCCAGGCTACCAGCACTCCGGGAGGGCTACTCCTGTCACCTCAGCTTTTGTCAGCGAGCATGGCTGCTGGGACACTGCCTGGGACCAGCTGCGGGCGCAGTGTGAGGGGTGCCAGGCCCCCCCATGGCAGTGCCAGCCCCGGCACCTCCCTCCCGCGGGCAGGGGACGGGCACAGGCAGCCTCCTGGATCCGGGCAAACCCAGCGCCCCCGAGGCTCCGGGAGCAGCGTCCCGCAGGGGGTCAGCAGCGGGGGACACGGCTGGGGGTGGGCAGGGAGGGCGTCCTGGGAGCTGCAGGTGTCAGACCAAGTCGACCCGCGCATCGGTGCAGTCCTGCAGGGCTGGGAACACTCCGGAAAAGGCTTAAAACCCACAAACCTGACTCATCCCCAGGGTCACCTCCCTTGGCCCACTCTTGGGTCACCTCTGCAGTATTTTCTCTGCAGTTTCCAAGGCTAGAAACCTGTCTTTTAAATTAAAGCTGAGATTGATGCTATCACCTGACTCGAGGAGCTGGGACTTCCGAGAGAGGTGGCAGAAAGTATGCTACGGGGATCTACCCACCTCCAACCTCCGTGCTGGCCAGTTGGAGACCACAGGCACCAGGGAGGGAAGAGCCCAGCAGGTCACATCCATCCTTCCCGGTGGAGACGGGGCCGGTGGATCCCCGCTTCCCGCTGGGCTCCAGGAGATGCAGCCCCGGGAGGGAGCAGAGGGGAGAGGCTGCGGCTGCCAGCCCTGCCTGCCCCCGCCGCAAGGGGGGGGACTGGTGCTGACAGAGCCGCCCCCAGGGACCCCCATGCTCCGCCACCGCCCAGTCCCCCGTCCGAGGGGCCCTTCCAAACCCCCCCCGCCCAGCCCCCGCCCCCGGGTGGGCAGCGAGTGCCTACAGGCAGGACAGGAGGGCGGTGAGCGGCAGCTCCTTCTCCCCCAGCAGCGTGTCCCGCTTAAGGCTGCTGCCCTTGTTGACCACCTTGAGCTTCAGGGACATCTTCCTGGCGTGGCCGGGGCCCAGCCCATCAAAGAAGAAGTCCTCGTTGAAGACGGGGTTGCGGCTGTTCTTGACGATGGTGCTGCGTTGCTTCTGCAGCTTCCCGGGGTTGAGGCACAGCGAGACGCAGCAGTTGATGCTGCGCAGGTCGACGAGGGCGTCGTAGAGGTCCTCGGCGGAGACGAGCCGCACGCGCAGCCGGGCATTGGAGGGGTCGTACTCGGCGGCCAGGCGCAGGCTCCCGCCCCGGCTGAGACGCAGGCTGTGTTCCCGGTCACGGCCCGGCGGCAGGTCCAGGGGCAGCAGGGCGGCGGGCGGCTGCCCCCCGGCCGGGGCGCTCCTGGCGCGGCGCTGGGCGCTGGGACTGGTGTCGGCTGAGCTGTCGTCAGTGGAGAGGGAGCTGTTGCGGGCCACCGAGTGCTTCAGCTTGATGACCTTGGACTGGCTCTCCTGGCTGAAGATCTTCAGCAGGGAGACGGAGCGGGAGAGCAGCGGGGAGCCGAAGGGCGAGGACTCGGCTGAGGAGCACGTGTCGCTCTCGCCGCCGCTGAAGTAGCGGCCGGGGTGCATGAGGGCTGCGCCCAGGTCGGCGGGTGCCCGGGGCCTGCCCTCGCCGTTGAGCTTGGCTCTGCGCTGGGCGCTGGGCGAGGTGGCCGGCGAGGGGCAGAGGCTGCTGTGCTCGCTGTGGAAGAGCGACTCTTTGCGCCGCGTGTGGGGGCTCTCCATCAGCGTGGCGAAGCCGTAGGAGGTCTGCGCCTTGGGCACGTAGGGCAGTGACATGGCCGTCTGCGCCTGCGGGTCTGCGTTGGTGCTGAAGCCCTCCTCGGCCGTCCAGTCTTCGGCGCTCTCGATCTGGATGATGTGCCGGCCGGCTGCCCGCTGCCGGGGTCGGCTGGATGGCCGGGGGCTGCGGGGGGGCTTGCGCCCGGCCAGGTCCTGCTCCGAGGCCGAGGGGCCCAGGGCGGGCGCTGTGGGGGGCTCGGCACCCTCCCCCTCGGCGGGTGCCGCGCTCAGCTTGGGTGGGATGAAGAAGTCAGGGATCTTGTCGGGGGTGAGGACGTTGCTGTAGCGGGACCCCCGTGGGGACTCCTCTGGCCCCGCACCCCGGGACCCACCGTTCTCCGCCACACCACGCAGCCGCTCCAGGAGCCACATGTTGCCACCGGGTGCGGGACTGGAAGAGACCCGAGGGGAAACGCTGTCACCAGGGGCCGGGCACCGGCAGACCGGAGCCGTCAGCCTGGGGGGCAACCGGCGGCACCGAGAGACGGGGACAAGGATGGAAGGGAACCTGCCGCGCCGGGGGGGCGACAGGAAGGAACCGTCCACGCCGGGGGACACGGGGACCCGCCAGCCCGGGGGAGACGGGAAGGAACCGGTCGCGCCGGGAGGGACGGGGACCCGCGAGCCCGGGGGGGACGGGAAGGAACCGGCCGCGCCGGGGGGGGACGGGGACCCGCGGGACGCGGCGGTGTCGGACCCCAGCGATGGGACGGGACGGGGCGGCCGCGACGCACGGGAACGGCCGCCGGCAGCGACGCGATACCCGGACCGACCGACCACCGACGGAGGGAGGGAGGGACAGACCGACCGGGAAGCGCCGGATCCGCCGCAGCCGGAGCGGAGCCGCCGCCGCCGCCGCAGCCCGGGCGGGGCGCGCGCGGACGCGCTTTTATACCGGCGGCGGCGGCGGCGGCGGCGGCCCCGCTCCTTCCCCGCGCCGCCGCCGTAATCCTCCGAGCGCGGCGCCCCCGCAATTCCCCGCCGGACCCACCGGAACCGGCACCGGCACCGAGTCGGATCGAGCGCTCCCGGGGTGCCGATGACCCGGGGTGCGGGTACCCGCTGCCGGGACACCCGGGCCGCCTGCCCACGGGAGCGCCGTGGGACGGGACCGGGAGCTGGGGGGGGGGGGGGTCCCTGCGCCGGGACCGGGATGGCGGCGACACCGTGCTCCCTCCCAGCGCCCTCCCACCACCCCCCCCCCGGCGCTGCCCGGGCTCTTCTCCGAGCTCTTGAGCTCGTCAAGGCGCTGGGCGAAGCCGGCAGCTCTCCGCGGCGGCGCAGAGCTCAAGGGCTCACCGAGTGCATCGAGTGGTTTAATATCGGGGCTGGAGGAGCTTTTTTGGGGGGGGGGGGGGAGAAAGTGCCACATGTCACACATCTCACAGCACCTGGCGGTGACACAGCACTGGGGCAAGCCACGGCCCAGGTGACAGTGGGGGCACCAGGGCAAAATGTCCAGAGGATCCACGGAACATCACTGCAGGCCCCAGTGCTGCAGAGGGGCAGGAGGGGAGACTCCCAAACCAGGGTGATCGGCCCCAGTCCAGGTACCGCACGGATTTATGGCCTTGGGGACAGGGATGCAGCTGAGCAGGACAGTGGCACCAACCAGGGCCAGTGGCTGCTCCTCCCTGGCTGCTGCCCTGTGGGTGCCGTCGGGCTGCAGGGAAGGCTCCGTCATCCCACAGCGCGGGGCTGGGAATAATCAGCAGGAAGGAACAGAGCCTGGCGTGGTGGACTCCATCAGCGGGGGCTACGGCCGCCGGGCAGCGAGAGAGGGGAGGTCTCGGCTCCCTCTGCATCCCGACTGAGCTGATAAACAGAGCCGGCCCTGCGGAGCCAGACCGAGAGCCAACAGCTCTGCCAGCGCCTGGGAAGGGTGGCAGGGAAGAAGGTCCCCAGGGCCTGGGGGACAACCCTCCTCCCTCTCTGGAAGCAAGTTGCCCTCCCCGCTCCCTGCACCCCCCCCGTTTCACTGTGTGCCCTCTGCCCGCCGTGCCCAGGCCTCTCCCGGCAGTGAGCGGTCGCTCCCTGGCAACGCGAGCGCTCTGGTTTATGGAGTTTCTTGGCACGTTGCTCTGCCTGCTGGGGAGCAGCGGCTCAGGCCAGCTGCAGACCTTCACCGGGAGTGGGCCCTTCGGCATGGCTGCCCCTCGCTGGCACAGGAGGGGACCTGGGAAAAGCTGCTGGAACCCTCCGAACGGGGCGAGTGGGGAGCGGGAACCAGCCAGGACGTGGGGGGGTGTCTGGGCAGGGATGTCTCGGGGTCAGCGGTGGGGAAGGGGGACGGCGGTGTCCTGGCTGGACCCTGGGCGTTTCACCACAGGGCGCTGAGTGCTGGGTCCCGTAGGGGGAGGAGAGGGCAGATGGAGCCCGGGAGAGGATGAGGCTCACGGGGAGGGGAGGCTGGTGAACAAAAGGCTACTGTTTGCCTTTCCTCCACCCTGCACAACGGTGGGTAAACAAGGTGCAGAAATGGTTGAGTTCCCTGGAGATAACAAAGAGCGCTGGAGCGGGGCCAGCCCTGCCCGCTCGGCCCAGGGCCAGCCGTCTCTGGGGGGGCAAAGGGGAGCAGGGTGCTCGGAGCTGCCTGCACGGAGTTTGTTGGGGCTCAGCTTGGGGCAGGGCTTCCAGGTTTGAGGCAGAAGAGGAGCTGGGGTCCCGAATGCAAAGGGACAGCAGGAGAGACCCTGCGCTCGCAGCAGGAGCTGGCACAGGGACATGCATCTCTGGCACTCGGGGACATGGGCTGTGCCGGGAGCATCCCTTCCCAAGCAGCGCAGGCAGGGCTGGCAGCCAGAGACGAGCACTCGCCTGCAGCACCGCGCTGCCGATGTTACTCTGTGCAGCCGGAGCAGCCGGACACGAAACAGGAACAGGCAGAGAGCAAACACTTGCGGGGCCAGCAGAAAACAAGGTTTCCAGGGCCTCCAAAACAGTCTCCGGACCCTCACTCGGCACCCAGCAGCATGGAGCCGGGAGGGGTGCGTTTCCTCACCTGCCTCCCCCTTGGCCAGGGCTCTCCATGGATCTGGGCAGCACAGGATGCCAGGAGGGGGCGGCTTTCAGGGCTCCAGAGCCACCTCCCCGGGCAGCGCGACGGGGAGACGGGCGAGGGCATGGACCAGGGTCCATCATGCTGGGCTGGAGGCTGCCGGCGGCATTCGGTGCCTGGCAAGGGCTGGGCAAGGCACCGTGGGCAAGCGATGGCTGGTGGGAACACTGGCAGGGCTGGGGATGGTGGCAAGGCTGGGATGCTGGCAGGGCTGGGGACACTGGCAGGGCTGGGAACGCTGGCAGGGCTGGGAACGCTGGCAGTGCTGGGGATGCTGGCATGGCTGGGATGGTGGCAGGGCTGGGGACACTGGCAGGGCTGGGAATGCTGGCAGGGCTGGGGACACCAGCAGGGCTGGGGATGGTGGCAGTGCTGGCGACACTGGCAGGACTGGGAATGCTGGCAGGGCTGGGATGCTGGCAGGGCTGGGGATGGTGGTAGTGCTGGGGACACTGGCAGGGCTGGGATGTGGCAGGGCTGGGGACACCGGCAGAGCTGGGGACACTGGCAAGGCTGGGGACGCTGGCAGGGCTGGGGATGCTGGCAGGGCTGGGATGGTGGCAGGGCTGGGGACACTGGCAGGGCTGGGGATTCTGGCAGGGCTGGGGACGCTGGCAGGGCTGGGGATGCTGGCAAGGCTGGTGATGCCGGCAGGGCTGGGGATGTGGCTGGCGGAGCCGGCAGGATGCTACCACCTGCTGGAAGCTGGGAAGGAGAGAGCCCCAAGGGGAAGGGACTGGCGCTGGGCGCCCGGGATCCCCCCGCAGCCCCTCCGGGGCAGGAGCACTGCAGACATCTCCTCTTTCCAGCCGGTCAGGTATTTCCAGGAAACTTGCTGAGGGCCAATGTCAGAGACTCTCACCTCTATGTGCAGGAAAACTGAACTGGGCCGTGTTTGTTGTCAGCACGTTTGGAGACAGACAGAGGGACGGTTGGTCAGCGAGACCCCCGGTCGCAGTCGCTCTCTGTGGCTCCCAAACCTCCCCCAAAGCCCCCGGCCTCCCCGCCATCACACGGGCTGAAGAAGCACCACCGAGAGGCAAATCACTCTGCCCTTCAGCCCGGCGTTAACTCTGGAGCCTACAGACTGCTGCTGCTGCTCCGAACGCACCGGCGCTTTCAGCAGGTGCCACTACCTGCTTTGCTCCACCATCGCCCGGCCCCAGCCTCCCTTGCCCGTGTCCCAGTGAGGACCAGTCCAGAGTGGAGCCGCGCTGGGGGGGGTGCAGATCACACCGAAAGAAACCCAGTTTCAGATGGGGGCACTCCCTGGTGCTCCAAATGCATTATTTATGTCCGTACTTAACTCAATAAAGGCTTCACTTTCGTTTTAATTGGGTTTTTGCTTCGAGAATGCTCCTGTGGCTCCCAACCCACCTCCCTCCACGGGGTCCTGCCCTTGTGCCGGGTGGCCGTGGGGTGCTGCTCCACAGCGGGACCCTCTTGAGGAGGGTCCCCAAGCCCCTACACAGCGGCCCCGCACCCCGTGGCCATTGGCACCGCACCCCAACCTCAACCAAAGCCCTAAAACCCCTAAAATAAGTCCTCCACCAGCCTTTCAGGCACCTCCTGGTAGCAGCCGGTGGCCAAGGGGCCGGGGCAGAGCCAGCGGCCACCAGTGGAAGGCGTGGGCTCGATCTCGGGGGGTCAAAGAAGGAAGTCCGAGCTCTCGCTGCCTTTTCCTGCCTCTGCCGTTGAGGGAACGGCGCAATTATCTTTGCAGACGCATTACTACACGACAAAAAATAGCAGCTGAGATGGGAGCGCCACTGTCCTATTCAAACCATCAATGGAAAATTACACATTCGTTACCGGGCTTTATTTAGGGGCTTATTTCATTCATTGACTCAGCCAGCACCCAGCCAGCCCTGTCCCCGGGGGTGCTGCCCCCCCGCCAGGGGCAGAGGGTGCCAGGCTGACCCTGCGCCCCGCAGCGGGCGTCGAGCCGAGATGGGCCGGTGGCACCCACCTGGTGCTGGCGAGTGCAGGGGACCCGGCAGAACCCTGGAGCCAGGAGTGCTGGGGCTGGTGCCGGCCTTGCTGGGAGGCTGCTGCCCACCCAGTGCACGTGCCCCGTGGCTCACAGCCCGGCCGCGCTGCTGGCTCAGAAAGCCCGGCGCAGCCTCTCCCACCTCCGACGACTCCAGCCAGGAGCCTTTCCTATCTGCTGGCCGGGAGCGTGGCCAGGCCCACCATGGCGCTCCCACTCCACTGGCCGCCGTGCTCATTAACGAGTGACAAACGGCAGCTCAGCCCCGGGCTGCGGCAGGAGCCAGAGGACGCCTGGCCAGGAGGCTCGGAGGCGAGTGGCCACCTCCTGCCCCGGGCAGGGGTGGGCAATGAGTCCACAGGCAGCAGGAATGGGCAGGGCAGGGAGATGCCGGGTGCAGGGAGGAGATGCCGGGTGCAGGGAGGAGATGCCACGCAAGATCAGCACCCCAGGGCCAAGCCCCGGGTGCTGCAGCCCCCTCCAGAGCTGGGGGGACGGGGGTGACCCAGATGCCGAAGTGGGACAAGGTGACCCAGGGTGGCAGAGACAAGTGTGACGAGCCAGGATGGGGCCGGCTGCCACCACCAACATGGAACCAGCCAGGAGCTGGTGGTGATGGAGACACCATCCCGGCTCCCTCTGCATCCCTGGCCCCATGGAGCCCCCGTCCCAGCACCGTGCCCGGGGGGGTGGCACAAACAACCCGGCCACTTTGCTCATTTCCAGGTTTAATTAGAAACGTATTCCAAACCACGACCCTGCACACAGAGCCAGACACACTGGAGAAGGGGACATGTATGCCGTAAAAACCTGCCAAAGCCCCGAGCCGGCCGGGGGGGGGGGGTGGTTCCCTGGGGGCCGTGGGACTCCTCTCCTGCCGGCAGCCCTGGCCTCCCGAGCCAGTGCCAGCAGCTCACCCCACGCCTTCCCCGCAGCAGCTTCGTCCTGGCCCGGGTCCGGGGAGGGCTGCGGGGGCTCAGCGCCACCGGGAGCCTCACGCGGCAGCAGTTCCTGGGGAGAATCCAGCTGGAAATGTGGGAGCGACAGGGACATCCAGCAGCACCGGCCTCCAAGAGATGTTTGTGGCCAGTCCCACGGCCAGAGCCAAGCCGGGGGGGGTACAGCCCCTGCGGATGGGGGACCCCACGGCTGGGGGGACTCCCAGATGGCGGGGGGAAGGAGGCGGGGAGTTGGGTCCTGAGCAGCGGCGTTGGGCGAGAGGCACGGCTCTGTGGGCAAGGGGCTGGTCCCCCGGCTGCCCCTCACGTACCTGTGCACGCACACGGGTGCACACACTCACACACACACACACACTCATACACACACACTCACACACACACACTCCCCAAGCTTTCTGGCCCCATCCCACCCCGGGAGCCCTGGGATGGGGGTCCTGGCACCAGCCCTGACCCTGTTTGCTCCATCATCATCCAGAGACCAGTTCTGGGATGGAGCTGGCACTGGGGGAGGCAGTGGGTTCTGGCGGTACCAGCGGTGGGGGGGGGGGGGGGGGGGGGCACACAGCCCTACACAGGTAGGGCCCCGGGCAGGAGGGGAGGGGGCAGCCCCGCAGCGATGCCCACCCAGCCCCGCCGTGGCCGGGTTTGGGCTCAGCCCCTCTCGACAAGGCTGCCCACCCGCTCCCACCCCGGCAGCGTTTTGCCTCCACACGTGGAATAAATGTCTTTGTGTCCGGCTGGGCAAGGGGCCGCATGCGGACGGTGGAGGGGAGGCAGTGGGGGGGAAGGGGGGGCCTTCGGGGCCAGGGACCGCGAGGCCCCGCTGGGGAGGGGGATGGGGAGCCCAACCCCGGGGTTTTGGGGACTTTGCCCCTCTCCAAGGCCAGGCACAACCGGAGGAGGGGAGCACGGAGGGGCCCCGGCTTTGCCCTGGCGCCGGGGCCAGTCTGGCGCCAGGGGAGGGGGGTCGGGGGCTCACGTACCCCCCCGGCATCACTGCTTCCTCCGGACAACCTGGCGGAGGTGCAGCTCGCTCTCCGCAGCCACGATGGGCTGCTCGTTCTGCCGGTGGTGGCTGATGAGGTGGCTGATGCTCTCAAACAGCACGTCCTTGGTCCTCACCTGGGGCGGGGGGGGAGCACAGCCATCCTGAACCCAGGAGAGCTGCCTCCCGCACGGGGTCCCCATGCAGCCCCCAGCGCCCACCCGCCCTCCCCCCCCAAGGATATCTCCTCAGCATCCCTCCCGTGCAGCCCCGACCCTGTCCCCATCGCCCCCCCAACCACCACCGTGCCCCCCCCCACTTACCACGCCTTCAGGATCCACCAGCAGCAGGTGCTTGGGCTGCCCGCTGTGCATCCCGGTCAGCACGTACTGCCCCGGGTTGGTGAGACTGTCCCGCACCAGGAAATCCCCGTCCGTCTGCAGGAGCCTCTCGGCGTCCCGACGGCTCATCTTCCCGTGGTACCACGGCTCCCGCCGCAGCTGCTCCTCCGTGGGGGCGATGGGGGCCTTCCGCGTGGGGGGGCTCGGCCACTGGTCCTCCATGGGGGGGCTGGCGCTGCCCCCCGCGATGCACTCGTGGAGCTTCAGGGCATCCTCGAAGGGCCCTGCAGGAGCCAGGGGATGCGGGGGGGGGGTCATGAAGCAGGGCTGGGGGGGGGGCGGCGGGGACAGGGTCGAGCCGAGCGGTGGCAGCAGGACCCACAGTTATGGCCAGACCCACCTCTGGGACGGACCCCGCTGTGCCACCGCCACCCCGGGCACGACGCTGTGCCTGCGCCCGGGCACAGAGGGGATGGTGCCCCCCTGCATGGCACGGCCGCCCCCCCCACAGGGCCAACCCGGCAAGGGTGGGTGACGATGGCGCACAACTTGTGGCCCCCGGGGCTCTGCTGGCACCACCGGGGCTGCGACACGTTGCCGGGCAGCCCGCGGCACAGCTCAGCCCTTCTGCAGCAGGTCTTGCACCAGGCCCCCCCCCCAGCAAAGCCCGCCGGCTTACTCATGTCAAAGAGGTCCTTTTTGGGGCTCTCCTCCGGCGCCCCACGAGCCGCCGCCTCCGGCTCCCAGGCGTCCAGGCTCTGCGTGTTCACGTACATGTGCTCCTCGTAGTCCCGCGGGCCCAGGGGGTGGCCGTCCGCCTGCAGGTACCCATCGCAGGGCTGGCCTGCGAGAGCACCCGGCATCACGGCTGGCCCAGGCAGCGCAGAGCCGCGGGGGGGCCCTGCTCACGGTCCCCAGGGTCCCCCCCCGCAGCGCTACCCACCCTGGCTCTCCAGGTCCCATGGCGGCCCCGGCTGGCTGCTCTGGTCTCGCCTGGCTGCGAAGCCACCCTGGGGAGAGGAGACAGCGATGGTGTCGGGGGGACATGCCCAGGACCCCCATGGCAGGGCCGGCAGCAGCCCGGGGGGCTCACCTGGCTGGGGGGGCCGGAGCCGGAGGGCTGAGCGTGGACGTGGCCCAGGCCTGCGCCGTGCCGCAGCCGGGAGTCGATCAGCCCCCCCGGGGGTGGCTCCTTCCCTGGGATGCTGTTGTAGTAATCGTGTTCGGCCGCCTCCTCGTCCTCCCCCCACGCCGACTCCTCCGCACCCAGCGCCCTGCGGCGGGGACGGGTGAGCTGGGGACACCCTGCCCGGCTTGGACCCCCCCCCTCCATGCCCCGGCACAGGGGGCGCGGGGCCGCAGCGGGGTCCCCCTGCCCCCCCTACCTGTCTGGGGGTGCCACCACCTTGGGGGGGCTGTGCAGGTACTGCTTGAAGCGCAGCTCGAAGGCCTGTCCCACCGTGCTGATGACGCTCTGCGCCAGCCCCTCGCAGCACTCCAGGATGTGGCAGGCTGCGGACAGACGGACGGACTCACAGATGGCTTCAGTGTTTCCCCCACGCACCCATCACCCCTCCGGCACCACCCCGAGCCACCCCCCACAAGGGATCCCCTCCTCCAGCCTTCATCCCCCAGCGCATCCCTCCTCCTCTGCAGAGCTCCCAAGCGCGGGGGCCGGCATCACCTCTCTGGTTGATGGGGTCTTTGGCGACGTAGGCGACGTAGTCCGTGGTGTCCTGGGGACACAGGGGGAACTCAGGGCCCCGCGTCCCGCTGCCGTGGGGGGAGCAGGGCTGGGGGTACCGGGGCGAGGGGACAGGCTCAGCCCCAGCCCCACGTCCTGCCCCGGGACCATGCTGCCCCACAGCTCGGCTCACGTGTAGGACAGGCAGCCCCTGTCCCCGCCGTCCCCGAGGGCTGGGGCGTGCGTGCCTCACCGTGTCCCCGCCGGAGGCGAAGGAGATGGATTGCATGTGGTGGTTGGCGATGATCTGGGGGGAGGATACGGCCCCAGGAGGGGGTTAGCGTGGGGGTCGCCATCCCCCCGGTTCGCGGTGGGAGGCAGAGGGCTGGGAGGTGGCGGGTGGTGGGTGACATCCCCGGGGACGGCTCTCACCTGGCGCGTGGTGGGGATCATGAGGTTCAGCCCGTCGACGGAGATGTTGACAGCGATGCTCATGCCAGCGAAGCGGAGGTTGCTCTTGCCCAGGATGGAGAAAAGGGCTTTGTTGGGAGCCTGAGGGGGTAAAAAGGAGCGTGGGGGCGATGCAACCCCCACGACCAGGTTTCCTGGGGTGAAGGAGGCAAAGAGGGGTGCCCCGAGAGACCCCAGGCTCTGCCTCGTGAACCGGGCAGACACCCCCAGCCCCGGAGCCCCGGCTCGCACCAGGAAGGAGCCCAGGAAGGGATGAAACTCACCTTCTTCTTCCAGATGCCCTTCACGCCTGGCACTGCCTCATACAGTCTGTTGATGGCTTCCCTGCAAGCCACGGCCCCCGGCCGGTTACTGCTGCAGACCCCCGGCCCCTTCCCTGTTCCTTCCCCTGCCTCTGGCTCCGCGGGGCCTGGGGGCATCAGCCCGCGCAGCCCCGGGCACCGCAGCCTCCCCGCAGCGCTGCCCCACGTCACCGCCCGCGGTACGTAATCCCAGCCGGGGCCACCTCCCTTCTCCTCTTTCCACCCATTGATCCGCGGCAGTGCCCTTCGCCTGTGTCCCCATGCGCCGGGTGGATCCCATGGGGCACCCCAGACCCTGGCCCTGAGTTGTGTCCCCCCCGACACACACTCCACAGGGCCCCAGGAGGGGGAGCGCCCAGGGCTGCTGGGGGCTCTGGGTGGCATTGGGGTGCAGGAGAGCAGGACTGCAGGGCCATACCTGGTGACCTGTGTCCGGGTGTTGAAGTCAAGGGACCTCATGGAGCGCAGCACCTCGATGCACCCCATGTACTGCGGGGGGACACACGGTCAGAGCAGCCTCCTCCGGCCACCGCCACCAGCCCAGGGCAGGGGATGGAGAGGAGGGGAAGGGAGGAGCCGGGTGTCACTGAGAAGGGTCCCTTTGATGTTGGGGTGCTCACCCCAACACATGGCACCCTTTCACCCTCCACCCCAAAATGCCCCATCGCATGCCCAGGCCCTGAGACCCAACAAACTCATCGGTGTGCTATGGCTTGTGCCGCCCTCGTAGGGGCCGGCTACTGCTGGGTCCTGGGGCTGGTTCCCCAGCCCAGAAGCCCCTCCATCCCCTGGCCCATCCCAGGACAATTTGGGAGGCCGTGCCGTCCCTCCCAGGATGGGCCAGACAATGTGGGCAGAGTAACGGGGCCGGGCTGCCCGTGATGGGGCGATGGGCCCGTGGGGGTGACTGCCCAGGGCACCCTCGGGGCCGGACCCCACCACGTCCCCTTGTCACGACACCGCGAGCTCCCGCGACGCCCGTCTCGGGGCCGGTCCGAGGGGAACCGGGGGGGGGGACGGACCGGAGCCGGGGGTTCCGCCCGCAGCCGTCGAGAGGAGGGGACAGACCCGCCGAGCGCCGGTGATGGGGCTCTCCGGGCGGCCGGTTGCCCCGACCGGGCGTGGGGGGCTGAGGATCGGGGGTCGGGGTCCGGCTCCGGCGGGACTTACCCGGACGATGTAGGAGACGCCGGGCCCCATCACCCTCTCGTCGGGGTGCAGCCAGCCCTGCGCCGGTTTGCGGATGAAGCTGCCCTTGCGGCTCCACTCCTCCCCGCCCGGCCGGGCCGCCCCCGCCGCCCCCCGCGCCCGCCCCGCCGCCGCCGCCGCCGCCGCCCCCCGCGCCCGCCCGCCGCCCGGCCCCGAGCAGGGCGCGGCGCAGAGCGGCTCGCAGGCGCCCAACACGGCGGCCAGCGCCGAGGGGGTCCCCGTCGCCGCCGCCCCGCCGCCGCCGCCGCCGCCGCCCCCTCCCCGGGCAGGCGCCGAGAGCTCCCGGCCGGCACCGGCGGGGCCGCGGCCGAGGAAACCGGCGGGTCCCGGGAACTTCCACTGCGGCATCCGCGGCAGCAGCGCGCAGAAGGTGGTGCCGGGCTCGGGCTCCTCGCCCGCCGCGGGGCAGGGCCCGGGGGCCGGCGACGGCATGGGGGCGGTCAGCGGCTCGTCGCGGAAGCGGTCATACTTGGGCTCCGGGAGCATGCCCGGGGCCGCGCTCCGCTCCGCCGATCCGCTCCGCGCCGCCGCCGCCGCCGCCGCGCCGGCTCCCGCCCCCCGCCCGCTCCCCCGGGGCCGCGCCGCGCTGATGTCATGGTGCGAGCGCTCCGCCGCCCCCCCCGGCCCCCCGCGCATCCCCCGCCCTCCGGCCCCCCCCCCCCCGCCGCTCCCGACCCGCCGCCGCCACAGCATCGCCCGGCCCCCCCCCCCCCCCCCCCCAGCATAGCCCGGCCCCTCCGAGCATCCTCAGGCCGCCCCTCACCCCCCAGCATCCTCTGTGCCCCCCAACACCCCCTGTGCCCCCCAGCATCCCCTGTGCCCCCTGGTACCCCCTGCGCCCCCCAGCCTCCCTTGTGCCCCTCAACACCCCCTGTACCCCCCAGCATCCCCTGTGCCCCCTGGTACCCCCTGCGCCCCCCAGCATCCCCTGTGAACCCCGGCATCCCCTGTGCCCCCCGGTACCCTCTGTGCCCCCCAGCCTCCCTTGTGCCCCTCAACACCCCCTGTGCCCCCCAGCATCCCCTGTGCCCCCTGGCATCCCCTGTGCCACCCAGTACCCTCTGTGCCCCCCAGCATTCCCTGTGACCCCCGGCATCCCCTGTGCCCCCCGGTACCCTCTGTGCCCCCCAGCCTCCCTTGTGCCCCCCGACACCCCCTGTGCCCCCCAGCATCCCCTGTGCCCCCTGGCTACCCCCTGCGCCCCCCAGCATCCCTTGTGCCCCTCAACACCCCCTGTGCCCCCCAGCATCCCCTGTGCCCCCTGGGGGGTGCTGCCCCCCCCCCGAGTCACAGTGGGGGCTGCGGGAGCCGTGGGACAGGCAGCATGGAGCTCTTCCCGGTACGGCCTGACCCCCGGGCACAGCTCCGCAGCCCCTGCACCCCGGATGCCCCCCCAGGGCCAGAGCCCCCCCATGCTCTGCCCTCACCCTGCTCCAAAACCCCCGCTGCCACTCATGGCACAGCCGGGAACCCCTGGGCTCGCACCGGCCCTGCAGGTGCCTGTGGGGCTAACGGGCTGGGGGGCTACCAGGGAGGCTAGTACCTCCCACCGGGTGCCACAGGGCACGGGCTGTTGGCTGCCCCCGGTTGGCAATGAGTCAGAGTGGCAAGCAGGCAGCTTCTGGAAGGGGCCGGCAGCTTCTGGAAGGGGCCAGCAGCCCCCGGCCGCTGCCCTCACCCCCAGGGGGGACATTTTCTGCTCTTCCCACATTTTCGTCACCGAGATGCGCTCACAGGGAGCCTGGGGCTGGCGGAGGCGGGGGGTGGGGGGGGCTTTGCTGCACAACAGGGCTGCCCTATTTCTGCGCCTCCCAGCCCAGTGGCACATCCAGGGCTGGCTCCCACTTGTTTATATCTGCCTAGAGGGCTCCGGCAGTAAAAAGCACAATCATTTTCTTGCTTCTTTGCCAGTATCTGCAGCAAGCAGGGTAAAAAAAAAAAAAACAAAACCAACAAACCAACCTTAAAGGAACTTTCTGACCTTAATCAAGTCACTGGTCCTTCCTCCAGCCCAGGGGCTGCTGCTTTTTTCCAGTGGTTCGAAGGACTCAGCCCTGCTGCGGAGCCTGGTGCCAGCCCAAGGCATCGGCATCACCCACCGCGGGGCTCCGAGAGGGTCCCCACCGGTGCAAGGTGGGCGCTGGGATGGTGTGGATGGAGCTGGGAATCCCCTTGGAAGCGGGCGGCGGGTGCAGCCCCCCATCCCTGCGGGTGATGCTCCAGCAGAGCCAGGGACCAAGCCCGGGGCCGCCTCTGTGTTTGGGGTTCACCCTCTGGCGTTTTCAGGGCTTTCCAGGGATGTTTGGCAAGGGCTCCAGGCTGGCTGGGCACAAAGGGGCGAGGGGGCCACAGCCAAAACCTCCCCCCCCAGGCCAAAGCTGAGCCCACAGTTGCTCCACCACGCTGGTGCCCTGGGGACCCTCACCTTCCCCCAGCCCACCCCAGCCCTGCGTCCCCTCCGTTAACACCGTGGGCTCTTTGCAGAGCAGAGGCGCTTGGCTCCGGCCCCCCCGAGGAAACCCAGCTCCCCGGCCCGCGGGGGCGATGCTGCTGCTCCCCCCACTCGCCAGCCGGCACAAACAGAACCGGAGCCTCCCCGGGGGCCACCGTGCCCTGGGCAACGCGGCCGCCTTTGTCTTGCTTTCTCCTGGCCGTCTCCTGCTCCCTGGCAGGTGATGGGGGTGAAAGCCAGTAATTGCTCTAAGTGCGATCAATAAATCACAGTAATAGAATTACATCTGCTGTTGCCATATTAGGAACCGCTTCTCTGCTCTCTCCTCTCTCCTTTGTTTTGTTTTTAAACCGCCGCAGAGCACTGGAACGAGTTGGGCACCGATGGGGACCCGAGGTGGCTCCGGTGGGGACCCGGCCCTGGGCGCACGTCCCTGAGGGCGCTGGGGGTCAGCCCAAGGGAAGGCGCCAGGTCCCCGGGGAGGTCGTGGGTGTTTTACTCCCCGCCAGCGTGGGCACCCCGCGGCGTGGGGCCAGGCCCCGCTGCCCTGGCGTGGGGCAGCAGCGTGTTTGCCTGCTGCCCTGGGGAGATGGAGCCGCTCCATCCCCTCCTGCACAAGTCCCCGGAGGCCGGGGGTTATTTTCATCTCATTTGCAGCCGGTCTCGGGCTCTGGAGAGTTAGCTTCACGTCAAGGGCTTTCCCCCGGCTGCTTTTAATCATTCCTTAAAGGAAAGTCTCCGTGAATAGAGTCCGGATCGCAGCCTCAGGCGCTCTGTGGGCAGGGGGGAGTCCCGCAGCCTTTTCTCACCCCACCAGCTCCCTCCCAACGTGGTTTCAGCTGGGATGGGGTTGACTTTCTTGCTAGCAGCTGGTGTGGTGCTACGGCTTGGGTTTGGGATGGGAATAGTGTCAGTAAAACACTATTCAGTTGGTTTTGGTTGTCACTAAGCAGTCAAGGCCTTTTCTGCTCCGCACCCCACCAGCGAGCAGGCCGAGGGGGGGTACAAGAACAGCCGCTGATGGCTCCTCCTGTGTCCTGCTGGGTCCCTGCAGCCCGGAGAGCCGTCCCGGGGGAAGCAGAGCCTTGGCCAGCTCTCCTCACAGCCGCTCTGCTCCAGCATCCCCAGCGCTGCTCTCGCCGACCTGCCGTGCTGGGCTGGTTTGGGTTGGGGTACAGTTAATTTTCTTCACAGGAGCTGGTGTGGGGCTGCGCGAGGGATTTGTGCTGGAAACAACGGGGGTGGTACAGGGATGTTTTAGTTATTGCTTCCGCTCCTTACCCTGCCAGTGAGCAGGTTAGAGGGGAACAAGGAGTCAGGAGGGGACACTGCTGGGACAGCTGACTCTGACTGACCAAAGGGACATTCCATGCCATGAAGATGATCCGAGGGCTGGAGCCCCTCTGCTGTGAGGACAGGCTGAGAGAGCTGGGGGGGTTCAGCCTGGAGAAGAGAAGGCTCCGGGGAGACCTTCCAGCCCCTTCCAGTCCCTAAAGGGGGCCTACAGGAGGATGGGGAGGGACTCTGGAGCAGGGAGTGTAATGACAGGACGAGGGGGAACGGTTTCAAACTGAAAGAGGGGAGATTTAGATTGGATATCGGGAAGAAATTGTTTGCTGTGAGGGTGGTGAGCCCCTGGCCCAGGTTGCCCAGAGAAGCTGTGTCTGTCCCATCCCTGGAGGGGTTCAAGGCCAGGTTGGACGGGGCTTGGAGCAGCCTGGGCTGGTGGGAGGTGTCCCTGCCCAGGGCAGGGGGGTGGAACTAGATGGTCTTTAAGGTCCCTTCCCACCCAAACCATTCTGTGATATGACATCACGCTCAGTATATAAAGCTGGGGGAGAAAAAGGAAAGGAGGGAACATTGGGAGCGATGCCTTTTGTCTTGATGAAGCCTGGCTTTCCTGGAGATGGCTGGACATCCACCTGCCGATGGGGAGCAGGGAATGAATCCCTTGTTTTGCTTTGCTGGCGCACGTAGCTTTTGCTCCATCCATTAAACTGCCTTTATCTCAATCCACAAGTTTTTGGGTGGTTTTTTTTTCCCCTCACTTTTACCCTCCCAATTCTCTCGCCCACCCCACCAGAGGGTTGTGACCAAGCACCCGCGTGGTCCTGCTCACCGGCTGGGGTGAAACCACGACATCCCGTCCCCGCAGACCGAGACCCTCCCACCCCACCCGTTTTGCCTAATTAAACTCAGCCTAATTAAACCTCCTCACATCCCCGGCACCGCATTAGAACCATCACCAAGTCCTCTCCAATCCACGAAGGATTAATTAAGGAGACGAGAACGCGTGTGTGCAAGCACCGAGCGGCTCACCGGGGATAGCGGGGGCAGCCGGGCCCGGGGCTGGAGGGGCCCGGCACGGCCGAACGTGCTGTTCGGCCATGCCGGGCCCCTCCAGCCCCGGGCCCGGCTGCACTCTCCCCGCCTCCCCTTAGGCACCAGGCTCGGGGAAAAGGCCAGGATCCTCCCAGGCCACCGGCCTCCACCGGGGCCTAGGCCGGTACCCTGAAGCGGGCGGCTGCACAGGACCAGCGAAGGACCGGAGTATCCCATGATGCTCCGCGCCGCCCCCGGCGGAAGAAGACTCCGCGCGGCGCCGTTCGCCCGCCCCCTTCTCCCCTCTTAACCAATCAGAGGTCAGATCAGCCGGCCAGGAGGAGGAGAGCAGCCAATAGGGAGTGAGGAGCTGGACGCCGGAAGTTCCCGTCAGCGCCGTTGTCCGGGCAACGGGGTGGGGCCTGCGGGCGGGCCGCCCTCCGCCGCCGCCCTCGCCCGGCAGCCCCGGGCCCGGCGCTCCCCCGCCCGGTGCGGGTCCGGGTCCGGGCCCGGGCTCGGTCTGCGCGGCCCGGCCCGGCCCGCCTCAGGGAGGATGGGGCAGCCGCCGAGACCGGCGAACGGCAGCGGCCCGTCGGCGCCATGACCGGCGAGAAGAAGAAGAAGAAGCGGCTCAACCGCAGCGTCCTGCTGGCCAAGAAGATCGTTATCCGGGACGGGGCCGGCGTGAGCGTGGGGACGGCGAGGGGGGAGGCGCGGGAGCGTGCGGGGTGGCAAGCGGGGCCGGGGCTGAGGGCCCCGGGCGGCGGGGGCCCGGGTGGGGCGTGGGGCGGCAGTGGGGTGAGCGGGGCCGGGGCTGTGGCGTGGGGCCGGCGGGGCCGGCGGTCTGGCGGGGCCGGGCCTGGGGTGAGATCTGTCCCCTCAGTCCCCTCTGCCCTTCTCCGGGCTGGCGGGGGCACCTGCTCTTGTCCCGTCCCGGGGCCTGGCCACCGTGCCGGTAGAGCACCCTTGCCCCAGGGCTCCCCTCAGGCTCGAGCCCGCGGCCACCGCTCTCCAGGCGGGCTTCTGGAAGGATTTGCTGGGTGCCGGTGTTTTACTGGTCGTGAGATGTCAATGCTGATGTTTAATATTCGTTTTGAGGGTGACAAACTATCTTCAGATCCCTGTGAAATATTTACTTCCAGGAGAGGAGCTCTTTACTGCGGGGGAAGAGCTGCAGAGGCTCCAGACAGTGCGGGCGACAGCGTCGTGCCTGAACCCAGACAGCTTTGAAGTGGGCGCACCTGAGATTATGATGGTTGTGGGTTCTTTCCCTCTGGGGCTGCTGTCCGGAGGGACAGCAGTTCTGGCCGTGAGGTGCTGCCTGTCCTGCCCCGAAGCAGCAGTGCAGTGGGGTGACTGTGAGCTCCCAGCTCCCCTGAGTTGTTCAGGGAGGCTCAGGCAGTAAGATGGTCGATAAGTGGAAGGAGTAACGCTAAGCTGTGAGCAGGTCAGATCTAGACCTACTCTGTAAAGCAAGATTGGCTGATAATTTTGTTGCCAGTCATGTGGTAGAAATGTTTTAACTGCTTGGGAGGATAGAAAGGGGGATGAGGAGAAGGGGCCGCTCTGTGGAGCGAGGTGGGTAATGATAGCTGTACTCTTAATTACTGGCTTGGGGCTTCTCCCTTTGCTGCAAAACATTATCTCATTTGTGTGCAATAAAACTGAATTGTTTTAATGACCGTTTTCCCCTCCGCTAGGGTGCCTCTGGTGTTGATGCTGTTGATTTCTTTTTTAAGCAGACTTAGCCTGTCTGCGGGAGACAGTTTTAATAGAGTCTGTGAACGCAAACAGTATTTCAGCAGAATAACGTCTCTCGCTGCCTTCTCTTGTATTTCAAATAACTTACAGGTGTATTAGTTATCTGAAATGCAGTATTATTCTGTTAAAACCTGGAAGGATGTGACTGGGTAAAAGATTGCTCTTCCCATGCCACGTTTTTTGAATTCCTGTCCCAGAGAATCTGTCAGTAGCAAGTGCTGGAGGCAGGGTCTTGATACAGATGCATCTTTGGTCTGGTCCATTAAATGATTTCTGTCACAGGAGCACAGTGTATAATTGTTAGTCAGCTGTGAGGAATTAATCTCTTAGCCTGGAAGAAATGCCTGTGGACTTGATGTTTCCTGTACCAAATCCCATATCCCTTTGGATTTGAGATTTGTGCAGCTGATGGAAGTTTTTTTTAACTTCTGGCTACTCTTCAAGCCATTGAAGCCGTCTAAATTGCTGGGATTGCAGACATTTCAGGTGGTTTTATTAAAAATGTATCAGGGCTGGACTGCGCTTCTTGGTGAGTTCATATCATGTGGTTTGCTAATAAAAGAAATGGGTTCTGGTGGAAAAACGTATTGTGCTACTCGGTGTTTGGCCTGTGCGGTTCCCTGATGTAATTCAGCTGAAACTTTTGTGCTTTCCTCCTGTTCCTTGTGATTTGTTTTCCTTGTGAGCTTGTGACTTTGCACGTGTGTTCTGCATGGCAGGGGAAAACCTCCTGGGCTGGCAGTTGAGATTTGGCACTTGGAAAAGGGACAGAACGAGCACTGCCCTGAAAGCGCCACCAGAAACCTTTACAGAAAGAAAGATAAGCAAGGCCTTGAGGTGTGGGGGTTTTTAACGGCTGATCTAAGGACTGTGCCTTTCCCACCGTGCTGGGTAGATGGAGTTGGTGCTGAGGAGTAGAATCGCCTTCCCAAACTCCCAGAGTCTTTTCTGGGATCTTGCATGTACTGCTGTGAAAATATTTAGAAAATTGAGGCATTTCATTTCAAAGTCGTTAAGGTGAGGATTGAAAGGATGGTACGGCCGGCAACGTTTAGAGAAAGTGTAATGGTATCAAAGATATTAGTTCTTGGAGAAGAAAATCGAAAACGGTTAGCTTTGTAGGAGAGGCACGTGTTGGTGGGCCCCGGATGGAGGCGCTGCAGCAGGAGCTCACCTGCACCAGGCAGCAGTGAATCACCCCGGGCCAGAGTTGAGATTTCAGCACCCAACCACACGTCTCGGATCTATCGCAGATCAGGATACGAGTATTGTTTGACTTACGGAGCTCTGTTTTGCAGCGACAGGGGATTGGAGAGCCCAGTGTGTACCATGCCGTGGTGGTCATTTTCCTGGAGTTCTTTGCCTGGGGGCTGCTGACCACGCCGATGCTAACGGTGAGTGAGTCTCCCTGGGGAATAATCCTGGCTCTGGTAGACTAGAGCTCCCCTTGGGCTGGCGAGGGAAGAGATCTGAACATCAGCTTTGCAATTTATTATGGAGTTGGGCAATTATTTTGAAATGTAATGTATGAAGTATGAAATGCAAATCAAAAGATACAGACAGTACAAAAAGGGGAGAGAATAAAAAATTATCTGGTAATATGAAAAAAAAAAAACAGAGGGAAATCAGATGGGGCAGGGATGGAGAAAGGCATGTTTCAGATTATCTTAGCTTTGCCCAAGCTGCTGGAATAATTTATAGACCTGGGAAGCATTAAAGAAAGAGGCTGCCAATGTTGGAGAGAGGAGGTAGAGCTCCTCACGTAGGTACAGCAGTGGCGTTTTCCCTGGTGTGCTCTTCCAGGCATCTGTCTGTCAGGTGCTGGTGGAAATTAATGGAAATTTTGCAAAAGCTGCTAGCTCTGGTTTTTGTTGGCTTTTTTTTTTTTTTCCCCTAGGTGTTACACCAGACTTTTCCTCAGCATACGTTCCTGATGAATGGCCTGATTCATGGAGTCAAAGTAAGGAATATTCCTCCTGGGCTTTCATTGAAATCCGCGATCAGTGCAAGGAGTGGCAAGCCATTATAATCTGTGTCAATTGCTGATGTCAACCAGTATTGGACAGAAAAAGGTTCATATTTCGGTTTGGGGTGCTCATTGGCACAGCTAAAGCAAAATGGAGAAATGACAGAGCATAGAAATTGTGTAGCTGACCTTACTGAGCAGTATTAACTAGGTGCTGCTTGTCAGCATGGGTTTGTGGCTATAACAGCTGTGTGTTTCAGCTGAAAATATTCTAATCATCATGAGATCAGCCCTGTAACTGTATTCTGGAGCGTAACAAAATAAAAAATCAACGACATCTGAACTTATCAACAACAGAATTTGAAACTAAGCGGGCCTCAGTGGGCTCTGCCCAGGCAGAAGCAGGGGAATATGCTGTGGCACGGTGAGTTTGGCTGAGACCAGCATTCCCAGAGCAGAATTGGAGGCAACTGTAGCGAACAACCAGTAGCCATGTGTTCTGACTCAGGAAAGCAGATTGTTAGGCCCTGGCTCGGGCAAGAGGATCTCAAAAAATGGCCCCCAAAAAGGTTTGCCTTGATGTGAGTTGGGCACTCCCATATACACTTAAGGGCTCTTCCCTACCCGTCTTGGGTTGGAAAGACATTGAAAGGCATTGAATAATTTTATTTGTGCTTAATGGCCTTGGCATCTGGTCGGGTCTGTCTTGTCTCCATCTAGAAGAGAAAGCTTTCCCTAGAACTGCGGTGGATGTTAATGTGATGGAGCTGTGCCAACATCTTTTTGGGTACTGGCAGGGCAGCCCCTGCCGCACAGAGGCGCCTGGGGAGAGCACGGCTGCAGGCAGAGCAGTTGCAGAGAACGGGCAGTAATTGGAATATTTAGCAGCACGTAGCCGGTTGAGGATGTGTTGGGGTTTTTCCTCCCTAAAAGGATGAGCAGTTTAACAAACTGTTATGTTTTGGTAATATTGCCTGCTTGTAGAAAATAGGAATGGGTTATCTCCTTGTATTTTTATCTTTAGATGATGCTGTCAAAAGCTCTTGCTATCAACAATCACAATTTGACTGAGGGATTTCTCTCTGTTGTCCTGTCTGTCTTTCTCAGGGTCTGCTTTCTTTTCTAAGTGCCCCCCTGATTGGTGCTCTCTCTGATGTCTGGGGCAGGAAATCCTTCCTCCTCCTCACTGTCTTCTTCACCTGTGCGCCAATTCCCCTTATGAAGATCAGTCCGTGGTGAGTTTACTCTTGTTATAACCGTGGGGTTATGAGGAGAGTGAGGCTGAACGATAGGGGATTTGCGGGTGTTACATCTGAGGATGAGATGGAAGAGTCCGTCCAGTGGAGAAGGATGCTCAGCCTAGAGACTAATTTACTTGTCTGGTTCTACCAGAGGGTTCAGTGTCAGAAGAAAGTCTGTCTTTCCTCTCCTGTTGCCTGTTCTCCTGATAGGTGCGTTATCACTATTAGGGCATGTTGATGTTTCCTTCCTGTGTGGGGAAAAGAAGCGATAAAACTCCGTGGGCCACCAGACTGAAGCTCGGTGTTCTGAGCTCTTTCTGGTGCAATGAAGTAGGATGGACTAGAAGGAAGAATAAGGGAGAGGTTCTAATTCAGCCGCTGCGGGCTACCGTGTGCTCTTACTACTCTAACTACTCTAACTCTGCCTTTGGCAATGCCTGTTTCAGGTGGTATTTTGCTGTCATTTCCATGTCTGGAGTCTTTGCTGTCACCTTTTCTGTGATTTTTGCCTACGTTGCTGATATCACACAGGAGCATGAACGCAGCACGGCGTATGGCTTGGTAAGGGGCTGAATGACTGGCTTGTCTCTTGTAAGAAATATTTGGGGCTCTGCAGGCAGGAGAGGTATAAAATTAGGGTGGGAGACTAATTGACAAGCTTGAGACAGTGTCAGTGAAAAAATGATCTGCACTTCACTAATAATACAGTCTCCTGTTTGTTCTTCTGTTTGTGATTTAGCACCGAGGGAGAGGGCTAATTTTCGTGTGATCTCAATACTGGCTGTGTTGTGGCTTAGCCTTTAAACAAGCCTGGTTTGTGACCTTCTTTGCAGCAGGAAAGGGGCAGAATTGTTAGGTTACCTTTAATTTCCCTTTGCTAGAACTTAGCCTAGATTGCACCGGGAGAACTTGGTGGCCTTTCTGTCTAAGGAATCCCTGTCCACCTGGATTAGCTCCATCAAAGATGGCAAAACCCTTGGGTTACTCTAGAGGAGAAAACAGGCTCTAGGAAGAAGAGGCTGTATTAATGTTTTATGCTTCCAGGTGTCAGCCACGTTTGCTGCTAGTCTGGTCACAAGCCCAGCAATTGGTGCATACCTTTCCCAAGCCTACGGCGATACGTTGGTGGTTGTGCTAGCGTCAGGCGTTGCTTTGCTGGATATTGGTTTCATCCTGCTGGCTGTGCCGGAGTCTCTGCCAGAAGAGATGCGTCCGGTCTCTTGGGGAGCTCCAATCTCTTGGGAACAAGCAGACCCGTTTGCTGTAAGAAAATCTTGTTGCTGTTTTTCTGCATGCTGTTAATGCTTATATTTACTTTAGTTCTGCTAATTTCTCTCAAAAGGGATATTTAATGATATTAACCCATTTTTTAAAAATTCTTCTTTCATTCCTCACCCTCCTTCCCTACAGTCCTTGCGGAAAGTGGGTCAGGATTCTACAGTGCTGCTCATCTGTATCACCGTCTTTCTCTCCTACCTTCCTGAAGCCGGCCAGTACTCCAGCTTTTTCCTCTACCTGCGACAGGTCAGCCTCTGGCGATGAGGGGAGGCTCTGAACGCAGCAAATCCCAGCCTACAAATGTTGTCTTAGTTGCACGTCCTGAGGAAGCTAGCCTCGGCCAATAGCTTAGTAAAGTTGAAGCTATAAGAAACAGGGACTTGTTCTAGCTTTCCTAAAAATGTGGGAGCCTGGCAACCACTCTGTAGGCGTTGCCAGGACCCTTTCTTGGCTTCCTGCTGGTGGTCTGCCTCTCCACCCTGTCCCTGCCGCTCTCGGGCGTTTAAGGTGAGCCCAGTGATTTAAAGCTGTTTTTTCAGCCAGAGAAAAATCTTCCATTTTATTTCCGTGTCGGCAGGGAGGTAGTGGAAGGTACGGCTGATTAATGTCTAAGTAGCTGATAAGCAATGTCAGTAAACATTAGTGACACCGATGGAGTGGCTTTTCTTGTATGGTACAAATCTCTTGCCTGAAAAGTCCCTCTTTGGTGTTTTCACAGGTCATTGGTTTTTCCTCGGAGACTGTGGCAGCTTTTATTGGTGTAGTTGGAATTCTCTCTATACTGGCTCAGGTGAGAAGCAATTTCTGTCATGGCTCTAGCAGTCTGATTATAAGAATGTCCAAAATTTCTGATAATCAGGGCCAGTGAGTTGTTAGAGTCCCTGTGGCCACACAGACATCATCAGACCCCTGCACGGCTACCTGCAGTCCCTCTTTCTTGTCTTTTGAATGCAGCTGTTGTTTGCTGCATAACAAACTGTGGTGAACCGTGGGGTGGCCCCGTGTTACTCTGTAAAACGCCATTGATTGTGCTCTGATTGCCGTGGCCAGGGATGTGCTGGTTTATAACACAATGTTATGAGAGTGGAGGACAGCATGTGCGTGATAGCTTGTCTCACAGCAGCACGAGTTCCCTCGGATTCCCATCCTCTTGTTTCCAGTGCTGTCATCTTTCTTTGCACTTAACTTTGAAAGCACGTGTTTTTCTTTCCAGACAGTAGTGTTGGGAATTCTCATGCGTTCGATAGGAAATAAAAACACCATCCTGTTGGGACTGGGCTTCCAGATCCTGCAGCTTGCCTGGTACGGCTTTGGGTCACAGCCTTGGTAAGAGTTTGTCCCCGTTTGTT
Source organism: Larus michahellis (assembly GCF_964199755.1). Taxonomy (NCBI): domain Eukaryota; kingdom Metazoa; phylum Chordata; class Aves; order Charadriiformes; family Laridae; genus Larus; species Larus michahellis. The sequence goes on from NC_133918.1 coordinate 3,573,554, forward strand.
TCCCCTCCACGGTGGCTCTGTGGCGGGGGGAGATGCTGCCCTGCCACACTGCTAGTCTGGGCTGGCCCTCGGCAGCCTGTCTCATAACTGCTGCCTCTTTCTCTCCAAGGATGATGTGGGCAGCCGGAGCTGTGGCTGCCATGTCCAGCATCACCTTCCCAGCCATCAGTGCCATGGTGTCTAGGAACGCAGACCCCGACCAACAGGGTGAGTCTCTCGGGGATTTGTCTGACGGGCGAGTTCATCCAGCAGGCGCTTGAGCTGGCGCACGGTCGAGTTCTCAGCATCGGTGGTGGAGGGGTGGGCAGGAACATCTCTGCCAACTGTGGAGCATCGCTTTAGTCATAATAGTATTGACACTCTTGCTTTGGGAGTGAATTCTTAAATTATGGACGTAGGTGTTCAGTGTTGCCTGCCTGAGGTAGAGGAGACTGCTGCTTAATTAGGAGACTGCTGCTTAATTGTTTGCCTGCTTCGTGGTTTGACCCTGAGTCCTCAGACTTGGCTGCCTTAAATTCCAGTTCAGAAATGGTTGCTTGATGTGCCCAAGCGCGATTTATTCTCCAAAGTAGCAAGCCCAGCATTACTGATTTTTTGCAAATCCTGATCCTGAGCGAAGCTAATCGCCAGCTAGCCACTTCGTCTGTAGGGCATCTGTTAATCCAGATCGGAATGTTTCATTCTGTCTTTAAATATGTAAGCATCCTTGAGTAAAACAAGTTTCTTCAGAAAGCTGGAGGCGTATCTTCCTGTCTTCGCTCTGTCCCCAGGTGTGGTGCAGGGGATGATCACTGGAATTCGGGGTCTGTGTAACGGCCTGGGGCCAGCGCTCTATGGCTTTGTCTTCTATCTCTTCCACGTGGAGCTGAATGAAATGGCTGAGGTGGAAACTTTGGGTAAAGCCTCCAAACCCAACATGGCCAACCCTACGGATGAGGTAATCTGTTCAGCTTTGTCGTTCTGTTTGCCGGGCTGCTTCTGTCCTTGCACTTGAGCATTAATCATTCCTCTGTTTCTCCCTACAGAGCAGCATTATCCCAGGGCCTCCGTTCCTGTTTGGGGCTTGTTCAGTCCTGCTGTCGCTCCTGGTGGCCTTGTTCATTCCAGAACACAACCTTGCACTGAGATCAGGCAGCCACAAGAAGCACAGTAACGGAGCGCAGACCCACGCCCACAGCCCGCAGGCCGGAGGAGCGGAAGGCAAGGAGCCGCTGCTGGAGGACAGCAGCGTGTGAGGTTGGGGAGAAGGACCTGGCTTGTGTCTCAACTCCAGAGCAAGGATGGACTCAGCCAGTGGGAGTTCGGGTGGGGGGAAAGAAGAAACGAGGTAACAGACTGTACCACTAACAGCTAATGAGAAGGGACAGAGTTTCCCTTCAAGCCAAATATACCCAGCAGGGGGCAAAAATGGAATTGTATCACCTGGTGCTGACGGAAAGGGGAGATCCTGAACTGCTCCACGGGAAGGGATAGTTCTTTAAAGCAAACCTGCCCTTGTGTGAGAATACTGAACTTCGTGGTGTGACCTGCCAAATACTCAACTCGCCAGTGAAAAATTCAGGAGCTAGCGTTGTTTTTGTTCTGATGTGGACTAACTGAGTTGCCAGCCAGAGTAAAACAAGGCGTCTGTTACGTGCCCCGTCCCCTCGTATAATTGGTACTTGCTACCGGTCCCGTCACAGCCCGGCTGGCTGCCAGTGGCCCTGGGACAGCCCGGACGCTGGCTGCACAGCCTGCGCCGAGACACCGAGGAAAGACTGTGCGTGTTCGAAGAAGCGATAGTGTAGTCACCTGGGAGCGGCTCCTCGCTGCTAGAGGATCTGATGAATTTGTCCATTCTGGCCCAAGTGAAACTTAGACCAAAAAAAATAAAAAGAAATAATCTACTGACTTCATGTTGTGCTGAAGATAAGAAAAATTAAGAAGTAAAGTTGCAACTGACACAAGGGAGAATGGGCAGAGGAGAGAAGGGCAACTACAGGAATTACAAATGTTGACCATCTAAGCATTTGTATTTCTGTTTGTTTTTTCTTCTTGTGGTACGCTGATGTAACATTTGTCTGTCGCTACCTCCATAGGTAGTAGGTAGAAGGATTTTTCAGAATTCTTTTTCTGGAACTGTAAGGGTTGTTTAGAAAATACAGTTCCCTGAGAGGCTGCAGAAACAACTGAACTCTGCTAAGCACTTTGGTAAAGAGCGGTTTCCTGAGAGAAAGGTCAAAGAAATAGCTGTTTGTCTTGAGCACTTTTTATAAAGCATGCTGATTTTTTTCCCCGGGCTCTTGCCGTCTGATATTAAAACCAGATAATGACTGTAGCTTGTTTTTTCTCAGTCCAGTAGATCCTGATGGCGATGATTGCAATTGATTTGAACTTACAGGTTTGGGTTCCGTGTAGCGTTTCTGAGCTTGCTGTGAAGGCTTTCGTTTTGTTGAAAAATGGAATTGCAGGCTGTGCCGCAGGGTTCGGCTCTGGTTAGAAAGAGCAGCAGATACTTGAAGTTGAGTGTTGTGAAAGAGGCAAAGACGAAACGTATAGGGAACGCTTGGTTGTTTATAGATACGTAGAGATGTGGCAGAGGGCAGGAAACAATTGTTCTCATTTTGAGTAAGATCAAAATGAAGGCATTGAGCAATCACTGGGGAAGTAAAGACCAAACTGGGAACACTTAAGAAATTAGTTGTCCGGGGAATCGAGGGTTCAATGGCCAAAACTAGTCCTGTCTCAGAGCGGGGTTTCTGCGGCAGCTGTTGTTCTCTGGCTGGGATCCCGTCGCTGTGGGTTTGGGACGGTAACTTAGAGCAGAAGGGCCAAAGGGAGGGAGCGCTGTCACTTGGTGTCTCGGATCTTTGCAAACGGGTGATCGTGGCGGATGCCGTGCCTGCGCTGCAGGGGCTGCAAATGCCGTTTGCCTCTGGGTTTGATGGAAAACACCAACTGGATGATGCTGGAGAGCTTGGTCCCTGACCTGCTACCGGTCCCTGGCTCTGCCCTGGCAGCGCAGCTCGTCTCGCTCCGGGGACATGGGGGGACCTGAGCTCCGGGGTGTGCTCAGCGTCCGACCTCTGCGGTGCGCTCTCAGCGCGAGGGCTGGTTCCTGCTCACTTTGGGCAGATGGAGAGCTGCGGTTTCGTGTAGGTCTCCCTAACGCCCGTCAGGTATTAACAGCTTGGAACCACTGCCTGCCTGGACTGGTCTGAACTAATAACGCAATGTCTGTTTACCAGTTTTCTGGACCAGTTAGTTATTGGAGGTGGACATTTAAGTGAAATAATTCCTAGTTTGTTTTGTGTTAATCTGGCCTGGTGCCCAGATCCTGTAATCAGAACTGTAAGAGTAGATTAATTGGCCGTGCAGAGGGCGGCCGCCTCGGACTCTGAGGGTTTGCTGATGCGGATCTAATGCAGGACTGGAGCACAAAGTCTGTGACCTGCGGTGACTCCAGTTTTCCCCAGCTCATTGTGGTGATGCTCCAAATTCCCAAACGTTACCGGGATGGTCTGCACCGTGCGTGCACAGCAGACTTCTTTCCTGAAGGAAATCCAGTCACTTAAACTTCCAGGCAGCAGCCCCAACTCTGTATTGCTCACAAAAATGCCTTTTTTAGACTGGAACTTTACCAAGTACATCTGTGATTAATTTATTTTCACTGTATTGAAATTACCTGAAGTAGGTTTGTCCCTCACACACAAACGAAACGAAACTCCGAATCGTTACCTCCTTCACACTGAGGCACTTGGAGCTTCACGGGTAGAATATAGTGGAAGGTTACAAAAAAAGACGAGCATAATTTATATGATATAAAGTATATAGAGATATATTTTTTAAAGTCCTTTCCTTTATTGAATAGTTTATTGAAACCGACGTGTTTCTAGTCCCGTTGCCTCTCGCCGCCGCTGCTGCCTGCGGCGTCTCGCCCTCTCCTGCCCTTCAGACGGCGGAATTACCCAGGTCAGCTTTCCTCTTCGGTTCCCGTCCGTCACGATGCGACACCCGAAATTCCAGCGACGCAGACATCCCCCAGCTCATGCTGGCACAGGGAGCCGGCCCTGGGACCCGCTCTGGGAACGGGGCTCCCCGTGTCACTCGTCCCCGGCGCCGGGAGCAGGCAGGGCTCCTTTCCAAGGGTTTGGAATTGCTCTCACCCGGGTCATGGGGGGCTTCAGCCTCCGGTAACTCCCCTCCCCATTGGCGTAGGGATGCGACCCACCCACCGTTCTGCCTTTACGTGACAGGAGGGCTTGGGCCAAGCGGTGACGGAGGTGAAATTACCGGACCTGAATGACGAATGTCTCATTCTGAAGGGCCGGTAATTCTGCAGCATCCCACGTGGAGACTGGAAAATCTGTACGGAGCGTTCAGCTAGTTTTGCCAATTTTTGTTACTTTCTATGAAAACGGAACTTTTTTTTAAAAGAGCCTTTTCTTAAAATCCCCCTTGATCGGCTGTGGGTGTAGTGCCTGAACCTGGCGGTTTAACATCACTATTCCTAGAATTCGTCTGCGGGTCGGTAACAGCAACACCCCGAACATAAGGCAAAAATTGGCTTAATTGCCCTTCGGCAGCTCCAGTACAATGGCAGCAGCTCCAGCGAGTTTAAACTGATCTTGTCGCGTTAATAAAAACCCTGCGTTAAACCATTGCTTTCTCTTTTGCCATTACTTTTGCAAACTAGTAACTTTGGACTTCGCTGTTTTGGGTTTTTTTTTTTTTTATTCTTTTCTCTGCACTTGAACGGCTGCTCACATCTCGGGTTATCGTTAGGAAGGGGGGGCGGGTGGCAAGCCCATGTTCTCTGCAGAATGGCGGTACTTCTGCTCTCTCAAAGTTTACTATTGCGTGCATTTCTGTATCTCTTTTTGTTTTTATTTTTATTTTTTAAGCTAACGATGAAATGTATTTATTTCAGTTCCAGTTGTGTTCAGAACTGGCTAATCTCTCCCTCTGATAGATTATTTATTAAACTGCTGCTTTCCTGTTGTGTTGAAGTTCTCTGTCCTCGTCCTTCCCCCACCTGCGTTACGGCTTCCCCGTCGTGCCCCGAATCCACCCTTGGAAATGGTGCCGAAGAGGTTGTTACAAGAGACCACGCTGCAGGCCTTGTAAATCGGCCTCCTGTCTCGAACGGGCACAAGTTGGCGAGTTATTTCTACCAATTCCTTAAAACGAGAGTATTGTAGAGCACAAAGTGCTTGGCGCTTTCCCCCTCGATCCTGAAATAGCTATCCAGGTTTCCACCGGAGTACTAAAATAGCAGGACCTCAACAGCTTGAACTTCTTTAAGGGCTGCCAAGATGCTGAGGGCACTGGAACACCTCTCTGATGAGGAAAGGCTGAGGGATTTGGGGCTCTTCAGGCTGGAAAAAAGACGCCTGAGGGGGATCTTATCAACGCTGATAAATACTGAAAGGGGGGGTGTCAGGAGGATGGGGCCAGGCTCTTCTCAGTGGTGCCCGGGGACAGGACAAGGGGTAACGGGCACAAACTTGCCCATGGGAAGTTCCATCTCAAGACGAGGAGGAACTTCTTTGCTGGGAGGGTGGCAGAGCCCTGGCACAGGCTGCCCAGAGAGGTGGGGGAGTCTCCGTCTCTGGAGACATCCCAACCCCGCCTGGACGCGTTCCTGTGACCCTGCTGTGGCCGGGGGTTGGAGGAGATGGTCTCCAGAGGTCCCTGCCAACCCCGACATTCTGTGATTCTGTGATGAACTGGTGCTGGGGCATAAAAGGTTTTGAGCCCTGACCCCGCGGCTCCTGGCAGGGCCTAGTGCTTGGGGGTGAAGAGGCTGTTTTGGGGCAGTTTGTGCAGGGCAACAATTAACAGTATCAACGGCCAAGTAGGGAGCAGCGAAACGCTGTGGAGGAGCGAGTGGTCCCTCGCTGCTGCGTGTGGCGGGGCAGCGCACCGGGTTAGTGTGAACTGGGAGGGGGCTGTCACCCCCCAGCCCGGTCCCCACCTCCTGCCTGCCCCACGGCAGCCTCCTCCCGGGGCTGGTTTCAGCATCGCAGACTCTATTGTCTTCATTTCCAGCCAGGCTTAATTTAGATCTTATCTTACTCATTTAAGCACTTCGCTGGGTGTTTGAAGACGGTACTGAGTGAACAATATAATCACAAGACGTATAAACACATCCAAGTCAGCTCTTGGATGGGATCTGGTGTTTGATGGCCGATATCCTGTAAGGAGCTGGAAACACAACCCGTCTATTACACAGTATTTATTTCCCCTGGACTTGAGCTTAGGGGTGTTGGTTTTTGTGAGTTTTTTTCATTTTTTGAGAAAGAACCCTCAGCTCGTCTCACTTTGCCTCACTGGAGAAACAAGGGAGGGTATTTTGATGCAGTGTGGTGGTGTCCGTCCCCTCCGCGATGGGGTTGGTCTCTCGGGCACATGGGGACGCTGTGACCGCACTGGGACAGAGCCGGTCTGCGGGATGAGCCTCCCAGGAGTGGGATTCCCGTGTTTTGCACCGTGCAGGCGGCCTTCATCTTGTTCCAGCCATCCTCATTAACCTCTACTCCGGCCCTGTCATTTCAGATGTTGGGCGGTTGCAAGCGCAGGCGATGACAGCTGGGGGCTACACCCCGGCCCGAGGGGCTCCGGCGTCGCTGCCGGCGTGTGGGGGCATCCTGTGCTGGGGCCAGCGCTCGTCGCCCCACCGCGTGTCTCTGCTTTGTTTCCTGCCAGCATTGCCCGGCGAGAGCCCCCTGCTCCTGCCCCTCAGGAGGAAGCACGACCGGCTTCCAGGAAAGGTCTTCAGGCTTCTGTTTCTTGAAAACCATCGTTCCCCTCCCTCTGACCCGAAAGCTTTCCTGTCGGGTGGAAAACTGTCCCAGTGCCTAAGCTCGCCCTTTCCGCCCTGTGTCTGCGATCTGCTGATCTCTCTGCCGTGTTGGGGACAGAGGGAGCTGCCTGGGTGCAACTCTGGGATCACAGAATCACAGAATGGTCGGGGTTGGAAGGGACCTCTGGAGATCATCTCCTCCAACCCCCGGCCACAGCAGGGTCACCCACAGCAGGGTCACAGGAACGCGTCCAGGCGGGGTTGGAATGTCTCCAGAGACGGAGACTCCCCCACCTCTCTGGGCAGCCTGTGCCAGGGCTCTGCCACCCTCACAGCAAAGAAGTTCTTCCTCGTCTTGAGATGGAACTTCCCATGGGCAAGTTTGTGCCCGTTACCCCTTGTCCTGTCCCCGGGCACCACTGAGAAGAGCCTGGCCCCATCCTCCTGACACCCCCCCTTTCAGTATTTATCAGCGTTGATAAGGTCTAAAGATCTAAGACTAAAAAGCCCCAAATCCCTCAGCCTTTCCTCCTCAGAGAGGTGTTCCAGTGCCCTCAGCATCTTGGCAGCCCTTTGCTGTCCCCTCTCCAGCAGTTCCCTGTCCTTCTGGAACCGGGGAGCCCAGAACTGGACCCAGCGCTCCAGAGGGGGCCTCCCCAGGGCAGAGCAGAGGGGGAGGATGACCTCCCTCCACCTGCTGGCCACCCCCTTCTTGATGCCCCCCAGGATGCCATTGGCCTTCTTGGCCACAAGGGATGGGAGGGAAGATCCTCGAGTCTGTTAAAGGAGAGGCTTCGAGCAGGCTCTGGAGCTGCAGTGGGTCACTCCGGGGGGGCAGCTCAGGGACAAAGCTGCGGGAGGCTCAGACGGGTCCCCTGACCCCTCCCTGCCTCCGTAACCTCGCCGTTAGAGCTGACCCTCCTGGAGCGGGAGGTGTATCAGGATGTATCAGGTGTATCAGAAGGTGTATCAGAAAACTCCGATTTCCTCTGTGATCCGTGTTGCCCATCCGCCCGTGCAGCGGAGGCCGCGGCAGCTCCTGGGTGCTCGTGGCCTCAAGTGCGGTGCAAGCCCCGAACCGGAGAAAGTGCATCACAAGGCTCTGGACTTTCTGGTAGCTATTACTCTCCCGATGATGGGTCCGGGAAAGCTTCTTTTTAAAAGGACGGACTGCTTCGTAAGTGCTTAACTCTGGTTTGGATGCTAATTTATGGAGTTTTTCTTTTCTCATTTTGAGAAATTTCATCATTTTGAGGGGCAGCCGGGGGCTCGGGGTGCGATGCTGAGAGCTGGTGGGGAGATGCCTCTCGCAGGAACGCCAGAGTCTGGTCCCCGGTGGCCACGGCCACTTTGTCCCTGGCTCGTGGATAGAGACTGTGCGACTCCACAGCCCCCGGCACGGGGCACGGACCTGGCACCGAAAGGCCAGGGCTGATCCCCCCAGGACCTGCTGGTGTTTGTCCATCGTTGCAGGAGCCCCAGCTGAAAGCTGCACCAGGCCCCGGGCAAGGCTGGCTTCCAGGGCTTGGATAACCTATTTTTTTACTGTCTGTTTTGCCCCTCCTGCCCCAAAATCCTGTAGCAGCGAGAGTGGCCTGTGAGGACGTTATTTCCCTTCTTTAAACTCTCACTTGGTGACATTAGGAAGCAATCCTTCCCCCAGTGAAGTAACTCATTGCTTGGTGCTTTATCCGAGTGCTCTCTGCTGTGGGTCTGCAGCCCCCACCGGTCCCTCCCGGGCATTCGCTCGCCCGTCACCCACGGAGAGACCGGCGAGGCCTCGTGCGATGACCTACCACCGCAGATCTGGGCTGTGGGAGCAAGAGGTGAAACGCTGACACCGCGCATGTCCTCGGGTGTCCCGGGCTTGCTACTGGGAAGAGCCACGGCTTGTCCCCCGCCAGGGCTGGGCTGGGGGCTCCGGCGGCTGCTGGGAACTCCGGGAAGTGGCTCTGTTAACACAGGATGGAAGGAACAAAAACCCCAGAGCCATTAATCACCCGGCTTTGAGCGAATGTGCATATTCGATGGCGGCTGTTTACAGAGCACTTCCCTTGCGCGGAGGCCTCTTGGACCATCAGAGGATTAATCACTCGGTCTCCCGAAAGGATGCGCGACGCGCCCAGTCCTCGGAGCTGCATCTCCGGAGAGTTCCCGGATGGGAAACAGCCAGGTCCTGTGCCGTCTTTCCACCTTCTGCGACAGGAGGTGCAGGGGCTGGGCACATCCCATCCCTCGGCCCTTCGGTGCCTTCCCTGGCCTCGGCTGCAGCCCGGCGGGATGGGATGGGGCAGAACCAGGTCCATCTCCTCACAGAGAGCTGGGTAGGAGAGAGGAAGAGATGCCAGACATGCCATGAGACAGAGGACAGGCGCTGAGGCTGTGCCAGGGCCTTGGGGCTAGAAAACGTGGTGTAATCAACGTCTTCCACGTGGCAATGCTTTCTCCAGCTATACTATAAACCCAACCTTTACACCCCAAAAACTCCCTGTCCTGGGAATAAATGCTGTTTGCGGCCCTGCTGAGCAGCACCCAAGCCTGGCAGGGACACCTCCAGCCTGGGGGATGCACCTTTCCAAACCCCCCGTTTCGGGGCAGACAGGGCTCGGGGACAGGTTCCTCCCATGTGCCCTCATGCCGAGACCGTCCCTCCCAGAGAAACACGTCCCCAGCCAGCCCCACGGCGGTTCATTCCAGCGGTGGGTGCTTGAGGTATGAAAAGGGCTGGTTTTCCAGGGGGAACAGCAGAGCCCAGGGAGAACCGGGATCTCGGCCATGTCTCGGGGAGCAGGAGCCGGCGCAGGGCTGCCCGGTGGGGGTGACGGGGGACCCTGCAGCCACGCAAGGACCCTTGAGGCCAAGGGCCCTCCTGGGGCTCCCAGCACAGCCCTCAGGTGCGGAGATGGCTGTTGTGCAAAAGCTGAACTTGGAAGAAAATCAGAAACCTCCCTCTGGAAATACCCCTCGGGCTGGAAATTTGCAGAGGCCCCGGGGCCGGTGCTCACGGGGGCGGTTCCTGCAGAGCTTAAGAAGGGCTGAGGACGGGGCTGGCGGACAGAAGGAGACAGCCCCGGCCGGCGGCGTTCGCTCCCTGGAAGGAGGAAAGGAAGGAAAACCAGCCCTTGCTGCTGCCCTGCCCCGCTGCTGGCTCTGCGGGCGATGGAGCCGGCTCCTCTCATCCTCCTCCTCGGCTTGCTGTGGGGCTGCAGCGGTGAGTGCTGCGGCGGCCAAGAGCCGTCCCGATCCCTTACCCCAGCGCTGCCCGCTGCTCTCTCTGCTTCTCCGTATGGCACCACGGGCCAACGCAGCCCCAGGATCTCCCCGGCGGCTGTCACGTCCCACGTGTGCCACATTTACAGCGTTCCTCGTCCTGGTGCCGCAGCCCAGTGCTCAGAGCCGCGGAGCGCGTGCCTCTCCGGGATCGGCTCTCCCGCTGCCAGAAGAGCAGCGGTGCTGGTGAAGGATGAGAACTGGGGGGAAGGGGCATTTGGGCTCATTTCCCCATGAAATGGCTGGAAAATCTCAGTGATAAATGGAGATGGATCAAGCAGCAAAGCCTGCGATGGGGCAGACGCGGGCTGGCAGTCGCCACAGGCGCGTTGGCTCCGTGGTGCTCCCAACGCCTGGTTTCGACGAGCGGCTGTCCCAGTATAAGGGCATGGCGGGGGCCTTCCTCGGCCATCCCTAACGAGCAGTCGCTAACGAGCAGTGCCCCCCCTGCCATAGTGATGGGGATGGAGCTTCTGCGGTGCCTGAGCGTGACTGTGCGCTTCTCAGCAAAGCGGGGAACCAGCACCCTGTTTGCCTTGTAAACAACTGGGTTCTGGTGATTGTCCCCGTTCCTAAACCCCACGTTTTTCCTCCTTCCTCCACCCAGGGCGACCCACTAACAAGCTGGTGGTGATGCCGCAGCAGCCGGTGGTGCGGTACGGGGGCTCGACGCAGCTGAACTGCTCCCTGGACTGCGTGGGGGGCACAGTGCAGTGGAAGGGGCTGGACACCAACCTGGGGAGCATCACCTCCTTCCCCACCCACAGCATCCTGCACGTCAGCAGCGCCGTGGTCGCCATGGAGGGCACCAAGGTCTGCCAGGGAACCTGCCACGGGAAGCACTACCAGCAAACTGCCTACTTGAATGTCTACGGTAAGCATCCCCCAGCCCGTGCCTCACCACCTCCCCGGCAAAGTCCTGCCTCCCCTGGGGGCAGCCCACTCCCTCCTGGGCAGAGATGCCAAAAATCAGTGTTTGATGCTGCAATTCCCCCCCCTCAGCCCTCCCGGATACGCTGCAGCTGGACGCAGACCCCCCCGCCCTGGAGCCAGGGCAGCCCACCAGCCTGCGCTGCTCGGCCCAGCAGGTCTACCCGTGCAGAGGGCTGGTGCTCACCTGGTACCGGGGGGACCAGGCACTGGATGGGGTGGATTTCAACATCGTGGAGACCGACGAGGAGCTGTCTGACATCGTGTCCACGCTGCCAGTGGCTGGGAAGGATGTGGTAGAAGGGGTGGAGTTCAGGTGCGAGGTGACGCTGAGCATCGGGCAGGAGACCTTCACCCGGGTGGCATCTGTGGCGGCAAGCGCTAGGGGTGAGTGCCAGGGTGGGAGCTGGGGTCCCGGGACCACACACTGCCCCATCCGCCAGAACCGGCCCCCACTGCCCTGTGCTGCTTGAAATAGCTTTGCTGGAACAGGAGCAACCCCCATTTCTGCGCCGCTCTGCCAATCTCCCGTCCCCATCCCTGTCCCCGTCCCTGCCGCTGTGCTGCTCCTGCTCCCTGCCCGGGGCCGGCATGTTTCTGGGGTGGAGGAGGAGGAGGCCATTGGGGGCTGTCACCCCATGGGGATAACGCATGCCAGAGAGGCCCCATCCTGGATCCTAGCCGTGACGAGACCACCTGTGACCTGCTGTGTTTGCAGCTCTGACGGAGCAGCCGGTGGCCACGGCCACCTCCACAGGGAGCCCCTGGACAGCGGTGGCTACAACAGAGAGCCCCAGGACAGCCAGGCCTGTGACCACCACAGCACTGCCCCCAGAGCCAAGTGTTCCCACACATGACCCCAGCACAGCCCTGACCACCACGGCGCAGGAGCCCAGTGCTGAGACCATCCTAGAGCTGGCTGCTGCCACCGAACGCCCCTCCACAGAGCGCCCTGCTCCCCGGGACCTCGTCACAGGCAGTCCCACGGCACATCTGGCCACCACCATGCTCCCCAGCTCCGGCACTGTGAGCCCCACAACTGAGGCTCAGGGGACAGCTGCAGACAGCTCTGCCCCGGCGGAGAAGGGGACAGGGCTGTCCGTGGGGACAGTGCCCGTCTGCAGCCTGCAGATTTGGTCGCTGCCTCCCAACGGGACGCGGGGCAGGGCCCTGCGCATCGAGTGCCATGCCCGGTGCACAGGGAACGCCACCGTCCGCTGGCTGCAGACCCCCGTGGCCCTCTCGCAGTACCGGGAGGAGGTGGCGGGCAGCAGCTCCACGCTGCGGCTGGACCATGCCGAGGCGCAGCACCAGGGCCACTATCAGTGCATCCTCCTCGGCCACCGCTCCCAGGTGGTCAGTCTGCAGCTGACGGTCTCAGACGGTGAGTGGTGGTCTGCAGCCCCCTCTCCTGTACCCCCCATCGCTTGGGCTTGGGCTGCAGCGATTTATGTCAATGCCGCGTTTGGTGCTCACCCCTCGGTATTTGCTGGCGTGGGCAGAGTCTGTTTGCGATTACACATCCTTCTGGTGTCTCTGCAGATACGGTCAGCACGGGCCCTGCCATCGCTGCGGGGACGACGTTCTCACTGTTGGGGCTGATCCTGACCGGCGTCATGTCTCATCGCCTGTGGAAACGATTCAGATCTCAGTACGAGCTGTCCTAGGAGCAGGAGCTGCCAACAGATGCCCACAGCCCTCTGGACCCCGCTGCTGTCGCCCTTTCTGCTGCCGGCCTCGCCTGGCCCCAGGACGACGAGCAGCCGCTGAAGCCCGGCTGCCCTGATGGCAGCAGGGGCCGGTGGAGCTGGTGGGGTGTGGGACGCTGCTGTGACACCTGAGAGAAGAGCAGCCCCCGTCCCAGGACAAGCACTCCAGGACCCAGAGACCTGCAAGCTGACACTGCTTTTGAAAGCTTCATCCATGCCTGAGGCTGCTGCTGCCCGGGATGCCGGGGGGCTTGTGAGGGGCCGTGCTGCCCTGGGGACCTCCAAGCACCGGGAACTGCTTGGCTCCTGGGTGCGAGTGCCGCGGGAGAGGGGAGCCTGGGGCTGCCCTCGGGACACCCTGAGAAGGGGAGGCTGGAAGGGAGACGAGCAGAGATGTCCGCGGTGGCAGGGGGACAGGGACAGTCGCGGGGCCGGATCATGTTGGGCCGCTACTGAGGGGGGGACGGCTGTAGGGGCTTCTGGCACCGACGGGGGTGGGTGGGAGAGCGATGGCCGATTGTCTGTCACGACAGAGGAGGGTGTGCACATCCCCCGGGCATGGGCGGAGGGGAGCGGGGCCTCGGCCCGTGGCGTGGGGTGCTCCAATAAAGTGTTTTTGTTGGAACCATGTGTCAGTGGCTTTTTGCCAGGCTGGGGTGGCCCCATGGCTACTCACCAGGCCTTCAACCCTCATCGACACCGGCCCTGCAGCCCCTCACTGTCACCAGGCCTTCACAAGCACCGGGCCCTCACCGGCCCTGCAGCCCCTCACTGTCACCAGGCCCTCACAAGCACCGGGCCCTCACCGGCCCTGCAGCCCCTCACCGGGCCCTCAACCCACACCGGCACCGGGCTTTGCGGCCCCTCACCCCTCACCGGCTTCGGCCCCGGCCCCGCGGGAGGCCCCGGGCGCGGGGCGGGTCCCCGGGCAGCGTCCGAAGCGACGGCCGGTCGCCAAGGGCGGGGCACCTGCCCGGAGTAGGCATGGCGGCCGCCGCGTTCCAGCCGCCAGGGCGGCTCCCTTGCCCACACGCAAGATGGCGGCCCGCGGCCTCGCCCAATGGCGACGCCCCAGGGGGCGGTGCGCTACCCCGCCGATTGGCTGCCAGTCTGCAAGATGGCGGCTCGGGAAGTTCCGTCCCCGGCCGAAGGGCGGTACAAGATGGCCGGAAGCGGCCTTCGCCGCCCGCAGCCAAGATGGCGGCGTACGAGAAGCGGCGGGCGGCCCCCGCTCCGGCCCCGGCGGCGGGCAGCGGGCCGGCGGAGCCGGGCCAGGCGGCGGCCGGCGAGCTGGGGAGCGAGGCGGAGTTCCTGCTGCGGGCCGGCGTCACCGCCATGGTGCGGGAAGCGTTGCTGAAGGTGCTGGAGGCGCGGCCCGAGGAGCCCGTCTCCTTCCTGGCCGACTACTTCGAGCGGCTGGTGCCGGGCAGCCCCGGCGCGGCGGGGGAGGCCGCCGCCGAGCTACCGGGGCCGCCGCAGCGCCTGGCTCGGGCGCTGTGGTACGTGCGCCTGGCTCACCACTCTTACAGGTGCGGGCGGCGGCGGACTACAGCTCCCGGCGTGCCCCGCGGCGGCGGCGGCCTTCCCGGGGCGCGGGCAGCGCCCGGGGCACGCCGGGAGCTGTAGTGCGGGGCGGGGGGGGGCTGGCGGTGGGAGGCCGCGCCTCTGTCTGTGTGCCGTGTCGCGACAGGACGGCCTTCGACAGCAACGCCGGCGCGGCCTACGAGGTGCTGGGGGCCGGCGGGCGGCGGCGGAAGGCGGGCGTGGACGGGCGGCTGTACAGTGAGCTGCTGCGGCGCATCTGCCAGCACGGGGGAGCGCCGGCGGAGGCGGCGGCCGCGCTGCTGGGCCGCGTGCGCTGCCGCGACCACGAAGCCGTGCCCTTCGACGTCTTCCGCTACGGCGTCCTCACCTGCTTCGTGCTGCTGGAGTTTGCCGCCAAGGCGGACGCGCTCTTCGGCGTCCTAGATGGCGGCTCGGGCACCGCTGACGGGCGGGTGTGCCAGGCCGTGCTGCGGGCGCTGGAGGATGCCCTGGGCATCGGCCACGTTGCTCTGCCCGGCCGCTACCTGGAGGCCGGCTCCAGGCTGGGGCCGGACGGCCTGGCCCTGGCCATGGACCGGGCGCTGCAGGAGAGGAAGCTCGGCAGCTCCATGAGCCGGGAGGAGTTCCTGAAGAAAGCCACCGCCTTGTTCGTCGCAAAAGTGAAGCCCGTGGAGTAAGGCCTGGGCGGGAGCAACGCGGACTGCGCCTGCTCTGGCCTCCGCGGCAGCTCCGCACGGAGCCGCTCCCGTGAAGCGGCGCCGGGCCCAGCGCTGAGCTGGATGGCGGGCGCGGGGGCGGCCGGGCACTGCCTGATGAGATTCCCCATTGCCACGCTCCCGCCCTGGATCGAGCCGATGGGTGCCCGGCCCCTCCAGTGCTGGATCCCTCCCTCCCTGCTGTGCTGCTCCCAGCTGCGGCTCCTGCGATCCGGCTGCTGTTCGTTAGTAAATCTTTTTTAGGCATTAATGTGGGACTTGCAAGGAGGCCGGTAAGCTGTAGGGCAGCATTAGTCATTACAAATGAGCCAGAATGAAGTAAATGTGGGGCTGGACCTCCAGATATCCTGCAGTTGCGTCCTAGCCCCGGGGCAATGTCATGTCATGCAGTTTCAGCGGGGCACTTTGTTTCTGTTTTTGGGTTTGTTTCACACCTACCTGTGAAGTGGGGGGCGATGCTTACCTACCCCCGGCTGTCAGGATTCAGTAAAGCATCATTTTATTCAGCAAAATGTTTTAAACGCACAGCAGATGAGAAACGGCTGGCTGGAAAGGAAACCTCCCCGGGAAGGGCTGGGAGCCAGAGGGGTTCTGCCTCTGCCGGCAGCCGAGCTGTGGGGCGATGAGCTGTCCCTGCTGCCCCCTCGCTCGGCGCTTACCCAACCGCCTCTGCCCGCTGCCGGCCGGGCTCTGAACATCAAAGCTCGTTCCTGAGCGATGACTTCTCAGGCGAAGCTGCAGGGCACTACGGATTCGAGAGCGATTTGGGACGCGGAGCACTGGATCAAGACGAGACAAGCCCCCTTCCCTGAGGTCATCCTTGGCTTTTGAACAGAGCTGCATGTTGAACCGTGTGTTATTTATTTGAACTTGTCGGTTTTAATTATTTATACTGCGCAATTATTGGTTTACTGTGAGACATTAAAGCTTTTTATTATTTTTTAGTGTCCAATTTCTTTACTGCCTGGCAGCACTTTGTGCCGGGATGAACCGCAGCCGCACTTGGATCCTTGGGGCAGTTTCTCTCTCCGGGGGCCGACGTGGGCAGCCCACAGCAGCCTGTAGGAGCCTGCCCGGCCGGAGGCAGGGGAATGCGGAGCCCTTGGGAGTTACTAACAAACAAACAAAAAATAATAAGAGGAGCCGGGAGATGCCATTCGTGCTTGGGGATGTTTGTTGTGTTTTGCTGAGCGGATGTTTTGGTGCCTGGGGGTGGGAGGGCGAGGCCGCAGGCGGTGGCTGCTAAACAAAGTGCAGGTGACGGGATGTGACAGGTGGGGAGGTGGGAACCCGCGACGCCGGAGACCTGCCCCGCCGGGCCCTGCCCCGGCTTCCCCTTCAGGCCTGCGAACCCCCGTGCGGCCTTATACGGGCGCAGCGGCTGCTGGGCGCTCCCTCCCGGCTGACCTGGGCAGGCGTAAAACGCTTCACAGATGCCAAACGCTGCTTCGAAGCGGCGCGGCCGCATCCGAGCCCCGGAGCGGGATTCGGCGTCGGTCGCGGTGCTGAGGGTGTCCCGGGGCCTGGCAGGAGCCCGGGGGGCAGCGGCGGTCTCTGAGGCGGCCCCAGCCGGGCAGGAGAACCGGCCGCGAGGGGGCGGCAGCAGCGAGACGCGGCCGGACTGGGCCACCACCATTGCGGCCTGAGGCACCGGGCACCCGCCGCACCGCGGGGGCTGCCGGGAAGGAGCCCCGCCCCCCCGGTCCGGTGCTGCGCTCTGATAGGCTGACAGCGCCTGGGGGGAGGATCCCTCCCTTTGCACCGCCCCTCCGCGAGCCGCCGGTGCGCTCTGATAGGTCAACAGCGCCCGAGGAGGGGAGCCCTCATCTTGCCCCGCCCACTCACACCGGGATTGCGCTCTGATAGGCCGTTAGCACCCAGGGGGAGGAGCACTCTCCCTGCCCCCGCCCCCTCACGCCGTAAGTACGCTCTGATAGGCCGATCGCGCCCGGGAGGAGGAGCCCTCTCCCTGCCCCACCCCCCCGCAGGCCGGCGGTGCGCTCTGATAGGCCGACATCGACTGAGGGGAGGAGCCTGAGATGGCCCCGCCCCTCGCGGGCGGACTACACCTCCCGGCGTGCCGCGCGCGGCTGCGCTCGCAGCAGCTTCGTAGCAGCAGCGCCGGCTCCGCCGCCCCCGCCCCGCCGCTGCGACTACGCCAGTCCCCGGCTCCGCTCGCGGCCTACCCCGCTCCTCGGCATGGCGCGGCCCCTCGTGCCCAGCTCGCAGAAGGCACTGCTGCTGGAGCTGAAAGGGCTGCAGGAGGAGCCCGTGGAAGGGTTCCGGGTCAACCTGGTGGACGAGGGGGACCTCTACAACTGGGAGGTGGCCATCTTTGGCCCCCCGAACACCTACTATGAGGGCGGGTACTTCAAGGTGAGGGGTTGGGGGCGGCAGGGGGGCGTGCGGGGTCGAGAGGACCGAGGTCTGGAGGAGGCGGAGCTCTGGTGGCGGGGGGGGGGGAGGGGGGGGCAGTGGGTCGGGGGGTCTGGGTGGTGAGGTGTGGGGTGGGAGACGGGGCTTAACGGGGGTGAAGGCCTCGTGTGGGGTGTTGGGGGATGCGCTGGGGGGAGGGTGGCTTGGGAAGGGGTTTTGGAAGGGAGGGAGAGTAGGGGGACGCTGGGAGGGGGCTGTGGGGCGAGAGGGAGGGGGTCGCGAGTGTCCGGTTGAGGTGGGCGCCGGGGCAGCGTGACAGGGTGCTCCCGGGCTTGAGAGGTGCTGAGAGGCGGGTCTGTGGCTGGGCACCATGGGGCGTTGGGGTTCGGGAGTTGGGGGGCCCTGGGCTGCTGCCAGGGTGAGGGGGCGAGCCCGCCTGCTGCCAAACTGGGTAAGGATTCCCTGTGCTGGAAGGGGGATTTGGCCCCCCCAAGGGGCTCTGCCTCCTTCTCCCGGTCTGTGGGTGCCAGAGCTCGGGGCTGCTTCTCTTCCCCCTCTCCTGGATTGGGTCGGAGGCATCGCCACAGAACCAGAGGGAAGAGACAAAGGACTCTCCCGGCTCAGGCCGAGCTGGGTGGGGAGCGGGTGTCGCGGGTTTGTTTGGGGTTTGAGCTGGGGAGAAGACGTGCGCGGCCGGCCTGTGCAGTCCCTATCCGGAGGATGTGTATGCGCTCTTCCCAGGTGTTGTGCAACCTGCCTAGCTGTTTTCTTCCTCTTTTCTCTTCCTCCCTCCTCCACTGTGAGCTCTCTGGCTTCATCCTGTCGCTGGCAGGGTGGGGATGCGCCCCGGGGTGAGTCACCCCGAGGGTCAGCTGTGCCCGACAACCTGGGAGGCTTGTTTTTCCCGTGGTGGGGCGGCGGCAGCAAGCCTGATGCTTCCGAGGCAGGTTTTATCTCTTCACTGGAATTGCGTCTTTTTCTGTAGCCTCTTTCGGCCCTCGGCAGGAGGCTCTTTGAACTCTCACCCTCTCACCAGCTCATGCCACTGTTTTGTGCCTGAGAGCTCCCGGTGTCAGCGATGTTTGGTGGCAGTAGGTGAGACTTTCTGTGTAAGAGGAGAGCGAAGGGGCCGAGTCCTCTTCCAGCTCATGGTAACATCCCCCTGTTCCTGTGCGGCAAAGCAGGACTGCTTTCCGAGCCCCCTTTGGCATCGTTTCGCCTCTGGCTGGTTTTGTTCTGATTCCCTCGGGTACAACAAAGGGGATTATTCTGTGGAGTTCAGCTGTTTGGCCGGAGCCCAGCGCAGGGCTGCGTGTTGCTGTGTGCGTGTGCTCTACCCTGGGCTGCCCCGAAGCTCCACGCAGACACAAAACGCGTCCATCCCCAGCCGCCGCCATGCTTTTCCTTCTTTCCACCCCTTGTCCCGTGCCGCAGAGCGGTCAGACAAAGGGACAGCCTGGAAGGCAAGACGGTAACGTGTGTAGGGATGGCCCTGCTGCGATCGGGGGCTCCTTGGGCTCACCGTAAGATCAGCGTGTGCCGGGCACGGATCCTGGCGGGGTTCGGGGAGCAGAACCCAGGATGGAGCCGGGGTTGGGCGCTGGGGAGGAGGACAGATGTCTCTCTGCCTTCTACGCTAATCTTTTAACGGCTGTTCGCTGACGGCTGGGTTTGGCAGCGTTGCCTATTGTCGGGGCTGTAATTCCAGAAGCATCCGAAGCCACGCTTGCAGTTGCCCTCCTGAACGGGGCCCGTGCCGGGCTCGTTCCATGGGTGAAGAGTGATCCTGGGTCGAAGTCGGGGTCGTCGGTTGGGTCATTGGCTTCATGGATCCAATGCCTAAATTCTCGTGTACGTGAACTGAGGGAGCAAAAGTGTTCAGGGATTTGTTGTGTGTTTTAAATCCTCAGCGTTTTGTTCGTTTATTGCCTTCTGGCCCTTTGCTTTTTTTGGGAGCTGAATCTCCATCTGGAAGTTTCCTTCCAGAGCCTGGAAACACCCAAAAACTGGAACAGTCACCGTGGGTTGTGTGGAGGGGGGGGAGAATCTGCCCCCGTCCTCCTGGGGTGCCTGGCGCCGGTGGGCTGGGACAGCCGCTCTCTGGGAGGATGAGGGTGTTGCTGTGCGTCTCTGTGCCGCCCCAGCCTTCGCCCTCGGGGGCCGACAGCGGGCCCGGCTCTTTGGCCTGCCTCAATCCCTTGTTTTTTTGCGGCCCGTGCCCGCAGGAACGCCAGCGGTGGGACAGTCGTCTCCGCTGGCGCTGGAGACTGCGGCGTGATCTTCATGTGCTTTTATTTTTAGCCCCTGAGCTACGCGCTGCGGCCAGTTTTGACTTGGTCTCTTTTTTTTTTTTTTTTCCCCCCCTCAGTGTTGACGGGCTATTTTTAGAGATTCGGTGTGTTAATCGGAGCACCGAGCACCCGATGCTTCCTTCCCCCTGAGCTCTGAAGGGTAAACAGCCTTTCCTCTGGTGGCGCGGCCACGGCGTGTCCCCGGCAGCTGGACCAGGGATGATGCCAGACTCACAGTCTGGCTCCAAGTGCCCAAGTGCTGCTCGGTTTATTCGGGCGAGTGGCCCCCAGCCCTGCATGCCACCCTGCAGCCCCCAGGCCCCCATCCCAGAGCAGCCAGTCCTCGGTGTCACACAATCACAGAATGTTGGGGTTGGAAGGGACCTCTGGAGACCATCTCCTCCAGCCCCCGGCCACAGCAGGGTCACCCACAGCAGGTGGCACAGGAACGCGTCCAGGCGGGGTTGGGATGTCTCCAGAGACGGAGACTCCCCCACCTCTCTGGGCAGCCTGTGCCAGGGCTCTGCCACCCTCACAGCAAAGAAGTTCCTCCTCGTCTTGAGATGGAACTTCCCATGGGCAAGTTTGTGCCCGTTACCCCTTGTCCTGTCCCCGGGCACCACTGAGAAGAGCCTGGCCCCATCCTCCTGACACCCCCCCTTTCAGTATTTATCAGCGTTGATAAGATCTAAAGATCTAAGACTAAAAAGCCCCAAATCCCTCAGCCTTTCCTCCTCAGAGAGGTGTTCCAGTGCCCTCAGCATCTTGGCAGCCCTTTGCTGTCCCCTCTCCAGCAGTTCCCTGTCCTTCTGGAACCGGGGAGCCCAGATCTGGACCCAGCGCTCCAGCTGGGGCCTCCCCAGGGCAGAGCAGAGGGGGAGGATGACCTCCCTCCACCTGCTGGCCACGCTCTTCTTGATGTCATCACCCTGTGCCATGGGAGTGGGCAATGAGCGTGTGAGGCACGTGCTGGACCGACACCGCCAGCTCCTGCTGCCTCCCTCCGTGTCGGAGAGCACCGAGATGGCACGGGTGGGCCCCAGTTATGGGGCAGGATGGTGGTGAAGGAGCTGCCGCAGTGGCAGGGTGGCTGTGCTGCCAGCGTCCTGCTGGTGGGGGCTCTGCCTCGGCGGGAGCACAGCTGGACTTGGCAGAGGTTCCTTTTCCCTGCTGGTGTCGGGAGACCGGTGGTTTCCTTCCCTTCCTTCTCACGAGCTGATGCTGACTTCTCCTTATTGTTTCCTTGCAGGCTCGTCTCCGGTTTCCCATCGACTACCCCTATTCTCCTCCTGCCTTTAGGTTCTTAACCAAAATGTGGCACCCCAACATCTACGAGGTAGGTCGCCTGGGGCAGCGTGGGGTGTCTTGGTGAGGCAGGCGAGCACGTGTCCGTCTGTCGCGACGACACGGGATGAAAATGCCAGCCTTTGTCACAAGCATGGCATTGGCAACCGTGTGCCTTTGGTCTTTAGTGCCTGGCACTGGAAATGCAGCTAACGAGCTTACGGCAGCCTGTCTCCAGCCCTGGAGCTGGTTCCAGGTCAGCCAGGCTTGAAGGTTCCCACGCTGGGCGAGCGGGGACATCGTGCTGAAGCCAAGGGTGGACGCGGAGCGAGCGCCGCGTGTGGCCCCAGCGAGGGGGTGGGTGGGTGGCTGCCTGGGGGTGCGCGGGGTCGGGCTGTGTCGGGCGGGCAGCGGGAGGGCTGCGGTAGGTGGTTGGGGAGCCCCGTCTGTACCGTGCCGGCCATCGCAGGGTATTTATCCAAGGCTGCAGGCAGCGCAGCAGGGACCTTCCCAGGGGCTGATGGAACAGGCTGGGGTTGAGAAGTGAAGAGCAAACGCTGGGACACAGGACTGAGCTGCTTCTGGAGTGTGCACGGGGCAGCAACTCCTAAGGATCCCGTTTCGCTTGTGCTTTCAGACCGGCGACGTCTGCATCTCCATCCTCCACCCGCCGGTGGACGACCCGCAGAGCGGGGAGCTGCCGTCCGAGCGGTGGAACCCCACGCAGAATGTGCGGTAAGGGCTGTGCGGGAGCGAGCTGTGGGCAGGGATGGGAAAGCGGGGAGGTGGGGATTGCCTTCCGCTCCGGAAGCCTGCGGGAGATGTGGGGATGAACAACCTCAAGACTGAGAGAGCTGGGGTTGTTCAGCCTGGAGAAGAGAAGGCTCCGGGGAGACCTTATAGCAGCCTTCCAGTGCCTGAAGGGGGCCTACAAGAAAGCTGGGGAGGGGCTGTTTGCAAGGGCATGGAGCCACAGGATGAGGGACAATGGTTTAAACTAGAGCAGGGCAGGGTTAGATCAGCCATGAGGAAGAAGTTCTTTACACGGAGGGTGGTGAGACACTGGCCCAGGTTGCCCAGAGAGGGGGTGGAGGCCCCATCCCTGGAGACATTCAAGGCCAGGCTGGATGAGGCTCTGAGCGACCTGATCTAGTTCAAGCTGTCCCTGCTCAGTGCAGGGGGTTGGATGGGATGGCCTTGAGAGGTCCCTTCCGACCCAACACCTTCTATGATTCTATGCCTGGAGGCTGTTGAAAGCCACTCGGGCTGGGTGCTTTGCTGAGGAAGAGTTAGAGCTTGCGTGGGACGTGCGTGAGCCCGACAGCCCGTGCACTGCTGTCTCCTGCCCGGCCTGCTCAGCTTCGCCAAGATCCACCTCGCTGGTGGGGCAGCACCAGACTCTCCTGACCCACGGAACGTGGCAGCACTGCCAGACCCGCCTCGGCCCTTACCTGCTCGCTTTTATTGATTGCCAGGACCATTCTCCTGAGCGTGATCTCGCTGCTGAATGAACCCAACACGTTTTCTCCGGCCAACGTGGACGCCTCCGTGATGTACCGCAAGTGGAAGGAGAGCAAAGGGAAGGACCGGGAGTACACCGACATCATCAGGTGTGTGCCGAGCTGAGGCCGGGCCCGCAGCGCTGTGCGACTCTCGGGAGGACGTACTGGGAGATGCGACCCTGTAGGACACCGGGGATGGCAGGATCTCGAGGGCACATCCTGCCCTGCTGAGTCCCGTCTGCAGGCTGGTAGGAGGGAAGGATTCTGGCTCCCGGTGTGGCTTTTGGGAGAAGCTGGGCTGGGTTATGTGCCCAACTTTGCTCTCAGCCCTCGCCCTTTTTGGCTCCAGAGCTGAGGATCTGGGTTTGTAGCAGACACGGTGCCAGCACGGCCTTGCTGTCGGGGCTGTCTCAGGGGACCGGCACAGGAAGGTCCTGAGCTGCGGACTGGCCAGCCCCGGCGTGGCAAGGAGGCCCTTGGGGCGAGGGCACGTCAGGGTGCAGCCACATTTGCTCCGTGTTTGCTCCCTCCCCTGCCCTTTCACCGCTCTTGTGTGGGTGAGCGACCCGTGAGAGGGGAAGGGCCGTGTCACCGGGTGTCTCCCCGGGCTGAGCCGCATGCGGTGACGTTGGGGTGCTGTGCAAAGCTCCGTCCTCACCCCCCACTTCTCGCCCCCCAGGAAGCAAGTCTTGGGCACGAAGGTGGACGCTGAGCGGGATGGCGTGAAGGTCCCCACCACGCTGGCAGAGTACTGCGTGAAGACCAAGACTCCGGCCCCAGATGAGGGCTCGGACCTCTTCTATGATGACTATTACGAGGACGATGAGATGGAAGAGGAAGCAGAAAGCTGTTATGGTGATGAGGATGACTCCGGCAACGAGGAATCTTGATGGCCCTCTGGCATTGCAAAACTTCTACTTACTATAAACTATGGAATTTTACCTCAGCTAGGACAAACTGGTTTGAATTTAGGATCTGTCAGCCCCGAAATTAACTCTCTACCTCGCAGGGAGACTGTTCTGCTGTTGCGAAGGAAATCCCACCACTGTCTTTGTAGAAAAAGCAAAAAAAAAAACCAACCCTATTTTATAAACTCGCTGGGTGAGGGGCGGGTGGGGAGGGGGAAGTCACGTTGGGGCGTTCACGAATCCGCAGAAACCCGGGAGCTGGTGGCTCTGGCTGGGTGAGGAGTGGCGGCAAAACCTGGTGGGGGCTGCCCCACGTTGAGCCCCGTGTTGCCGGGGAGCGGCTGGGGGAGGCTGCGGAGCCGGTGAGTGGTGGCTTTCGGGGGGGTGGGGGGGTGGCGAAGTGTGTGAGCGTTGTGTAGCTTTCTACAGCCTTGGAGGTGTCGGAGCAGCGAGGGCTGCGGGGTGAGCGCTGCTGTCCCCGGTGGGACCCTCCTGCCATCCCTTCCCGTGATGCCGGCGCCGTGTTCATGGCCGGGATGTCGGGAAGAGCCGGGATGTCAGGCAGGAGGTGCCCGGAGCTGCCTGGCACTGTGGGGCCTGGGGATGGGCTGTTTGTAGTTTTTAACTTAGCTGTGAGGGACGGGGCAGTTCTGAGTCTTTCTGCTTCTGTTTTGTTTTTTTTGTTTTGTTTTGGGTTTTTTGTTTTTTTTTTTTTTTTGGAAACTATTTAATAAAGTACTTCAAGGGAGCGGCTGTGTGGTGCGTGGGTGAGGCTCTGCCCTGCGGAGCCCAGGCTGCAGG
This sequence comes from Larus michahellis, assembly GCF_964199755.1. Lineage (NCBI taxonomy): Eukaryota > Metazoa > Chordata > Aves > Charadriiformes > Laridae > Larus > Larus michahellis. The sequence goes on from NC_133918.1 coordinate 3,597,670, forward strand.
GGGGGGGTTCCCTGTCAGCCGTGGGCTGGCTGCTGTCCCGGGGCTGGGGGCTGCAGGGTGGCCTGGGGGCTCGCCGTGACCCTCTTCCCTCCCTCCCCGAACCGGCAGAGCTGCCTTTGGCATGGAAACCATCTCTGCCCTTCCCGGGGAGGGTGCAGCTCTCGCTGCCTCTGCCCGGAGCCGTGGCTGATGCGGTGGGTCTCTGTCTGGGCAGGGGGGTGGGCTCCGTCAAGCCCTCGCATCCCTCCGGCACTGGCGGGGAAGGTGTTTTTCCCCTCCTGCTCCGCCGGGACCAGCCGTGCGGCGCAGACCTGCCCGGGCAGGTGGCTGATGCGTGCCCGGGGCCCTCGTGGCTGCTCTGATCTGGGAGCGCCGCGAGCCCACGGGCCAGGACTAGCCGGGACACGCGAGCTGCCGGCCATCCCGCTCCAACCCAGCGGCATCACTGGCGCCTCGCCCCCCCGAGGCTGGGCAGCTCAGCTCCACCACCAGCCCCTGGGGGATGTGCCCCTGGAAAACCCTCTGCCTGGGGCTGTCTGCCACCCCCGGGGGGTTCCTGCCCCGGCTCCTGCCCCCCTGGGCAAAGCTTGGCAGGGGGTTAATGAGCAAACCTCCCCCTGCCTGGGGGTGTGCGAAGGGGATGGGGGTTTGAGCGGCACCTGCGATCGCACGTGGCAGAGGCGTAGAGCCATGTGCTTTGTTGCCTTAGGAAATGAGGCCAAAAGGTGAATAGGATTATTGTCACTTCGCTCAGGCCTGGAAAATGGCTTCCAAGGTCACCCAGCCGGAGCAGCGGTTGTCCAGGCTGATGGTTCTAAGCCAGCCCCTGCCCCCTTTCCTTTTTCCAGGGGGCTGCTCCATGTGCCCCCAGTGGCTTCCCCCACCCTGGCTGGTCCCAGGGCATGAATCTCCGTGTCTGTGTACCCCCTGCCTTCGCTGGCTCCTTGCAGCCGGTCGCCTCCCGCCGCACTCAGGATGCTGCTGTGGGTGATGGGGTCACACTCCCAGTGGCCCTGTGAGCTGTCCTGGGGTGCCCGGGAGCCCCCTAGCCTTGGCCCTGCAGATCTCAGGGGGGGTGGCTTCCCTGCTGCTCCCTGTCCCCTGTCAGGGGTGGCCCGGGCAGCCTCTCTGCCCCAGCCTGGGTGACCAAAAGCCCCCAGAAGTGCTGGCCACATGATGTGATATGCTGGCCCCGAGCAGGACCAGCTGTTTAGGCACAGGGTGCCGGGCTCTGCCCCATTTCTGCCCCGTGGGAGCAGCGTCAGCCAAACCCCTCCAGTGCAGAGGTGGGGTGCGGCGGATGGCAGGGGGTGCTCGGGCAGGATGTGCCGGGGGCAGAAACGCTCCAGGAGGATCCGGGAGCTCACAAGAGCCGGGGGATCCCCGCAGCGAGCACGCTGGGACCCCATTGTCTCGGTTCTTCCTGCTCCCCTGCCCCGCGTCCCCGCACCTCCGGTCCCTGGGTCAGCCGAGGGACGGCTCCGGTGATGGGGAAGAGCTGGGGACAGAACTGGTGCCTCATGGAGGCCCCTTCACCCAGTAACGGGGGCCGGAGCACCGGGTTATCGCCTGCCGCAGCCCTCGGCGTTATCAGGGGCCTCAGCTGGGCTGGCGCCCGGGGCTCGGTGTCCCCCCGGGAAGCTCCTCCCCGGTTGAGATCCCCTCCCCGTGCCTGGGGTACCCCACCGCGGCGCGGGGGCTGCGGCTGACGGTGGCTGCGGGAGCGGGCCCCGCGTAGCCGGCCGGGTCTCCGGTGTGCCTCGGCACGGACCCCGCCGCCGTCTGCAGGGGCCATTGTCCCTAGGGGCCGTTGTCCCCGCCGCGCTCCCCTGTTCCCTTCCCACGTGTCCCGCCGCGGGGAGGCGGCCCCGGCTCGCCCCGGGCACCTCCGGCACAGCCACGGTGGCGATGAGGGGGCTCATGCTCGTGGGGGGACGGACCCCGGTGTGCCGGTGAAACCCGACGTCCCCCGGCCCGGCCCAGCAGGGAAAGCGGGGGGTGTAGCCCCCCGGCCGGCCCCGCTGCCCCGCGCCTACCCCTCGTCCCGGCGCGGGGCTGGGACCTCTCGCCCGGGTGTTTTCACCCGCCGTCCCCGCTCCCGGCTTCCCGCGGCCGCCTCCCCGCAGGCCGGGGCCGTGCGGCGGCAGCGGAGCCGCCCTGGGACCGTGACCGAGATGGGGACCGGCATCTCCCGCCCGATGCCTCTTCGGTGCCATCGCGGCCGGGAACCCCCCGGTCGCCCCCCCGTTCCGTCGCGCGTGCAAGAACGGCCGCCCGCCGCTCCGGCCATTAGCCCCCGCCGCGCCCCGCCATTGGCTGCCCTGCCGCGTCGGTGGGCGTGGCCGCGGCGAGACCGGCCCGAACCGGCTCTTCCCCGCGGGGGGCAGGCGGGAGGAGGAGGAGGGGCGTTTCTGTCACCTCTTCCCTCTGATTGGTCGTGCGGGGCCAGATGGGCGGGACACCCCGGCGGAGCGCCGTGCGATTGGTCCAGAGGGGGAGCGTCCCTCCCCGGCCCCGCCCCCTGACCCTGCGCCGTGCTTTATAGAGGGAGTCGCAAGGCGCGGGCGCGGCGCGCGGGTGGCGATGGCGGCGGGTCAGCGCGGCCTCATGGTGCCGCTCCTCCTTCTTATCGGCGGGCTGGCCGCTGGCGTGGTGGCGACAAGTACGGGACGGCGGGCTTCGGGACGGGGGGGCAGGCCTCGGGGTGTTTGGGGGAGGCCTTGGGGCGGGCGGAGGCCTTGGGGCGGATTGGGGGTGGCTTTAGGCCCGGTGAGGCCTGAGGCCCCGTGAGGCCTGAGGGGGTGGGGGGGTCCTGAGGTGGGCCTCGTTGTGTGTGTGTGTGGGCTCTCGGTTAGGGGCTGTGGGCTCGGAGCGGGGGAGAGGGTGCCCTGCAGTGAGGCACGTCGCTCGGCGGGCGGGGCCGGGGTGGGGCGGGTGTTAACTGGGGGGAGAGAACCCCCAAACCCGCGGGGCTCAGGGCCGGGGGGGTGGGGGTAGCCGGGCTGGGCTCGGTATTGGCGCCGAGGGGCCGGCCAACCACCCGCTGGGACCGCTGGGTGGTCGGCTGGCCCCTCGGCGCGGCGAGCTCGTGTTAGGGGGAGTAACGGATCTCTAGGGCTTTAAAACCTTAAAGATATTCACATGATGCTTAAGTTGTTAATCCCCTAATGAGGAAACAGTGGCAGCTCTTGGGCTGCGGCCATTTGTGGTGTGGAAGCTGGATGTGGGGTTGGGAATCGCCGTAGCCTGTATTTAAAAGCACAAACCATCCGGGGTTTGCCGTGTGCTGTTGCTGTGACTGATAATTTTCTCACTTCTTGGCCTAGCGACAGAGGGGCCTGGCCCATTGGCGTGTTCTGAGCCGCAAGTGAGTGGGCTGCCCTGGCAAACACAGCGGGTTTTGGCCCAGAGGACTCTGCGGTCCCTGGTTCAGAGCTGGTGCAGGAGGTGCTGATAGTAAAGGCTTGGATTTATTGTGAGTAGTCGGCTGCTGTTTCTGGCTGTTCAGCATATCAGGCGCTGAAAAATTGGTAGCCTGTTTGTGGTGTCAGATTTACTTCAGTGTAGTAGAGGGAAACCCAAAGATTGAAGCAAAAGAGTAGAAGGATTCGGAAAAATCCAGAGCTGGTGACAGAAGCGCCTGCTCCAATGTTTCCTTGCACCAGAGCTGCATTTTTCTACTGGAGGGCAGGGGAGAGCCTTCTCCTAAACTTCACACTTAGGGCAGAAAGTCAGTTTTTAGCTAACGTGAAGCTGCCTGTGTCGGCTGCTGCCCGCTCCCTCTGCTGCGCTCTGCAGCCTCCTCTCGAAGGAGTTTCATTGACACGAATGAGATGTGGAGAAGGTTCTTTCTATCCTTGGTCTGAAAAGCCTTAAGAGGAGAAGCTGCTCCTCAGGCTCCTTGTTTGTGTACGTGTGTGTCCTGCCTGGCTGCAGGGCGCTTGGGCTCGGTGTGTAATGGTGCTGATTCCTCAAGCAGAGCGTGGGGGCTGGAGAGTGAGGGCTTTTACCTCTCAAAAGTATTTAAACTTGGCTTTATGGAGCAGGCTCCATAAAGAGAGATGGTCCTTTTAAACTGTGGTGTCCCTGCTTTAGTGGCTCACCAAACGGCTGAAGGGTAGGTAGGGGTGTTCTTGGGCTCTGTGCCCTCGCAAGGGAGGGTGTCCTGACCGAAAGCCTGTGAGCTGGTTGTGTAGAGACTGTATGTGAAACTTAAGGGGAGGGTAGGTTTTTATAGCTATTAGTGGAAATGGCAGAAAGTGTCAGAGCCTCATGTATCCCCTTCTGAGGCCAAGAAGCAAAGGTCGTGCCGGGGAGGAGAGTGTACCCTGCGGAACGGTGCAGGGTCCTGCCGGGCTTGGCTGCCCTGAACGCAGACACTGTTAACCCCCGGGGACTCCTCCTACCTCTGCTCGGGGGAGAGGTTGTTTTTAGTTTGAAGGTGACTCGGGAGAATGTTATCTGGTCTTGTCTGCCTTCACCACTGCCCAGCTTGATCAGATAGCACCCTGTGCTCAGTTCTGTGAAGAATTTGTTTTTGTGAGCTGGTTTCGACTTGCAGCCTGTCACCATTTGGAAAACGTTTGAGTAGCTCTGATCGATTCCAGTGGGTCGATGCTGGCTATGCTCATATCTCTGGACTCGCAGGCGCTTTCCCCAGCCCCAAGTGCCCAGGGTTTTGATTGCCTGAGTCTGCTTTATGTTGGGAGGAGAGGGGATATTAATCCCATGTGAATGCAAATGGTACTTGCTGTTGTTACTGCTTGCTGAAGCTTTTTAGCCTGTCTGAACTGCACGAAGTGCCCTCTAACTCACAGCAAATAACCTTGCAACAGCTTATTTTGTCAGCATACAATAATCACCTTGTATCTGTAAAAAAAAAAAAAAAAAACACAACAAAATAAAACAAAAAAAAAAAAACCCAAACCAAAACCAACCCTTGATCTTTACTAGCTCCCATTTTAAATTGGGCTGTAGTTAAATGGGACAGGCTTCTACAAGTGCTGTAGTCAGTTCCATGACTTCAAAATTAGGTGGTTGTGAGTGTTTAATCACAGGCCTGTGTTGTGAAAAAAAAACAATTTGGCACACAGGTCAGTAGTTCTAGAAGTGAAACTCAGGGTATGAGAAAGTTGCTTACAGTTGATAACCCCTGTAAGTCTTTTGGGACCCCCATAACCTCCCACTGGTTTAAAATCAGTTCAAGAAGAACATTCTGGTGTCTCTGATGCTATTTTGTCATCCACAGTCATTTGGAAACCTTGAAACCTTTGCAGAAGTGTTTTTGAATGGTGCATTTCTGAATGTATGCAGCAGTATGAAATGGCACAGAGGTGTTTTAGCCCACGAGTTACTCTCGGACCTCAGTTTCAAGGTGCCTCAGTTTTCAGTATCAGCCTTCTCCTAAAAGTGTCTTATCTCAGATGAGGGTCAGGTCTCTCCTTCCTTGTCTAGGCATGTTTATTCTTCCAGACTTTTAAAGCTTTAGTATCTAAACCTCATTTTTCCTTAGAGAAATGTGGGATTGATTTATTTAGGAGACTCAAACTTACCCTACAGCCTTACTTGTGTTTTTCTTGTGTTTGGGCAAATTTGGTTTTGTGAAACTGATTTGTTTCTACACTCACAAAGAATGGTCATAAGATTTTGTATTAAAACATCTTCAGGCATTCAAAAAAAAAAAACACCTGCTCTCCCAAGCCCACCTCCTTTGTGCCTCTGGTCATGGTACGTGTATGGAGGGTTGTATGTAATCGTGAACTTAAAGTGCTTAATAACCGAGTAAATGGCTTGCCTGGAAGCAGTGTTGGTGTGCGGGACGCCCTGCCAGCCCGCTGTTGGAACATGTGAAGTACAGTCAGTCTGCAGGAAGGATATGTTGCAAGCTCAACTAGTTCTTCTTAAATCTGACTGAGGTTGAGTCACGTAAGTAACCTTGAGCCACGGATGATGTCTTTTCCTGGAGCGCTGCTGCTCGAGCCTCCCTTCCTGTCCTTCCAGGAGCGGCTCCCCTGGGGCCTTGCGATGGCTTGGGCGGTTTGCTGGGGGACCACTGGTCGCAGTGGCTGTGCTGTGCCTGGCTGGTAGCCGAAAGATGTTTGGCAGCGCAGCTTTCCGCAGTCCGGTGGCTCATGGACCTACCTCTGGACTGTTTTGTAAAGCTGAACCCACTCACTACAAGAGCAGTTTGAAAAATATGGTAGTTTTAGCCTGCAGCTGCTTCTCATGCTTTCAATCTGTTTACTACTAATTTAGCTCTGCACAGTTATCTTGCCTGAGATGAAGAGTCTCATTTCACTGTTTGTGTGACAACAAATGTTACACATTTCCTCACCTGGGTTGTGACATCTTGCAGACTGCAAGACATTCCACCCCCCAAAAAGCTCTTATCTTAATATTGTGTTTAAAAGTATCTGACGGGCATCTGGGTGAGCAGAGTGATGAAACAAGTGTGTGAGCGTGGGGTGGAGAGCAGCCCTTGCAGCTCAGCGAGGGCTGGCAGATGAGGCCAGCGAGGGGCACGGTTTGTGTAGCAGCACACCATGGCCTCTGGTCCCTGCACAGTGACCGAGGGTGGCCGGGACCCAGCCAGCTCTGAATTGCAGTCAACTGACCGTGGGTGCGTGCAGCGAGGAGGAATGGACATGTTCCTCTCTTACCGAAGCTAAGCAGGGGCTCAGTCCATGCTCTGGGTGTTGCCAACCACAGCTGCTGGCAAAGGTGCTGCCCTCCTGGCAGAGGGATATGCCAACGGTGCCGTGCTGCCTTGCTGCTGCCATCGCAACCTGCCATGGGGCTTTGGCAGACCTGTGGAGCACCTCGCCAGAGCACAGGGGATGCTAAAATCTTGTGGGGACTGTGGAGGCTGCGTAAGCCCTTGCCACAAAAACCTGTCACTGTCTTTGTCCTGAACAGAATGTGCTTGGAGACCGGGCGAGGGTCAGGGGAAGCGTTGCAGGCTCTTGGTCTGCCCCAGTGAGCATTGCATTGTAATGCCATCCCTCGCAGAAGGCAGGCCGTGCTGTGACTGCTGTGGGGTTTCTTGTTTGGATAGTGGCAAATACTATGTGCTGGTTTGTATGTTCTGGTTTTGCGGTGGGGTCGCAGGAAGCTTTGTTGGCTGGAGAAGCAACAACTCAAAACAACAGCCCTGTCCGAGCTGGGCAGAGTTCAGAGAGCGAGGAGGGGAGGGAGGGAAGAGTACACTGATCAGACGATTGTGTGTGGCCTCTCCTCAGTGGCTGAATTTTTTTTCCTTGTAGAGGGTGAATTCTTGCTTTGCACTAACACTTTGCACTAATACCTCTTCAACTCATAGCTGGTTTTATAAAGTCACCGCTGTCTCAAAAGAGACTGACTCAGGACAGCGTCGAGTTGTACTGCGAGGCGATTGGCAATCCTATCCCTGAGATCCAGTGGTGGTTTGAGGGAAACGAGCCAAATGAGACCTATGCTCAGCTCTGGGATGGTGCACGGCAGGACCGTGTCAAAATCAACGCCACCTACAACCTGCACTCTACCAGTACCATCTACATCGCAAACCTCACAAGCGACGACTCAGGCATGTATGAGTGCCGGGCTAGCAACGACCCTGACCGCAACCACTTGTCGAAGAGCCCCAAAGTCAAGTGGATCCGTTCCCAGGCGAACGTTTTTGTCATCGAACGTGAGTGGCCACACTGAGGCCTTGGCACTTGCTCGGACACCAGTGTCTTGAGTCTCCTGCCATGCTCACCCCTGCACCCGTGTCCTGTGGCTCCCGAAAGCTCCCCTCACCCTCCCACCCCGGCTGTAGAACTGAGAGACTCCCACCCTCTGTCATCTCCCCCACCACCTGTGACTTGACCCAAAATGGCTCTGCTCAAAAAGGGTTGTGGCTTCCCAACCAAAACGCCCTTCGGCAATCCCGCGCCTTTTCCGGAGCCAAAGACCTGGAACGTGCCGCTTATTCCCGAGTGCCTCTGAGTCCCAGTGCTGGCTTGCAGAATTGAGTCTTGGTTCTGCGGTAGACTCTGCCCTAACCACCACTGACAAACCGGCCCTTCCCTACAGCTCGTACAGCTTCTCCTCCTGTGAACAGTCTTGCTTTAAGCTCGCTTTCTTGCTAGTGATACAAGCTGTGGGGAACAAAACCTGCTTTGAGTTTCCTGAGATGCAACCGTTTTTGAAATGGCCGTGTCTGTGTGCGACAGTGAATGTGATGTAGTTGCTTGTCCTGGGGAAGTGACCAGATTCCCTCTGCTTACAGAGCTGGCAGTCCAGTTCTGGAGCTAGCGGGTGGCTGCTTTGAGTAATAGAAACCTGGGCCAGTGTGAGGAAATTAACATCCTGCTAAGGTCTTTCCACGAATCCTGAAGTTAGCAGAGCAGCGTAGCAGTCTTTTCAGTATAAATGTGCTAGGGCATAGAGAACTCCAGCAGAACCTTCTTCCAGTGGAATTTTGGGTAGGAGGAAAAGCAAAATGCCTCTCAGCCCTGTGCAAAAAATTGTTCCTTCCAAGAGACTGAGATTGGGAGGAAGGGTAGGAACCATAGTGCCACCAGGGCTGTGTCATGGTGCTGCTGATGGCAGCTGTTTTCTTGGTCTGCCTCCTACAAGTAGAAATGCCTGAGTCATCTTCTGTTGCATAATTTACTGCTGCTTGGCACATGGAGGCCAGCACCTCTTGGTGTCGTGGTTCTGTGTGTTCTCCCTGGAGTAAATCTAACTATAATCTTTTGGGCCGCATCAGACGATGCACATATTGCTTGCATACGGTCTTGTTTGCTGCCCCTCACAACAGAGGGTCTTGGCTGCCATCAATTATGTTACCTGGCGGTGTCTAAATCTGTCTAAATCTGCTCAGATTCTGGAAGGTGTTGACGCAGCGAGTGCTGTAGTGGCTCATAAAAGCAGAGAGCCGTACTCTGCCCTTCACAGTATGACCTTTTCCATTGCTTATTGAGCACTTAGCTCTGCTGGAGCTGCACCCATTGTAGGAAGAGCAGGGACTCAAAGTTACCCAGAGCAGATGGCAGCAATCCTGCTGGTGGTGGGAGCAGCTGCAGGGTCAGTAGTGGTTATCGCTAGGTGCAGCCAGCCAGCCATAGTCGCCTGCTTTTTGAGTCTCTTATGCTCGTATCGTCAGTTCTGGTAGGAGACTGTTGGCAAAGGTAAGTGAAAGCTGTGATAGAGACAAGGAGCTGTGGGGTTTGCATTAAAGGTTCTTGGGCAGGCATGTGACCTCTGGAATACCACATGTTAACTTGAATCGAATTATTTACGATGCAGGTCCAGACATCACAACTCGTGTAATTAGTGAATCTGGCAAGCTGATCCTGTCCTGTAACATGACAACGACTTACCTTGCCATCAGCGGTCACGAATGGATGCATGGGGACAAGATACTTCACACCGACACAGATTCAAGTCCTTTGACCAGTTACGTGTGAGTGTCAGGGGCAAGGTCAGATAAGAATCTGAACATGGGGGATGGGCTTTTTCACCAGAGGCAGTTATTTCCTATCGTCTGAACCCAAAGCTAAGTGCTTGCAGTCTGGCTGAGAATGTGGGCTTTTAAACTTTAGAAGGTAAGATGAGCTAAACAAAGTTTTGGTAGGACCCAATGCTTTCTCTTTTATGGGGAAGAGGGGGCGAAAAGGAAGAGGGAATGGAAAGTTATATGCTACAAATATCCTTTTAGTACGAGAAGTTCTGCTGCCTTGTGTTTTTGTGCAGGCATTCTGCTAGGCTCTCTTGGTTTGTCAGGGGCTGTGTGGAACATGGCAGGGGCTGCTGCCCGGCCTGTGCCTGCGCTGACATGGGCGCACTAGAGCTGTTCTCCCAGAGCTCTGAGGGACCCTGCTCTGGGCAGGACATCAGCTCCCTGCTCCCCAGAGGCTGTGTCTGGAGTGAGAGCCTCCAGTGTCTGTTGCCTTTGGGTTTTAAGTACCTGTCCACAGTCCAACTGTTCTTACCGAATAAGCTGGGAAGCAGCCTGCAAGTTATGGGCCATGCTCAGGAACTGTTTGCAGGGTGTAGCTGAGCAGAAGCGGCAATACCAGCCCTATTGTAACAGTGCAGTGAGCTTTCCTTTTTGATTACAGTCAGGCCTGGCTGGCACTGACCCAGCAGCTGTAGAGGCATCATGTCCTCTTGTATGGCAGTGCCGACGTGCCTGTCTCCCCATAGCAACAGGGAGCTGAACAAGGATTAAAGTATTTATAACCCAGCCTCCCTCGCGTGACCTCAATTCCTTAGCTGAGTGGTTTTTGGAAGTGGGAAGCGCCATGCACAGCAGAACTAACAAACAGCCTGTTGTCCCAGTGCAACCACGGGACTGAAACTTTGCCTGCCCCTTCCCTCGAGTGGGTATTACGAAGCTGCAGAATGAGACGTTTGTTGCAGTTCAGCATAATCCACTAAATCTCATTGCAGCAGCTTTACAGAAAGGAAAATGGGAGAGTTCTCCCTACGATTGGATCAATCCAGAGTAACCCAACTTGGGTGTTTCTTTGCCACGTGTTTCAGTGGGCTTACCTGCACGGGAAGAATAGCCTTCCCCTGAGTCTGTTGTCCTCAGCTTCTTGCCTGTCTCCTTTAGAGGTGATTTGCGGGGCTGATGACTTATGTGAGGTGTGTGGCTGTGTCCTGGGTTGTTCTAACTAGAGGACTCTCTTGCTGCACCTCAGATTCTGTTGGCTTTGCTCAGTAGGGTGCGATTTATTTTTTTTTTATGACCCTGAAGTCTGTGGAAGAGGGGAGAACATGGAGTTGGCCACTTGTGAAGCGTACATATGGCACCGCACCTGGTGATGGTGTAATGTTGTCCTGGTGCTCCTGGTTTGCTTCATCTCTACTAGCTAACAGTCTGGGTCTTAAATTTTTTTCCCTTTGTAGAGGCCCTGATGGCAAGAGTGCTTCTGGTTAGGGAGTGAAAGCTGCTGGTTTTCGGGATTCAAGACACAAGACTGGGGGGGGGGGGGGTCTCAGTGATCACTGACTTGACAGAGCCATGTCAGACTTGGTGTATGTGCAGTCCTCTTCTGCCATCCTCAGTGTCGGGGGAGAAAAGGGTGGAGAGTTGGGTTGCTGTAGGTGTGTGGTGCAGTGTAAATACTGGCGCTGGGAGAAGTTGCTGGTGCTTGTAAATGTCTGTTTCTGTGGGTCTGGAGTTTGGTATCTGTTTGTGGATAAGTCAGCTGTGCTGAATGCTGACCTGACATCCTGGGGTGCTTTTTTTGTAGAATCGAGGGGAAGAAGGAAGAGCACTCTGGCATCTATGAGTGTGTCTACAAAACAAGCCCTGTGATAAAAGGACAAGTGAATATTTCAGGTAACTTCCTTTATTTGCTTCTGGGTCTGAGGAAGGGAGTGGGGAAGCAGCAGTCTTGTGAATGCTTTGCTTTGGTAACTTTTCAGCTTCTTGCAAAGCTGCTTCTAGCCCTTATTAATAAGGCTGCGGGACACTCCGTGCATACTGCCAGACTTGCGCGGTGAGGCAGCTCCATTGTATCAGGCAGCTGAAGTGTCTGTAGGGCCAGCTCTTGGACCTTGCATTAAGTCAGCCTTCTGCTGTGGATGTGTTCCCACAAGAGTAATGGGAGAGGGATAATACCTGGCGGAAAAATCTGTTTGAGCCTTTCTCGAAGCAGCTTGACATGCTTTTCTCTGGGAAAATGCCAAACAACAGGCAAGTGAGGGGAACAGACCCACTAACGTGTTTCTTAAACTGAAGTCAGGCTTTATGGGGAGTTTTGTCTGATTCTAGCTAGGTGGACTGCGGGGAGTACAAATGTTTTCTATAATGAGGTGTCTGATTTTCTTTTTCTCTTGCTGTAGTTGGGCCCCAGGTGTTGGCCTACAAGAAGTCCGAGCATGGGAATGAGGGGGACACAGGCGTGCTGATCTGCAAGAGTCCCTCTTTCCCCGCTGTTGACTCTTGGGTCTGGTACAAAAATGGTCAAGAGGTAAATGCCGTGGCTTGCTCTTTTCTCCCCTTCTGCCTACCCTACTTCCTGGCAAAGAGATGAAGGACCTCGTCCTGTCAGAATTAGCTGACAGGGTAGCCTCCGCAGTGGGACGGCAAGGAGGATTTCTGTAGTGGTAGGACCGTGATGGTAAGTGAGTAGCTCCCCTTGTGTCAGCACTGTCCTGAGAGTTGTTTCTCTTTCTCCCTCCAGCGCATCTTCAATGGTTCTGGTCGATACATTACCAAGTCCAGTGGCAACAAGACAGAGTTACGCATTCTTAAACTGAGTATTGAGGAGGATACAGGTGACTACCATTGCAATGCCACCAACTCTTACGGCTCTGGGAGTGCTATAGTAAACCTGCGTGTACGCAGCCGCCTGGCAGCACTCTGGCCTTTCCTGGGTATTGTGGCAGAAGTCCTCGTTCTTGTCACCATCATCTTCATCTATGAAAAGAGGAGGAAGCCAGATGAGGTTCCTGATGGTAAGAGGCACCTGGAGTTAAATCTTTCTGGGGAGACCAAGTAACTTGTAGGGCCCAGGGCAAATGTTCTCTTTGTCACATGGGCATTTGGTTGGGGGCTGTTTCTCAGGGCACTTCTTGTAAAACCATGGTAGTCTTTATCAGGCTACTTTAGCCATGAAGTTGCAAGTAATTGCACTGTTTTTGACAGTCCTTCAGCAAGTGGCGCTTTGAATCTTATCTCGCTCCAGATCCAGTTCAGTGCAGGTCAGCCTGACCCTTTGTCTCACCAGTTCCTCTGTGTTTAGCTCAAGTGCTTCAAGTGAGTGTCTGTAGGACTGGGTTTTCTTTGGCAGCCAACATTCTGGAGAAGCTGATTTTTGAATAAGTAGCACAGCTTTTCTGGTGCTGCAAAACTGGGGGGCTGTGTCAGCAGCTCCGTGAGACCAGGCTTAGCTTAGTTCAGGTTCAGTTCATGGATTTGTTTTGGGTCCTCAGATCCACACATCCTGATTCTCAGAGAATTCCTCAAAGCCTAGTGCTATCTTTAATCTGTTTTGGAAATATCAGCTCCTCCCTTTCCTTATCAGAAAGAATCTGCATTGTGTTAGCCCCACCGCCCCTTCGTTATCTGATCCAGTTAACAATGAAGTGTAAATGTTTGGTATCCTTCCTGCTTGCTGGGTCAGGCCCCTCAGCCCTCTGCGAGGAACAGCACATCAGGGAGCCCGAGTGGTGTGGGGTGCAGCAGGGGGACTAAAACTAAATATCCCCGACTGCAAGGCTTGGGGGAATTCTTCCCGAGGCAGCTTTACAAGCAAATGCTTTGCCCTCTGACACTCTTGGCTGGAAGGCAGATGCCTTCTTAAGGATGTTGTAGCTGCAGCTTCCAGGAAAAAAAAAACTAGAGCCTGTATGTGTGGAGTGATCTGGCTTCTGCTGACAGCAGCCTGGTCCAGACCATGTCAAGTGCTGACCTGCCAGAGCTGTAGCAGATGCTTTGACAGGCAAAGACAGGACGTGTGTACTGAAGTGTCCTGATGCTCCTTGGCCAGAGCTCTTAAGCTCAGGTTCCCAAGTGCTTGTGGGTGAGGATACAGCATCATACCTGTTTGATGGACATAGACAGCTTTACATTTTCCTGATGTAAAGTGGTTATCTCTCCCCAAAAGTCTTTGTAGCTTTCCCCCTCTTAAGAGGAGGTAACAGAAAGCCATTGCCGAGCCAGCTCAGACAAATGCTGTTCCTCATGGTATGTGGTTGTGAATTGGCCGCTCCCTGTTACCTGGGATGGGGAGAGCCTGGCTTGTGTATGGTGTGATATCCTTGCTGGTGTTATCTCTCCACTCTTCCCTTCTCTGCTGCTGGGTGCCACCTTAAATGGTAAGTAGAAGATAGTTCCACCCACGTTTCTGCATCTGTCCTCTCACCAGCTGTATTGCAGATCTTGGTGCCCAAGGCGGCCCCAGTGCGTAGGGCGAGGGCCTCGGTGCCGTTTGTGGGGAGCCTGGACTGTGGAAGAGATGATGGGGAGCCTTCTGTTGGAAGGCGGCAGATTGCAAGGAGCTGGTGAAAGGCCCCAGGGCTTGGCACGTGTTGGCAGAGATGTTTTCTTAGCTGTGCTTCTCGGTGTAGCAAGAATGTGGTGTGCAGCGTGTTTATTTTGATTCCACAAAATGTGTGGGGAGGAAGAAGGACATGCTGATGCTGAAAGGCTCATTCCTGAAATGTCCTGTTTGGATTCCCCTGTACTTGCTGTTGAAGTCTGTGCTCAGACCTGGGAGACATCCGAATTGGTGGGACTGTGGGGGTGAGAGCGGTGGGTGGATGGTGGCAGCTCTGCTGTCTCCTAGGGTGGATCTGTGGTGCTTTCTTCCAGTTTTCAGTGCTGGTGGTGGGAAGACTGGCTGGTGTGCGGAGGGTGCACGGGGTGCAAATGCTAAACAGACATTAGCAGTTGGCAGTGCTGCTTCAGAGGCTGCCGTGGTGGAATTCTACTTGTGTGGCCTCCCAGGGTAGTCTCAGGTGTGCCTGAGGGTTAACGAGGTGCCAGCCCTGCCCTCTGCTGATGGCGGGGGGGTGGTGGTGTGGTGACTTGGTTATCCTGTGAGCCAAACCCACCCTCTGCCAACAGAGGCGAATGCGTAACAGGAGTTTATGGCTAAGCTTGTGCCTTGTCTAAGCTTAGACATGAAGCAGCTTAAGACTTGCGCAGGGGGTGGTTGTGTTCTGGTCAGAAGTAGCCCCTGCTCTGCCAGGCCCTGGTGAAACTGGAGCCCTGTGGGTGAGATGACCTTTTGGGTTCAGTCCTGTGCAGATGGCAGTATCCACTATATCCAGTAACCTGTCTGGAATGCAGTCCCCAGAGTTTTAAGAGGTGGCAGAGATTACTTCTTACATGCTCTTCCCTGACACTGTTTGTTCTTTCTTTCCATGCTGTCCTGAATGTGAAGATGATGATGGAGGTTCTGCACCACTGTAAGTACCTTGCTTTTTCCTATTTAGACAGATTTGTACTGGCAGATCCCATGCATCCAGGGAATCCGCTCTGAATATAAAAGCTACCTGGTGTGGGAATGACACACTGGCTTGCTGGGTGGGAGACTTTTCCCCCCGTGGTTCATTTAATGTGGCCTGTGCATAAACCGCATAGAATCGGGGATGGCACCAGTGTCTCAGACCAACAGTGTTCTGGTAACATCTTGCCTTGAACATCCATTTGGACCCAAATTACATTAGTGGGTAGGGTGGGGCTTTGTGCTGCTTCTTTTCTCACTGCCCCTTTTTTTCTTTCCAGGAAAAGCAATGCCACAAACCACAAGGACAAGAATGTCCGCCAGAGGAATGCTAACTAAGAGCAGGGGCCAGGTGAGTGCCGTTCCTGAGCCCAGCTGCTGTGCCAGGCCCTTCACCTCCTCGCAGCGCCCTGAGGTGCCCGTCTCTAGCCGTAACCTGGCCGGAGCTGCTCAGAGGTCTGGCCCAGTGGCAGTATCTGCCTCTGCAGAAGGTCTCTTAGAAGAAGCAGAAGCTTCCACGCAGGCAGAGGCTCTTCTGGCCCAACACCATCTTGCAGGATCTGGGGAGGTGGGGGGAACGCGTGTTGGGTGATGTTCAGGCACAGACAAGCCCCTTTAGCACAGCACAGCCCTACTGGTACGACTGGGTCATCTAACTGGCTCTTCTTTCTCTCCTGACAGGTGATGTGTAGATGAAGATGAAGAACTCGTCTGGACAATTTTGTTTTCTTTTAATTTTTTTTTTTGGTAAAATAGCACCATGAAATACTCTAGTGTGTCCTTCCAATTCAGTTACTTCACTTTCTAAAGAAACTTAAGTTGTAGAATCTAAAATACATTTCTTTTTTTTTTTTTTAAGAGTTGTGGGAGGGTTTTTTTCTACCTGTAAATGTAAATCCCTTGTTTCTGGTAGTCTAGGTCACTGGCTGTCTCTGTCCTAGGTTTCTTCGTGCTGATACGGAGTGGGGGGTGTGAGTGCAGCTTATTTCTTCCTCGCCTCTGGGAAAAGCAGGGGGTGTGGGGTTAGGGCCGTTCTGAAATGCCATCGGTGTTTGAGGCCACTTGTGGACCTGTGGATAACGTGTGCAGTTTCTGGTGTGCTGCCCCACTGGACGCGGCTGCCGTGGTCTGGTGTCCAGCCCTGTCTGCGTGGGTCAGGGAGGAGACGCTGCTTTGGTGACCGTCTGGGGATGGCCTGGTCTGAGCGAAGGGTTTAGGAAGGTAGTCCCGTCTCTCCCAGTGCATCACCTGGAGCGAGGCTGCACCTTTCCTTAGTGTGGAAGTGGCGTGTGTCCTGTAAGCCACCCCAGGACCACCATGCACATCTGCTGGTGCGGCTCGTTCCTCGGCGTGTGCCACACCACCCGCACCCCGAGCCCTTCCATCAGGTCTTGGTTACTCTTAAACAGACAACCAGGAGCCAGCGTTAGAGCTGGACACCGGATAAATGACTGCTGTTAACTTATTTCCCAGGTTGTTGGCATCTTCTCAAGTCTACAGTGGGGATGGGGGCAGAGCGAGCAGGGGCTGCGGTGCTGGGGGGGGGCTGGTTTGACAGCGTGTGTTCTTGTGCTCGAGCCGTGGTGATGTTTGTGTGACATAGGAGCCTGAGAGCGGACGAGTGCTCAGTGGAGTCTAATACTTTTATTGCTGGGTAGCATTGAGTTCTGTTAACACAATTCACAAATAAAGATGATTCCTCTCTCTTTTTTTTTTTTTTTTTCCATCTTTGTTTGGACTCTGGTCTCTTCCCCACTGGCTGGACCCCTGGCTCTGCCTGACCTGCTGACTCACTTCTGGCTCCTCTGCCTGGAGAACACGATGCCGTGTCTCAGGGTTCGGTGCCAGCTCTGACTGTGCTCCAATCACCCAGCGTTTGCAGCTCGAGAGCTGTTCCAGCCTTTGCGAAGGGGGACGAGCGCTGCTCCCTGCTCTGCAGAGCCCGGAGGAGGGTGGTCACCGGGGCACGCTCGTCTGTTTGGCGACAGGCGTCACCTCGCCCTGCTGCACAGTTGTGCAGCGTCTTGTGGCTGTGGGGCCAAGGATCAGCCCCAGTTTTCAGGAGCCCTTGCAGGAGTTGCTGTTTGTGTGTCTCGTGCTTCTCTCTGTGGTTATTTTTCTTTCTCCCTGCTCTTCCCTGGGGCGGGGAACGAAGGTGGGAAGCCTTTGCTGCCTTTGTGTGCAGCGTGGTGTCTGGGGAGAGGATGGAGGATGTGTGTGGGGGGGTCCCTTTCCTGCTGCCAGCCCTGAGCTCAGTGCGGTTCTGTCCTTGGAGTGTGGCTGGGGGCTGGAGCGGAGCGGCCCAAGCTTGGCCAGCCCTAGCCCAGCCTGTGCGTGAGCCGTGGCCCTGCAGCCTCACCCTGTAGCCAAACACTTCTCCCTGCCTGGGAAGGGGTAATTAGGGCGTGTGGCTCTGATCGCAGGGCTGTGCCCAGTGTGCTGCTGGCTGCGCTGTGGTGGCCGGCAGGTGTGGCAGCGGGGCCTGCGGCTGTGGTGGCCATGTCCCTCTTGACGGCATTTCTGCTGCCTCGGCGTGTCACCGCCGGGGCCGGCCCTGGGGCTGGCGGGGCAGCGTGGCTCTGCAGCACGTAAGTGGGTTATGCAAGGCTTTCACAGCCGGCCTCGTGCTTGTGGGTGCCATCCTGGAGAAAAATCAATGCGTGGCTTAATTTCCTTGATGAGGATTATGGGTCCTGCCTGACCCGGCTCTCCCGGGTGCAGCACAAAGCACCGCTTGTGCCTTTTGTTTAGCAGGGGGGGAAAACAGGCCAGGGAGCTGGGGAGGGGATGGAGCGGCGGCTGCTGCTCTCTGCTGGGGCTGCTGGCTGTGGCAGAGCCCTGACGTGCTGCCCAGGTGCTGCTCTGTTGTTGTCTGCTCGGGGATGGCATGAAGAGGCCTCCGCCGCGGTGCCCTGCTCCCTCCGGGGAGAGTGGATGCTCTGGGCACCTCTGTCTGCGGGTACCACGCTTGGCCTCTGCCTCCCGACGCCTCGGGGACAGCCCCCGGCTGCCACCTCCCTCCAACCTCAATGTTGGCTCCAGCCTCCTGCCCAGGTTAAGCCGCGGTGTCGGCTTGGGGGGGCTCCTCCGTGGGCTGGGGGCTGTGCTGTGCTCTGCTCGGGGGCGGTTTGGACAAATGGGCTCGCAGGCAGCGATGGGGAGCCCAGGTTGGGATTTGTTGCGGAACGAGCCCCCGGTGCCCTGGAGCGCGGCTTTCGGGGCGTCCTCCCCCGCGGGGCTCGGTGAAGGGGCTGCTGCAGCTTCCCCTCCGCTGCCCCGCTCCGCCACGGGACAGGGCCGGCTCCGGCCGTGGGAGCTGGACACGGACTGTCCGGCAGATGGTGCCACCCGCCGCGGCCATATCGCCCGAGCGATGGCCCGGAGCCGTGTCCCGTCCGCCCCTTCCAGGCTGCTCGGGGCTCACCGGCCTCCCCCGCTCCGGTGTCCCCCCGACGCCCCGCAGCCCGGGGAAACCGCAGCGGGAAGAGCGCGATCCTGGGGCGGAGGAGAAGGCGCCGGTCCCCCGACCCTTTCCCGGCACCCAGAGCACCGGCCCCGGGCGCGGCTGGCGGGGGAGCCGGCGTCCCCCTCGGTGGTGCCCGGCTGCGGCTGCCGGACCCACCGGGCGATTTCTGTGACGGGCCCTGGTCGCCATCCCCGGTCGCCGTCCCAGCCACCCTCTCTGCGCCCGCCCGGCCCGGTGCGCGGGGAATCAGCGCTGGGGGCGAGGGGCCGGGCTGGGGCTGGCGAGGCGGGTCCCCGGGGCTGTGGGGGGGGGGGGCGAAGCCACGTCCCCCCGGTCCGCACGGAGCCCCTCTGCCCCCCGGCGGGGCTGCGGCGTCCGTCGCCGGCCCGGGGATGGGCTCGGGCCGCCCCGGCAGCGGGGCCCAGGGCAGGGACGCGATGGGGCTTTTCACGGGGCAGCGGCCGAAGCGCTCCCCCCGCAGCGGGGCGGACGGGCCGGCGGGCTCCGGAGCGCCGCGGGGGAAGCGCCCGTCCCGCCCCGCACCGGGGGCTGCGCGGAACCCCCTGAAGGACCGGGGCCGTCGGGCGCAGCGGGGCGGCCCCAGTCGTCGGTCCCGCCGGTGAGGGTTGTGCCGGCGGGGGGAGCTGCGGAGCCGCCCGGTCCCCGGCCCGGCCCCGCCGCCCGCCCCCGGCCCGCCCCGGCCCGCCCCCGCCGCGGCGGCGGGCGCCACTCGGCCGCCGGTGGCCTCGGCGGCGGCAGCGGCAGGATGCGGGCGGGCCGCGGCGCGGCGGGCGGGGAGGCGGCGGCCGAGGAGGAGGCGGCCGAGGCGGCCAAGCGCGGCGGGGGGGCGGCGGCCACGGCTGGGCGGGCGCGGGGCCGCGGCGGGAAGGGGTCCCCGAACGGCGAGTGCCGGCGTGGGGAGCCGCCGCGGAGCCCCGGCCCGGAGCCGCCCCGGGAGCCCAAGGTCTCCTTCTCCTGCGGCGGCGGCGGCGCGTCTCCCGGCGGGGCCAAGGCGGCCGAGGAGGGGGCGAGCGAGGATGCGGGCGAGGAGGCCCGCGGGAGCCAGGCCAGCTTCATGCAGCGGCAGTTCGGGGCGATGCTCCAGCCCGGCGTCAACAAGTTCTCGCTGCGGATGTTCGGCTCGCAGAAGGCGGTGGAGCGGGAGCAGGAGCGCGTCAAGTCGGCGGGGGCCTGGATCATCCACCCCTACAGCGACTTCAGGTGCGCGGGCGGGGACGGGGGGGGGGCGAGCGCTGCGGCCGGGACCCCGCACCCGGCTGCATCCCGCGGGGATGGAGCATCGGGAAAGGGCCGGAGCATCCCGCGGGGATGGAGCATCGGGCTGGGCTTGGAGCATCCCGCGGGGATGGAGCATCGGGAAAGGGCCGGAGCATCCCGCGGGGATGGAGCATTGGGAAAGGGCTGGAGCATCCAGCCCCGGTGACCGCGGGCGGGGACGGGGGAAGAAGGGGCGAACGGAGCCCGGGCCCGGCCCCGCCGGCCGGGGAGGGGGAGGCCGAGCCGAGCCGTGCCCTGGGAGAGGGCACCTTGAGCTGTGCCGGAGGTGGCAGCGCGGATGCCGCTCGCAGGGAGGGGCTGGCGGCCGGGCATCCCCCTCCCCAGCGGAGCCGCAGCCCATCCGGGGGTGCCCAGAGCTTCGACAGGGGGTGCCCGGCCAAGGGCATCCCTCGTCCTTCCCGGGGCCTTGGATGGCTCGGCCCAGCACGGACCCTCCGGAGTCCCACCGGGCTTTGGGTCTGTCCCCAAAGCACCCTGGGGAAGGTGTCACCTCCCCTGCCGGGGCCGGGGGTGTGGGCAGGAGGACGTGCTGCTCCCTCCGCTGACAAGCAGAGCTTTGAGAAGGCTCCCCCTCCCCCAAGGAGGCCTGATCCTGTCCCTGAGATTCAGGGAGTCTGAGGAGGGATTGATCTCGCTCCCAAGATCCAGCCTGCGCGGGTGGCAAACCCGGGGATGGAGATTCTGCAGCTCCATCTCCTTTCCACCCCCTGAGCCCTTGGGGAGCACAGAAGCGGCAAATGCTTCCCGTGTCCTGTGCAGGCTGCCGGGGGGATGTATGGCTCGTCTGGCTGGGGCGGGTGGCACATGCCTTGTGGGGATGGGTGGCCAAGACCCCTGCTGGCATTGCTGGTGACCCCAAAGGGTCTTGGGGGGAGCGAAGGGCTTGGCTCCGAGGTCTTCTGCTGCTGTTCTGGTGTGAGGTTTGGGGAGGCCCGAGGGCAGGTTCTCTGGGCACAGGCGAGCGGGGGCATGGTGTGGGGGACGCTGCTGGGCCAGACCCCGGGATCTGTTCACCGCTGGCACTGATGGGTCCCCGCTGGCTCAGGGGTCCCCAGGGCAGGTGGAGGTGGCCACGGGCAGCGGGGTTTGCCCTGGCCGGGTGGGCTCAGAACAGGGACCAGCGCCCGCACCTCCTGCTCCTGCCCTCGTGCGCTGCTCCTGGGCTGATCTGGCATCTTCCAGAGGAGCAGCCGGAGGCCCTCGGCCTCCTCTCAGGGCTGACCTCCTGCACAGGGGTCTTGCGCCCTTGTGGCGGATGTTCTCATTGGAAACCTGCTGCAGGTGTCCATCGGAGCCCCCTCCTTGGTGGGCTGGGGACCAGGTCTGCGGCAGAGCCAGTGCGAGGGGCGGCTGCACCCCGTGGCCATCGCCGTCCCGCGGCGGAGGGAGCTCTGCCATCCCTGCTGTGACTGGGCAGGTGTGGTGGTGCCGGGAGCATCCCTGGCACCCGGGGGGTTCCCAGGAGGACGGGGAACTCTGCTCCTTGTCCTCAGCAGCTGGGGGAGGCTGGGAGCGAGGTGACAGCCTGGACCCGCTGTCCCCCGCCATGACTGTACCAAGGCTGGAGCCTGCCCTGCTTCTGCGAGCCGGCAGAGCCGCGGTCCCGGCGGCAGAGCCCACGGCGCTGCCGAGAGCAGGGTCTCCCTGCAAGGGAGCGAGGCCTCGGAGGCTCCTCTGGGCGCAGCGGCGTCGCTCCCCGGGCTGGCGCTCGCGGCGGGCGCCGGTCCGTGCCGAGGTGACCTTGGGGAGTCACCCTGGCCGTCCTGCCCCGCGCTGGCTCCATCCCTCCCGGAGTCGCTATCAAGACTTGAAACCCATTGGGGAAGAGCCGCTGCCTTGTGTTTTGATGCTGGAAGTGGCGTAGGAGAGTTCCCTGCCCAGCGGGGAGGAGCCGCGGGCAGAGCCACCACGGCATCGCTGGCTCCACAAACCCGCGCACAAACAGCGTCGGCTCCACGCAGGGCTGAAAACCCGGCCGTGAGCAGCCCGCTCCGCTGGCGCGCGTTGAGGACACGCGTCCCTCTGTTCCACCGTGTCCTGCCTTAAAAAAAAAAGTATTATGTTTATCCAATAATGATAATGGAGAGTGAGCCCGGCCGTGTTTGCCCTGCAAAACCCATTTTCCCATCTTAAGATAAAATCATTGCCCATCTGCATATGTGACATCATTTCATAATCGGAGTCCTTTGGAGATCCTGGCTCCTCGTGGACACGGCGCTTGCTCCGGGAACGAAAGTTGCTATTTACATAAATATCAAATTATTAGGAAGCAGCCTGGGTGGCTGGTCGAGATCCTGAGCCGCAAATCTGATAAAAGAGACCTTGTAAATTGTGCGCTGAAGTAGATGGTGTCGCGCTGAGCCACCTCCTTTTGGGTGCTGCGCTCCGTTGTCTTTGTCGCTTCTGGTCTTTATGGGAGGGAGGAAAACCCCAAGCCTCGACTTTTTCATTATTTCTGTTGGTGTCTCTGCTCTTGGGGTGGGACTGGGAGGCGGGGGCCGCATCCAGCCCCTGTTTCGCAGGGACCTGGGGCACGTTGCTGGGCTGGCTCCCATCCTTACCGGGGAGTCGGGCAGGGGCGCGCGGGGACGGGGACGAGCAGGGGCACTGCGACGTCCCTGGGGGAGCGGGTGCTCCACGTCCATGGCTGATCCCTTCCCCTCCTAGTGAGAAACTTGCGTGAGGCCGGGAGGGGGATTCAGCCCAGTGCCTGTGACTCGGTGGCGGTGCCAGGCTCCCCGTGACCACAGCGGGGACGCCCGATACGGCTCCACCGGTGTCCCCTCCCGCCAGCCCAGCACCCGCAGCCTTCCACCAGGCGCGGGCTGAGCCCTGGGGTTTCGCTGCTGCTGGATTCCTCTTGCAAGAGCCGGTCCCGCACCTGAATCGGGGGCGAAGCCGCATCCAGAGCACAGCGTTCCTGGTGCTGCTTGGCCGGAGCCTTCTTCACCCAGGGCTAAAATGGTTTCTGGGGTTTTGCCACCCTCTGGATGGTGCCACCACCTTGTTCGTGTCACCATGGGGGCTCCCGAGCCGGGATGGGGGCTCACGGGCTGCTGTCGCTCCCCATGTGTGTCACCGAGTTACCGTTCCCTCTGGTGAGGGTGTCGGGGAGCTGCCATCCCCCACCGGGGCGTCAGTGTGGGGCTGTCGGACCTGGGGGGTGGCTGGAAGCCTCCGCCTTGGTCATCAGGGAGGAAAGGCTGTGACTGGGGGGACCGGGAAGGTTGGGGTCCTTGAGCAGTTCCCAAAGCCTTTTATCCCCCCTCCCCTTCCCTAGGGGCCCCCAGGCTTTTCCAGGGGAGAGCAGCACCAGTCGTTCATCCCAACTGGCTGTACTGGGACGGCGGGGGGGGGTACGGACGGCCCGTTGGGCGCGGTACCTCCCCGCTCGCTTGGCTCCGGCAAACTTCTGCCGTTGGCTTCTTAACCCACTTCTAAGAGTGACCTCGTTTTTCGAATATGAGTATTCAGCGCAAGTTTGCAAAGCGCCAATCCTGCACCCATCCCGCACGGATCCCGCCCGCCGGCCAGCCCCGGGACCCCGGTTTGGGCCGGGGGGGGCTGAGTGGGGTCTGGGGGAGCATCACGCGCCCGGGCAGCTGGAGCGGGGGTGTCTCGGTGCCCGTGGCTGCAGAGGGGAGCGATGTGCTGCACCGAGCTCACGGAGGCGGCTGGATGATCCCCGGCGCTCTGTGTGCCGGCGATGGGGCTGAGCGGGGACATCCACGGTGTCCTGCGGCTGTGACCCCCTGGGTGGCTTGGGGGGGTTCTCCTGGCCCCCTCCCAGGTGGTAAGAGCGGGCGGATTGGACGTTGGGGTTGCCCCATGCCTCAGGATTTCGGAGGTGCCGGGGAGGCGGCAGCTCCGTGGAGGGACGTGCTCCGGGGTTTCGGGAGCAGGAGCACCGTGGGGTCCCGGGGGTTTGGTGGGGGTGCTCAGCTCCGACCCTGCTCCCACCCAGGACCTGGGAGGGGGCGGCACCGCTGTGCCAGGCTTGGGGCAGGCGACGGAGCAGGAACGCAGCCCCCCGCTCGCGGAGGCTTTCGGCATCTTCTGTCACCGTCGCTGTCGTTCAATTGGGTCAGAAGCAAGGGAGCGGGTGCCCAGGATCCTAATTAATTTGTTTTCAGATATTTTTAGTAGCCTGGATGGGATCTTTTTTTTTTTTTTTCCTATGCACACACTGCCCTCCGAGGAAGAAAGTGTTAGTATCGCACCCAGGCCCCCGAAGAGATCGCCCGGAGTCAGCCGTGTGTGCTGGGGGGGGATCAGGAGCAGTTTATCTTTCTCAGCAGGCTGAATTCCGCCCTGGCTCAGCCGGATTGCAAAGGGATTTGAGCCAGAGGAGAGTTTTGCCCAGCTGGCGCCGTTATTTAATCTTTGCTCTTCACGGCTTTGCGGGACCGATGCCCCCGTGGGACTCGCTTTGTGCGGTGGGGTCTGTGCAACTGGGGGGGGTGTTGGTGTTTGTGGGGCAGATCCAGCCCGGAGCTGCCACCATGGGCTGCCCCAAAGCCGGTGTCGCCGTGGGGGGGTCGTGCCATGCAGATGGATCCTGGGGGTCCGGTGGTGCCCACCACGGCCGCAGCATCGCCGCCCACGGGGGGGCCGTGGGATGCTGGAGCCCTTCGGTGTCGGCGGCCGGCGCTCGCCCCGGGGGTCGCGGGGGAGCGCAGCCCGCTCCTCCCGGCTGGCAGCTGGCAAGGGTTCCCTGGAGACGGCCCGGGGTGTGAAGTCATCGTTGTGCAGCGGTGACATCACTCACGGTTGCCACGGCAACGGCTCACATGGGGAAGGTGTCATTGGAGAAAGGTCAGGAGCTGGGATGCTCGGCTCCTTCTGGTCCTGCGCTAATCTGCACGGCTGGAGGAGGGGCGGGGGGGATCCGGCCCATCGCCCCTTCCTGTCTGCGGGGGGTCCTGCCCCACTCGTCCCCCCGCCCCGTCCCTGCCAGCGTGGCCAGGGCACCCCCCGCCCGCCAGCCCCCACTCTCGGGGGCTCCTGCCTGGGGTGGGCAGGGTGGGCTGAGCAGCGACGCCGAGACGAGGGTCCTGCGTGTCTGTGTGCGTGGCGCCGAGGGATGTCCCCCCTCCTGCCCCCCCCCGGCGCAGTGGTGGGGCGCGGAGCAGGCGAGGAGCGAGGGGCCGGTGTCCCCTCCGCAGGGTCCTGCTGGGACAGGGCCGCTGTGACCTTGCAGGTGCTCGGAAAGGTCATCGGTGGCCCAGAGGACGGGGACAAGGAGAAAGGGGAGGAGGAGGAGGAGGGTGAGGCAGGAACGGGCGGCGGTGCGGAGGAGCCGTGCAGCCCCGGCAGGGATGTCCGTCCGCCGCCTCCGCCGTCTGACCGGCGCTGGGGCGATGCCGGCTCCAGCTGCAGCCGTACGTGACCGGGAGCTGCCGCGGCTCCTTCCACCGCGGCCGCGCTGCCGGGCTCTGTCCTGCAGCCCCTGCCCGGCGCATCCCAAAACCGGGACCGCAGCCTGGTCCGGGGAGGTGCCGTGGTGGGGTGACCCTGGCTGTCCCGGGGGATGCTGTCCCCCGTCCTGGGGTCTCCCCTATGGGCACAGGGAGGGGGTGGGGGAATGCTGTCCCATCCTGCTGCCACCCGCGACCTTGAGGTTGTGATGGCCCCGCCGTGGCCGGCGGTTTGGGGGTGAGGGGGTCCCCAGCCCAGGGGTGCCCTGGGGCGGCGCGAGGGTCTCCCCCACCGGCGCCTCATCGGTCTCCCCTCACCCGGGACCTGCCAGGGTTTGGGTGCTCGGGGCAGAGCTCCGGCCGTCCCCGCACCGCGGGAAGAGCCCCTGCAGCGAACGGCCCCCGGCCTCATCCTGCACCTCCACCAGGGACTCTGCTGGCCTGCAGGATCGGGCCCGCGGGCGGTTTGGGGAGGGGGAGGCAGGTTGTGGTCCCTAGGGAGGGGAGAGGGGTGCCTGTGGCTGAGGTGGCATCGGAGTGACAGCACCTCAGTAGCGTGGGTCCCTTAGGGCAGGGCACAAGGGCCGGGTCCCCTCGACGCGAGGGGCGACTGGGGATGCTGGTGACACCTTCCTCCGTCCTCTCGCTCCCCAGGTTTTACTGGGACTTCACAATGCTGCTCTTCATGGTGGGCAACCTGATCATTATCCCTGTGGGCATCACCTTCTTCAAGGAGGAGACCACGGCGCCCTGGATCGTCTTCAACGTGGTCTCCGACACCTTCTTCCTGATGGACCTGGTGCTGAACTTCCGGACGGGGATTGTCATTGAGGACAACACGGAAATCATCCTGGACCCCGAGAGGATCAAGAAGAAGTACCTCAAGACCTGGTTTGTGGTGGACTTTGTCTCCTCCATCCCTGTGGATTACGTCTTCCTCATTGTGGAGAAGGGCATAGACTCGGAAGTGTACAAGACGGCCCGCGCCCTCCGCATCGTCCGCTTCACCAAGATCCTCAGCCTCCTGCGGCTCCTCCGCCTCTCCCGGCTCATCCGCTACATCCACCAGTGGGAGGAGGTGAGGGTCTCTTGGGACGCAGCCCCCCGCGATGGGTCCCTCCTCCGGCAGCGACTGGACTGGCTGGAGAGGGCGGGAGCTGGGGGGGGGCCCTGCGAGGGCGGCGGGGCTGGGGGCTGCCCGAGGGGCCGGCGGGTTGGACGGGGGCTGCGGGGCGGCTGTGACCCTCCCTGGAGGGGGGAGACTCAGGGTGTCCCCTGCATCCCCCTCTGGGGGGCCGTGAGAGCGCTCCTGGTCTGCTTCAACGTGAAGTGAGTCCCACCGGCTCCTTGGGGCCAGCTGAGCTGTGCCGTGTGTGCGTGTGTGTGCACACGTGTGTGTGAGTGCACGCCTGTGTCGTCGTCCCGTCCCCCCGTCCCCCCCCCCCCGTGGGTGTTGGGGTTTGCCCAGCTGGTCCCGGTGCCGTGGTACCACCCACGGGCCGCAGCATGGCCACCACAAGCAGCCGTGCCGCCCCATGGTCCGCCAGCAGCTTGACCGTGTCCCTGCGCGCCGGGGCAGGTGACAATCCTTGCCTCCAGTCCCCTCCAGCTCCCTGCTCCGCCGGCACCTCAGGGAGCAGCGGGGGGGGGCTGCAGGAGCCCCAATCCCCTCGGAGGCAGCGGGACCCCCGTGTCCCCCGGGTAGGAAGCAGGGTGCTGCCCGCGCTTGCTGCAGCGGGGCTGCGTGGGCTGCGAGGCGACGTGCCTTTGTGTCGGGACGTGGCGTGCTCGGCTTTGCTGCGTGGCTCCGGCGCGTGGGCTGGCGGCTCCTCCGCCGGCTGGGGCTGCGCAGGTGCTCGCTGCGGCGCAGGGCGGCTGCGCACCCGCCGGCTGGAGGGACGCGGGAGCCTTCGCTCCCTCCTCATCCTCCTCCTAGGCCCAGAGGGGGCAAGTGTGGCTCTCAGCTGGGTGTCACCCCCCCCCGCCATGCAGGGTTCGCGGGCAAGAGCCGCCCAGCAGCGCTGCAGGGACCCGCAGTGCAGCCTGGGCACGGTGACACCGGCTCTGGTGGCTGCAGGATGGTGGCAGACCCTCCTTCCCGCGCCCCCCCCCCCGCCATGCAAAGGCGGGCGGCCGCTGGGTGGGCTGGGGTGGGCGCTGGGGGTTGGTGCCCGGCAGCCCCCGCCACGGCGCTGCCCGGCTCTGCCAGGGCTCTGGGTGTCCTGGCCTGACCCTGCGGCTCCGTGGGGGCTCGGCCTCCCCGCACGCACAGGGCTTGGCCCCGCTCTCCCGGCAGAGCCCCGAGCCTCGCAGCGCTGCCGGGGGGCTGCCGCCGGGGCCTGGGGCAGAGGGGTGTGGGGGGGTGGCTGCAGCTCCAGTCAGTCTGCCTGCATCTCCCCCGGCCCGCAGCCCCCCGCCCGCATGTCCCCCTACCCGCAGCCCCCTGCCCACTTCCCCCCTTTCCCGCATCCCCCTGCCCACATCCCCTGACCCACATCCCCCGCCAGCGGCATCCCCTCTGCCTGCATCCCCCCCCCCACCCACATCCTCCCACCCGCTTCCCCCTTTCCCGCTTCCCCCCTTTCCCACTTCCCCCCTGCCCGCATCCCTCTGCCCAGATCCCCCCTTTCCCGCATCCCCCCTTTCCCGCATCCCCTCTGCCCGCATCCCTCTGCCCAGATCCCCCCTTTCCCACATCCCCCCTTTCCCGCATCCCCTCTGCCCTCATCCCTCTGCCCAGATCCCCCCTTTCCTGTATCCCCTCTGCCTGCATCCCTCTGCCCAGATCCCCCCTTTCCTGTATCCCCTCTGCCTGCATCCCTCTGCCCAGATCCCCCCTTTCCTGTATCCCCTCTGCCTGCATCCCTCTGCCCAGATCCCCCCTTTCCCGCATCCCCTCTGCCCAGATCCCCCCTTTCCTGCATCCCCCCTTTCCCGCATCCCCTC
This sequence comes from Larus michahellis, assembly GCF_964199755.1. NCBI lineage: Eukaryota > Metazoa > Chordata > Aves > Charadriiformes > Laridae > Larus > Larus michahellis. The sequence goes on from NC_133918.1 coordinate 3,625,728, forward strand.
TGCCCGCATCCCTCTGCCCAGATCCCCCCTTTCCCGCATCCCCTCTGCCCAGATCCCCCCTGCCCGCATCCCCCCCCTGCTCACATCCCCTTGCCCACATCCCCCTGCCCTTCTCCCGCTCCTTGCTCTGGGGCTGGGCTCTGCTGCGGGACCATCCCGCGTCTCCTGCGAACCCCCCCCCCGGCTCAAAGCGTGTCCGTCCCGTCCCCTCCACCCCCACGGAGGGCTCCCGCTCTGCATCCTTTTCACTTTCAGCTGGGACTTAGGGAGAGCCCCGGGGACGAGTTAAACCTGTGCGTGGCTCCGCAGATTATCCTGGTAATCGCATCTGCTTACAGGGTTCGGGAGGGGAACGCGGCCCCGATCGCCGCCGGGACCTCGCCTGCTCTCGGAGGCACCGCGGCCGGGGCTGGCGGATGCAGCGGGAGCATCTCCCCGGGTGGTGGGGGAGTGGGGGCAGCGAGGGGCTGATTTTGCCCCCGACAGCCTCAGTGGCAGCTGGGAGAGGGGCAGCGAGGGGCTGTCAGAGACGGGGCTGGGGCTTTTCTTGCCTGTCCCTCACCCCGGGCTGCCCCTTCCCCAGCCCCTCGCGCTCCCCCTCGTTCCCTCCCCGTCACTTCCACCGCCTCTGCCCCGTCCTGCCCACGCTGCGGGTGACCTGCGCAGGTCACACCCCGGGCAGGGCACAGAGGGGGACGGGGGACACCGTTGCCCGTGCCCTTGCCCTGCCTTGGCCGTGCCCTTGCCCTGCGGCTGCTGCCTGCGATGCTGTAGGGCTCCAGCCTCGGCTCTTCAGCGGTGGGGGCAGGGGTGGGGAGACGGCGAGTTTCACTGCCAGGGGGGTTAATTTCTTATTTTTCTTTCTTTTTTTCCCCCCTCCCCTTGAATTCACATTTTCTGCACTCTAAAAATATGAAAGGAAAAGGAATAAGTCCTCGGCTCAGTTTGCAACCAGGAGGACGCCTCCCCACCCCCCGGCTTTGCCTGGGTGGGTGCCGGGGGGGGGAGCCCCGCTCTCCCGGGAGCTGCGGCTGGTGCTGGGAGTCAGGGGGGTGCTTGAGGCACCCTCCTGCTGCCCCTCCATGGTGGGGCTCTGCTCCCAGGGCCACCGTGGTGGGTCCCCGTTGTCACTGGGGTCACCGGGGCTGAGGGTTCGCTGGGGGAGTCACTGGTGGGTCTCTGTTCGATGCTCTTGTGGCCACTGGCCTGGGGCGGGGGGGCCGCAGCCCTGTCCTGTTGGGGTGGGATCTCTGGACAGCCCACGTGGAGCCACCCTGGCCGCTCTCCCCACATCGGGGTCCCCCTTCAGCCCCACCCTGACGTGGGCACCTCGGACCCTCTTTACCGAAAGGTGTCCCATGGCTGAGCCCGGCCCCATCACGCTTCTGTCCGGGGGGCTGCCCCGCTCCCTCCCCGCTGCCCGGAGCATTCCGCTCTCCCTGAGCATCCGCCAGCGCTGGCTTATCTTCGTCAAAGCTCACAGCCATTAGTGCTTTCCGGGGTGGCAGCATGGCGGCATCCCGCCGGCTATAAATGGCCAAGGCGGGGGGAGCGCAGCCGCCTCGGGGAGGGCTGGGGCCGGGATGGCCGTGAGTGTCGGAGCCCGGAGCGGGGTCGGGCCGTGGCGGTGGACGGTCCCTGAGCCCTCCCGTCCTTGCCCCTCCACCTGCAGATTTTCCACATGACGTACGACCTGGCCAGCGCGGTGATGAGGATCATCAACCTCATCGGCATGATGCTGCTGCTCTGCCACTGGGACGGCTGCCTCCAGTTCCTCGTGCCCATGCTGCAGGATTTCCCCCAGAACTGCTGGGTCTCCATCAACGGGATGGTGGTGAGTGCCGCCCACCGACCCCCGCCGTGCTCCCCCGGCCGTCCCCGTGCCCTCCGGCCTCTCTCCACCCACCCCGGGAGATGCCGGCCCCATGCTGGGCACCCCGTGCCCGCTGCCGACGGTCTCCCTGGGCCGGGTCTCGCGGGACCCGGGGGCAGCGGATGGATGCGGGCGGGAGGAAGATGCTGACACAACTCTCTGCCCCGTCCCCTGTGCCTTCTCCCCCGCTCATTAGCGACAAAGCTGCTATTAATAAATAATGGCCCACGTTGCTAATTGCTCCCTCTCAGCCCCGCAGTCTGCTACAAATGGCTCTTCTCCCGCCGTCCCTCTCGGCCCCTTCTGCCGGTGTTTCCATCTCTGCTCCGTTCCTCCCCCTCGTCCTCGTCTCCCTCTTCTCCTTCCCCGGCTGCTTCGCTCTGGGTTCCCCCCCAGCGCTGAATTCAACCCTCCCCTTCCAGGACGCAAATACCCACTTACGGGGGGCAGAAATACCCCTCTATGGGGTGCAAATACCTACCTATGGGGTGCAAATACCCCCCCTTGGGGCAGAAATACCCCCCTATGGGCTGCAAATACCTACCTATGGGGTGCAAATACCCCCCCTTGGGGCAGAAATACCCCCCTATGGGCTGCAAATACCCACCTATGGGGTGGAAATACCCCCCCTATGGGGTGCAAATACCCACCTATGGGGCGGACATACTCCCCCTTCGGGCAGAAATACCCCCCTATAGGGTGCAAATACCCCCCTTTGGGCAGAAATACCCCCCTATGGGGTGCAAATACCCACCTATGGGGCAGAAATACCCCCCCTTTGGGCAGAAATACCCCCCTATGGGGTGCGAATACCCACCTATGGGGCAGAAATACACACCACACACACACACCCCGGGTGTAAATAACCACTTATCAGGTGTAAATACCCGCTTAAGGGGTGCAAGTGCCCCCCCTTGGGCAGAAATACACCCCCCTGGGTGTAAATATCCACTTATCAGGTGTAAATACCTGCTTAAGGGGTGCAAATGCCCCCCCTTGGGCAGAAATACACCCCCCTGGGTGTAAATATCCACTTATCAGGTGTAAATACCTGCTTAAGGGGTGCAAATGCCCCCCCTCGGGCAGAAATACCCCCGGGGGCTGCGCGTGAGGCTGGGGCGGGGGGTTCCTGCCGTCCCTGCCTACGGCTGCCCCCCCCCCCCCACCATCCCAGCCACCGCCGCAGGCCCCCGAGCCCCCCCGTGCTGCGGCAGCTCAGTGGCTTCCACAAACTCGGCGCGCGTCCCCGTCACAGCGTTTCACGGGGGCTCCCTGCGCTTTTGCAGCTCAACTCTTAAAAAAAAAAACCAAAAAAACCCAAAAAAACCCCAAAAAACTAGGATGACTGACTGCCTAAAGGGGGACGGCAGGCGGCGGCGGGGGGCAGAAACCCGCCGGGAAGGAGCAGAGCGGGGTCTGTTTGCATCTCACCTGAACGGAGAGAACGGCAAACACCCACAAAAAAAAGATCCCGGTGCTGTCGGGAGATGCAGGGAGAGAATCCGGAGCGTCTGCCAGGCCGGAGTCGGGGATGCTGTACCCACGCGTGACACCACCCCCCCCCTCAAACACATCCCCCCCCCAAACACCCTCTCGCTGCAGAACGACTCCTGGAGCGAGCTGTACTCCTTCGCCCTCTTCAAGTCGATGAGCCACATGCTCTGCATCGGCTACGGGAAGCAGGCGCCCGAGAGCATGACGGACATCTGGCTGACGATGCTGAGCATGATCGTGGGGGCCACCTGCTACGCCATGTTCATCGGCCACGCCACCGCCCTCATCCAGTCGCTGGACTCCTCCCGGCGCCAGTACCAGGAGAAGGTAGGGCTGGGCTGGACGGGGACCACGGCTCCAGTCCCGTACCCGGCCATCGCATCCCCTCCTGGAGCTGCAGTGGGGCGAGGGCTCCCTGTCGATACCGTCTGCGGGGCAGGGACGGGGCGATGGAGGGGGACCTGCCAGCGGGGCAGGGACCGGGACCAGCCCCATGGGGATGTGTGTGTGTGTCAGGGGAGGGGTCCTGGCCCCCCGCTAACCCCAGCGCTGCTGGGCGCTGACGCTGTCTCTCTCTGCAGTACAAGCAGGTGGAGCAGTACATGTCCTTCCACAAGCTGCCCGCCGACTTCCGCCAGAAGATCCACGACTACTACGAGCATCGCTACCAGGGCAAGATGTTCGACGAGGACAGCATCCTGGGGGAGCTCAACGAGCCCCTGCGCGAGGTCAGGGCCCCGGAGGCCGGAGAAGCGGGCGGAGGATGCCACAGCAAGGATGGGGACTGTCTCCCCCCCCCCCGGCCCCCCTTCTCCACCTCCTCAGCGAGGGACCCCCTGCCGCGGGGTGGGGGCTGTGGGTCCCACCAGTTCCTGCAGCGCTGGGGTCGAGCACCTCTTGCTCTGGTTTTGAGACTCCAAATACGAGGGCGTCCATGCACGACGACGGCTGCGTGCTGGGGTGCCTGCGCCCGCCGACACCTCCGTGTTCGGGAGCCTGCCCTGGGTGGGATGCGGGGTGGCGGGGGCGGGGGGGCCACGTCCCTGCCTCCTGGTCCCTCACCTCCTTCCCCTGCAGGAAATCGTGAACTTCAACTGCCGCAAGCTGGTGGCCTCCATGCCGCTGTTCGCCAACGCCGACCCCAACTTCGTCACGGCGATGCTCACCAAGCTGAAGTTCGAGGTGTTTCAGCCGGGCGACTACATCATCCGCGAGGGCACCATCGGCAAGAAGATGTACTTCATCCAGCACGGGGTGGTCAGCATCCTCACCAAGGGCAACAAGGAGATGAAACTCTCCGACGGCTCCTACTTCGGAGGTGAGCGCTGGCGGGGCCGAGCCCCGGTCCCCTCCCAGGGTCTGCGAGAGGCACTGGGACGCCCGCGCTGTCCCGGGGCACCCGCCACGTGGTGGTTCTTGCCCTTCCCTCCCGGTCTGCCTCCCCCTTTCCAGTCCTTGCTGGTGGTGGTTTGACCTCAGCACCGTTGTTTCTCCCTCCCCCCCCCACCGCCCCCAGAAATCTGCCTGCTGACCCGCGGCCGGCGCACGGCCAGCGTGCGGGCAGACACCTACTGCCGCCTCTACTCGCTCTCGGTGGACAACTTCAACGAGGTGCTGGAGGAGTACCCCATGATGAGACGGGCCTTCGAGACTGTGGCCATCGACCGCCTCGACCGCATCGGTAGGACGCAGGGGGCTCTGGGGGAGGTGGAGGGGGCTGTCCCAGCAGGGCGGGACAGCCGTGCCTGGGGTGTGTGGGGGGGGACACGACGACACACCAGTGTAGCCCCACGGCAGGGTCTCACGGTGCTTCCCATCCCGGCCCCCCGCTCCCTGCAGGGAAGAAGAACTCGATCCTGCTCCACAAAGTGCAGCACGACCTCAACTCGGGCGTCTTCAACAACCAGGAGAACGAAATCATCCAGGAGATCGTCAAGTACGACCGGGAGATGGTGCAGCAGGCGGAGCTGCAGCAGCACACCGCCATGTACAGCCCCGTCCAGCCCCAGGTCACCTCCGCCATCGCCACCCTCCAGCAAGCCGTCGCCATGAGCTTCTGCCCGCAGATGGCCAGCCCGCTGGTGGGCTCCATGGCCCTGGGCTCGCCCCGCATGATGCGCCGCTTGCAGTACGCCCAGGCCGTGCCCAGCCCCTTCGCCGTCTCCCCCGTCTTGCTGCAGCAGAGCCCCCCGCAGCAGCCGCAGCCCCCCGTGCCCCACGCCAACCCCTCGCCCTCGCAGGACCAGGCGCAGCCCGCGGCCCTGCCCGCCTCCACCAGCGCCTTCGCCGCCGCGGCCGCCGCCAGCCCGCCGTCCCAAAGCCCCCTGGCCAGCCGGACGTTCGCCTACGGAGGAGCCCCGGGGCAGCTGGGCTCCCAGCTCTCCCTCAGCCAGCAGCAGGCGCCCGGCTCGCCCCAGCGCCTGGCCGCCCACAAAAGCACACAGGCGCTGCCCACCAGCAGCCTCAGCCAGGATTCGCGGCCCCTCTCGGCCTCCCAGCCCTCCCTGCCCCACGGGCTGGCGGCCGGCAGCACCCAGAGCCCCCCGGCCTCGGCCCGCGAGTCCTGCTCCTCCATCGGCGGGGGTCCGGCCGCCGCCTCACCGGGTCCCGGCCCTTCGGCCGTGCTGCGGGGTCCGGCGCCCTCACGGGGGGCCGCGGCCCACCCGGCCTCCACGGGCTCGCTGCAGGGGGGCCCCCCCGCCCTGCCGCAGGACTCGGCGGCCGCCCGCAAGGATTCGGCGGCCAGCACGCCCGACACGGACCCGGCCAAGTCCAGGCTGTCTTCCAACTTGTGACCTCCGCGCCGCACCGGCGGCGGGGACGAGTCCGGCGGAAGAGGGAAGGGGGCTGCGGCGGCCGGTCACACCGGGTGAGGGCCGCGGCCGCCCCACCGGCCGCCTCCCCCCCGCCGCGGCGCCAGCCCCGCTGCCTCCCCCCGCACGGCTGCCGGGGGTGGGCACGGGGCGTCTGTGCCCCCCCAACCCGCCGCAGGGCACAGCGGGGTCCGGGCTGAGCCCCCGCCTGCATCACCTCCAACCAAAGTCTGGCCCCGTCGCCCGCTCCCCACGGCGAAGCCCCGCTGCCCTCAGTTTCCCCCACACCGGCTGCCCCATAGAAGCCACAGCTGCATCACCCCCCCCCCCCCATGATCAACTCTGTATATGATATTTATGACCTGAAATACATACCTGTATGTGTGCATCCGCAGGACACCTCCCCGGGGCTTTAGCCACGCTGGCCGGCCCCGGCGCCCGCGCGTGCCCCTGCCTCCCCTCCCACAGACCCATGGCGAGGGGGTGACGGTCCAGGACTGGAGGTAAGTGGCGGGGGTGGGGGGTTGTGGGTCTGAGGGACGGTCGCCCCGAGGCTTGCGAGCACCCTGCGCACACGCTGTCCCCGGTCAACGCAGCCCCGCTCCCCCGTAGGCAGCGTTAGGACGGGGACGGACGCTGGAGCCCTGGGGGTGCCCCACGGGCGGGAGCTGCCCCACAAGCGCTCCTGGTTTAAGGCTGGGGAGGGCCCACACTGCGTGTACCTGCGTGGGGGGGTCTGTGTGTGGGTGTGTGTGCAGGGGGGTGTGTGTGTGTGTGCGCGCACATTTGCCGCTCTGCCTAGCGCTCCGGAGCCTTCCATGTTGAATGTATGCGGCGAGCGAGGGGCCCCGCGCCAGCCCGGCGCCCTGTAGCCACGCAGCCGGCGGGACAGGGCCCCGCTCCAAGCGTCCACCTTTCCATCCAGCCCATCCTGTGCAATAAACGTCAGCAGCTGACAGAGCTACGCACGACTCCGTCTCTGCTTCTTCGCCACCGTCCCTCCCTGCCGCGGCTCCGGCTGCTCCCGTGCCCCTGGCACAGCCCTGCCACCGGGCACGGCCCCAGGCTGGGCTGCGGGAGCCAGCTTGTCCTTTGAAGAGCTGCTTCCCTGCCAGAAAAACCACGAGGTGAAAAGCCTCCCCCCGCCAGAACCTTTCCCCTCGCTGGCAGCGCCGCGTCCCTGCTCCAGCATCAGGGAGGGATGGAGCTGGGAGGAGGCCGGGAAATGGAACCTGTGGGTACGGGGGTCAGCCGAGAGCCGGGGCAAACGCCCAGCTCCAGCTGCAAGATCTCCCGGCACCAGTTGCCGCAGGAGCAGCACATACAGCCCTGGAAGCTCCTGGCTAGAAACTGAAGGTCGGGGGCAGACACAGTCACCCCCTGCCAGAGCCCTGCTCCCGCTGCACCAGCCCATCAGGGCCATGGGAAAATTTTGTCTCTGTTTCTGCGACAAAAGCGTTTCCAGAGTATTACACCCCTGTGAATAACTGAAGCCCAACCAGCCGGCGAAACAGCAGCCGTCTGGGGAAACAGCAGTCCCGTCTCCCCAGGAAGATGAGGCCAGAGCCCAGGCACCTCGCAGACTTTGGCTGAAAGAGGCCGAGAAGGACACGGTTCCCATCTAGTATTTCAAAAAAAACATTTTATTTACAGTATCGTACACCTCCACCCCCCTGTTAGTGGTTTTCCTTGCCTGAGAACCAGTGAACAGAACTGAAACCAAACCCTGGAAATGAAGAGTCAGGAGCCGCAGAGGCTGCGGTGACAGCGCCCGGGAGCTGGAGCAGGGCATGGAGAGCAGCACCTGCCCCACAGCCGAGAGCTGGGGCCATGGGGGGCTCCCTGCCCCTCCAGGCAGGGACCTAACGCTCGGGGAGGTCTGAGCCCCGCTGGTGGAGAGGGATGGAGAGGGCCGGCAGCCTAGGACAGGCCCTGGCCAGGCAAGCTCTGGAGCTGGCAGCGGTGGCAGGCACATCTCCTGTGCCGGGGCGAGGGTGGAGGGGAGCCAGCCCCATCTACCATCGCCCCTTCCACCCCACACCAGAGGAATGCAGCCCTCCCCAGAGCTCGATGCCCTCTGCCCTCACCTGGGACGCAGGCAGGAACAGCAAACAGCGCAGACACCCTGTCCCCCACCGGCCCCTCGTGGCTGCCCCTGAGCTCCTGGAGGAGCCCCAGTTTGGCCCAGCGGCTGGGTGTTGGGCAGGTATCTTCTGCTGTACCCGCTTTCCCCACGAGACGCAGGACAGAGGAGCCTCGTGGGTCAGTGCCTACCACGGCCCCCGAGGCGAGCGGCAGTCCAGAGGTAGTCCAGGGCCCCGCTGGCTGCTGGGGCTCAGCTGAAGAAATAGGTGGAATCCATCACCTCCTTCAGGTTGAATTCGCCTGGGGGAAGCAAGGGAGAGGAGAGGTCAGAGGAGAGCAGGGCCAGGGCAGGGTGGAGACGGGGCACCTGCGAGAATCACAGAACGGTTCGGGTTGGAAGGGAGCTTAAAGACCATCTAGTTCCAACCCCCTGCCCTGGGCAGGGACACCTCCCACCAGCCCAGGCTGCTCCAAGCCCCGTCCAACCTGGCCTTGAACCCCTCCAGGGATGGGGCAGCCACAGCTTCTCTGGGCAACCTGGGCCAGGGGCTCACCACCCTCACAGCAAACAATTTCTTCCCGATATCCAATCTAAATCCCCCCTCCTTCAGTTTGAAACCGTTCCCCCTCGTCCTGTCATTACACTCCCTGCTCCAGAGTCCCTCCCCATCCTCCTGTAGGCCCCCTTTAGGGACTGGAAGGGGCTGGAAGGTCTCCCCGGAGCCTTCTCTTCTCCAGGCTGAACCCCCCCAGCTCTCTCAGCCTGTCCCCACAGCAGAGGGGCTCCAGCCCTCCCAGCATCTCCGGGGCCTCCTCCGGCCCTGCTCCAACAGCTCCCTGTCCTTCTTGTGCTGAGGATTCCAGAGCCGGACGCAGTGCTCCAGGTGGGGTCTCCCCAGAGCAGAGTAGAAGTTGCCCCAAGCCCTGCTTCAGCTTCCTGCAGAAAACTACTTCAGCTCAGCCCCTGCCACAGGGTGGGAGAAGGCAGCAGGGATTTAGAGGTATTCCAGGAACTGACGTCCCTCCAGATTTCTCTGGGATAGTGGTAGGAAGAGCAAGACAGAAGAGCGTAACAGCAGCAAGGCAGGGAAGGAAGAGAGGAGGACGCGGCCCCGGGGTACGAACCATCCCTGCCCTGGTTTGTGCTGCCTCTGGGGCTGCCCACGGCGGCTGCTCAACAGCGAGGGAGCACTGGCCTCTTCCGTTTCGCAAAGGCAGAACAAAGGTTGGCCAGATGGTCTGGCAGAGGCAGGGCCGAGAGATTAGGAGGAGTTAAACTAATTGCCTAAATCCCATTGCATGTATATCATCTAGATCCTGGCAATTACCACGCCGAGTGCCTCGCTCCCATCTCCAGGCAAATGCTTTGTGGTTGGAAACAGATGGGAGAGGAAAAACAAGGCAGGGGACGGGATGAGCTGGGTCAACCTGGGGAAAATCCCAGGGGCTCAGCTCCAGGGGAATGTCTTAAGGCACTGCCCCAAGGCTCTGCGGTCCAGCACAGGCAGGAAAACCTGATCCCAGGGGACAGCGTGGCCGGCCAGACCCTCACGGTGTCCAACTCCAGCCACCACATGAGCCCAGCGATTTCGGGGGCCATTCTCCACCTCACTCCCCTTGTCTCCAAACCGCTCCCGAGCTTTGCAGTTCCCATCCCGTGCTCCTACCTGTCTTGGGGACACTTGACAGCTGCTCCATCAGTTTCTTCTGCCAGAGGGCTCTAGGCTCTCTGCCGGGGCTGGATGAACCAGAAGGAAAGCAAATCAGCTCTGGGAGAAGGCGCACCTTCCTCTGCTCCCCCGTGCAGCCCCCTGCCAACAGCCTTCAGCTCTTCCAAAACACACCACACGCCCCGCAGCAGGAGCCCAGCCCCCGCTGCAGCAGCCCTAGGTGGGTGCCAAGGCATCTCCAGACCCTGCCCAGGACTGGGTCGCTCTGTGCTGCCTGGTCACACACTGGGCTGACCCAACGCGTGTCTTCGCCGCTCCTTACTGCCTCATTCACAGCGGGGGAACCCACAACACCGACATTATGGCCCACCCCAGGCCCACCGAGGGATTCAAGCCCCAAACCCTACTTCAGTTCTGCACCAAAAGGATGCAAACACCTCGTTTTTCACACGAATCCCAACCAGCTCCGGGAGTGGGAGTGGGTGCGGGTAGGAAGGAGCGTGGCGGGGGTTGGCCAGCGGGTGAGGAATACCTGCAGTACTTCTCCAGCATGAACTCGGACAGATCCTGTAGGATCTTCTCGCTGTGCAGAGCCACAAATTGCTGCCGACAGATCTGATCCAGAGAGCGACGGTGAGTTGTAGGTTAACAGGCGTTTTCCCCTCCTTCCCCTCAGCGTTTCTCAGCCAAGACAGGTCAGAGGTGAGGGGCAGGGGGAGCAGCGGGCAGGAGTGGGAAGGGGGGGCTGCCAGACAAGGGTGAAGGGAATCAGCCTGGCGAGGTGGGAAGCAGAAGCCAACCCCCATGTATCAGTCTACCGACAGGCACTGACTCTGCTGGGCGCTGTGGTTAGCGCTGATTTACGGGCACAGATTCTCCCTCACGCCCTCCTTTGATGGGTGGGAGGAGATGGGTTTATGGCACCAGGAAATCAGCTGCAACCGCCAGCAAGGACCCCAGGTTCACCTCGCCCGGGTAAATAAATCAGCCTATGGAGCAAAGCCCAGGGGAGGCAAGGGCTGGCAAGCCCCCAGAGGACAGATCAGCAAGATCCCTGCTCACAAGGGACAGAGGAGGACACTTTTACCTGGTTCATGACGTCCACGGTGAGCGCGTGAGTCCAGTAGCAATCATGGACCGAGACGAAGGTCAGACCCTGCCTGGGAGGCAGCAGAAGGTGCCATGAAGCAGAGCTGGGCGTCCCATCTCCGCAGTTCCCTACCCCCTGCAGACCCTCTTGCTGGGAGAGAAGCAGGGACCACGCGAGGAGGGGGACTCCCGGCACCGCGCCTGCAGAGACGGCTCACCCCGCCATCTCCCGCTGCCTGCCCTGCTGCCTGCCCCGCTGCCTCCGCTCAACCCTTCTCTGCCAGAAACCCCCAACACCCACCCACCAGGGACACCTCCTTCCCACATCGCGCGCCTTGCCCTGGGGTCACTCTCCCAGCAGAGAGCAAGTCCCGGGGCCAGGGAAGAGCCCTGGCTGCCCGCTCCCTACCTGAGGCAGTGCAGCGCCGTGAGCATCATGTGCGTGGAGTCCAGTGAGTGGATGAAGTTGGGTGGGAAGGCGTTCTTCTGCTTCACTGTATCGGGTTTCCTGCAGCACAGAGTGGGAGACGGGAGGAGCTGGGACCCTTCCAGGGCCAAAGATGAGAGCGCCAGAACAGTGCCAGCGCCAGCCGAGACCCGGGGTTGACGGGGGCAGCCCTGGAGGGCCACAAGGTCCTGCTGAAACACAGGGCTCCGTTCCTCCAGCTGGCTTTCTGCAGCTCAGGGGGATACCAGGAGCTTTTGGCAGGTTCCACTGATGGGAAGGCTTTGACCCCAGAGCACAGGCTGGGGACCACAGGGGCTCAGTAAAGACCGTGGTTTCATACTTACTGGTTGCTGTTGGAGTTTTTCACGCTCAAGTTCTGCATGCTGCAATTCAGCTGCAGGGAGAGAGAAAGGGGATCAGCTGCTACACGGTGCTGCCCGGCCAGCACAAGGCGCTCAGCACCACCCCGTTCTTCTGGAGAGGGGATCACGAGCTGCTCTGCTCTGGAGGAAACATCCCTGGCTGCAACAAGGCGCCCGGGCAAGGACCCTTCCAGGGCATCACAGCCACCACGGCAGCTGTCACTCCTCAGTGACACCTTGCCTGCTTCCCCTCCTGAGGATGCTGGCAGACATCCTTCACCCCTTCCCAGTGATTCACCCCTGCGAGGGCTAAGAGAAGGGCTCCTGGAGGTGAGCGGCTGCAAGGACGAGACAGGCTGGGGAAATGTGAGTCAGTGCAGCAGCGCGTGGGAGGCGAGAGCAGCGAGACTGAATCACGCGAGCCCTGAGGAAGGCTCCTCGGCGCGGGGAACGGGCCCGTGCCCCAGCTGCCTGAGTGGGACGGGAGCGGCAGAGCTTCCTCACGAGCCCACCCACACACTCCAGTCTCTGCAGGGAGCGACAAGGCTGGAGGATGTGCCTGCACGCACAGATCCTACCTGCTCTGCAGGCTCAGCCGCAGGTGATGCCAACCTGCCGGGCTTTAGCTTGCTGCCTCGAAGCCCGGCTGCCCTCTCCCTCCTCCCCACCACGGCAGAGGGAGGGGGAGTTGAGTCCCACACACCAGATACTCACCACAGTGGACCTGGTCCGATAGTAGGGCTGCACGATGGGGAGACCCAGCGGCGTGACCCACTCCACCGTCCGTCCCGACTGGGCAATGAGCTTGGCACTCTCCGTCAGCCAGTTCTTTAGCAGAGGGAAGTGGGGAAGAAAGTGTCTGGAGTTAGTATGGGCAGCTGGGTGACCCCATCCACGCCCAGCACAGGCGAGCCCGACTCCTGCCACCAAGTGTGACAGTCCAGTGCTTACAGAGGAGTTTAGCCCTCCAGCAGGCACAGTCCCACACCTCTGGGCTGGGACAGGAGGATCCTCTCTGGGCCAGGACCCAGAATAACCATCTCTCCCCATGGAACATCTCACTTCCCTGGTCTACGTACAGGTGGGCCAGGGAACAAGAAGAGGCAGAGAGAGATAAGAGGCAACAGAAACCTCACCTGGATATCTCGAGTCGCTGAGAACATCTCCTTGATGCCATTGAACACCTGCTTTACGAGGTAGTGAGATGCTTCCCACAAGTATTCCTGCACAGACCAAAGGCAGAGCGAGGGGTCAGGCAAAGAGGCAGCAAAAGAGGCGACACAAAGTGATGGGACCTAGGGTAAGCTAAAAGAGCATGTCCCTGCTCCCTGGTGCCTCAAAATTGCCTCCGTCACAGACTGTACTAAGTCTTCAGCTGTCGCAGATGACTGTGGGTTCTGACGGAGGGAGACTGAGATCAGCATTTCAGATGGCTTCTTGTCCGGGGACAGGCTGATCTCTGCGTAACGTCCCTGGACGGAGGGGAAGCTCTCGCTGCCTCACCTGGCCCAGGAATGTAACACACAGCAGAAACACTCCCAGCACCAACCTGCCACAGCAAATCACCCACTCAGCAAGGACTGTCCCATGGAGGGGGAGGCCACAGAAGAAGAATCAGGCGTCGGGAGGAGCAAGCCTCCAAGAGGTCTGCCAGAGACAAGGGCCACTTCCAGAGGGAAGAGCACAGCCACAAACCTCACTTTGCATCTGAAACACCAGCTGAGGCTGTCATGCCACCATCCCAGAAGGATGAGGAGCAGCCCCACCTGAAGAATCCCTCCCTCCCGTGCTGGCAGGCAGCTCTCCTGCTCATCCCTCTGCTCGCTGAGATTCCGTGGGGTAAGGGGAGAGAGCAAGGCAGGAGGGAAGCCCACGGGAAAGGCAGCATGGGCACCTCTCCCAGTGGGGACTGAGAGCTGAGCAAAACACTGCCGGGGGAGGCCGGGGCAGGCACGCTACCTCAGGGAACTCATCGATCTCCTTGAGACGCTTCTCCATCTGCAGCCGCCCGCCGTAGCGCGTGACACCGTACACCACCGTCATCACCGTCTGCTTCACCACCTTGCGGCTGATGAAGCCTTGCAGCACCTGGGCGATCTTCACTCCCTGTTGAGCATCCTTCTTCCGAAACTCCTCCACCTGAGGAGGAGAGCGCCCTGGGAAGTCAGCCCCACCGCGAGCCACGCTGGTCCAAGCCACCTCCACAGCTTGGGGAAAGTCAGGGGGGCCACGTGAGACCCACCCAGCTGTGGGCTGCCTGGCCTGAACGCCCAACAGAGACCCTGCGGCCCATTTTCACCAGCCCCCGTCAACAGAGATCATCTGCTGAAGGAATCAGGAGGCATCTGCACCTCACAGATAACCGTGCCCGCAGAGCCTTCCATTGCTGCCTCAGCAGAGCAGTGTCACTTGGCAGTGGGGGGGTGCCGGACATCACAAGGACACGGCACCAGGACTGCGGCTCAGGACTCAGATTCTGCTGCCTCTGCCACCCCCAGTGATAATTCTGAGCAGACCAAGCACCCTCTGCCTGCTCCTCCCGCTCTGGTGCGGGGCTGCCTGGATAAAACATGCTGAGACCTAGAAGGGAGAGCCAGGGGTTCAATGCCAGTTGACTTGAGTTTGGTAGATCTAAGCACGCTTCCCAGCAGGCTCGTTTCACATCACGTCTTGCCAGGAAAATCGAAGACTTAGCAGCAGTGCCAAGGGCTGAATCCCTTCCCCTGCCTCCTAGCCAGCTCAAACGAAGAAAATCCCATAACCTGCGGGTCAGCCAGCTGTGACCACAAGATGAGGTCTGCTCTCTTCCACCTCCCTACTCTACTTCTCCCAGACTCCATTCAGGAGAAGTGAGGACAGCAGAAATCCCAGTGGATTTCTCACAGCTACCTCTGTCGGGACAGATCTCCAGCCGGATCCCCACTGCAGCTGCTGCAGTGGTTCCCGTTCAGGGAGGGAGAGTCTCTGCCTGTGAGCAGCTCATGCTTTCCCAGCCCTCTGTACGCTGGTCTTATCTCAACCTCCCTCCTTGGCAGCTGTGCAACACAGCGTCAAGAGGTAGAGGCAGGTCCAAGAGGACACCTCCCCGTGTCCCCGCTGTGCCTCACCTGCTGAGCCACCACGCTGTAGACATCCTGGGGGACATTGCAGGGCATCAGATTGACGGAGATGGCACCAATAAGGTCCCGGCCAAGAGCTGCGTAGTGCTGCAGACCATTGCAAGAGCCGTCCTGCACGTGGGAAGAGAGCAGGGTGGAAACAAGGTGTGAGCATATGGATGGAGCCGTGCTCACCAGCACAGATACACTTGGCTCAGAAGATTAGTGCCATTTTGCCTCGCATCTCTTCAGACAGGTTTGCAGCTGATCTCCCAGGGCCACACCAGTTTCGGCTTTCCTTCTAGCCAGTTTTCCTGTCTGGGTCTCCGCACTAATTACTGGTTTGAAAAAAAAGGAAAACCTCACATCACACTGGCCCCTCCATGAATTTTCACAGACACCAGCGCTCTGTGGAAACACTGAAAACCAGACAATTTGGAAAACAACAAATCTGCCTGGGATGATAAAAGAAGCCCCAAGAGCCGGCACTCAAAACAACCTCGGAAAACCCAGGAGCAGGATCAGAGCCAGGCCAAGCCAAAGAGCTCTCAGCAAGCCACAACCGACTGCAAGGCTCCAGCTAGCCGTGCTGCCTCTGCTCCGCGGCGAGGAAAACATCCTTCTGACAGAAACCAGCTCCGGCCCGGCCCTTCCCAGAGCTGCAGTTACAGAGACACGCCGACCGATCTGTCGCAGCAGCTGCCCTGACAGCCCTCCTGGGACCGAGATGGGCAGGACCTGAACGATGGCATGAGAAGGTCCTGCTGTTCTCCAAACAGCACCAGCAGAAACGCTTCTCACAGAAGACGTGCTGCTGCTTTGGACCGTCCCTGCTCCTCCTGCGCCTGGGCCCTGCCTGGCCAAAGGCAGCCTGCAGCTGCCGGCAGGATCAGCCCTCCTCTCCCCTCCCCTCCTCCCCACAGCCTGCAGTGCAGCAAGTTGAGAATTGACAGGGCTCCGGCAGCCCCGCCGCGGCAGAAGAGCTGCCTCTATTAACCAGGCGCTGATGACTCAGGTGGAAAGAGAACTCGGGTGCCCTCCAGAAGTCGTCCTTGCTCGAATTTCATTAACAGCACCCTCCACACACCCCCAGCTGCTCTCTTGATCTTCTGTTCTTATAACAATATCAATTTAGATGGCCTCATACATATTCCAGACCATCGCTACTAGCAGAATACATCCCTGTTCTTCCCCCCACCCTCCCCACTTCATTAGGGCCATCTGATCTTCTAATGAGATAAATGAGCAAACCCCTCTCACCAGGAAAACAATTAATCATTGTCTCCCGTGCAGCACGGGGATTTATCAGCGCAGACAGATAGCTGGCTGGGCACCGGCTGCAGAGAGCGCTGCAGATCTGCCGGGACACCGCAGGGAGAAGGGCTGGAACGGCTGCCTGGCTCCTCTCTCCGTCCAGGAAGGACAGATGCCATCAGAGAGCCAAGAAGCAGATCGAGCAGGGACAGGACACGTGGTGAATGACAGCCACGTCACTGAATGCAGGCTACAGATCAGCTCTGTCCCCCTGCGCTTCCTTAGAGGTCCAGACCTCTCATCTTTTGCCCCTGCAGAGCTGCTTGGCTCTGGCCTCAGAACAAGAGCGGAGCAAAGGCCCCCGAAGCCTCAGCACAACCCCGAGCACTTCAGATGAGCAGGTGCTGCCACGCACCCACGCCACGTCCCACCCAGCCGGAGTCGGGCTGATTTCAAGTCCTGATCCCGCAGCCGGAGAAGGTAAGACTGGCCCGGCTCTCACCCTGCCGGCAGCTGACGGCGATCTCCCAGACAGGCTCTGCTCCAGCCAAAGGAAGCAAAGCAGCACTTAACTGTTCTGGCTCATTAATGGCTGCACGCAGCAGCAAATTACTGGAGTTCTCAAGCCAAGATGCCTGTAGACTGCACTCCCATTCTTAAGAAAGCCTGGCCACGTGGTGTAGTAAAGATCCATGCAGCGTTGGAGACATGGATGCTTCTGCCCTGAGCTTTCTGCCCTGCGTCTCCTGCTCCCCCTGCTCAGCCGCACGGGCCACGCGGGTACGTTGGGCTCCTACCTGGTGAACCGGGAAGTGTGAGATGTAGGCTGCCGGATCCGGGGACCGCGAGGCTTTGGCGATTTCCATACAGCACGCCAAGGCTTGCCAGGGCTCATCGGTGTTCATCCACCACTTCCTGCCCTGGGAACAGGGAAGCACAGGCTGGCAGGAGCAGGCAGTGCTCTTGTGGCACCCCAAAGCAAAGGCAGGAGCCCCTGCGCTCCCGGGATATACTGGGCAAGGCACCTCCTCCCACCACACCTCCATTTCCCTAATTTTTCGTTGTGTTTTCACATAGAAGTGCGTTATTTAGGAAACCCTGCAATGCTTTTTTTCCCCTTTTTCCTCTCAAAGTGTTCTTTCAAAATGTTTTTGTTTCAAAATCAATCTGATATCCATTTGATTTTACTTTCTAGAAGCTACGCCAAGTGAGAGGAACGGTGAAGTCTCCTCTGAAATTCACGACAACTTTGATCCCTTTTTTTCCTTAGCATATTTGAGTCCCGTTTGGACTCAAACACAGAGGAACTTCCCTGCTTTTCAGTTCGGTCATTAAAGGGGAACCTCCCCTTGCTGCAGGCTCCCAGAGCCCCCTCGGTTCAGGGTCCCACCATTCCGCCCCAAGAGCCAGCAGAGCCCTGGCCAGCTGCCCCCCACCTACCGTCAGCGGGTGGTCGGCTGAGTCCAGGATCTCCTCCATGATTTCATTGGCATACTCCAGCCGCTCCTGCAAAGCGTTCTTCTTCTTCAGCCCCGTGAGGTTAATGAGGTGGATCTTCAGCCAGTCGAGGCCCTTGGGCCCCAGTGGCTTCCCCTCTGCGAAGAGCAGGATGGCCCGCGTGACATCGTTACCGAGGTGGTTGAAATAAGGCGGGCAAGGGTAAGTCCTGCCTCGGAAGTCCATGTTGTGAGGAAACCAGAACACTTTGTCCCTGACATAGTTGGCGATGGAGAGCTTATAGAGTGCATCCATGCGCAAGCTGTGCATTTCAGCTGCCTTCTTCTTGCACAACAACAACTCGTGCTTCTGGGACTTGTTGCAGGTAGAGGAATTGCCGGAAGGGGCAGGAGGCCTGGGGGCCTCCGAGATGGGCGGTGGGATGTCCAGCTTCTCATTGCCTTTATCATTGAAGATGGATATGATGATATCCAGCACTGGCTGGTTAATTTTCCAGGCGCAGTTGCCCAGCTGGTTCAGGGCATCCAGCACGGGGTGGAGGTTCACCGGAGGGCACTGCTCCAGGAGCAGCTGGTGTTGGATGGCCCCATCCACAAAGCGCATCAACTTGGTGTCATTCAGGACAAAGGCACCAAAATGGGGAGAGGTCCAGGGCACCGGGGGGCACAGCATAGGTATGGCGGAGGAGTTAAAGGTCAGCAAGGTCTCCGCAGCATCTGACACAATCTGGGAGAAAATGGGATGGGGCTTTATCAGCCCAACCTGGAGAGGAGAAGGTAGAGGATTAGGGCTGGTGTCTGGAAGAGCATGTGGTCAATCAGCCATTAACGCTGGGTCACGCTGGGTACTGACACTGTCCTCACAGAACCAGAGGCTCCTCTAAGTGTCCCTGAGCAGGAAAGGCAGCAGGGAGGGAAAACGGCCTTGCAAAGGCCCAGTTCCGATGCAGAGGTGACCTGCACAGTCCCAGAGTACCCGGGACACGGCTCACCTGCCAGCTGCTGCGGAAGGAGTAGATGTGGTAGAGGACGGGGATAAGCTTGGGCTCCAGGCGGGGATTGAGGATGTTCCTGGGCACCTTGACAGCCTGCACCAGGAGTTCCAGCATGTGCATGCCCAGGCGCATGATGAGCATGTATGGCCAGCTGCAGTCCTTCAAGTTCAGGGAAGGCCCAAAGCCAGCTTCTGCCACCAGTTTCTCCCAATATTCCCGTGGCAAGTACTTGTCAGGCTGGGAGGTGGAAGGAGAAAATCGGGTCAGCTGGAGGGGCCAGCCGTGCTGTTCCCAGGAGGTTTGCTGGATGGGATCTATGTCCCTGGAACAGGGCACTGAGAAGGAACCTCCTGTCTCTGTGTCCCTGTGAGGTCCTCCCCGACAAGGCTATTTGGGGAAGGACACGGCAGGGACAAGCCCACCAGCGATAACCTGCGTCTGCTGCATGTCAGGACAGTGGTGCTGCGAAGCCCTTCCTCTCGCCGCCTCCCTGAGCTGACACCTTGTCCCCACACCATCCTGACCCTCCCTCCCAAACTGCAGATCTGCCTCCCCGGCCGCGCCACACAGCTCTGAACGACCTGTGCATCCAGCCCTCGAGCTGCCCAAACTGGTGGCCTTGGCCCCTTTCTCTCCCGGCCTGC
The DNA here is from genome assembly GCF_964199755.1 of Larus michahellis. Lineage (NCBI taxonomy): Eukaryota > Metazoa > Chordata > Aves > Charadriiformes > Laridae > Larus > Larus michahellis. The sequence goes on from NC_133918.1 coordinate 3,645,010, forward strand.
AGAGTGCACCCTCCTCAAGCCCCAGAGCTCCCCTGCGTGGGGTGCCTGGCTCCAAGGGATCAACTCTGCCGATTTAAAACCTTCAGGTTCAAAAATACCCACTGCTATGCCAGAACCCACCTGCCTGCCGCCATGGGGCAAGGGGCCTGCCCAGTGCTAGATGGGGCCTTACTGGAGCTTCTGGTGGCCTCTGCAGCAGCAGGTTCCCAGAACCTGGACCTTGTGCTTGCGAGGAGTTGGGCAAACTGCCTCGCCCTGTCTCCGCTCTGCTGCTCCGTGACCCGCAGGCCCCAGGACCCCCCTCTCCCAGGCGTTACCTACCTGGCTGTCCTTTGCCAGCAGGTGGATGTAGTTCTTATAGACCTCCTGCACCTTCTCCAGCTGGCCGCTGCGCAGCTTCCTCTGGGTGATGTATCTGTTGTAGACTTTGGAGCCCAGCTCCCTGGCCAAGACAGCCAGGGATTCTCCTTGTGGAGAGAGGGTGTTGAGGATCTGAGAAAGGGGAAGGCAAAGAGGGTCTTAAGGAGGGAGGAACAGAAAGACGGAGCAGAGAGACAAAGCTGGAGTTAAAGCCCCTGCGTAGGGAGCACAGAAAGGTGCTGATTCCCGTGACGCTGAGCAGATGATGAGGAAGGAAACATGGCCAGGACAGAGCAGGGGCTTCCCTGGCTGCTCAGCACAGGGAGCAGACAAAGCTTGCACCTGACAACCTGGGCAAACTTGGGAGGCTCATGTTCCGATTCTGTGGGGCCCAGTGGGACACGAATGCTTTGTGGCAGCTCTGCGGCCATAAGGGCAGCCCCGTTTGCGCGGCTCTGAGAGGGCAGGGCAGGGTCCTACCTGCAGCATGATGCCCACGTACTCCTCATCCGGCATCAGGCACAGGTAAGGATAAAGAATGTTGTACCCCGATGCCGTCTTGAGCTCGGACATGCTGTGCTTCGACTTCTGCAGGGCCTGGAGGATGGAATCGTGCCAGCGGGAACGAAGGGTGTCCAGTAGTTTGCGCTGTGCAGAAATGGAAGCAAGACAGTAACGCTGTGGTGAGTGTGTCACCAAAGAGCTGTCCCCCTCTTTAGGCCACCGACCCCCTGCATCTCTCCCACAGGTCCTTAGAGCTGAACTGCCCTCCTCCCCTCCAGACACGCAGCCCGCAGACGCCCTGAGCTTTACCGCTTTAAGGGCTTGTGGGGTCAGAGGTTTGGTGGCCTCCACTGACTCGATGGTTACGGTGTTATCCAGCTCCATCTCCAGCTGCTGCTGAAAGCGCTCCTGCAACTCCTGCATGGAGAAATCCAGCTTGGGGTACGACATCATCTTCTCCTGCAACAGAAGTGAGGCAGTAAATGCCAAAAGCCAGCAGAAGACAAGACACACTCATTTTCCCAACTTCCCTGCAAGAGGCATAAGGTATGAGTCCTGGCTGAAGGCACCTTTCTGGGACCTCCAAGTCCAGAGGCCTGATGTCTTCTGGCTAGCAAACCCCAGGGAGTCTGGAGTAAGAGGCCTCTCTAGAGGCTGCTCCGTTCCTGTGTCACGGTCAAGCATCCCGCCTGAGCACCCCCTCCAGCGTACGAAGGTCACCTCCAGCTGCCCCTGCCAGCCCTTGGTTTCCCTGTTCCTCTGTAAGGCTGTTGGTAAGGCTATCCACTCGATGATTGGTGTGGGCTATTGAGCAGAGATCGGGCTAAAATGTTCTTCCCCTATTACAGTCCTGGGCTGGACGTGAGGACACCTGTGAAGACCATTTGGCCAGTTCCAACACCTCCCCGAGCTGCAGAGACATCCCTGAGCTCTGCGGCTTACTTTGGAGTAGAAGTCCGGGAGCAGAGAAGACTTGCAGGTCTGGGGGTTGGGTGGAGGGGGCAGCTGGTAGTTGGGCTCGATAGTCCTGATGGCCCTCAGCACCTCCTCCTTCTCATCTTCCTCAAACAGGCACTTTTGGAAAAGCTCATCCACGTGGAAGCCATCGTTCTTCATCTGCTGCACACATCTGAGGAGGGACAGATAAGACAGGCTTAATCTTTCCCAGGGGACTGTGCGTCTTGTACAGAAATCAGCACATAACGAGGCACGGAACAAAGTTTTTAAACAGAAGCATGGAGAAGAGGAGACAGATTGGGGGTGACCCTTTTGAGGATCCAAGAGCCTTGACTGTATCAGGCTTTTCCTTCCTCACTTGTGCCCTCAGCAGCATCACCCCGGACCCACGTGAGACACGGCACAGGACAAAGAGCCACTCCTGACAAATCCCTGGCAGCCACAAAAGCAAAACCCTCTCCCGAAGCAGGGCCTGGGGGCTGGCACCCACCAAGAATCAGCTCTGAGCGCAGAGCAGGAGATGGATACACAGCTCCAGGCTGTTCCAGCGGTGCCACCCACCACGCCAGTGGCTCCCAGCACCCTTCCTCTGTGCCACCCTTCATGCAAGGACAGCTGTAGGAGGGTGCAACCTCTCACGCTCGTTGGAAAGGCTCTGATAGCCCTGCGGAGCAGGATTTACCCCACGCACTTGCCCTGGATGCTTCTTCCCTTCTGCATGGTCCTCAGAGCATGCTTCATGCAGCGACCGCTGCAAGCCTTGCGGCAACTTGTGCCTGACCGAGCCGATGTCTGCCCAGCCCCGGACAGGGGAAGAATGGTGCAGAAATGGGTATAACTGGGAAACCCACAGAAGGCAGATGCCTCAGTCTTCCAAAAGCACGACTGCCGGGCAGCCTGGCAGCAGGACGCTGTCATACGGGAGCGCACGGGCTCTCCCTGCCCTCCGCAAGCAGCCAGGAACCAGCTCTTGGGGCTGCAGGAGCTGCTGGGGTGGGAGCTGCCTCCAGAGCACAGCTTGTCCCCACAAGGTCACCCGCCTCAGGTTACAGTGATCAATTCTCCACCCCTCCAACCCGCACCTCTGCTGAGCAGGCGGCTTTCACCGTCACTCGGGTGGGGAGGCTGAGCCCCGCTGCTGCCGCTGTGAGACAGCAGAAGGATGCGGGTTCCTTCACCCTCAGGTAACCCTGCTCTCCCCTCCAGCCTGAGCCAGCAGAAGGGAACCCGCAGCGCTGGCCACAGCTTGGGCGAAGGGGCAGGGGGCTGTGGTTCCTGCACCGAGCCCAGGAGCCAGGGCACGGGAGCACAGCTCGCATGGCTGCAGCAGGAACAGCCTGAGCGCCAGGAGCGGCCGCAGCCCCTGCGAGGAAGCTCTCTTCCCTGCAGCCCCCATTGCTGCTGGGGAGCAGAACCCCCTGCATGCACCAACACCTCCCGCTCCCCAGCCCCACAGAGGATGCCGTGGGACCGTGTCCTCCTGGCTCTGCCACGCTGGAGCCGGGATCGGAGCACAGCAGAGCCCAGAGCCCCACCTGCCGACTGGCCGAGCCTGTGCTGGGTGACACTGGAGGGGGGACAGGCAGAGCCGGGTGACAGCGGCCCCAGCCCAGGCCCCCACCAGCCACAGAAAGCTACACGGGCAGGAGGGAGCCCCGGCAGCCTTGGGAAAGCATTAAGAGCCCAAGAGGTAACAAACAGCACCCTGAGCCACAACTGCAAAGGGCGGGATCCACGAATCCAGCTGCTGCGTGTGCCCCAGCCGCATTTTGGCAGGTTTGGGAGCAGGCAGGAGCTTTGGCGATGAACAGCTCTATGTCTCTGCAGAGCCACTCTTCCCCAAAACTACCTCACAGCAGCCCAGCTAAAACAAGCAACTCCCTCCTTACGCCCTCAAAGGGACCCTGTAAGTCTGGGAGCAGAGCAAGAAACAGCCCTGATTTCAGGTGTTCTCAGCATTCCAGGCCATGCCGCTGCCACGTCCGAGCCGAGAGAGCACATTTAGAAGAGGAAGGGAAACAAGAGCTCGTACCCCACACACCACACCAGCAGAGACGGTTGTGGGGAAACACACACACGCCCTGGCGAGGCTTGGGGCTGGCAAATCCGTGCAGGTGTGCTATAAACATCTGCCCATAGCCAGCCCTATGGGTGCGCTGCTGTACTGACGCAACACCCACACACCCTGGCAGGAAAGCCAGCGCCAGTCACTTGGAAATCACCTGACTGGAAGACATTCACTCAGAGGCATCTAGAACTCGTTAGCCAGCCAAGGGACGCACAGTGATAAATCCCTGAACCACCCAAGGGTGTTTGTGCAGCATTAGGAGATCACCAGAAAGCGTTCTCCATGCTCTGCCAAGGCAGCTGGCTGTGCCCAAGCGCTGCCCCTAGATTCACCCTGCCGGGATTTCGGAGCCCTCCTTCAGCTCCTCGCTTTGGGCCCGACATTTATTTTGCCCATTACGCTCCACAAAATCCATCTGAATCTCCTGATCACCCTCCTCCAGAGAGCTAGCACCCTGCAAAAAACCAGCTGTTTGGCAACTCCTGGAGGTGCTGTACAAACGAATGGAGAAGCCATGCCTACTGGGCAGCGACGGAGGGGCCAGTGGGGGAGGGATGCCCGGGATGGGCGCAGAACCAAGGAGTACCTGCCTGAAGAGAGGCTGCTCCCAACCCAGGGAGCTGCTCTGCAAACCCTGGGGGGAGCAGACATAGCTCTGGCCAGAAGCAAGGTTGTTCTCGCCTCCTACACCTTCTTTCCCTGCAAGATCTCACACAAAACTCCCTAGCAGCTGGGGGTGGCACATAGGGCCCGCTGTGGGAGCTCTGCCCGCCCCTAAATCTGGCCACGAGAAGTGGGTCAGAGCATCTAGACATGCACGCAGCGGGGGCAGGTCTTCCCGACCCCGGGCCAGTGCATCTCCTCCCCAGAGCGAGCTCCCAGCTCTCCCAGTGCAGTGGAACGGCAGGCTGTGGAGATGCTGCCCAGGGTCCCTGTGGCATGTGAAGTGCGTTACCTCCAGATGCTTTTGGTGGACGACTGGATCCGGCCCATGCACTCCAGTGCTGCTGCGTAAGAGTCCAGGCTGGGCCGGAGGCCGACAGACTCCAGCATGGAAAAGAGCCGGTTGATACGTTGCAAGCGGCCCTGTGGATGAGAAGGGAAGGGGCTGTGGGCACAGACAACAGCACAGAATCACAGAATGGTCGGGGTTGGAAGGGACCTCTGGAGACCATCTCCTCCAACCCCCGGCCACAGCAGGGTCACCCACAGCAGGTGGCACAGGAACGCGTCCAGGCGGGGTTGGAATGTCTCCAGAGACGGAGACTCCCCCACCTCTCTGGGCAGCCTGTGCCAGGGCTCTGCCACCCTCACAGCAAAGAAGTTCCTCCTCGTCTTGAGATGGAACTTCCCATGGGCAAGTTTGTGCCCGTTACCCCTTGTCCTGTCCCCGGGCACCACTGAGAAGAGCCTGGCCCCATCCTCCTGACACCCCCCCTTTCAGTATTTATCAGCGTTGATAAGATCCCCCTCAGGCGTCTTTTTTCCAGACTGAAGAGCCCCAAATCCCTCAGCCTTTCCTCATCAGAGAGGTGTTCCAGTGCCCTCAGCATCTTGGCAGCCCTTTGCAGTCCCCTCTCCAGCAGTTCCCTGTCCTTCTTCAACCAGCCCCAAATCACAGCTTCACACCCCTCTGCTCCTGTTCAACTTTAGCCATGTCTATCCTGCCTCATCCCCTTCTTCCCCTCAAAGCCACCTCAGAGGGATCAGTGGCCTGATTCAGTGGCCTTCTACCAGCTCTGTCCCTCTCAGCAGAAGCCAAGCCCTCAACGAACACCTGCTGAAGGCAGATGTGGCAAACACAGATAAAATCGTGACCGCTGCTTCTACGACCACGGGGCTTCTCCTCCTGAGACAGCCCTGCTCTGCCCCTCAGCCACCCAGAAAACCTGTCAAGCAGACCAAGGCAGCAGCCCACAGCTCGGTACCTTTCTTGCCCAGCTACGCATCACGATGTTGTACGCATTGACGTTCAAAAGCCTTCTCTTCACAGGGGAGCCGTGGTACAAGAGAAGGAACCTCTCAGCCTCCTCTGGCTGCTGCAAGAAGAGGAAGCATTCGAGGTTGGACTGGATGGTCTGCTGCAGGATCTTGTGCTGGCTGCTGTCCTTGTCCTCCAGCACCGTCCGAGGCCTCTGTGCCTTCGCACCCTCCTTCACTGCCACCACCCTGGGCTTGCCGTGGGCAGAGACATGGTGGGAGCCATCGTGGCTCTTGCTCCAGGGAGCGGCCACTTTAGCCTTTGGCTTCTTCAGGCTTTTCTTGGCTTTGGCTTTAGCTTTTGCCTTCACCTTGCCCTTTGGCTTGGCCTTGATCTGTCCCTCCAGAGCCAGCTGGGAGGCAGCGATGGATAATTTCCGCTCCACCTTCAGCTGCCGGATGTACATCTCCTTCTTCAACTTCTCGACCCAGCTGCTGGGCCGGGCCGGGCTCTCTCCCCTTGCCCTGGGAGCAGGCTGCTCCTCCACGGGGCCAGGAGCCACCACTTTCTGCAGCGGGTGCTGGTACTTGTCATTCCCCAGCGGGGCCAGCTCCACTTTGTTGACTGTCACCTCCGGGACATTACTGGCTTGGAGCTGCTTCACTCGAGCTTTCAGCACTGCCGGGAAACACACAGACAGGGAGAGGTGAAGGGATGCAAAGCACAGCAGAAGGTTGTGTCCCACCCCAGGGCCTCGCATCAGGGAGCGCCCAGTAACAGGCTCAGGAAAAGAGGAAACACTTCTTCCCTCCTCGGCCAGCTCTCCTCCCAGCAACCAGCTGCTTTGACCATTGCCTTTCTGGGATCCACCCGTACACTGTGCCCCACTCCCCAAATCCCAACAATGGCACCACAAGGGAAAAAGCACCAGCTCACGCTTGTCTAACCTGCTGCCCGGTCACTTCATTGGGCCTCTCTCCAAGGACCTCGTGCCCTCAGCTCACCTGGGCAGAGAGCCCAAAGCCAGAGCATGTTCCAGGTCAGTCTGCAGAGCCCTGGAGGGACTCTTCTACCCTCCCTTAGGACCACTCTTGTGTTTTAGGGCAACTCAGCACTCCCTGTAGGGCGGGCCTTCAGTTCCTTAAGACAGAACAGAACTTGTTCGGGGAGGACAGCAAGTCCATGGGAAGCCCCACATCCTTGCCCAGGCTACAACTATTTACAGTCCCAAATATCTTCTTTATGGCTACACAGAATGGGGAGACTCCGAGAAAACATCCCAGGAGACTGATCAAGGGAAAGCCTTGCAGCCCTCCCAGTTCTGCCCGACTCACCTTCCAGCAGCTCCGTCCTCTCGCAGACACCATTTCTCCTCGCCTTCTCCTTGGCGCTGGCAGAGGAGTAGCTCCTGAGAACACTCCATGGGATCCCTGCAGCGGAAAGACACAAAGACTGGGAGATCAGAGGCTGCTTCACCCCTTACACCCGCTCACTGCCCCACAGCCCTGCCCCGTGCGATGGCTGGGCCCCAGAGGTGAGAAGGTGAGCGGCGGTTCTCAGCTCAGCTTGCAGGTCCCAGCAACCTCAGAGAAGGGACACTGAAGGCGAGTGGGCAGCTCTATGCCAGCAAGTGACAGGGACAGGGACACCCCCTTTGCTCCCTGGCTCTAATCTCTGAGGGGGAACATGACTGCAGGGACACCACAAACCCCAGCGCTGTTGCTCGGGGTGACAGGACCCCCAGAACAAGCAAACTCGATCCCACAGCGTGGAGACAGGACCCCAGAGACCCCCAGTTCCACCTTTAGAGAAGGACAATGCCCCAGGACACCCACAGCCCCATCTCTGCCCCTGAGGGGTGGGTTGGACCCTCACAGTCCCCAGCTCTGCCCCAGGGGAGGGCTCGGGACGCCGGGGATCCCCGGCTCTGTCCTGGGGGGATGCTCTGTCCCACAGGGAACCCTCAGCTCCAGCCCCGTCCCCACGGTCGGGGTCAGGCCTCCAGGACCCCACAGCCCCGGCTCCGTCCCGGGGGGTGAGGAGCAGGACCGCAGGGACCCCCTGCTCCACTGCCCGGCCCACCCGCGGGCCGCCCTCCCCGGCCCCAGCCCACCCCGGGGCCGCCCACCCCCAGGCCGCCCGCCCCGTTCCCCCGTACCCGGCCCATCTCCGCGCCGCCCGCCCCGTCCCCGCTGCCCGGGCAGCCCTCCCCGTCCCCCCGGTACTCGGCCCAACCCCGGGCCGCTCGCTCCGTCCCCTCACCGGCGCCCCGCAGCCGGGCCGGGCCCAGCAGCGCCGCCCGCAGCCGCAGCACCGACATGCCCCCGCTCTAGGCCGCCATGCCGCGCCGCGCCGCGCCCTCTGCGCAGGCGCCGCGCGGTGCAGGCCGGGAGCGGGAGTCCCCCACCGCGCCGCGCCGGACTACAACTCCCATCATGCACCTCGGCCGCGCCACGCGCCCCCTGGCGGACACAGCCGCCCCGACGGGACGGGAAGGGAACGGAGGGACGCGGCCGCGGGGGGACGACGACACCGACACGGCGCGGGGCACACGGACGGCACCGCGGCGGGTAGGGAGGGACACGGGACTGCCCCACGTTCCTCCCGGCCCCGGTGCGCCCCGGGCCGGGCCGCAGACGGACACCAAGCCCCGGGCCCATGGCAGCCCCGCGTGGCCCCCGAGGGTCCCGTCCCCTGCCCGCCCCCCCGCGGGAGCCGGTGAGGCCCGGACCGGGCGTTACCCCCCGACCAGGCGCCCGGCGAGGCCAGACAAGCAGCCGGGGCCGGGGATGTGGGGCAGCCGTCGGGGCGCGGATTTATGAATGGGAAGCCCCGGCCCTCGGCCCCGCCCCGCCCCGCCCATTGGCCGCCGCGGGCCCCGCCCCGCCCCCCCGCCGGCTCGCCCCGCGCTCGGGCCGCCCGCGCCGTCGGGGCCGGTCGGCGCCGCCGCGGCCATGGCCCGTCGCCCGCCGCCCCGCCGCGCCCCGCCGCCATGAGGCGCGGGGGCCCCGCCGCCCTCGCCGCCTGCCTCGCCGGGGCGCTCGCCGTGCTGGCGGGGCCGGGGCCGGGGCCGGGGCCGAGGCCGGGGCCGGGGGCGGGCGGTGCCGCCTGGGGCGGCCGGCGGCCCCCCCGCAGCTACGACCACCTGGAAGGCGACGTGCGCTGGCGGCGGCTCTTCTCCGCCACCCGCTTCTTCCTGCGCATCGACGGCGGCGGCAGCGTGGAGGGGACGCGCTGGAGGGAGCGGCCGGGCAGTGAGTGGGGCCGGGACCGGGGAGAGCCGGGGCCCGGGGCGGAGGGGCCGCGGCAGAGGCCGGGCACGGGGCGGGGCGGGGGGGGGCGAAGGCTGGACGGAGGCGCCCCGGGACGGCGGCGGGACCCCGCTGTGCCCGGCCCCGGGGAGCTCCCGCAGCTCCTCCCGCCCAGCGACCAGCTCCTGGCGGGCGGCAGCCGCGGGTCCCCGCTGTCCCGTGGTCCCCGCTGTCCCCTCTGTCCCCTCTCTCCCCGCTGTCCCCTCTGTCCCCGCTGTCCCCTCTGTCCCTGCTGTCGTCTCTGTCCCCGCTGTCCCGTGGTCCCCGCTGTCCCCTCTGTCCCCTCTCTCCCCGCTGTCCCCTCTGTCCCCTCTGTCCCCTCTGTCCCCGCTGTCCCCTCTGTCCCTGCTGTCGTCTCTGTCCCCGCTGTCCCGTGGTCCCCGCTGTCACCTCTGTCCCTGCTGCCCCACGGACGGTGGCCGGGGCACGCAGCTCACTCGAGCACAGATGGCTCCGGCTGCCCTCACCCCCGGGAGCCCCTTTCCCGGGGCTCAGGAGCCATAAGAGGTGCGCGGGCACCGGCGCGCTCTGGCCGGGGACCTGGTGTCACTCTGCCAGTGCCTGGGGGTCCGACCCGAGGGGTCCCTCGCCCCATGTCATCTTGACAGTACAGACACAGGGGTGGCCTTTCGGGTTATCTTCATCCGGCACTGACTTCATCCCCCCAGATGCCATCGTTCCCCTTAAACGCACTGGGGAGGATGAAGGCTGAGGAGGAGGAGGGTCGGAGGAAGCTTCGGGGCGATGAGGGTCTCAGAACCGAGCATCCGTGGGGCTGGCACAGGAGAGCAGGGCAGCCCCGTCGAGGGGACGGCAGAGCACCCGCTGCCTGCAGAGCGGCTCGGGGCTCGGCACAGTCCGAGGGCAGGCGTGGACCGCAGGGACCCCTGTCGCGCAGGGACCCGGGAGGGCGCAGCCGGCAGCCCCCGCCGCAGCGCAGAGAGCGGGGCACTGGCTGCAGCCTCCCCCCGGGGCCGGGCAGCGCGTCTCAGGGGGGACGGAGAGGGCGAACGCTGCGGGACGGCGTTGCTGCCCAAGCTGTGCCGCAATCTGGGACTCGGGAAGAAGCCGGCAGGATTAGGCCTTCCCCTGGGGCTGGGGCTGGGGCTGGGGCTGCTCCACCCCGCAGCCCTCGGGAGCGGCCGGTGCGGCAGTGGGAAGGGGCGGCTGCGGGGGCCACGCCAGGGTCCCCGCACCAGCGGGGGTGCAGGAACCACCCGGCTGCTCCCGGCACCGGGGTCCTGCCTCGGCACCACGGCCACCTGCTCCTACCTGGGACCCTCCAAGTGACAACGCCGGGGGTCCTGAGGGGACATGGCACCCACGGTACGGCTGCAGCAAGGGCCAGGGCTGCGAGCCCAGCTCGGCACCCGTGGTATCAGCCCATTTTGTGCACTGGGTCCTGGCCCCCTGTGACAGGGAGGGTGACACCGGGCTGGCAGGGCAATGGCTGGATGGGGCGGGGGGGGGGATGCTGGGGGTGGGGGGATGCCCGAGCATCCCCGGGGGAGCCTGGCAGGGTGTTGGGGCTTGGGAAGGATGCCGTGGAGGGGAGCAGCATCCCCCAGCCCATGCCCCGTTGGCGGCAGGGGCTGCCCTGTCACCCCTCCGGCCGCAGGACGAGTGCTCCCAGCCCAGCCCAGGGAACCCTCTCGCGGTGTCAGAGGCTGTCGGGAGCCCCGACCGGGCGCGCTGCCAGCGCGGAACGCCCCAACATGTTCCCTGGGCCGTGTGGCGATGGTGCCTGGCAGGTGGAGCGGCTCCGGGCTGTCGCACGGGGCTCGCGCTGGTTATGGGCGCGGAGATAGAACCCGCGCTCGGGCTGGGCTCGGGCTACGCTCCGCGGCCCCCGCGGCAGCTGCCGGACCAGCCCCACTGGTGGCTGCAGACCCCCCCCTGCCCCAGCCTCCCCGGGACCCCGCTGGGGCTAGGGGTGTGAGAGTGGGAGCACTGGGAGGTGCCCCCAGGCTGCTCCCCCGCGCCTGCAGGGACCCGTTCCCCCCCCAGCAAGCCAGGTGGTGGCTGGGCACGGGCAAGCAGAGCACGGCAGTGCCGGCCGGAGCGCCGGGAACAGCGGCAGGGGGTTATTTTTAGACAAGGAGGAGTCCTTTGTTATAAATAGCAGCAGCTCCAGAGGGTGATCAAGTGGGATGGATTCGCGGGCGTTTGCTCGGCCCTTACCCACGGCTGCCGCGTGTCGGCACCTTCGCTGGGCCGGGCCCCGCGGGTCCCGGTGGGTGCCAGGGTGGGTGGGCTGGGCTGAAAACCCCCCTCCTACCCACTGCCCCACAGGAGCCGAACGCTGCGGAACCCTCACGCCGCCCCGGTGCCTTCTACACCCCGTCCGCTCCCAGCGAGGGCACGAGTGCCCCCAGGGAGGTGATGCCGGTGATGCCGGGGGGGGGTGCCCACTGTGGCTCCCGCTGCGCGGCCTGCGCCTCTGCCCACCGGAGATTCCTTCTTCCCCCCCAAGCAGCACCGTGGCCCCAGGGGCCAGCAGGGCTGGCGGCAGCGCTCCGGGCTGGCCAGGTTCGAGGCGGTGCAGGAATCCCGAGGCCCTGACGATGCTCTGGGTGTTTCCCCCATCGGAGCCGCTGGTCCGACCGCATGCCTTTGCCATTAGCGGCTGTGCCGGAGCTCAGCGTCCGGGCACACGCACGCCAGCCCCGCTGCGGCTTCACAGCCTGGCTGCAGCCACCTCCCCGGGCTTGTCCCCATGTCCTGCATCCCTCCTGCCCGTGGTGTGTGTCTGTCCGTGCTCGTGCCAGCTGGGCACGGCCCCGGCAGCCGCGGACAGCACCGTCCCGGCCCCATTCCTGCCCCCGCAACCCTCTGCCCAGGTGCCTCCGTCCACCGTAACGCGGCTGCGCGCCATCGCTCCCACCCCCGCGCACACTTTGCCCCTCGAGGGACATGCCAGCCTGGGTGCCAGGCGCCACGAGAGGCGGGTCGGGTCCCCAGGGCACCGCAGGCGCGTTCAGGACGGATACGCGGGCAGAACTGCCAAGGAGGGGAGGAGGATAAATGCCGGGTCGGCACCGGGCAGAGGCTGACGGCTCGTTCCAGGCGAGCGGAGGTTGTGCTTGGCATCGCTCCCGTGCAGCCCTGGCTCCTGGGAAGCGGCTGGGCCCTGGGGAGGAGAGGAGTAAAGATCAAATCCTCCCCGGATCAGAGGTTCCCACTCCGGCTCAGGCTGCAGCCCTTGCTCCCGTGTCCCTCTGGCTGCTCCGGCGCCGGGCGAGGGTCAGTGACCCCGTCTCTCCGGGGGGGCGGGGGGCACATTGCGGCCACAGACCCGGCATCGGGGCAGGGTCCTTCGGGGAGGTCGCCCTTCCCTCCCCTGGCTCACGGTGGCGCTTCCCTGTCCCGCAGGCATCGTCGAGATCCGGTCGGTGCGTGTGGGCGTCGTGGCCATCCGGGCGGTGCACACCGGCTTCTACCTGGCCATGAACAAGCAGGGGAGGCTCTATGGGTCGGTAGGTCGGACGCTGCCTCCCGGGAGGGACCGGACCGGGGTCAAAAGCGCAGGGCAGAGCTGGAACGGGGGGTCCCAAACCTGCTGGGACCCACGCCCAGGAGCAGGCTCCTGGTTTCCCACACCCTGACGTGCACCCACAGAGCCCCCTCTGCCCCCCGGGAACCGGGGAGGAGCCGGGGTCCTGCCCTATCCCGCTCTGGGGGTCCGGAGCAGGGCGACGACGGGTCCCGGCCGCCCCTCACCCCCTTCCCTCTCCTGCCAGAAGGAGTTCAGCCCCAACTGCAAGTTCACGGAGCGCATCGAGGAGAACGGCTACAACACCTACGCGTCGCTGCGCTGGCGGCACCGGGGCCGCCCCATGTTCCTCTCGCTCAATAGCAAGGGCAGGCCGCAGCGAGGGGGCAAGACGCGCCGGCAGCACCTCTCCACCCACTTCCTCCCCATGCTCGTCAGCTGAGCCCCGCCGGCGGCTCCGGACCGTGCTGTAGGAGAGAAAAAAAGAACAAAAAGAAAAAAAAATGGAAAAAAGGGTTATTTTATTTATGTATATATATTTTTTTTTTGGGGGGGCTATTTATTGTTTTGTTTTTAAATGCACGGCGGAGGATGGATGTGGAAGGCAGACGAGCCAGACGCGGCTCTCCCCACCGTCCCGGAGGCGTGGTGGAGCGCGGCCGCAGCGTGGCCACCGCGTGCCGGGGCCACCGCCATTGCACCCTGGCTCACACAGCCAGGCCCAGGTGGCCGGCACCGCGCTAACGGCATCTCTGCAGGGGCTGGGATGCGACGGCGGGTTGTATTTGTCTTGTGTCCAAGCACCTGTGGCAATTAAAGCTGTGTTCGTGGTACGGAACGGGGAGCTTTGGAGCTTCCATGGTGGGCTTGGCGCGGGCTGGGGGGTTGGATCCCCTGGGGTCCCTGCTGCTGCCGCTGCGGGGCCTGGCCGGTCCCCACCACGTCCAGCTCCTCCTCGATTCCCACCATCACCCCAACCCAAAACCTCACCTCCATGAAAACGCAGCGATGACCCTTCAGGGGCACCAAGGAGGGAGCAGGAAAAGGCAGGAAAAGCCCGGACCCTGCACTAGCGCTGCAGGAAAATGGCTCGCAGCAGAACTGCTCCGAGGGGGAGCATCCCCCGGGAGGAACCAGGCTCTGTGCAAGGAGATGTGGCTCTGGAGACCCAAAGGGACAAGGCGAAGGGGACAAGGGGTTGAGAGGGTCCCTGGTGCCAGAGCGAGAGCCCGGTTGCAGCTGAGCATCCCGCTGTGGAGGGCTCTGCGGGCCCCGGCCGGCGCCGGGCAGCACGGCAGGAGCCAGGGCAGACCCTGGGGCAGACGCAGCCCCGGGGCTACCCCTGGCTGGGGGGGGGGAGGTGGGATGCTGCTCCCCACCCATACGCAGACCCCGACTTAGGACATCACAAGCAGAAAGAGCCAGACCCGCTCTGGGGAACCCGTCCCCGGTGTGTTCCCCTGCGCCACAGACGCCCACTCAAGCTCTTGGTGCCCGATCCATGCCCTGGACCGAGACACGGAGCGGGGTGTCCAGCCTCCAACCCCCCCAGGCTGCAGCCAGCCCCCCCCCAGGCTGGTCCTGCCCCTCCAGCCCAGTCCTGCTCCATCCTCCCTGGCAGCGATGGAGCCGGGAAGGCGGCCGGCGGTGGGGACCAGCCCCTCGCCCCGAGGGAGCACAGCCAGAAATAGCACCCGTGCCTCGGCCCCCCCCGGCCAGGGCACGTTCCTGCGCCGCTCTCGGCGAGGCACCGCAACCTGGTCACTTTGTCACGTCAGAGCTGAGCCATGGCCCCAGCGAAAAAAAAAACAACCACCAAACTCGTTCCATTTCTTACCCAACCAGCTCCAAAGGAGGCTGCGAGAGGGAACAGCCACCGCGTTAACTGTGTGGTGACCGCAGCGGGCACCGGCCCCAGCCAGGCGGCAGCAGCCACGCACCCACTGCGGGCTCTGCTTCGTCCACTTGACACCCACCCCGGGCACTGCCCACACCTGAGGAATCGCCTCCCAAGCTCCAGCGGAGCCGGGAACCCCATGTGGCGGGAGAAGGATGGTTTTTCCAGGTCTCCTGGGCTGCATTTCGGTGACTGAACAGCAAAGCCTTCCCTTGGTGCCAGCCCAGCCCACGGGCACACGCAGCCAGGGACCTTCCTGCTGCCACCCACCTCCTGAACCCAGGATCCCCGTGGCAGAAGCTTCTGGCTCAACCTGGCTATTAACCCTGATATACCAGTCCTGAGATAAACCCTCGTCCCGCAGGCATCCGCCCGCCCAGATGAAAGGCGCCGCTGGGCTGCCCTGGCAAAGCCGAGGAGGAAAAACATTCCAGGAGAGTTGCTCAGTGCCGGCCCCATGGCCCCGGCAGGTTTGGCAAAGGCTGTTGCCATCCTCGCTGGGGACGTTTTCTCCCAACAAACCACCTCTTCTCGTATTCCGAAATGGCTTGAGAAATGCCAAACAAGCCGCCTGCTTTTCCCCTCCTACAGGAGGAACATCCCTTCCTCAAGAGCTCTTGGGAAGAGGGGCCAGGCCCTGGGGAAAGGCCGCTTTGAAGGGACACCGAGAGCCAGGGAGGGAGCCCAGCACCTTCCCCAGCCACTCCCAGCCCCTCAGTTGCCCCAAAACGCCGGAGAAGAGGCAGGGAGGCTCCCAAGCCCTCGAACCCTCCAGCCATCCCACCCAGCAGGGTCCCAATCTCCTGTTCTGGTGTCTGTCACAGCAAGGTCCCCACAGGCGGCGTGGAACACACAGCGCTGGCACAAAAAACAGGCTTACGGGGTCAGGGAGACGCGACTGCCCCAAGTCCCTGCAGGAGAAAGGGACAGCAGTTGACATCCGTCCCACACCAGCCGGGCCAGCACCGCGGAGCCACGTCACTGAGGCAGCAGGTAGGTCACTGCCCGCTCCGGTCACATTCTTCTCATTCTCCAGCCTCCAGCTCTGTGACAGAAACTGAGTCACAAACACACCTGGATATTTGTCTCTCTGTCCTTTTTTTTTTAATCATCTGTATTTTAAGTAGTTTTGAAATACACTTTTTCTCCAAAATGTTGTTTTTCCTGTTATGTTATTCGATCACAATGATATTTGCCTGGTCCTTGCTCCGGTGCACGCCCCGTCCTGATGGCGACACGGTGGAAAAGTCGGCTCAGGCTGCGAGAAGTGCGGGACTGCAACAGGGAGAGGGCGTAAAAAAAAATAAAATACAAAAGACCAGGCAAGGATGCTTTCAGTCGCCATCCTGCAGCCACCGCTCAAGGACCCGCAGGTTGGAGACACGCAAACGGGTGCTGGTTGTGTCAGAGCCGGGTGCCCGGAGCTCGCAACCCCCCCTCGGCGGGGCCGAGGGCTCGCACAAGCCCGAGGGCTCGCACAAGGCCAGCCTGCCCGGGGGCGAAAGGGCCCAGCTCAGCACAGCAGCCTCCAGAGAGCTTACCCTGTAGTTTTCCTCAAATCATGCATAACGTCTCGTTGAGCTGAAACGTCCATTTATTTTTTTTTTTTTTAACAGCAGTAATAATTTAAAATTATAAAAACCCTTTCAGTGTCGAGTATCGGAAGGGTGAGGTTACAAAGGAAAAAAAAATAAATGGGACTGGAGATGGGGAAGGGAAGGATGACGGGGTCTATTTTCAAGAGTTCATGTTTTCAGTGACAACTATTGGCCCTCCCCAGCTGGAGACCCTGGGGAGGGAGGCAGTATCATTTTAAAGACTTCAATCTCCAAAGCAGAAGAGATAGAATCCAAGGGGAGGAAGAGGAGGAGGAGGAGCAAAAAGAAAGAAAGAAAGGAAGGAATCTCAAATTCCAAAACCATACAAACAACCTTTCCATTCAGAATCGCAACCGCCAGCCCAGCGCCTCGGCCTTCCCCTCTGCGGAGCGCAGCAGCCTTTCACTGCAACGGTTCAAAGTCCACGCGGCAAATGGATGATTTTATTAATAGACAGAGCTCTTCCCCCCCCCCCCCCGCCACCACCACCCCACCCCCGTCACAGAACTCGAGGCTTCTCATCTCCGAAGGACCCAGAGTCTCCATGTCTTCAGAACTCAAAAGGGAATTCTGGGGGCGCTGCTTCCCCCCGCTACCCCCCCACCTCGCTCTGCTCTGGAAGCCCCTTTTCGTTGCTTACTTTGGCTGGGGAGGGAGGAGGGACAATGGAGAGGGCCCCGGGGACAGAGGGTTAGATTAAGATTCATGAGTTGTTCGATGAGTTCTCGTTACTAGGCGAGCTGGAGGAAGAGGAGGAGGAGGATGACGAGAAGTTCATCCCCGTGAGTCCTGGGGGGTTTGTGGCAGTGTTTTGTCCACTTAAGCTTTTCCGGCACACGGGACACGTGTCATGCTTCGGAGAGCAGACAAAAACAAAACAAGAAACATGGGAAACAGGATTAGAAACACGATACAGGAACGGCACTCAAGGAAAAGGCTAGGATGACACTCCTTCCTCTGATCAAAGGCTGCTCATGCTTAGGCCTCATCACGGAGGTAGGAAAATATTCACAGAGCAGAACAGAACCACCAAGAAACAACCCCCCCCCTGCAAAGTGATACAAAGCCCAGGTCACCCCCTCGGGCGGCACCAACCTGCTCCAGCCAAGGGACTATACAGCTGTTGTGGAATAGGTGATTGCAGGGTAACTGCCGGACGTTTTCACCGACTGTATAGTCTTCTTTACACACAGGACACTCTAACCCAGAATCTGTGTCATAAAAGGAAACCAAAGCACAGCTGAGCTGCAAAGGAGGGAATGACACTCCAAGCACCTGACTCGGGGGTCCCACCTCCGTTTCCCCTTCTCCCACTGCTGCCCCCACCACTGCCTCCCCCCCGCAGAGGGAAGCGCGTTGTTTTCCAGTTCCTACCCCCACCTCTCCCCGCCCTGGGTTTGCTTCTTTGTTCCCTTCCCCTGCTGCTCTGCATCTCTGTCCACCCCAAACTCCTCACAACAGTTTGCCTCCCCAGGGCAAAGCCACCCCGTCCCACACTGCTCTTTTTTGTGCGCACGTATAACCCAGCAACACTTCACCTGTCTGCCTCTTTGAAATGTTGTAGGCCTTGAAGGTACTGGCAGACCAAATTAAAATCCCAAGAAAACGTTAAACGGAACTTTTCAGAGAGCTCTTTGTGAAGGATTCCCTGGAGGAGATATACATACCTACGTGTTCCTGTGCGATCTGTATGGTGGGGAGGGCCTGGATCTTTTCTTTGTCTGCTGGCGGCGGTCCAGTGTTTTCAAACTGATTTAGTAACTGAAAAAAAAAAAAAAAAAAAACAAGAGGCCGCAGAAGGCAGAAAGAAGATGTGAGCTCAGCCGCACACAGAACCTGTTCGTTTCTTGAGCCAGCGCGCTTGAACCCCACACGGCCTGCACTGCGGACCCGCTCTCCCATTTCTCCCCCTTCAGTGGATGCCCCCCCCCCGCATCATAACACGCGCTGACGGTGTTGCAGCACCACACGAGAGGCCAGGAGACAACATTCTAACACCAGTTTTACCTGTGTAATAATTGCATCCAAGCCGTTGGCACCCCACGCGTAGTCCATTGGATTTGAATGCAAGACTCCCCTTTAAGAATAAGGACAACAATTAAATCCGACTGGGAGCAGGGACAAGAACACTGGCAGAAAGAGCAGTACATCGTCCAACTCACCAAGGACCTAGTCCTAGGTTAGGTATCGTTGTAGGTGCAATAATTCCATTGACCAGCTGCTGGATAATTCTGAAAGACAAGAAAACCGGGATTATGTACGAATTAGTGTCCACCAGCCCAGAAACCCGACACGGAAGGAGTGGGTAAATACGCTAAATACTGTCACACCATCAGGGGCGAAAGGAAAAATATCCTGCAGCAATTGCACCTTATGAACTGATTATTCCTTGATAAAGAGAAATTCCAATATTGTATTTAAGGGGATAATTTCTGACAAAGCTGTCCAGTGGCTCTCCAAGATGCAGCTAAAGAAACATTAGTCGTCTTCTCCGGTGTTTTCTCTCATTTCCCCTCACACCAAATACATACTTCCTTATTGCAGGCTTAACGGCCAAAGCCCCCAGGCAGACTGTAGCCCCCCCGCCACTGTGCTCAGGTGAAATGGCCACTATAGACCGTATCCTGGTTTGAGGTAAAACAGAACCAACCTTCCATTCAGGAATTTTACTTCTTAGCTAGGCCTCTTCTAACTCTCTGAAATTAAGGTCAGCTAATTTCGTTACTTGCCCCATTGGAGGGTGGGACATGGAAAAGCATAGAGGGGTCCCACCTGCAGGGAGGAGCGGACAGGAGAGGTGACCCAAAAATGACCAACAGGGGTATTCCATCCCATCTGCCCCATGCTCAGCATAAAAGCTGAGGGATCAAAGGGTCAATGCTCTTCCTTCAGTGGCTGATGTCTGAGGAGGACCCTGTCTGTTCGTCTGCCTTTGATCCCAATTTGTGAGTTCCTGACTCCATCTGTGGAATCCAGTTCCCACCCGTCGCTGAGTCCAGCCTGGGACTTCCCCAGTGCCTGCCGGTGACATCATCCTGGGAGCTTAGTACGGTTTTGTATATACTGTATCTATTGCATCATTTTCCTTTTTTATTTCATTATTAATATTTCATTAAAGTAGTTTAGTTTCTTCTAAACTCATAAATCTCTCTCTCTCCCCCTCCTCCCCGTGTACAAGAGGTCGTGGGGGAGCATCTGTCGCCGGCCATTGGCCAATACCACGACAGACTGAAGGCAAGAGTTTGCCAGCAGCTGCAGGCCCAGCTGGACCATCCAGCGGCGTGAGTTCACGCGACAAAGCTGGGCACCTACAGAGGAGTCGCACTGGACAGGCGTGCTCAGGAGCACGGCTCTCCAAGAGATTGCCTCTCAAAGTGATGAGAAAATTAGATGGGCTCATTTTCAGACAAGTCTTATCAGTGAAAAATAGCGGGGCTTCCTCCCCAAGAACCTGGCAGTTGCTCTCACCCTTCCAGCGTGGGAACTCCCTCGTGCCTGCCAGCGGCACGGCGTGTGGCGAGACGGGCTCGGGGCTGCCTGGCACCGTATCGGTGCCGAGACTGATGTTCTCGCTCCCTCCGGTTTTCGGAGTCCCTGTTGTCTTCCGACTGCACATTGGACCCGAAAGGAAACTCAAAGCTGTCATCAAAGATCCCGAAGGCAAATTGGCCGTAGCCCTGCGGCAAGGTGAATAAGTGCTGATCCACGTTCTGGGAGGGAGAGAATTCAGGGAACAGATTGTAACAAGGAAAGAAAGAGCCCTGAGCTTCCACAGCTGGTATTTCACCAGCCTTCCAACAAAGACTCCTCTCTGCAGATCCATAGCGGCTCACAAGCCTCGCTGGACACAGGTGGATCAGGGCACGCTCAGAAGCGGCTTAGTGAGGAACAGACACAGACTGAAACTACATACGAAGGTAAGAAATGACTACAGCTTCCCTGGTTTCTCTTTCGCTGCTGCGTGTAACTGCTGCCTTTTAAGCTGAGGCTACTGCATAGCAACACACCCAGCCAGCCCACTACACCCCGGCTTAGCCCCCTCACAACAAGAATAAGCTACAAGTGACAGTCCTATTAAAAACACACAGTAAAAATACGACATGCAGAGATTTCAGGAGCAGCATGTGGACGACGTTAATCCTTTCCTAAGTTTTGTCATAATCCAGGGAACATTTAACCAATGCACTAACGGAAAAATACTTCAACCCAATGGCAAAGCAGAAAGCGTTGGAAGAGATGGAGAGGACTCACCTCAAAGGGATGCCTGCTCTGATCGCTGGTTGATGTGGAGGAGCTGGTCTCATTGTCAGCGTTCCTGTGAAGAATGAAGAGCATTGCTAAGAGAGCGCTCAGAAGGGTGCTACGAAAAGATTTTCCTGGCAGAGGGGAGCGAGGGACATGAGTTTGACAGGAAAAGCAGACAATACAGCTGCTCGGTAACAGCACTCAGAACGCGAGTGATTCATTCTTGGGCCGAGCCAGAGCTCAAAGGGACCTCGGAGGTCTGCTCACCCCCTCTTCCGCCCAGGGCGGGGCCAGCTCCATATGGAAACCAGTCCACCTTCAGCTGCTGATCTGCTAATTGTCCAGATCAAGTGTCATTTTTCCCTCCCCGCAACTCCCATTTTCCCACATCTTCATCCATCTCTCCCCACCCTTTTGTATTCTGATTTTATGAAGCTGCGGCGAAGTGACCGAACCCCGATGTCAAGCAAGGATTCCCTACACAATCCACCTCAAACAAGCCAGCTAATCCTCTGGAGCACCAGGAAGAGAAGACTTAAGGTACAAACCCTGATCACTATGACCCAAACGTGCTTAAGTCTAATCTTGAATCAAAGGAACTTCTCTATTGCAGGGGCATGTGACCAAACGGGACAGATTATCAGGAAAACTCCTAATGCTGTTAGACTTCTGCTTTCGGAGAGCTGCAGGAACACTTACTGCTCAGTACCCAGGCCTACCCTTTGACGTTCGTGGTAAGAAAACCCAAAGGTTCAGTGATTACGCGACTCTCCCAAGGTCACAGCAAGTCACCAATACAGGGAGGATTAGACAGGATTCATTTTCAGCCTCTAAGGTTGGCGTAGTCAGACCAAACGTCACCTCGGCAGTTCAGAAACCTCAAGCTGTAAAGAACACCTCTCTCGGCAGCTCAGTCTGCCCCGGCACTCAACGTCCGCCTGCGCGCTGCCTGTCCCAAAGCCAGTCACAGCCAAGGTCCAGCAAATGCGTCCCAAACATTTGAAGACATTTCTTGTACTCCTGCCCGTTCTGACACCGCCAGAGAGCAGTCCCACGGCTGAGTCAGCAGTAAAGCACGTGAACGCAGATCTCCGCTCCAGCGCGGAGTCCAAAGTCTCAGTCAAAATGTTCCGCCGTTTGTAATCCAAACTAAGTTATTAAATTATACACTGAAGCATACGTACACTCGCCATTCCGCAGATTCCTCTCTCAGAGGGTTATCTCTACCCTGATGACTCAAACCAGTCCAGAGCTACCACATGCCACGGGGAAAGCCTCTCCAGCGCTTTTTTTTTGTTTGTTTTAAATCAACCCACTCCTCCCCCACCCTTTACATGCAACGAATGACACTCAGCATTCCCGTGGCCGATTTACCTGTTGATGCAAACTATGCAAATTAAGCTCTATATACCCATAGTGAAGAAAGACGAGCCAAATATTGGGCAGAAGTAAAAAAAAAAATGGTGTATTCAGCATCTAATGTTGCCCTTTACCCAGAAAAAGGAAAAGACTGAGTTTATTCCAGCAATAGCCTTTGGGGCAGCACATTACCTCGGCTCTTCGGGAAGTTCTTCGATAAAACCAGATTCACACCGTGGGCAAATATAGTCCTGCGGGAGAAGAAATACTGAATGAGAAGAGAAAGTGGTAAGTAAAAGCTGCAAAGAGTGCCTTCAGTGTGATGGGGTGGAAGAATCCAGCAGCCCGTCGTCCCAAACGCATGCCACGATTACAGAGCCAGAAAGAGCCCAAACCACTGATATTTGCCTTCACTAGCCTGGTGAGGCAAATTGTTAGGCTTGAGCCTGTTTGGAACTTGGCCTTAGAAAAGCTTTGGATAACACTAGTTAATCCCCAGTAGCGACAAAGCATTAGATAACATCTGATGCAGCTCTGGGTGAAGTGAAAGCAAAACCACCAGCCTTCCCAGAAGAGCAGCACTCAGACACCAGTTTTGAAATAGCTGTGTGTTCTGGGGGCCTTTCCCCCCCCTCAAGGGGCCAAACCGTCCTAATGAAAGAACCAAGGAGGGAATTGCAGCACAGGCTAATCACAGCGTCACTGGCGCTTGGGAAGGGCTGAATGGAAAGCTGTTCCTAACTCAGCCTCGGGTTCACAACACACAGAGGTCACGGAGACACAAGAGGGTCATTCTGCAACGCACAATACCAGAATTTTACACTCCCACGCTCAACGCTCATTACAGAAAGCTACTGCCACCCTTGTGGCCTTTAACACCGGAGAGTGAATATCTGGGAATAAACAGCCCCTGTGTGCAGAAGCAGGATTCCTTGGGAGTTTGTGACAGTCCCTTTTCCTCACAATTCTGGGGCTAGCGAATAATTTCTACGCCACAACCACACTGTCGTAGCGAGCAGCAGCCCCGAACGCTTAAGATCCTGAGAGGAAATTGCTTCACTTTTCAGACCTCAAGAAGAAGCAGCATCACGCAGCACCGCCAAGTCAGAAGAGGAAGCGCCAGACCCCGTACCTAACCCCAGCCGCAGCGGAACAGCCACGGTGGGCAAACACAACCGCCCAAAACCCTGTGCTGGGCTCAGCGTGGAAGAAATTGAAGAGCTTCTAAAAATAATGCTACTTCCCTTTACTACTGCTCCATTTGAATTGGCACAGGCCCTTACACAAAGTCAGTGGATTCCCCCAAAGAGGAGGGGATGCCAGCCGCATGGGGTTGCGCCGATAAGACATCTGGGATCGCTCCTCCAGCCACCACAGAAACAAACGCCCGATAAGGCCCCAGCACAAGGCGTCAACGCCAGCGGAGCCGCTCACGCGCTGCCCCTGCCCAGCGAGATAAGGAAGCTCCAAACACCAGGACCCAGAAAACAGACTCGGAGACGCTGCTGCTCCCTCTTCCGCGCAGGGCTCTTTAGATCGGCGATTGTGAAATAACTGGGTCTACGCAATTTACACAACGTTTGATGTCAAGAACGTTTCTACACCATCCAAATTCTTCTCAGAGTTGGTTACCGGCACACGGGAACTCCTGTGTCAGGCACAGACAGTCAGACCAATTGCCTCTGCCTTTGAAACACCCCCTTGCTGGTTTACTTTCCACCAGTTTGCCACTGGGGTAAATGATGACGGTAGCCACCCTCGAGCGGTGAGCAACTTACTCCTCTCAACTCTCCTATTTAAGGGAAGCTTTTTTGTGTGTTTGCGCTTACAGACCACTCTGAACACAGGGATCAGCAAATTCCTCTGCAGCTGGAACCGCACAAATGTCAAAGTTTGCTGTTTCTCAGGCTGTTTGAGCCACTCCTTTTGCAGCACACGCTGCGGTATCTCCAGTAGCTCGGTCCGCAAACAGTAAGTGAAACCAAGTGAACTTGGACCCCCAAAACAAGTTCATTAACTAGCAATTAACTAGACCTGAATCAACAAAAGCAGTTGTCCGCTCCCTTACCACCGTTCCGTGCGTTCGCTACCAGATGTTCTCTGCTGCCACGAGCCCAACACTGGGTGTTTAAACAGAAATAAACGACCGATATTTCTAAGTTACAGCCTTCAGCTCCCAAGCCGCTTTCCCCGGCCCGTCTACGTATTCAGCAGGAGCATTATCAAGAGTTTTGTCCTCACACTCCAACACAAGCTATGAGATTTACCAGCAAGGCCTGCCCTCGCCCAACCAGTAAGACCAACCGAGAGGGCGAAAGGACAAACAGCACGTCACCAAACCAAACCGACGGCCAAGTCTAATCAACCACGGCAGAGAGACACCTATGCTCACAAGTGCGTGGCTTTTAAAATTCAATAAACGTTAACAAAAAGCAATGCCTTATTCTGACAAGACGTTGTGAAAAGTTCCGGGACAAATAAGAGACTGGCAGGATCCGCCAAATCGAATTTAACACCCCACAACATTTAGCAGGAGACCGGCAGAAGACCTCGCCGTAGCCCACCACGGTGCTCCAGCCAGTGCCTTTCCAATGCTCCGTTTCTACCGGGAAAACAGGACCCCGAACAAGTGGGGGTTTCCCCTGCGATCAAAGCCCCGCTGCCCGAGCGCTGGAGGTGGAACAGGGCGGGGGGGGGGGGGGGGGGGTACGGTCATTTCTGCCCTGGCCTACGGTACGATCACCTGCGATGCGTCCCTCACGCTCCTACACATCCCACAGAGAGACACAAGCGACCTTCCCGCCCCCGCCACCCCGCGGGGTTCGCCCCGAACAGGGAACGGGGGTGCGGGTACCCGAGCCCGGGGGTGTCACACGCACCCCCACACCGGCAGGGCCGGAGGCGGCCCGGGCCCGCCACCCCCCACCCGCCCCGGGGCAGGGCTGCTCAGGGGGTCCCCCCCGCACCGGGCCGAGAGGGGCAGGGGACCCCCTCCCCACTGGGCTCTGGCCCCACCGGCCGCTTCCCCTCAGCTGACGGCCCCCCTTCGCCCCCAGCGCCGCCATTTCCCCGCTCCGTCCCCCCCCAGCCCCTCCTAACGTCCCCCGCGAACCCCAACCGCCACACGCCCCCCCCGGAGCCTTCACCCCCGCCTCTCCTAAGGCCCCCCCCCGCACCCCAGGCCCCCCGGTCGTCCCCACCCGCCCGGAGGGCCCAGCCCGGCCCCCCCAGGCCTCACCCCACGTGCCCGGACAGCCAGGGACCCCCACCCGCGCCCCAGTCCCTCCCCCTCACGCCGCCCCGGACCGCGGCCAGGCCCCCACCCCCTCTCACGGGCAGGCGCGGGGCGATTTCGGCGGAGCAACAGTGGCAGAAGAACCGTCCCGGCTGCGGTGAAGCCTCCGCCATCTTAAACCCCCCCCCCCCCCCTTCCCCGCCACCGCCTCACCCCGCCCCGCCCAGCGACGCGCGGCGCAGGGACGACGGCGGCCGAGCGGGGACAAGGGGCGGCCGAAACGCGGAAAGGGGCGGGGCGAAAAGCCACGGGGGAGGTGTTGATTGGGCGGTGCTTGGGAAGGGGGCGGAGCTCAGGGTATATAAGGGGGCGGGCGTGGGGCGCGGCGGCCATTACTGTGTTGCCGGGAACTGGGGTTCAGTGGTGTCTCTGTTACCCGTAGGCCCACTGTACCCTGGCTTTAAAATTTCAGCTCAAAAATTGAATTTTATTGTATTTTTTAAAAGAGAGGAAAAAGGAGATGGGTAGAGATTCCCTCCCCCTCCCCCAAATGAAGGGAAAGTGGCTTTTCCTGTGAAAATCCTAATATTGGCTTAAAGTTGCAATAGCCGCGAAGGAGCAGGGGCGTTAAATTTCACCAAAAGCTTCCCAAGCGGGGTGTTTTCCCTTCAGATCTCCCCGTGGATGTCGGTTTTGGGAGGGGTGGGAGATGAAATCTTTCTATTTTTTTGGGTTCCTTCCCCGGTTGAGCTCCTTGGGGTGACTCAGAAATGGGCTGGGGGTACGGCCATGGCGCCGCCTGCCCGGGGTGTGCTGGAAATCCCATGGAGGGCTCGGTTCAAGCCCGGCCCGTTCCTGATGGTGCGGCTTTTGGGTGTACACGGGGTCCGCGTGGTCCTCACCAAAGTCCCTGGCACTGGGGGGCCAGCGCTGCGGCACCGTCAGGCTGGGCTGTGGGGTTTGAGGGTTTTGGGGCTGTGGGGTTTTAGGGGTTTCTGCACAGTGAAGTTATGGGGTTTCAGGGTCTTGGGGTGGTGGGAGTTCGGGGCTGTGGGGTTTTGGGGTTTCAGGGTGGTGGGGGTTCGGGGCTGTGGGGTTTGAGGGTTTCTGGGTGGTGACACCGGTGGTCCCTGACCCTGGGGGGCCAGCGCTGCGGCACCACCAGGTTGGGCAGTGGGGTTTGCGGTGGCGTTGGAGGATTGCAGGGCTGTGGGGTTTCGGGGGTTCTGCATGGTGAAGTTTTGGGGTTTCTGGGTGGCGGGGAGGCTGCGGGATGGGGTTTGGGGGCTTGAGGGTGGCAGGGCTGCAGGGTTTTGGGGTTCGAGGGTGGTGGGGCCGCAGGGTTTTGGGGTTTCTGTGTGGTGGGGCTGTGGGGTTTGGGGGCTGGAGGGCGGCAGAGCTGTGGGGTTTGGGGATTTCTGCGTGGTGGGGCTGCAGGGTGTGGGGGGTGCTGGGTGGTGGGGTTTCAGGACTGCAGGGTTTTGGGTTTCAAGGGTGGTGGGGCTGTGGGGTTTTGGGGTGGTGGGGGTTCAGACTGTGGGGTTTTGGGCTTTCTGTATGGTTGGGGCTGTGAGTTTTGGGGTCTCGGGGTGGTGGGGGTTCAGGGCTGTGGGGTTTTACGGTTTGAGGGTTGTGGGGCTGTGGGGTTTTGTGGGGTTCTGCATGGTGAAGTTGTGGGGTTTTGGAGGTTCTGCGTGGTGGGGAGGCTGCGGGATGGTGGGGTTTGGGGGCGGGAGGGTGGCAGGGCTGCAGGGTTTTGGGGTTCAAGGGTGGTGGGACTGTGGGGTTTTTGGGGTTTCTGTATGGTGGAGATTCAGACTGTGGAGTTTTGGGGTTTCTGAATGGTTGGGGCTGTGAGGTTGTAGGGTGCTGGGGTGGTGGGCATTCAGGGCTGTGGGGTTTTGGGGGTTGAGGGTTGTGGGGTTGCAGGGTTTTGGGGTTTCTGTATGGTGGAGCTGTGAGGTTTTGGGGTGGTGGGGTTTTGGGGTTGTGGGGTTTTGGGGTTTCTGGTGGTGACACTGGTGGTCCCTGACACTGCGGGGCCAGCGCTGTGGCACTGCCAGGCTGGGCAGTGGGGTTTGTGGTGGGGCTGTGGGGTTTTGGGGTTGGAGGGTTGTGGGGCTGCAGGGTTTTGGGCGTTCCTGCACGGTGAAGTTGTGGGGTTTCAGGGTTTTGGGGTGGTGGGCGTTCGGGGCTGTGGGGTCTTGGGGTTTCTGTATGGTGGGGCTGTGAGGTTTCGGGGTGGTGGGGGTTCGGGGCTGTGGGGTTTTGGGGTTCGAAGGTGGCGGGGCTGTGAGGTGCCCCCCAGCCCATGGCACCAGCCCCGCTTCCAGCAGGTGGCATCTTCCACCCAGGTTTTGCTGCTCCGGTGTTTTTCGGGTGATGGAGCAGCCGGAGAGGATTCGTGGAGCAGCTCCGGAGCCCCTGGGAAAAGCTCCCCAAGAAGGTCTCCCCTCCCCATGGCGGTGGATGGGGGGGGACAGGGATGCGACGCTGTGACCTGGGTGCTGGTGGGAAACGGCCGCGTAACGGCTCTGGGGAACCGGTCGGCGACTTCTGGAAGGGTTTGTCCAATTGTGTGGAAATTGCAACCGTGGGACAAATTTGCAGTCGTTTAGTCGCTGATTGATGATCCCAGCTGTTGATAAGGCATGTTAGCAATTATTTACAAGCCATGAGGAAACTGCCAGCGAGTCCTGCAACGCCTTTAAACTGGGGAGGTGGGTCTAGACAGCATGGCGTGGCCCAGCCTGGAGCCAGACGGAGCCCAGCCGCCCGCAGAGCGGAGCCCGCGGCCCCGACCGGGCATTTCACCCCCGGGAGGCAAGTTCCCTTCCAGGCTGAGGCCGCGGACGCGTTTCTCCTTGCCCCGTTTCACGGTGGGAGGACAAGTTGCCACTTGATCAAATGGGTGCCGGGGTGCCTGTGGGATGGGGAGGGAAGGATCCGGCTCCCCTGACTTTGTCCCTCTGGAATTCCCTGACGCAGGAGCTGCGGAAGCTGAAACGTTGGCAACGCTCGGCGGGATGCAAATGGCAACGGATATTAATGCAGGTGGAGATAAGGGCGGGCGGAGCGGTCGCCCCAACACCTCAGCACGCAGCCGTCGAGAAGAGCCCCCCTGGCCCTGAGCCCCTGGGGACCCTCCATCGTAGGACCACTTCGTCCCTGTGCTCGGGGACCCTGGTAGGGCAGAAAGCTCCTTCTTAGAGCTGCGGCTCCTCCAGCGCTCGCCCCGAGCCCCCCAACCTGCAGCCTCGGGGCTCGCACGGTGTCCCCTTCCCAGCCCTCGACCCTCCGCATCCCCCCGATGCTGAGCGTGGGGAGGGGACCCCACGCCAGCACCTTTCTTCGAGGCTTGTGGTTCCCCTGGGCAGCCCCGTGCCCTGCTGTCCCTTCCCGCAGGGGACACGGAGGGGCCTGGGCAGACGCACCCCGTCCCTGCCGCCGCTCCGGCAGCCCGGGAATTGGGGTTCTGGGCTTGGCTGTCCCCTGCCAGCCCTCCAAGGGAGCCGGGTCCGGTCGGGAGTACCTTTGAGTCACCCCAGGGAGCAGCGGCCCGGAGGATTTTCCCACGGTGGTGCAGAAAGAAGCAAACTGCACCCTTTTGTGAGAGGACTGACGAAGAGGTGACACCTCCCGAATTAGGTGGCGATTCATCGTTAGACAGAGCCCGCTCCCCAAAGCGGCCGGGCGGGCAAAGCGGCCGTCGCCGCTCTGGGAGAGTGGAGCGGGAAAAGGGCGGGTTTTGGCCAAGGGCAGCGGAAAATATCCTGGGCCTGGTGTTGTCTGAGAGGATGGGATGGGCTGGGAGGCTCCGCCGGCAGCTCGGAGTCGGGATCGCACCTGGGCTATGCCTTGGAGGCGGCCACAAGTCCCTCTGCAATCCCACTTTGGCTATGCCATGGAGGGGGACACAAGCCCCTCTGGGATTCCACTTTGGCTACGTTGTGGAGGGGGACACCAGCCCCTCTGTGATCCCGGACCAGGGCTCACGGGACCCATGGGTTCACCAGGTTCGGGCACAGAGTCTGCGGGTATTTGGGAGCAGCGGTGGTGTGGGGCTGGTGGTCCCCGATGCCAGCCGGGGCTTTGCAGGAAAGGTGAAACCCCGGAGCTGCTGCGGACCATGCAGGTGTCAGGAGGAGGAGGAGGAGGAGAGCGGCGGGTGCCACGTGGGAGCCGCCCCGGGTGTTGGCGATGAGCTCACGTCCCGAGACGTTACTTAATTCAGACAGTGCCACCGTGCCAGGTGCTGGTGGGGAACGGCCGCGGGCCGTGGCGGTGCAGCCGCCGGCGGGCTGCGGCGTGTGCGCGTTCTCAGCGGCAGCCGCCGTGCCGTGCGGCCAGACGCCCCCGTGGCACCAGCCAGCGGCACGGGTGCAGGGTCCGCTTCCCCTCGCACCCCCCTGGTCCCGCGGAGAGCCCCGAGGGCGCCGGGTGAATCCCAAGGGTTTGGTGCCGCGGGATCTGCAGCGTGCAGAGAAACCCGGACGCGCAGCCGTGGCATCGCATGGGCGCGTTGCCGATGGTGAAGCCTGGGGTCTCTGGCTCCTCGTCTTTCCTATGGCCGAGTGTGGAGGGATGGACGGCAGCAGTCAGAAAAGGGCCTGGCTCCCCCCCCAGCCCCAGCCCCACACGTTCCTGCCCTGTGGGGCTGGGAGCAGCCGGTGCTTTCGGCAGATCCCGGCGGCTTTGGGTGCCGTTTCCAGCTCCGCCGCCAACTCCCTGCTGCCTCGGGCAAGTCATTCTCTAAAAGGTCTTGGTCTCTGGGCCCTGCGCTCTTAAATGACGCGGTGGCTGTAGCTGAAGCCCCCTCAGCGCCCGGCCATGGCGCAGGGGGGACCCGTGGGCGGCTTCGAGCACGGGCTCCGTCCCAGGCTCTGCCTCCAGCCCTTGAAAGCACAAGCACCTCCCGGAGCCGGAGCAGCTTTTCCAGCAGGGTTCCTGCCAAGGGAGAATAACTGGTGCAGCTGGTCTCCCCGCTCCCCTCCACCCCACATTATATATAATTGCCTATTTTAATTAATAAATTGGAGGCCACTCAAAGGAAAGCGGCAAGATTTGTTACAAACACTGCGGGGATTGTCTGCCAGCCCCGAGCCAGTCATGTCACGGCGGATTTGAATCGGTCTCCCTTTGAATTCCCTCACAGACAGATGAGGAGATTTACATCCCCCACCTCGTCTCCCCGAGCTTTGCACCTCGGGGGCTGCAGCTCGGGATCCCGTCCCGGCAGCTCCGATAACCCCCGAGCAGCGGGTACGGGCTAAGCCCCATCCTCGCCGCCGCCGTGCCGGCCGGCTCTCAGCTCCGAGGGATGCTGCCAGCGTGCAGCCCCCGGCCGGCTCCCATGTCCTGGATGTGGGATTTCACTGGCAGGCAGGGGCTGGTGGCCACCAAGGCCGGGCAGCGGCGCATCGGCGTGGTGCCCGTATCCCGCGCTGTCCCGCTGCGCCATCCCGGCGGGAGCCCACCTGCCTCCGGAGCGGCGACGGCAGCGGCTCGGGGGAAGTTCCGAGTCTCAAGGGACTGCTTTCGGGCTCCACCAAAAATTTCCCTTTTCTTTTTCTTTTTAGAGTCTTTGCTTTTCTTACGCTTGGTTTAAACCATTGTTTTTTCAAGGGAAATTTTAATGTGAAAAACATGTTTTGTTTTTCTACTAAACGGCAAGCCTGGGCTATGTAAGCAATCCGGCTTCTCCCCTGACGAGGGCTGGGGGGCGGACGGGGGCTCCGTAGGGAGACGTGCCCTGCGGCAGCTCTGCCCTTCGCTGGCCAAACCTCGGCTGCCGAGAGCCGGGGCCGGGGGTCCTGTGGGGCTGCCGGGGCTGGGATGCTCCAGGCTGGCGCGGCCGGGATGTCACAGCCCGGCTCGGCTCATCCTCGGCCACAGTGGCCATCGTCACTGCAGCTCGTAGCACAAACCGCCTTCCCCTGGTGAGGTCCGGCTGCAGGAGGGGCACTGGCCCGCCGGCATCCATGGACCTGCGCAGGATCCAGTGGCTCCATTGGATTCTTTCCCCCGGTGCTGAGGAGGGTGATGGTCAGCCCTCGCTCGCCACACGGCCTGTGCCCCGCTGTGCGGGGTGGCCACTTGCCTTTGCTTGCCCAGATATGCTGCCTGACCCTGAGCCCGCCAGCCCCCGTGCCCTCGTCCGCCCGACCGGCAGCGGGATGTGGCTGCAGGGGATGTGTTGGAGATGGGGTCAACGGCTGGCGTCTCCCAACCCTTCCCGAGCGAGTCCTGTCCATGATGAGCGCCGGGTTATGCTGGCGTGGGACCCCAGGAGTGCTCTGGAGAAGACCCCCTGGGGCTGAAGGTGGGAGAAACGTGCTCAGGCGCCGGCTGAGTTCGCACCCTCTGTCTGGCCGCTATGGCAAGCGGGTGACCAGCAGCCCGGCTGTCCCGTCGGCGTAACTGGCACGTTGCTCCCGGACCGAATATGAGCGGAGCAGACGCTGCCCTTCCCGGTGCTGCTCTGCCTCCTCCCGCAGCACCTCCCCGCAGCCTCTCCGAGGAGCCAGAGAGGCTTTAATGACCCGGGAGGTTTTACCCACTCCCAGCTCCTCTGGACCCAGTTCAGCCCCACGCGATTTCATTATGTTTTACGGCGCTGCCAGCTCTTCCCTGGAGGCTCGGTTTGGTCCTTCCTTCCACCGCGGCAGAGGAAGCGTTTAGGCTGGGGAAACCGCACGGCCGGCCCGGCCGCTGACTCACGGCTTGTTTACACGCCGTGCCCGTGAAAGTTACTCAGAGAAGCGTGTCACACATGGGGGAGCCCGGCCACGCGAGCCCCGACACCCGGCAGCCGCCGCAGCTCCTGTGGGAACGGTTACGGAAAGCGCGGCGGAGCGGGGACGGCCGGGTGCTGCCAAGGAGGTGCCGGGCACAGAGGTGATTCCTGCTGCAGCATCCCCAGGGATGCTCGGAGCATCCTCCTCCTCTGCCCCATGGGATGAAGGACCCGATTCGCTCGTGGCTTTGTCCCTGCGGCTGCTGTGGGTGGCTTCCTGCGGGATGGAGGTGCCGTGGCCGCTCTTCCCTCTGCGTGTGGATACGGGGGCGGTTTTCCTGCATCATCTTCCTCGTGAAGGCATCTCCTGCTTGGAGCCAAGGCGGAAGCACTCGGTGCGGTGGGGAGCGACCCTGGCAGCAGCGCGGGGCTGGGCGGCAGCGGGGAGCCCCCTCTTCTCCCTCCCCAGCCAGCGCCGCGTCCTGGGAGCAACCAGTGCCTTCCCACCCGGCTCGCGGTGCTCCCGGCTGGGGCTGGGCCCGGCAGGTGACCGGTGGCTTGTGCAAGCGCTCGGGGTTGCCAACACAAGCCTGGCCGGCCGCAGCGGAGCCCTCCCGACCCCTCGGCCTGGCTCCCCCGCAGCCGCCCCCCACGAGGCTCAGCCAGCCGCGTGGGCAACAAGGTCGTTTTGTGAGGAACTCATTAAGGCAGCTATAAATCCGTGTGCGCAGAGAGGAGAGATGGAAACCAGAGCCAACCGCGGGCCGGGGACAAGAGACATCTGTTCTTTCACTGAGAGGGGAAACGCGCGTCGGCAGATCCAGCTCCTAACCCTGGGCCGGGATGCACAGATGGGAAGGGATGGGATAGGATGGGACGGGATGGGATGGGATGAGGTGGGATGGGATGGGAAGGGATGGGATGGGATGGGACAGGATGGGATGGGATGGGATGAGGTGGGATGGGATGGGATGGGATGGGACAGGATGGGATGGGATGGGGTGAGGTGAGATGGGGTGGGGTGGGATGGGACAGGATGGGATGGGATGGGACAGGATGGGGTGGGATGGCACGGGATGGGATGGGATGAGGTGGGATGGGATGGGGCGGGACGGGATAGGATGGGATGGGATAAGGTGGGATGGGACGGGATAGGATGGGGTGGGATGGGGTGGGATGGCATGGGATGTCCCTGCTGCCTCCCAGCTCTGCTCACTGCTTTCCCACATCCCAGCCTTCCCGGTCTCTGCTCCACGCTGCTTGCACCTCCTGGCTCCACGAACCGGCATTTCCCAGGGGGCTGGGGAAGCCGGGGACACCAGCTGGGGACACCAGCACCGACGATGCCTGGAAGAGGAGAGGCGCTGGGCGGGCGCAGCTCTCGCTGGGGGCAGCCAGAGCCCTGGAGGACGGCGCTGGGGAGGGGAGAGGGAGCAAACCCCCCCTGGGATGATGCTTCCCGCAGCGCACGGGGCCATGCCGGGTGCCAGCAGCAGGAAGGGGCCCTGGGGCACCCCCCCAGGCACCCCCCGAGGCCCATCCAGGACCCACCACCCCACAGGAGGGGTGCGGAGGGGGAGAGGGCCCCGGGCAGCGGCGGCGGGAGAACAAATCTGGGCTTTAAGTAAGCCTTGGACACAGCGCCTGGTGAAATCTTACCCGAATGATGAAATCCAGTTGCCTGAGATATGGGCACTTTTACAATACACTGAAAACTGGCACGGAGATCACCAGCAAACGGCGGGGGGTGGTGGGGGGGTGAGGCTGGGGGGGCGGCGGGTGCTGCGTCATGTCACCTCTTTCCTGCCGGCAGCCCGGACGCCGAGGTGAAGGGCGCGTTAATTAACTGCCCGGTTGATGCCGCGTTAGGAATCAGCGCCGCCAGCCCCGCGGGGAGGGGGAAGAAGCCACCTCGCGCGTCCGGGTGTTCGCAGGGCGCAGCCGGGGTGGCAGAAAAGGCGTTAAGCGGGAGGGATGGGAGGCCGATCAGGAGTCAAACAGGCCGGGTGATCAGATTTGGAGGGGCAGGTCTTGGGAAGATCTGCAAGCCCGCCCCGCACGCCAGCTCTCCCGCCCTGCCCGCCTTCATCTGCACAAGTGGAAGTATCCCAGGAACATGAAACGATTACTCGGCGAGGAGAATCCAGCTCAGCACTTCTTGGCATTTGTTCACGGCTTTTCATCTTCAAAGCTCCTCGCAAACATTAGCTAACTAATCCCTGCAACCTTCCTGTGAGATAGTGCAGGATCAAGCGGAGGAGCATTATCTCGCCGCAGCAGATGGGGAAACTGAGGCACGGAGCGGTGACGCTGCTGCCCCGGGGCGCGGGGCGAAGCTGCGTGTCAGCGCTGGGGGTGGAGTGGGGGGGGGGGGGCCCATCGAGGTGCGGATCAGGCCGCTCCACCACTCTCTCCCCAACGCCGGTGATGCAGCCGTGAGCCATGAGCATCTCCCCGACCGACCCGGCTGGAGTCGTGTGGACACGGCGGAGAAAATCCAGCCCCGGGGTCAGAGCCGCCGGCAGCAGCTCCGCACCTCGAGGGGCAGCTCCCGACGGGGGCTGCGGGGACACGTGCCGCGGGGACGGTGACGATGCCGCCCGCAGCGCCGCGGCCGTGCCTGCGCACCGGCGACTCGCCACGTGCTCCGAGGGATGCTCATGGGGAGGGAAACCGCGGCTCGCGTCGAGTTCCCGCGTACTGGGTACACGCTCCGCTCTCGTGCGGACCCTCGGCAGACCTCGAGCACGGGTCCCGTCCCTGGGGGGTTCCTGTGGCCCCACAGCTACGGCTGAGCTTGGGCAGCGCCTCGGGTGCGGGGACCCCCAGTCCCTCGGGGGCACTGCTGGGACTCGGGCAGCATCTCCATTTGCACTGCAGAAACGCGGGAGTCCCGCTGCGACGGGAGCGTAACGGGGCCGGGATCGGCTTCGCTCCGAGGGGAAAATGGCGACCAAAAGGCAGCCAGGGACCGGCCCGACGCCTGCCCGCAAACCCACGCCGCCAACATGAAACCTCTGCTCTTTTGCCTGTGCCCTGACCCTGGGCTCTGTGAGAAACACTTCTCAATTGAATGTCTTGTTGCAAATTGCAGCTCTAATTGGTTTAGCAGAGTTTAATTAGCCTGAACTGATGCGAGAGGCGAGATTCCCTCCTTAAAGGAGCCCAGCCGTTCAGGCGAACGAAGCAGCTCGGGTTTGGGAGGGAGGACAGCTGGCCCTTGAGCCTCAGCCCGAAATCCTGCCGCCGGCCCAGCACGATGCCAGCACCCAGACGGAAAGGTCAGATGTGAGGCTGCCATTCACTGCGGCTCCAAAGGGCTCCTTTGTCCCCTCTCCAGCTCCTCCCGCCGCCCCCAGCCCCCTGCCCGGCCCGCGGGCTCCTTTGCTTCTCCCGGGTGCCGGAGCCGGGCTGGTTTCTCCATGGTCCCAGCCCGGCTCCGTGGGTGCTGCCGGGGCTCGGCTGCTGTCGGGCGGGAGCGGAGGGCAGGGGGGCGGCAGCGTTGCCCCAGGCTGGTTGGTGGAGTTTCGCTCCCAGCTTTGCTTGAGAACCAACCTTGGCCCCCGCCTGAGGCGAGACCGTGGGCAAGTTGCTTCCCTGCCCACGGCAGGACGGCGCTTCCCAGGGCTGCCGGAGCCGGAGCAGGGGGCGAGCGGAGCCCCCAGCACGGCTTTGCTGGGATCAGGGTGGCCTCGGAAGGGGTCCGAGCCCCTGGGCACCCATGGGCCTTCTCGAGGCAGTGAGATACGCCAGCTTTGGGGAAGGAGCCCGAGCCGCTCCCCTCCGGCCCCCAGGCTCCTCCTGCCCCACGTCAGGCGGAGCGGGAGCCCGGCTGCTCCCTTCCAGATGCGGCAGCGCCGGCTGCTGCGGAGCGAGGTCCGACCCCTTCCCTGCCAAAGCCGACCGTTGTGCAACGCCACTCGCAGCCAGGGAAAATCCCTCCCTGGCCTCCTCTTGCATCCTTGGAGCATGTGAGCGAGTGCATCACCACCCGCTCGCTCATCGAAACCCAGCTCAGGGATTTGGCTCTTCTGCCCTTACATGGGCAATGGCTCCGAGGCCGGCAGAGCGAGCCAGGGGTCACGCCGGCCGGGAACAGGGACGGGGACGGGAGCAGCGCTGCCCAGCCCGGGGCCAGCAGCACGCCGGGAGCCTGCGCAGCCGGGGCCGCCGGCTCTGCCCTTCCTCCCCGGGGCAGCAGAGCCTTCACTGGCCATCGCCACGGGGCTCCCAGCCCCGCACGCATGCTGTTCCGCCCGAGGGCCCCTCCACCAAACGCCACCTGGGGTAAAACCCCAGCCTTCCCCTTTCCTGTCCCCTCCCTGGGGGTGCGAGGAACTGTATGTGGAGAATGGGGGTAAAATCCACCCTGGTGGAGGGCCAGCCCGCTGCCCTTCCCTGGGACTCATCCTTAGGATGGAGGGAGGGATGGGGACACGGTGGTGCCAGCAGACACAACGCCTCTGCCTGTGCTGGCTGCTGGCATCCCATCCCGCTCCCCCCCTCCCCAAGCCGAGGGACCCCGGGCTGCTCCGTGTCTCGCTGTCCCAAAGCTGCATCCAGCCCCATCCCGCGCCAAACCGAGCGGCTCACGCTGTGCTGGCACCGGCTCGGAGCGAGGAGGCTGCCGCAGGCTGGAGGGGTGGTGCAAGGTCCCCCGGGCCCTCCGGCCGGGGCCCCACTCCTGAAAGAGCCCGGCTCAGCTCTGCCGAAAACATGACCTCAGCTGAGGCCAGTGCAAAGGGTAAAACGTTCCTCAGCTGCGCGGCCGGGGACGGACACAGAAGTTCACGGGGCTGGAGGAGGTCCCCGGGCTGCAGCAGGCGGAGCGGGGACAGGCAGAGCGAGCCCTGCGTCCCCAGTGCTCTGCCCGGGGAGCGGGGTGACGCATGGGGGGGCCCTTGGCTGTGCCCCTTGCAGATGGGTGGGCGATCTCCATATGGTGGCACCAAGCAGGGAGCAAGGCTATAGGTGACGTTGGGGACCCAGACTCACCTTGTCCTGGGCTCCCCGCAGCCCCCCCTGCCCACCCCGATCCTGCCAGAACCGTCCCCCCGAAGCCTGGCAGCGCTGGCACAGTCACGGTTCCCCAGCCCAGGACGGGCCGCGCAGGATGCGGCACACATTCGGGAGCTGGGATGGAGAGGCCCTAGCAGCGACGGGGACATGTGGGGAGGACAGTGCCAGTGTGTGCCATGGGGGGGTGCGTTCCCCCCTCCTCCCCAGCTCTTCTCCTTCTCCTCCTCACCTCACCGGGACCAAGGCTCAAGCAGCTGGAGGCAGCGGGACTCAGCGTTGCCTCAGTTTCCCAGCCGGCGCAGCGTGGGTGATGCCGGGCCGCCGGCGGAGCTACGCCGGGGTTTAGGGAGCAAAGATGAAAGGGGCCACATGACACAGACCTTACCGTAAGGCTGCTGCCAGACGGGGCTGCTTGCGGGGAGGAGGAGGAGGAGGAGGGTGGGAGGAGGCAGACAGAGGGTTCACGCGAGGATGGGTGGGTGGGGAAGGAGCGGCGTGGGGAGGGACGGGGCGGGGGGGGGGGGGCTGCTCTGGGCAGCACCCAGGCCCCGGCAGTCCCCCACCTTCGGGATCTCCCGGGTCACGTCTCCGCTCCGAAGGTCACATCCCTTCCTCCGCACCCCGAGCGCGGGGGCACCCCCAAACCTTCCCCAGCCCCTCGGCCACCCCAGTGCGGTCCAGCTGCGGGGGGCCAGCCCCACGGACGCGTCGTCCCCCCCACCCCCCGACACCCACCCCCTCACCCACGGGCGGTGACGAGCAGCCCCTCGCTGCACCCCACATCCGCCCCCCCGCGCTCCCACCGACCCCCCCCCCCTTTTTGCACCCCAATTTCCACCCTCGCCCCCCAACTCTCAGCCCCCCCCGACACCCCCCCCCTTTTTGCACCCCAATTTCCACCCTCGCCCCCCAACTCTCAGCGCCCCCCCCACCCCCCATCGCCCCCCACCTCCCACCCCCGCCCGCTGCCCCCGCCCCCGGCCGTGGCCCCCCCCCAGCCACCCACCCCTCGCCGCCCCGCCCGGTGATTCACCGCCCCGCCGCTTTATAGCTCGGCCGGCCCCGCCGCCGCCGCACAGGCAACAGGTCGCCGGAGTGTCCCGGCCCCGTCCCGGTCCGTCCCGCCGCCCCGGCTCGGCCATGCCGCTGCGGCTGGCGCTCTGCCTGCTCGCCCTCTGCAGCCCCGCCGCCGCCGCGCACGGTAAGTGCCGCCGGGGTGTGTGTGTGGGGAGGGGGGGGTCCCGCCGGAGGGGGAAGGGGGTGGGGGGACGGCGGCACCGGGGCCGCCGCTCCCCGCCGGGGCCGCCCCGGGCCGTCGGTGCCGCCGGGATCCCGGCTCGGCCCCGCCGGCAGGTGCTTGGGGCGGCTCTGCCCGGGGTCCCGGCGCCGTTACCGGGCTGTCCCCCTCCCCGCCCCGGGCGTTGCTGTCCCCGTCGTTCCCCCCCGCCCCCCTCCCCGGTCCCTCCCGGCAGCCGCCGCCCCGGCCGGGTGGGTGCGGGCTGCGGGGCCGGGCTCTGGGCGGCAGAAACCCGTTTCCCCGGGAGGGGTTCGGGCGCCAGACGGTAGCGGAGAGGTGCCCGGGGCTGGCAGTGCCATCGGGTGACCCCTGTCCCCTGGCTGTCCCTCCCTGCAGGCAGCTGCCTCCGTTGGGCTCGGTCCCAGGGGTGCCGCAGCGGGAGCGGGTACCAGGGGTCCCGCATGGCCCTGCTGCCACGTCCCGTATGGTGGCGGTGCTGGTGCCCGGCCCCGCCATCCTGCACCTCTGTGTGCCCCGGGGTGGGGGCAACCGGGCCGACAGCCTGACTGGTCCCGCCAGCCCCCCTGCATTGCTCCCGGGATGGCTGCCTAGGGCGGGGGAGGGGGTGTCCCTCTCCCCAGGCTGGGGGGCTGGAGAGCCCCGCTCTGGAGCTATATGAGCTGGGTGGGAAGAACGGGGCATGGCAGCCGGTTCCTGATCTGGGTGTGGATTTCGCAGCTTGAACCCCTCCCGGTTCGGCTGACGGGGCTGGCAGCTCTCCCGGGAGGTGTCCGGGCTCTTGGGAAGCTGTTTCCCCGCAGGGAAGCCATCCCGCACTCAGGCTGGCCGGGATCCCGGTGCGGGGCTCCAGCAGCCCTTCCCGGCGGAGCGGTGAGAGCTGCTGCCGGCCTCGGCTCTCCCGCAGCGGCGCTGGGGTTTCCATCTTCCCCCTCACATGGTCCCATCGCTCTCGGCAGCATGGGCCGGTGCCGCTGCCTGACGAGCGGCAGGTCAGGATGCCCCAAAGGATGGGGGAGACTCCCGCGAGGCCCCTGGTGCCGCTGCAGCCCCCGGGATGGAGTTTGGCATCGCCCCCAGACCCCGGGATTGCCCCTCGCTGCTGCCCAGGGTCGAGTACAGGCACTGGAAGGCCCCGGGCAGGGACGTGCTCTGTGTCCCCTGGCAGAGCCCGGGTGCCGCAGCCGCGCTGAGTGCGGGAGCGCTGCACCCTCGCGGCTGAGGCACTGGGGAACCCCCAAGGATGAGGCACCCCAAGAGCCCCACGCTGGCCCCCATGCGTCACCTTGCTCCACTCACGGGGCAGGTGGGCTCTGTCTCCCTGGCTGGGGCATGTCCCTTGGCGTCCCAGCGCGACTCAGGAGGCGGCGTGTGCCCCGCTGCTGCTGGCTGGGGCTGCACCCCTGTGGTTGGACGTGTGATCAGGGGGCGCGTGGGTCCGTCCCATGGCGGGTGGGATCCCACGGGCAGCAGTTGCAGGGTGACCACAGTCCAAAGCCAGAACGTGGCTCCCAGGGAGCTTGGTACCATGGAGGGGGGATCAGGGCCACTGGGTGTTTTAAAGGAGAAATGGGATCGAAAGACCGATTAGACAAATCCACAGAGGAAAACCCCCCCGAGGCAGAGGTGTGTTGGCCTGGCTGATGCTTCCCGCGGTGGCCAGGCTGCTGGTTCCCGCAGCCCGAGGGTTTGCTCCGTCCTTGTGAGGCAATCGCTGGCTGCAGCCAGGCTGGAGCCCCACCTGCTTTTGGCCGAACCACAATCGGGTGCATGGGAGGGAGTTGGAGGGACACCCAGGGTCCAGGGGGGGTGCTGACTCTGTTTTAGGACAGGGTGAATCCCCGCTTTGGAGGGGAGTGACTCCATCCCGGCACCAGCAGGATCTGTCCCTTCCCCCATCCCTCCCTCCCATCTTCAGCCGTTTAACAAACCAGCTCAAACGCAGCTAATGAGAGCATAAACCCAAATACGCGTCAGAAGAGGCTGGTTTGCAGAGGCGGAAATTGCAAAGGAATCACTCACAAAAAAAAAAAAAAATTATAACTGATTCGCTCGTGGGGTTAAGGAACAAACAGGCTTTTGACTCAGAGGGATCCGGTGCCGCTGGGCTGGCCCCGTCCCAAGGGCTGTGTCAAGTGCCCTGTTCTCCAGCCGGTGCCTCAGATGCCCCTCGCTGAGGCTGTGGGTGTCGGGCACCCTCGCTGTGGGGATGGTCCCTGTCCCTCCATGGGGCCGCTGGCCCACGCCGGGGGATCCAGCCCCCGCAGCACGGCTGTCCCTCGGGAACTGGGCAGCGATGCCGGGGGGGGAAAGCTGCAAGCCCAGATCCTGGCTGGGCATCTCCCAGAGCGTCGGTTGTGAGTGCTGGCATAACCAGTGCGTCCCTGAGGTGCCAGTGCTGGGTTTGGAGCCTAATGGCTCCTCCTTGGCCAGAGGAGCTGGGCTACCAGCAGCCCAGGGCACTGGGGCGGCAGTGCGGGCACGGAGCTGCCGCGCTGTGCCGGGCTCCCACAGGGATGCCTGCTCTGGGACAGCCCTTGTGCCGCAGAAGGGATGGGCACCAGCACGGAGCCTCTTCAGGTTCCCAATTTCATCCCAACCGGCCCTTCCCAGGCACTGGTGTGGTCCCCGTGGCTCTGCCCCACTGGTGACATGGCCGGGGTCTCGCTGCCCTTCCCGCGGTGGCCCCTCACCCTCTGCCCTCTCCGCAGGTGGGATCTGCTGGCTGCAGCAGGGGAAGGAGGCCAAGTGCACCATGATCCTGAAGACGGGTGTGACGTGGGAGGAATGCTGTGCCAACGGCAACGTGGACGTGGCTTGGTCTAATTACACCTACCCAGGCAACAAGATCAGCCTGCTGGGCTTCCTGGGGCTGGTGACCTGCCACCCCTGCAAAGGTGAGCTCTGCCCGGGGAGGATGCTCAGAGGTTTGGGGGGGATGCTCGGAGCCCGCAGCTCCGGATGGTGGGGCAGGGCTGCCCCACGGCAGGCTCGCCGGCTGCCTCCTGGGGTGTCTGGGGCAGCACAGGGACCCCAGGGACCACAGACCCCGTGCTGCTGCAGCCCTGGGATGGATGGGGGGCGGCTGGGGCTCATGGGGTAGCCTCCGTCCCCTGGCAGTTCTCGTTTCGCGTCTATTTTTGTTGCTTGGCTGCGGAGTGGGATGCGTGACCTGGGTCTTGGCTGGGCAGCCCGAGTGCGAGGAGCCGAGCTGGGGCTCCCAGTTCCCCGGTTAACTCTGCTGTGGCCTCCCGCCCCTGCCCTCGCCAGGTCTGCTCAGAGGGAAACTTCTGAAGTTGGGTTTTTGTGTGGTGGTGTGTGGTTTCTTTTTTTTTTTTTTTTTTGGTAAGGAAAAAAAGATCTATTTCTTCCCCTCTGCTCCCCCTTCCTCCTCCCAGCGTGTGTGTGAAATGGCTTTATGTAACGGGCAGTTCCAGAAGTGGAAACTCTCCAGCTGTGAGTTCCAGCCCCGCCAGATGTTTTGGCGTGCGCCGGAGGCGCGGATCCCCCAGTCGCACTTGCGTGGCCCTGTGAGAACATGCTGGAGGACCTGCTGACCGCAGTAGGCAGGAGCAGGTCTTTGGAAGGTCATGTCGTTATTTGCTTAAAGGGGGAAGAAAAAAAAAGAAATTCTTAAAACCGCTTCTTCCAGCCTCTCTGTGCTCCCTGGTGCTGCCGTACTGGCTGCTCCTTGGCCCTCGGGGTTGCACCCTGTGCCATGGCTGGGTGGGATCCTGGCCCTGCCTTTCTGCCCCATCTCCCCTGGGATGGTCCTGCTCGGTGGGTGCCGGCAGCACCGGGACCCTCTCCAGGGGCTGGCTGGGAGCGCAGCTTCCCCGTGTCCGAGCGCCATGGGGACAGGCAGCCCTCGTCCCAGGGGTCTGCCCTCACCTCTGTGGGGAGGCTGGGAGGCACGGGGGGCTGCCAGCGGCCACAGATCCCACTGGGGGCTGCGGATCCTGGGGATCATCGGGATCTGGGAGCAGGACCTTTACCAAAAGCGCCGGAGAGCCCGGTCGGCACGTACCCCACACCTCCCCACCCTTCAGAAAGCCCCTGCCTGTCCCATCCAGATGGAGCTGGTGCTGCTCCCCACCGGGCTCCAGCGCGCCAGAGGCCTTGGAAAAGGGCGGATGAGCCGAGCCGGGTTCGTGGGGCCGGCAAAGGTTACTCCAGGATAAAGTGGCTGCAGCCACCAGCCCTGGGCCAGCAGCCGGGGCGGCCGAGCCCCGCGGGAAGGTGCTGGTCAGGCCCCGGGGTCTCGGCAGCAGGTCTCCGGAGGGGAGGCAAAATTCCTGGCTCCAGCTGCTGGGGACACGGCGTCCCCCTCTGGGGCCACGGCGCAGGGGGGAGAGCCGGGCTGGGGTCACAGGGTGGATGGTCCCGCTGCCTCCCTCCTTGCGGAGACGGGATGGCCCAACTCTGAGCAGGTCGGCCGTGTCCTGGAGCCCTCCGGAGCGGAGGGCAATGAGGTTTCCGCTTGCTCCGGCAGCCCTGGGGCTGCCCCTCTGTCCCAGGGTCTCAACCCTGCAGCTTTCCGCAGGGATGCTGCCGGGGCTCAGCCTGCTGCTCTCCCCTTCCCTGGGACAGGCCCCAGCTATGGAAATCAGGGAGCAAACCGGGAACTGTCTGTCTCCCACCAGGGAATTTCCCCTGGGGAGAGCTGGGCCAAGCAGACAGGGAATTTCCCCTTCCTCCTCCTCCTCCTCCTCCTTCCCACCACCGCTGTCTCCCTAAGTGACCCCTCTCCGGTGGGGAAATCCCCCTCTGTGCCTCCCGACGGCTCCCAGCACACACCCTGTCTGTGGGAATCCCTCCTGCGCGGGGTGAATCCCCGGCTCGGGAAGTTTCTCGGTCCTGCCCGACCTTCCTCCCCGCGGGTGCTGATGGAGCCGTGTCCCTGCGCCGGGGGCAGCCCCTCTCCCCCCAACTCCCGGGGAGCAAAGGATCCCTGTGGGGTGAGGGGCTTCCAGACCCCCCATCCTTACCCTGCTGTGGGCTCTGACCCCTTTGCCTCTCCCCACGGAGGCACCAGCATCCGAGACTGGCCCCTCTCCGTCCCCTTGGCGTGGGCACGGCCCCGGGCGCTGGCGGGACCCTCTGAACCCGGCCCCCGGGTTGGCTGGGGGGGTTCGGGGGCCGGGGTGGGGGGGGTATGTGACCCTGGGGACAAAGCGGCCGCCTGTCTGGGGATCTGCGCTCGCTGCCGTGTCCCGCTCTTGTGTTCAAGTCACGGAGGCCCGGAGCGAAACAGGGCTGGGTATTGTCTGGTGGAAGCGGCGTTCTTGATTGCCCAGACAACTTGCGAAGCCCAGTTCCTTCTGGAGGAGCAGGGGCCTTGCAGAGAGAGATTTTTTTTTTTTTAAATTTTTTTTTTTTTTTTCCATTGCACAAGAAAAAGAAATGTCTCCTTCCAAAAAAGAACTCCATAGAAATGAGTGAGCTGGTGCTGAGCGGAGGCCGGGGCTCTGGCTGGATGAGCGTGCGGAGCTCCAGCCAACGACCTGCTCCTTGGCGGAGCTGAGCAGATCCAGATGCTGCTCGGGGCAGCTCGGCGTCAGCGTGTGTTTTTTTGGGACCCTGGGAGGGATTTGCGACCCCCGAGTGCTGATGCTGGCCCCGTCCCGGTCGGTGCGTGCCTCGGGGCGCCAGCCAGGCTGGGCACAGGGGTCCTTCCCTCGTGGGGGGCAGCCGGTGCTGCGTCCTCACGTGCCGGTCCCCTCTGTCTCCCCCCTCCACAGAGAGCTGCGAGGGGGTGGTGTGCGGCCCCGACAAGGTCTGCAAGATGAAGCACGGGCGTCCCCAGTGCGCCTGCGCCCCCGACTGCTCCAGCCTGCCCCGCAAGCTGCAGGTCTGCGGCTCCGACGGCTACACCTACCGCGACGAGTGCGACCTGCTGACGGCCAAGTGCAGAGACCACCCCGACCTCGAAGTGATGTACCAGGGAAAATGCAAAAGTAGGTGTCGTGTCCCCCCCACCGCCACCTTTTCATCCCATCCCCCGCGGCTCTTGTGTCCCAGCCCCGCGTGGGACCTGTCCCAGCAGTACCCGCGTGTAGGGAGATGGACGGCAGCGCAGTCCCGCGGGCTCGCCGGCTCTCCTGGCTACCATGAGCTGCTCGAGTGTGCCAAGGAGGGGTGGCCCTGCCATGTTGTGCCAGCACGGCTATGCCCACGGCTATGTCCTCCTCT
Organism: Larus michahellis; assembly: GCF_964199755.1. Classification (NCBI taxonomy): domain Eukaryota; kingdom Metazoa; phylum Chordata; class Aves; order Charadriiformes; family Laridae; genus Larus; species Larus michahellis. Next base: position 3,689,160 of record NC_133918.1, read on the forward strand.
CACCCGCCCAGGAAGACGGGTCCCCCCCGTTGTCCCCGCTGTGGGCAGCGTGTCCCTGGAGGAACCGTCCTGCCCCGAGCACCGGCGGCTCCACCAGCCTGCGCCTGGCGCTGGCTGTGCCCGGGGGGCGAAGGTCTGCCCCAGCGCAGGGCTCCCCCCATGGGACATGGGGCTCTGTTCCGGCTGAGGGGCATTGCTCCGCAGCCAGCCCAGCGCTGGTGGCCACCAGTGGCCTGCGGGGGAGTCGCGTCCCTTGGCATCGCCCTCGCTGCGGCTGGCAGCCACTGGCCACCCGGGGCCCTGGCTTGGCCACTCCAATGGGGATGTGGCAACGGAGCTGCCCGTGATGCCGACCCAGCCTGTCAGTGCAGCGGGGGCTTAGCCTTGCCGCCGGCTGAGGAATAACAGTCCGTAAAATGTCACTTACAAACATCGAGCCCCCTCTTTTTCTTTTTCTTTTTTTTTTTTTTGTTGTTTTGTTAAAGAGAGCAGCAGTCCTCCTTGCCCTGCCAAGAACTGTCAGAATTATTATGATTATTTTTGCCAGCCCTCCTCTCTGAAATGCTTTGCCTGTCAAGCTCTGGACTGCACAGGGAAATATGGGGCAAGAAATGTGAGTTGGGAGTTGCAGATGCCAAATCCCCTTCCAATTCCGGGGGGGGGCAGGGGGGTGGAGGAGAGAGAGATTGAGGAAGGCAGAAGGCCGGCGTTGCGCAGTATTTACGGTGTCGGGGGAGCACTGCGGGTCCCGCCGTGCCCCCATGGCTGCCACAGGAATGTGCTGGCGTGGGGGGGCCGCAGGGCTGGCAGGATGCGCAGACCTCAGGATGGGGTTTGGGGTGGGGGGGGGGGATGTCTATGAGCCCCCCCGCTCCGCGCCAGCCCTGCAGAGCTCTGCGCAGGGCCCGATCCTGAGCGCTGGCTGCCTCTGCCCCCGCTAACCGGGCTGGGTCGGGTCCAGGTGACCCTGCCCTTCACTGCTGGCCGGGGTGGCTGCCAGCTGGGTCAGAGCGGCTGCTGGTCACCGTGCCAAGGCACCTGCACGGGGCCACTCGCCCCCACCAGGTCCCACCGCGCCGAGCCGGGCTCAGCCCCCCGAGCTCAGGCTCTGCAGATGGATCCCCCCAGCCCCGCGAGGCTCCGGCTGGGGCTGTACCCAGGGGCTGCGGGGCCACGCGGTCCCTCACACCCGGGACATTGTCCCTCGCACCCGGGACATTGTCCCCTGCCAGCTCCCATCCTCGGAAGCGGTGGCGATGGGGGAGTTGGGACCCTCCAGCCCAGCTCTGTCCCCTTATGGTGGGAGGGGGCCGGGCTGGCTGGGTGTCCCTGGAGCGATGCCCGCCTGGATCGGAGGAGCTGGGGGAGGAGGACGGCCGTCCCCGGCTCAGCCGCGTCCTCCCGCGTGTGCTTTCCCGCAGAGTCCTGCTCCAGCGTGGTGTGCCCCGGCACCCACACCTGCGTGGTGGACCAGACGGGCAGCGCCCACTGCGTGATGTGCCGGACGGCGCCCTGCCCCGAGCCCACCAGCCTGGACCATGCCCTCTGCGGCAACAACAACGTCACCTACCCCTCGGCGTGCCACCTCCGGCGGGCCACCTGCCACCGCGGCCGCTCCATCGGCGTGCGCCACTACGGCAGCTGCTCGGGTGAGCGGGGCGTCCCGGGGAGGGTTGGGGCGGGGGGGCGGGGCAGCGGGCTGGGACCCCCAGCACCCGGCCGCCCCTCGCACCCCCCTCACCGCTTTCCCTCCTCCCCCCCCCCCTCCCTTTCTTCTGCTCCGTTTCCAGCTGCGGCCAGATTCTCCCCGGAGACGGACAACGCGGAGGAGAACTACGTGTGAATCCTCCCTCGCCGCGAGGCCGGACCCGGGAGACAGGGGCATTATGTGTATATTGTACAAATCATATACCTGATATTTATTAAGATAAAAAGATCCTTATTTATACCTGTCTATGTTATGCAGTCGCAGGGGGCCCGATTCTCGGTCCTGCCAGCAGGGGAGGGGGCTCCCAGCCCGTGCGGCCAGGGTGATGCCGAGCCATCCCAGGGAATGCCGAGCCATCCCGGGGATGCTCCGGTGTCCGGCAGAGCTCTCGGCCGCCGGCGCTCGTACAGCGCTGAGGGGGCGTCCGAGCTGCCGCACGTTGGGCCCCCTTTCCCCCCTCAACGTGTCCTTGGCCGGCAGCCCTGGGGCTATTTATTTTTGGATTGAATTCTCGGTACTCTGCTGACGTTTCTGGCCGGGACCTCGAGGTCTAGAGGGAATCTGCGCTTTCGCCTTCCCCGGAGGGGCTCAGCCCCAGCTGCCAGCGGCGGGAAAGGCAGCACGGGCTGCGTCAGATTGGGGACGGATAGATAGATATTTTTATATACATATATATAAAAAAATAAATATATATATATATGTATGTTATTTTTCTCCTAAAGTTTTAGCACGCGTATGTTAAAACGGATTTTAGTTTAGGCTTTTTCCGGGCCCCTTCACGGGGGGGATATAAGGATCCTGCCCATCTTCGGAGGCGACGCCGGTGCCCGACGGCTGGTGCGATAGCGGCCGGGCAGCGCTGCCCACTGCGGGCCATGGCAGCCCTCCCTGGGGGGGCACGACCGTCCCCCCCCGCTAACCCAGGCCCACCGAGCCCACTGCTGCAGCCGGTGCCCCAACCCGGAACCCACTGCCGGTGGGCAGCCTGCCCGGAGCCCTCCCGGCTTTGGAAGCAGCCGAGGGAGGCAGGGGGGTGGTCCATGGCCCCCGCAGGCACTCAGGGTGCCCAGCTCAGCTCCTGGCCCCCCTGCGGAGCCCCCCCGGGGGCACAGGGCTGGGGTGGCTGCGGGGAGCACGGTGTGGTGGAGGGGGACAGGAGGGGGGCGATGGCCCTGCCTGTCCCCACCCCGGGGACCCCCACCCCTGGCCCCCCCATTTCCCCCCCCACTCCGCCCCGGCTCTGTCGACACCCTCTGTATTTATTTTTACTACTTCTCTCATTTTGTGTGTTGTCACCTGTGTAAATACCATCTCATCTCTCACACCGAGAAGCTATTGCCTTTATATAAATATCATATATATTATATATATATATATATATATATAAAAAAAATACCCTATTTTCTATTTTTGTATGAGCGCGTTCTGATCCCTGAGGTAGGCGCTATGGGAACGTATACATTTCCTATTCGGTGTTGTTAGGGGCGTTTTACGGCTGTGTTACAATTTGGATTATAATTAAAAAGAAGAATAAACGCTCCCGCGGGTCCGGTTTTGTTGAGCGGGTTCCGCGGCCGCTACGTCTCCCGGGGTTGTTTCCCCCAGGGCTCTGCTGCCCCCAGCATCGCTGCCCATTCCCCCCCCCTCCTCTGGCCCCCCCACCGGGTCCGGGGGGACGTGGGGACAGCGGGATGGGAGAGCCCCAGGTGAGGAGCTCGGCGATGGGGGTTTTTTCCAACCGGGCCGAGGCCGCGTTTTGGAAAGGGGAAGAGCAAAGCAGATAAATCTGTTCCCAATATCGGGCCGTGCCATGAGGGTTTGGTATTTCACAAAACAATTCCTGCCGTTAATTGGGTCCCGATGTGCGATGCTCCCCCCCCACAACCCCCGCCGGCCGCCTGCGGCTTGGCGCTCCCAGCCCAACGGGAGCTGCCGGCACTTCCCCCCCTCGGCCGCGTCCCCTCTGCCGGGGGCCAGCGCACCCCGACGAGCATCGCCTGGGTCAAGACACCCCCCCCCAGCTCATGACCTGCCACCTGGACAGGCCCCGGCATGGCCCCCACAGCAGTGGGGGGCTCCTGGGGCTGGGCTGGCTCTGACAGAGAACCCCCCCCTCCCCCAGACCTGGAGGGGGTTTACACAGGGGAAACTGAGGCACAGTGAGGGGGAAGGAGACCTTTGCTCCTGGCTGGCACCCAGCGCCCTCAGCCCTCCCTGCAGACCTGGGGGGGCCACTGAGCATCGCCCAGGGTCCGGCCAGGGCTGCAGCCGGGCTTGAACCCAGGCGACTCGTGCTCCCCAGGGCTGCGCTGAGCCCGGCTGGGCCCCGCAGCGGCATCGCAACCTGGGGCGGGGGGCTCTCCTGCAGCCCCCCTCTACCCACCCAGCTCAGCGATGTGTCGTCCCCCCCCCAAACCCCTGCTTTCGGGGGTGGTTGTCAAGGAGCTGCCAAAACGCTGCCCAGGACTTTCCCTGGCGCCAGCGTTTGCCGCACGTGGTGGTGTGTGGCCCCGGGTTTCACTCCAGCCCGCCCACAGAGCCTTCCTCCCCGAGGCCACTCACCATCCTCCGCCTGCCCCGGCCGGAGGGTTTGGCCCCCGCAGCGCCTGGCGTGACGCCCTGCGCCAGCCCGCGGGCACGGGCTGCGGCCGCGACGTCAGCGCCCGCCGATGAGCGGGAGATTTCGGCTTCCAAAACGCGGCCGTGAGTCAGGCGCCTCCTTCCCCGCCGGTTTTTGGGTGGTCTGGGACGAGCTGGGACAGGCGCCGGCTCCCCAGGCTTCCCGGCAGCGCGCAGAAGCCCCGGGGCTGGCAGCCCTGCCCTGCCATCCTGGGGGGCTCTGCCCCACGCCGCCGCCACCAGGAGCCCACAGGGGTTTGGGGTTTCCTTGGAGGTTGGCAGCTTGGCAGGGGTCTGTCCTCTGCCGGCTGTCCCCCGGTGTCCCCAAGGCCACCGAAGCCCGTGGCTGTGTCCCCCTGACCCCATGCAAAGCCCCGCAGTGGGGAGCCGGGATTGGGACGGGGCAGCGGGGGGGGCAGCCAGCGCAGGGACCGTGGGGACCACAGAGGTGAGGGTGGCCTCTGGGCACGCTGGCCCAGCCCTGGCCTTCATCCTCCCTGGCAGAGCCCCCGAGGGTGGCGAGGTGGCCCGTGCCGGATGCTGCGGTCAGCTGCAGCCTCCTGCGGGACCCCCCGGGCAGGGAGGGCGGCTGCGCCCCGCGGCCTGCCAGCAATTTGCAGATAAAACAAACAACCAGGAGCAGGGAATGTCTGGATCCGTCCCCAGAGACGGCCGCGACGCCGGGCAGAGCCGCGCGCTTTGTGTGCCTCTCCGCTGAGACCCAGCAGCAGCTCGGCGCACGTACCAGCGTGGGCAGCTCCTGACCCCTGTGCCCGTGGCCACCCAGATCCCCCTGGGGCAAGAGCCCGAGCGTGCCGGGGAGGCGGGCGAGGCTCCCGACTGGATCCCCACGGCTCTGCCAGTGCAGCCGGGGTGGCCGGGCGCCCATCTGCCCCCGGGGGTTGTCTGTGGTTCCCTCTTTGGGGGGTCCCGTAGTGCGGTGGGGAGGGTGCGGTGTGGGATGGGACAAGATGAGACGGGATGGGATGAGACAGGGTGGGATGGGAGAGGATGGGAAGAGGAGGGTGGGACGGGAGGGGATGGGAAGGGGAGCCACACCCCGGCGGGAAGGCGGCTCCAACGCTGCTGAGGATGCTCCGTAGGGTGGCAGTGCCTGGATGTGAATCCCTGCTCCTCTGCGGCAGGGTCTGGTCCTGAGTGGGGGCTGCCACTTCCCTCCCTCCTCCTGCACCCCTGCTCCATCCATCCCCCTGGATGGATGGATGGATGGATGGATGGATGGATGGATGGATGGATGGATGAGCTGGGGGTCTGGCTGGGGACCGGAGCAGAAACGGGAGCAGCGGGATGTGCAGAGAGAGGGGTCGTGGTGGGGCAGGGGGACAGGATAGGGCAAAGCTGGGAAAAATCAGCCCCCGTTGAGGTGGGCAGCGGCCGCCTGGGCAGTGCGGGGTTAAGGATCGGCCCAACCAGCCCTCCTGGGCTCAGCTGCCATCGGTGATTAAGGTGATTAAAAGGGGGATAAAACCCTGCCCAGGATCTGCTGGCTCTGTGGGCAGGTGGGTCTTGGTCTTGGTCTTGGTCTTGGTCTTGGTCTTGGTCTTGGTCTTGGTCTTGGTCTTGGTCTTGGTCTTGGTCTTGGTCTTGGTCTTGGTCTTGGTCTTGGTCTTGGTCTTGGTCTTGGTCTTGGTCTTGGTCTTGGTCTTGGTCTTGGTCTCCCCATCAAGCCCTTGGTCTCCCCATCACATCCCTGGGGTAGGACCAGGGTGGGCAGGGTCTGGTGTGGGGTGGGCGAGTGTCCCTGGGGCTCCTGCCTGTCCCAGAGCCAGGGGCTGTGGCCCCCATGTAAGCTGGGGGTGGGGGACAGGGTGGGTTGAGGGAAGGTGGAAGGCAAAGGTCTGGGAATGAGGTTTTATTGAGGATGGCAAATGTTGCGGGGCACGAGGCCGTGTGAGGTGCCGGGGCTTCTTGTAGAGCCTGGGCGGGGGGGCTGTGCCTCCCCTCGCCCAGAGGCAGAGCCGATCTGCCCTGCCCTGGGCCGAGGAGCCCTGAGCATTGGCCCACAGACCCCCCTGGAGCTGGGAGGACCTGGGAGCCGCGGCCCTTTTCCCCCCTCCTGGGAGCTCCCAGGCAGCCAAGATGCCCCGGCCACACTCCCTGCAGCCCGTTTGCCCCCGGCACACCCCCAACCCCAGCCCGGTTAGGGCTTTGGCTGCCCCTTCTGCTGGCAGTGCCCTCGCACGGTGCAATGCACCCAGTCGATGTAGTTGGAGATCTTGGTGTAGATGTCAGGGTGCCGGCGGTCCCCGCATCTCTGCCCAGAGAACGAGACGATGCCGTAAACTTTCCCCTTGAAAATCAGGGGGCCCCCGGAGTCGCCCTGCGAAGCAAAGGGATGGGAGGAGGGGGAGATTAGCGGGTCTCCCCGGAGGGGGATGGCCGGGGGGTGGGGGGGCACGGGGCCGGGAGCGCACTCACCGCGCAGACGCCCTGCAGCGTGGCGTTGCGGCTGGCCCCACACATCATGTTGGGCGAGACTTTGCCCCTCCACAGGGTTCGGCAGAGGCTCCGCTTGATGATGGTGGTGCCGGTTTCCATCAGCTCGCTGGGCCGGTCCCCGTAGTTGGAGGTGTCCCCCCAGCCCAGCACGTAGCAGACGGTGCCGGGCTTCAGGTTGACGTCGGGTCGGGGCAGGCGGATGCGCTTCACGTACTTGTTCAGCGTGGCCGACTCGTTCAGCTGGGTGGGGAGTCGGGGGGCGTGGGTGGCTTCGCTTCTGGGGTCCCCTGACCCCCCCCCCCCGCCCCTGCACCCATCGCGCTGACACCCCTCTCCGCCCCCCCTCCCCAAACCTGCCTTTCCCTTCCCTCTCCGGAGGCTGCACCCCAACGCCAGCCCCTCTGCACTGGTCCCAGTCTGCTCTAGAGACCGGTTGCCCAGGAGCCGTCGAGGTTGGCGTGTCCTCAGCCGCTTCCATCGCACCCCACGGCGCGGTCCCGCTTCTCCGGAGAAGCACTGACATCTAGTGTCGGCTCGGGGCGTGGGGGACCCCATCTCCCCTCCTGCGCCCCACGGGGCGCAGGAGGGGAGATGGGGTCCCCCAAGCCCCGCGGGATGCAGGAGGGAGATGCCCACTTGGCTGGCGATGGCCGGCGGCGAGCGGGACTCACCTTCAGCAGGCGGATGTCGTTGTCCACCGAGCTGGGGTTGTAGCGCGGGTGGGCGATGGACTCCACGACGCTGAAGACCTGCTGGGACCTCTCGGGGTCCTCCAGCCTGTGGGCGCCCAGCACCACCCGCACCAAGGGGTTGTGCCTGCGGCAAGTGGGGGGGGGTGATTGGGGAGGGGGAGAAGGGGGCCAGCGAGGAGGGCTCAGGGGCAGCATGGATGGGTGGTGGTGCCGGGGGGGGGGGGGGGGCGGTTCTTCAGGAGCGTGTAACCCCCTGGGATGGGGGTATCTGTTTGATGGGGGCCGCGGTGTGTTGCGGGGGGGCCGGGCGCTCACCTGGGGATGGGGCAGTGGGCTGCCGTCATCACCCACTTGGGCCACACCAGGAAGCCCCCGCAGACGTGCTGCCCGTCCATCTGGATGGAGGCGATGAAGGGCCGGGAGTGAGGTGCCACCGCCTTTCCCCCGATGATCCGGCTCCCCTGGACTCCTGGTGGGTGGGTGCAGGTGGTCACCGGCTGCCGGAGAGTCCGGGCATGGCTCTTGCCCGTGTCTGTCCCGTTCCTGGATGCGCGTCCCGAGCACCCCAGCTCTACCCACGGGTGCCGAGCGAGCATCGGCTCTGGCCCGGGGGGGGGCTGAGCGTGGCAGGGCAAAGCCTCCCCTGCCCCTCTGGAGCCCGGGGTCTCCCCCTCCCGCCCCAGCCATGGCAACCATCCCTGCAGCCCTCTCAGCCCCAGCTCTCCCATTACCTGCCGGGGCCAGTGCCAGGAGCAGGACAGAGCCCCCCAGGCTGAGGATGAACAGTCCAGCCATGGCCATGCTGGCGCAGAGCGGGCCACTGTCACCTCCTCTGGGGCCGCTCGGGGGGGGGGTGTGCTTAAATAACCCCTGGGGGCTGAGCCTCTGCCTGGGTGCCGGCGGGTTTCTCCCCCTGGCTTCTTCCCCCCCCCCACCCCCAGCTCCGGGTGTTGCTGCCTTGTGCAATTGCTGTGGGGCGGGGGGCAAAGGCAACGGGGGGGAGACGCAGCGTTGCGGCTTCCCCTGGCGCACAGCGGCTGCTGGCTGGGAGGAGAGTGGGATGGGGAAGGAAGAGAGAAAGCAGAGCGGCTTCCCGACCCCGGCCTGGCTCCTCTTGGGCCCTGAGCTAACCGGGATGAAACCCCCCTCCTCCTCTTGGCAGAGGCGGGGGAGCAACGGGGCCCCGCCACATCCCAGGCCGCTTCCCAGGCAGTGTCCCCAGGGCTGGCTGCCAGCCTGGCTGCTGTGGGTGACACCGGGACTGTGCTGTGCTTGGACCTGGATCTTTTGGCCCCTCCAGAGACCACCTGGCTCCGGGGTGGTGCTGCAGGTGGAGGGGCAGTTTGCTCCCCCTCCTCTGCAGCCCCCCTGGGGTGGGAGAAGGGCTGCGGGTGGGCCAGGGTGGGGGGGACGGGGACCCCACTGCCGGGGTGACCCCTCCCCTGCAGAGCTGGGCTTGGAGCACGGAGCTGTGGCTCCGGCAGCGGGCAGATTTCCCAACGGCACCGGGGTCGGAGGCTGGCGCGGGGCTTCCTGTGTCAGTTTGCCAGCGTTTGCCCAACGCAACCGTTGCGTTGGGAAACGGAGGAGCGGCGGAGCGGGGGGAGAAACGCTCAACCCCCGCTTGCCCCCTTCTCCATCCTCTCCCCGGTCGCCCTTCGCACCGTCGGGGCTGTGTGCGGGGGGGACGCGGAGTCCCAGGTGCGGGGGGTGCAATGAGCGTGGTGGGGGGGGACTTTGGCGGGGGTGGGGACCCTCCTGGGGTGGCAGGAGGGGGGGGGGAGGAGGAGGGGGAGGGGCACCCCAGGGGGACCCCACCCTGCTCGGGGCAAGGAGCTGGCAGCGCTCGCAGCGCCCCCCCACCCCGCCCCAGCTCCGGGGGTCCCCCCTCTTTGGGGTCCCCCCGCACCCCACAAGAAGCCGCCCTGCGGTGGGGCGAGAGGCGGCCCCGGGGGTTCGGGCAGGGGCGGGCGGGGAGCGCCGCGCCCCGAGGCCCGGGTGAGGGGCGGCGGCAGTGGCGGGCGGCGCCCGGCAGACGGAGCTGTGCGGGAGGGAGGGAGGGAGGCGGGAGCACCGGCGCGGCCCCGACATCCCTGCGCATCCCGCAGCCCCGCCGGGGATGCCGCCGCCCGCCGGGCCCTGAGCGCCGGGACGCCGGCAGCTGCCGGCCCCGCTCCGCCGCCCTTCGCCCGGCCCGACCCCGCCGGAGCCGCCGGAGCCGCCGCCGCCGCCGGCTCAGTCCGCCGGGAAGATGGAGTGAGTACCGGATCCGGCCGCGCCGCCGCCGCGGGACCCCGGCACCGGGCCGCGGCCCCCCCCGCCGTGCCGCCGGCCGAGCACCGCAGTACCGGGGCGGGGGACGGACCCCCGGGTGGCGGGGCTCGGCACCCCCGCAGCGGGGCTGCGGGAACCCCACACCGCGGGCTCACGGAGCCCATACCGGGGGCTCATACCCCCGCCCAGTGACGGGGCTCGGGACCCCAAAACCGGGGGCTCGCATCCCCCTCATCCTGGGGACTCAGGACCCCAAACCAGGGGCTCCCATCCCCCTGATGCCAGAGCTCCTGACGCCAAAACCAGGGGCTCATATCCCCCCGATACCAGGGCTTGTGACCCCAAAACCGGGGGCTCACATCCCCCCCCCTCCCCCCAGATGCTGGGGCTCAGGATCCCAATACCGGGGGCTTGCATCCCCCCAATGCTGGGTCTCAGGACCCCGATACCGGGCCCTCACGTCCCCCAGATGCCACTCAGCAGGTGCTGCCCCTCCCCGGGTCCCTGCCCGGCTGTGGGGTGCCACGGCACCAGCTCGGGGTGCAGCGGCGGAGGCCCCGGAGCAGGTGTGGGGGCTGTGGGGGGGTGAGTGTCCGCTGGCGGCGGTGCGGGAAGTGGGGAGGGGGGTGGGAAGGGCGTTTATTTTTGTGTTTTGAACCTGTTGTTGCTGCTGCGTGTGGCTGGGGCGAGTGGGTGGCTGCGAGCCGCGGACCCCTCCCTGCGCGCACCCCCAGCTGCTGCCGAGGGACCCGGCTGTGGCGGGGGGGATCCTCCAGACGCGCTCCGGCCCCGGCCTTATCCTTTGTGTGCGGTGGCGGTGGGGCCCTGCCCGGTCGGTCGGTGCTTGCGGGTGGGCTGGGAGCCGGGCAGGGGGCTTCGCGGGCGGGTGGGGGAAGAAGGGAGCAGGTGGAGGCCGTTGGGATCTGGGGACCATCCTGATTTTGTCCCCTGGGATCACCAGCAGCTCCCACCTGCAGCGTGGTGGTGCCGGGAGAGCAGGGGGCTGCTCGGCTGCTCAACATGCCGGGTAGCAGCGACAGCAGCCGGCCGGGCTGGCCCTGTCTCTCCCAGGCCTTTCCTTCCCTCCCTCCTGGGGCTCCAGTCCCGGTCGTGGCAAACGAGGGTCCCCCCCAGCATCTCCTGGGTTTGGCACTGGGGGCTTCCCGGGGGGACAGCCAGCTAGCCAGACCCTCCACTCCTCCGCCTCGCCTCATACCGGTTAACCGGCCACCGGCTAGCGAGATGCCGGGTGCTCAACAGGTCCCGCCGGCCACCGTCTGCCTCCCACCTCGGGAGCCCCATGGAGCCGTGGGGCACTGGCGAGGGACGGGGTGGGGGTTTCCTGGGGCTGGGGTGGGCTCTGGCTGGTGCAGGGCTGAGAGCGGCATGGGAGGCTCCGGCAGGGGCCTGGGGACGTTTCGGAGGCTGGGGGGCAGCATCTGTGGGGCCGGGGGCTGCCCTTGCTGCTGGAGGGGCCGGAGGCTCTGCGGTGCGAGAGCTCGCCCGGGCAGGGCCGCGGCGTTGGGCAGCGCCTCGGTGCGTCGCTCCCTTCAGGAAAGAGCCTCTTTGGGGAGGAAAATGTGTGCGTGATTTGCCAAAAGGCAGCAAAGGAAAGGGCCGAACCGAGGGGCACCGTGTGCCCTGGGGAGCGGGATGAGGAGCTGCAGGGAGCGGGAGCGGGGTCTTCCCTGGGGTCGAGGGCTGGGGTGGAAGGGGGGGACGGTGCCGGGCTGGATGGCAGCTCCCGTCCCCGAGCTCCGCGTGCTGCCTTTCACCCTGCTCCGCTCTTCCCTGAGCTCCTCCGGCAGCCGAGGCTCCGGACAGACCCTCCCGGTGGCCTCCGTATGCTGCCGATGGCTCTTCCTTTTGAGTTGAGACCCCGCGAGTGACCCAGGGCAGGGGCTCTCCCCCCACAGCCATGGGTGCGGTGGCTCCTGGGCAGCGTGCTGCTGGCCTTGCCTCGGCTCCTGCTTTGCCTTGGTGCGGGCAGCGGCTGGAGGAGGGTCCTGGCTACCGGGAGCCGCTGGTGCCCGGTGAGGTTTGGCTGAAAGCTTCCAGCTCTTGGAAAGGTGGCGCTGGTCCCGCCGGGGCTGCTCCTCTCTCCTCCGCTCACGCTGCCATCGATGCTCTCGAGCAGCCGGAGATTTTGCGTCTCCATGTCTGGACGCTCCCGGAGCTCGTCCGGGCAGGTCGCTGCTCTCCCCTCCGGGTCTGGGGTCACCTCGGAGCGGGGGCTCTCCCGTGCCTCCCCTCCCGACCCCGATCCGAAGGCAACCGTTGCACCCAGGGGAAGGAGGGACATTTCTGCCTGAGGGGTGACCTGGGGCACAGCCCTTCGGGAAGGGACGCGGGGTCCTGCTCTCCCCTTCACGTGGCTCTGGGGAGAAGCTGATGCTCCCCAGCCTGGAGCGTCGCTGCCTCCCGGGAAGCTGGAGGGGGTCAGGTCTGTCCCTGTCCCTGTGCGCAGCTGAGGGGACGGCACCGTCACCCTTCTCAGCTCTCCCAGAGGAAGCCATAAAGCCCCACCACCGGCAGCCGCGCAACGGCACCCCATCCCCAGCCGGGGCCGGTGGATCTCAGGGCTCAGAGTTCGGTCACTGCCATGAAACGGGGCCTCTCAGCCCGGCAGGAACCGGAGCGGGTTTCCTGGGAAGCTGCCGGTGTTGGCGTTCCCGCTTCCTCACCACAAACAGCCCCTTTCTCCGTGCAGGGTCGGTGGTTCAGGCGGTCTGCGCCGTGCCGGGAGCTGTGCCGGGGCTCAGTCTCCAGCGGTGGAGGTGGTGGCAGTGGGGAAGGGAGGGAGGAAGGCCGGGGAGGCGACGTGCGCCGGGGCAGTGTCGGTCGGAGGCATCGAGCTCAGGGCTGGAGGCAGAGCCCTGGCAGGATCCCGGTTTCCCCAGTCTCTTCATCCGGAGCTGAGCGAGCCCCCGGGCCCCAGACAGAAGCCGCTGTCGGGGGCGAGGATGAGGAGAGAGGAGCCGGGCGGATCCTGCCCCAGGTGTTTCCTGGCGGAGCACGGCTGGACCCGGGCTCAGCCCAGCCCCTTGGCTCGGCGCCGAGGACCGAGCACCCCGTGAGTGCCCGGGGCTCACCGGGGTGTCCCTGCCGGGAATCCAGGCAGGAGCCACGTTCCTGCTAGCTCCTTGGAGCCTTGCGTGTGTTTCATGGCACTGGGGTGGGAAAGCCGCGTTGCCTGGTGTGAACGGGAGCCCAGGGACAAAGTGAGGTGGCCAGGGCCACCCCAAGGTGGCGGGGAGCCGGTGGCAGCGTTCCAGGCCCTGTCCCAGCCGGTCGGTGCTCCCAGGCGCGGGGAGAGGCCGGCTCCGCTCTCGTTCATGCGTCGTGGGGGAGTTTCCTGGTGGAGCCTTGCTCCTCTAACTGGAAGGGAGCTGGAAACCCAAGTGTTTGGAGGGCACTTGAACCATTGTTTGAAAGATCTGTAATTTTCCAATCAAACTCCCTCCCCAAGCCTCCGTTCATCAAATATTCATGGGATCCATTTTCTCCTGGCACTCCCAGCCCACGTCTCAGCCCGAAGAATCAATCAGGCAGCTCGGCTTGCTCTAATGCATCCTGCGTTTTTCGGGAGCCCTGGGGCTGCCGTCTCCGCCTCCCGCCTCCCCCCATCTCCCCCCCCACCTCCCCGGCCAGTCGTCCCCCCATCTCCTCCCAGGGTGGCAGCGGTGGATGGGGCTCACGGGGTGGGACGAGCGGGACCGAGCGCTGGGGTGATGTGGCCGGTTGCGGGCAGGGCAGGAGCGGCCCCCGTGTCACCGGGACCCGAGCAGGCGGATGGGACCCAGCACCCGGCTCCCTCCTCACCCGAGCCGCTGATTTCTTTGCCTTCGCGATCGATGCGTGCCGGCCCCCCTTACTCCCGGGGCTGCCGCGGCCCCCTCCCCTCCGCGCCTGCCGCCAACCAGGGCGTTCGATAGCGGCCCCGCTGCTAATGGCTGCGTGACGGAGGCTTCGCAGACTCCCCGCCGGCGCGCTCCCCACGGCAGCGTCGCTCCGGCCAAGGGGCCCGGCTTTTGGCATGGGGACAGTGGTGTAAATCATTGTGGGTCCCTCCATTGCCGCCGGCGCTGCCGTTTACACGGCAGCTCACACCGGGGCCTGTCTCGCCCAGGGTGGTGGCTGGCCAGCGTCAGTACGGGGGGGTCCAGGCGGTGGGGGCCCCCCCAGGGCTCTCTCCCTGCCCTCCCCCTGGCTCGGAGCTGGGCGGGTGGAAAGGGAGCGGAGGTCAGGGGAGCGGAGGAGCCGCTCGAAACGGCTCTTCGCACATTTGGATGAGCTAATGGGAAAAAAACAGAGGAAGGCAAATAAACATTATTGTTTCATGTCAGGCGGGGAGGAGACAAAAGGTCACGGGCTTCCCTTGTGATGGTAGGAAACGGCAGCCTCAGCAGGGCTGGAAAGAGCTGGAGAGCCGAGGGGGAGCGGGTGCGAGCCCGGGGGCGCCTGCGTGCTCACGCGTGTGCGGGGTCCGTCCGTGGGCCCCGGGGACTGCTGCCTTTGCAGGTGGGAGTTCCCGGGACATCGTCCCCCGGTGCCGCCAGCGTCCCCGGTGCCGCCGGCCTCGTCTCCCGCGCCACGGACCGTGGCTCTCCCTGCCATGCGGTGCACGCGGGAACGGCTCCAGGAGCTGCCGTGGGACACGCGCGCCCTGGACCCTGGGCGGAAAACCATGAGCTGGTTAACGGGAACTCACGAGAGCCGGTGAAATGAGGGGGGAGGCAGGGCTCGCTGCGGGTTTCTTTCCGGGCCTGGTGGGTCCTGAGGGGCTCGCTGGCCCTGGGCTTGCTGGCCCTGGGCTTGCCTTTCCACCCCTCCCAGCACCCGGGATGGACACGGAGCTGCCCCGTGGTGGGGGTCCAGTGCTGCTGTGGCCTCGGCCGGCGGTGGGTGCGGGGGGTGCTGGTGCCGGGTCGCGGCGCTCCCAGCCCCGGGGGGGCCCCTCGGTCCCTCCGTCCGCCCCGCGCATCCCGCATCCCCCCTCCCGCCGGCTCGCCCGTTGCCATGGCGCCGTTGCCATGGAGCCGTTGCCAGGGAACCGCCTCCCGGCTCGGCGGAGCCATCAGTCACCGGGGCCGGGGGCTGCGGGGGCCCCACCGGCAACGACCCCGGCCCGGGGGGGGAGGTGGGGGCCGGCACCGGCCGCTCTGCTCCGTGCAGGGGCCTCCCCCACCCCGCACCCCCGGGGCTCCGCTTTCCTGCCCCCCCCCCTCCTCCTCCGGCAGCAGGGTCCCGTCGTGCTGACCCCCAGGGACAGGGTTGGGGGGGGGGCTGGGGGCATGGGACCCGTCCTTCCACTCAGTGGGCAGGGACCTGGGGACACCAGGGTTGTCCCCACCCTGTCCCCCTCCCGCCAGGGTCTGGCAGTGATGGATGAGCCCCCCCGCCCCAGGGCGGTAGCTCGGGTCGCAGCAGGGCGCAGGGTGCGCAGGGCGCTGGGGCGGGGGGGGGGGGGGGGCAGAGGGCGCAGCGAGGGGCATCCAGCCCATTCCATTGCGCGTCTCTCCCTGGGCCAGGAAGATTCCTGGCGTTCAACCCGGGAATGCGGAGGCTGTAGCAAATAATGGAAAATAAAGAGGATGGAGGAGGGAGGAAAAGCAGAAGAGAAGGTTTCAGGAATGCCGGAAAAGTTTGGATCCGTCGAACGGGGCAAGATCCAGGAGAGAAACAGGCCATGGTCCAAAGCCTTCCCAGCTTGGGGTGCCAAGAGCCGGACTCGGGGGTTTGGGGGGGGGCCTGGCCCCGGGTGGCCACCAAGGGCAGCCCCGGCACCGCAGGGCTGGTGCCAGCCTGGCCCCATGGCCACTTGGGGCAGGGCGCGGGGCCGGGAGGGGGCAGCTTGTTCCTCCCTTCAACTTTTGCACACAATCCGTGTCTGCGGAGAGCCGTCCCAGCTGCCCCGAATCCCTGGGGGGGTCGTCACTGGTGTAGGGGGGGGAAGGGGGAGTTTTTACCCCTTGGGCCGGAGCCCGGGGCAGGGCATAGGGCTGTGATGCGGATGCTGCTCCCAGCGCCCACTCCGTGCTCCGTGCCAGGACCCCACATCCCGCAGCCCCCACACCCGTCCGGGGATGGGGGGGCACCAGCTCCGTCGCTGTCCTTGTCACAGCTCCGTCTCCGGGTTGTGCCGCTGCAGGAGAATGATGCTTTGGGTCTGTCTGTCCTGAGAAAATTCCTTCCCCTGTGTCGGGGTGGGGGACGAGGTGAGACCCCAGCCATGGGGCTGGGGAAGAGCAGACCCTGTTCACGGCCCCGGTGGCTCGGCAGAGGGTTTTCCCTTGGGAAACCCTCTGTCCCCAACCCCTCTCCCCGTGAGGGAATGGCTCCTGCTGTGGGAGGGGTTTGCAGGTGTTCGGGACAGTCGGGGAGGGAGCGGGGTCAGCCCTTCATCCCCTCCATTGTCCCTGTGCCCAGAGCGGCAGCGGAGCAAGCGGGGACGGCGGAGGGCCTGGCGGATATTCCCGCTCTTTCTGGGTTTGTAATTATTAAATTCCCGGCCGGAGCACGGCGTCGGGCCACGGGCTGCAGGCGTGACACCGGGAGGCCGCGAGCGGCGGGTGCGCGCCTGCGCCTGCAAAGCAGCCACAGCGTCGCTGCAAACAGCACAAAAATAACCGCTACAAAAGCGACACCTTCCCCGGTTTGTTTTTTCTGGCCTGGATTTCACGCGCTGCCAGCATCCCGGGGTGCGGGGTGAGGGGAGGACGGGCGGCTCTCAGCAGCTTTCGGTTAATCGCCGGCTTCGTAGGAGGCGGCAGGCGGCGGCAGGGGGGGTCCTTTCGCCCCGGCAGCCCCCGTTTTGGTTTGGTGCAAAGCCCAGCTCTCGCACAGGCGCGTGCCGTCTACGCCGGTGGTGGGCTCGTGCGAGGGCACGCGCGCGCGCGAGGGCACACGTGCGGTGAGACTCCAGCCCAGGGGGGTACCGTGGAGGGGGGGGGTGGGTACAGCAGCCCGCCGCCCACCCTGTGTGTAAAACCGTCTTTGGAAAAAGCCCTTAATGGGAGCGCGGAGGAGATCTGCCACCCCCGCCGCCCCCAGCCCTGGGCCATCTGCGGAGCCCAGCCTGCAGCAGCGGGGGGAGAGGGATGGGGAGAAACCCAGGGAGCGGGGCCGGTGCCCCCCGCCGAGGTGCCCGCAGCGTGTGGGTGCCGGGCAGCACCTCGGAGTCAGTGTTGTCTTCCAGAACGGGCACCCCGAGCTGGGCTGGGGCTGTGGGGCACGGGGCTGCCCCTGCCCTGCGCCCCGGCTCCCGCTGGGGTCGGTGCCGTACGAAGCCGGGGATGGCTTCAACCTGTGCCGGCGGGTCCGTGCCCTCCCCCCCGAGCATGCAGCCACGGTGAGGCCCGGCTGGGACCCGGCTCTTGGCACTCGCTCCTTGCTAATGGCTTTTCCCGCTGTGCTGGGGACACGGCGCTGCCGCCCCTCCCTGTACCCCCCCCTCCGGCCACTCTGCCTGGGCTGGGACTGCCGGTGGCCCTGGCCGCTCCGCTCCCTCCCTCCGGCCCCGCCGGGAAGGGACTGTCTGCCTCCTGCTCTAATTGCACTTTGCAAAGCCCTCGGGGACGGAGCCGGGGGGAGGCCGGGGCGTCCCGCCACCCCCCCGTGCATCAGCCGTCACCGCTCCGTGCACTTACAGAATCACAGAATGGTTGGGGTTGGAAAGGACCTTAGAGATCATCCAGTTCCAATCCCCTGCCATGGGCAGGGACACTCGGCCAGGGCAGGAGCTCCTGGGAGCTGCAAAAACGGATGTGCACGTAACCGGCGGGATAAATGAGGTCCGAGAGCTCTCCCTTCCGCCACCTTGGCACCCACCAGCTGCAGGAACAGCCATGGGCAGGGATCGGAGCCGGACCCCACTCTGGGCAGGGGTGTGCAGACCCTCCCGCCCAGCTTCCTCCCTCCTGCTCGCCCAGGGCAGGCGGCCCCGGGTGCGAGGGAGCAGCCGGAGGAAGGGCTCAGCCGCGGGGATGGGAGCCTGGACCGGTGTCTCCATGCCGGTGTCTCCTCCAGAGCGGCTCCCGGCACAGCTGCCCCCTCGCAGCCTCTGCTGTGCCTTGCTCTGGGAAATAAGTGGCAATGATCCATCGCCTGACGGGTACCTCCGCGCCGCCCACCCTAATTACCGTCACAGCCAAGCACTTCGTTAGCATCGTCTGGCAAGCGGCCAACGGGCTCCCCGTGCGACGCCGGAGCATCCCCAAGGCCCCGGGCAGCCGCCTTCGGCTCCGCTCTGCGGCTCCCGGCTGCTCAACCTGCACCTGATGCCGCGCGACGTCGCGGCTCTCACCGCGCCCCGTGGGGCTACGCTGCCGGTGGAGCCGGTCCGGGGCAACCAGGATGCGGGAAGGCGGGTGTGTGGTTGCGGGGGGGGTCATAACATCCCCTTCCCGCAGCACTTCGGGGCCCTGCTGCACCCCGGAGAGCTGCGTCGGGGCCGGCGAGGCGGCTGCCGCCGGTAGCATCCCCGGGCACGGTGGCGACAGTTGGCGTTGCTGAGGCAGGCGCCGGGCCCGGGAGCAGGAACCCCAGCTGGAGCGGAGCCTGTTGCCGGGTGTGCGTCTGTGCGTGTCCGTGTGTCCGTGCACGTGCATCTGCGTATCCGTGTGTGTGCCTGTGCGCACAGCCCGGAAAGGTCACTGTCTGGGAAAGGTGTCAGCAGCCAAGAAATGGGCTTGGAATGGAAAGTGTGAGCCAGGTTGAACCGCAGGGACGGCCAGCACCGTCCCGCTCCAGCCTCTCCGGGGTCACCCTTTCCATCCGCACCACCGGAGGAGGAGCGGCTCCGGCTGCACCGCGTCACCCCCAGGTCCCTCTCCCGGGGGGGGACAAGGGGTGCCTGGAGGAGCCGTGGGAGCGAGGAGCTCTTGGCTCCGGGGTGGCGAGGGGAAAGGGGGAAAGCAGCCGGCGGAAGGGAAGCGTTCCGCCTTTGTCCTGTTCGCTGGTGGCACAATGTCCCCATTCAGCCGCTGCCCGCACCGCTGCTCTTCACCGCTGCTCTCCGCTCTCTTACAGGGTTGTGGAGGCCAGCACCCTTCAGCAGGAGAGGCTGCAGGCCATCGCGGTGAGTCCCCCCGCGCGCGGCGAGTGCCTGGCGAGCACGCCGGACCTTGACCTGGCGTGTCCGTGTCCCCGCGCTGTCACCAGCAGCACGTGGGGCAGAGGCGAGCGGGAAGGAGGGTGCGGGCGCTGGGGCTGTGCCAGCATGGGGGCTGTGCAGACGCATTCCCAGCCCCTGCCTCCGGCCTGGAAAGCTGCTCCGGGGCTGTCGGCTGGGGCGGGAGCCAGAGAGCCCCCCTGGGTGCCCACCCCGGGCAGGGGGTCTTAGAAGCCAAACCAGGACCTGTGCGAGCCCGTGCCGAGGCATCCTGCCCCGCGACGGCTCTTCCCAGGGATGCAGGATCCGGCAGGGCTTGGCTGCTTTGCCAAAACCGGGACAGAGCAAGCAACGGGCGGCTGGGAGGTTTAATTAACGAAGCAGTGGCTCGATGAGCCCCGAGTGAGAGTGAAATGAGTGCTGATCCCCGCCTTGTCCTTTCCCGGGGAAGGGCTGGGGATCGTGCAGGATCCGTCCCTGCCCACTGTGGGCGCCGGTAGTTTTGGGCGCTGGTAATTGGTTTTAAACCCCATGGCTGCCCCGCAGCAGCTCCCCTGGCCCGTCCTGCTATCGGCCGATCTCTGCCACACAAAGGGCAAATTGTTCTGGGCCGGAGGAGAAAGAAAGCGGGTGACGCTTCCCGGGCTGGGACGGACTCTGCTGAAACAGTCTGGACCAGTCCCAGGACGCGTGGTGAGGGGGGGCCGGGCTGGTGTCCCCCCGGCCTGCGCTGGCAGCTCGCTCAGCGGGGCCGGCCGAGGGGAAGGTGACATTTTGAGACGGCGAACAGAGTCCAGGCTCTGCCCCGATTTCTCTGCACCCTCCGTGCCTCAGTTTCCCCCAGTGAGGGCAGGGACGTGAGGCAGGGCTGGGGAGCTTCCGGGGGGGGGCTGTCCCCAAGGCCAGTCTTGCAGCTCTGGGAAGGGGTTGTGTCCCCATGTCAGACCCCACAGGAGCCCCTCACCCCCCGCTCCCTCCTCCCCCCGGCTCGGGGGACGCTGCCCATGCTGGGAGGGGGGTGCTCCCGCCCCGGAGGTGCCCAGCACCGACCCCCTCCCCGCGCCGACCCTGGCTCGGCCGCTCTCGTCCCTCCAGGAGAAGCGGAAACGTCAGACGGAGATCGAGAACAAAAGGCGGCAGCTCGAGGACGACAGGCGGCAGCTGCAGCATCTCAAGGTGAGGATCCCCCGGGACCCCGGGGCTGCCTCCGCACCGGGGACGTGCCAAGGACCATCCCCCCCCTGCTCCCAGCCCCGGCTGCGGAGGCGGCCGGACCGTCACCCTTCTCTGCTCCCCAGTCCAAGGCTCTGCGGGAGAGATGGCTGCTGGAGGGGGCCCCCACCTCAGCCTCCGAGGAGGACGAGGCCATGAAGAAGCAGATGCAGGAGGATGAGGTGAAGACCAAGGAGCTGGAGGAAACCATCCAGAGGTAACGGGGACGGCGTGGGGCCGGGGGGCACTTGGAGGGTGGCTGAGTCCCTCCAGAGCCCCCTCGACCTTCTCCCCTGCTTCCCGGGCAGATGGGGGGCTGAGATGAAGCTCGCTCCCCGCGCGCTGGGCATGAGGCATGAAGCACGAAGCGTGCCGCCGTGCCGTGGCGCTCGCCCGGGCTCTGCCGGGAGGAGAGCGCCCGCTCTGCAGCTCGGAGCTGCCGGGATCTCCGTGGTGCTGCCGGGGCTCAGCCGCTCTCGCCACGGACCCTCCGGCTGGGCTCTTGCCGGCATTTGTCCCGGCCGTGGCCAGTGCCAGAGCACATCCAGCCCCACACGGACATCCCCCACCATGCTCCTGTCCGGGGCTGTGGGAGCCACAAACTACGTAGGGCATCAGTGGGAGCCATGAGGCTGGGGGCCAGCGCTGGGCTGGGCTCCCCGGGGGGGCTGCTGGGTGCCCAGCACCCGTGATAAACCAGGGGGTCGGTTCCCCATAGACGTCCACTGTGGCGGCTCAGCCCTTGGGGAAGGGGCAGGGTGGGAGGTTGCGGGGGGAAGAAGCCTCAGCCCCTGCCCAGCCCCCTCGTCCCTGGCCTGCCGAAGGCGGCAGGGGGGGCCGGGAGCCCCAGCGCTGAGGTGTCCCGGCAGCCCGGCTGCCCTGCAAGAATGCAATCAGTCACGGCTGTGCCGTTAATTACAGAGCATCGGTGCAGAGAGGGGTCAGGCACGAAGGGGCCTTTGTGTCCGTCTAATGGCGCGGTGCATTCCTCCGCCAGCGCCTTGCGGGGAGACGGGAGTTAAGGCTGGGGGGGGGGGTGGCTCTTCCGGGGGGTGCTGCCACCGTGCTGACCGAGGGGCCCTAATTTACACGGACATGAATCCGTGGGGACTCCCCCGACCTCCTGCCGCACCGCGGTGGGGCCCTGCTGCCACCGCAGCTCTTGGCCGGGCTCGGTGGCTGGGAACGGGCCGTTGTCCTCGTGGGAAGCTCGAACAGGCTTCGGGTGACACGTGCGGGAGCCAAACGGTGACAGAGCGGCGCTGCTCCGTGCCACCGAGTGAGGGCACACAGTGTGTGGCGGGCTCAGTTGTCCCCGCCGTGGGGTCGGTCCCCCTGCCCGGTGCCCGCGGGGGGGTTTCTCCCGTCCGCTTGGGCTGAGCCCGTGGGCTGAACGGCCACCCCCATTGCTCGGTGGCCACGGAGCTGCGATGACGGCCCTGAGCATGGCTCGCCCCATGGAGATGGGTGGAGGCACACGGCCGAGGAGCACCCGGGCGAGGGCAGCACCCGCTGGCGGAGCCCCTGGGTCTGTTCCAGCAAACGCACGCTTTTCCCCTGCAAAGAGACGGTGACGGCTGTGCTGGAGGTCCGTCTGTCTGTCCCTGGTGCTTCGCGAGCCCAGGGGCTGGTGCGTGCCTCCCCTCTGCCCTGCGCCATGTCGTTGGCCTGTGTTCGCAGGGCTGCTGTGGCTGCCTGCACCGTGCTGCCTGCACCGTGCTGCCTGCACCCTGGTTGCCTGCACCGTGCTGCCTGCACCGTGCTGCCTGCACCCCGGCTGCCCGCAGCCTCTCAGCCCCCGACTCTCCCCACAGGCTGGAGAAGGAGCTGGAGACGCTGGAGAACGGCAGCTCAGCGGCTTCCACCAAGGAGAACCTGGCGGAGGTGGCGGCGCCGGCCAAGGAGGAGAAGGCGGAGGCCGTCCCCAACACGCAGAAGGTGGGCACGGACGCGCTCCGCGGGCAGGGCTGCAGGGGGGAATGAGGGGTTGCCTGGGGGGGGTCAGCGCTTGCTCAGCCCCCAGGGCTGGTTCTTGCTGCCGGCGCGGAGCAGGGAGCTGCCAGGGTGATGGCACAGTGGGGAGATGCTGCGACCGGCTGCGGGGTGGCAGCGGGGCATTGGCACGGCGGCGGTGGGCTCCGGTCCCAGCCGTGATGGGGGGATTGGCCACCTACGTGTCCCTGTCCCCCTCGGAGCCCCTGCCCTGCTGACCCTGTGCCAGGGGGACCAGGGGTCCCTTGTCCCGCTGGGGCTGGGTGCGTGGGTGGCGGGTGAGCGGCGTCTCCCGGCAGCTCCTAACCTCTCCCTTCTGTTTTGCAGAGTCCCCTGGGCACAGTCAAGGGTAGGTGATCCCCGCCTCAGCCGCGGTTCCTGCTCTCGGGGGGCAGCACCCACCGCCCCATCGTGCTGCCCCAGCTCTGGGTGGGGGGAAGCCGGGGCAGCCCCGTCCCCACGTCCCCTGTCCCCTCTCGGGCAGCGGTGCCCTGCGATGGGGGAGCCCGTCCCAGGCAGCAGCCACGGG
This sequence comes from Larus michahellis, assembly GCF_964199755.1. NCBI lineage: Eukaryota > Metazoa > Chordata > Aves > Charadriiformes > Laridae > Larus > Larus michahellis. The sequence continues at coordinate 3,711,758 of NC_133918.1, forward strand.
GGACACACGCCGCCCTCCCCGGGGCGCATCCCATGGGTGCACGAACGAGCAGGTGATCGTTTTGGTTCAGGCGGTTGCCTCTCCTCTCCGTCCCCAGCCGAGAAGAAGGTCTCCAGCAGCCCCATGAAGGCGGTGGAAGGCACTGACATGATGAAGGCAGGTGGGTGCCCGCTTCCCTGGGAGGAGCGCTGCTTCCCGGTCGCTTCCCCCCCTCCCCGATCCCGCGCTGCCCCTCGGCTCGCTGCCCGCTCCGCAGCCCTGCCGCCGCCGCTCCCCACCGCTCGATGGCTTTCCAAGCCCAAGGCAGAGCACGTCGTTTATTTGCAATCAGAGGGGTTTGGTTTCGCTTCTCCCCCGCGGCTGGTTCGGGTCCCTTGCCCTCACTCCCCGTTCAATGTCTCTGCTCCGGTTTCATCCTTCACCTCCCGCTCCGTTTGCGGGAGAAGCGGCACGGTGGTGCCGGCATGGCTGATGCCGCGCCAGCGCTGGCGGCCCCGTGGCTGCCGGTGGGGAGCTTGCAGGGTGCTGAGAGCACGCAGGGCCGCACGGGGCCAAGCTACCCGCGCTGAGGGGGGTCAGATGCGCTGCTGGAGAGGTTTGGGGGGACGGCTCAGACCGGGCTGTGGCACCGGCGCTGGGCAGAGCCTGTCTCGGGGTCCATGGAGCGAAGCGTCACCGGAAGGAGGTGACCCCGGTGCCAGCAGGGACTGGCCGGGAGGAGGAGAGATGCCGAGGATCACCCATGCCATGGGGCCAGCGGAGCTGCCCCAGCGCCCTCCGTGGGGGATGCCACCTCCCACGAGCGTGAGCCTGGCTCCTCGCCCAGGCCCCCGTGGCCAGCGCCGCTCACCGGCCGGACAGACGGACGCGGCACCACCTGCCATGGTGCCTCCAGGACCTGGCTGAGCCCCAGCTCGGGGGACACGGAAGCCGTGGAGGTAAGGGGATGCCGGCAGTGCCAGGACGGCCCCGCGGGTGCCGGTAGGAAGGCTGTGCCCGGGATGTCACACTCACCTCTGCCATTCACCACTCCTCGCTGCCGCCCGCTGCCTCGCTAACGCCGCTGAGCACCGCACCGCACCGCACCGCTGCCGCCGCACGCCTGCCCTGCTGCTGGCCGCTGAGCAGGGGCTGGGGAGGGCCGGGGCGGCCGTAACGCGCGCTGTCCTCTTTGTGTCCCAGCCATGTACTCGGTGGAGATCACGGTGGAGAAGGACAGAGTGACTGGGGAGACCAAGGTCCTGTCCAGCACCACCCTGCTCCCCCAGAACCACTGTCTGCAGGGGGTCAAGGTGTACGAGGATGAGCTGAAAGGTACGGCCCGTCCCACACCGCTCGCCGGCATCAGGAGCACAGGGCAGGGACGAGGGAGCAGCCACCCGAGCATCCCGGCGGGCGCCAGGGCTAGGAAGGGCCGGGGCCGCTCCTGGCCATCCTGGCCGGCCCTGTATGGGAGACTACCGAGGGCAACCCCTCGCCGGCCCCAGTCCCGCATCCCGGCCAGCCTGGCGTGGGATCCATCCCAGCGACATGGTGTGGACGGTCCCGACGGGCCAGCCCTGGTTTGCACATTGCGACCCGGCGCCGCTGGAGAGCGGGGAAGAGGATCTGCTGTGTCCAAGACTTGGGGCGAGGGACGGCCGTGCCAGCGCTGGGGACTGGCCACGGAGCCAGGGCACGTCACTGGGGGCTGTGGCTGCCGAGAGGACGCTGGGCTCCACGGACCTGCCGCTTCTCCAAGGAAACCGTGCTGCACCGGCAGCCGATCCCATTCGACACCCTCCCTGTGGCCATGGCCATGCCGGGCCATGCTGACCTTCACTCCCACCAGCCACCGGCCGCAGCCCCCCACTGCTCCGGGATCCCCAGCTCCAAGAATGAGCCGAGGAGCCGCCTCGGCAGCAATTGGCGCGGGGCAGCCATGCTTGGTCCCGGCCCTGCCTGGCCCGTGGTCGTCCATCACTCCATCGACCGGCTGTTGAGGCTGTTGCACTGATCGTCGCATGATGCCCCAGGTCAAGTGGAAAATGCGATGAGCCGGAGGCCGCTCTCGCCGTGACGCACGTCTGCTGCCTCCAACCCTGCAAGCAGCCGTGCAGAGCGCGCTGGCGGCGGAAGAGCCCTGTCCCCTCCCAGGCAGGGGGCCACCGGCTGCCACGGGCAGCGGGACGTGGCAGGACATGGTGGGACGTGGCGGGGCAGCACCTGCCGAGCGCTCGCTGGGGGTCTTACAGGTGGCAGCAGTGATCTGCCACGGAGCATCGTGTCGGCCCCGGCTGAGCCGGGCGCCATCCCGCCGCGGCGAGTGTGGCCAGCTGGGCAGGCTGTCGGCAACCTGGCAGTCGGCCGCGGCTCCGCGGGGCTCGCCGGGTCTGAGGCGTCGGAGGTGCCAAGGGCTGGGAACGGCTCCTCGCGTTGTGCTTTTGTCTCGGCCTCCCCGTCTGCTGTAGCGGGCAGGGGCTGGGGGGTTTGGCAGCAGCTCCGGCCAAGGGGGGGTCGCGGTGCTGCTGGGCGTCCCAGCCGCGGTGCCGGGTTTTGGGGAGGGGAAGGCACCGCTCCCCAGCCGCACGGGAGCCGGCTCCGAGCGGGTCGTGCCAGCAGGAGCTTTGCCGGGTCGCCCCGTGCCCCCGTCCCGAGCCCCCCCTCACCCTCCCTCCTCTTGTCCCCGCAGTGGTGCACGCGGTGAGCGCCGAGGACGGGGCCCTGCAGAACGGCGCCCACCCCCTCAGCTCCTCCGAGGTCGACGAGCTGCTGCACAAGGCGGACGAGGCCACCCTGAGCGAAGCCGCTCCGGCCAAGGCGGGCGAGGAGGCCGGCAGCGCCCCGGCCAGCCAGAAGGCGACGCCGCGGCGGGAGATCGTGGGGCTGCAAGCCAAGCCGCGGGAAAGCCCGCCGGCCGGCGAGGGGATGGAGCCGAGCCGGGAGCAGCCCGTCACCATGATCTTCATGGGCTACCAGAACGTGGAGGATGAGGACGAGACCAAGAAGGTGCTGGGGCTGGAGGGCACCATCAAGGCCGAGCTGGTGGTGATCGAGGATGCCGAGAGCAAGCCGGAGCCGGCACGCAAGGACCACGCGCCGCCCAATGGCACCGCGCTGGAGCCCACGGCCACCCAGCCGCCGGGTGAGGAGAAGCCGGGTGCCAACGCCACGGACGCCAAGGAGGCCGAGCAGGAGACGGACGTGAAGAAGCAGCGCTGCAAGTGCTGCACGGTGATGTGAGCCCCGCGCCGCCGCTGGAGCAGGCAGCCCCCGCCGAGCCCCCTCCGCCCCGGCCCCCGCCAGCCAGGCACGCCACCCCGGCACGCCGGGCTCCCGCCCCCCACCGGACACGGACCCTCTTTCTGCAGCGCCGGGGACATCCAACACGGCGCCTGCCAACCCGCCGCAGGCAGCACCGACCCGCGGCCCTGCTCGCCCCGTCCCCCCGCCCCGCGCCGCACCCCACCAGCGCTGCCCAGGATATTTATTAGGGACACCCCCCCCCGGCCCCACAGCCCACGCCGGCGCCCTCCCAATGCCGGAGCCGTTCCCTCCTCTCACCGGCAACTTCCCACCCGCCGTCGGAAGACGGAGCCCACCGGGCTGGGGGATCGGAGGACGCCGCCGTGTCCATAGATGACTCCCAGGGAGCCGGCGGCCAGCGGGACCCGCGCTTGGCCCAGCCCACGGCGGGCACGGAGCCAGCCCCACGCCAGCCCCTCTCTCGGCGCCTCCATCACCCGCTTCTCCTGCGGGGAACAGCCCTGGGGTGTCCCTCCCCGGGAGGGGAGCACAGGGATGGGGATGGGGTGGGAGCTCCCGTGCGGCCCCTCAGCAGCGGGAGGGTGTCCCAGCACCGCGTCCCCCTCCTGCCTCTGCTGCCCGGTGGCGGCGGCTTTGCAGAGCCGCTTTCTGGGGCTGGGGGCCACAGCATCAGCTCCCCCAGGCGAGCGGGGCAGCCCAGTTCAGCCCAGGCACCAGGACTGGGAGCTGCCGGGTGTCCGGTGTTCCATGGTGGGTGTCCCCGAGGTGCTGTGTCCGTGCTGGGACGGCGAGCAGCTTTCCCCGCACCCCCCACCCCGTGCCCCAGCCCTTCAGCGGGGATTTCACCACCAGCACCAGCGTTTCCTCCCCACTGAGACCCGCTGGGGTGGGCGGGGGGGGCCCACGGTGGCACCCATGGGTGCTGAGCCCTGCCCAAACCCTGGGTGCTCCTGCCGCAGCAGCTGACACATCTCGCTGGCGTTGGGCACGTGGCTCCCGCTGAGCCCACCTCGGCGGGCTGGGGGCACGGTGCTGCCCTGCCCTGGCACAGGGGCTGCCTCCGGGGGGGTTCCCATGTCCCACCAGCGCTGTCCCAAACACTCTGGGGCTCAGAGCCCCGTGTGCCAGCCCTGGGCTGGGGTTGCTTTCGGTGCCCGGTGCCCCACGTCAGCCCCCCCCGAGCCGGCGGCGGCCGTGCAGCGGGGCTGGCAGTGCCTGGTGCTTGTGTCCCGCAGGCACAGGAGCTTTGGGCAGTGGCCCGGCCACCAGCCAGCGCAGCTCAGGGGTCCTGGACCGAATGCGAGTGGGTCCCTGCTGCCGAGCGCGGCCGGGCAAGTCCCCAGGGATGCCCTGAGCCCCCGGCACAGCGCGTGCAGAGCAGCCCTCCCGCTGCCCAGCCTGCCGGGACACGGGTGACAGAGCAGCCAGGGATGGGGCTCAGCCCCCCAAGGCCTTCTTTGCTCCCCAGCCCCCTCGTGTGAGCAGTGACGCCCCCCTCCCTGACATCCTCATTGCCCCCAGTTACCGCCCAGGCTGCAGTTTTCCCCACAATGGAGTCTGCAGGGATAGGGGAGGGGGCTGCGGGGGGCTCATGGTGCTGCCCTCCTGCGCGGAGCCCGGCCGGGCACCGAGAGCCTCTGCGAGAGGCAGAGCTGGGGAAGGGGGTCGGGGCTGGCCCCCCCGGGGTGAGGGGGAGCCTCTCCTGCCTCCCGCGCAGAGGGACATCGCCGGAGCCCCATCGCTGCAGAGCGGGGTGCTGGGCTGGGTGCCGCGGGGCATCTGCCCCATCCATCCTGGGGGACTGGGTGAGGGCTCGGTCCCCAGTGGGGATGCACGTCACCTCCCGCCACCCCCTCGCTGGGGGCCAGCACCACTCACCCCATCCCACCCCGGATCCTGCAATCCCCCCGACCCCAAGCCAGGGCCCCCTCCCACCCTCGGCACCCCACCTGCCCCTCCGTTGGCTTCGGACCCAGCGCCAGCCCCCGGCCCCATCCGGCCCCTGCAGCGGCGGGGAGCGGGATCGGGCCCCCGCGGGGCCGGGGCTGCAGGGGCTGAGCAGCAGCAGGCGGAGGAGCCCCCGCCCCGACCCCGCCAGCCCCCACTGCCCCCCGCCTGGCTCCGCTGAAGTGCACTTCCCGCGCTCCCGTGCTTTCCACTTGTGCCGAAGCCGTTTGAAGTTTTCCCCTTCCCCGGCGCTCCCCGTTGTTTGTAAGAATCCCGAACCGAGCAAATAAACTGTGTGACCAACCAGCCTGGCGCCTCCGCCCTCTGCATGGGGACCGGGGGTGGCACCTCAACGCCTGGCACCCCCGCCCGGCATCCCGGCGTGGGCACTGGGCACGGACGGGTGGGAAGGGAGCGGGATGGGGACGGGGATCTGGGGGGTAAGGATGCTGAAGGTGGGGATGCGGGGGATGCTAGGGATGGGGATGATGGGGATAAGGGTGCTGGAGATGGGGATGCTGGAGGTGAGGATGAGGGGATGGGGGGGATGGGGACGGGGATGTAGGAGATGGGGATGCTGGAGGTGAGGATGATGGGGACACGGATGCTGGGAATGCTGGGGATGAGGATGTAGGGGATGGGGATGATGGGAATGGGGATGTAGGGGATGGGGATGCTGGGGACGGGGATGCTGGAGATGAGAATGATGGGGATCCTGGGGATGGGGATGTAGGGGATGGGGATGCTGGGGACGGGGATGCTGGAGATGAGGATGATGGGGATCCTGGAGATGGGGATGTAGGGGATGAGGATGCTGGGGACGGGGATGCTGGGGTTGCTGGGGATGAGAATGTAGGGGATGGGGATGATGGGGATGTAGGAGATGGGGATGCTGGAGGTGAGGATGCTGGGGACGGGGATGCTGGGGATGCTGGGGATGAGGATGTAGGGGATGGGGATGATGGGAATGGGGATGTAGGGGATGGGGATACTCGAGATGGAGATGCTGGAGATGAGGATGATGGGGATCCTGGAGATGGGGATGCTGGGGATGGGGATGTAGGGGATGAGGATGCTGGGGATGATGGGGATGAGGATGCTGGGGATGACGGGGATGAGGATGCTGGGGACGGGGATGCTGGGGATGAGGGGGATGGGGATGGGGATGCTGGAGAAGAGGATGAATGGGGATCCTGGAGATGGGGATGCTGGGGATGGGGATGCTGGGGATGCCGGGGATGAGGATGGTGGGGACGGGGATGCTGGGGATGGAGATGCTGGGAATGGCGATGCTAGGGATGATGATGGTGGGGACAGGGATGCTGGGGATGGGCCCTGCTGCCCCATCACTGCCCGGGCTGTGGCTCCTCTCGTCCCTGCCCAGAGGCTTCCTGCAGCCTCACCTCTCCGGCTGTTTCACAGGCACAAGAGCCACGTGCAGGAGCATTTGTGCTGTCGCTGGGGGTGGCAGAGCCCTTCCTCTGCTCGGCAGCTTTCCCGTGCTGCCCAGGCAGCGCCCCGCTGCCCCTTCGTCCCGGCAGGGTTGTGCCCCCTGCTCAGTCCTCAGGTGCCATCACCCACCCGTCACCTGAGAGCCCCAGCAAAGCCAGCGCCAGCCGGGCGGCACAGCAGGCAGCGCATGGGGGATCCCCACCGCCTCCACGCGCAGCCCACGCTCGCCCGGCGCTGCCGTCACAGAGTGCCCCATTTCTCCGGCAGCATCGCAGCCCGCCGGCACGGGGCAGAGGCAGGAGCTGGCTGGGATCCAGCCCGGACAAGTCTCTTCCAGCAGACTAAATCCTTTCGGTTCCTCCTTCCTGTGGCCAGCGGCCAGGGGCATGGCGCTTTCACACCCCTGCCTGTCTCCGGCCCCCGATGCTGCCCCAGAGGTGTCTGTCCCCAGACCAACGGTGACACCAGGCAACGGGAGATGTTCAGCTGCACCGCGCCGTGGCGGGTCCCTCTGTGCCGCCCTGGAGCCCAGGGCACCGGTAAGGGCAGTGCGGTTGGGATGGTTGGGATGCCATCCCGGCACTGCTGCATTGCCGGCCCTGACGCTGGGGTGATGGACACGAGGCCACGCCAGAGGAGCAGGGAGGAAGAGGCGGGTGGGAGGCAGGGTGCTGGGAGGAAAGGGATGCAGGTGGGTGAGCCCAGGTGAAGGGGACGTGGCAGCCGGGATTCCTGCTTGTCCCAAGGGGCAGGGCTGGGGTCAGGGCCCCCCAGATCCCATCGCCATGTGGCCGCGGGTCTCTGCCCGCCCCTGGGCTGATGGGGGTCCTGCTCCTGCCTGGGGACGGGATGCCCGCTCTCGGTCCCGGAGCTGTGGGGCCCCGGCTCGTCCCGGTGCCAGCCCGGCGAGCCACGCACACACCCTGCCGCGGGTGTGGTGCACTGCCCGGCCGCCGGCCATCGCCCATGGACTTTGTCTCAACCCTGCGGTAAAACAGGCTCCGCTCTGCCGCCCGGAAACGCAGAGCCGCCCGGCAGCCGCTGTCCCCAGGCCAACCAGCGCCAGCGCCGGCAGCCCCACAAGCAGGGCCGGGGGCACCAAGAGGCCGGGCAGGGGGTAAGTGGGAGCCTGCAGCCAGGAAAGGGCAGCCGGGGTCTGACCCCATCGCCCTGCTCGGGTCGTCGCAGGCAGTGGTGGAGCCGGGAGGGACGTTCCGTCAGGATCAGGCTCCGGCAGGGAGCAGAGCTGTCATGGCGGGGCAGAGAGGACGAGGAGAGGGACCCCCCCACCCCGCCCCAGACGCAGCGAAGGGCTGAGCATCCCGGCACAGCGGCGCCCGGTGCCGGAGTGGGGGGGAAGACTGGCTGTGGGCGCCGGGTGCCGGCGATGCCGCCCGCTCTGCTGGGGTCCAGCAGGCACGGCTGCAGACACCGAGGGCATCGCGGCCGCCATGCCGCAGTCCTGCCCTTGGCCTGGTGGCTACAGGGTGCCCGAGGTTTCCCGACCAGGCGCAGGGGCTTGTCCCTGCTGGGAGAGGGCTGCGTTCATCCCCGGGGAAGGAAGGAGATGCCCCCTGCGAGGGGCTGGCGGGCAGCGGGGGTCCGGGGGGGGTGTGTGTGCCAGCAGAGCCGGGTGGCAGTGCCAGCAGAGCCGGGGCTGCCATGGCAGCGAGGGCACCCGCCCCAGCCCCGTCTGCGCACACCGGGGGGGGGTTATCAGGCGGACGGGCCGGGAGAGGCCCCGTGTGTAAACACAAGAGCGCGGGCTCCTGGCACCGCTGCTCCCCTCTGTCCGTCGGGCTCCTCCACGTCCTCCCCAGCGGGCACCGCCGCGGCCCCCGGGGCTGAGGGACGCCGGTGGCAGCCTGGCTGTGTCGTCCCCCACCTCCCCGGGCTACCTGCCTGTCCCCCGGGAGCAGCCCCAGCTCTTCTCAGGGATGGCCGAGCCCACCTTTGCGCCGCTCCGTGGGGAGAAATGGTGGGGGGACACACAGGCTCCCCTGGGGCACGGGGTCAGGGAAGAGACGGACACCCCATTTCTCCTTGGACCCCCCCCCCCGTTGTGTGCGGGGGGAGGCAAAGCATCCCTGCTGGCGGGGGTGTGGATGCCTTGGCATGTTGGAGGGTGGGGGCATTGGCCCACCGGTGCCACGGCACCTCGGCGTGTCGGTGCGTACCGCGGGCGGGGAGAGGGCCAAGGTCAGCCCCGGCGGTGCGGGAGCCAGCTGTGGCGGGGGTGACGGTGGCGCAGGGGGGGTTGGGAACAGGTCACTGAACCGGGGCCAGCACCGAGCCCGTTCGGCGTGGTTCTTGGAATTCCCCGCGGGCTCGGGCTGAGCTTATCAGGGCCCTGCAGCCCCACTGGCCCCACGGCCCCCCCCGACGCCACCTACGTCACTCCCGGGCAGACACGGCACAGCTGGGTGCCCGGCGCAACCTCGCGGGGGCATGGGGACCCCCACCCCGACGGCTCCCCCGGACAGTAAGTGCGGCACATTCGGGGTGGGGGCGAGCGCAGTGCTGGGGTGCTCAGGGCGGCCGTTCCCCCCCCCCTCAGATTGGTCCCGGCGCAGGGTCCGGCGGCAGCGAGGGTTACGTGCGTGTACCGGCTCTGCCTGTGGCGGGCAGGTGGGGGGGCCCACGCCGGCACCCTCGTGCACGGCTCGCACGTCGGCGGGTTTGGGAGTGCACGTGGGCGCTTGCACAGGGGGGGTGGGCACGCTGCATGTCTGCAGCCCACTGCGGGACCCCCGGGGTGGGGGGACGCTGGAAAACCCCCCAGAAGTCTCTTCATGGCGGGGGGGGACCCAAGCCAGGCTGGCGGGTGTTGCAATGCCACCTGCTCTGCCCAGCGTCTCCCCGTGGCGCTTGATCGGGCCGGGGGTGGCCTGGCACAGGGAGGGGACAAGCCCAGGACCCCCATGTCCCAGCACATGGAGGGGTGAGTCCGGGACCCCGTGTCCCCACACCCCCACAGCATCGGGCAGCCGGGGCCGAGCCAGCTGGAGGGTTTTGGGTGGCGCTCTGGGAGGGGCCGTGCACGGCGGGGTGCAGCCGGGAGCCCCGATAACAGCCCTGCCGGCCTCCCCCTCCCCGCCAGCGCTGCCCGGAGAGGGGTCCCCTCTCCGCAGGGGCCTCCCACCTTCCAAACGGGATGAGAGACGGGCAGATGGTTCTTAATATCCAGGTCGGGGGCGGGGGGCCGTAAAAGAGCAATAGTGACTCACAGGCAGGGACACGAAGAGGTGACGGGGATGGAGCTGGGCACAGCGCACCGGGAACGGCAGCTCCCGCAGCCCCCAGCCCCGTTCCCACCGCAGGCAGCGAGGCCAAGCTGGGCACGGGACCGGGCAGCAGCACCCTTGGGGTGGGGGCATCGCCCTGGGGCTGGCCCCTGATGAGCCCCAGGTGCTCCCACCCCAGGAAAAGCTTAAATGGCTCCTCAGGTGCAGAGCAGCCCTGTTTGCCCCCCCGGGGAGGAAGCCGGGAGGTGAGCAGAGCTCTGTCCCCAGCGTCCCCGCAGGGAAGGAGGCACGTCCAGGGCACGGCGCATCCATCCTGGGGATGAGCCGCGTGCTCCGGCCGCAGGGACCCGCAGCCTCAGCCCTTGCCAGGACGGCAGCACCCGGGCATCCCCCTTGCCTTGCTCCCGGCTCCCCCGCCTGCTCCCGGGAGGCTGCCAGCGCCAGGGGAGCGGTGCCAGCGCTGACACCCCCCCTCGGCGACGGCAGGGCTGAGGCTACGCCTCGGCAAACAGAGGATATGCCGCTCGCCCGCGGGCACGCCCGGCTCGCCCAGGCCACGCGTGTCCTGCAGGCACAGGGGCACGGGGACGGTGGCTGCAGCTGCCGGTGCCACCCCTCCCTGCCCAGCACCCGCCGTCCCATCCAGGGGAGGACGGGCACCAAGGTCGGGGCAGTTTAATCCCGTTTTGCGTGACACGGGGGTTAAAGTCCCTTCCGTTTTATGATCCGTGAAACCATTTTTATGGTCCCCGCTGTTTCAATAGCTCGGTTATCGGGAGGCTCCTTCCCGCAAATGTGCAGGGAGAGATTCCAGGCAGGGGTGGACCCGGTGCCACCGGAGCCTCTCCCTGCCCCGACCTGATGCTCCCGGGATGGGGAACTGCACGCCCCGACCTCTGCTCCTCCTGCTGCTCCTAAAGGCCGCATTCCCCTCCCACTTGCAGGGCCCCCCACGTCCTGCCCCTCGTCTGCAGGTCAGCCGGGAGACCGAGGGCCACCTGGAAGCTGAGCGGCGTCCCCGGGCGAGGTTGGCAGAGGGTCGAACGCTGATTCCTGCCGGGAGATGGATAGAGTCACCAGGCACCTGGTCTTCCAGCTCCCGCAGACCTCACACAAGCAGGACTACGGCGATGCTCCCCACGCCGGCTCCTTCACGGAGTGGAGGGCTGACAGCGACGACGACGTGTTTGGCTCTGCTCAACGCAGCAGCCAGAGGGTGGAAAACGGCTATGGCTGGAAAATGAGGTCGAAATCTCCCTCGTATTTCCTGGATGGCGGAAAAGACATCTGGACCCCGTCCCCGGACAGGGAGTCCAGGCTGGAGGTGGTGAGGTCGGGAAGTTTGTACGACCTCAGGGCTTACAGAGGTGAGAGGAAGCCCTCCAAGCTTTACGATGAGGAGGAGCAGGAACAGTACAGGGTCCCTCCACCGAACATCTCGCCCGAGAAAGCCAGGGAGCTCGAGGACGAGAGGAGGGATGTCATCCGGAGCCAGGTGATGAGGAAGAGCTCCACCATAGCTGAGAGGTGGAGTTCCATGGATGAGCTGAGCTCCATAAACACTGGCACAGGTGACAGCAGGCACGCGGGCAGCTTCACCAGCAGCTTCGCCATCTCCTTCGACAAGCCTTCCTCGGGGAGGGCAGCGACGCCTGTTGACCCTGAAAATATCGACACGGAGCAGATCAACTTCTCCGCTGCTCGGCAGCAGTTCCTGATGCTGGAAAAGACCAACCCGGGCTCTTTCGTCAGCCCAGGGCAAGAGGCCATGTCTCCAAAGGCAGAGTCAATGACGAGAGTCTCTAGGCAAGAGTGGTCCAGTCCTGAGATGGCCACGAAGGCTACGAGAGGTTACAGTAACGCCGGTGCCTCCAGCCAGAGCAGGACAGACAAGACCGTTTATCAGGTTTATAGTGTGTCCTACAAGACGCCTGGGAAGGAGGAGGTTTATGCTTCCAGAAGGGCTGATACCAAAAGGTCATATCCCACCGGGAAAATGTCCAGCTTGACTAAAGCGTCTTCCAGAGAGGACCTTGACTCCGGCTTGGGTGAGATGTATAACGAAGGCAACGCAGGCTACACCAGCGACGGGAGCACGTCCAACGAGGTCTTCAATGGCCTTGTGGATCTGAGGGGAGGGAGCAACGGCCTGGACAAGGAGACGAAGATCAGCAACGAGACGCCCATCGAGCGGGAGATCCGTATGGCGATGGAGAGGGAGGAGAACCTCTGGAAGGAGAGGGGCATCCAGCGAATGACCTCCAGCAGCGAGCTGGTGGAGATCCAGACCAAGCCTCTCCTCTCCATGCACGCTTCTCCCGGGCCGGGCAGGAAAGGGAAGGACAAAGGCCGCGCTTCCCTTTACGTCCAGAGGGAAATCGAGCAGGAAACCAAGCGCGAGGAAGATCTGAAGAAGCAAGGGAGGCTGCTGGGGACGTATGACAGGGGGACGCAGCAGGAGCTGGAGGAGCGCCGGAGGGTGTTTGAGCAGGAGGAAGCCCCCCCGCAGAAGCCCCCCGCCCCGAGGAAGGCGGACGAGCAGAGGAACTGGGTTAATGACTTTGTGGCGGAGTCACCCACTAGCCGCAGCCCCCACCCCGCAGAAGACACCAGGGGCGGGAGAAGCCTTCCCAGCTACGCAGTGAGCACCGCGCACGTCCAGGCGTCCCAGCCGCCCTTCGCCGCCAGCGAGAAGAGCCGGGCCCAGCCCCTGGTGTCCCAGCACGTTTCCGTCAGCGCCAGCAAATGGGGGAGCACGGATTCCCAGGGAGGAAGGCTTCCCGGCTCCACCCCGAGCCCCGCCGGCACCACTGTCCTGCCCAGAGAGTACTTCTCCTTCTCCTTCTGGAAGCCCAAGGTCTCCTTCGTGGACGACATGGGGACGCAGAGCCCGCTGAGGAGGGAGGATGGCCGGGAGGAGCAGTACAAGCTGAGGACCTGGAAGCCCCAGACGTCGGCGATGATCGAGGAGGAGATCCGGAGCGACCTGCAGCGGGAAGAGGAGCTGCAGGAGCAGCGGCGGCAGCGGCGGCAGCTGATGGACGGCTACTCCATGGTTGGCAGTGACGGCTTTCCCCAGGAGGGCTCCCGCTCGCGGCACAGCTCCGGTAAGGGGAGGGGAGGAACGGCGGGCTGGGACAGGGCATGGGCCAGTCCCGGGGGCATCGCTCCTGCCCTCCCGTTCCTTGTGGCGCCGAGTGCCGGCAGGAGCCATCGGAGGGGCAGGAGCGGCACCGTGGGGAGCGCGTCCCACGGGACCTTCCCGTGCAGGCCGGTGCCTCCCCCAGGCATGGGAAGCCCTTCTGGCCGGTGTCCGTAGCCAGAGGCGACCTGGGCGAGAGCAGGAGTGGCCACGGCAGGGACCGAGGGGGACAGAGTTCGGGGTGGAAAGCATCAATTCCCGGCCTGGGAGAGCCTGGCTGTGGGTGAGGGGACCAAGTTCCTCCCTGCCAGGATTTGCCGAGATGGTGACACCTGTGTGTTGGTAGCGACACTTGTCCCGGGAGAAATAATTCTCCGCGGACAGGTATTGTGTGGTCAGCCAGCAGAAGTGCTTGATGTGAAATCCCTGTGAGGACCGGGGGACCAGACGTAGGGGACGTGGCGATGATGACGATGAGGGATGGGCTCTGCGAGAGCAGCACGGCTTTTGATCCCAGAGCTGCTTGGGTTTTGGCGACTTTTGTGCCACGTTGCTGCAGAAAGCAGGGCTGGAAGGGCCCAGAAGTGCCCAGCTCATGCATTTCCCCCCCCTTGCTCCCGACGCTCCCTGCCTGACACCCAGACACGGGGTCCTAGCTGTGACCAAACCTGCTGGACCTGCCGAGGAGGCCAGTTTGGGGCAGGAGCCAGGCTTTTCTGGGGTGTCCCAGCCCCCGGGGACCGTCCCGGTGTCCCTCACCCCCTCCAATGGCTCTTTCTCTTGAAGCTGCCTCAGGTGCCAGCGGCAGCTACTCGGTGTCCGAGTCTCCCGTCTCCACTCCTGCCTCACACCAGGGGGGGGTCCTGGGGCTCATCTCGTCCTTCACCCCGCTGAGAGTGGCCGGTCCCTCCCAGGGCAGCACGGAGACCCTCACCCCCGACTCGGCTCGTTCCAGCCCCTTTGAGGAGCGGAGGAGGAGGGTGAAGGAGGATGGAAAGGTGAGTGCCCCCACCCTGCCTGCACTGGGTAGCATGTGCTCAGGGGGGGAGAAGGTGGCCAGTGGCTCCGGGGCCAAAGGTGGCCGTGCCCAGCTCCCACCCGGAGCTGGATGTCCAGCCACTTGGCTTGGGGGGGAGACCTGGCGGTGGTGTCACCCGCAAAGGGCTGTGCCGAGCCCCCCAGGGCTGTGCCCCCGCTCAGGGCTGCGGCACTGGGTGGGAGCAGCAGCTTCCTCCTGGGATGGCGGGGGGGTCCCAGCCCAAACCGTCCCCCCGGCTCTGGGGAGGGCACGATTGCGTGCGCTGTCTCCCCTGCCCGGCAGCCTGACCCCCACCCCCCCCATGCCCCACGTCCGGCTGCCGCTGGGTGTTTCCCTACGAGGTTGCTGTTTTCTGAACTTTTTTTTTTGCCCCCTTTTCGCAGTACGCCGGCATCGAGCCCGTCGACAAGATCAACACGGAGGTAAAACCCTTCACACGTGCGGGGGCTCTGCCTGCGCTGCCCCGGCTCCCCGGGGCTGGCGGGGAGGGATGGGCTGGGGGGAGAGGGGGTGTCCCGGCTCCCGCAGGGCCACGGGCACCGCGCTTGTGGCACCGCCGTGGGCAGGACGCGTGGTGGCCGCTGCCGGGTGGGGGTAACCTCGAGACGGGGGGGGTCCTGGCCGGGAGGGCGAGTCGTGCAGAAAGGATTGGTTATAAAAAATACCTTCTTTATCAAACGATACCGCGGCGTCTGGTTTGTTTAGGTTGTGGAAAGCACCAGAGTGGTTCGTCACAAGAGCGCCATGGCGCAGCGCTGGGAGGCCGGGCAGTACGTCAGGGATGACGACTGAGGGAGCCCTCGGGGCCACCGGACTGCGCCGCGTACTTGCCCCATTTGGGGTCAACTGACCGAAATACCTGCTCAGTTCAGCTCCTGGTTATCGTCACAATCAGAGACTTGTACACTGCAAATCGCGTCCGTTTTTAATATAACAGCCGATCCTTCCAGTGCGTTACACGCGCTCGTCCCTCCCCCCTTCCCTTTGAGGTGAGGAAATACTTTCTTTTTTCTTTTTTTTTTTTTTTTTCTTTTTCTTGAGAGGGGAGAAATTGGATCGCTTTCTTTTAATCACTTCTGCGAGGAGGCGGCTAGAGGAAATCATACGGTAATTTAACTTCTTTCTCACTGGAAGCTGTGTCTCTGCCTTATGAAAAAGCTCTTTTATTTCTAAGGGGTTTTAGGTTTTTAGGCCCCACACCATCAGGGCCCCGCGTAGGAGGGCACCTAAACTGGTGCCTTTGGATCAACATCAGCGTCAAACTGGGAAATGAACGTTTCTGCTTTAACTCCGGTGATCTGCTGCGATGCAGTAACATAACATACATATATGTATATGTATAAATGCTGTTTATTTTGCTAATTTATTAAAGAGTCCTCGCTCTCCCTCGTTCTTCCTGGCCTCTTTTCTCCGCCTGCTCCCCTGGTTTTGCAACCGGGGGGTGGGGGACACGGGAGGGGACGGGCACCGGGGGCTTCTGCCGGGGGAGGCGGCTCCGGGGGGGTGGGATGGGACCCTGCTACCACCACCCCCCCCCTCCCGCCGGCAGCCGGTCGGGCCCCGCTGTCGCCGCCGTCCCCGCTGTCGCTAGGTGGCTCCCGGCGAGCGCGGCGCGGGCAGCCCCGGCGGAGGGGGGGGGGATCCCGGCCCGCGGCCGAAGCGCTGCCCCCGCTCCCCGGGGGGGTGTTTGTGTGTGTGGGGGGGGGTCAACACCCGCCTGGACAAAGCGGGACAGAAACGGTTCTGCAGCAGCCGCCGGCCGTTCCGCCCCCCCGGCCGAGCCCCGAGCGGCCGCTGCGGCGCTGCCCGGGGGAGGCGACCGGTCCCGGGGGTGCGGGGCCGCCTGGGGCTCGCCCCATCGCCGCCCCCCATCCCACCCCCTCCGCGGGCTGGACGAGCCCCGTTTCCTGCGGGGGGGAACCTGCTCCGCCGGGCCCCGGAGCCCCGGTCCCGCCTCCACCCACCGACCGAGCGCCGTGTCCCGGTCCCCGCCCCCGTTAATCGCCGTTTCTCGGGACGCGAAGGGGAAAGGGGGGGTGGGAGACCCCCGGGCGATCCCCGGCCTCCCCCTCCCCGCAGGATCCCAGGGGTGGGGGAGAGAAGCGAGGGCTGGGCAGGAACGGGGCAGCCCCCACCTCCCCGGGCCGGGGGCTCGCTGGCCACCCAGGTCCGGAGCGCGCTGGCCTGGCTGGACGTTCTGCCGGCCCCGAGGGCTGGAGGGTGGCCCGCTGGCGAGCCGAGAGCGCTCGGTCTCCCTCCTCGGTGAAAAAGATGTTCCTAGAAATCCTTTCCCACCGCATCCCAACACACAGGCATTGAATCGGGGGGGGGGGGGGAGGGGGGCGTGTGCCCCTGGCAGGAGGACGGGGACGCTGCCCGCTAATTGTGCCACCTGCTTGTTAAAGCAGCAGCCTCTCATTAACGGGCTTTGGGGTGGGGGCTCAAGAGATCAGCCCAGAGGAGAGAAAAGCCTGACCCGACCGTTATCTCCAGGCGGGTGGGGGCAACCCAGCCCAGCCCAGGCGGAAGGGCTCTGCTCTGGCTCCCAGCCCGTTGCCACGGGGCTCCCAGGTGCCCACGGGGCTCCCGGGGCTGTGCAGTGACTGGGCTTCACCTTGGGCACCGGCGGGTCCTTCGTCACCGGCTGCAGCAGTCGCGATGCCATCGGTGCTCAGCAGCGCAGGGAAAGCTGGAAGATGCCCTCCAAGCATTAGATTGAGTGAGTTTGTCTTTTTTTATGGCTCTTTAAGTAACTCTTTAAAAGTTACGTGGTGATGTTAAATGTTGCTCGGACAGGAGTGGTGGATCATTGGCCCCAAAGCCCTGGTTGAGGAGGTGGGAAGGGGGGGCTCAGTGGGTTCCCCAAAGCCCCCTTGGGGCCGGTCCTGAGGCTGAGCCGTGACGGGCTGGGAGCAGGAGGGACCCGGGCACATCAGGGATCCATCACCTGCTGCTCTGGGGCCACCGGCCTCCTCCGGTCAGAACAGACAGAGCAGACAAACGGGACCGAGTGAAACGTTCTTTTATTAGGTTGTGTCGGCAACCCAACCACCAGCTCCATGGGCTGGAAGTCACCGTCTTGACTGAACAGTACTTGAACAGCTGAAAAAAGCCGACTGCGTCTCCCAAAGTGTGTTTCTGTAGCTGTATTTAGCACTCCGGGGAAAACACTTGCCACAAAACCTTTCAACGCCGTCAGCCGTTTTCAATAACTTTCGAAAACACAGTCACAACTTCTTAAATCTACAAATCTTTCACTAAGAAAAACGATGTAAACCTTGTTGAAAGCACTCCCAGGAGACAGGGGTTAGCCGCTGGCAAACGCGGCGTTTCGTGGTTCCCCTTCCAGCCTAGAACAGACTCCTGTTACTCGTCCTTTTACAACAGGCTGATGTGCGAGGCTGAACGCCGGGACAGGTCTTGGCTCCCTAAATCCGAGCGCGGTTTAAGCTCCTTGCCGGGTTATTCAGCTACCGAGCGCCCTCCACATTAACATTAGCTATTTTATCACGTCCTTAATAATACAGTAGAACATTAACTTGTTTTACAGTCATGAAACCCAAGATTCTCATATTTATTGAACTTGCTGAACTATCAATTCCATTAATAGAAAGAACAACGGAAGTTTTTCACTTAACCCCAAAGGCAGGTAATGCAAATGTGTTACGCGCACTTGTGCACTGAGGACTCTCCCAAACCCCTTCCTCTAAAGCTTTGCTGTGGCTCTGTCTGTTTAAATGGGAGAGAATGAGACTAATTCATTAATTAATGAGATTTAATCACCGCGTGTCAATGGAATCACGAATGCAGATGTTGATGTTTTAAGGTGTAGCTGAAGAGGAGGATGTTCTCCTCGACGTATCCTAAATATTGACACTTAAACCTTTCAGAGCCTGCTCTAAAACATGCTCCTGTCAAAAAGTGGCACAGCAGGAACTCACTGGACACCTTTATTTCTTGGACTTCTTGCCAGATTCTTTGACTTGCTGGATAATAACTTTCATGATCTTTTCCATTTTGGCTTTGGTCACTGACTTCCTGCTGTACCATACCTGGTCCCAGATGGAGCACAGGGGCTTGGGTGAGAGATAAAGCGGGTCGTAGTCATGGAGCATGTCCAGGGGCCTCCTCTTGGCGTACTCCTTGTAATCCGCCACCGGGCAGCTATCGGGGCTGTCGGGCTTGGCAAAGAGACGCGGGCCCGACTCCCCCGCGTTCAGCTCCACGCTCAGGTCATCCTTCCACTCCAGGTACTCCAGCTCCCCCTCCTCCTTTCTCAGCACCAGCTGGCCCCAGTACAGACCCTGGCTCTGACTGTGCGTGCTCGCCCCGAACCCCCTAATGGCGTTTGTGAACATGAGGTGCAAAAAGCCCTGAGGGTTCCTCTTGCTTAAAATTCCCTTCTTACGAAGGTTTTCCACATCTTCGTCTGTCAGATTCTCCAAAATACTCCACTCTCCCTCTCTCTCTTTTTGGGATAGGTGCTGTTGCTTTAGTTTCAAGGCTTCCTGAGACGCTCTGAATTCCAGCCCTTTAACCACGCTGTACTCGTAGCTGTGATCCTTGAGGTACCTCTCTATGCTGCTCTGGTAGAAGTGCAAAGAACTGGCGGAAAAATCTGTGCCGTTCCGTCTCTTTGCAGAACTGTAGAACAAGGCCAGGTAATTATCGAGGTCTTCGGGTGGCAGGTTATAGATCTCGCGCGTTTCCAAAGGGCAATGTAAAACCAGCCAGTCTTTGAAAGTTTTTATATCGCCGATGTTACGTTTTCTCTTTTTCTCACGCTTCTTCAACCCATCTAAAAGATAAAACACAGCTTTGTGGGCAGCAAGAAATTACAAGGAGATCAGTGAGATAGAAGGAGATGCAGAATAACCTTCACCTTCCTTGAAAAAGTAATTTAGAGATTATGGGACTTCTACAAACCCCTTCCTCTAGAGCTTTGCTTTGGCTCTGTCCCCTCAACACCAGCCAGCGCCAGCCTAGACACGGGCAGCACTGCCGCCTTCCCTGGCTTTCTCGCTTGGCTAGTGCATCTGCACGCTCCCATGGAGGTATAGTTAAGATATTCTTTCTTTTTGAACTATGTTTAAGTGGGAGAGCATGAGGTCCTCGTAAGCTTTAATGAGTGAAGGTCACCATGGGGTGCGCAGGTGGAAAGCGTTGGTGCGAGCTCTGTGGGCCGGCTCCGGCAGCACTGTGGGACCCGAGGCTGGACCCGTTGTGGGCGGGCTCAGCCGGACATTGAACTTCCCCCTGGCCGGTTTTGGAGCTGACTCTGGGTGTGCTCGCAGGGACCACGCTGGTGGGACCGGCCACATCACTGGTAGCTGCGGTCCCAAGCCTGCAGCGCTGGCTGTGCGGCCCCAGCAACCCCGCGTGGACCTGAAACGCTCTCAGCAGTTTGCAGCGACTCTGGCGCAGATTTTGTGGTGACTGGAGGGGCTGAACTCTGTGCTGTTAAAACAGAGAGTTAATGGCCTGTACGTGGATCGTGTGACCTGCCCCAGGACTAAGTAGCATCCATTTCATGTGCTGTACAAGGCATTATGCAAAATACATTTTTAAAGTGTTTGTCTTTACAAAAATCTCTTCAGAGCGAGAGAGCTCTCACTGTGAAATAAAAACAGCAACCAAAAGCTAGGGGTGGCTAGTAAGGAAGAACAAAAAGATGAGTAAAAGTGTGTTTATTTAAAAAAAAAAAAAAAAAAGATTGCCAGGATTCCAGTTGGGTTCTCTCTTGAGTTGCTATGGCAATACCACATCTACCTAGTTCGATGTAGCATGAGAAATTAATGCTTTGGACTGGTGAAAAGCTCCATCTGCTCGCCTGTGACTTTTCCAGGGCTGAAGAGGGTTCTAGAGCCAACGTTTAGCGATTCCCCTTCTTGCACCGAGTTATTTTGTACATGCGTCACTCTCATCTTAAAATACTGTGGCTGGACTGAGGTCTACTGATCCCTGTGCCGCTGTTTGGGGTTTTTGCTTGTTTTGTTAGTGACTGATGGATGTGAAGAGGTGACTGGCTCGTAAATCAGTACGTGCTGAGGCCTCGCTTCAGCCATGAGCCATTTATCTTGGCAGGAATGGCTACTACCCAGCCGTTCCCAGCTGAATTCCCAGTCTCTTCAGGTGATATATGTTGTCAATTACAAAAATAGTCAAATAGTGTTCACAAAGAACAGCTGTGCCACTTCATACAGCTGTGGCTACATAAGGAACACAAATGTCTGTAACGCTGAGTTTACTCTGAATAGCAATGGTGCTTTCAGTATCCGCCCATTGTGTTACAGACAACCCCCAAAATACTATTTCAGTAATCTTTTTTCTTTAGAAGGACACTGTCCGGCCCCCTGCATTGCAGAAACCTACAGAAGGGTGTTGCTCTTTAACACTAGGGCTAATTAAGATAGGTCCTTAGTTCAGGAGAGCAATAGGTACAGCTGGCTGGGGACGGGGCAGCACGGTTACAGCCCTGCCTGCAGCTGGGAGGATTCTGGAGACGCGGTCGGGCAGCATCCTGCATCCACAGGGCAGAGCCGCAGCATCCTGCATCCGCAGGGCCCGGCCTGCCACGGACAGGGCCATGGCACGACTGCGGGAAGAGAACAGGTTTCGGGGAATGTGAAATGGGATTCTCATACCGAGCGTGTGGAAGCGGGACACGCGCCGCTGGGGGCTGCTCCTCAGATGGAGCCAAGGCACTAAGCCACTGATGGAAAACATATACTTTTACTCTCTGAATTAAATGTTACAAATCTGCCTCAACATTTACACCTAGATACTACCAGACAAACCCATAAAACTGACTAGACGGCAGTTTACTTCGTATTAATGTCAAAAAGGACCTGCAGGCACTCAGATCATTAGAGATGCAAATTTTGTGGCTTTACTATAACATCTTTAAAAACATGGGCATTTGCATTTTAGTTTGAGGTGTTTTAATCACCAGATTACATAATATATATGTACATGGCATTAAGGCTCCAGTGTATTATACACTATCCTAAAATATGATCATTTATTAAATGAATTACATCGATTTCAGCGATGGCTTCCCCACTGCTTGCAGAAGACCAGCGTAACTCCGATCCTGTCCACACGCTGTACGTCAGCGGTTCCTTCTTGTGCAGACAGTCTCAGTTTTAGAGGAGGATTAAAACAGCCGCGGGCTAGGCTTCCCAAATCTTGTCAAACAGCATACTCTTATGCTACGGAGTCGTTTAAAATATGCTCTGTGTGTGGCTTAACCTTGGTATTGAAAGTTCCCTTGTAAGCAGGGTGTCTTGCAACTTGACATTTGAGCAATTTTAACTCTCCAGGCTCCAGTAGGATCCCAAGAACAGTGTGTATGAAAATCTTAAAATTCTTAAAAGTACTAAAGCAATTTATTTAGCTCGTGCCATTTAATATGCAGGATTGAAACTTTGCTCCCATTGCGATTGCTGGGATTTTTGCCACTGACTTTGCAGCCAGAGTTTCAGCCGCAATTTCTCTGTTTCGCTGCTTTAAAAGTTACTTCCTCTTGTTTTCTTCTCTCCAGACCTGAGTTCCCATCTCTGGCTCCAGTTTCTCACAGGGACTCCCTCTTAAGTACAGCCAACATATATGTGGTGATACTAAGTAAAATGAAAGACCAAAGTATTCAAACCGGGTAGGTAAGGCTGGGCCGCAGCCAAGTACACATTTGGGTACCTCAGTGAATGGCATTATCTACTGAAGTGCTGGTTGCTTGAGGTAGGAACCCTGTCAGTCCCTTCTAGTAGGAACAAGACTGCCCCAAATCAGAGGCATTTCCTTAGGTGCTACAGTACAGATTTTGGCAGCTATGTGAACTCACCCCCCTTTAATATTTTGGGAAACAATGAATGTACCCACACCCCCCTCCAGGAAGAAAACCCCAGACTCTCTTACCTTTGCATGAAGATGCAGGTGGGTGGTCCGCGTTGCTGCTCTCTGGACTCAGTAAGGCTGAGAGATGAGGTGTGTGCCCAGATCCTGACGGTTCACTCCCCTCACCAGGGTTTTCAGTGACGTTCATGCTGAAACCTACTCCTGGTGTGCCGTGCTCAGGAGGGCTCAGCTGGAGTTCCTGCTGGACGTCGACAGTGGCTTCAAACTCAAAGAATGTCACAGAGGCGGGTGACTCAAGCTGGGCCTTTGCTTCAATGTTGGAGACAGGAGCAGATCTTAAATGTTCTTTCAGTATTGCTGACCCAGAGGAATTTCTTGCTCTAGAAGTGTCGGTTATGGACCCTGCAGGATTAAGAGGACCCAGCCTCAAGAAGCTGCTGTCCAGGCTCTCTTGATTGCTGACGGGGGGTTTCAGAACGCAGGCAAGAGTCAGGGGGGCCTTTCCTGCGGGGGCGAAGCCAGATGTTTGGATGGCCGTCGGCTTGTTAAATGCCATCTTCTGACTGTGATGCATGTGCAAATCTACCTCAGCAACTACACCTTTAACTGGTGATTCTGACAGAATATTCTGGTTGATTCTGTCTCCTTGGTTGTCTTCATCTGATATGCACTGTTCTTCATCAGAGATGATTTGTAGATCTTCGTTGCTTTCTACCTTCACCTTACGTCTGTCAGTTTTGACTTCACCACCAGATACTGACAAACGCTTCTCTGCTGCAAAGCATGGTCTCATGGATTTGCTGTTTTTTCCATTTTCTCTGGGTGACGGTTCATTATGTATTACATAGACTGTGTTGTCTGTCTGCTGAGGGACCCCTGGAGATCTCCTACATGACCCTGTGCTAACAGCATCTGCTTTAGCCCTCTCAAAAGACGGGGTCATCCTGAACCTCCTTTCCCCTAAATTACCTTCCCTTGATGAAGCCTCAGAAGACACTAATCTCCTCCTCTTTTCTCCACCTTTATTCTCTTCTCTGCTTCTGAAGTATAATTTCCCACACTGCCAGTGATACGCGTGTCCAACTCCACATATCCACAGGACAGAATTGTCCTTGCTGGGATGGCCCGTGTTCTGCACAATTTCCAAGGCTGGGATTTGATTGCATATGGTCCCGTGAGCGTGTGCCCAGGTCACGAGACTGGAGAGATCCGTGTGAAGGGAACTGGCATCGCTGCACCTTTCGCCACCGACGCTCTCATTCTGTAAAAACGTGTTGGAGATAACGTAAGTGGAAGAGGATGGGCATAGCAGTCCTGGGGACTGTTTCTAGCCCCACCTCAGTACAGCAATAAGTGCTTTTTAAGAAGAATCATTAGAGCAATCACTGATCTACAATTTGTTCATTCTTTAAAATAAATAAATAATTCTGTCCACTTTGAAGACCTGGAGGGTAATTTGGGCATGGTCCTGGAATGATGAATTTATTATAGACATAATTGATGAATAGCTATGGGCTCTGAGTCCCGACCAAGTAGCTCAGCTTAGGAATTTATCACACCTGAGCCGAGCCACAGCAGCTGTTCACGTGCGTGTTCTAAATCCCCAGCGTAACCGAGATTAACACCCGAGCAGTGACCACAGCTCATAACGGAAGGGTGACTTGCTGAAGTGTAGTGCTCTGTTCGCAAAGCTGAGTCCTGTGATCTCGGCAAGCTCGTGCCCCCGGCCAATTCTGTACTTGCTTATGGAAAATAACAAGGGAAAGTGGCAGGAATTCAGAAAACTGAATTCTCAGTTTCCCACCTCTCCACGGCCACCAGGGCTCATCCTTCTTTCATCTGTCAATGGCAGCACTACTTGCATCAGAGGGCAACTGGATACGTGAAGTTGTTTGTGGGATGCTTTTCAGAAACTAAAAAATGGACCTTGCATCCACGTATCTAAAACTTATTTTAAAAAAATCTACAATTTTTAACGCTATAATTGGTTCCGTTAGAAACGATTGTCTATGGTATCACTTATGCTAGAAAAGAATACTCACCATGCTGCTGTTTTCTGTCTCACTGAGCCTTCTCAGGTGGAGATCAGTAAGCGACTGTTTGAATATTCTTTCTCTCTCAGAACCTAAAATAATCACCGTAAGTGTGTGTCTATATGTGTATGTGTGTATATATATATTTTAAAAAAACCCAAATCTGTCTAGCAGATGCAACTATATTTTTCTGATGCTCAGTCCAAAATAAATGCTACTGTAGAACATGTGCCTTTAGTAAGGTGAGCTCCCATTGAGCTCCAATGAACTATATATAGAAAGCTTGACTTGTGTAAATATTTGCAGGATTAGCCTTTACAGTGTACCAAAGTTAAAACAAAATATAAATATTGAAAATAGAATTTTAAAAACCAGACCCTGCAAGATGTTCCTTTCAGCACTGGCGCTGTGAACACAAGCTGTGGTTAGCAATCTTTACTTCTCCAAAGAGTGAACTGCAGAAACAGAAGTACCAGAAATAGCGAAGCTAGTTCAGATTCTGACACTAGCTGACTTTTCAAACAGTAAAAAGAAGAGGAAGTTTCCTAACTAAAGAATTCTTTGCATATATATGTAACTCATATTTACTGCGGACTAAATCTGAAATTCTCCCATCTGTTTTGACGAGTTCTATGTAGTAGTCTAGAAAGTCGTCATCATTTCCGTGTGACAGGCTAGAGAACAATCGCTCGCATAAACTCCCCGTCAGCACACGTACTGCGAGAGAGGCAAGAAGCCTTACGCTGCTATGTGACTGATACCACGTGCGTTTACAGGTCACAATGGCAGCCTTCGCTCCAGGCACCTTAGTCTATTATTAATTAAAAGCTTTGCATTTAGTGGTGGTAAAAGATGCCAGACTGAGAACACTGGATGCGGGAATCTTGTCTAAACTGGTTCTTTGAGCAGCTCTGGCCTAAATGCGTCACAGTGTCCTGGTGAGAGCAGGCCCCTGTTGGCATTGGAGGTGAGCAGACAGCCCAGCACCCGTCCAAGCCCCCGGGTCTCCTGCTCTGCATGTTCCTGTTCTCCAAGCAAGCTGCAGAAGACAGTAGAAGCCCATCCCGGGTGACAGATGCAGGGCTGCTCTGTAATCCGTGAATGCGGTGTTTGTCTGCAGGGATTTATTTCATGAGTATGCTAGTTAAACTGGGGGAACTGCCGTGCTGCTGAAGCCCAGCATCCACAGCAGAGCCTACGCCCGGTGCCTTTCATGCCCTACCTCCGGCTGTGCTTGTCCTCGCAGGGCAAGGAGGGACCCAGTGAGGCTGAGGAGCCCTGCCTGGAGGAAGGGACACCAGGGTGTGACTGGCCAGGCTGCCCAGGGGCAGCACCAGCCCCATGCGCAGGGCGAGGCGTGGTGGCTGCTGCAGGGCTCGGCCAGTGTCTGTGATGTGAGGTGGGTGTGGAAACCACGCAGTGGAGGGCCCTTACCCTCTCTGTCACCAGCCTGGCACCAGGACGGGGTCACCCGGGGCTCCTGAGGCCACCTGCCCTAACTCAAACCGCCTCATGGCCAGCAGGGCTGGCCTGAGGGGCCTGGGGCACCCAAAGGAGCCTGGTTGGCTATGAGTGATGGGGGTTGGACCCGTATCTGCATCCCCACCATCCTGCCACAAGGCCTCCAGAGCAGGGTTGAGACCAACCAAACGCAGACAAACCCCAGTGACTGTGGAACTGCCTCTTGGCCAAGCCCCTGCCCTGTGGAGGAACCCTCTGGCAGCGCGTTAGGGGTTTCCTGCTCTGTCCATCCCGGACCTGCAGAACCCGAGGGGTGGGGGTGGGAAATGGGCTGCTGAGCTCCAGGGCTGCAGCTGGCCGGGCACTCACCCACCACTTCATTTGAAGTGAGTGCTTTGATCTACCGATGGCAAAGCTAAACGCGCTTTGCTGGATGCAAAGTCTAAGCGAGTAAGCATGCAAAATCTTCAGGCAAAAGTTTAATTGTCCCAACCAGGAAGGGGAAGGAAGGAAAAAAAAAAAAAAAAGGCATGAAAGTGGTGTGGGCTTCCACGCTGCGAGCACCAGGGAGCCTGCATGAGCAGGGGTGATGACTGCAACGGCAAATACCCGTGGAACCATTAATGAGTGGTTGGTAGTTAGGCAAAGCTCATCCCCAAGAGGAAAAGAAACAAACACAAGCAAAGCATACAAGAGGCGCCCTCTCTAACCTCAGGAGACAGGGCAGGGAACGAAATGTGCCTTTCGAAGAGAAAAGCGCGGGTGAAATGTCTGGCAGCATGGGTTGTCCTGCCCAGAGGGGTGAGCAGTGGCATCGGGGCTGCTGCCGTGTGGGGTGGAACTGCTGCACAGCAGCACAGTGCTGGAAAGCCCTTCTGCACTTACGCCAGTTATCAATCCACATGTTCCTTCTTCGGGTTTTCTAATGATAGTACAGATCATTTTAGCCCAGAACGCTTCGCTGGTTGCACATGCTAGCTTGTGAAACATGCAGAGCTAGGATTTTCAAATAATTTTCTAACTGAAATCCGCTGTTTGCTTTAAACAAAAACCACACCAACCCCCCCAGTTTTAAAGCAGCAAATGCATTTTGAGCTCTTGACCTCTGTTGATCCCGGCGTTGTATAGGGTCTCCTGGCACTGTCATCCAATCAGCTAATGAGTCACAGAAAAGGGGTTTGAAAGTCACCTCAAAGGGCCATTTCAGCTGCCCTTGTTCTGCACAGAGGAAGGAGCTCTGCCCACACCTCTCCGAGAGGTTTTCCTCCAACCTGCTTCAAACTTTCCAGGGACAGGCACTCACAGCCCATTCCTGGGCCTCGGAAAGCTGAACGTAAACTTATGGGAAAGCCGTTTTTCCCCTTCTGAAGTCCAAGAGAATTTTATCTTCAAGTTGAACCTGTGTAATTCCTCCCTAAAGGGTTGAGCTGCTCGCACAAACGGAACAGAACTTTCATGCCAGTGACTTGGTGCTTAGAGTTAGTGTGGGAAAAGGTAACAGAAACGGAAGCTCTGCATGGTCATAAGGCCATGAAATTACTGACTTGGTAGATGAACATCTTGATTTCTATCACAGGCGTCTTTAAATGGAATGCTTTTATCTTTCCTTATCTCCAAGCACATGTCTTCCTTTTCCTGATCTCTCTGAAAAAAAAAATATCCTTTTTTCTCTTGATATTTAGTTCCAAATAAAGGCTCTGGTAATCAACTAAGGATTCTTCTTCAGCCCACTCCTGCTCTCATACTTACATCAATTGAGAGTACCTCCAAAGGAACTGGCAAGTGGAATGAGTCTGAATTTACAGTTACAACTGAGCGGAAAAAGATGAAATATGTATTTACCCACAAAGGCTGAACTGACATACTGCTCATCTCGTCAATTAATAAAAATCCGTCTTGATCACTGCCACAGTTTTTACCTGCTTCCAAACAAACCCATGATCCCTAAGGGGGAGGGTTCTGGGGCTGGAGTTTGGGGGCTGAGTTTTGGGTTGAAACCTTGTGTCTGGCTCAGAATCTGCAGGGCTGTGAGTGATGCGGCGGTTTAATTATCTTTCCAGGAGAGCCTCCCATCTGATAATGGACACCGAATATGCAGGACCCACACCTTTGTGCAGAAAAACAGGACATTCCAAAGCTGTACGGTAAATGTTTTCTTTCATTTTTATTTTTTTTTTTAACCCATAGGGAATTTAGTGCACTAATATAATCTATAGTTAAGTGAATTCATGTTCACTAGAGGAAAAAAAGTTTTTTGAAAAAAAAAAAAAATCTACAAGGTTTTGCTTTTTCATGAGTCTGGTCTACATAGTAAGCTTTCAAGACGTCAGCACTATATCTGCTTATTTTACCTCTGCATGCAAGAAAATGTGGCCAAGGAATTTCAAAGAAGTCTACAGCATTTCAGTGGAGCTCTTAAAACTCAAGGCTGACTAAAAGCATTGAAATGCTTGTTCTGCTTTAAGACTTTCCTCTGTCTAGTTTGAGCCCTTGGGGAGGAAAAAACATACTCAGCACTTTCTGAAAATGACTCTCTTGTAAGGTCTGTCAAACACAGGTACCTGGAATCACCTGAGAATGTAAACATCTGAATCTTACTCTCTTTACATTTCAGTGGACTCTGTGCAGCATTATGGTATGCTGAAGGTGCTCTGAAACCCTCTGTGACACACGCAGGCTAACTAAATAAAGAACTAATTATATAGGCACTGAAAGCCCTTCAACCGCTTTGTTCCTGTCCCTCCACCCTTTAATAGTCCTAGCTATGTTTCTCTGAAGTCTTACAACATCTATTTTGTAGATTAGAAATCCGAGGCACGCACAGAGCAAGTAAATATGAGAGTTTGGCTTTTCAGCTCCAGATAAGACAGTGCAGGAAACTGGAACAATCCCAATAGGAAAACAACAGGATACAGAACAGCAGTTCTTAAACTTGACTCCTGTCCCATTCTCCCAGCTCAGACTGTGTGCTCCCACTCACTTGAGAAACACTTACTGGAGGCGGAGGGGCACGGGACGGCCGTAAAATACACATATAGAGGGGGCGTATTGCCGGAGAGCTGCCAGGAATGAAGGACACTGACGGGGGATGTGTGTCTGGGGCAGGAATGGGATGAAGCTGTACTTAAACACATCTGGTTGCAAGACAGGAGTTGAGAGCAGAGCAGAAGTAGCTCACGGCTGCCAAAAATCGTTGAGCTTGTCCCACCACTTCTTAGCAAGGGCCTTTGGGGTGGATTAATCATTTCCCAGCACATCGTTTTTCCTGTTCTCTGGGTTGTTTGTTTCTCTCCTCCCCCTCCCCTGTACAAGAGCCTTCTCAGCACCTCTTCAGCTCCTTTCCTGCTTCACCAAATCCTTCCACCCGTACCTCCTGCCCTACTGCAGAAATACAATTCCCAAGATACATCCTGCACTTGCTACAGGGTGGCATTCCTCCATTTTGAGAGATGCTCTGAGAAAATAATACCCAGCGTATCTGATGGAGGGCAGGGTCTAACTGCACACACCAGCTCTGAGCCAGAGAAGAGAGACTGCTGTTAAATATTAGCCTGCAGCACCACATTCCTTAGACAAGAGCGGTTCTGTTCAAAGAATGAGACACAATTTTTTTCATGAGTCCTAAACATCTCTTCTCTTGAGGGTCTGCATTACAGAGCTGCTGTCCTTGTAACGTAACTGCGAGCTCTAAATCAAGTCGTCTTAAAAGAGCTAATAAAAGCCGCAGCCAGCCGGCAAAGCGTTGCCTGGTCCAACAAACAGTAATCAACCACCAAAACCAGCTGTAGTAAAGGAAAAAATTAATTTAAAACCCTGCACTTCTATAAATAGGTCCTAATATTTTATTTCCTCAGGAAGAAGTGGGAAAGCTGAAATTAGTAAAGGGCAATTCTGTTACTTGGGCAGAAAATGGTACAAAGTTGATAATAATAGTGTTATTTACCCCGTTAACACTGCCGTTTGTGAGCAGCTTCACACTTATGGTTAGTGCCGCCAGGGGAGAGCGGGCCATTATTTTCTGTAACATTCTCTATGCAGGCTGGTTTACTTTTCCTTGGATTTTTTTTTATTGTCAGTCCTGCGCTACAGATGACTGTATAATTATATCGGCATAGAACCTACTGTGGGAACTCACTTTGTTCCCCAGCAGCCATTTGTATTAAAATGATCTTCTTTCACTTAATTAGTGGAAGAAGATGTCTGCTGGCAAGAAGGCACTTGTAGGAGTGTTTGCTACTCTCTTAATTGCTTCTCTCACTATTTGTGGTATTTCTCATAAAGCACAAGCTTTGCCAGTCACGGGAAAACATCATCATCTCCTACTATAAAACCACTTTTAATCCTTGCAGTTTCGCGGAGTTTGACTGCAACAGGCTCAAAAATAAGCGGGGAAGGGTGCAGGACTTGGCTTCTTTTGTTCCCTTTCCCCGGGACCTGGCGCCGCCGCCGCCGCTCGCTCCCGGCAGAGGGTGCTCAGTCCCCGCCACGCGTGGCCGGCCCGGAGTGGCCCAAAGCGACCTTCACTCGCCACCCCCAGCCCGCTTTGCTCGCCGCAGCCCTGCCCCGACCCCACGCTGAATAAATAGTGCTATTAATGCCAGGGTCAAGGTCCTCTCACACGAATACTTGGGGTGAAGGCGCCATCCCTGTGCACTTCCCTATTCCTGCCAAAGAACCTTTGCACCTGGAGCTCCAGAGAAAGAGAACGGCAACAATTTAGTGCGAAGCTCTCACCACAGATTTACTGACCTCTCAATGTGCCAACTTCCTAGGAAACTTGCTATCTTACTGCTAAAAATACATCATAAAAATGCTGACCGGTAACTTTGCCTTTAGCCAAATACAGAAACTTCTGCATTTGCTGTCCTTGGAGCAGGGATAAGGCTCTTACTGTATCTCACCGTTGATGGAATATTTTTTTTTATATCTCTAACAGCAAAAATCAACATCCTGTTTGTGCGTTTGCTAAGGGGAAGCTGCAAATCTTATCTGTTGAATTTCATTGTCAAAGTGTTTATTGCAGTTTTATGTATTTCTGAGCAGCCTTTTAAAGTTTAACTAAAATCATAGTGTGGCGCAGGCCACTTTTTTCTACCATCTGCTAAACTAAAATGCAATGGCCCGTGCTGTGAGCTGGAGGATGCATCACCCAAAGCTTCACCCACTGAACTGCGAGTCGGGGCCAAGCGTCCATTCCCTTTTGTTTGATCTGAGCCAAAACGCTCTTTCCTTCCGCTCTGCATCAGGCGTTACCTGCCCGCAAACCAGAAGTAATGTGTTACTTCGTAACGTGCTCTGCATGAAGCCTGGTAGAAATTTGTTATTAAACAGTATTTGTGGTGAATCTGTGACTTGTAATTAGACGTAATTGTTCACAATGAGACACAGTAACCTACTTTTCTACAATACAGAACAATTTCAACCACTGACACCTCAACTCATTCCCAGGCATGAGGATTTCACCTTTTCTGAGGTGCTTTAAACCGGTGGTGACTCAGTTTGGGGGTGGATGTAGAAGTTGCTCTCGCTAGCAACAGGGAAAGAACTAGCTCTCGTTTTTACATCTCAAGTGTTTGTGAAGGTTTGTTGAGGATGGGATGGTAAATGGTTCCTGAAGGTAGAAGAAATAACTTTGTTGATAAACAAGAAACTTTCAGAGCAGGGAAAGTTCTCCCTCTGGGATTGCTTTTTCCAGTCTCCGCTGGGGTCTCTCGGCCAGATGCAGATGCCCACAGCTGGCACAGGGAGAGGACAGGGAACCCCAGGGTGCAGTGCCCATGTAAAGGAAAGGTGCTTGTCCTTCACAAAACACACCTTACCAAGCAGCGCCCAAGCTTTTTGGCTGCAAATTCATCGGTTCATGATACCTAACCACGCTGACAGGAAATTTGGGAGCCTTGCTGGCTTCCCACCTTTGGAGCCTTTGCTTCTATTTCATTTTCTACTATTTCCTTGTTTTGAAGTGCCGCTGTCTCCCTTACCTCCTCCAAGGACAGGCCAGATGCTTCAGGAATCCTCCCACGGAGCAGAGCTGTCTGTGGAAGGACAGGAATCTCACTGGCGCCTAGAGGACAGGGAAGCCTAGGAGAGAAGGGAGAGAGAAGGTATGAGGTATTTAGAAAAGTGATCATAAAGTAACTTGAAGATCCTTTGTGTGGGATGGAAGCAATAAGCAAAAGGCTCTGCCCTGAGCAGAGTCTGCACTCAATTTTCATAGGTTCTCAATGGCATACTTGAGGCAGGAGCAGGGATCAGCAGTATCTGGGGATGCACCAGCAAGAGGCAGTGGCTCGCAGTTTCTGTCTCCCACTTCTTGAGTGCTGCATTCAGCAGGAGCTGAGAGCCTCACAGATGAAAAATACCACAAATGGATGGCATCTTGCCTCTTGGAGAGGCAGCAAAACCCAGCACTGGCACACCTAGCTGCTAATTTGGAAAAGAAAAATACACTCTGGCATAGTACCCGTAAGAGGTTGCCAGGCCTTGTCCTACAGCAGCGATAACACACTTTCCGAAGTGTGAGCAAGAGCAAACAATTAAGCCCACTCTACAGATTCAAGCAAAACTTGAGCCAATGGTGGGTTAGGATCTGGAGTTGTCTGCTGAAATTGCCCTGAGTGCAGAAAAGGCACTTCTGAAAATACACTTTGGAAACTTTCTCCAAGGCTGCAGCACAAACCCAGCCATTTCTTACTGGATCTTCCAGCAGACGCTCTCGGATGACTAAGGCATCAGTGAATGCTTCTTAGAAAATCACCGAGGCTGCTGGCTCCCTGAAGCCTCACTGGGTACCTCAAAATAGCTGTCTGTGCAGGGCTGAGCTCCTTGGAAGGCAGGTCTGGCTGTTAGAGGACTGGGACACAGCCATGGCCGTCCTGCTCTGTTTACACAAAATCCTTTTTGTTCCTTTGGTGACCACATGTGTACTTAAGTCCTCATGACAAAACTTAAGAGGGAAGAATCTTGCTAGCTGACTGCTAGCTATAGCAGAAGCAACTGGTCAGTATTAAATTAAGTATTTTATCAATAAGTGAAGTATTGGTTAGATATTTTTTTGAGCCCTGACCTTAAAGCAAGAAAATTTAGCTGAAGGCGCCCCCCTGAATTAAACTTAGCTCTGTAGGAAAACTGTTTTAGTTCATGAAAATCATCCTGTTGGCTTTAGGTACCTGCAGTACATGAATAGTGGGGAGTCAGTCAGTGACAGATCTCCAACATTTAAGATATGCCACTGGTTCTTTCCTTTCTAACTAGCCTGATCGTTAGGAGTCTCTTTTGTAAATGTCGGTGCTGTGTTTTTAGCAAGAACACATCTGAATTAAATGGCTTTTAGAAAATGGCCGGTGCGTGTACAGACCAGGTAGCTGTGCATAAAACTGACAGCTCTGCAAACAAGGAGCCTTTTGTGCCCGTGTGTTTTGGTGCTTCGCGAAGGCCCCTGTGGCTGACGCAAAGCACCCCTCGCACACTGCGCTCTGTCATCGCCCTCTGCATTCGCTGCCCTACTATCTGAGCATCTTACCAAATTAAATATTAAACATTCTAAAGGATATTGTGTTTCTTTTGTTCCTTTGGCAACTGAGAGCTCGAGTGCTCTCAATTCTCCCCGAGTTCACATTTTGCAGGTTCATGTCTTAATGTTCTTTTAATGCTTAATTCAATACTCTGGAGTTCCTACTACGCACTCATGTCTGTTACACAGAAAATTTGGTGTACAATCTACTAGACAAGAAGATAAGCTATTTAATGAGCAGACATTTCTCATCAGCATCCAGACCTCAGCCTACAAAGCTGAGAAACGCTGTGGGGGAGAGGTGGATGGGCTGCACAGTGGTGGCTGGGGGACAGAAGCCCACGTTTCTTCATGGCAGCAAGGGTCACACCAAGCCCTGCCACTGATCACAGCGCCAGTTCCTCACATTAGCCCTGGGGAGCACTCTCTTCCAGAGGCCAGCTATAACTATATAAGTACCATAACTATATAAGTAATATTTAAAAGTGGTCAGTCTGTATTAAAACAACCATTCTATGACACTGGATGTAGGCCACCATTTCTTTTCATACACTTCCATCTAGTTTGATCAAGCAAGAGCAACTCCGGTTTTTAAGACTGAAATCAGAACGTTAGATTTCTTAATATTTTCATCATCTGAAAGATAAGCAAGTCTTCATACAACAAACGCAAAACCCTTAGCTTCGGGAGCAAGGCTTCCCCGCACTGTTTCCATTGCACAACATCCTTCAGGACCATATGGGCCAGCAAATAGAAGCCGTCCGCTGCATAATTATGG
Organism: Larus michahellis; assembly: GCF_964199755.1. NCBI lineage: Eukaryota > Metazoa > Chordata > Aves > Charadriiformes > Laridae > Larus > Larus michahellis. The sequence goes on from NC_133918.1 coordinate 3,745,468, forward strand.
TACTGACAAACCAATTGAACCTCAGCAGCTGCCGCTGGGGAGATTTCATTCATTCCCAGTATTGCCTTTTAAACTTAAGTGGCACTGGAACAAACACATCTTTGATCCAAGTAGGAAATCATTTGGAGCTTTGTGTTTAATAGAGCTGAAGCCCTGGGAAAATGATGTCTTTATTAGCCTGTATGACAATGCGGGCCTCATGGCAGGCACACAGCCGTTTGGTGTGTCAGTCCTCTTACTTTCTCGGATGTAGATGGACATATTTGCTCTTGAATCAATGTGGAAACAAGGACTTCAATTCAGCTGCACTGGTGAAGTGCCTATAAACGGCGTGCATGACATCAAAAGGAAGTATTCGGGAAGGGAGAGAGGGAGCACAATTTTGCCAGTTCCGAAATAGAGCTGGTATGTCTCTGCGTTTCTGTCTTTGTCTTATTTTATGCCATTTTGGGGTCACTTGTTTCTACCGTATAATCAGGGTGCTGCACACTCAAATACTACAGAGGGATATACGTGGCCGGTATAGTGCTATATACACATTTGTACTTATGTACCTCTCCACGTGTGCATATACCTCTAGATAACAGGACACCTCTTCAAATGTTGCTGAAATTTCTACCAGTACACTTACTGATGTAATCTAATGAAAAATAGTAAAAAAACATGTGAAGAATCCAGTAAGGACAGATTTTGGTGTGCTCCAGGCGTGCATATTATAACCTGCAAGGTTAGAATAAATCCTGCTCTGAATGGAAGCCTAGCGAGGAGGAGGTAGTGGTATGTTGCCAGCTGCGTGGTTGCTGTGAGGTTTTTCTCTCCTGCTATGTATTAGTTGTGATGCTACTGTATGAGCTAATCAGCGCAAGGCCTAATTATGATTATGTTCCTCTTCCTGAATAGAGCGATACCTATTCAGACCCGAGTACATACCTGGGCATATTAACGGGGATATTCTTAAAGGACATCAGCCCTTCGTTGCGCACCACAGTATAGAAGATTGACCCCTTATACTGAGGCAAAAGTAAATATATCTTTGCAAACTTTGCAACAGGAAGCTTACTACGAAAGCAGTAAGATCCATAAAACATTCAGTAATGATTCATGGAAAGTACCCACTAAAAATTCCTAATTCATTCACTTGAAGTAGTTCATTGACTTCGGTTTGGCAATATAGTTAAAGAAGCTGTCTGTGTTTTCTCCCTAAAAAGATAATATTGGGAGTATATTGTAAAATACCATCTTGCTGTTGTTTTTTTTTTTTAAAGTATTCCCCTGGATCCTTCAGAAACTACTTAAATGCTTCATTTCTTAGAAAGTTGCTTTACAAATACAAGTAAGAGAGTTCCCAACAAAACCACTTTATCTTATTTGCCAGTGGAGGTAATTGTAAACATTATCAATCTAAATATTACTCTTAGCTACAAACAATTATATCAACTGAGAAATGGAAGCTGGCTCACACGCAGCAAAACCCGAGGTGTTTACAGTATGAGAGCGAGCAGCTTGCAGACACACGCATCTAATGGAGAATTTCTAGATGCTCTGCGTGTCTATCTCTATCTCTTTTAGGGCCCCTTTTTGCATTTAAATGAACTGTGCTCAGACTATGAAATTCCCGTCTGGAGTCATCTAGCATCTGTGTAATATCCATTTAAAAGGCAGATGCAATGGGAGACAACCTGAGGACAGAGGCCGTAGGTGAGGAGCTAGCGTTTCAGTGAACAATACCCAGCCTGACAGGTGAGCGATGGAGAAGCTTTAGAAATAATGCATGGGCTCCAGCTCCCCACCACAGCCCTCGGTGACAGTGCTGCTCGCCTGGTACCTGCCGTCTCATTTACCATTGATCTCTCTTACAGTGTCAGCTGCGCTGCTGGACGAATGAGTATAAGACAGCGGCGCGATAACAGACTGGGGAAAACCAGGTTACTGGTGTGCTTTTGAGAGCAACAGGCACTAGGGCTTTGTTTCTGTGAGTTATGCAGAACCCTCGAGGTTCCCGCGTGAGCGAGACCTCTATGAAAACCTGCTTGCTGAGCCATCGAGACCCCTTAAGTGGTTTATCAGGAAACTGGCACCATCATTAGAGGGTAATAAAATAAAATCATTGTAAGGAAATGAAAGAGCATTCCAGTCCGTTTCTGAGCAGATTTGTAGCAGAGAAAGCGACTGAACTGCACTAATCTTTCATTGCAAAAAATGTCCTTGAATAAAGAAAAAAGAAATGTAGAACTGCAGCTACAGAAGAGAAATGATGTTTCTTTCCCTGCCCTAGGATAGCAGGGGGAGATGTGCTTGTAAGGACGGTTGTTTGTATAAATAAATGTTCATTCTTGGCAGTGGAATGCAAACTATGCTGAAGGGCTGGAAACAGACCACTTTGTAAAGCTGAGGCCAGAGTAAGGGAAAGATGAAGCGAGGTTGTGGGGAGGAAATTCACATTCATTTTTAGCAACTTGGAGAGTTTCTCAAGCATGTTTGACATTTTTAATTATGCTGATGTAGAGCCTATTCCAAGGACAAAAGAAGTCAGGATTACAGGATAAACAATTAGGAAATTTCATACCAGCCGGCTAGGGGTAGTGTTGCCTGTGGGTCTGGAGACTTTGCTGAAAACAGGGAATCATCTTTCATACTTTCTAGACAGATGGAATTTGAGTGTCTTGCAAAAATCTTCACCTAGGTCAGGAGACTCAGGTCGTGGTCTTACGAACTTGTACCAAAGGCGTATTTTTTGATAGCCCACATTAGACAGGAAAAAGATTAGTCTGAACCGCTGCTATTTGTCCAGGCTTTCCTGCGAGATTTCCTGAGAGGGTAGGAAACAATCTTGCTATGTTTATGTCAATTGTCTCAGAGCCTGTAACTTTACAATGGAAAATAAAACTGAAATTTCTCATGGAGAATAAGATCAGCTCTATGGTATCAAATCACAGAGTAATGGCCTGTTTGTCTGTTTTCCATGCTCAGAACATCCTGCATCGTGACTGCAGCATCTCCCTTTACGTGTGTACCCGTGGAAAAGAGCTTAGTGTGCTTGCTCACCCACCTTCCTTTCCAAAGAATTTGCAAAAAAATGTACCTGCGTTATAGTTTCTGTGTCAAGGGTGACATATATGGCATTGGAATGGCACGAGTTTCCCATTTGTTGTTGAGCAGAACTGTTTGGGAGAAATCCCAGGGGAGTGGTTCCTTATGCGCCCCTGCTCTCTTTGCTCGGAGCCCCTGCTCCGTGTGCCCAGGCGGGGGCTGCTGCTGGCGCTCCTGGGGCGAGAAGAGTGAATAGGAACCTGCATTCTCCTTGAGATAATGGAAAGTCGCAGAGGAGGTATCCAGCTTTCGGGCATGAATAAATCATTGCGGGTATGAATTATTCAGTGATCATCCCTACAACATGTGCTACATTCAGACTCAAGAGGCAGTATCCCCATTGTGTGGGTTTTCTTCCCAAACATTACAGATGTATGACAGGCTAATGAATCTAAATATTCAAATGAAATGATGGGAAACAAGATTAAAAGAATAATTTAGAAAACAGCAGTAGAAAGCTGCTTGCAAAAGTTGTGATACCTCAGGCTGGCATTACAATGGCCAGACAATCTTTTAAGTCAGTGCATTGTTGAAGCAAGCTGTCCACAACAGTTAGAGTCATAATGTGAAGTATGAATAAATAGCGGCTGAGGAAATTGGAAACACAGGTTGGAGGAAAGAGCTGGAATTATGGACACATAAACTGACCCAGTCTTCTAGTAACCTGTGCCTAACACAAAAACCAAATGCCAATATGCAATCTCGGTAGCACTTATTAAGATAATTCAGAATTTCTAGGCTCAGATAGGTGTTGTAAGATCAGTATCTTTGCCCTATGGTGCTTTTTTTACCATTCCATTTATTATGAGCTGAAAAGGGTTGAATTAGGAGAAGAACTGGGTTGCAATGACTGGAAGGATGGCACTGTTAAATCTGTGTCGCTGTAATTATTTCAATTCCACAGCCCAGAATCACAGAGCCGATGGGCCAGGTAAGCAGGGGCAAGCCACGATCCCTAAGCAACACGTGCTGACAGTTTATTATCGTAGCAGGCTGCAGCGAAGAGTTGCAGTTCTGGTGTAAGTTGCAGGGGGTATAATCAAACCATAGATTAATCCACAGCACTCCAACACAGACTGGAAGGAAAAAAAAAAAAGTCCTCTCCTCAATAGCCAGGAAATGGCTGGTTCATCCTTCACAGGAAATGAGTCACCCAAAAGCATCGGGCGAGGAGCAGCGCGACAGGGAAGTTCTGAAATAACATGGACTGATAACAACAGAATAACGCATACAGATAGGTCTCTCATTTTGTCACAGCTCAGAAAGAAAGAAAGAAACATAAAATAGGAGCTGTTGTGATTATACTTAAAATTTTAAGTTGATAGAACTACTTGCAGCACAAAAAATACCTGTAGATGCAGTTTGGCAGTGCTGTTAAAAAGTGAAATCAGAGCGCGCAATGGCAGCACTAATAAAAGCTCCAGGTGCTTTTCAACTTTGTCCCTGGAAGGGAGGCCTCACATTGCTGGGGTGGCACAGCTGTCATAAAGATCCAGCTTCGGGAACTTGTAAACTGGTTTGATGCATTTACTTCTGTTTAACACTGAAGGTATATTAAGCTCAATTCCAAAGCAGTTTATTTATCTATTATCAATTGGTACACCTTTTGATAATACTTTATGCTGCCAAACTCTTATGGACCAGTGGAAAAAATACTCCCCTTGCTAACGATGTATACTACTAACGATGGATGCTGCTTGTAAAACCACAGATCCGCAGTTAAGAAATGAACTTTTCCCGAGCACTGGAACTAACACAGCCAGCTCTCCAGTGACCCTCTGTGTACCCACCCCTCTTCCCCCAGTAACGCCAGCTTTCTGCTTGTGCGGCTTATGGCTTTTACCCGTGGTGCTGCTGGTCCCTCTCCCTTCTGCCTGCCTTGGGCATGAGCTGAGCGAGGAGATCCCCGTGTTCTCAGCGGTTCTAACCCCCTCTGAACCGACTGCCCCATCAGAAGCCACGTGTCTTTCTGTTAGACTGATAAAGGCAGCAGCGAGTTTGCTCCTTCTCTGCTTGCTCTGGACTAACCATTTCCAGAGCTGTGATGTGGCATCGTGAATGATGCACAAAAGAATGTTCTGGCATCCGAAGATGTTGCTAAAGCTGCAAATACTCTTTTAAACAAAACAGCCGTGTTAATTGAAAGGGGCTTAAAATAAATAAAAGCAACAAAAAGAAGCAAAAGTATTTGAAACACACCCTGCCCCCCAAGTTTCTTTGGGACTATACTGGTAGGAAAGTTATATACGAGAGAGTTTCCTGGTTTAGGACCTTGCAGGGTACTGTGAATAACGGGGGAGGAGGGGAACTTGCAGGAAAACAATTGTCATTAAAACCAGTATCGAGGATATAGCATTATGCACAGCAGTTCGGGTTCCTGAACAGAGACCATATTTTAGGAGGTTTCTTGTTCTCAAGTCACCTACAGAAACGTTGGGTGGAAGAGGAAGGAGAAGGGGGGGAAAGAAACTTTGCTAGTTTGCAAAGGAATATAGTTACGTAGTACAGGCTTCAGAGCTATTTTAAAAATACAAAGGGAAAAAGGCAGGAAAAGGGTCTTTTTTGTTTCAGAGGGTTTTTCTTCCCTGCACGGTAAATTAAATTCAAAGAGATAACATAGGCAGGAAGGGCTTAAAAAGAGAAAAACCTGGGTGTGTCCCACCAAGGCCTTTCTAGCAAGTGAGTAACCGGAGCTGGGGAGGGTGGGACGGGTTTGCTGGATTGTGCAAAAGAAGCTGATTCATATTTTTTTTTCCCTTCTCCCTCCTCTTTTTTTTTCTTTTTTTTCACATGGGTATTTTCATGTGGGTTTCTTTTTCAAAACAAACAGAAAGATATACAGATGTTTGTTTTCAGTTTTGAGTTTTGTTTTGGTTTTTGTTTTTTGTTTTTTTTTTTTTGTATAAAGTATTATTTTGTTCTTGAATGCATTTTCCTGTTTGGCCCAGAGAGTGACTGTGCAATACCCAATAGTATCATTAGTCAGTTTGCTACCACAGTATCTGAAAAGATGCTGCCTAAAAAATTGTTAGTATTACAGGAAAATGTCTGATAAAATGTAGCACAATCAGCATTTCTGCTAGAATTGTGGAAAATCTGAGTGAGCTTGCATGATCCTTAAAAGAGTCTTTTAAGCTAGACCACAATTGCACAGGAGAGCTCTTTGAAAAGTAATAATTCTTTGATGGCATCCACCTGTGTTTGCTTTCCCAAAGGTATCAGAAAAGCAGCTGGGATATCTGCCCAGGCAATAAATGAATGTCAATACTCACTAGAAAATCAGATATTGTTCTTACTAGTGATCAGTATCTAGCATTAATAATTTTTTTCAACGCCTTTGTGTCATGTTCAGGGTACCTTTCTTTAGGGTACGCTTCTTTACAAGTGGACCGAAACATCCCATATTAAAATAAAATGAATGACTGTCTCCATACCATCCTCCACTCTGGGGGGATTTCTTACTTACAGTCTATAAAACAGATTATTTTGAAGGGGAGATGAAGTGAAACACCTCCATGGGAAATATAGCTTAAAATAGACATAGCTCAAGAAAGTGCACTGTGGCTTGTGAGATGGGAGTTAAATTCCTGCTCTGCTTTGATCAAATCACTTTATCTCGCTGGCTCTCAGCTCGGCAACTCTAAAGTGGATCGCATAATCCCATCATTTTCCCATTCTTTGCCTCATCTAAGTTGTAAATCTCTTATCTGTGGAAAAACCTGAGCCTTTCATATGCAGTACCTAGTAAAATAACTTTGGTTTCAGATGGGGCCTTTAGTCGCCCGGAGCAATAGGCAAGAACATACTTTTCCTCCATTTTAAACGTCACTGCTGGAACAAGGGCCAAATGGCTGGGAAGCCCAATAAACCAAAGACAGGGAAATCGGAGCTACCAGCTCTTGGTAAAATCCAACCCCAATGGAAGCTCTTGTGTCTCACAAACGGTGACAAGAGTGAGGCAGTAAGTTGATATTTGGTCCTGGCCAACAAAGTATCTGTGCATTGCCCCACTTTCTGAGTAAATAAGGCATCTGGCCATACAAACCAACATAGTAATACGTGTTTGGGAGAAAATAATAGATGCTTTCACTTCTTTCTTTTTTTTTTTCCGTATTCATGTGTCTAGTGTACGCTTCAGAAAGAAATGAGAATATAAAATGCATGTCTGTACCTGTCAAAGTTATCTGGCATTAAGCAGAAACACGGGTTTCTGGATAGGACTGCAAGGATAAGACTCCAAATTTCATTTGCACTAGATTTTTAAAATCTTTTTCTGAACCTTCACATATGTACCCCTGACACGGCTGTGTTACAGCTCAGGTGCTTCCATCAGTGGCACTCATCTATATTAGAGTTTTACTGTTTACCACTAACAATAGAGGCGGATTGTCAGAATTGTACAAACGTTTTCACAAAAATGTCAAAAGTGGGTGTGCTGGTGAGGTACGAAGGATCCTTTCTACAGTAAGACCAGTATTACGTTGCCTAGAAACTCTCAAAACAGGGTTGCAGCTAATGAAGCCAAGATCAATGTGGACTGGACATCTGATATTTGATTCAGTGCTACACAAGGGACTTGTAGCGAGGTCTGGGACAATTAATTCTTGTGCTGCAGTCAACAGATAGGGTTATGACAAGCAAGGCAAAGAAAATGAGTAATTGCTAGTCCAATTCCCAGTGAGCAAATACTGTCTATATTTAAACAGAGACAAGCAGCATTTCAACCACGGGAGCAAACTGCTTTACAGAACGATGTTAGTGGAGAGGAAGGAGCAATGTCCTGGTGGACAGGAGGACGATCCCCGGATCCTGGTCCTCCCGTGACGGTTCCTGCCCAGGAACAACATAAATGCACCAGCACTGGCTACAGCAGGACCAGGTGGACACTTGCGTCTCCCTTATATTTTTTTAGGGGCCTTCATCTTGTGGCACATGAATGAGCTCAACCATTCTTCTGAAGGGAGCCACAGAATGTATTTAGCACAAGTAAGTCTATTATAGTAGGCTTAAATTTACTATAGATAGCTCAGCACCTGAAAAGGAAATCTTTTAGAGGTTTGACAATCCCCAAAGATAGGAAATCCATGGATTTTACCTGAATCTGTGCAGAAGACCTACAGGCAATGGCATTAATAGTGAAACAAGCTTATCCAATTAACCACTGAGATCCACCTGACTGGAAAAAGAGCTGTTTTGATCAGCAAACGGTGTCAGGACTGTAACTTAGGAAAAATATTATCCTGATGCCTGAGCAGAGCAGGTACGTACAATGTCTTACCTCACAAGTTCTCTCTCTCTCTCTCTGTCTCACCCACTGGGTAATCTTTATCCTTAAAACATTTACTGCAATTAAACAAACTTTATCCTGTACCTTAAATAAAACTTCTAAGTGCTGCCTAGCGCCACTAAAAGTCCCCAGACTGGCAGTGCCAAATAATTAACCTAATTTCGGCGAGGCGCCCCGCTGTCCCTCACTCGAGATGGCACCGGGCAGGAGCGCGCGGCTTCCCTGCCCGTAGCCAATATGGCGGCGGCGCCGCTCCCGCGGGCCCGGGCCCCTGCCCGCGCCGCGGGTGACAACACAATGTGCGCGTTGGCGGCCTTGCCCGTACTCAAGATGGCGCCCAGGGCGGTGATCCCATGCCCTGCCCCCACTCAAGATGGCGGATCCGTGTGGCATCTCGGCATCCTTCCCGCTCTCAAGATGGCTCCTCCCAACCGTCTGCCTTCGCCTACCGAATCGCGCCGCGCACCAGCGCTTCGCCCCGCCCCTCGCCCCGCCCGCAGCCAATGGGCTTCGCGAGGGGCGCCAGGGCGCTAACCCCCGGAGGCGGGCCATCCCCGCCCCTGCTATCAAGATGACATCTCTGATAGCCAATGGTGCGTTGGCGCGGGTGAGGCGGGCCGGGCGGCGCCGCCATTTTGTGAGTCTATAACACGGAGCGGTTGGGCTCGTTCCTGCTATTCCGGCGCCTCCACTCCGTTCCCGACGGGTCTCCTCCGTGTGCAATGGACGGGTGAGTCCCCGCTGGCCCGGGCCTCGGCACGGCCGGCACCGCGCCGGGGGCCGGGGCGCAGCGCTGCCGGCTCCTTCCCGGGGTGCGGCGGAGGGGGGAGAAGGCGGCGGAGGTGCGGGACCCGTGCCGGGGGCCGGGGCGTTACCTGAGGGGGGGCGCCGCGGGTGCGGCCGGGCGGCCCGGCGGGGGCGAGGCGAGAAGGGGAGGGGGCGGTGACGGTGACCGGCGGTGTGTGTGGGGGGTTCTCCTGCGCGGGCCGCCCTCCCGGAGCCCCTCGCCGCGGGGGGTGAGGGAGGGGGTGGCGGCTGCTCCGCGGCCGCCGCCCCGGCGCGGCGCCTCGTGTGGGCCGTGCCCTGCTCCCGCCGCGGGGAGCAGCTCGGTGCCGGGGGTCCCGCCCGGGGGAGGCCGCCGGGGCGGGGCGGGGGGCGCTCCGGGGTGGGTGGGGGGGCCGGGAGCGGGCACACCTGGCCGGGGGGGCGCGGCCGATCCAGGCCGCGGCCGCGCTCCCATTGTCTGGGGACCTGGCGCGGGGGCGGGGGGGGGGGGGGGTCGGGGGTGTGTGTGTGTTTGTTCCCGGATTCCCTTTTGTGCGCGGTTTTTCCATCCGCACGGGTGCCGCAGCGCGTGCCCGGCAGCCGCGGGGCTCGGGGCGCCCGGCCGCACCCCCGCCTTCCGCGGCGGAGGCGGCACCTGGGCCGGGGCGGGGAGCGCAGCGCTTCTCCCGGCCGCCCCCGGACCCCTCCGGGACAAAACTCTCCCCCCCGCGCCACCGCGGGACTTGTCCGGTTCTTGCGCTTTTATCGTGGGCAGCGTTGATTGCTCTTTAACCACCGCCTCATCCGGCGTCTCGCTTCGCAAGTGTTTGCTTTTAAAACTCATGTTTTTATCACGGCAGCCCTGTCAGCAGCGAGGTCTCCGCAGTTCTCTCGTCTCTTACGGCGTATTCCTTTAGCGATCTGATTTTTGTTCTTCTAGGGCCCAGTAGTTAAAACACTTCCAAAGGCCTTCGAGTGAGCAGTTTGTTTTCCCAAAGCCTTAAAGTCCGGGAAGCCCAAATTAGTGCCTCCTGCTCCTCGCCCCTGGACACCGGGCTGGTGGCATCAGGTGTAGGCACACGTCTGGGGGTTTTACACACTGCAAAGGTGCTGTCTCAGTGGTGTTTTCATCTAAAAAAAAAAACCCAAATAATAGTGTATTACATTCATTTTTACAGTCCAGGGTGCGGTTCAGGTTGCTCTGCTTCTTTTAACAAGTTGCTCATCATGTTGAATGATATTTAAAAAAAAAAAAAAATCTTCAGCATGTGTGAGACCGTACATTCTAATGGCAAAAATCAGTTTGTTATCAACTGTCTTCACTGTTGTTCGTAGCAAAGCTGATTTATTGTGTATGTTAAAATAGTTGTGATTTTAATGTAGAAATTTTAGTATAGCATATGAGTCTTAATTATCCATTATCGTCCGAAGATCTTGGTGCATGATCTCTTTGCCCTGTGGAAGCTGTCTCCTGTTGGAACTTCCAACGCTGCTTCTGAAAATGGTTTTATGTTTTTGACGAGCTGGCAGTGAGTGGCCTCTCTGGCTACAGGCTGCTTCTCCTGCCTGAAACGATGTGGAGCTGTGCTTTTCAAATGATGCCGTTTGCATAAGTTGCTTTGTTAAAACATGCAAGGAGTTCGTATGGGAAAAGTCTGCTTTGGAAAATGACCCAGAGGTTTTACTGGTGCTGCTTAATTTTTCCTCTTAATGTGTAGGAATTATCCCATTCCCTGTAAAAAGTAATTTTTATGAGAGGCTTTGTTGCCGATCCTTTTGGAAAGGAGGAAAGTTTTAATCCCCTACTGAAGTTTGACACAGGAGAAGAGAATGAAGCTTAAGGTGTGATCATTTGTTGAGGGGGGGTGTGAACTGGAAGCATGTTGCACACTTCTTGAATAAAAATTCTTAAATACTGGTGGTGCTTGTTTCGTGTGGTATTTGTTATCAAGGAGGTTACAACAATATTCCAGGAATCAATAATTCTTGGCAAATAAAAAAAAGCTCTTCCTGTTGGATAATTTTAAATACTATCCCCTGCTAAGGCTACTTTATGTAAAACGTTTCCTGTGTGTGAGGCCCACAAGAGGAACAGGAAGTAAGAGAAATTGCTCTGGGGTAAGTTCGAGAGTTTTGGAAACTTGGGAGATTCCCTGTTTTTACTCTGCTTTCTGGAAAGAACCTTTTTTTAAGGTTATGAAAATCACTGGGTTAAGGTATGTGTTTTAACTGAAGAAATGTGTACTCATGGAATATTTAGTAATTCTAATAGAATGATTGTGATTCTTTAAACTGATACGTGCAGATGGGTTTAATTAGTTCATTACTGCTGGCCCTCAAAGTGCAGCAAAACCCATCTGTCTTCGTTGGTGACCAGACACCAGGGGTTGCAGTGCCCCGGATCCTCATACAGAGCGTTCTTTAAGTAGTTCACTTGGGTGTGGGGGGGGAGAGAAACAAACTATCGCGTGGCTTCCTGGCAGCAGCCATTGGATCGGGCTGTGACTCCAGCTGTAAAGTGCTGGGTTATGATGACATGGCAGGTTGGTTTTGAGGAGGAAGTGCGAGGAGCTGAGCTGGCTTAAACTTGTGTTACGGCTTATTTGTGGAGCTGGTGAAATATGAATGACTTAATCAGTTCAAGCAGTATTTAATTCCTTGAGAAGCAATGAATTGTTGCAGGAGGGTAGGGAAGGAAGAACTAGTAAATGCAAGTTCTCTAGTGTTAAATCACTTTGTAGAATTGTTCTTGGGTGCTTCAGATTTCATATTGCTGTTTCGGAATGACTGCCCTGCCTTCTGCTTCTCTGCCATGTTTCCCTGAAGTTGCTGCAGGTCTGTTAGCCAGCCACTTGTGGATCCTTTACTCTGAAATTATGGTGAGCCGTTTGAAAGATAGGCGTTGCAACAGGCAGTGCTGCATATATGTCAGTCTAAAATGATCATTTCTGCTCTTATTTTTACATTGCTGCTTTACAGTGGTTTGGAGTTTATATAAAAAAAAATAAATCTTCAAGTGCAAGGGTATAACTGAAATCGTTAGAATGTCTAGAGCACTCCCACAAGAGACTAATGTGTAGGTACTGTAATAGTCTGGAATGTTACCCAGGTACAACAGGCTGAGGTGCAGACAAGTTATTCTGATTCCATCAATGAAAGCAGCTGTTTGTCGTGGTATATAATGGTCACTGCTGGTGAGAGCTGGCATGAGTTGCTGGAGGTACAACTAACCTGATTTTTCATGCTAGTTGATCAGGAAGTCTCATTTCAGGAGGTTTAAGCATATGTGGTAGAGATTAAAAACTGGTTTTTCCTTCAGATCTGTGTCAGGGGAAAAATATTATTTGTTTTCCGAAATGGAAAAGAATGGATAGAGGAATCTTGTGGACAGCCATGCCCCAGTCTGGGAGCTGCTGGGCTCTCTCTTTCTCCTGGCACTCTGTCGGTCTGGTAGGGGGGACCACCCTTCGCCTGGTGCTGCTGGGGCTCTGGCGTTACTGGTCTTCACTGGCGACTTGGTAATTCTGCTAGAGATAGTGTCTTTACAGCCTTGCAGAGGTTACTCCTTTGAATATAAGGTGCTTAAGAAGTGCAGAAGTGGATATTGGTGATGGAGTTGACTCTTGACACTTTTGCTCTGGGTTAGTCAGAGGTGGTGTTGGAATTGCATCCCTTTCCCGTGAGGAATGCTGGGCTGTGTTAACTGTGGGTTTTGGTCTTAGTCCCCCTGGTACCCTTGCAAAAAGAGCCAGCTCCACTGTAGGAAGTGGCAGAGCTGTGGTTTTCTAGCACTGCTGGGTCTTGGGTCTCCACCATCACCATCTAATAATTTTTCTTTGTATAAACTGTCCTTGGCTCACTCGCAAAGACAACTGTGCACTTTGACTTGCTTTTTTCTTACTACTGTAAACTATGCTGGATATTTGTGGCAAACCTATCTAACTTTTTTTAATCCTTTTCTTTCTTTTTTCTACAGCATTGTCCAAGATATAACAGTTGGTACAAAGGTAGGCACTTCTCACTTTTTCTCTCTTTTTACACTGCTCAGCATCTGACCTAGTTTTAGCCTCACCAAATGTAGATCTTCACCTTTAAAGGGTTATTTCTGGTACCATGTAAATTGGTTTTAACCAGAAGGTAATTTAGTTTCATGTGCATTTAAAACTTTTATTATGGCTCAGCATTTGCTCTTGGCATTTGGACATTGATTATCAACTGTCAGAAAAGAACTTTACTGCATTTAGAAACAGCCCTTTCCCCTACTAAAATGTCAAGCCATCCTTGTTGTTTGTGTGCTAGACAATGCTTCTCAATGGAGAAATTGGTCCTTTCTTTTTTGAGAACTCTATTTCCTTTGTTTATGTGAATTCCTGTTCAGTTATATGTCAAAAATCCTTCTACCGCAAAAAATGGAGTGTTTAGCTGTTGATTTTTATCTCTTGCGAGTACAGTAAATATGACCTTTACCCTTCTAGTCTCAGGTTTTCAAAGTGCAGACTTAGCCCTGAAACTCAAAGTGCTGACAGGAGCCTCCTTATCTGCTGTGGGTGGTAGTAGGCTGTTGTGTTCACAGGATAAAAGCTCATTCCTGTGAAATGTTGAACTGGAATGTGCGGGATGGACTAGCACTCCTTCATGTATTAAAGGGTTTTCATTTTCCTTCGTGAACATTGTAGCTAATGCTCTGGGATCAGGATTACAGTAAGTTCAGCCCTGTGAGTTCTTTTTATTAGATAGTATGTGTGTGAATGTTGGCCCTCAAAGTAGTCATCTGACAGCTCTTTAATGGCCCGAATTGTGTGTTGTTAGCGTCTTCATTATTAACTAAGAGTAGAGTTGCATGTGGCGACTTGAATTGGCTGGTGAAGTGATGCAGTGTGTGATAGCACTAATTTGAAGTAGAGCCGAGTGTGCGCAGTGTGTGCTCTGTTAGGTCTGCGTGAGTGAAGTGGGAGCATTAGAGAGAATTTGCTCCTAGACAGCAAATAGGTTTTGGTATTGGAAGCACAAGATTTGATGTGGTTGCTGTTAGGCATAGGCATGTTTATTAGTGCTTCAGGGTTTCTGAGAAGCATTAAACACCTAAAGAGGCTCTACCTAATGGCTGTGGGGGAAGGGTTATTCTAACTTTTCCTCATATGAGAATCTGGAGTTTGAATTAATCGTAGTGCTGTGATAGTGTCTGGTTCTGGTTGAGGACGCTATCTGCTGCGAGGAGTTCGGTTTGCCATCGGAGGAGGAGGAGGAAAGGCTTCAGCCTGGGAAATAAGGTTGGTTACTAGTTCATAACCATTATAAAAGGTGGACTAAGTCATCCCTTGACTACTGTTAAGCAGTTTGATACAGCATGTAGTAACCTGATTAATTTAGGTAAAAGTCCCCTCAGTTGGTTTTAGCAATGTGTAATTTGCAGCTTTAGGTTTCTGCAGCTTTAAGAAGTAGTTTTATATAACTAAACTTGACCAGGAAGCTTCTGAAACTGTAATTGTAGTCCTCAGTGAATCTTGAAAAGCTTCAGGATGTGGTATTGCATGCCTCATCACTCCCATCTGGGGGAGTGATTTCAGGCCCTCGTGCAGTAAGGTCAGATTTCTAAAACAAGGACTGGGAGAAATCCCATCTGAGTGCTTTCACTCCTAGCACAGGACAGAACTGTAACCACGATTTTGCCAGTTGTACAGTGGGGTGGGGAGTGGTGAGACAAAACCCTGCATCAAAAATGAGGTTTCTTGTCAAGTCAGATGAGGCAGGTTTTGAGAAAGTTGAATCAAAATTTAAAGAGTGGCAGAAGCAAAAAGGAAAATTGAATCATCTTGATAAAGGTAAGTCTTAAAATTATTTTCAACATAACCGTGTTACTGATTATGTTTAAATAAGACATTGAATATGCCAGTGTAGAACATGCGATAGAAGTATGTTCTTTAACGCTATGGTGTGACATGTTGTGCATGTCGTGGATGTGCTTAGGTATGTTAGAATCCTGTTTGCACACAGTGAAGGAGAGTGACGGCTTCTCTTGCACCTGCATCCTCTGTGTGGGTGGGTGCAGGTCAGCTACCTCCAATTTCCCCCTACCCTGCTGTTTCTGTACTACTTCAGGTCCTCTGACTGGAGGGCTCTTGCCTGGAGAGAGGTACAGGCACCTCTGTTTCAAAAAAACTGTAATCAAATCCTGTATCAATTGCTTCTTAAAAATACTTAACCTCTATGGTAAGTGTAAAACCTCATTGGCCGCAGCTTTTTTGAAATTTTGGTGTTGCTTTTCTGTGTGGCTTCCCCTTGAATCTGCCTTCCTTTGGTTTGCCAGTAAGTAGCTTGAAGGGACTGCAGAAGGTTTCTTTAGCATCACAGAAGCGTTTCAGTGTGGTCTTTGCTGAAATAATTGCAGTAAAGCTCTGTCTATCCATCAGCATTTGTTCCCTGGGGCATCACTGAAATGGCTTCAAGGATTAACTGATTCCCCCCCTTCAGAAGCAGATGTTCTTTATAATTGCTTGATAACTTAAAATAATGCTGTGGAGCTGTAGTTGTGATCTACTGACTTCATAAAACATACTCATAGAAATGAGATTCAGGTGGAGATAAAACTACTTTGTTAGTGTCTGTTCTGAAAGCTGTGCTCACAGGAGAGTTTGCTGGCTGAGCTTCTAAATTAGACATGAAAATTTGAGCTGGAAAACTGTTTTTAATCAGAGGTGTAAACTTACTCATTCTTGCCGTTCATGTACGAAGAAGGTAGGAGTGGTACTCCATCTGGTTTGTTAAGGTATTAGAGGATTACAGTCCCCAAAAGCTGTCAGCTCTTGTCATACTTTAGGCAGTACGTTACTGAGACACCAGTGGACCTTTTCAATGTTCTGTTATTGACTAGAATGTCCCAAAGCTGGAGAATTCTCAGACAAGGAGGAAAAGTGCCTGTAACCCAAAAAACAATGCTGAGGAAATTATCAGAGGTAATTTACAGTGGCCTCTTGGTTATATTCCTGCTGTAAGTGGTTGCTAAGTCTAACTATGAAATTGAGGACTTTGTGAAAGTATGTATCAGTTTGCTCTACTTTATTGTTTTAAAAGACAGGGTGCTGGCACTTTTTTTTGATTTTTCTCACATCCTTAGTTTACATATTAAGGGTCCTCACACCCACTTCTATTAACCGTTCTGAGATCTTTGTTATATTTAGGTTCTGTAACTTAATAAGTCCCCAGGTGTTCTCATGGCTTACTTCATGAGCACTGTACTGCCTGATGGTCTTGTTTCTAATCAGGACGGTAATTGTTGGAGCCATTCCTGGGTTTCACATTTAGCCTGGTCCACAGACACTTCACTTTAAAGTGTGCGAATTTGTTTAGGAAGCTCATTACGATCCTGGTATGGGGCTCTTGATGCACAGCCTTCTGGAATGTCCTGCAGATTAGAAACACATGATTTAAGTCTTATTTCTTCCCATAATTTCATTGGTGTCTGAAAAGGAAGGAAGTGTGGCCTTAAGATGGAGGCGCTGTATTTGAAGTCTAAGATACTGGGTCTGACCCCTGCAGTTGCCTCTTCTAAGTAATTTGATCAAGATCACTCTCTGTATCTCCTTTCCCTTTAATTTGCCTAGATATCACTGTCTCTTTAAGCTGTAATGGCCTCTGAGCGGGGCTGACTTACTAGAAAGAATATGAACTATGATAGATCATTATTCTTTATGCAAAATGGCATTTCAGTGATTGAAAAAGTCTCAGGATAGTTTAGGTGCTGAATAATCTTGTAGTTTCTTGCTTAAGTTGGGCTTTTTATTGAAAGATGATGCTTCCAGGAAAAAAAAAGTACACTTCTGTGGCATTTGAAAAGTTAATTTTTAAAACAGGGTTTGCTAGAGTGTGATACAGGCTGACTGCATAGAAGTGATTTGTGATCAAGCCAGGATCTTTGCCATGGGAACAGTAATTATGGCTTCAGGCAGCAGGCCAAGAATGTTGTGAGGAAATTCCAGTCCCCTCCTATGGCTTTAGTTAGAGGCTGCAACAAGCTGGCTCTTGTGGCCTCGAACAGGCGTGATCACACATGTCAGCCACATGTTGGTAGCAGGGGCCATGGATGGCTTTCGGCAAGCATTGTGTCAGCTAGATTTGGTAAATAGCTCGATCTAATCTGTGTTAGTGTTGCATACAGGTTTTATGCACCTGTCTCTTCAATTTATGGGTACCTGTCCTTTGCAGGGCAATTGATGAGCTTCCTCTGGCTGGGTTGTGAAAGCTGGTTAATTCTGTATTGTGTTTAACAGGAATTTAAGCTATTGGTTGAAGCACAGATGCTAGGCAAGATTGCTACCACGGGTTTATCAGCTATTAGGTCTGTTCAAAGCAGTTTCTCCATCACATCGCATGTGGAAGGTAGCTCAAATAACTTGCGCTTGGAAGGGAAACAAGATGAAAATGAAATTGTGTGAGACTTCCTAGCAAATTATCAGTTAATAAAATGGTTGTAGAAAATATTCTGGTTTAGCCTTGGGCCTACTTTGCCCTCGATCTGTGAGGATTTAAAAAATAGCAAAATATTTAACACACCTGAATTTACTCAACTTTGTCTTTTTAATCCCACAAGTGTAGGGTCTCTGAGTCACTGACATCAGTTTCAAGTATTGTCAAACTAGAAGATGTAGATGTGCTGGTGCCACATTTATCGCACTAGCAAGAAGAGTAGACATTATTTAATGTCAAATTCTGTGTGCTTCTGATATAGCTGTCTTTCCAGCTTCATATGAAAACTTGTTGAATGCTGTGCTTAGTTCAGCAAGTGTGTGTTGGTAATCCCAATGTAATGATTGCTCGCTGTTTGCCAAAGCAGATTGTAGTTATTACACAACTGCAGTTTAGATGAGATTGAATTAGCATGGAGTTCCTTCTAAACTTGCGTCTTCCATTTGCTGTTTTACAGATCTGGGCACAAAATGTTCTTTCGTAGGTTCCATTTCCCCAAAGTGACTCATCTGGCAGGATTTCTTTCTGATAGTATTTGTACTAAGCTTTACCAAGGACCTGTGTGCTCTGCTGTGGTGATGTAAAAAGCTCAAGGTTGCCTACTAGTTAAGTTTCAGCTTGGGAACAGGGTATCATAAAGCCTGGGTGTGTGCTACCCTACAAAGCCAGAATGACTGCATTACTGCAGTACTTGGAGTTTAGGAATTTTGGGCTATTTAAAATGGCCACACCTTTTATTTGCTCAAAGGGCAGGTTTGTTTGGCAGGGTGTCTCCATAGCAGCAGGGAGAAGGGAGGGGATGAGTGGGCTGAGGATCCGGCTCTGCTCTCAGGCAGTGTGTGCTCAAGCTCCTAATGCATCTTATTGCAAAATCTCCCATTGGGTTGTACGAGCAATTGCTTCAATGTAGCGCTGAAGCTTCTAGTGCCTTTTAGGAACTCAAAAATCTATCTGTGTGCTATAGAAATGGTACCAGCTCTTGTGGCAGTACATACAGTAGGAAGATTTTCCTAAGCACTAAATTCTTTGCAGTGCTCTGACCAACTAACCGAGTTTCAAAGATGCTAAAAGCGTGTGCGTGTACCCAGTATGCTATTGTGAATCTTAGTGGGAAGTTTACCACACTGGCTTTTTTGCAAAAGTATTAGACTAAATCTTGTCTAGACAAGAGCGAGGTTATAACAATTTTGAAAGCCTCAAGTGGTAGGTGACACATGTTTGCTGGCCCCGGCTGAACACAGTAGAGTTTAAAAACTGAGTGTATACTCTAAGCCTGCCAGATAGGCCGGTGCCTCCTCCACACGTTCACTGTATCAATGAAATATGCTGACTGCTGGGTTGGGTTTAATTGGATAAGTGACATGGGGGTTCTGTGTTTGAATTGGTATGTAAAAATCAGCCCTGAGCAACTTGGTGAACTAAATTGATTTCCCCCCTGCCTTACTTTTGGTTCTGGTCGGGTGATAAATTGCATGTCTCAAATGGGCAGAGCAGAGGAGTGAGTGCCATGCAGTGTTCATAGCAGCTACTTAGAGCCGGTGGGACAGCAGTGTCCTACGGGGCTCAGCAGCCACCCCAGAGGCTGCCATCCTCAGGAGCCTGTGTATTGATCGTAGCTCTCCAACTGTACTAGGACTGATGGAGGACACAGTTGTGTTGTGTGTTCTTCAGACATGTTTTCACAAAAAGGTTGACTCATGCTTTCTGTTCATGACCCAAATTAGAATGTTTCTTTTCTCACAGCTCTACCTTTAAATGCCTTTAAAAGAGTGTTGGAGGCAGGAGGGGGGAAAGAGAAGCGGGGGGCGGTGCGGGGGTGGGGTGTGTAATGTGAGGGTGCCTTGCTGGAAGTGAGTTTTCCATGGAAGACAAGGAAAACTGGCATCCTTCTTCCTAGTAGGTTAAATTTAGTTCCATTCCTGGCTCTTGAATCTCTCAGCAGAAAATGTTGGAATGTAACATGAGTGTGAATGATGATGTCATCAGACTGGATTTCTCTTATTAGTTTCTTCACAAAGTGATTTGAGCTGTGAACTGAAGTATCAAAGTACATTCTTCCATTCCTCTGGGACTGGACTCGGGCAAAGCCCTTGAAGCATATTTCAGAGACGCTCAATTCTTTTTGTGCTCCAAGAAATTTTTTTTACTGCTTATATCAGAATGAAGGGTTTGTGTGAGCTTCTCCATGATTTGTGTGTCATTTTGTGTGTCAAATATTACAGTGGTCTTTTTACTGAGTCCAAAATCTGTACAAGTGGAGGGACAGTGGAGCAGAGGAGCAATGCTTGCATGCTCTGGCCAGGCAGAGCTACAAGACTTCTGGCAGAGGTTTTTCATCTGAACTTAAGAAGAGCAGACCAAGGATTTCTAGCAGTACAGATCTTTTTGCGGTTTATTTTCAGAGGAGGTTTCCAGGTGCAGCTGTGTTACCTGCTTTGCTTTTTGTGAGTGCATGTTGGCTGCTGGCCTGTCTGCCTCAGTCTTTCTTTTCCCTTGCAAGGAGGAGGGATGCTGCTATCCTTGGTCTGTGTAAAAATTATTACAGCCGTGTGGGGTGCTCCATGTCCGAAGGCAGAGAATGCTGCTGCTATGTAGGATTTCCTCAGTAAGCCAGGGAAAGGAAGCGTTTTTTGTAGATCTTCGGCCTCGCTGGCCTTTCTAGTCCTTGTCCTCTTCTTTTCCATATGCCCTTTTTGC
Organism: Larus michahellis; assembly: GCF_964199755.1. Lineage (NCBI taxonomy): Eukaryota > Metazoa > Chordata > Aves > Charadriiformes > Laridae > Larus > Larus michahellis. The sequence goes on from NC_133918.1 coordinate 3,765,770, forward strand.
CATTGCTTTAATTTTGCTTTCTGCCTGTAATACTTGCTGCTTTCTGAAAATTGATTGTTACCACGTACTATCACCCGTTTGTTTTGAAATTAATATTTTTATGGTTGTTTAGTTTGTATTTGTACAGGCAGAATGCAGATGATTTATTGTAATCCACTTAAAATAACTGACTAGATCTTAAGTAGATAAAGGATTATATAGGACAGCTGAGAATTTCTGTAGTGCTTCTAGGTGTGCTGGTAGAAGAAGGGAACTAAAGAAGTGTTGAGGAAGCATGGGTGTTTATCAGGAAGCATGGGTGCTTATCAAATTACTGCAGTGTGAGCAGTGGACCTTCTGCAGCCAGGAGTGTGGCAGAAAAGGGAGGTGGCTGTCACAGAGACGCTCCCCGGCAGTGCTTTACCTGGTGGTGGCGTGACTGCAGTGGCAGGGACAGCCTTTCCCTGCCTAGGTACGGTCTGGCAGTGTAACTTCCAAAGTGGGATTTGCGCTCTGTAAACAGGAAGAGGAGATTTGTTAGTACAAATGAAGAATTTTTTTGTAGAGCAGTGTTACTGCTAGCATGCTGTTGCTCCTGTTAATCTCATCGTAAAAATACCAGCTGCAAAAGAATTAGCTAAACAGAAATGTCAACATAAATTAATGCCTCTTGCAAGCAGGGATGTGAACTTCAGAATCTGAAGAACTGCATTTTGAACGAAGGACTGCGCAGCTGGGCCTCCCCGGGGTAGTTGGAGAATAAAAAAGGTAGAAAAGTAGTGTTGTGGGTTGATGCTGGTGAGCAGCCGAGCACCCACGCAGCCATTTGCTCGCCTTGTCCCCTTCCCTGGATTTGCAAAGCTTTAAACTTAAATAAAATAATATAATACTTCAGAATCAATAGCTTTTGCACTGTCTTTTCCAATATAATTCCAAATATCCAACTGTTGGTGAGAAACTCTTCCAGACCTTTTAAAACCAGGCTCACTGTGATTCCTCTGGCTCTACAGAATCAGGATACTTGGTGTGGAGCGTTTGAGTTTATAACATTGTTTTCAAGCTTATTCATAGATGATAACATGTACGGAAAGAACAGACACTGCAGTCTGGAAGGAGATAATGGCAGTTGCTGCAAGTGTGGAGACAGACGATTGATACAGGCTCTTGCCCGAGTTCCCAATACCCAGTGCAGATTCATTGAGCGCTTGTTTTCAGTTTGCCTCGGGGCAGATCATTCCAAAAGCAAGTGTCAATACAGATTTCTTGTGGTTATCTGAGATCCGCTCCAACAGTAACGGAAGGAGGGCAAATGCTGATGAAAAGTCATAGTTGATGGAACTTCCCCGCGTGGGAGGAAGGTTGGCAGCACGCTTTGTGCCGTGGAACCCCTGGGTATGCTCCCCCTAGGCTTGCGCTCCAAAGCCCCAGTCTTTTAAAGGCAGCCTGTGTGGAATAATTGTGATATAACTGTACAGTACTATGTATGTACTGTCTGTAAACTTCCTTGTGTAGAGAAAAGACCTTGGAATAATTGTAGTTTTCCAACTGCTGCAGTCTTCCCTCTTCGTTTGCATGTACTTCCAGCTGGGAAGCTTACAAATTGACTGCTGCTTCTTTTGATGTCCAACAATCATCCCCCTCTGCCTCCTGGCTCTGGTCACAGCGGGCAGCATAGACTGTCTCCAAGATAAGAGGGGAGTGGATTTGAAATTGCTCTTTCATTAAAGAAACATCGACATGTGGAAACCAGCAGCAATGAACATTCCTTGTCAAAGTGCCCTGCAAGTAAATTTTCAAATATGTGAGAAAATGTTTATTTTAAACAAGCCATTAGGAAAGTTAAATTCAGGGAATTTAAATTCTTTCCATAATAGTATAAATGTTTGTTTTTCCAGTTTATAGTTTCCTAGTGTTGCTTCCATGAGAGCCAAATATGTGGCTTGTTCTCCTGGTGTTTCCATGATGGATTGCAAGGGCTGCCTGAGTGTGCTTGCACAGACACATTGATTTATACTAGGAGTGCTGGAGTTCTGTATGTTCAGAAATTTACACGTTTTTATTTAAGAACACTTTTTTAAAAAGTTTAAGGCCCATTAGGGCCCGATGGGAGGGGTTTCATGAGGCCAATAAACATTGTCTGCATTGGTAGGGCTTTTGTTTGCTGGTGGGTGGTTCTGTTAATCCCTGCCGGTTGTATCCTGGGCCACAAAGCCAAGCCCTACCTGTAGTGTTTGCAGCAGCCCCAGCACGGCAGCGTTGTTACGGTAAACTGGTGGGCTTTTAGCCTTGGAATCATGCATTAATTTGAGTCATCAAAAGGATGGGATCACAGTCTAGTAGCCTCCCAGACTAGCTCGCCTCTCACTGTACTCAGGAACCCAAGTACTAATTAGAACAGCTGTTAAAAGGCCTATTTCTAATGACTGCACCCTGCTAGAAGGAGCCCTCGCTGGGTGCCCATAGCCTTTGTGGAACCTGGTCAGTGCTTGCAGGTGACCAGCAGCAGCCCATGAACCATGGTTTTGGAACCTGGCCTAATTTCTCCTATTCGGGACATCAAAGTCCTTGAGCCTGTCTTTGAAGAGCTAGCAGTGAGTAGTCAAACAAGAAATTCAAGATTTGAGGGGGAAAGAAAAAGAAAACCAAAACCTGTGTCTGTAATTCGGTGTTGTGGGGCTCTCGTGTGACCTACTTTTCCAACCTGTTTGCTGGAGCAGAGAGCTTTTGTTGTCGCGCAGATACTGTTTCTGCAGGTGCCACCAGATCTAGGGCATGGTGAAGGCAGAATTTCTGGTAGCCACAGTGTGGAGCGGGGTATGTTTGCCTTGAGAGGGGTGGGAGTTAGCCAAGGCAGGGATGAGCTCTCTGCTTTTTCTCTGCTGATGAAAGCGTTTTAGTGTGGCGTTTCTGTGTAAGAGTAATGTAGAAAACTCTGGGAAAGTGATTTCATGTGTTCGATTTATATTATATTTGCTCAGAGTTTACAGTGGGATTTGAGGTCTTCTATGTAATTTGTTTGAAATTAAGCCATACTGATTTTAAGCTGTATTATGTATGTAAGTATAGATTGTGCTAAGAAGTAATTTGTATTTGTTTTTGCTATTGTCTTAGTAGTATTTTTCATACTTCCGACTTGGTTTAAACTAGCCTCGGTCAGTTGAGGTAACTTGGGTGACTTTCCAGGGGATGCTGTGATGAATTGAAACACATACATTGCATACAGTAATCTATTCATAGATGCGTTTGGCTTTATTTGCAGGGAATGGAGGAGAAGTGCCAGGCTCCTGCAATTCAATAACTTTGTGTGAATAGAGGAATCATACCCACAACTACTAAAAAGCCTAGAACAAATGCATTTCTGTAATTCTGCAATACCTGTTTTTTTAGGTAGTCTAATTCTAGTAGAAATTCGTTTTAGAATTTTTTGTCAAATGTTTTCTTCCTCCGTAGAGTTGAAATGTACAGTGCTGCAGTAAGAAAAATCAAAGAATCAAGTTGTTGGGGTATGCTGTGCTACTCACAGCTTTTTTGGTTTGTAGGTAGCCACCTTGACTTTACTGTAGAACAGCTCCTAGTGCCAAAGGCAGTAGAGGATGGGATTACAATGGCTTTTGTACCTCTGGTACTTGGGTTTCTCTGCTTCAGGAAGCTAGCCTGTCTTTTGACTTAAGTGCATTTAACCTAGACTTTATGGTACTGTTGTCCTAAAAGTTGTTGCTGCTGTTCTGGGGATCGTGGCTAGAAAACAACAGACCAGTGATCAAATTATTTTGTACTAAAATCTAAATTATTATATGTCAGCCTCTTTCTGCTGTAAAGTAGCTCTTTACTAGTAGCTTTACTTTCCTGATTTGCCCCCTCTTTTTGGTGTAGGGAGGGGAAGAGATCCATTTCTTTCAGGTCTCAGTTTCTCCACGTTGCTTCTTCTACTTGTAACTGGAAAATACACATCTTTGGTTCATAATTGCCAAGTCGTATACTAACAGCTTGGGCCAGTTTCTGATAACTTGTCTTTTGCTTAAGACTTCTTTGCTCCTGGTAACCCCCAGTAAAATAATCTCTGTCCTCTTGATGAATGCCAGGAGGCCTCTCTCTGTTTGGCTGTTCCTGATCAACTACAGTATTGTTCTAGCTTAACCTAAAAAAAGAAAAACTTGTCTGATATGAGTAGTCCAAAATCCCTTTTGTTGGATACAATAGGAAAATGTGAATATCAGTGCACGACGCTGCATTTAGTGGCTTCAGACAATTCAGCAATGCTTCATCTTTTAAGATTCCTAATGCTTAGCTGAAAAGAGATATTGGATAGTGCTACTCAGTTACTAAATTGGATCTTGCTTATCTTTAATTTATGGTGGAGGTGGGGTTCACTGCCCACTGTCAGTATATTTTCACTTACGCTTCTGTTCAGCTTCTCTACGCCTTAATTTCAATTGTTCTGCTTTAGGAGTACCTGAATAGAGTTTAGTAAAAATGCTGTCAGTTTACCTTTCATCTTTTCTTTTCCAGCGGGGATCTGACGAGCTTTTCTCTACTTGTGTTACTAACGGACCCTTTATCATGAGCAGCAACTCTTCTTCTGCAGGTAATATTGCCTATAAAAAAGAATAGCAATTGATAAGTATTGCAAATACTGTGAGGGGGGTCTGGTTTTTCCCCACTTAGTCTTAATTTTAAAAGCCATGCATTTTTAGTGGTACTAAGGCCTTTTGTAGGGCAATGCTGAATAATAATGAACTTCTGCCCTATACCCTTATAAGGTTAGTAGATTGAAAAAAATTTTTGCAGAACAGTTGCTAAAATGATTTTACCAAGTTAGAACGTGCAGGTTTTGCTGTAAACTGTTATACTTTAAGCACATTTGAATTTCACGTAGGATTATTTTGGCTGTGTTTAGTAGTTTGCTGCTATTTGGGAGTTTTACACCATCTAGAGATTAGTAATCCCACCCAAGACAGTGTCCTTGGGTGCTCAGTCCAGAACTTTGCCCTCTGTGCTGGTCAGGGCCTTGAAGTGTCTGTCTTTGAGCTACTGTTGTCTTTTGAGTCCCTTCTTGTTCTGCACGTGGCCTCCCAGATCCAGACTGGATCAGCTCCTGTCTCTGGTGTGCTGCTGGCAGTCTTTGCCATATGTAAAATCCATGTGAGCTAAAATTACGTTTTGGTTTGTATTTGGGTTAACGTCATTTGGTTTAATATCACTTGTTTTAAGATGTCCCCTTCAACCTGTTTCATTGCCAAGAATACGGGTCAGAGTGAAAAGGAAGCAAGCAGCAATCTTGAGTGAGCGGCTCAGACCTACACAAAGTAGAAATGTGGGTGGGTGTGTGCTGTAAACAAGCTGTAAAATGGCCACTGGAGAGTTGATTCCATTGCGGTGGCATTCAGCTATGTCACTTGCATCATGTAATTTGGAGGGAAAAAAAATTGAAATGAGTAAAACCATGTGTCTTCAGACTCTAGTTAAATTAAACTATTGAATTTCTCTGTAATCGAGAGTAATAACTGGATGGGGAGCACAAACTGTATGTCAGAAGTTGTAAGCATGTGCATATTCTTTCAAACTCGGTCAAATAAGCAGTAACTCTTGCTTTTTACAGCTAATGGAAACGACAGCAAAAAATTCAAAGGCGATAGTAGAAGTGCTGGGGTCCCATCCCGAGTAATCCACGTCCGCAAACTCCCCAGTGACGTCACAGAGGCAGAGGTCATTTCTTTGGGCTTACCTTTTGGCAAGGTCACCAATCTGCTCATGTTGAAAGGAAAAAATCAGGTATTGTCTCCCTAATTGAAAGCAGGGATTATGTCAAAGGCTTGATGAGTTTGTCATCAGTAAACCAGATCCAAGTTGTTTAAACAACTGTCATGTATTAGGAATCAATAACTTCTGCATACTATTATTTTACTTTTCCATGATTATCCCATGAGCTGTAGAAAATACTATTTTCAGACTGTACGAGGAGCTAAGTCCATAATTATAGGTTGTCACTTATAATTAGCATTATGCCTGGTTTTTAAATTACAGACCAGGTAAATTATTTGGACAGCAGTGACATGAGTTGGCCTTTTTCACTCAAGATGGTTTGACAGTTGAGTAACCACCAGTGTAACTTTGTGTATTAAGGACACCTTTACAGATACAATAAATTAGCTGGGTACAGCTAAAACACTCTTGGGTAACGCAGAAGGTGTGCACTAATTTGGTAGCTAAAATTGTCTTACAAATTAAGGAGTAAAAAAGCAAGCCAACTTTAATCATCGCTTAAAGTACTATGTCTTTAATCTTAATTATGAAAATGTGCCTCTGATACATTGCGTGGTGTGATTATATGTGAGTACTTAATGTAATGACTTGCTACAGTCCCTCACCTTTTTGTTCTGAAGTAGAGAAGACCGTGAAGGTACAGAACAGTGAGTGGCCTTCCTGCTCTCTAGAGAAGTATGGGAAGTTGCTAAATATGATAAGAGTTGGGGAGTCTGGATTATTGCTGTATTCTTGGGTTCTTGCAGACGCTTCTGTCACTGTCAGGTTCCGAAATATCTATGGCAGGGAGATCTTAGGATGAGACTGAAACATCATATACGTTAAGTCCGTCTGGGCAGTGAAGATCCTTGTTTGTTCTGCGCACAGTTGGTTCTTAAACAATTCTGTGTATAAAAGCTTGCATGTAAACGCGGTTGTGAAAATCAAATGCAGTTACAATTCACCCGGACGTTCTTCCTAAGGTTATCAGTTGTATAATGCTGTTGTCACCTGTTAATGTTGTCTCTGATAATATGTCAATGTTGGTTTGACTTCTGCGCAGGCTTTCATAGAAATGAATACGGAAGAGGCAGCCAACACCATGGTAAACTACTACACCACAGTCACTCCAGTCCTGCGGAGCCAGCCCATCTACATTCAGTTCTCCAACCACAAGGAGCTTAAGACAGACAACTCTCCAAACCAAGCAGTTAGTTCTTGTTCTGTACATTGTCATCCTGGTGGGAGGGACAGACACTTCGCAGCTGCTGGTTTGGTTTGTGCCGCTGGTGTAGGCCTGGGAGGGTTTTGAGATTTGGTTTAATATCAGAGTGGTAAACGGAGCATACTAGCTTCTAGCTGGTGGAATAAGATCTCCTGTAATAGCTTTTATCCAAAGCTTCTGCAGACTGCTAAAACTGCCTTAATGTCAAGGGAAGAAAATGCATAGTGACTATGAGATCATGAGAAGTGGTGTTTTAGCATTCTTTAGTTAGAAAGAGTATCAAAAGACAAGATTAACATCTAGTGCTTTAGGATGTTCTTTTCTAATATTGGAAAAATTTATGTAAAACGAAGCTCTGATGGGGCAAAACTTGTGTCTGCAGTTGAATACAGTCTGGTGCTGGTAAGTGCTGGCTTTGAGGCAGGCAGCCCTTGAACACAGCAGTTCTTAAGGCCTTGTCTGGGCTGTCTAGAGTTTCCATGCAGGGTTGCTCTGCATAGGGTAAAAAGGTTCCTTTTTCAGCTCAACTGCTCTTGGCAATCTTTCAGGACAGGAACACTGGAAAGAAGTTCAAGTTACTTGTGCCTCCTTATCAGGGGTGGCTGCCGAGTACCGCTGGTTTGCCTCCTCTCACCTTTCAGGCTGCCTTTCCCCAGGATCAGAGCATCTAGTGCTGTGCAGATGAAATGCTGCTATTGGGTGCATCTAACAAAGCCAGAATCTGATGCCCAACAGTGAGCACATCGTAACGTTTTATGTGTGAGGGGGACTCTGCAGGAGAACTCGCAAGTCAGTTTTCACTCCTGGATCCCCATAGCAGATGTGCATTAATCTTTCAGTCTTGGCAGCTTCTGTAGGATTGTGGAGATGGTGTTTCACCCCAGAAGAGCCTAGTTTTTCCTTTTTTTGAAACAATAGAATAATTTTGCTGCATTGGTAGATGCTGAGCAAGGTTCTAGCAGTAGCATAAGTCCTTCATATTTTATTTAGTCTGTATTTTTTTGCATTGCTCTTACTGATCGGGGTGGTCTGTATTGTCCGTGTTTAAAACGTGCAAAAATCGTTGCCTTAGGAACAGTAAATTGCTTTCTGTTTTTCTGCTAACTGTTGAGTTCTGCTGGTAGTTTGCAGATAGGAAGCTCAAGAGAAGCTGACTGTGTATTTTTGCAAGCAGGAGTGTCAGTCTAACAGAATGTTTGGTTCTGCAGCGTGCCCAAGCAGCTCTGCAAGCAGTGAATTCTGTCCAGTCTGGAAACCTAGCGCTGTCAGCCTCTGCTGCAGCAGTAGACGCAGGAATGGCGATGGCTGGCCAGAGCCCTGTCCTGAGGATCATTGTTGAGAATCTCTTCTATCCTGTCACTCTAGATGTTCTGCATCAGGTAAAACATGTTGCCACAACTTCTTGACGATTGCCCTGGAGGAAGGGCTAGCAACAAATAGTGAATTGCTGTATTTGCAATGTCTATGTGTCTGTATAATTCAAGTTCTGAACATGGCTGTCAAATTTCTACCTTCTGGAGACCTGGACACCCACTCAAGATTCTTCTATTTTTGGTCTCGATCTGGCCAGACTTGAATTTCCAGAGATTTGATTGCTGGTCCATTTTAATTGGATTACAGTCTGGTACGGTGCATGGGACAAACATTTGTTTTCAAGACAGCTCTTCAAGTTTTCTTTAGGTTTTAGCAGAAGTAGCTGTTATACATCGTTGTGCAAGGGTAGGGGGGAGCAAATCCAGTGTCAAGGAGTCACTTGGGCAGTTGCCTATTTGGAAAGTTCCTGCTGTCCTCTGTGGCTGCTTAGCTTAATCTTCACATTTAAAATGCAAACTTGACTGCATTTAAGAACCCCAGAAATTGTTGGAAAGTTCCAGTTTGTGAAGGTGTCTGTGAATTGTCCTGTGTAAGAACTCACAATAAACAAAAACTTTATTAAGGGGGCCGTTCAGTCACCCTGTTTTTCTAGTCCCATGCCACGATGCAAGTTAAGCAACGCCCGCGGTGTAGGGTAAAACCATACATTGTTGAGTTGGAAAGCTAACAAGGTGAAAGTATAACTTCTGTCGTCTCTGCTTCTAATAATCAATATGAAATGAGATAATGATATATGCAAATATTATCTTGCAGATTTTTTCCAAATTTGGTACAGTCTTGAAAATAATCACATTCACGAAGAACAACCAATTTCAGGCCCTGTTACAATATGCTGACCCAGTGAGTGCTCAGCATGCCAAACTGGTGAGTAGTATGCCTGCAGTGCTAAACACCTGAATTATTTTAGCTTTTAGGCTGGCTTTTATTAATCTAGGGTCAGTGTTAGAAAGTATTTGGTTTACGTGAGCGTTGCCCTCATGGCAGATCACGTGTGGGAGCGGGAGGGCATTTCCCCACCAAGAGCAGTGCGAGTAACTCGGGTGGGTGCTGAAGGGGCTCAAACAAAGTGGTGTTTTCTCTACACAAAGCAAGACGCTGGCTCCATCTGCAGATACACCCTGGTACCTGGGATGGTGTAACACCTTCTCTCTTCAGAGATCTGTTCCTGTGATGTTAGTTAAATGCATCTTGGATGAAGAATGGTTTGTTTCCTTGCAGTCTTTAGATGGACAGAATATCTACAATGCCTGTTGTACGCTGCGCATAGATTTCTCAAAGCTCACAAGCCTCAATGTAAAATACAATAACGATAAGAGCAGAGATTATACACGACCAGACCTACCTTCTGGGGATAACCAGCCCGCTCTTGATCAGACAATGGCAGCTGCTTTTGGTGAGAATTCTTCCAGTGGGAGCAGGACAGATGTGACTGATGTGTGTGTCAGATGGGGAAAGGGAGGGGGCACGATTCTAGAGTGTTTGGTCACCGAAATTTTGGAATACGGTGTGACTAAAGAGGAAAATTTGAGAACCACTGAATCAGACTGGTGCAAAATACTAGTAGGAACATATGGGTGTGGGTGTGTGCTGCTGCTTTGAAGGCTCCTCTCCATTTGGGTGAGGACTGTTTAAGGTTTTCAATCTGTCTGTGCTTCTAGTGCCATCTGCTGTTTTGCCCACAGTATGGACTCGGGGATGATTTGGGGTGTTGTAACCTATACTTTGAAAACTGTGTTGTGGTTAAACAGTTGCAGGAGCTACTGGCTTGTGTTCTGGTCAACAGCTCTATCCTAATGGCTGTTTCAGAACAGCGGAGTTGGAGGAAGAATGGTTTTTGTAACTACTTAGAGTTCAGTGTTACAGTAGAGGCATTTTTGAATTACTATTTGTGTTTTAGGGTTTAGCTTTCAACTAAATGCTTATGTTGAAGGGCAGATCATGGCATTCCAGCTAAGTCTAGAGTTGTCTTGCTGTTGACTGTCTCTGTATAATGTGTATACCTTTCTCAGGTGCCCCAGGAATAATCTCCGCTTCTCCGTATGCGGGAGCTGGCTTTCCTCCTACCTTTGCAATTCCTCAGGCTGCAGGTACTGTATTTCGTAAGTTGAAATTTTATATGGGTTTTCTGTTGCTGCAGCATCTTGGTGTTTTAAAGCTAAGTAGTGATATTTTTGTTGGGGTTAGAATGATGTTTCAGTACATAATCTCAACTAGGAATGCAAGTGTGCAGCTGTAGCACCTCTGGCTAGGCAGTATCCCAGTGACAAGGAAAATAAGTAGCAGGATGGGAGAGAATAGAAAAGGCAGTACTGAAAATAATTGGGGGAGATGGGGAAGGAGGTCAATTTTTTTTATATTTCAAATTTCTTCAAGTGGCTGCAGAGGTTGGGAACTTGCTTTGACTGCTGTAAACGTGGTCAAAAGCAAGGAATCTTTGTCCATTTTTTTCCTAAATATTTTGAGTAAAGCTAGTGTCTAAACGGGAACCTAATTACATACAGTGTTATAGTTGCACTGTGAAGTTTGCAGCTCACGTTGCAGGTAACAAATTATTGCTACTTACAGAAATATCTCACTGTCTGAGATAAAAGGCTTAGGTTTAGGTGCTAAATATACTCACTGGAGTGCTAGACTAAACAATTTTTGCTTTGTTTTTCATAGCATACCAAGCTATGTTGACTTTCTTGTAACTGGATGGAATTTCTTTGCTTATGACAAACAAGCACAGATCAAACTGGTGAACCGTTGATGTACTGTCAGTGTCCTGGCCTGTTGGGGACATAGACAATGCCGCTTTGAGAAGTAGTTTAACTGATTCCTAGCAATTTTGGGTTGAACTCTAAAGCTCTTCCCTATGGAGGGCTATAACAGGGTGAGGTGCCAGCTGCTACAGTTAGCAACCTAGAGATGCCTGTAAATAAAATGGTAATGTTTCTGGACTCAAGAGCCGATGGCAGTGTATGATGTCTGACTGTTACATGCATGGTTAAAGAACAAAGCGTTTTTGGCATGCACTGGTTGGAAAGACCCTTACAAATGCACCGTTTGTGATACCTTTCCTGCACCAACAGAGCTGAGGCTTTGTGCTGATTCCGCTTCTTGTGACACATGCAAAATATTGTAGTCAACAAGATAGTGCTGAGAGGCACCTGTTCAGCACCAGGCACTGCAAGAGCAAATACGATTAGGAATGATGACATTTCCTGCGGCACCAGAATTGGAGGCTCCTATTGCTCCTAGAATACATGGTCACTGTGTTTTGAATGGTTACTTGCATGTTACAGAAGGTGTGCTGTTCTCCCTTCTGGTGCAGCAAATACACTAGAGTACGTGCTGTTAATTTCTTTACTGGTTAATATTCTTTAATTTCCAGGCCTGACAGTTCCAAATGTTCATGGAGCACTAGCTCCTTTGGCTATCCCATCAGCAGCAGCTGCAGCGGCTGCAGCAGGACGGATTGCCATTCCCGGCCTCGCTGGGGCAGGGAACTCTGTTCTGCTGGTTAGCAATCTGAATCCTGAGGTTAGTGGAGTCCTAACTTTACTTTTTTTTCTCCTTCCTGTTACCTCTGCTTTCACTTTCTGAACACAGATTGTGCTGAAACTCATTGAAAGTGAAATCCTACTGTATCCTAAAGGAAACGGCAAAACTAGAAACGCAGATGACGTGCTCTGCCGACTCTAAAACTCAAAGCAGATCAGTACTCTAGTTGCTGAAGGGAAATGAGAAAATCCATCGCAAATTAAAATGTTGCTCTTCTTTGGTTCAAAGCCAAGGATGCTGCCTGCCTGCTCTTGTCCCATAAAGACTACAATGGCTGTCCCTTGCTCCCTCTTTTATTTGGAGTCTCCCTGCCATTCCATGGAATAGTGTCATTTGGGTCACAGAATAGTCAATTCCATTCTTTCTTTCCCGTAGCATGTTCTAGTTTTCAATAACATTAATTCAGAACTGCAGAGAGAGTTTGTCCTGACCTTTGCTCTTTCTGTGTAGTGTCTGGACCCCTGCCAGCTTGACCTTGTACCTGTGCAGTATTTCCTCTGCCATGTGCTTGCACATTTTCCCTTTCCAAGATTCCTGGAAGTTTTTTCTTAGATAAACCCCTTAACAGCTCACAGTTTACATTTTCAATTCTACTTAACTTAGTGAGTTGAAATATTGGGGTTTCTTTAAAAATAAAGCAAGTCATATTTGAACAAAAATCTTCTTTAATGAAAGAGAGCGTCATAAGAGATTTGATACGGGTATCTTGGATTTTTCTTTGGTCAGCTTTTGGCTCTTTGTTGGATTGAAAGTGTAGAATCTTCCAGTGTGTGCAGTAGAGTATGATGAGTCTCTGCTGAAAAACACTCTTACTGGTGGGACTGTGCACACAAGTTAATACTACTTTGCAAAGCTATAAAACTTACCAGCAATGTCAGAGTAACCACAAAACCTCTTTTGCATCAAAGGGGAAGCCTGGATGTGATGAATGATCAAAATATTTAACTCTTGATGAGACGAACCGATTGGATCAGTATTTCAGACTGCTCTTTTTACCTGTCATTACTGTTTTCTCCAGGGCATGAAATAATGGCAGGGACTGTGATACAGCTTTGGATGGGATGAGTTGCTCTTTCTACCTAGGAACTGCTCTGCCATTCCATGAACTGTGTCATCTCTGGCTTGGTCCCACGACTTGCTGTTCAGATAACAAACAGTCTTAAGCCTTAAGAGCTGGCATCATTACTCTTGATCAGCGTAATACTGTCAAGTGTGTGTTTCTTGGGATGACTTTGCGTTGTCTGGGTGGCAGTGACAGGCCAAAGGACTGTGCTGGACCTGTTATATTTGCATGTGTTCCCAGCGCTCGGAGCAGTGGCTGAATGGTGTTGCACAGCTCTTGGTTAAGTAGGAACAAGCAGTTATTTCATGCCTTGTATTTTTTTGATGAGCTCTTCACTATCCATCCAGCTTATCTTTGGGCTAGAGAGACTTTGATACTTGTACTGAAGCTGTGAACTAACAGACCTGAAACTTTTTCCATTGCCTGTATAATCAGTGTTGTAGAAACTTACCTGTGCCACAACCAGTTAGTTAAGAGACAGTATTTCTCTGGAGTGACTACTCTGCACTAATGCATAAGGCTTTTTTTTTCTGAATCAGAGTTGTGGGAATCGACATTACTGCATATTTTCCCTTTTCACAATGACTGGAGGAAGTCTGCATGTCTCAGCTTGCTTTGACTTCGAATGCAGACCCTTGGCTGGGTGCGAAGTTAGTGCTGTCACTGGGAGCAGAGGTGCTTTTCCTGCCTTTCTGGCCTAAGGAACAGCAGTTTGGGGTTTCTGCATGGTGAGGCCAAGCCACGGAGGTGGAAAGGAATAGACCTCTGTGGCAAGTGAGGTACCAAGTTCCGTTCTACCAAGTGCTCCTAGCAGACCTTCGAGGTTTTTTTTGTAGTGGTACAGCTGCTCATCCAGATAACTCTTGCTTTAAAGGCAGTGGTTGGTATCTAAATTGGACTTCTCTCGTTTTGTTACAGCTGAGTGTGCAATGTGGATTGCTTCCAGTAGTCGCTGGTCCTAAAGCAACCAATACAGCTGTGGTTTTGACTTGATCCATGAAGTAATTTCTTCTAAGAAATACTTGTAATCCGAGAAAATATTTTTTTTTAGTCAAATTTTAGGGAATATCACTGCAATTAAATTCTGTATTAAAGCCTGTAGAAGTCACTCTGTTGTGATACTGTCTCTTACTTCTTTGTATATCTTAAGTAAAAATGCCTTTTCTTTATCATTGTGTTCCACTAGGTAAAACCTATTAACTGTTTCTGTAAACAAGTTATTGTATGTAGAATTCTATAAATCTGACTGATGGAACACTACATATTTCCTTATGTATTTACTGACCTGTGTTTTTTGCTACTTTTTTCTTTTCTCCCCATCCCTGAATTTTTTTTCTTCCCCTGATCCGGAATTTCTTTGCCAACTGACTGCACGGTACTTCTGCTTCCTGTTGTTGCTTGAAACAAAAAATAAAAACATTCCCCTTCCAAAAAAAAAAAAAAAAACCCTGCTCTTCGGAAACCAACCTGCCCTTCAATATTAACCATCTTGAAAACTTCATCATCCATCAACCAATTTCGCCATTTCCTGCGGGGACTCTGCCCTTCCTCGTTGTGGACGATTTGTGCAACCTCGCTCTCCCCTTCGATTCCTTACCTCTTCCCTGTCCCTCCGCTGCCTTGCTCTGCTGTTCTCTAAAGAGAGTTACACCCCAATGCCTCTTTATTCTTTTCGGTATGTTATTATTCACACTTTTTATTACCTTGTTTTTCATTTATTTGAGATTACTTTTTTTGATACTTCAAAAATGTACAGTTTGCAGTTTGCCATTTTTTTGAATGCATAATTTCATTTTTACATTGTTTACTTAGTTTGCTATTTAATTTAGTTTGCCTTTATTTTATGTTCAGTTATGCATGGTTTATTGCTTTGCATGTCTTTTTATAAGAGTTTTAAATTGTGATAGCATGCTAAATTGTCCAGTCTTCTGGCAGTAAGATTTTTGCTTTTTGCTGAAACCCAGTATCTTTTCTTTAATGTATTGTTCCATTATTATTCTGCTATATAAGAATTTCCCCTAATTAGAGCAGAATAAGTAACCATGGTTGGAATGAGATCAGTTCTGGTTGTGAATGAATGTTTTTGCTGTTGGATTGATTAGCTAATAGCTAATATTAAGTTGAATGCAACTTCATTTTTTCCATTACCTGAGACTGTTCTTGTTTCCTCACTTTCTGAAGGAGTCTATGGTGATGTGCAGAGGGTGAAGATTTTATTTAATAAGAAAGAGAATGCCCTAGTTCAGATGGCTGATGGGAACCAGGCCCAGCTTGGTAAGCAAGCTTAAAAGTACGAGACGCTTAGCGCTAAGAGACCTAATGGGTAATTAAAGCTTTAATATCAGTACTTTCTTCTCTTCCAAAAAAAAGACCCAAAACCTGAATGTTTCCATGCCCTTAATTGTCTGCCTGCGTATGTAGTATGGATTTGGGGCAGCTCTGGAGAAGGTATGGTTTGTTTGTGCGAGATAATCTAGAGGGGAAATAGCATAACCGATACAGTGAGGCAGAGTGACTATGGCTGTCACGCAGTTCCTGGAGGATGTGGCATCTGCATAGGGAAGAAGTAGAATGAAGTTCTAGCTTTGACTTACATGTCTGGAGAGAACTGTGAAATACCGCTGTGGTCAGTGCTGTCTCTAACCCTTGCAGCCATGAGCCATTTAAATGGCCAGAAGCTTCACGGGAAGCCAATCCGTATAACATTATCCAAGCACCACACAGTGCAGCTTCCCCGCGAGGGACAGGAGGACCAAGGTCTGACTAAGGATTATGGAAATTCTCCTCTACATCGTTTCAAGAAACCAGGCTCCAAAAATTTCCAAAACATCTTTCCCCCGTCTGCCACTCTTCATCTCTCCAATATTCCGTAAGTACCTGCCTGGAGAGTTCCTATGTGGCTGAGTATAAAAACGTTTGCAATTTTAGTGTGTGAGTAAATAACGGTCAGCTTTTTGCTGCTAGCAGGAGGAAGGCTTGCCCATGTTCCTCCTCTTCCTCATAGCCTTTCCCAGTCCAAGAAACTACTGGTAGAGAATTTAGAAAAAGCTCTAATGAGAGTTGGTGTTTAGAGATTAATTTGGTCCGTCAATGTACGTTTGACTGCAAAAACTATTTGTTTCAGACCTTCAATAACTGAAGAAGACCTTAAGATGTTATTTTCAACCAATGGTGGGATGGTGAAAGGATTCAAATTCTTCCAGTAAGTGTTTTCTCTTAACGTCCTGTCCTTACACTGGGCTTTTCAGCGTGCAAAGGGTAGAAGTGTATTGCAATTACCTGGGTGGTTAACTTTCTGCTGCCTTGTTGAGTGCTAGATAAGAAAACTTGCACTGAGTCAGGGAAACTCTGCACGTGGAGGTACTGAATGTGTCTGAAACTTGTGTCTTGTCAGGAAGGACCGTAAAATGGCTCTGATCCAGATGGGCTCTGTGGAAGAAGCCATTCAATCGCTCATTGAGCTCCATAATCATGACCTGGGTGAGAACCATCACCTGCGTGTGTCCTTCTCGAAGTCCACCATTTAGAGCTTTGGAAGGCGTGAGACAAAATGGACTTGACTTAAAACCTCTTGGGTTCAGCCTTGACCTTTAAAAGGCTGAACACGAGGGTTTCAACTTCCATCATTCCAGAAAAAAAGCCACTTTAAAAATGCAGCTGAAGTGACCTTAAAAGACCAGAGATTTTATTTTTTTAAAGAGAAATCAGTTTACCGGTTTTTAAAAAAAAAATAATAATTAAATCTAATTCATATTGCTAACCTTGCGGTGATGGGTAACAATCTTGACTGTTCAAATAAAAATCACAAGTTAAAGTTTACACTTTGGAACCTGCTCTGGGAAATTCCCCTCCCCTCCTGCTCCTTCTCCCCCAAAACGCAGATCCTAACAAGTTTATCAGGTTTCACATTGATGCCTTTTTTATTTTCTTTACCCATCCATGCCTTGAAAGACCTAAAACCACTGTGTAAATTCACTTTAGCGCCTTTTGAGTCAGGATTTTGCAAAATGCATGGTGTATAGGAGCTCCCAACTCGCCCAGCACAAACATTAAGTTGCATTGATCCTACCTTAACTGTGCATCTGCTGTCCTGTGCCTTAAACCTTTTTACTTCTTTGGGGAAAACATCGGAGCTGCAGGGAGTGGATGGGAGAGTTGAGGGGAAAGCGGTGAGCTCTGGCTGACTGCCCGGCTCGCGGTGGGGAAGGACAAGTGGAGCTGGCAAAGTGGATAAAGAAAATATTGGGCTTTGACTCTTCAGGCAGTTGTATCCCACTGTCCGTGAAATGTTGCAACCTGCATAGTGTCGTGTCTCTTCATGCCACTTTCCAATCCGCTCGTGGTTTTATCGCCATCTGCAAACAGCAAGTGGGAGTTATTTAAGATCCTTTGTCCGTAACATTCAGACCAAGCGGAAAGGTCTGGGTGGGGAAACGTTCCCAAACCAAATCATTCCATTGTCACCAGCGAGTCCCCGGGCTCTGCCCTTCACAAGAGCATTGATCAGGAGATGAAATTTAACCACTGTTGGACACTTGTGAAGACGAATCATTACGAGTTTGTCGAAATCATGTGTGTGTATATATATATATCTAAATACTTGGCTAGGATTTGAAGAATTATTGGATATCCCACATTTAGAAAGGTGTTCATGTGAGTCACCTTCGTGCCCCTAATTTGAGATTAACAAGACCAATGTAGCTCTGCCATCATTCTTATAGCATGTCTTCAGCGTTTGAGCTTTTTGTTTTAATTCTTGTATTATACTTTTTGATGCCGTTGCTGTCATCTGTGCCTAGCAATATTTCCAGTTGACCAAATATTCTAATCTCTTTATATGCAAAAGAAATAGTTTAAGTACCTTTTATAGAATGATAAGATGGTATAAACATAATCTAAATTTACTCCTTTGTGGTATTACCCTTGTATACTGTACTTTCTTATTTTTTTTTTTTGTAATTGAAACTGTAGGGCAGGAATTTAGTTATCAGGCTGAGGTCATGACTGAGGATGAGTAATGTAATGAAATCGATAAAACGTGTTAAGCAAAGCAGATTTTTTTTTTTAAAAGCAAAGTGTTTGAGATAACAAGCCACAGATAGCTTGTGAATTTAAGAAAAAGGACCCAGGCTAAAGTTTTTACCTTTTTAACCTATAAGCCCAAATCTTCTAAGTTATAGGAAGGGAACTTATTAAAAGTAGAATGCAGCAGATCGTTTTTTCCCAATGATACAACCATTTTATTATTATTTTTTTTTCTGGCTTACAACTCTTTCCCAGGCCATTCTGCCTTCTATTTTGTGTAATCCGATGTTGCCTTACATTTCCCTCTAACCTGCAACCTGTTCGGATGCAAAATAACAAGAATCTTGTACTTTTTTTCAGGGTTTTTCTGCAAATTGTGGACCAAAGTTTGTTTTTTAATTGTCTTAGTGTTGCAAGTTATGATTTCCTTGCTTAGTGTGGGAGCTCTTGACTTGCCTAGCACTGAGTGTTTGGAAAAGTCTTAACTTTTCTTAGTTTCCTCCCTGGACTCTCGAGGATGTGAATTATGCTGGAGGAGCGTGTGGCGGCTGAGTGGGGGTTCAGCTTGGGTTGCTGGTGTGAGATGGGGAATCCTTGTCTGCCGTTGTCTTCCGCTTGTGGCTGAGGAGTGTGAAACACCTTCACTGCAGGCGGTGCGCTGGGAGAGCTCAGCCTGGGAGCGGATGCTGGTTTCGGTTACCTCGAAATCCGAGCGAGCCTGTTAATGGAGCCTTGAGATCTCCTCTCTGGGAAGCTCCAGGTTTCCTTGCCAGCATCTCACATTCAGGAGGGCAAATTCTGGTGTCTTGGTGGTAGTTGTGGGAGCTAATTAGCTCGTGTCCCTTCCTCCTGAAGTGGCAAAAGGGTTCCTCCTGCAGGGGGGGTGGAGCACGGGCTCCATCCACCCCGGAGCGTCCCCGCAACCCAAGCGGAACAGCGGTGGTGTAACCTTCAGTGTGTTCTGTCAGCCTCAGCCCAGCTCCTGGGAGGAGGCTTGTTGGAATGAAACCTGTCCGGTGGCCTTTAACACTGATTTGGTCAACCCACAGGCTCTTTAGATTTTTTTTTTTTTTTGCAAAATGCAAGCAAATGAAGTGAGGTAACCCCAGAACCCAGGCGATTGTGGGTTTTTCCTTTGGATCCCTGTGTTTGCATGTAAAGAATGTGAGTAACAAAAAGGGTGTACATATTTATAATTTTTTTATACCTGTTGTAAGACATGAGGGGGCAGCAAAACCCAGTTTTTTATGGTGAACAGATGTATTGTATATTTTGATAACAGCTATTACAGGTTCAGTATTGTGGAAGGTGGGGTGGGGAGGGTAAGCATACACAACATCAGAATTCCATTGCCTCTTTCAAAGAATGTTTGTAATGCAAAAAGAAATGAAATTAAAACTATTTTATAACAACCTTTGTACCTTTCTGTAGCTCCATTATTTACTGTTCAGATTGTAGAAAGCAGTTATTGGCCAGTCTGTACTTGTGCTTTCAATAAATTTCTTCTGTATTCTTTGCTTCTGATTTTCCTATCTTTTTATTGTGCCTATTTTGCTTCTGATTTTTTTTTTTTTCCTTCTAATGTAATTTCAGCTGCCTCATTTTATATAACTTCCGACTCCTCACATACCTCTGGGCTGGCAGTTTGGCCCTGCTGTGCGGTGAGGGGTGGTGAGCCCGGGGCGGGGGGCTGTCACCCGCATCCGTCCCCCCTCCAGCCTTTGGGTGCCGCGGTGAGTTCAGAGGTATGAGGCTGTGGGGCCTTCACTGATGCTCTGCCTGTGTCACACTCCAACACTTTTTATTTATTTATTTATTTTACTTCATGTTCCTAAACTTTCCATATATTCTAGCTAATACCCATGAAATAACCCACTTTCCAGTCAAATCCGTGATTCTCTCTGTAGTGTTGCGCTGTAGCTGTGGTGAAGCTCTGGCCAGCTGGAGCTGAGGCTCCCGCAGAGCGGGACGAGGGATGGCTTCGATTCCGGGGGGCTGCTCCGTGCGAGAACCCCCTGTGGGGCACAGCGGTGTGTCCCTCCGCTCCCTGGGGAGCGGGGCTTGTCACAGAGCTTTGGTTTCTCACCAGCCAGCTCAGCATGGCCGAAACTCCTTTCGGAGAGTCCCTGGTGCAGGCCTGGAGCCCTCGGAGCGTGCTTGGGCTCCTGGGGGCAGAGCCGGGCTTGGGGATGTGGAACTCCCAAAGCTTTGTCTCTGGGGAAGCGGTGGAGCAGGGGGGAGATGGGATTCCCCCGAAGCCCATCCTGGGCTGTGGTGGCCAGTGCGCTGTGCTGGGAGCTGGAGCAGAAAGGGGGGGTGCAGGCACCCCCGGTGCCATCCTGTAGCACCAGTGGGCAGGCACCCCATCTTCTCGGGTAGAAGGGAGCAATGTCCTGAGCTCTTGCTGTCCCCTCTGTGCAGGGGCACCAAACAGCAGCTGATTTCATGGGTGATTTCATGGCAGCTCTCCTGCGGGGGCCGGGGCTCCTGACATGGCTGTTCCTTGCAAGTGTGGGAGGATTTGGAACAGCCCCATGCTAACGAGCGTTAATCGCTCCTGGTTTGGCCCAGCGTGTTCTCCTGTGCCAGGCTTGCCAGCGAGTGATGGCAACGGCTGTGCAAACCGCCATCTCTGTGCCCGTCTGGTTTCCCAGATGAGGTTGTTGTGACCCGATCGTCTTCCTAGATACCGGGAAGGTTGTTGTGACCCGATGTCCCAGGGAGGTGACCTGAGCTGCAGAGCGTGGCCAGTGTCCATCCATGTCCTGGCAGGTCCCTGGGTGAAGCTGCGGGCACCGACTTCTGCCTTTGTTCCTGCTCCCGGTGGAGCCCGGGCACGGGGGCGGGAGAGCGGGCGATGGAGCCCTGCGGAAGGCGCGAGGCCCCTGGCCCAGCGAGGGGGGGTCCCTGTGCCCAGCCTTGTCCCTCTCTGACAAGTAATGAATTGCTAATTAGCAGCCTGGTGCAGTAATTATGTTCTCCCAGCCCTGGCTGCCGGCGAAGCCCATATCGATGGGATGCGATGGGCTGGGTCGCCATGGAAACGGCGGCAGTTCCCTGGCGGGAGGATGGATCCTGCCCGTGGCTCCGCTGTCCCCTCCCTTCCCAGGGCAGAGACCCCCGGGATGGGGGGGGTCAGGGTGGCACCGGGGCAGGGTGTCCCCAGTGGTGGGGTGTCCCCAGCCCCCCATGAGGAGGGCAGGGCTGGGGCAGAGCCCCATGATGCTGCCCTGCCCGTGTCTGCTCAGCACTGCGGAGCCCGCTCCTGCCTGGGCCCGTGACCGGGACGCCTCGGCCACAGCGCGGGGAACATTTCCAAGGGGAAACGCTGACTTGGGGAAACCCGGGTTGCTTTCAGCGGGAATACGCCGGTCTCACCAGCTCCGCATCCAACGGCTCTTCCGCACAACGCCCTGCCCAGAGCAGGGGGAAGCAGCTCACGGCAGAATAACCGCCCTCGGAAAGGCCCGTCCTTCCGCGCGGCCTCGGCGTCTCTGGGTGCAGAACACGGATTTGCTGCCAGCCCCCCCCACCCCTGCTGCTCCCCCCCTGGGTGCCCCTCTGCGGGCTGTGGGTGCTTCTGAGCACCCCTCCATAAACCAGCATGTGCTTAATGGTACCCCCGGTGCGGTATGGGGAGGGAGGAGGCACCCCAGGGACTGCACCCCCAGCGCCGACGCTCTCCCCGGCGCGGTTGTGGGGTGTCGAAGCCGGTGCCGTGGGGTGGCTGTGGAGCAGCAGCGGCACCGAAGCCCCTGGCTCAGGGACGCGAATCCCCTCCGGGTCCCTGCCCAGCGCTGCTGCCGTCCCTTCCACCCGCGGCGGCATTTTGCGAACGGGGAGGGGAGCGGTGTTTGTGTCCAGCCTTCCAGGAGCAATTAGCAACAGGAGTTTGGTTAATGAGGGGAGCTCTGCTCTCACCACCCCCCCCTCCCCGCAGCCGGAGGGGGGGTCCCAAAGCAGGTGGCCCTGGCTGGGAGGGGGGAACGGTGCCTGTACCAGGGCTGAGCCCCTTGTCACTTCTCCCGGTTCACGGCGGGGGGGTCAGGGACCTGCCCACGGCGGGTGGAGGGGGGGGTCTGGCAGCCCCTTGGGACCCCGTCACTGATTCCTGCGGCCTTGGGCGGGGCCGGGGGGAGAAGGATGGAGGAGGATGAGGAGGACGAGGATGAGGATGATGCTTCTGCTCCCTCCTGGGCCCCGTGTGTCCCTACGGGAGGTGTCTGTGGGACGCTGGGCGGGGGGGCCTGCCCGCGGGGGGCCGGGGGCTGCGGGATGGCGCGGGGCTGGCAGTCGCTATGGAAACAGCTGGGTCAGAGGCAGCGTGAAGCGGCGCGTGACGCCATCGCTCACCGCAATGAGCCGTGAGTGGGGGCCCCCGCGTCGCCCCTTCCCTGCCCCCCGCCAAGGGCTGCCTGAGCGAGGCCTCTGTCCCGGCCTCTGCGCCGCCATCGGCCCCCATTCCCCTTCCCGGGTCACCCGCACCGAGGTGGGACGTGACACCACCGTGGCCTCCTGCTGCTGTCGGATGGCGTTGGACCCCCCCCTGCCCCCGGCTCACCAACCCTTAACCGGACAGGCACAACCCGCCCGTGCCCCCGCTGCAGCCCCCCGGCCCTCGATTGCTGCCAGCAAAAAAACCCCCCGCTAATCCCCGGGTGGCGTTTCCAGCACCCAGCCCGGGCGATGCGGGATAATCCATATGTTTGCAAGGCGGAGGCTTTGGGATATCCACTGCTAAGCCAATTGGCAGCGGCAGCTCGCTGCCATCGGCTCCTCGCCCCGGTTTGGGGGTGGACACCGGGTGCCCCCGCCGCCATGCCCCAGCCTGGGACGGTCCCAGCGGCTCCGGGGGGAGCTCAGCCCCCGCTGGCTGGCAGCTCCCAGGGGCTGCGGAGCAAAACCAGGTGCTGCTGTAAAGCCGGGGCCGCGGGGGGGCTCTTGGGGCTGCTCCAGCCCCTTCGTTGTGGCACCGGGGCAAGCCGGAGCACGTGCCCTGCCAGTGTCCCCGATGTCCCTCCAGCAGCCCTGCCGCTGCCCGCCGCACAGAAGCAGCGTGGCGGCATTCCCGCTCTGCTCCCTTGGGCTTCGGCAGCTTTTCCGCCGCCTCTGCCCCCACCTCCGCTGCCCGCCGTCCCCGTCCCCCTTCTCCCCCGGGGTGGCGGCCGCCGCTCCCCGGGGCGATGTACAAGCGGTGACAAATGGGACCAGATGCTGCTCCGCGCCGTGGCCGGGTCGCGCGGGGTTTCACCGTCACCGTGCGGGGACGGGGCTGGGGGAGGCGGCAGCGGCACCGAGGGACACTGAGGTCTCTGTGCCCCCACCGGCCTTCGCCGCCGGTGCCTGCCCTCGGTTGGCGTCCACCCTGCTGGGGCTCCGCCGGCCGCTGCGGTGCGGAGACGGGGGGGGGTCACGGGGCAGCGGCTGGGGGTCACCGGGCCTCATGGCGGTGCCACTGCCGGCGGTGACACGCGGGAGCCCGGTGCGGTGCCGGATCCCACGTTGCCACAGCAACGAGGCGGGAAACTGCAGCGCCGGCATTTTCCTACCGCGGCGGGAGGACGACGAGGGGGGTCTCGGTGCGCGGGGCCCCTCTGTCCCCGGGGGTGTCGCAGGACGAGCCGGGTGGCAGTGATGCTGTGGGGCCAGGCAGCCCCCCCCCTCCCCCCAGCTCCCCGGGGTGCGAGGGAGCCCCCAGCACGGCTTGAGCCCCCTCCTCGCCATGGGGCAGCGATGGCTGGTCACGCATCACGCTGTAGTGCCAGAATGGCTTGTGTTTGCCTGATGGCTACTGGAATGGGGAGCCTGGAGGGGCTCAACCGTGGCCCATGGAAGGGGGAGAAGGAGCCTGAGCCCGTTTCGAAGGGGTGGGGGGCCCTCAGCAGCCACCTCTCCCTGGAAAGGGGAGGGGGGGTGTCACCCAGTGCATTAGCAGCATCACACCCTCCCTCGCCGTTGGGCTGGGGGGGCCCCGGCGCAGGCTCAGGTGCTCGGGCAGGGTCCCCCCCCCACGGCTCCTGCCTGCCCGAAGCCCCCGCTCTGAGCCCTGCCCTTGGCAGCACCGGGCCGGGGCGGGGGGGGTCTCCTGCCCACCATCCCTCCCCCTGCCCCCCCAGGCGAAGGAGCCCAGCCGGGGAACATCCACATGTTTTATTTGCTTTCCAAACCAAAGCAGCTCCAGCCATTGCCCAACAGACGCATTCACAGCCTAGAGACACCCCCCCCACCCTCGCGACATTGCCCCCCCCACCCCCCAAAACCCGCGGTCCCCAGCCCAGGGCTGCTGCTCCTGGGGGACGGGGCTCAGCCCTGGCTCCCCCCACCCTCTGCCAGCCCCCCGCAGCACCCGCACCCTGCACCCACCACCCTCCGCCATCGCCCACCCCCGGCCTCAGCCCCTGCGCTATTTACAGCCTCCGCACGCCCAGAGCCCCTGGGCAAAGACCCCCCCACACACTTCCTGGCACCCCCTCACCCTCCCCAACACAGACCAGCGGTGTAGGATGGGGTGGGGGGGTGTCTGCAAGGACCCCCTCCCCACATCCATAAATCCCCACACAAGCTGGGACCCACTGCCCCACGGCAGCTCCCCCCCCCTTCCCACCCAAGACCCCTCGATCCAACCAGCCCCCCCCCAAAGCCCTTCAGCACCATTTGCTTCCCCTCCCCCCCCCCCATGATGTACAATTCCAGAGCCGTAATAAATTAACCCCTCAGAAATGTCAGCACCTATGTTAGAGAGAAAAACAAAGTCAAAAGTGCTTGGAGCTGCCCGGCCCCATGGGATTGGGGGGGGGTTGGCAGAGCCCCCTGAGCCCCCCCCCCAGCTGCCCTGGCAGGAGCAGGGTCCTGCGTCGGGGAGGGGGTGTCCCCCACACGTTTCGGCTGGCTCCGTGTCCGGTGTGACCGTGTTCTGCCACGTCCTCGTGCCGCTCGGTCGCCCCAATGCCAAAGAGCCGCACCCTGGTGCCCCCCCCACCCCAGCAGAGAGGGGACCCTGGCGTTGTGTCCCCCTCCCCACTCCAGCCCCCCGAGCTGGGGTCCGGCCGCAGGGGAGGCAACTGGGGGCTCAGTCCTTAAACCTGCGGCTGGCTTGCATTTTCTTGTAGTAGTGGTCCACCTCGCTGTCCCCCTGCCCGTCCCTCTCGGCCGGCTTCCTCCGCAGCGTGGACTCCCGGCTGGCCGTGCCCAGCAGCCCCTCGGCGGGGGGGTCCCCCCGCTCGCCTCCGCCCCCCACCGCCCCCGGGATGGCGGCCAGGCTGCCGTAACGCGGCTCGTCCTGCTCCATGTCGCTGACGGAGGAGCCAGGGGAGACGCCGGCGCTCTTGGCCGGGCGGAAGCCGCGGAAATCCTTCCCCATCTCGCCCAGCTCGTAGGCGTCCGGCCCCTCCGGCCCCTTCGGCCCCGATTTCCACTCCCAGGGCCCGTTGCCCGCAGAGAGATGGACGACGGGGTGGTGGGGGGCGTGGGCGTCGATGGTGATGATGCTGGAGCTGTCTCGCTCCGAGGGCGAGCGGTACTGGGAAGAGTCGGAGCTGGTGGAGGACGAGGAGGTCTCCGAGTGCTTGGGGGTGACGGAGACCATGCTCTGCTGCTTGGACATGGCGATGACCTGCATCAGGCGCGGGGGGTTGGCCACCCGCTGCGCCCCCCCCTTCTCCGCCACCATCACCCACTTGGCCCGCACAGCCGCCCCGCTGCCGGCCGGGGCGCCGGCGCCCGCCTGGCTCTCTTCGGGGATGTGCACCAGCTGCGAGGCGCCCGGCCGCGGCTGGATGAGGACGCGGGGCCCCATGGCCGCCCGCTCAGCCGAGCGCGCTTGCACCGTAGGGTAGAGAGAGGGGGGCACGTCCTCGCCAGCATCCCCCGGCCCCCGGCCGTGTGCCGCCGCCGCCTCCTCCGCCAGCGTCATGCTCCGGCCCTCCAGCGACTTCTGCTTCCACTCGGTGATGAGCTGCTTGGAGCGGGAGGCATCCACGGGGACGTGGATGGTCATGTGCCGCCGCGCGGGGTCGTCCATGGAGGGGGTGTTGACGCGGGGCAGGGTGTTGCTGAAGGTCACCATGTTCTCCTTGCCCATGGGGCTGCGGGGGGCCAGCAGGTCCACGTCCACGCTGGCCCGCTTCAGGCTGCCCAGAGAGTTCTTCTCCCGCGGCACCGGCCGCGCCACCTCCTCCAGCCGTGTCTGCGGGTTCAGCTCGTCGGTGCTCACCGACTTGTTCTGGTGGTAGACGGAGTCGTGGCCCCGCTGCGTCAGTGCCCGCAGCGCGTCCTTGGCCGGCACCGGCGCCGGCACCCTCTCCATCGGGGCACGGAAGTTGCCAACGGCGTGGTAAGCCTGCGGGAGGGGGAGCGTGGCGTCAGCACGGCTCTGCGCCCACCGCCCTTCCCTCCCGAGCCCCGAGGGCAGGGACCGGCACCCACCAGGTAGGCGGCGATGCCGGAGCCGATCAGGAAACCCACGTAGACGTCGGCTGGGTGGCTGCGGTACTGGGTGATCTGGGTCAGGCCGCAGACGCCGGCGGCGATGGCAAAGGCGAAGACCAGGATGGGCTTGAGGAGTTTGGTGCTGTCCGAGATGATGGAGTTGAAATACATCTGGCGGCGGGACGATGGGGCAGGGACAGGCTGTTAGTTGCGGCTGGTGGCACCCGCTGCCACCGCGGGCACCGCAGCCTCCCCCGTGCCCAGCCCCCGACCATGCGGAGAGCCCGGGGGTGCGTGCGCGTGGGTGAGCACACGGGTGTGCAGGCACCACGCCTCGATGCGTGTGTCCGACAGAGCTCGTCCGTGCACGGGAGGGGGTGCAGACAGCAGAGGGACGCTGCCGCCCGGTGGCATGGAGCCCCGGAGCTGGCACACGCGGGGCCGAGAGCCAAGCAGTGCCAGGAACTCACCGACACATAGACGGCAGCGAAAGCCGAGAGCGTGGCGTGCTGGGACGGGAACGTCTTCCTGCGGGGGGAGACGGGGGCACGGTCGGGACAGGGTGACGGGGTTGGCATCGTGGCGCGGGTCACACACGCACGCCCCCGGCACGTACCTGGCGGAGAGGATGGCGTGCTTGTCCGTCCCCGAGCAGATGTCCTGGGTGATGTAGGGGTTGGCGTCGCAGGGGGTGCCCAGCAGCGTGTAGTTGGGCTTGCAGACGGTCAGGAAGAAGGGCGCGTGGTAGCCGGTGGCCAGTTGGATCACGTCCGTCACCAGGGCCGTGGCACAGAGCCCGAACACATGGACGCCTGGGGGTGGCATGAGCAGGGTGACGGGTCACCCCTGTCCCACGCAGGGCACCCAGCCCCAGGGCACCCACAGGCACCGGGAAGGGTCCAGTGCGGTGTCTGGGTGGGGACGTTCATTCCCGCTATCGCATCCTGGGTGTCCCCGCGTCCCCTCCATCCCCGAGACCCTTGGATCAGCCCCCCCCAGCAGGCAAAGCTCCTGCTCGGGCTGCGGCACAACGTACCCACAAACCTTACGGTGCGGCGCAGGAAGGAGTTGAAGTTGCAGCCGCCGGCGTTAATGCTGCCCTCGGCTCCGGCGCGTCCCTTCAGCCGGGACTGCAGGCAGTACACAATGCCCTCCCCGACCATGATCTGGGGAGAAACCGGGGGCTCAGGGGGTGCTGCTCCGGGGGGTGTGTGGGGGTGTGTGTGTGGGTGGGTGGGTGGGGGTGTGTGTGCGTGTGTCTGGGACGTCGGCGGTGCCACCACGCAGATGCAGGGCACCTCCAGGCTCCCCGCACCGGTCCCCTGGTGCTGCTGGCACCAGGACGCCAAGCCCTGGCTCTGCCACCGGGCCGGCTCCATCCTCAGTGCCCCCCCCACCCCTCAGCGGGACGAGCCCTGGGACGCACCGAGGCGGCGGGTGCGGCGAAGGCCAGGCTGAGCAGCATCAGCAGCGGGATGAGCTCCTCGTTGGTCTCCACGTAGGGCATGGAAAGCGCCCGGTCGTAGCACTGGAAGCCCACCTTGGCCGGCTTGAAGAGGTCCGTCAGCTCCAGGAAGTAGAGCGTCACGATGGAGGAGGCTACGATGGGCAGCTGGGGGGGGGGCAAGAGCGTGGCGACCACCGTGCCACCCCCAAATGATGGGCACCGGCATCGCGGAGCCCGCCGGGAAGGGGCAAAGCCCCCAGACCCTCTACGCCAGGGCAGGACCGGGGTCTGGGGGGGTAAGACCAGGGCTTGGGGCAGGACCCCCCGGCTCAGCTCCCCCCACACCCCACCCCCCCACACCCACCTCCACGAAGTAGAAGCAGGGCAGGAGCGTCATGCTGTCCTTGGGAGCCCTGGCCTTCTCCTTGGGGGGGATCATGGTCCTGGGGCTGGTGCCGGGGTCCCGCCGGGCTGCGCCTCCGCCCTGCCGTGGGGCAGCAGCGTCACACCCCCCCCAGCTCTCAGCCCTACGGGGCGGGGCGGGCAGCCCCCCAGCTCGCCCCGCTGCCCCCCTGCAGCCGCTCACCGGGGGGATGCCGCCAGTACCGGGGGGCTGCCTCCGCCGGGACCACCCCGGGCATCACCGCGGGGCGAACCGGGCCGGGCCCGTCCCCGCTCCCCCCCCCAGGGGGCCCCCAGCACCCCGGGGTGGTGGTGGGGGGTCCGGCCGAGCGGGGGGCTGTGACAACAGGTGGGGCGGAGGCTCCACTGTCGCGACAGGCGGCCGCTACCGCGACAGGCGGCGAGGCTGCTGCGGAGGGCGTGGGGAGGGGGGTGTGCCCCCCGCAGAGCCCAGCCGAGGATGGGGGTCCCCGAGCACCCCCCGGCCCCAACCCCCCCCGAAACTGCTACCGAGCCCCGGCTGCAAAAAGAGAAGGGGGGGGGGAGATAACGGAGATGGAGGGCCGGGGGGGCAATAGCGGGGGGGCACAATAGAGGGGGGAGGGGGGCAATAACGGGGGATGAATAACGGGGACGTATTACCGGGGGGGGTACTAACGGGGGGGCAGCAAGGGGCACAGCACGGGGCGAGGGGGGGCGCTCCCGGCCGTGCCGCAGCCGCGGGCGGGGGTCGGGCCGGGGAGGGCGGGGGTAGGGGTGGGGGTGGGGGGGGGGGGTCGGGAAGCGGCCCTTTGTGCTGCCCGCGGCCGCCCGCCCCCCACTCACCTCTGCTGCGGCCGCCCGGGGGGGCCGGGGGGCGGCGGGGGGGGGGGCGGCGGCCGCGGGGCTCCCCGGGAGCCGGGATGCTCCTGCCTCGGCGGAGCGCGGGGAGCGGCGGCTTCCTCCGCCCCCGCCACCTCCTCCTCCTCCTCCTCCTCCTCCTCCTCTTCCTCCTCCTCCGCCACCGCCTCCCCCCGCCGCCCCCCGCCCCGCCCCGCCGCTCCCGGCCCCTCCCGGGACGCTGAGCCCCCGCGGGGCCCGGGGACGGGGGGTCTGGGGAGGGTCTGGGGCGAGACAAAGGACCGGGCGGGGTCGGGGGCTGCGAGCAGGACCCCCCCCACTAAGCTGCGCTGCACCCCGGGCTCTGCAGCTGGCACCCGGGGGGGACCCCACCGGGGCTCGGCCTCGCCCAGATCAGCGCTTTCCCCCCATGTGCTGGGGGCTGGGGGGGTTCCCCCCCCTCCCCAGGGACCCTCCTGCCCCGCGGAGCCCCCTCCCTCCCCCCCCCGCCCCGGGGCCGGGGTGACCCGAGGGCTGCCAAACTGGGGCTCCCGCAGCATGGGGGTGTGTCACCCCCCAAACGCCCCCTCCCCCCCCCCAGACCCCCGCCAGCCCCCAGCACCCCATGTCCCAGGCACCTCAGGGGTGACTCGGGGGGAGGGGACCCTGTCCCCACGCTGGTGATGCCGGTGCCGGCAGAGGAGCATCATGGATGGAGCCCAAGGCCACCGTCAGCTGGAGCCTCCAGTCACCCCGAATTCAGGGCTGGGGGAGCGGGTGTGACTCTCTGCCCCCCCCCGCGGGACCACCAGCACCTCTCGGACGAGGTCGAGATCCCCAGCCCTGTCCTCCCCTGCCGTTGCTGCCCCACACTCGCAGTGGGTCCCATTCCCAACCGAGCCCTGCTCCGTACCCTGTTCCCGTGCCCTACACCCCACAATTCGTCCCCCTGCCACCCCCCCACCCCCCCCCAGCTCACGGTCCGGTTCAGCGCAGCCCCACGCCGCGGCACCAGCCGCCACACGTTGCCCTCGTTCCATTTTTGGCCCTAAGTGGGCAGAAATCTGCCGGCGCATTTAACGTCTAAATCCCGAATCCCTGGAAGCCCCGATTAAGCCGCTCTCCCCGCGGAAAATCCCCGGTTTGAGCCAGACTCGGCCACCTCCGGAGGCCGCGTCGCGTCCCCCCCACGGCCGCATGGCCCCAGCCCTCTCGCCATGTGCTGCCCCACTCATGGGGAACAGCGGGAGGCCCGACCACCCCCGCAGAGGGACCCCCAGGTCCCCGGGGCACCCCGGCCCCCGCGCCCCAGCACCCTCCTGGCTGGTGTCCCCGTCCCTTGGCGCTGGGGGTCGGGCGGTCGATGGCACGGGGTGCGGGGGGGGTCTGCGCAGACGGACGAAGGGAACCCAGTGATTTTGAGCCGTAAAGGCTCATGGTGCAGGAGGAGGAGGAGGAGGAGAGGAGGATGATGATGGTGGGCTCCGTCCCTTTGCCCGGTTTCCCCGGTTTTCCCGGTCCCGGCGGCACTGGCGGGAGCACGGCAGAGCCTGTTGGCCACAACGTGGCCAGATCCCGCTGTGGACAATGGTGGCCACCCCGGCGAGGAGCGAGCTCGGTCCCAACCGGGCGGGGAGCGATGCCCAGACCCCGGCCCCGGCCCCGGCCCGGCCGTCGCTCGGTGCCGTCGCTCGGGGACCCGCGGGGGGAGGCGACGGGCGGCTCCGGAGCTCGGGGACACGCCGGGACCGGCGGGAGCCGAGGCGGTGGCTCCGCTTAGTGGCACCGGGGAGAAAGGCAGGGGGGGACCGGGGCTGCCGCTGCCGCCACCATCCCTGCCACCGCCATCACCATCACCCCCTCCGCCATCACCGCCCCCCCACCACTGCCACCCCCCTGCCATTGCCACCATCCCTGCCACTGCCACCGCCGCCGCACCCCAGCCCTCGCCGGAGCTCCCTCGGGGCAGGGGGTCTCCCCCCGGGGACCCCTTCCAGGTGTTGGTGGTCCTGCCCCCCGCCCTCCTCATCCTCACCAGCCCCAATGGCGAACCCACGGGGGACGCTCAGCTCCGCTGCCCCGGCCGTCCACCCAGTCGGCACCCACTGGCAGCCCCCCCCCGGGGGTGGGGGTCCCTGGGCAGTGCTGCTGGTGGCGGGGGGGTGCTGGGGCCAAGCCCTGGCGCTGCCGCATGTGCCGGAGCCTTCGCGTGCCAAGCGCTGGATTCGGTTTTGGCTTTGAAACCAGCAGCGCAGAAATCCCCCGCGGCCGGTGCCAGGTCCGGCAGCTGGGACAGGCTGTTTCCTCCCTCCCGCCCTGTTTGTGCCGGGAACTCTTGACCCCTTTTTATAAGCCGAATATTTAAAAACATTTGGCCTATGCTGCGGAAACCCCCCCGCCTCCGGCTCCCCCTGCGCTGCCCCTTCCTGCCCCCCCCCCCGCCCCCGCCACCCCAAAGCTGGACATAAAAGTGAGTCCCAGCCCCAGCCCCGGCTGAGCGGCGTCCTCCCCACGGACCCCACGGACCCCACGGACCCCACGGACCCCACGGCTGGGGCAGAGGAACCGCTGGGCTCCACCGCAGCCATGGGGCTGAGTCCCGCTCCCGTCCTTGTCCTGGCTCTGCTGCTGCTGGGGGCCATGGTGAACGGTGAGCGCACCCCCCCCGGGGACGGGGACAGGTTGGGGCAGCGACATCCCCAGCATGGGGCGGGGGTGGGGGTGTATGTGTGTCCCCTGCCCAGCCCCCCCCCGATTCCTGCCTCCGTCGACATCTGGGGGCTGCGGTGGCCTGCGGGGAGGGGTCCGGGGATGCCGGGAGGGGACCACGGGGGTGACCCTCCCCACGCCATGCCCAGCTCACCCGGCTTCTCTCCCGCCCGCCACAGGGCAGCCCCGGGGACGGATCCTGGGGGGCTACGAGGCCAAGCCCCACCTGAGGCCCTACATGGCCTCCCTGCAGCTGGACGGGCAGCACGTCTGCGGGGGCTTCCTCATCGCCGAGCAGTGGGTGCTGAGCGCTGCCCACTGCACCGAGGAGACGTGAGTGCTGAGGATCGGGGCGGGGGGGGGGGGGTGTCAGCGCGGGGGCTGCTCCGTCCTGGGGGTGGGGGGGTGGGGGGCTGCTGGACTCAGGCCAAACCCTGCTCCGTTAGCCCCGACCCCGGCATTGGGGCACCGGTGACCCCCCCCCCGGCAGGTCCCAGCACCCTGTGGGGGGCTCTCCGGCCCCCCAATTCCGTGGCCGGGGGCAGTGCCGCCCCCAGTTCCGTGTGCCCCACGGGGTGGGCAGAGCCCCCGGCGCCCCACGCGCTGCTTCTTTTCCAGGGACGGCAAAGTCTTCCAGGTCCTCCTGGGCGCCCACTCCCTGACGGAGCCCGAGCCCCACAAACGCCTGTACCGGGTGCGCGCCCAGATCCCCCACCCCGGCAGCAACATCCACAACAACAAGGACGACCTTCTCCTCCTCCAGGTGGGCTCGGGGCTGCCGGGACCCCAGCCAGGACCCTCCTCCCTCCTGCAAATCCCTCTGCCCCTTGGGGTAACTGAGGGCGGTGGGAGGAAACCCTCGAGGCCAGACTGGGGCTGCTCGGTCCCCCCCGCCCCCCGTTCCTCTTTCCCCGTCCCATGGGTCCATCCCTCCTTCCCCCACCGAAGACCTTTGGGCTGCATCCAAACGACTCCGTCTTCCCCGGGATCCTCGTGGCTGCGGCTCCGGCTGCGGCCCGGGGGCTGCGGGGTGACGGCGAAGCCCTGAGCCTGGCGGAGGCTGGGATGGTCCCTGTGCCAGGTCCCGGGCCATAAACCGGCCCCCGCTGACCCGGGTCCCCTCTTGCTTCGCGGCAGCTGGAGGAGAAAGCAGAGCTCAACGCGCACGTGCGGGTGCTGCCGTTCCAGCGGGAGGACAGGGACGTGGCGGCCGACACGGTGTGCGATGTGGCGGGCTGGGGCACCGTCACCCACAGCGGCCGCCGGCCGGACAAGCTCTACCAGGTGGAGCGGCCGGTGATCAGCCGCGACGTCTGCAACCACCGCACCCGCCACGACAACACCATCACCGAGAAGATGATGTGCACCGACTCCCGCAGGAGGGACACCTGCAAGGTACCGCTTGCCCCGGGCTCCCAGCCCGTCCTTTCCTGGACACGGAACCTCGGCCGGACCCACGGGCTGGGGCTGGGAACCCCCTCGGGGGTCTGGGAGCAGGGGGGGCGGTGGGGAGGAGACCTGCAGCCTGGAGGAGGTGAGGCGTGGGGCTGTGGGGCTGCACCCCCAGGGTGATGGGGGGGCTCCTTGCCCTCGGCTGATGCTGCAAAGCAGCTCTTGTCAGCCTGGAGATGGGGATGAGCCATGGGCATGACCCAGCGCACCCCAAGGGCACCCCAAGGGCACCCACCGATGGCTCTGCCAGAACGATAGGGGCCACCCTGAAAGTGTCCCCTGCCCCTGCCTGCCCCACCGCATCCCGGCAGAGCCGGGAGTCCAGGCTATCAGCAGAGCAAGGAGAGGAGCCAGGGCTGGCGAGGGACGGGGCTGACCCCCACCCACAGCTCCTGCGGGGGAAACCCATGTCTGAGAGGACCTGACCCCCACAGAGCCGTGGGTCAGGCGGGGACCCCCAGCTCCGGGTGGGGGACGGGGCCGCCGTCCCTGCCGAGTGCTGAGGAGCCTTGGTTCTGCAGGGAGACTCCGGCGGCCCCCTGGTCTGCAATGGGGTGGCCGAGGGGGTGGTCACGGCCGGCTCCCGCGTCTGTGGCAACTACAAGAAACCCGCCATCTACACCCGCATCGCCCCGTACGTGGCCTGGATCGACAGCGTCGTGGCCTCTGCGGCCGGGGAGGGGGACACTCGCTGAGCCGTCCCTGGGGACCCGGCTCCACGCCACGGCTTGCTGCTGCCGGCACGGCCAGAGCACCCACGACGCCCACGCTGCCGCTCGGGGACAGCCGCACCGCCGAGCGCCCGGGGGGCTCCCACCGCCGCCCCCCCCGGAGCATCGCCCCGCGCCGGGAGGAGAGCTGGGCTGGGGGGACCCGCCAGAAACCAGGGGAAGGGGGTTCCCGGCCACGGCCGCCCCTTACAAAGTGTGGGGCCCGGCCGGGGGAGGGTGGGGGGTCACAGCCCCCCGCGCTGGTGGAAGCCACAGGCTTTGCTGACCGCGCCGTAACGCTGACCGCGACCCGCTGCAATAAAGTGATGGTGATTCCTGCAGGCAGAGCTGGCAGGACCATGGCGGGGTCTGCGTGGGACCCCCTGCCCGGAGTGGGTGGGGGGCACAGGCAGCACCAGGAGGAGCTGGACACGACGGGGGCAGACGCTGAGGCTGAGCCCATGGGGACAATGCGGCCAGGGCCCCCCCATCCTCCCCTCCGCGATCACATTTCGGGGGGAGCCCCATCCCCTCCTGTGCCTTGGCCGTGTGCTGAGACCCCCCCCAAACTCACTGCGGTGAGCGCTGGACCCCAGCTCTGCCCCGGAGCGGTGTCTCCTCGAGGGGCACGGGGACCCCAGCGGCCCCCCAACACTGCTCCTGGCCCTGCTCCCACCCCCGTGCCCCACGGCCGAGCACCCCCAGCCCATCAGCCCCGGGGGGAGCAGGGGACGCAACCTGCGGCACGGCCACGATGAGGTGCAGGGCCGGGGCCTCCCGCGGAGCCCTTGTGCGGCCATTTGTTAAACCAGAACCTGCAAATTGCTGATTAGGCAAAGGGCGGCTCCGGCTCCCGCGGTGGGGGCCAAGGAGGCTGGGCAGGACCCGTGCCGGGACCCTCCATCCCTGTCCCCGGGGCCGTGGAAGGGCGAAGGGGGCTGGAGGGGGAGACGCCGGCGCTCGGCTCAGGGCCTGCGGCTGTTTTTGGGGGGGAGGCAGAGCCCTCATCCCGCAGCTGCAGCCCAGCCTCTAGGAGAGACCCCCTCCAGCCCCGGGAGCGGCCGGCATCGCGCTGCCCCGGCAGGACGCTGGTCCTTGTCCTGTGTCCCCACGGCGGCAGGACCAGTGTGCAGGGGAGCCCCCCCGCCCTCCCGCAGACGGGGGGGTCCCCCAGTCCCTGGAGGGAGCCAGGCCAGGAGGGAGCATCGGCAGGGAACCGCGAGACCCTTCCAGCATCCCGACCCTTCCAGCATCCCCATCCCGGGAGCGGGGCAGAGCAGGACAAGGAGCGATGGACGCAGGGTGGGATGGGGCAGAAGGGCGCTGCGTGGGGGGCGGAGGAGGAGAAAGCGGTTCTGGGCTTCAAAACCCACCTTCCGTCCCTCGCTGTGCACGCGGCCACCCAGAGCTCAGCCAGCGCCTCGGGGAGCTGCTCCCAGCCCCGGGCTCCATCTCGGGCAGGAGGAGAAGGGGGGACACGAGCCTCCGTCCTCCATGAGCATCCATCCTCTACGAGCCTCCATCCTCCCCGAGCGTCCGTCCTCCATGAGCATCCATCCTCCACGAGCCTCCGTCCTCCCGCGGAGCAGCCGCTCGGTCCCACCTCCGTGCACCCAGGGAGCAGCGGCAATCAAACATTAAATAACCCCAAACCCGTTCTCTGAGCAAAAGGAGATTAACGAGGGCCCGGGTTGATTACAGTTTTACTTGCAGGGGAAAAAAGAGCCTTAACAAGAAGTTGTAGTTTCCTAATTAGCCATTTGATTTTCCTTAATTACCACAAGAATAGCAAGGCAGAGACCAGCTCCGTACAGCAAAACATTAAACGGAGCTGAGAGACGAGCTCTTTGCCACAGCTCAATTTTTCACTAATAAATGAAAACGCAGCTCCAGAGGGAAGGGAATATACAAAAACTGGCGTGTTCGCTCCCTTAAATGGTCTCTGGGCAGGAATTTGGCCAAGCCGCAGCTCAGCTCCGAGCGTCTCCTCTGCGCTTGGTCAAAGCGCACGGATGTTTAGGGCCGATCCTGGGGAGCCGCCTGCTCCAGCCCCATTCCCAGTGGCCACCGGCCACCCGGGCTCCCGCGAGAAGGTCCTGCCCAACTTGGGCTTCCAGCTGGGGGCTTGCACCAGCCCCACGTGCGGGCAAACCCGGAGCAACCGCTCGAAGGAGCTTGCACCGTCTGGAAGTCCCGGAGCTGCGCTGCTACATCCCGACTGCAGGGAGGCCGCGGGGCTCCCCCTCCCGCAATGAAAAGCCCGTCCCGAGAACCGACGGCCGCAGAGAGCGGAGCAAACGCGCACCAGTAGCCCAGGGCATCCACCCAAAGACCAAAGAGCCAGGGCCGCTACACCCAGCAGATGCCACAGTGTTAGCGCCATTAGTTTGTAATTTCGGGCAAATAAGTGCGCTCAGCGAAGCGGTAGCTCCGCACCGTTAAATGAGGGCCAACGGTTGATGCGATTTACGCCTGACCCTGGGAGCGGTACGGAGCTGTACACCAGGAACACCCTGAAATGTCCGGCTTTGCCTGAAGCTGGAGACTTAAAACCATCCCAATGACTTGACGCTTTCTCCTCCTGTTGTCCGTAATAACCGGACAGAAGCTTGAAAACACTAATTTCCCCTTCCAGTTTTGCAAATGATGGCAGCTCCTTTCCTAACAGAGATGCAATTAAGCAGGGCTTTCCCGCTTCTGCTCGTGCATCGACTGTCCAGGACGGGTGCACGACCAAAGTCACATGAAACGACCAAACATTCCATACAAAATTCAGGGAACTTTTATTTACAAAAGAGCTGCCGGTTCGATGAGAGCCAGAGGGGTTTGCTCCAGGGAGCAACAGTCCCGTGTTCCTGCTCCTCTGGAGGGGGAAGCGACTGCTCCGTTAAAGGTACGACGGCGAAGTCTCCCATCAAGTTCACTCAGAGGAGGGAGAAGCGCGGGGGAAGAGGGAGTACCCAGCCCAGGCTGCGCTTCCCAAGCAGCCCGTAGCAAAGGCTGAACAGGAGGCACCAGGTATTTGTTCCCCTTTTACCGGGGACTTTGTCCGTTCACCCCCAGCCACCACCGTCACCACGCTCTGCCCAGGCAGGGGCTCGCGCCGGGGTCTGGCCCCTCCGCCTGCTCGGCCCGGACACAAACGCCGCTGGGCGCTCGCCTCCCAGGCTGACCCTGACAGGGAAACCTCTGGCGTTGCCTTCCGGCTCTTCCCTGTAAAAGAAGGAAGAGCTCCCTCCCCTCTTTTTTAGGGCAGAAAGATCAATGCAAGAAGAGCAGCAGCACCGCGGTTGGCTGCTCGGCGCCGTCTCACGGGCCGACGCTTCCAGAAGGCTCAGAAGAGCTGCCGTCCCTTCGGCCCAGACGCCTCCAAGGAAGGAAGCTCCGAGCAGCTCTTCTGCTTGGCGCCGGCTGTTCCCCCGGCTCAGGAGTAGCTGAGGGGCATCCTCCTCCACAGCCCCCCGCACAGGCAGTTCTTGATCCAGCGCTGCTCCCACTGCTTCACCGCCGTCACTTTGTTGGGCGATTTCAGCATCGTAACACACCCACACCTGGAAAGAAACGAGAGCTGCAGCCAGGCTCGGGAAGAAAGAGCCAGCACTGCCGGGGCGTCCGTACGGATCACGCGGGGAACAAAGAATCCGAGGAGGAAAGCAGCTTTCGTGTCATTTGCAGGTGATGTTTGTGAGCTCTAAAAGCCAGCTGAAACCACGCGAGCAATTATCCAAAGGGAAGAGAGGTTACCGTGGAACAGAAGGCTGTCTTCAAGACAACAGCCCCCAGCTGCTATTTATACATAAAACAGCAGACAGTCATCTTGTAAAAATGATCTGCTACAGAGACTTTCTATTAAAACCAATAATTAAAGCTAATTCAATCACATGATTAGATGGATGTTTGCTCCCTGCCCCATTGTTTTGAAGTCCAGGCTCTTTTGTGAGGGTGGATGAAGAGGACGGCACAAAGGGACTTAAAATGCAAGCCTGGTTTGAAAGACGACCCAAAAACGGCACCACGGATCCTGTGATTATTTCCTCTCACCAGCTCCTCTCCAAGAACACAGGTGGTTTTATTGAAAGACCAGACCTGCTAAACAAGCTGAGGATTTCTCGTGGCTAACGGACTCCTACAGGCCAAATTCTGGACTCCGCTTACCTGCGCAGCCCGACTGCTCTCGGATTTTTTCTGTCAAAGCGCTATCCTGTTTATCCCGTGACCCACAATTCAGCCCTTAGATGAAACGCGCTTCAACCACTGGCCATGACGAAGGTAGTTAATTCTCACAGACCTGGGGTTACTTTGCACCGGGCAAAGTAATAAGATTTTTAATCTAACAGCCCTGCTGCAGTGATAGAGCAGCAGCTATCTCGAATCAGCGATACGGTTTAAGGATCGTGGTTTTCCAGGTTAGTGTTGCCTTAAAACACAACCACGACTGCTTTCTTCCAAGGCTAGGGGTAGCGCCGTACACCAAAAGCCTTATTATAGAAGCAGCATTTCCTCCTGCCGCCACAATTAGCATGAAATGTTACTGGGATACCAGCGAGGATGGTAAACAGAGACTGAAAGAGCTTTTGAATGACAAAAAGAACAGTTTGAGTCTCTGCCAAGAGCTCCTCTGCACTGAAGGGATGAGCTTGCGGCGCTTACCTGGTACACGACTTGCATTCCTCTGTCGGGTACGCACCTAAATGAAGCCGCCTCAGATGATCAATTTTGGGCTGTCCAGGTGCCCTGGGGAGGAAGAAGAACGGGAACGTTCTAGAATATCACTTTGTAAAAGCTGTTTCCAGGACAGCGAGCTGCATTTCAGTGGCCGACGCGACACAGGCTTTGATTACCCAGTCCACCGAGTGCCAGGGGATTCCAGGCCACGCTGACACGAACCTAATCACAAACTAGCATTCTTCCTCCCCTCCATTTGCCACCTCTTTTCAACGCTTTAAATCCCCAGCCCATTGCAAGTTAAGAAATTAATTCAAGCAGAGAGAACAAACTGCTCTTGGGTGACACCAGCAAGTGGATGAGCCAAAAAAGGCAGGCGTCCCGAACACACCGACCCCTCGGAGCTGCAGAGATCCCAAACCCTCCCGACACCCCCTTCCCATCACACCACCGATTCCTTTCGGGTCTCTGCACCTGACAAAGGCATCAAACTGGGAAGAGACAGTGTGACCAATGAGCCCAGGAGCTTTCCCGAACTGCAGCCGGACAAGCTGTTTGTTCTGCAGCTTGCTGATAATGCCGTCGTTGATGGGCAACCAGTCAATGTTGGGAATGAGCAGCTGGCTAGGGAGGAGGCAACACTCGTCTATCAGGGTATCATCTGGCTCCGTTATGTGATTTTCCTCACGACCTGCATGGAAAATAAAGCGAAGAGAGAGAACCAGCCTGATCTTTAAATTTCTCATTTAGAGATGGCGAGAACTGCGTGCAGTTTCCTCCTCCATCCGCCAACACGGCACAGCAAACAATAAACTTGGCAGCTGTACTTGCCCTTTCTAAACACCACAGACCCACTCAGAACTCACTCCCCGCAATTATTCCTTTCATGCACGATCCACATTAAGGAAGGGTTCTTTTGTTCAGGGAAACCGGCAAACACTTACAGCACAGCCAGAGTTTAGTCAGGAGCCTGAAGAGGAGGGACATGCTGTCCTGGGTGTCGGAGGTTGCCGTGTAGACGGGAAGGCAGCTTGGCTTCAACAGCCCCCAAATACGGATCACCACCATCAGCTCCCTGAACATGCCCAGGGAGGCTCCGTCTCGCAGGAAGCTGTGTCCCGGCCGCACAGGGGAGCCCTGCGGAGGAGGAAAGAGCCGAGACTGGGACCTACATGCAGCCTGCCGGAACCCCTGCTCCGTCTTCAGACAACTCCTCTTTTCAAGCACCACGCAGCCTGCGGCGCTCTCTGCCAGAGGATGCTGCGCAGGCCTGAGGGACGCAGAGGTTCAGGAAAAGCTCAGACAAGTCAGGCAGCCACCGAATGCAGCTGCCAGTCACTACACCACTGACTCCTACATGGGCACGGAACGGACCATTTTGTATTTCTGCTGTTTCGTACACTCTTCTCCCAAGTGTCGGTTCCGACAGGAACACCGGCGTCGTGCATGACTCGGCTAAAGCCACCCGAACACTGTACACAGATTTTTTTTGCTCCTCTGGGCCTGTTCTCAGCCCGCCGGGCTCTCACCTGGTTAGGCAGGCTGGCCAGCAAGTACAGCACAAAATCTCCCACCCACTGGATGAGCTGCTGCAGGGACTGTAACGTGGTCATCTCCAGGACAAATTCTTCTGTCTTCAGGTTAATCATCACCTTGTCGATGTCTGAAACAGAAGCAAGATATCTCCTGGCTCAGGAAGATCCAAACTCCGCCCCTTGTCCCTGCAGTGCCAAGAGAGGTCACCCGCTTCTTCCTCAAACCCCGGGAGCTAATATGAGACCATGACATTTTATATCAAACCTAAAAGGGGGGAAGGATCTGATACAAACGACTCAGAACGCAGTGCCTGACGTATGAGAAATCACTACCTATATCTGTGATCTTGGAGCAGATTTCGGTGAGTCGGTCCCCGGGGCTCTTGTCCGGGGTGTTCAGGAAGTGTGGGCGTAGCAGGGATTTCAGGGTGCAGCTAATGGCGATCAGGAAGAGCTTCGCATGGTAGTCACACACGCGGGCTATGGTGCTGGAGGAGAGCTTGCAGAGAGACGCCTTCATGGCAACGATGCGCGTGGAGAGGACCTGATCGACAGTGAGACACCAGGAAAAATAAAGAAGTAAAGGCAGAATGAGAATAAGCTCATTAAAGCAAGCTGCTTTATTCTCTACTCTCCGTTTCTGCCACATGAACGACAGGAATAGTGAATACTGTGCCGCGCATGTGAATACTGTTCTGTGCATGTACAAACAGTGCTGCTGTTCCCAGAATCTCTGCCAAAAATAGACTTTACCACCTCACAAGAAGCTTCCAACAGGTAGAGATGCATTAATGTTAGTGAAAATGAACACTGCTTAAATGGAGGTTCTTCACACCTCGAGTACTGCTCGAGTAGTGTACTCGGAGACAGCACGGCCAGGCAGTCAGAGCCGTCTGTCCTCTGAGCGCTGGCAACGACTACCCCCTCCTCCCAGGCACCGAGACCCCTCCGTGTGCCCACCCTCTGCCTGGGAGCTCCCGCTGACCTGCTGCAGGGCCGCGTTCTGGCGCATGTACTCCTCATGCAGCTTCTCCACCAGGTTCTGGACCATGTTGGGCTGGACGTGGAGCAGGATGTCCCACCAGTCATAGCCAGTCACCATGCAATACTCCAACAGGAACAGCAAGTGACGGAGGGACATGTTCATGTCCAGCACGTGGCCCATGGAGGGGGAGATGCGAAGCATGCTCAGCTGAAGGGAGGAGGCAACGGAAAATCCCTATCAAGAACCGAACTGAAAACATTCTGCAAAGCTGTAACACAACACAGGGCCAACCGCCCCTCATTCCTGACCCAAAGATACAACTCCTGCAGTAACAGGATACAGCCCTTCTTGTTTAACACGGATCACCCAGCTGGACGTAACATTCCCAGTGTTTTTCTGAGCAATCCATCGCCTCTTAGAGAGACAGAGAGAGAACCTGGACGAGAAGAACTAACACATACCCCTCAAGCAGAGCACAATACCTTCCCATGGCTATCAATGCCAGCCAAGGCCAGAGACGTCCAGGAGAGCTGCATGGCTTTGAAGTGAACCAGGGGACCAGCAGTTCGCTGCCTCTTGATAGTCTGCTCGTCCACCGGGCGCTGGGAGGAAGAGCCGTAGAAGACGGCCATCATTTGCAAGGACAGGCGATGAACTATGTGGACACTGCCATCGTGAAAAGCCAAAGCCAGACCTGTGGAGAGAAAACAGCCGAAGGTGAGCAAGCGACTGCTCCCAGTGTAACCCAGACCTCTCCCAGAGAAGCTGCCACCACTGAAAGCCCACGTGGCAACAACACAGCACCCAAAAGGCTGTGGGCTCTCAGGCACATTCATATCTTGAGGCCACATCAGCACTTCAGAGATACGCATCGTTCCATGGAAATGAAATGGGATGGATAGGAAGATACCAAACTTTTCCTATCAGCATTTCATATGGTTTATTCTGAATTCTTCCTTCAGCTACAGTTCAGAAGATGAAGAAGGGAAAGTTTCAGGCGAAAGCTACGTATTTAGAAAGAAAATAGAAACTCCTTACCCAATCCAGGGAAGAATTTGGTGTCGTTTGCTACCTTCAGATCAGTATTGGTCAGGGAGATGGGCAACTTCGGCAGAGCCACAGCCGAAACCCGATCCAAGTCATTGGTGGCAGAAAGAATCCGCCATTTCAGTATCATGGGTTGCTTGTCTCCAACTATGAAAAATAAGTAAATAAGTGAGACATCTCTCCCCAAAGAGATCAGAAAATATACCCCCACCAATTTCTGCCCACACTCCCCCTCCCCAACTAAGCGGGACCAAGCACCGAGTATTTGTTCATTCTACCACACCTGTATATTTCCCTCATATTTCCCTATTTTTTTCCTGACCTCAGTAATTGTACAAACAACGGCTTGTTTTTATGTCTCTTTTGATGGAAGGCTCTGCTGCTAGTGATTAAAAAAATCCTTATGTAGAATAATCCTTTATATTTCACCGGAACAAAACACATAGATTTGTTTTATCTGAAATCAGGTGGAAAAACCACGCAGACTGGATAGCCTGATGAAACTGGCTTTGCTGCACGATCTTTTTGTTTTAGAAGGCTCGGCTCGCTCGGTTCTCAGTGGGAAGAGCGGTTCCGCAGGTTAACACAGAAAATGTCTTTTATTGAGTGAAAGTAACAATCAAACCACTTCCTGGAAACCAGCAATTTGTTGCCTAAGATGCAAACAGATGGAATAGAGCATGTGACTGAGAACACCTGCAAAATAAATACGGGATTCTGGATAATCTCATATAGGCAATAATGGATGAGAGAACCTGTCTTGCACTTTCACTTAGCCCTTGCTCCTATTTTTAAGCGTATCCAGTGCAGGAACTCACCCACAGGGGAGATCTGCTGAAAGATATTATTGACCGGCAAGCCCTCTTTCCGCAGAGACCAGCACTCCACGATGCTGCTGTTTTGGTTGGAAGCACAAAGCAACACCTGCAAAATAGAAACCCATACTGCAACCACACGCCCAAACTTTACAATAGGGAACGACACCATCCCCTCGCATTTTCCGCCCCTCCCTCTCTCCTCCATTCTGAGGCTGCTGCTTCTGATTAGTTTATATTCCACCAGCAAAAAGCGGAGGATTGTATCAGCAATACGTAACGGTGAAGGCCCTAGTTGCAGCTAGAAGCAGAGAGAGGCGGAACTCTGCCATGTGCTGTCACAGCCTGTGCCTCTCCACATCACAAACGATCTCACCTCTCGCCAGCCTTGTGACCTGATGTCGCTCGCACACATTGGGAACTAAACGTAAAGGAAAGGGCAAAACTGAACTGGGTGTGAAGCCAGAGCAGACACTGTGCTCTCCAACAAGGCATTCCGTCCTAACCAGAGGAGAGAGAAGAGCGGTTGGGCTTCATCGAATCACTTAGCTTTCCAGAATCATATTAGCAATCCCCTGACAAATAGAGTTAAGCTACAAAATTAAGTCACGCAGATCAAGAGCTCCAAGTGTTCTGGAAAGGAGATGCTTTGAAGCTGAGACCTAGAGATGAAAGACTTCCCATCCCAGAACCTTCTGGACAGCGCAGCAGAGCTCCCCTAACAACCACGGCCAGATCCGGAAAATAAACAAAGCAAAGCATAATCAGGCTAACGAAGGACTGGGCTTTTCCACAAACTGGAGGGCTCAGCCATTACACCCCCAGACATTTTAAGTGCAGCCTGTGTGACAGCAGAGCTGAACTAGCAGTACTTCCAGAAACAGCAGCTAGAAACACAAAGGGCTTTGCAGGACACG
This sequence comes from Larus michahellis, assembly GCF_964199755.1. Classification (NCBI taxonomy): domain Eukaryota; kingdom Metazoa; phylum Chordata; class Aves; order Charadriiformes; family Laridae; genus Larus; species Larus michahellis. The sequence goes on from NC_133918.1 coordinate 3,809,651, forward strand.
ATCATTCACCTCCAGAGCCACGTGGGGAAGCCAAAGGTGGAGCAAACAGCTCTTTCCTTGCTATTCATTTAACTCCTACTTGCTTTAACAGCATATGCTCACCTGCTCTGACATGTCCCGAGCGAGGAATTTCAGGTGAGTGATTGCTGGGTATTTGTCTTTGCGGGCAGGGTCCGTGGTGCAGCGCATGAAGAGTGAAGGCAGGATTTCAGTGTCTATTTTGCATTTCTCATTCACCACGCTGACGCAGACTTTGTAGAACTGGACAGGGGAGGTGCTGCTGCCATCGGATGTGGCCACCACGATGTTCCCCCCACCAGTGAAGGCAACATCTGCCAAGGCAACGCGACAGCGGAGGCGGCACAGGCTCTCTGTGGATGTCAACACTTGCCCGTTGGGCTTGAGGAGGGAGACCGTCACCAGCCCACTGATGGTCACAGCAATCCAGCCCTCCATGGGCTTCCCGCCAAACAGCGTCAGCGACGGAGAGAACTTGACCCTGGAAAACTTCTCCCCAAAGTTCGATGCTCCAGACTGTGAACAAAGGTCAACAACACAAAGACATTTGCACCCGATACCCGCAGCGCGCTCTCGAGTGCAGAGCGCTCCTCGCTAAGTCACTGCGGAGCTGAACAGAGTCAGATGAGGGCACTGAGCTCCCACACCCGACTCTTGCTACGTGATCCCGGAGAGGCCCCTTCATCCCCACACCAGAGCAGTTCCAGCCATGCAGGCACATGCCAGGCCCTCAGCGAAGCTCTCCGAGCACCTGACACAGCTCCAACCTTGCTAATGTGGACTGAACCTGGAAGACCGACACTCCCTCTCCCTTTCTGGGGCCAAATCCAGCTCCGACATCAACCCACTGCACAACCCTTTACATCCCCGTGCCTCGGGTTCTCCAGCACTAAAGAGAGGGAAATGCTTCTCTCTGTGGGACACCCTAAGAGTTAATGTTTAAAAAAATGTAAGTAGGTAACTTCTACTTGGCAGACTTGCTCTTTTTGAGTCTGACAGAATTAGACACGTTTCTAAACAAGCAGCTTATCTCCATACACATACTGCTCCCATTCCCAAATCCCTGGATTAAACCTCAGGACCTCAAATACATTTCTTCTGAAATACTACCGGGAGGCACAGAAATACTTTTATCTCCAAGGAAATTGAAGCACCAGACTAAGGAACACGTGTTTCAAGCACCAAGAGAAACAAGGCATCCAACCCCCACTGAAATTCAGCAGGAACTAGGAATCTCACTTTTCTTTTGCCTGGGAAACTTCCCCTACTCGACCTGCCCAGGGCAACGGATGAAGCCCAGAGCAACGGGAAACACAGACAGGGGTTTTCCAAGTCCTTTGTTAAGGACCACGTCCAGCCTTCCTGACTGGATCCCCTGCAGAGCTGTGACAAACCTTTTCCACGTGCAGAGCCAGCTTCACGCCATTGTGCAGCCAGGACAGGGCCACAACCGGGTCCCCTTCCACCATACTGCCCACGGTGTTCTCCCAGCTGTTGGCCAAGTGATCGGTCATGCTCCAGCACTTGATGTGGCCGTCCGCGTCTGCCGAGAGCAGCCTGGAGCCTACGACAAGGGCACCTCGTAAGAACCAGGGCGTGCAGCCAAAAAAATCAACCGAGAAATCAAACCACCCCAGTGCAGTTGGAACAGAGACACCCAATTCATGGCTGCAAAGCAACAAACTCCCTCTCCACGATGAATTGTATACCATCATTTTAGGAAATGCACACACGTGAATGGTGGGACAGAGGGTAACGAGAAGGGATCCAAGCTCACCTGACTGATCCCACTCCAAACAAGTGATGACTTCAGTGTGGCCAGAGTTAACGGAATAGACGTCCCAGGGATGCTCAGTGTCGATGATATGGACCATATGAGTGAGATCTGCCCGAAAAGACACGTGAATCACTGTCCCTGGCTACCCGCTCTCCAGCTGGCATTTCTAAACCCACAGAGCCTCAGCTAGAGTAGGGGAAGGCAAAAAATGTTATCCTTCCCAAAATTGTTTGACAGAAAATAACTGCATTTGGCAACTCAGGTGAGGTACCAGATACCAGCGCAAAGCTTGCCCTGGTTTAGCAGAGTGAGAACAACTCCCCAGTGAGCAAAACACCCAATAAATCTAAGGAATGGAAGGGAAAGACAGAGCACGAGTTTCCTGTGTTGATTACTGCAGGTGAGAGATTTTAGGGTCAAAGCAGAGCATGGCCCATCTGGCCCAATGGCTGCTGACGGCAGGACTTGCCTAAACGCGTTGGGAGCTTCCAGGAGACGTTACCCAACCTTCCACAAGCACACCGTACCTTTTTCCTCCTCATTTTTGAGGTCTGTGGTGAAAGCGATGAGGTTGCGGCAGGACCAGGCGCACACTAAGGGGATGGAAGGGCAGTGGTTGCTCTTCGGCTTTTTCTCCCACTCGCAGACATAGGCCAAGTCCATGGCGCCGCTGGCCCTGGGACCCTGCAGAGGGACCGGCGCTCGCTTCTCCCTGGAAGCACGAAACGGCCAGTTCCACGGGACACAGGCCGCAGGCTGAGGCCGAGTTACACCGGCACCGCACCGGGATGCGCCCAGGCCCTGCTACGCCGCACCCCCGGCACACGGGGAGGGGGAAGAGCAGCAGCCCCCGGCTCCCGAGGGGCAAATGGGGACCCCAGCCCCCAGAGATGTTTGTTGGGGGGAGCGCGGCCCCCCGGGGCGCGTGTGGGGACAAGGCCGGCACCGGGAGAGGCCCCGGCGCCCCGTCCCTCACGGCGGGGGGAGCGGGGCCTGCCGCAGGGGCGAGGCGGGGGCGGCCCCGCCGGCCCGCAGGGGGAAGCGGAGGGGGTCTGTCCGCCGGGATACCGACCCCCGGCGAAATGTCGGGGTGTGAGGGTGTCCCGGTCCCTCGGGGGGTCCCGGTCTCTCTCACGGGAGGGGGGGGCGGCCCCACTCACCGGCCCGCGCCACCTCCCGCCGCGCACCAGGACCCCGCCCCGCTCCTGCGGGCTGCCCGCCGCGCGCCTGCGCCCCACACCGCGCGCTCAGGCACCGCCTCGGACAGCCCGGGCCGGGGGCCCTCAGCGCTGGGAGGGGGGAGAACTAGGAGGGGAAGTGCCAGTCAGTGGTGCTGATTTGCATGGAGGCCTACCCAGAACCCACCGGGGTAAAACCACCAAATATAACTTATGGATTTGGGAATTTTGGCGAAGTCGAAGCGAAGAGAAGTTTTAAGGGTACAGGAAATATTCGGGGAAACGCTAAAATATTTATCAAGCCCTAGAAGAGTAATCACCCTATTCTAGCTTCGTCCGCATTCTAGAGCCTTAAATACTGCTGTGGGGGAGTACAATGTCGTGCTCGCTTCGGCAGCACATATACTAAAATTGGAACGATACAGAGAAGATTAGCATGGCCCCTGCGCAAGGATGACACGCAAATTCGTGAAGCGTTCCATATTTTTGAGACTGGCCCGGGCCCACCATTTTGCTGTCAGTGCCAGAGACACCCTCCCCGTACCCCCCAACTCCCGCGCAGCCCCCCCCCAAAGGCAGAGACAGAGCCAGAGTCTGGGAACACCTTGTTTTATTGTTCCTGAACCCCCCACCCGAGCCACACAAGCCAACAAGGCACAGGGTATACTGGGGACAGCCCGGGGGGGGCCCCAGTGTCCTCATGGCAGGCAGGGAGCCCAGAGCAGCAGGCAAAGCCCCCCAGCAGAGCACCCAGGGCCAGGGGTGCTGCCACAGCAGTCCTGGACTGGGGGGTCCAACTGCCCCCTGGCCAGCCTCAGCAACATCAGAGGCCAGACCAGAGCAGGGATGCCCCCCACTCACCTGCAACAAGCCCTGGGGACACCGAGGGACCCCCAAACTGTCCCCTTAGCAGCCAGAGCCCCCATGGGCCAGGCTGTGCTCCTCCAGCACACACGCACATATATATATACACACACACATTAAAAAACACTATATTACATTTAAAACCATCCTGCCCCCTGCAGCACAGGGAACAGGGTGCTGCTGACACACCAACACGGCAAGAGCCCCCCCCACCCTGCCCAAGGGGGCTGGAGGGGCTGAGCCCCCCCTGGGACATGCCCAGGGTGGGCACAGGGCTGGGGGCACAAGGAAAGCCAGGAGGGCATGGGCCCCCCAGGCTCTTCCGCCAGCTCAGCGCTTGCTCAGCACCCACGAGGAGCTGTTTCACTGCAGAAAAATCTGGACCGACATCACCCACGGAGCGTCGGTGCCAGAGGGGGGGGCTGGCCCAGCCCAATTATTTTTAAAAGCACCTGGGCTATAAATAGACACAAAAACAGTTCCGGCAGAGCTGCTCCGGCCGGGAAGCAGCGTGGCAGATCGGTACCGGCACAGCTGCACCCGGAGCATGGCGATATCTGGCAGGGCCATGCTGCCGGGGGTCCCGGACCCCCCGGCTCAGCACCATCAAGCGTCTGCTCTCGGTGACGGGGAAGGGATGAGGAAGGGGCTGGTCCACGCCGCGGCAGGACGGAGCGAGGGGATGGCGGGGCTGGCAGAGGCCAGGAGAGGAGGAAGGCAGCCGTCAGCACACCAGGCGAGGGGCCGGGCGTCCCTCGGGGCATCAGCTCATCTGCTCCAGGTAGTCCGAGAGCAGGAGCTCAGGGGGCAGGAAGACGCGGTGTTTGTTGCTCACTTTCATTTGACGTTTCCCTTCGATGTCCGAACCTGGGAGGTGAGAGGGAGCAGTTAGCACCTCTCCACCCCTCCGTGGGTCCCAAACACAGCCTTACCTTCCCCTCCCCTCCTCCTCCCAGTGAGCACAGGTTCCCCCCAGCTCAGCAAAGACAACAACTGTACCCCCCCATCACCATCCCCAGCCCCCTCCATGCGTCCCTGCCAGCACCACAGGCCCCAACGTCATTAGCGCTCTCCTGCTGTTTTCCATGAGCAGCTGCTAATGAAAGGCTCAGCAGCGAAGACTCCTCCGCAGGGACCGAGCCCGGTGCCTCCTCCCCTGCCTTGGCAACTAGACCTTCCAGGGAAACCTGCGGGCACGGCCGCGCTCCGCAGGAGAAGGCAGCGCCACGGGAGAGGGAGCCCCACGAGCAGCCTCATGCTTTGGGCCATCCAAACCCAGCACCGAGAGGAGAAAGGGCAGCTCTGCTGCAAACAAGATCCCCTACCCAGGCAGAGCTGGGCCTGGCCCCCACCCCGGCTGGTGGGCTTCAGCCCCTGGCAGTGGCCAGTGTTGCCCACTGGCCACCAGTGCTGGCAAAGCAGCATGAGCCCAGCCGAGGCTCCCAAGGAGGAGCGAGAGGGGGGTTATCTGTGAGCCACAGCGCAAGGTGGGGCCGAGAGGAGGGAGGGAGGAAGAGCCTGAGCTGGAGAGGAGAGATAGTGATGAAGAGAAGGGGAAAAAAACAAAAACAAACCCAAAACCAAACAAACAAGTAAACATGAGGCTCTTACTGGCAGAGACGAGGTCCATGTACTGGCAGAGCGCATGGAGCAGGAGTCGCTCGAAGCTGGGGAAGATGGGGACAGGGTTAGAGCTGACGCGTCTCAGACCCCAATCTCCCGAGTGTTGCCCTGCCCTTGTTCATCCCACGGACCAGAGACGGGGAGCACGAAGTGCCACAGGCCCCTGGGCAGGGATCCCCCAGCGCATCCCTCCCCTGGGGGCTCTGCAAGGGTGAGCGTCCCCAGCCAGAGACCCGAGCCTGGCCGAGGGGTCTCCTCGGTTCCCAGAGCCCCCCTACAGCCTGGGGCTGCTCTGGGGTGCCGGGAACCCAGGCGAGTAGCCGCTGTGCACGGCAGTTTGCTCCGGCTGCGGTGAGCGGGGAACCCCTGAACGTGGGGTGCACACAGCTCAGGACCCCGGCCCCCGCTCCGTGGGGAGCGGCAACGCTCTGCAGAGCCGGAGGGGCAGAAATACCTGTTGTCCATCAGCGCTGTGTAGACAGAGTGAGGGGTGACAGAGAAAAAGGCCAGCAGCTCCTCCTCCAGGCCCTCCAGCGTCCCCTGCAAGGAGAGGCAGGGGCTGTCAGCGAGAGCCACGGGCACTTGGTCACCACTTGCCCCCGCCACGTCCGCACAGCCCCAGCACGACGGGGAGTAACTCCCGAGTTACACAGCCCCAGTAAATCCCGGGGAGTTACTGCCAGCAGCTCCCAGGCAAGTCATCTGGATGCGAGACGACAGGAAAGCATGAGGAAAAGAGACGACTCCCCTCTCCAGCCCCCGAGGCAGGGAGGAATCCGTCCCCTGCCAACTCCGTACTTCGTGTGCCAAGGGCTGGCATCGTCCCTCATGCTCAGAGCGGTGGCAGCAGCCAGGAAAGCCTCATGCCTCCCGTCTCCTTTTCTCCTGACAGGCAAAGATCAGCTCGATGCAGCACTCCGGGGCACCGTGACCCCAGAGACAAGCAGCAGAAGCTAGTCTCATTTGAGAACAAATTGAGCAGAAGCCAGCGGGCAGGAGGAGCCGAGGCTGCTTTTAGAGACTCTAATTAGAGCAAGGAAAACAAACAGAGCAGGAAAACAGCACCATTGAGAAGAGGGAGCAGGGAGCCAGGCACCCCCAGGGCCCGGGAGAGCAAGTGTCTGGGCAGGCAGCGCAGGGGCCACGCGTGGCAGCTCGGCTCCCCGAGCCAGGCGGCATGAGGCCACGCTCGCCACTCCTTTCAGGCTTAATTGTCTGCTCAGCAGTTTATGCAGTCAAAATGCATTTGAGTTTTTCCAAATAGCCTTGGACGGGCCGTTCTGAAGACCCCAAAGGCTCCACTGCTGCCCCTGCGGGCAAACGTGCTGGGTTTCCCCTGTCACCTGCTGCTCACCGAGCAGAGACTGGGAAACAAACACGTAAAAGTGTCCTGTAACTACCAGAAAAATCTGAACTGAGCCCAGAAAACCCATCTGCACGGGGAGCTGAATGTCTGTTTGTAATCAGCCACCGCCGCAGAGGTCATACGAGAACTGGAGCACATTCCCCAGGAGCTCATCTGAAATTCGGCACTTGTCTGGCTCGGTGACCGCGTGCGAGGTCAGGGGACAGCCCTCGGGACACGGCTCCAGATGAAGCTGCGTGTGGGGCTCTGGCAACCGGAGCCCTGCCTGCCCCAGCCCCGCCGCCCCCCAGTAGCCCCCCGGCTCACCATAGGGATCCGGCCCCGCTTCAGGGTGGAGCGCAGGCGGCGGCTGATGCGCTGGAAACACTCCTTGGGCGAGTAGGCAGGGTGCTCTGGAGCCGGCGGCGAAGAGAACAGAAGGGACTCGGACCCGGCTCACACCCCCAGCGCCCGCGGGATGGCTCTGGACGCAGCCGCACAGCATCCCCCGATCACCCCGGAGGACCCCAGCTGGCCACCTCCTTCGCTCCCGGATCTGCACAGTCACCCCTGCACCAGTAACACCCTCCCCAACCAAGGAGCATTTGGAGGGTGCGGAGATTTGGGGGTCTGCAACTGAGGTTGGCTGCTGTGCCCATCGCCCCCAGGCGCTCCCCACTCCCCCCAAACGCTCCCGAACCCACAGAGGGGGTCTGACAGGCATAAATCCTGCCCCCCTCAGCACCCCAGGGGTCAGGCCCATCATCCCCTGACCCGGTCACAAGCGGATGGCGCAGGGAGCGGGATGCAGCCCTTGGGGAAGAGTGTCCTTCCTGAAACATGTGCAAGGGAGAGGCTCTCCCCACCCAGCGTCCCCTCCCAGCACCTTTCCACTTGTCTTCATTCTTGACGGGCAGCTTCCTCTTGTGCTTCTTCCTGGCCTCCTCCTCCAGGTAGAGCAGGACTCGCTCTTGCTCTTCTCCCGACCGGTTCATGAAGTCATTCCAGATCTGACAACACAAGCCGTCAGGTCCCATTGCAGAGGTCCCCGGGGAGCACCCGGCGGTGCACGGCCACCCTGAGCCCCACCTGGCACCCCGTGAGCCACCTTCTCCCTCATCCTTGCAATCCAGCCTCAAACCCCAGGCTACATCAGGCTTCCTAAGCCCGGCTGGGTGAGAGGAGGAGAGCTCTGCAGAGCCGAGAGCGTGCACGGACCACGCAGGTCGCTCCGCAGACAAAGCCCTGAGCATCGCACGCAGGAGAGGAGCCAAGTTTCAAAACAGCCGGTTGCAGAGCTGGTATCGCAACACCGGCCGGGCAGTGTGAGGCAACAGAGGGGTTTGGCAAGGGGCCTGTTTCGGAGGAAGTGCTGCAGCTCACCCCGCGTTAATGTTCTGCAGGTACAAGGTGTATGTTGGGGCACTCGGCAGCGCTCTGAGCACTGCTGGGGGAACAGCAGCCTCCGCTAAGCCAGCCTGGTCGGGCTCCGAGCAGGACCCGGCCCTTGCACCGCACATTTGTGCGCATCCTCCACAAGAAGATCTGCCCGGAGACCTCCCACCCCACAGGCTGCAGGGCTGGGGGCGCCGGGACCTGATCTCCCCCTGGCACACGCGGTGGCAGCCAGGCACACAGATGCCAGACCTGAGTCCGACATGGGCAGGAGTTAGGGCAAACAGCTCAGGCCGGGGAGGCAGAGGGCTCCTTGGGCTGGAAGAGCCATGAACAGACACCACGGCCTGCCAGAACCGCATGTGCCACGCCAGGGACCCCCCGCGAGCCCTGCGCAGGCGGGCGGCTGCACCTACCTCCACGTAGGTCTCGTTGTTACAAGCCTCGGTGAAGATGCTGGGGGTGGCGGAGTGGGCGAGCTCTCCCTCGTCGCTCCCACATTCATCTCGCTCCAAAAGCGTCATCAGGTAGCGAGCTGGGGGGGGGGGGGGGGGAAGAGCGAAGCCCCCAAGATGGGAGGCAGCACCCTCAGAGAGGTCCTGCGCTCCCAGCACCCCCCGCTTGCCACGCAGCAGGGGGGATTTAGGGACAGGGGAAGAGATCCAGCCGGGAAAGAGTGAGCACTCAGAACCCACCCCAGATCCTTACTGTTTTCCAGCCTCTGCAGGCTCTTGCGGCCCTTGGCCCGGGGGATGAGGTCCGAGTTGCGGATGGCCTTGTTGATATAATACTGCTTTCGCTTGGAGGGGGAGAACCTCTTGGACGGGGAGTCCTCCAGCGGGGGCAGGCAGTCCTCGATCCTCCTGCAGGGACACAGGGCAGAGGGGACTGAGCCCACCCGAGACCCCCAGGGCTGGGGACAGGGAGGTGCACGGGGAGAGCCCACAATGGGGGAGGCAGAGCGTCAGCCATCAGTGTTAATGCAAGAGGCACCGCGTCCTCCTCCAAGGGGCCCGGCCTTCCTCCGGTCATGGCACACCGCGCTGCTGAACCATGGCTTGCTCCAAGGACTCGGTCTGTTTAAAGCAGCTGCGCAACAGCGGCTAGACCTTGTGGGCAATTAACTCCACCAGCACGTAAAACGAGACGAAGAGATTCGTTTCTGCGGAGGCAGAGGCTGGGGAGGGACCCTGAGCTGCCCCACGCAGCACCTCGCGTTTGCCATCGCCCAGCCAGAGCGTGCCGCTGGAAGTGCCGGCACCGTCCTGCCATGCGGTCTCCGCAGCCGTCGGCAACTGGCCCCACCACCGGACCACCGAGGGCAGCGACAACACCCGCCATGGCCACATAATTACTGGTTGGGCCAGCTTTTCCCTCCAGACCGTTACGCTGCTGCGGCTGCTCCCCACCAACCCCTGCCCCAGCAAGGGCTGGTTTCACTGGTTCTCCGTCCTCCGGGGATGCGGCCAGCAGGGCCCAGAGCCGACACCGGCCACCATCCAGAGCAGGCAACAGGTAGCTACAGCTTCCGGGAGAAAGACTGCACCGCTCCTGGTACACCCAAAGGTGTTTGGCTCCTGTTAATAACAATTCTACGGTCAAGGCATCACTTAGACACGCGCACAATTTAGGAACGGCCATAACTTTGCTGATTCATGTGAAAATTAAACCAAGAGATGAGCAAGAAGCTCAATGGGCATTTAACGCAACCGCTTTGGTTTCAGAGTTCACTAAAACTCTGCCAAAGACAGGAAGTTTCACTATCTTTTCACTTGTTCTTTGCCCACTTGCTGAGGTCTCTGCGTCGCAGCTTCCCCTCCGGTTTGTGTGGGTTTCCTTTAGCGCGGCACAAGGTGGGCGAGAAAACCAACACCACCAAAACAAACCGCCCCGGCACGACCCCGCGGGCAGGGCTGGAAGGGGAGCAGCGAGGCTGCCCGCTGCCCTCCCGGCCATCGCAGCACCATGGTCTCGCCCCTTCCGTGAGGCCAGGTCCCCACTCCATCCCCTCCTTTCCCTGGGGCTCCGGGGAGACCCAGCACCACAATCGGGCGCTGGCACAGCCATCCCAAGCAGCTGGGGCAGAGCGGGCTGCACCATGCGATTACATCCCACCTGGGAAGGCAGCCAGCTGCTCACCCACACCAAAGCCTTGATTTTTATTTCCCCCCCCCTCTTTCCCTGAAGAGAGGCAGTGATGGGGCCTCTGCTGCTGGGGCAGGGAGAAAAAACAACCTCCCCCTGCTTCCAGCTGGAGAGAAAACAGTGACAGAGGTGGCCTTGGAAGAAATAAAAGGGATGCATGTATCCCCGGCGATGACTAGCAGACGGGTGGGGAGCTGTAACCCAAGCTGCAAACAGAGAGCGACCAGCGCTCACGGATCAAGTTTTGATACAAAGGTGGTTAAGAAAAAAAATTAAAAAATAGAGGGAGTCACCTTACTGCTGGCCCTGGTCTGGAGCTTTGAGTACACAGAGCCCGGCAGCTGCGAGCCTGGCACCACCAGGAGCCGTCACGGCTCACCAGCGTGGCCCCGGGCGGCTCCGCCACGGAGAGAGCCCTTCAAAGAAGAGTGCAGGGCAACGTGCAGTAAATATTTACCCTGTTTTCATAGACCAGGGAGCCCTAACTCACAGCAGCAGGACAACGGGGAGGGTGCATCCTCCAGCCTCTGCTGGAGGGAGGAAAAAAAAAAAAAATGTTAAAAATAGCTGTGCAAGTGTCACCGGGGTGGGAGCACCCCCAGCCCTGCCAGGAGCCCCTGCTCCCGGTGCAGGGACCCCCTGCCCAGCACCGAGGTTTGGGCAGCCCCAGCTTCTTGGTGGCAGGACCTTTTGCTCCCCACAGCCTCCAGGGCCATTTGCGGCGGTGCCGAGGCTGCCCGGTGTGTGCTCACGGCCTGGCACCGCACCTCGGCACCCTGTGCTGCCACGTCCGCCGTTTGGCGCTGCCGCCTCTGCCCGCCAGCGCTGGGCAGAGCTGCAGGATTGATTTCCAAGCCGGGAGACTCACAGGTGACAGTGACCTCAGGTCTGTGCCAGCAGAGCCGGGCTTTACAGCGCCAGGTGCCCAGCCAGGAGTGAGCAGCTGGTCTTGGACGAGCCCCTCTCTCAGCCCCACATCGGTAACTTCACCATCAGGATCCCCTCTCGTGCAAGCCACAGCCAGGCTGCTGTGGCCACCCCCAGGAGCAGGGTCCCTGCAGAGCTCACCTCAGGGGACACGTGCCCAGCTGCACAGAAAGGTCAGCGGCTTCTCCTCCACTTCTCATTTCTAGGCAAGAAACGAGAAGCCCCTCGTTCTCCGCCAGGAGGTTTCTAACCAGTTCCTCTTGTTTACTGTTTAGCAAGCAGGACGCAGCACCAAGGCTGGATGCCACCGGTGCCAGATAGGGCTGCTGCTCCAGGGAGGAGGAAGCCGGGCAGAGCCTGCGGGTCCCCAGCTGCCATGGCGCGGTTCTTGGCCTCCACCAAGGCTGGCAGCGCCAGGCTCGGGCTGCACTTGCAGAACCAGCAGCCCCCGGCCCAGCCAGGATCCCCGCAGCCCCGGCACCCACCAGGACCAGGTCTCCCAAGGGCATCCAGCCGGGCTCCTGCATAGCACACCTCCTCTCTGCTCCCGGTGACCTCAGGGAGCACCCGTGACCTTCAGCGGGGTAAACACTAATTAGCCCATTACCCTAATTACGGCCTCCTGCCTCTGACACAGCCGCCGCCGCCTCAAGGCCGGTGGGGTAAAGGCTCTCCCGGGACAGCACAGCCGCCCCTCACGCTCCCCCGGCCCGGCAGCACCGGGGACGCCCCGGGAGAAGCGGGGCCCCCCCAGCCCAGGGCGAAGAGAGGGAGGGCGGGGAGACAGGGCCGGAGCCGCGGCCGCACTGACAGCCCGCGGGCGGAGGCCGCGGCCTCCCCCCCAAGGGCCCTACGGGAGGGCCCGGCCGCCCCCCACGGCCCGCCCGGCCCCGGGGCCCGCACTCACGGGTAGGGCTCCTCTGGGCCCGCGCCGCCCCGCAGCACCACCATGGCCTGCTCGGCCCGGCCCGGCCCGGCCCTGCGTCTCCGCCAGTACCGGGACCTCCGCCTGCCCGCCGGAAATGGCGTCAGAGGGACGGGGCCACAGGTAGTACCGCCCTGGGGTGGGGTCAACGAGAGGCGGTGCGCAGTGGGAGGGTGAACCCTTAGTACCGGGGGTCGGTGGCTGTTGGAACCTCGGCCCCGTTAAACCCCCCCCCCCCGGTGCCGCCGCGGGGCTCTTAAAGGGGCCGCGCCCCGCCCGGCGGCCCTCCCCCACCCGGCCGCAAGGGGGCGCTGCGTCTGCGCTCCCGGCCGCCCCCGCGGCCCCGCCGCGCGGTATATTTGCATGCGGCGGCGGCGGCGGGCCAATGGGGAAGGGAGGCGGGGCGCGGGAGGTGCGGCGGGCCAATAGCGGCTCGGGGCGGGGCGGCGCGGGGCGGGGCGAGCGCGGCGGGCCAATGGGGAGGCGGGGCGGGGCAGCGCCGGGCCCCGCCGCCCGCCCGCGGGGAGAGCAGCCGCCGTGCGGGCAGCGATCGCGCCCCGGCCCCGCCGCAGCCCGAGCCCCGGGCGGCCGCGGCTGCTATGCGGCTTCGCGGCGCACGGCCTCCACCGGGTAAGCGGGGACGCGCCGCCGTACCGGCCCCGCGGACGGTGCCGCGACCGGAATCGGGACACCCCCTACCCCCCCGCGGCCGGTAACGGGGGTCGGGGTCTCCCCCCGCGCTCGCGGGCTGGGCAGGACCGGGACCGGGGACCGACCGCGTCCGCTGGGAGGGTTGGGACTCCCGCGGCCGGTTGCTGGGCGGGATCAGGGCGCCCCCTCCCCTCCGCGGCCGGTTACCGACCGTTTCCCCCGCGCGGGGCCGGCCCCCCCCCCGCCTCTGGCACGCCCCCGCGCCCGCCCGGACCCTCCGGCCCCCGCGGGCGTTACTGGCCGGCCGGTTAGAGTCCCCCGCGCCCCGCCCCACCCCACCCGCGACCCTCCACCGCCGAGACGGGACGGTGCCGCTGCCGCCCTCTGCCCCCGGCCGGGGCAGCCCCGGACCCGCGGCCTCCCGGGGCTCCGGCCGCTGGAGGGGGCCGGGGGCGGCTCCGTGCTGGGCTGGGTGGGAGTTGATGGCCCAGCCGGGCCCCGTGCTCTGTCCCGGGAGCGGCCGTTGCCCCCTGGTTCATGGGGCCGGCCCCCCCACCCCTGTCCCGGGGCCGCCGGGCGAGGCGCAGCCGGTGCCACGTGCCGCCGGGGCTGGGCTCTGCCCTGGGGCCGAGCCCCCTGCCCGCCCCGGGCGTCTCTCCCGCGGCCCCCCCACCCCCAGTCTGTCCCTGGGGACGGGCACCCGCCGGGCCCGGGCTCCCCGTCCTGCTCCTCTTCCTCCTCGCTTCCATCCCCGCGGAGCCCCGGCGGTGCCGTGAGCCCGGCGGGGTCCGGGGGCAGAGGGTGGGGGTGTCCGGCTGCGGCTGGGGCCGGTGTCGGTGGCACAAAGGCCCCGTTCCTCGCACCCCCGCCCGCCGCCGCGTATTTTTAGCCCGGCGGAGCCGCTGTCGCTCTCGAGCACCTGCCCCGGGGGACGCGGGGGCCGCCGCCACCGCACCGGGCCCCCGCGGCCGGGAGGGACAAAGGGGCACGGCTCAAGGTCACGGCGGCCGCCGGCCCGGGGCCCCTCCGCCTAGGGACGGTCCCCGGGCTCCGGTTTCCACGCGGTGGCACGGCCCGGGCCCGGGGTGGGCTGCGGGAGGCGGCCCCGCTCCCGGTTCCCGGTGCTGGCACTGAGTGACCCGGTGACTCGTGGCGAGGCGGGGCCGGGGGCCGGTCCCGCTCCGGTTGTGCTCACGGCCGGCGCCCGGCACGGAGCTCGGCTGGTGGGGAGGGGAAACTGAGGCACGGGCAGTGCCCGAGCGGCCGCCCCGCTCCCGCAGCCCCGGTGCCGGTTCCCCTTGGCGGCAGTAGCCCCGGGACAAGCGCGGCGGGGCCGGCAGCGGATGCGGCGGCTGCTGTAGCGAGCCGGGGGGGAAGCGTCTGCCGCCCCCCGGGCAGCAGCCCCGGCCCGCGCTGGAATGGGTTCCTCTTTCCCGAACCGACGGGATCGCTGCCGGCCCCGCCGCCCCGGGCCGGTCCCGCGGGAGTCCCGGGGTGCGGGGGGCCGAGGCGATGCGCCCGTACGTGGCACTACCGGGCGGCGGCGCGGCGAGCTCCCCCCCGCCTTCGGCACCGGCGGAGGGAACCCCGTCCGTCCGAGGGCTGGGGCCGGCTGCACCGGAGCTCCGGGGCGGTTGGGGGTGTCGGGGGCCCTGGCCATACCGGGTGCTGGCCGGCGGGGTGAAGCAGGGTCGAGCCGCCCGCAGCCCCCGGGGATGGGGGGAGGCGCGGGGGTCGCGGGCAGAGCCGGTCCACCGGGGCTCCGGGGAGCCCGGCTCTGCCCGGGAGGCGGCCCCGGGGAAACGCGGGACCCCCCAGGGCGAGGATCCCCTCTGCCCGCTCCCGCCAGCTCCCGCGCCCGCCTGCAGCATGTCCCCCGTGGGGCGGTTCTCCCCGCGGGGCCGTTATCTCGGGCGCTGGGGTCCCGGTATCCGCTGCTGGAGGGGGGGAGCCGGGTGGGGCTATCGGGGCCGGCAGGCCCCTTCCCCCTCCAGCAGCAGGGCCCGGCCTCCCTATCTCATTAGCTCGAGATTAATGAGGCTCCTGCGCTGTCTTTAACTCCTTCCTGCTCGCCAGCCCCACTGACCCTTCTCTCCGCTTCCCCCGGCAGGTTCGCGCCGAGGCCTGCGGGCACCCAAGGACTAGGGACACCCGGCCCTGAGCGGAGGGACACCGCCGTCACCCCGAAATTGCCGCCCCCCAAAAGTGCCCGGTCGGCGAGGAGGGGGCGATGCCTGTGGCCGCTGCTGCCTGCTGAGCCGGCCGAGGTCTCGCTCGCTGGTGGCCGCAGCACCCTGATCCCACCGAGCCGCCCCGTGCCCACGACTCCCACCGGAGCCCTTGAGAGAAGAAGCCATCGGGGCAAGGCTGAGGGGGTCGGGGGGCACATCCTTCTGCCCTGACACCCCGACGGCGCTGCGGACCCACCGCTGCCCTCGCCCTCCCGGGCCCCGGCAGCCCCCTGGCAGGGCTGCTCCCACTGGCGCTCCCCAGCCTTGGCCCCCAGCCCCGCTGGAGCGCGGCAGCCTGCCGGGCGCTGCCCCCCGTGCCTCCCGGGCATTGCCCCCCGGGTGCATCGCCCCGCGCCCCCCCGGGGACCCGCCGCCCGCTGGCAGAGCCATGAAGCTGCAGGCGGTGATGGAGAACCTGCAGCGGCAGCAGCGCGCGCGGCTGCAGCAGGCGCTGGAAGCGCGGCAGCAGGAGCAGCAGCAGCAGCGCTCCACGCCGCCCCCCGCGCAGCCCCCACCGGCCACGGGGCAGCCCCCCGCCACCACCCCGGCCCGCGCCCGCAGCCAGGATCCGGCCCCGGCGCCCGCGGAGGAAGGAGCGGAGCCTGAGAGCGCGCACATGCAGCGGGCGCAGATGGCCGCCCTGGCTGCCATGCGGGCAGCAGCCGCCGGCCTCAGCCACTCGTCCAGCCCGGGGCTGTCGGATGAGAGCCAGGCCTCCGAGGAGGAGGAGGAAGACCGCGGCGAGGAGGAGGAGGAGGATGGCGGGTACCAGCAGGAGATGGGCTCCGAGGAGGAGGAGGATCTGTGAGTACAGGCTGTAGCAGCTCTTAGGGGCTCAGGGAAGGGGCAGGGACACCGTCTGGGCCCGAAGGGTTTTGGCACGGCTGGTTGGGGACATGAGCTTCCCTTTGGGGCAGGGGAGGGTGGTGGTGGCAGCCGGGGGCTGCCTGCGCTGTTGGGCGGCCGGTTCCTGCAGCTTTGGGGCAGGGAGGTGGGTTAGTGCCGTCGGGACGTCCCGGAGCAGGAGGCACCGAGAGCAGCAGCAGCAGCAGCTCAGCAGCTGTGATTCCTCGTGCCAGGCTGGCATGGGGTGACATTTCATCTCTGCCCGGGGAGCCACGTGGGGCTGTGACAGAGGATCCTGGTCTGGCTTTAAATTATGCAGGGCCTTCGCGGCCGCCTCCTCCCAGCCCGTGTCTTCTCTGGGGCCGGGGACAGGCTGGCAGCCATCTGGCAGAGCCCCGCTCCCCGCCGGAGCTACTGTCTTGGGATGCCGGTGGCCGGAGGTGCCCCGCGGGGCTGCCACATGCCGACAGGGGTGCACTGGGTTCTCTGTGTGCCGGGCAGGCAGTGCCAGCCCCACGGCTGTGGGGTGCCCGTGGGGCAGGGGAGAGGGATCGGCTTTGGAGACCCAGCCCCCTGCCTAGCGTGGGACCAGCTCTCTCCTCTCCCCCCTGCTCTAGGAAGGGCAAGTGGGATGAAGACGACTTTGAAGAGGACCTGGGCGAGGAGGAGGAGGAAGAGGAAGAAGAGGAAGAGGAGGAAGAGGAAGACTATGAGGAGGAGGAAGACATGGGAGAGGAAGGGCTCAGCTCGGCAGAGGCGGTGCGGGCAGGCGCGGGATCCCTGCTGCTCCGCAAGCCCCCGGCTCCCCAGCATTACCGGGGCGAGCCGCCGCGGCTGCCGGGGGGGCAAGACCGGCTCCCCTCGGGACTGGGCCACGCGCAGCCCCCGCCGCCGGCGCCCGACCATGGCGACTGGACCTACGAGGAGCAGTTCAAGCAAGTAGGTGCCCGCTGAGACGTGCGTGTCCCCCCCCCGTGCCCGTCCCTCCCCTGTATCTCAGCTCTGCTGTGCGTCCCTGTGTCCTCGAGTGCCGCGGTGCCGCCTCTGGCAGCGTTCTTTGACGGAGCTGCCGTCGTTGCCGCTAAAACGTGGGATTTCTCCAGGGTTTTAGGGCTTGGGCTCAGCCATGCCCCCTCCCCTGTCGCTTCAGTCGGTGACTCCAGTGGGATCCTGTGTCCCGGTTGGTGCCGTGGCCTGGCCCCAGCGCAGGTGGGCCGTGTGATGGGGTTTGCTGTAGGGACTCGTGAGAATTCTTGCTGAAAATGATGGAAAAAACCACGCCAAACCTGCAAATCTGAAGGGATTCCTCCATTTCTTCTTCTCCACCCTCCCCAAGACGTTTCTGGGGGCTCCCCATCACTGTGGAAGTGGTGCCCGGTGGGACGGCTCCGACCCTGGGGATGTTTGGGGGCTCCCCTGCCATTGCCAAAATGCCACTAAAGAGTGAAAGCGGGGTGAAAGTGCCCCGGCTGCCCCCTCCATCACCTTTCCCGCTCCGGCCGAGCCAGGTTGGCAGGAGGCAAGGCACGCTCCTGTTCTCTCCCCGGCGCCGGAGCTCGCTTGCGCCCCGCTTTCGGCTAATAGAAGGAAATGTGCTGCGAGCTGGGGGCTCCCCGGGGGCTGCCCGGTGCCTTTGATGTGTGTGTTTAAATACATCGGAGTTTAGGGCTGGGGGAAGGGACGGGAGCCAACAGCAGCAGATGGGACCCAGATGGAGCGGCCGGGGCACGGTGGCCTTTTGGGAGGGATGCGACGGCCCCTTCGGGGAAGGGGCAGGGGCCGTCGCATCCCTCCCGAAAGGGGGAAGGGGCTGCCGGGATCTGCCGGCACATCTGGATGCGGCAATGGGGCTGGCGGAGAAAGCGCAAGCGAGCGTGGAGCGTGTGGCCGCTCTCCCTGGTGCGCTCCCGGCCGGCTGCGGGGAAGGAGGGGTGGAATGCTTCTGCCCTGTGCGTCCCTCGTGCCGCTGCACCCACCGCCGCTTCGTCTTCTTGTGGTTTTTTCTCTTTTGTGCTTCCTGCCGGTCGGGGAGCGAGGGGCCGGGGAGGTGATCTCGTATCTGTGAGAAGGCTTTTTTTCGATACCGCAGTCGTGATCTTCCTGTTTGTCACCGTGTCGGTGCCGTACCGGACCCATACGCCAGCTCCGGCGGCTCGGCAATCGCTCCCGGCCCTCGGGATCCAACAGGAAAATTGGGGGCTGGTGGTGTCGGCAGGACCTGTGGTGCCGCGCTGCCGCAGTGTCTGTAGATGTGCCGTGGACTGTGCCGTAGCCTCCACTGTGTCCCCCGCCGCAGCGCGTGGGGACACCAGCCCGGGTCCCAGCGCATCCTCTGCCACCTCCCCACCTCTGCCCCCCAAGGCAGTGCCGGAAAAAGGGGCTGAGCCTCCCCTCTCCCACCACTTTTGCTTCCCAGCGGAAACCTTCCTGGGTCGGGCAGGGAGATCCCAGCACGGCGGTTAATCGTGGAAACAGCCGGAGGGGGGAGGAAAGCAGCTGCCATGGCTGCGCCGTGGGCGGAGGAGAGGAGGCGAGGAGCCTGACCGGGAGAGGCTTTCCCCGGCACGTCAGCGCGCCGGCGCTTGGATCGCGGCCACTGGACCCGGGCCAGGGGGTTGCTCGGCGTGGCGCTGGCCGGGAGCTCCTCCTGGCCACCCTCCAGCGCGTGCCGTGCTGCCCGAGCGCCCCGTTCCCGGCCCAGCTGGCGCGGCCAGGGAAAGGAACAGCAGGAATGTAAACAGCGAGGCGCGCCAGGGGGATGCTGCACCCCTTCCCTGCTCCCACCCCTTCGCGTGGGGGGAAACCCCGGCGGCACCAGGGTGCTGGTGCACCACGGCTGGGTCTTCCCCCCGCCGCCCCGCCATGCGGGAGGGATGGCGGGGATGCGGTGCCGCGAGCGTGGCCGTGCTGGTGCTGGGCCTCCCCGCTGTGGTGGGGAAACGGTGCTTGAGGAAGGGGCTGTTTCGGGGTTCCTCTTTTTTTTTTTTTTTTTTTTTTTGTTTTGCAAACGGCGCTGGGAGCCTCAGCTCTCCGGGGAGCGTGCAGCCTGCTGCGTGCATGGGCTGAGCTGGCCCCCCCAGCACCTCTCTGGTCTGAACCGTGGCTGCCTGGGCTCATCTGGGGGAGGCGGGTGACTCTGATTTCTTTCTCGGTGTCTCTGATGCAGGCTGGGGTCCCCCCGGGGCTGGTGGTCCCGTCTCCGACACCTCCGGGGCTCCCTGAGGTTGGGGTCCAGCTCAGGCAGTGCTGGCACTGGTGAACGGCCCAGCCCAGCGCTGGACCCCCGGCGTCCCTGTCCTGGTGGTCCCTGTGCTCCACGACACTGTCCTCGCCGGGCACAGCCACCGTCCAGGTCCCCGTGCCCGTCTCCGCACCGAAACCCAGCATATGCCGGGGGCTGTCCCCGTGCTGCACCGCGGGGTGTCACTGACCCGTCTGGGACAGGTTGTGGCAAACCTGGGATAAACTGGGGGGGGGGGGGCGCAGGGAGAGGAGGAGGAGAAGGGGGTCGGGTTCACTGGGGAGGAAGGGGAGGGCGCGAGGAAGAGTTATGGAGGTTAGGGAGCCGGCGCGTGGCACCTCCCCGTCCCCGGGGACGGCTACCGCGCAGGCAGAGGTCAGCTCGGTGACTGACCCGGGGCACTGCCCGCGCCGCCAGCAGAACAAAGAAGCCCCTGCCGCGGCGGGGGGTCGGGGGGGCAGCGGCTGCCGAGGGCTTGATGGCTCCTTGTGGGGGGAAAAGGGGCATTTTTGGGGTGGGAGGAGGCTCCCCGTGGGGAATGGCCGCCACGTCCTCCCGCACTGGCTGGCAGCAGGGAATGACTCGCTTTCCTTTTGATCTCACGCCTGTTGTATCCCCACCGGTGGCGGCACGGGGTCGGAGGGGTCTGGTGGGATGTCGCCACGTTGGCCCACGCTGCCGCCATGCTGGGATGCACGGCGGTGCCGGGGCCGCGTTCACTCCCGTTTAGGTTTGGGATCATCTCTAACCTCACCCCAAAAGGCACGGGCGATGGCGGCGTGTCCGGGCTGCCAGCCCCGAACCGGGCTCAGCCGTGGGGGGTCAAGGTGAGCCCCAGCACACCCCACCGGGGGCACGGTGGCCGGTGCTGGGCTCACTGGGGCTCGCACCGCACGCGTTTGCCATCACGATGCTCGCGGGGGGCAGCCGGGCTTTGACGAGCCGCCGGAGCACGAGCGGCTCAGCCAACCCCTGCCAAAAATCCGGCGCTGCTGCGTGCCGCCGCCGCCGCAAAGTGCTGCGTAATGCCTGGCCGGCGCGCTGCGGGGGCTGCCAGGGAAAAACCTGCTTTGATGGCTGCACCCTGGCCCTGGAGGGTAAAGGGGGGGGGGGGGGGGCGCTATGCCGTGCCCCGCAGAGAACCCCCCTCCTGACCTTTCTGTTTCGTTACCGCTATTACTGCGCCCTACTAATACCGGGAGCCCGAGCCCTGGGTGCGTCGCAGCCCACGGGGACGGAGTTTCCTGCCCCTGCCCCTTCGGGAGTTTCCTGCGCTCTCCGGGCACATGCACCCCGTCACCCCGTCACTGTGTCCTGCAGGGTGGAAGGGGGGCACCTATGTGTGGGGGGGGTCCATCTCCCGCTCCTCCCGGTGCTTCCATGGCCGCAGCAGCCGCTGGGCTCCCTCTGGGGTGCCCCATTTGGGGGTCCCCCTCCTCTCTTTGGGGTGCCACAGGCTGATGTTTGATCCCCCCCCATCTCTGCTCGGGTTCGCAGGAAGCATCGTAGGCTTTAAGAAGCCACGGCGGTGCCGGGGGGAGGCTGCCCGGCGGTGGGGTGCTGGCGGTGGGGTGCTGGCAGGGTTCATTGCGTTGGGGGGGGGGTGGTGGTGGGAGATCTGCACCACAGCGGTGGGACGTGGGGGGGCAAAAACCTCAGCCCTTATCTTGTGCCGAGCAGCGCTCCCCGGAGATACGGCGTTTCAAAGTGCAGCGGCTGGGGGGGGGGGTAAAAAAAAATAAATAATAAACCAAAAGCAACTCTGCAGCCTGGGTGGGCGCATGCTGGGCTTGGGGGCGCCAGCCTGGACCCCCACCCTGCCCGCTTCCATGCCTGGTGACCAGCCAGGGCTCAGATGTGGTGGCTCCCGGGAAGACGAAGCCAGGATTTTCCTGGCAGAACTGCGGGAGGGTCCGGGCGGGCTGAGGAAAAGCCCAATTTTCCTCCCAAGCCACCGGGCTTGGAGCTCCGTGCAGAACCCCCAGCTCAGGTTAAGGTGCGGGGGGTCCCCTCTGCCCCCCAGGGCAGCAGAGCCCCCGGCGCGGGGCCCTGAACCCCTTTCTCCCATTGGATTATATTTATTTAAAAAGCCCCAAAGCCGTCCCGGGGAGCGGGGGCCCTGCAGCCTCTTAACGAGGGCGGGAGGGTCCATTTACTTTCTTTAAAATATTGATTAGAGCTTTATTGCATTAGCCAGCCGAGCGGATGAGCCGCCCCCGGGGAGGGCGAGGGGGCCCCTGCGCAGGGAAAGGGGCACCCGAGCCTTGTCCCTGGCCGGGGGCTGCCGTCCCCCCCCCCCACCCCCCCAACAAAGGCAGTTTTGCTCCGTCCGGGGCTGTGGCGTGGCGGGGGGGCACAGATAAAGGGCATCGCCCTGGGGCCCCCGGCTGGGTGCTTCTGCACCGGGAGGAGGCGATTGCGGCATCTGGCCGGGCCGGTAGCAGATAACGAGGGCGAGGAGGGGACCGGAGCGGGACGGGGTGCGGGGGGCCGCGGTTCAGTGGGAGGTTGGACCCCTCCCGGGAGAAGGGGCCGCGTCCTCCCCATTGCACTCAGCCTTCACCCGTCTCGCCCGGTGCCACCGTCCCGCTCGCTGAAGGGTGCTCCTTGCCGGGGCTCCAGCCCGGTAATCGGCTCACCGCGCTCAGGGAGCCTTCCCGGAGTTGTAATCCCACTGGATCCGCGGCCGGGGGTCAGAGACTTCTTGGCGAGAGCGGCTTAGCGGCCGAGTGCCTCCCCCAGCCCGACACCTGGGTGCCCGTGCAGCCGGCTCAGCCCCCGCTGCCGGTCCTGGCACCGTGTGAAGCCGTTTGTCCCAACAAGACTCGGGTTAATTAACAAGGTGGGAGACAGGGGACATGCCCCTTCTGCCACGGGTGGCCAGCCAGCACCTTCGCCCGGTTGATTTTGTTTGCTACGGGGTGGACTGTCCCCCCGACACCCCTTGTCTCCGGAGCCGGACTGGCTCCCCCCAGCCTGGGCATCGCCACTGGGGTCCCTCTAGGAGCCCCAGAGCCCCCCCCAAGAGCCCTGGTCCCCGCAGAGCCCCAGCCCCCTGGACTGATTCATGGGCTACAGAGGAGGCGGCCACCTCCCAGCTCCGGCACAGCTGAACTAACAGGAATGAGGGTTTATTTAAAAGAAGGAAAAAAAAAAAAAAAAAAAAAAAAAAAAAAAGGAGCAGAGGCAAAAGCAAGTCCTTTGTCAGCAAAGCAAACAGCCGCCCGGCAGCGGAGCGGTTGGGCAAGGGCACAGCGTTGCTCCATTGCCCTATTTCTGGCCCAAACCACAGGAGAAATGGCAGCCGGTGCCGGGGCCTGGCCGGACGTGCCGCAATCGGGGGGCGGGCGGCGGGTTGGAGGTGGGGGGAGCCCCCCGCTCTCCCCTGGGCACGTCCCTGACGCTACACCTGCCTGCACTACCTGCCTGCACTGCCTGCGTGGCCACTCGCCGGCCCTGAGCCCGTGGGGGCAGTCGGATCGGGGGCTCGGGGCGCAGCTCTCGGCTCAGCTCCTGACCCGCTCCCTGACCCTTCCAATCGCTCACTCCATCTGCCCCCGCCTGTGTCCCTGCTCCGGACGGAGCTGGCGATAACCCGCCCTGTGCCGGGGCTGCTCGGGGACAGGGGTCTCCACCCCGCTCCCAACTCCTGACGCATACCATGGGGGGGGTGGTCCTGCGGGAAAGGGCTTTCCTGCCGCCCCCTGCAGCAGGCAGCTCAGGGACCTCACTGGTGCAGACGTGGGTGCTGGCCCTAAATCCTTCTGGCGAGGGGCTGAGCCTCCTGCCTCAGTTTCCCCACCTGCCCCCGGCTCAGGCAGCAGCGCCTGGTTTCGGAGACCCAAACACCTGCGATGTGGCACCCCGGGGTGGGACGGGGTCGGGCGGCAGCTTTGCCGGCGCTGGCATCGCTCCGCTGCTGCCTCAGTGCCGGCGGCGCGAGGAAGCCGGCGAGGTTTCGGCGCTGCCGGAGCAGCTGGGCGGTGATGGTTCCAGGGCTGACGGCCCGCAGCTGGCTGCCTGTCAAAACCATCTGCGGCTCTTGGACCTCTTCCAGCTCCCGCGGGCAGGGCCGGGGCGCGTGGGGCTGGGGGGAACCCCCCCTGCCCTGCCACCCTCCCCAACCCCGGGACCCCCACCGCGGTGGGACGGCGGCGGGGTCGGCAGAGCGGCCATCGGCAGAGCGGCCGTCCCTCGGAGGTGCGGGACCTCGCATTTCAGGAACAGATTTGCAATTAGCCAAATCCCCGGCCCGGGCGGTGGAAGCCCCGGGTGACTCATCTGCTCTGGCTTACAGCGATCCCCTTTCTAAGACGATCATTTACATATGGTGGAATTTAAACCCCAGCTCGCCTGCAAGGGCTAACGCGGCCGCCCGTGCGGCTGCCCCCGCACCCGGGTCGGGTCCTCACCCGGGGGGTCTCGACCTGCCAGCCCTCCTGGGTGTCACCCGGGGGAGGGCTGGGGGCACACGCGGAGGGACAGCCCGAGGTGGGGGCTCATCGGGTGCCTCCAGGGTTTGCACCGCTCTTCCATTGGGAAAAGCTTTGCCGCTCTGGCCGTGGTTTGCCGGGGTCCCCGCGGGGAGCTGCGCCGGCGGCGTGCGAGCCAGGCCCTGGGTGTTGCTCCCTGGGACGAGCTTTCCCAACACCGCCTGACTCCACTGAATTAATATTTGCACAAGGTCCGATGCGATAGCAAGCATGTGTCAAGGGCATGCACCGGCACGCACGCGGTGAGGGCTGGGGGAGCCGCCGTGCCGCTGCCGGGCTGGCCCCCAGCCGCCCGCCCTGGCCGGCCACTCTCGGCATGGCAGGGGGCACCGTCTCCCCTGTCCCCCACCGCTTGGCGGTGACCCCTCGGCAGCCCGTGCCACGCATCGGCGTTCAGACACCAAACGAGTTTTTATTTTAGCCGGAGCCCGGCACGCTGCCGCCCGGCCGGTCCCTCTGAAACCGTGGCTGGAAGTGCCGCTGCAGCAGGATTCGCTTCCTCCTCTGCGGGAAGGGGAAAAACTGCGGCAGCGCAGCCGTCCTGGGAGGCGTCGTCGGTTCAGACCCGGTGTCCGGCTGCACCGGGGCGGCTCCGGCACACGGACGCGGATCCACACGGAGCGTCCCGGTGGCTGCCAGGCAGCAGCGGCCCCGCGGCGTGGCGGGGAGGGCGGCCGGCGGCGCACGGACAATGGGGGGTCAGGGAGGTTAAACGGCGACTAATTCGCCCATTCAAGGTCCCCCTCCGCGGCATGGTGACACCCGCCGTGTCGGCGCTGACACTGGCCTGCGTCCCCCCAGGTCGCCCGTACGGCTGCTCCTGCCCGGGGAGGTGATGGAGCAGGGCACGAGGTCCGCGCAGGACCCACATCTGCGGAGGGGGGGGCTTGGTTTGGGATGGGACGCTGCCCGTGGCACCATGGGCTCCTGCTCATCCCTGTCCCCCACGTCTGGTGGGGTGGGGACCACGTCTGGGATGCGGCCGCAGCATCGCTCGGGGGGGTTTGGGGGTGCTGGGCTGAGGCCGGGTGGTCTCGGGGACCCCAGACCTTTGGGGCGATGGCTGGGGATCACCTGGGCTCGTCCCCGTGCCGCGGGAGCGCCCGTGGATCTGCCACCCGCCGGGTCCCCAGCCCGAGGAGGGGGCACCGTCGGGGAGAGGCACCTGCGGCGGGGCCGGACCGCGGATGGGACAATGCTGGGAACCGGCGGGAACAATAGTGCCGACGGGAAGCGCGGCGGCGAGGGCCCCCGTGCTCCCCGGCCCCCGCCCCGGCTGCCCCCGCGGAAGCGGCCCCCCGCCCCGGGCGGCCCCGGCCGCAGGAATCCCGCCAGGCCGGTCAGTGGACTCGGTTGCCGGCGGCAGGAGCCGGCCCCATCCCGTCCCGCGCGGGCGAGACTCCCATGCCGGCCTCGGAGCTGGGGAGCAAGGCGGTGGGGGGTCTCTCTGGGGGGAGTTTGGGGAGGGGGTGAGCACCCCTGTCCCCCGGCCACCCCTTCCCAAGGAGGGGCCGTGCTTTGGGGGGGTCACAGGGGATTAGGGATGGCGAGAGGTGACCCGTCCCTAAGCCAAGCGCTTTATCTGCGGCGGGATCTGTGCCGGGGTCGGACTCTCCCTTTGCCCTTCGCCGGGAGGGATCGGCCCCCGCAAACCACATACCCCCGCAGCTGGGGGCGGGGGGGCCCTGCCGGCGCTGCCCCCCTGCTCCCCTGCCCGGGGAAGGGGCTGCGCAGCCTCGGCACCCCCAGCCCTGACTCAGCCACCATCTTACAGGAAACCACCTCACCAGCATCACCCGAAACGCTTCATTTCGGGGCTGGTTGCCAGCCCTTCGTTCTAGTTTTTACAAATTACTTTATTTTTCTGAAGAAGTGTCCCCACCGGCCCCAGCGAAGGGTCCTGGAGTGCGATCGACGTGGAGTGGGTGCTTCGGCGTGCCGGGGGTTGGGGGCTGCGTGCGCCGGCCGGGAGCGGGACAGGAAACACCGCCCGCGTGTTTATCCTTCGTTAAATAACTCGTTAGCGTGCGCGGTCTCTCCCCGTCGCCCCTCGGCTGTCAGCGGGACAAAGGGACGCGTCTCCGGGGGCCGGCTCGGAGGAAGGAAGGAAGAAAAGAAAGAGAGAAGGAGCCCCCCCGGCCCCAGCCCCTGCTCACACCGCCCGGGCTGGAATCCATCGGGGAGGACGTTGTCGCTGCTACCTGCCGCCGGCCCCTCTCCAGGGTGGGCTATCCCCTGCGGCTTGCCTTTGTTGTATTTTTTCCCAAAATATGGAAATTCAAGCCCCCGCGAGGCGGGTGGCTCTGCTGGAGGGGTCCCCAGCCCACCCCCCCCGCCCCGTCCCTGCTGCTGTGGCCCTTGGGGGGGGTCTCTCCACCCCCTCGCCGGCTCCCAGCGTGCACGTCCCAAACCGGTTTTGAAGAGGAGGGAGGAAAGCCGGGAGTGTCGAGACTTCCTGGCGATGGGGGAAAAAAAAAAAACATTGAAAATTATTCCCCGAGGCTCGAAAACCCGGAACCGAGCCGTGGGGGGCCGGGGGGGGGGTTAACTCGGACGCGTGACGCTGGCTCAGGACGCTGGGACATGGGCTGCTCCGCTGCCCCGGCCCCACACACCCCTGCTGGCTGCGCGGGGGTCCCTGGTGGGGCAGGCCTTGGCGGAGGGGGGGTCCTGCCGATGGGGAGACTCGCACGGCTCCGGCGTGAGCCCCCGGCATTGCGAGAGCCTCATTAAATGGCGCTTCCCCTCCCTGCTTTAATTGCCCTCCTTGCCCGCAGCTCGGGGGGAAACGGTGGGCTGCTGGGGGGTGGGGGGGTGGGGGTTATCTCCGTCCCTCCCGGCGGACCCCCGGCACGCACCGCTCCCGTGCCGAGGGCTCTCTGCTGCATTCCTGGCATTGCCGAGGGGCCGCCTCCCCGCCAGCCCTTTGAAAGCCAAGGGGTTGGGATTTTCCCCGTAATCTGGTTTGAAACATTAATCCGGTCATCCACACCAAACGCCGGGCCGGCATCCTGCCGGGGCGCTGGGGGTGCGGGGTCAGTGCCGCCCACCCGCCCGCCCGCCGCCTTCCTAATTCCTCCTCCACTTAATTATATATCTGCTGGCAACGGCCATCTGGCACCTCGTCCTCAGCCGGCCACAAGGACGGGGGCCGGGGACGGTTGGGGCTGCACCGGTGGCGAGGTGGGTCGGGCACCGCGGCGCAGAGCCGGCCGTGCCGGTGGTGCCGGGGCAAGCGGCAGTGGCGGGCATTCGCCCTGTGCTGGGTGAGCACTGGGCGCACGGGGCCAGATCCCCGGGCACGGGGGGGGGGTTCCCGGGGGGTGTCTCCTGTCGCCCTGTCCCGGCTGGGGTCGCGGCATCCCTTGGCACCGCACTCTCGCCGTGGGGACCCGTCAGTGGGGCGGCGAGGCCGGGTTGGCCTCCCCACGGTAAGAGGATATTCTCGGGGCAGCTGCGTTACAGATTAAGTCGTTTCCACCTCCCTGCGGCCTCCCTAATTACGAAATGTAAATCTATTGAGTCAGCGGCGGCAGGGCGGCCTCTCCCCGCGGCTCGCTGCCCGGCGGCCGGCGTTACCTTTGCACCGAACCTCGCCGCCTCCGCCCACGCTTCCCCCGCCGGGAACCGGGCTTTGCGCCGGGCAGAAGCCGTGTCGGAGTGCAGGCAGGGCATCGGCGCCAGCCGGGGGGGGTCGGCACCTGCTGATTTCGGTCCGGTGGTGCCAGTCCGTGCCGAGCCCGGCTGCGCCGCTCGGTTTCGCACGCTACTGAAACGAGAACATGTTTCTGTTCCTCAATTTTTATTTTGAGACCCAATATCTAAACTTTCCTATCATGCCCAGGGCTGCCTTTCGGGGTTTGAGGGGTGCACGGCTCCTCTGCCACGTCCTCGCCAGCGAGGTGTCCCGGCACGCGAGGGATGCCGTCAATGCAAGGAAATCCTGCCAGGGGCTGCTGGAAGTCGCTCGTCTCTGCCCCCTTCCACGTCTCTGCCTGTGCCCGGGGGGCGAGGGGGGTCGGGGGCAGCTCGGCGGATGCCGCTCAGTCACGCGGCGCCCGCCGCGCTGCACGCAGGGCACGTCCCGGCCACGGCGGGGCACGTCCTTGCCACGCAGTACCGCTGGCCCGGCTTCCCGGCAAGCCGCCCTCGCACCAGCCGATTCGGGGGGGGCTCCTGGGGGTGCAACCAGGAAAATGCCTGGCACAGGGGAGCCCTGGCCCAGCTGAGCCCCTCTCCCTGCTCCGGGGTGGCGGCGGCTGGCGGGCAGCAGCCGAGCTGTCGAAATCTCACCGGTAACCACAAGCGGCAGCTTGCGAAACGTCCTTTGCCCGGCAGCCGCGGCTGGGTGTGCCGGCAGGGCCTTGAGGGCGCCGGGCGGGAGCGGGGCTCCCTCCGCTCCCCGGCCCCGGTGACCCTTTGTGGCTTCACCCGGAGAGCGGCCACGGCCGGCGGAGTTTGGCATGGGACCACCGGGGCTGGCGGGCGCGTGGAAGGACGGCACACGGGGCAGCTGCTAATCCCCGCAGCCCGCCCAGCGCACGCTTTCCTCAGCTGACGGTTAATTTTCTTTCATCCTCTTAAACGTGACCGTTCCCCTCGGGACTGAGCCCGGGGGGGGTGGCCCACGGCCCGGGGGGGTCGCGGCAATAAATGAACCAACGCGTTGGTCCCTTCCCAAACGCAGCCGCAGCTCCCGCCTGCAGCCGGGGGAGAGCGGCTTTATTTAAGAGCTGGCTTTATAAAAATTGAATGAACTGATGTTTTCATAAACGGCTAATCGATTTTTAGAGCTCTGCGGGTTAATAGGTTGCTCGTGACCCCCCCACCCCCGCTCCGGCCTTGCGCTGCGCTGGGATGGCTCCGCGTTCGGTGCTGGCTGATTGTGCCTGTGCCTGAGCCGCCACGGTGCTGGGGGTCCCCACAGCACTGGGGGTCCCCACGGCAGTGGGGTCCCCCATGGCAGTGGGGGTCCCCATGGTCCTGGGGGTCCCCCATGGCGCTGTGGGTTCTCATGGCGGTGGGGGTCCCCACGGCGCTAGGGTTCCCCATGGTGCTGGGGGTCCCCATGGTCCTGGGGATCCCCATGGCGCTGTGTGTCCTCATGGCGGTGGGGGTCCCCATAGCGCTGGGATTCCCCACGGCACTGGGGGTCCTCATGGTGCTGGGGGTCCCCATGGCGCTGTGTGTCCTCGTGATGCTGGGTGTCCCCACGGTGCTGGGATTCCCCACGGCACTGGGGGTCCTCGTGGTGCTGGGGGTCCCCGTGGCGCTGGGAGTCCCCATGGCGGTGGGGGTCCCCATGGCGGTGGGGATCCCCACAGTGCCTGGACGCAGCGTCTCCGCCGCAGTGCCGGTACTGCACCCTCTGCCCCAGCTGTGCGGGCCCGGGGTTAACGGGGCTCATGGTGAACCGTGGCGGGGCAGGGGCGATGGAGCTGCGGGCAGGGGGGACTCAGCGCCCTGCAGGATCGTGCCGCGGCGGCGGGCGGACGCCGGGGAAGCCCTGTCTCTGCGTGCGGCTTTCCGAGCCGCTGGAGGAAACGGGGGAGGCTGGATTGGCGTCGGCCCAACATCCCTCGCCGGGTCGGGAGCAGCCCACGCGGCTCAGCCCGAAAAACCGCGGCAGTGCCCGCGGTGCCGCGTCCCACCCCTGCCCTGCTGGGATCACCGCTCCGCTCCCCCTGTGCCGTGGTCTCTCCGGGCTCCCCCTGCGCACCGGAGCCCTTGCCGCTGCGCTGGACTGGGAGAGGGGCTTTGAGGGGTCTGGCCGGTGGTGACGGTGGCTCCTGCCCCTTCCCTGGGGGGTTTGCGGGGGCCGGGCGAGGTTTCCAGGGGAACTGGGGGTTTATGGCCTTCCTGCAGCGCCCTGCCCCTCTTATCGGTGCGGCCCCATTGATCCCTTTGATCAGCGCCGACGGGCGAGGAGTTCAATCCTGCGGGATCCGGATCCTCCTGGGGAGGCAGCGGGAGGAGGGGGCTGGCACCCCTCGCTCACAGCCAGGGCGACGGCGGCCCCCGCTCCCCGGTGCCATGCCGGGCATACCCGTGGGACACGCGGGCGTATGGGTGACCCGGTTACTGTGCCGATGTGCCGCCGCGCGGTTGGCGGCCCCGCGGTGCATGCCTGCTGAGTTACGTGGTCATATTTATAGCCCCTTCCCGGCCGCCGCCGCGGCCCCGCTGGCAGTTGTTCAAAGTCGTCATTGAGAAAAGCGGGTGCCGCTCGGCACCGAGGGGACGGCGGGGACGGGGCGAGGGCTGCGGCGGCCGTCCCCGCGGCGGCCGGGCAGCGCCTGCCCCCACAGCCCCTGCTCCGACACCCCTCCTGGTGTGTGTGGGGGGATTATCTCCCAGCCTGGGGGCAGAAACCGCGCTGGGCTGGGGCTGCCGGCAGCGGGGAGAGGCAGAGCCGGCGTAGCGTGCCTGCCTGCGTGCCGGGGCGCTCAGGCCAGCAGATCCTGCTGCCATAAATCAGGCAGGAATGTGCCGGGCTGTCGGGCGCGGGGTGGGGTCCCGACAAAAAGCTGCCCCAGCAGAACCGGGTGCTCGAGGCACGGCTGTGCCGCAAGCCTGGCCCGGCTCTGCCTGCCCCGGCCTGGAAAGCCATGTGCCGGCTGAGCGACGCGGTGCGGCGCGGCGCGGTGCGGTTCGACCTGCCGGGTTTGCTCCGGCAGCCGCGCCTCGAGCAGCGCGGCGGCCACGGAGGGAGATGCTCTTGCAGGAGGAGAGGCTGCCAACCCCACTGGTGGCATGGAGCCTCGCCGGGGCAGACCACGCTCGGTGCCGGCCTCGCCGGGCAGGGGGGAGCAGGCTCTGCCAGGCGGCACGGCAGCCAGTGGTATGCCACGGCCGGGACAGTGTCCTCCGACCGGGTCCAGCTCAGCACCCTCCTCGCCATGTCATGGCCTTCATGTGCCACTGTACCCCCAGGGACCCCCTTTGAGCACAGCGTGGCAGGCACGAGCTCGCACCATGGCACAGGAGCTCGCACCGTGGCACAGGAGCTGGCACCGTGGCACAGGAGCATGTGCCATGGCACAGGAGCTCGTATCATGGCACAAGAGCTCGTACCGTGGCACACAAGCTGGCACCATGGCACATGAGCCCATGTCATGGCACAGGAGCTCGTGCTGTGGCACACGAGGTGGCACCGTGGCACACGAGCCCGCCGGCCCCCGGCACTGCCTCCCTCCGGCACTGCAGGTGCGGAGGATGGATCACGCCGAAGCGTTGCTCCGCTCAGCACGCGGTGGATGCTAAAAATAACCGGGATCGGCGTTCCCGGGAGGAGCCGGGGGCCGATCGCGGCACTTGCAGCGTGGGAGCCGCTGGGGCCCGCGGGGCAGGCGTGGGGCAGTGCTGCCATTGCGGCACCGGCGCTTCGGCGCCGAGCTCGGAGCGGGGCCGGCAGGGGATGGCACCGCCGCGCCGGGGATCCTGCCGGGGCGCGGGCACAGGTCAGCCCCCAGCCGCAGGAACCCCCAGGATCCCCTGGCCCTGCGCAGGGACCCCCCTGAGCCGAAGGGCAAGCTGACGGGCTCAGGCCGGTGGGCACAAGCCCCGGGGATGCTGCTGTGGGGGGGCCGGGGCTCTCCGGGCACGGGGGGCGGCGAGGGGGGCGCAGGTACGGGGGTTTTCTGAGCGTTTTTCTCCTCTCCTTGCACAGCTGTACGAGCTGGACGGGGACCCCAGGAGGAAGGAGTTCCTGGACGACCTCTTCAGCTTCATGCAGAAGCGAGGTGAGCCCCCTGCATCGCACTCCCACCTCGCTCCCCCCCCTGTCCCGTCCCCCCCCACCAGGGGGTCAGGGGCTCATTTCCTCGCCCCCTCGTTACAGCCCCGAGGTCACCGCTCCGGCCGGGACGATGGTTAATTTTTAACCTCTTTGCGCAGCGGGGTCAAACCTGCTGGGCTGGATCCGGCGCCTGCGGCCCCCCCTCGCCCAGCCCACGGCAACCGGGGACCCGCAGCCCCCTCCCCGCGGGCTCCGGCCCCTCCTGGCCATGTCTACCCTGGCTTCGCCTCCCCCCACGGGGTTATTGCAAAGGGTGAAGCCCCCCCCCCCCCCCAGCCCTCCCGCTCTGCCCGGGCTGGCAGGGGGTGGGCGCCGACGTGGAAGGGGGGGGGTTGGAAAAGGCTGAAAGCGAAGCGTTGCTCTGGTCGAGGGTCTGGTTCCTGCGTGGAAAACAGGGCTGGAAATGCTGACGCATGGCTGCCCGCAGCCTTTTGTCAGGCGGGCGCTGGGGGAAGCACGTGTGCGTGCCGGGGAGTGTGTGGGGGGGCGGGGGGCCGGCACCGCCACGGATGGGTTCCCCCCCAAGACTTCGATCCCACCGGTGCCGGCAGAGCAGAGACCCCCAGGAGGGAGGAGAGGCTGCAGCCCCGTCCCCGTCGCCACAGGGGTGACCCCCCCCCGCCCCGTTATGCACGTGCGGCCCCCAGCTCGGCGGGACCCTCGCGGCCGGGAAGCGCCGCCGCCGTTATAAATAACTCCTGTTGCCGGGTGCCGCCAACCTCAGCCTGAGAAACCGCGCTCGGCCCCCGTTTCGGGGGCTGCGGCCGAAAACTGCGAGTTTCTGTTTCCTTTGTGCGCGGGGACGGTGCTCGGGGTGGGGGGAACGGCGGGGGGGACGACGACGGGACGGACGGCAGCGAGGGGGGTGGTCTCCAGGGGGAAAGAAGGGGATGGTGGAAGGGAAGGGAGGAGCAGGACCCCCCCCTGCTGCCTCGCTGGGGGTCTCGCCGGCTTCTCCCCCTCTTTGCCTGGGGGCGAGAAGCAGCAGCCCAGACCCACTCTCACCTCCCCCCCGCTCCCGCAGGGACCCCCGTCAACCGGATCCCCATCATGGCCAAGCAGGTGCTGGACCTGTACATGCTGTACACGCTGGTGACGGAGAAGGGCGGCCTGGTGGAGGTGATCAACAAGAAGCTGTGGCGGGAGATCACCAAGGGGCTGAACCTGCCCACCTCCATCACCAGCGCTGCCTTCACCCTGCGCACCCAGTGAGCGGCGGGGGCTCGGCAGGGCGGGGGGCTCGGGGTGATGGGGAGCAGCTCCGGCGATGGGAGATGCCGGGGGGAACCCCGCTCCGGGGATGGTGGAGAGGGAAGGGGTGGCATGGAGGGAGAGGGTGGCACACGAGGGTGCCCGGCCGCCACGTCACCGTCCCCGTCCCTTTCCGCCGGCAGGTACATGAAGTACCTGTACCCCTACGAATGTGAGAAGCGAGGGCTGAGCAACCCCAACGAGCTGCAGGCGGCCATCGACAGCAACCGGCGGGAGGGCCGCCGGCAGGGCTTCGGCAGCTCCCTCTTCACCTACTCGCCCGGCGGCACCCATGGCCTCCTCTCCTCCCCCAAGCTGCCGGTGCCGGCACTGGGGCTGGCCTCCGCCACCAACGGCGGGTCCATCGCTCCCGTCCAGAAGATCAAGAAAGGTAACGGCCGCCACGGGGTCCTGGCTGCGGGCTGAGTCCCCTCCCGGCAGCGGGGACGCAGAGCTGGGGGGGTCACAGTCCCGTCATCTCCCCGAGCTTTGGGCACCGGGGTTTGTTCTGGGGACCTGGACTCCGGTCGCCCGGCTCTGGCCCTTGGAGGAGCAGGAGGTGCTGGGCAGCCTCCGACGCGGCCATGAGGCACAGAGGGGCTGGGGACACCCTGGGGCGGTGGCACCCGTTTGTCCCTGTCCCCCCCCTTCCTGACGGCCCGCTCTGCCCCTGCAGAAGAGGACTCCCCCATCCCCATCTCCATGCCCAGCCGGCTCCCCGTCTCGCTGGCTGGCCACCCCGTGGTGGCAGCCCAGGCGGCCGCGGTGCAGGTGGCGGCGGCCGCCCAAGCCGCGGCGCTGGAGCAGCTGCGGGAGAAGCTGGAGTCGGGGGAGCCGCCGGAGAAGAAGATGGCGCTGGTGACGGACGAGCAGCAGCGGCTGATGCAGCGGGCGCTGCAGCAGAACCTCCTGGCCATGACGGCCCAGCTGCCCATGAGCATCCGCATCAACAGCCAGGGCACCCGCTCGCCAGGTCAGTGCTGCCCCCGGTCCCCCCCACCCCCGGCAGAGCCACCGCGGCCCCCGGTCCCGGCGCGGCGCGTAACCCGTCTCTCCTCCCGCCCCGGCAGAGAACCGCCAGGACTCCGCCGCCGGCCTGAGCAGCAACGGCACCAACAGCATCAGCATGTCGGTTGAGATCAACGGTATCGTCTACACAGGTGAGGGACGGGCAGCGCCGCCTCCGCCGTCCCCAGCACCCCCGCCGTGCGCCGCCGGCGTCAGCCCCATTTTCGGCCGCGGCATGCGCAGGCAGCGATGGCACGGCCGTGCCGCCCCCCGGCTCAGCCCCCCGCTCTCTCCCCAGGTGTGCTGTTCGCCCAGACCCCCGGCCCTTCCTCCTCCTCTTCCTCCTCCTCCTCCTCGCTCCCCTCCTCTGCCTACACCAAAGGCAACGGCGGCAGCGGCGGCAGCCGGAGCAGCGGCAGTGGCGGCGGCGGCGGCACGGGGAGCGGCGGCAGCGTCCCCCCCACGGCACCGGCCGGGCTGGCCGTGCCCCCCAGCTCTACCTCCAACAACGCTTCGCCTTAACGCCCCCGGCCCCCCGGCCCCGGCCCAGCGCCGGCAGCACCTCACCCGGCAGCGGTCGGGGCGCAGGGGCCGGGGTCTCGCCAGGGTCCCACCAAAGTCTGGTCGGGGTCTCACCAGGCTCTCACCAGGCTCTGTCCGGGGTCTCACTGGGGTCTGGTCAGGGTCTCACCAGAGTCTCAGGGGACTCCCACCAGGGTCTCACCAGGATCTCACTGGGGTCCCACCAGGGTCTGGGCAGGGTCTCACCAGGGTCTGGTCAGCATCTCACCAGGGTCCCACCAGGTTCTGGTCGGGGTCTCACCAGGATCTCACCGGGGTCTCACTGGGCTCTGGCCAGGGTCTCACCGGGGTCTTGTCGAGGCCTCACCAGAGTCTCAGGGGGGTCCCACCAGGGTCCCACCAGGGTCTAGGCAGGGTCTCACCAGGGTCCCACCAGGATCTCACTGGGCTCTGACCGGGCTCTCACTGGGCTCTGGTCAAGGTTTCACCAGTCTCAGGGGGTCCCACCAGGGTCTCACCAGGATCTGGTTGGGTTCTGGCCAGGGTCTCACCAGGGTCTGGTCAGGGTCTCACCAGGGTCCCACCAGGATCTGGTCGGGGTGTCACCGGAGTCCTACCAGGGTCTCACCGGCATCTGGTCGATGTCTCACCAGTGTCTCAGGGGGGTCCCACCAGGATCCCACCAGGGTCTGGTTGGGCTCTGGCCAGGGTCTTACCGGGGGTCTCACCAGGCTCCCACCAGGGTCTGGGGTCCCACCAGGGTCTCACTGGGCTCTGGCCGGGGTCTCACCGGAGTCTCAGGGGGATCCCATCAGGATCTGGTTGGGCTCTGGCCAGGGTCTCACTGGGGTCCCACCAGGGTCCCGCCGGGCTCTGCTCTTGTTCTCCTGTTGTTGGATTTTTCTTTCCGAGGCAGAAAAGCTTTAGCCCGGGGGTTTTGCCGGAGCCGCCGGCTGTCCCGCTGCGCCGCGCCGGTCCGGGACCGTTTACCTCACTCACATCACACTTTGCACTGTACATTTATTATTATTATTATTATTATTATTTTTTAACTCGTGTTACCTCCAGACAGACGCACGGACGCCTGCCGACGCGAGCTTTAGTGAAACCCCCCCGGCACCGAAAAAAGATATAAAAAAAAAAAAAAAATAATAATAATTGGAAATCAGGAGATATTTTATTCATTTAGAGCCTTTTCCCTCCCCCTTTTTTATTTCGAGAACGACACTCGCGATACGGGATTTTGAGAGGTGGTTGGTTGATCGTTTCGTTGTAAATAGCTTCTATTTTATTCTCGGGGGGGCGGGGGGGAAGAAAAAGTGAGAGAATCGGAACTTTTAACAGGCAAATGATATATATTCGTGTTCATCAGGGAAACGGGAGCTCGGGAACCTCCTTTCTCCTCTCGTTGCTGCAACCGGCAAATTTTTACTTTTATTCCCTGTCTCCCCCCCCGCCAAAAAAAAAAAAAAAAAAAAAAAATAGTACTACTGTGCAAAGCCAATTTGGGGCGTATTTTCCTCCCAAAATAAGCAGCTTGGTGAGAGCAGGATCCAGGCGATATATGGGGGGGGGGGTGTCCTAGAGGGGACAGGTATAAAATATTACATTTAGGGAGGGGATGGGGCAGGGCGGGGGGGGGCTGTGGGATGCTCCGGAGGTCCCGAAGGACGCGCCGCGTCCTTCGGGACCTCCGGAGCATCCCGCAGCCCCCCCGGATTTATTTTAAGCGTGGTTATCTCACCAGCTGTTCCCAAGTTTCGTTATTTTTTGCCATTTTTTTTAGACTTTTTTTTTTTTTTACACACACCCCCCCCACCCCCCCCGCCCCCCCGGTTCCGAAACGTTCACCCACATCTGCGTGAGACACAATCGCGACCCGATACCGAAACGTCCCATTTCCACCCCCCCACCCCCCCCCCACTTTTAGACCTCGGTATCTCAATTCCTCAGGTTTCGACCTCGAGCACAGGGTGTATTTTCTTTTCCCCCCCCCCACCTTCCCCAGGTGCCTGGCGGGGGGGAGGGGGGGGGGTGGGGAGGGGTTGGGGGGGGCCCTGTGCTGGTGGGACACCCCCCCCGCCCCCCTTTTATTTTTTTTTTTTTGCTTGGGGAAGCGGCGATCTCAGGGGATTTGGGGTTTTTTCCAGCCTTTTGTTAATTTTTTTTTTTCCCCCCCCAGCCTTCTCCCACCCCCCCCCACCCCCCCCATCTTCTCCAGAGCTGGAAATGCCCCTTGGTGGCTCCATGGACCCCCGTCCCTTATTGAAGGGGGGGGTGTCCGGGGGGGGGCTCCGTCCAGCTCCTGCTGCTGTTGGGATCCAGCCCAGCTCCCCATAAGGAGAAATCCCACGGGGGGGGGCGGCATTTCTTGTGCCCAGGGTGGGCGTTAGATTAATTTTAGCGAGGTTTTTTTTTGCATTTGTACAGTCACTGTTTCGGGTTGTTTGGGGTTTTTTTTTTTTTTTAATTATTTTTATTCCCCCCCCCCTCCCCTCTTTCCTCTTCCCTCCCCCTCTTTTTTTTTTTTTTTTGAGAGCGTATTACCTTCCACTTTATTTTTCTTTTTGCATATCGATTTAAAAAAAAAAAAGAAAAAAAAAAAAAAGAAAAAAAAAAGAAAAAATAAGAGCCTAAATCAGTTTCTCTGGGGTTTGGAACGAAAAAAATAAAAAAGGAACGGACACAGCTGCAGATGCATTGACCCGGCGTGCATATCTTAACTCAGGTAAAAAATGAAAAAGGAAAAAAAAAACAAAAAACAAACCCACAAAAGACGAAAGAAAAAAAAAAAAAAGAATAATAAAAAAAAAAGAATTAAAAAACCACATTCTACCTCTGAGAGCGGCGGCCTCGGGCGCACCCGGAGCCCCGGTGAAATATTTCAGTTTTGCAAAAACATTCAGGTATTTGAAACTTTTGATTGTTATTATTAAAAAAAAAAAAAAAAAAAAAAAAAAGAGAAAATAAAATAAAAACACTGAAAGTTTACATTTTATAATAACATTATTATACAGATTGTATTTAAACTTCAGAATATTTAAGACAATTGTAACCCTGTAAAGTTGATGAAATATTAAAAAAAAAAATAAAAAAAGTTGTGTTGTTTGGGGTTTCTGTCCCTGGGGGTGCCCCTAGAGCTATAGGGTGCCTGTCCAGTGCCTATAGGGCTATGGGGTGCTCACAGGGTGCCCCTGGGGCTATGGGATGCCTATAGAGCTGTGGGGTGTCCATGGGGTCCCTATGGAGAGTCTATAGGGCTATAGGGTGGCACGGGGTCCCTATGGATTGCCTATAGGCTCCCTATGGGGTGTCTATAGGACTATAGGTTGGCATGGGGTCCCTACGGATTGCCTATAGGGTCCCTATGGGGTGTCTATAGGACTATAGGTTGGCATGGGCTCCCTACGGATTGCCTATAGGGTGCCATAGGGTCCCTATGGGGTGTCTATAGGACTATAGGGTGGCATGGGGTCCCTATGGATTGCCTATAAGGTGCCATAGGATCCCTATGGGGTCCCCACAGGCCTGTGGGGCGTCCATGGGGTCCCTATGGAGTGCCTATAGGGTCCCTATAGGGTGTTTATAGGACTATAGGGTGGCATGGGGTCCCTATGGATTGCCCACAGGGTCCCTATGGGGTGTCTATAGGACTATAGGGTGCTTTGGGTTCCCTATGGGGCCCCTATGGAGTGCTTATAGGACTATAGGGTGCTTTGGGTTCCCTATGGGGTCCCTATGGAGTGCTTATAGGACTATGGGATGCCCCGGCTTCCCTATGGGGTCCCTATAGGACTATAGGGTGCCCCAGCATCACTATGGGGTGTCCAGGGGTTGCCCATAGACCTGTGGGGTGTCCATGGGGTGCCTATAGAACTATAGGGTGCCCCGGGGTGCCTACGGGGTGTCCACGGGGTGCCCACGGGGCGCACACGGCCCCAGCACCGCCTGCCGTCCCCCATCCCGGGCCGGGCCGGGGCGGGCCCTGCTGAGCTTCCTGCCGCGTGCGGCCGCCGCGGCAGCTCCCGCCCCGCGCAGGCGCGCGGCCCCGTCTGCGCCGCTCTTGGTTGGCCGGCGCTCTAGGCGGCCGCCGCGCTCTCTCTGGCCCTGGCGGACCGCGAAGATGGCGGCGCCCATGGAGGTGGCGCTGGTGTCGGACGCCGCCGGGCCGCTCTGCAACTGCTCCGTCTGGGAGCTGCACTCGGGCTCGGCCCTGCCCGGCTACCGCGGCGGTAACAGCGGCCCGCGCGGGCTGGCGCTGCTGGGCGGCGAGCACCTGCTGGGGGCCCAGCTCGGCAAGAGCTACATCAACGTCTGGGAGCTCCAGAGGAAGGTACCGGCGCGGCGGGCGGGCCCGGGAGGCCTCGGCTCGGGGGGCGGCCCCGGGCCCCGCGGAGGGACCCCCTCGTCCCTGTGGGGATGCGCCACGGCCCCCTCCCTGGAGAACCCCAGTTTCTGTGGTGGGGGCTGCTATCCACGTAGAGACCCCCCGTCTCTATGGCCGGACCCCCCCCAGGGTTCCCCTATCCATACAGACCCCCCCATCTCTATGGCCGGACCCCGCCAGGCTCACTTCATCCATACAGACCCCCCGTCCCTATGGCCGCCCCCCCGCCCCCCAGGCTCCCTCTATCCATACAGACCCCCCGTCCCTATGGCCGCCCCCCCGCCCCCCAGGCTCCCTCTATCCATACAGACCCCCCGTCCCTATGGCCGCCCCCCCGCCCCCCAGGCTCCCTCTATCCATACAGACCCCCCGTCCCTATGGCCGGCCCCCCCCCCCGGGGCCCCTCTCTCTCTACAGCTCACCCATCTCCACGGCCAGACTCCTAGACCCCCTCCCTCCATAACGACCCCCATCACCACAGGCAGATGCTCGACTACCCGTCTTTCCGCAGAGACCCCCCCCCAGTGACGCCTCCGTGTCCCCCTTCTCTGGGGGGACCCACCTGTGGCCCCCTCCCCACCTTGCCCCTGTGCAGGGCCATGGATCCCATGAGGCCCGACTCCCTTCCCAGGGGTCCTGGCCGATCGCACAGGAACCCCCAGGAGGGGGTTTTCCATGGGAGGAATCCAGTGTTGGGCACATCTCCGGGCCAGTGACCCCCCAGCCGTGCCCAGGCCGGGACCCCTCCTGCATCTCCCCTTCCCGAGGCTGGGAAGGAGCCTCATGGCTCCCAGGGCTGCCCGGGAAGGCGACCGTCCCCATCAAGGCAGAGCCCGGGGGGATGCGGGTGCCCCACCACTGGGCCCGCTTCGCCGGGAGCCTCCTGTCGCCTCGATCCTCTCTCTGCGCCTTTCAGCCACAAATGGGAGCTGAAATGCAGCCGGACAAACCTCACCCGTCCCTACACAGCCATGTTTCTTCCTCCTCCTGCTACCTGTGTCCCGCTTGTGCTTCCACCAGGGCAGGGGAGCGGCAAATAGAGCCGCGATCGCCCCGTTCCCCGTTGTTCCCCTCAGCGTTGCTGCGGAGAGCGGCAGCAGCCCATGGGTTTCGGCACACGCAACCACTTTGCCGCTGCAGCTCAGGGTCTGTTTTTCCCCAGTTCCCCCCAGGCTGCAAGGAGCTGCTCTCAGACCTGCTGCTTGTTCTCCCAGGCTGTGGGCTCGCATCGTCTTTTTTTTTTTTTTTTTTTAATTATTTTTTATCAATGTTATTTTGTTGTAATCTTCTGAGCCTGTTGTCTGCTGAATCTCCGGGATTCCCCAGCTGTGGAGCGTAACTGTATCCGGCTCCCTTGCCTTTCGGTGCCCCTCCTGCTGCATGTGGCTGGAGCTCTGTGCTTGGAGGAGGGTGGAGGACAAATTACCTTTTCCCTGCAGGGCTAAACGCGAACCAACTGCAACAAAACTGGCAAAATGCAGAGGAATTCAACGTGATTTACACACATGGGCTGTGCTCCTCCATCATCTTCCTCTTCGGCATTGAACCTCCAAACCGCGGCAGTGCTGATGCAGTTGAGGACGTGGCTAAAACACGGGCAGCCGCAGCGTGTCAGATGCTGCCTGAGCTGCCTCTTCTCCCGTGGGCCAGTCTCAACTGAACCAGGGTCTTGTTTTTCTCTCCCGCCCGTACTCCAGCCCGTACTGAAGGGTCACTGTGTTCTTTCTGTCCCCAGGACCAGCTCCAGCAGAAGATCATATGCCCTGGGCCGGTGACCTGCCTGACGGCTTCTCCCAACGGGCTCTACATCTTGGCTGGGGTCGCTGAGAGCATCTACCTGTGGGAGGTAAGGGGGCTGGCGCAGGGAGTGGGGATGTAGAGATTTGCATCCTGTACGGTTACTGAGTGCCCCCGTCCCGTCAGGTGTCAGTAAATCCACGTTATCTGGGCTCCGCCATGGGGCAAAGGCTTTGCTGGGTCATGTACGTTACGGCTGTCCTGGTGCGGTCTGGGCTACTGTCGTGGTTTAACCCAGCCGCCAACTAAACCCCACGCAGCCGCTCGGTCACTCCCACCCGGTGGGATGGGGGAGAGAATCGGAAAAGTGAGAAAACTCGTGGATTGAGATAAAGACGGTTTAACAGGTAGAGCAAAAGCTGTGCACACCAGCAAAGCAAAACAATTCATTCCCTGCTCCCCATGGGCAGGCGGGTGTTCAGCCATCTCCAGGAAAGCCAGGCTCCATCATGTGTAGGGGTGACTTGGGAAGACAAACGCCACCACTCTGAATGTCTCCTCTTCCTCCTCCTTCCCAGCTTTATATACTGAGCATGTGGTGGAGTTGTGGTGGGAGGTGCTGGGTGAGGCTTAGGGCAGTTCTTTCCTTCTCTTCCCAAGCCGCTACGGATGCCTCAGGGGTCAAATGTTGCCCCTGAAAGCAGAAACACAGCACCTAGTTTTCCTTCAGCGCTTCTTCCACGTTTAACCTAATATTTGTACGTGACTTGTGATCTGGGTGTCTGCGGAGAGTCCTGTGCTCTGGTCATCGCCCTTCTATTTTTAATTAGTAGCGTGTTTACGTGGGGATTATGCTACATTCTAAGCACTTCACCAAGCAAATAAAAGAACAAGCTTGTTCTGAGCCCCGGGATTAAACACCGAGATGCCTAACCCGGAAAGCTCTCGGTGCTGGGGGATGTTTCTGAGCCTTGTTATATGGGCGGCTCTGCCTTAATTCGTCAGGTTTTTCTTTCAAAAATATGCTTGTGGCAGTGTTGGAGAAAAAGCCCGCCCAGGGGGTGCTGGGCTGAGGCTGCAGCCAGCGGGAGTTACCCACTCGTGATGCTCTGAGCTGCTCCCTGCTCTGCTTCACCTGCACAACGTGGCCCTGTCTGCCTGCCCCCAGCGAGCCTTGCTGTGCAAACGCTTCCCAGCGTCTGCCTGGAGCAGGCGATGGCACTGTCCTGCTGGCAGAGGGAACAGGCACCTTGGAGAGGCTGCGTGGAAACCACCAGCGAGCCGGAAATGGGCCCAAGAGCCCGAGTTTTGTGCCTTCTCTGTGAAGCCACTTGTTCTCCACTGAATTGCGGTCTGGTTTTATTTTTAGGTGCAATCAGGACAACGAGAGGGGGTCGATTCTGTTCTTTTGTAGGGGGCTCCCTCGCTGCCTCCTTAGTTCCCTCCCTGGCTGCAGTGTTGCCTTTTAACAAGAAAAGCTCTGGGTTTGGGGAACTCCTTGTCCACCCTAAAGCCTCCGTTGGCCTGAGACCATGCGGCCGTGCTGAAGTGCCCAGCAACCCCTGGGGTGGCACGCAGCCTCCTGCGGCTTTCGTAACCCCCGCAGCCATCTCGTTAGGTGTTGTGAGAGGTTGTCAAAAGTATTATTAATAGCAAACAGGAAATCTTTACTGCACGCTGGTGTCTTGACCAGAGAAACGGCACTGGCATCGTTAGGTTCCAGAGTTAACCCACAACCGTTGAGGGCAGGGTGCTGCGTTGTTCTGGGTCATCACCATGCTCCTTTCTTAATACTCTCCTGCCCTTTCCCTTGCTCTAGGTCTCCAACGGGAACCTCCTGGCCATCCTGAACCGACACTACCAGGACCTCACATGCCTCTGCTTTACTGACGACAGCAGCCACTTTCTCTCGGGGGCGAAGGACTGTCTGGTCCTGGTGTGGAACCTTTACAGGTAACAGCGGCCCGTGGGGAGGTCTCGACCCACTCGTACCAGGGACAGGGAGCATCTGGGCGAGGAATATTAGAACGAGAGATCAGCCACCACTTCCCGGAGGCGGAATCAGCTCTGCCTAAGCCCGTGTGTCTAAGCTGTTTGTAAAGCCTGCTGGTGATGATGAGTCTGTGCCCTCCTTAGGCAGCTCTTCCACTGTTATCCTCGCTGCCAGAGAGCTTTGTCTGAGTTCCCCAAGCTGTGGCATATGCCTCTGACTTCTTTTCCCTGCTTGACACAGAGTGGATTTTGCCCTTTCCCTGCTAATGGCAGCTGAGGTCTCCATCCACTCTGAGACGGGGAGCTCAGCAGGGGCCCTTGTCCTCGGTATCGCATGTGCTGTGGCTGCTGACGGCTCCTGTGTCCTGCTTGGTCCCTGCAGCCCGGAGAGCCGTCCCGGGGGAAGCAGAGCCTTGGCCAGCTCTCCTCACAGCCGCTCTGCTCCAGCACCCCCAGCGCTGCTCTCGCCGACCTGCCGTGCTGGGCTGGTTTGGGCTGGGGTAGAGATAATTTTCTTCACAGGAGCTGGCGTGGGGCTGCGCGAGGGATTTGTGCTGCAAACGGTGTTGGTAATAGAGGGATGTTTTAGTTACTCCTGAGCAGTGCTTACGCAGCGTCAAATTTACAAGCTTAGGCAGTTTCTGCTCCTTACCCCGTCCTGCCAGTGAGCAGGTTGGGGGGGCACAAGGAGTTGGGAGGGGACACAGCTGGGACAGCTGACCCCAACTGATCAAAGGGACATTCGATGCCATATGACATCATAAAGCTGGGGGAAGAAGGAGGAAGCGGGGGGATGTTCAGAGTGATGGTGTTTGTCTTCCCAAATAACACATGATGGAGCCTGGCTTTCCTGGAGATGTCTGGACACCTGCCTGCTGATGAGGAGCAGGGAATGAATTCCTTATTTTGCTTTCCTTTCGTGTGCAGCTTTTGCTCTACCTTTTAAGTTGCCTTTATCTCAATCTGCAAGTTTTCTCACTTTTACTCGTCTGATTCTTTCCCCCACCCCAGCAGGGCTGAGTGAGCTGTGTGGGGCTTGGTTGCCAACCCGTCTCTCCGTTCTCCCCTACAGCGTGCTGCAGGCAGAGCCCTCCCAGATCCCTGACCCTCGCCACGTCTGGTCCCGACACAGCCTCCCCATCACGGACTTGTGCTGTGGCTTTGGAGGGCCCTTGGCACGAGCCGCCACAGCCTCCCTTGACCAGACAGCCAAGGTAAGGCTCGGCTCCGTCCCACCCAACAAGAATCCCAAAGGTGCGCGGGCCCCAGAGGGTTAAAGCAGAGTTTCTGCTGGGCTGCAGCAGGGCTGTCCGTGAGGGTTGCAGTAGCTGAATTTCTTGGCTGTCTCTGTGATGACTCAGAGCTGCCAGACCCACTAATGGGCTTTGCCTCTCCAAACACCAGCAGTTTCTCTGCACCTGCCCTCGGGCTGGGCCTCTGCATGCTTTGCAGTCCCTCTTCTGCGGAATGTTGGGGTCAGCTCCTCTGATTTCCCTCACTGATGTCCTCTAGTCTCCAAGGGCAGGGAGCAGAGCAGGCTGGAACCCACTGCCCGCTCCTCCTGCCCTGCAGAGAGGGGTCTCTCCTGGGGGGAAA
The DNA here is from genome assembly GCF_964199755.1 of Larus michahellis. NCBI lineage: Eukaryota > Metazoa > Chordata > Aves > Charadriiformes > Laridae > Larus > Larus michahellis. The sequence continues at coordinate 3,853,601 of NC_133918.1, forward strand.
GACGGCACACCAAGGGGGTTGAGGCACGTTTTGGAGCTGCCTGGGAGACCTGTCTCATGGTCACGAAGAGGCTGATCCTGGGTTCTGCTGTGGTTATACCTTGGACTCGGTTTCCCCATCCGCAGGATGCTGCCAGCTTGCCCCTGGGCAGGTGCAGATAAGCAGCAGCGTGTTCTTCCAATCCCGTCATTAACATTTAAGCCCCTAATTCTCCTGTATCCTCTCTCTCCAGCTCTGGGAAATCTCATCTGGGGAGCTCCTGCTTTCCGTCCTCTTCGATGTGGGGATCATGGCTGTGACTCTTGACCTCTCCGAGTATCACATGTTCTGCGGCGGCATGGACGGATCCATCTTCCAGGTTGACCTCTGTGCCTGGGTGAGTGCCTGGGGCTGCAGATCTGTTCTGTCTGCTCCTGACGTGGCACCCTGAGCCACTGTCACCTCCCCGCCTACGTGACTGGTGTGACCTGCCAGAGCATGGGAGGGCCTGGGGTCCCCTGTATCTCCTCTGCCCCCTCCAGACACAGTGATGAACCTGCTTGCTTCTATCTGCCTGAATTTAAACTGCTCTCTCCCTTCCTTCCTGCATTTCTGCAGCCAGTCCAGAGAGACCGGACCTTCCAGACAGAGCGGGAGAACGGGAAGGTCTTCAAAGGGCACAGGTGAGGGACCAGACATACCTGCCAAACGCTTCATCGCCACTGTCTACCCACCTCACCAGTTTCTGCCAGTCCTCGGGTCATCCTGAGTTTAAACTTCCTCTTCTCTTCCCCGTTCCAGGAACCAGGTGACGTGTCTGTCTGTCTCCACGGATGGCAGCCTCCTGCTTTCCGGGTCACACGACGAAACAGTCCGGCTGTGGGACATCCAGAGCAAGCAGTGCCTGAAGACGATGAATCACAAAGGTAGGCACGCTCTTATCTCCGGGATCCTTTCCTCCTCAGCTGCCAATGGCTGCTGCTGTCTCACTTAAGATGCTCTGATGCCGCCCTGGACACTCCAGGCATTTCTCTGTGACTTGCTTCACACCTCCAGGAAGGGCAGAGGCATTGGAGGGACGCCTTTGCTGTCTGGAGTGATTTTTTTTGACCTTGCCCATGTCTGTTAACAATCTCCCTGTGCACTGTCAGCGAGTGAGTCATAGATTTCACCCTGTCACTGAGGACATCCAGGATCTTCCCCCTTGTTTTCCAAACGGAGCGGTTGCCCCACATGCACCCCAAGGCCTGGGGAGGCTGTGGGTGCGGGAGGATGTGTCTGGAGGAGAGACTGTCTCTGTGACCCCAGCGACAAGCACCTGTGAGCTCATTAGGCCTGAAGTGAATTCGATATAAGCAGTTGTCTGGGATTTCAGTCTAATGGCTCCGATAAACCGTGCAAACAAACCTTTACAGGCTCAGATCAGCAATTAAGTGCCTCAGAGCGGTGGACGATTTAGCCCTCCTGTTGCATTTGAGCTGTTGCTAACAGTGGATTTCTTCTATTATCGGTCTCTTAACACCGCTCTCGCTGGTGGGGCTGCCTAAACCCTCCCAGAAGGTGACGGTGGTGACAGTCAGAGCCTGTTCCTCTGTGACGCTGGCTCTGGACATAGCTGGGCAAGCTGCTGCCCCAGGGCGGCCGCTGAAAGCCAGGCTGCCTGCAGACCCTTTCCTCCTTTCCTTTTGCTGCCAAGGACCGTTTTTAATGGGGACCTACTGCAGCGCCCTTCCAGCCTTGCCCCACTAGCACGAGAGGGGTGACAGCAGACAAAATCTGAGCTGTGTGAGTCATCAGAGGAGGGGAGGGCAAGCTTTTGCTGCGAGCCAGGCATTAAAACCCTCCTTGAGGCTGCAGGGGAGTGCAGATGGACACAAGTGAGGGGCAGGACCAGGCTGACCATGCCACTGGGTGCTGGGGCCACGAGGTTTGGGTGCTTTCTGCAGCCTCCGTTGGCTCGCTTCTTCCTGCAGGCAGGGATTTGGCTTCCCCGGCAGCCCTGGCACCAGTACCCCCCTGCTGCTGCCGTGTGCTTCATCTGAGCCCGGGAGCAGGGTGGGAGCCGGATCAGGAGCTGCCATCCAGGGAGAGCCGCACCATAGGGAGCGTAGGGTGGAGGGTCCCGGCAGCCTGCCTGCGTCGGGGGCTCTGCAGCTCTTCTGTCCCTCTTGGGCAGCCCTGCCACCCTCTTAGTGGGGCAGCGGGTTCCCTGCAGCACTGGTTTCCAGTGGGTCACTGTCTCCCCTTGGCCTTTCTCGCCACCTCTCCGAGCAGTGACGTGAGCCTCCCAGCAAGGTCTGTTCCCTGCTGCTGCCCTGCTCGCCCCTCCAGCGCGTTGCCTGAGCCTTTCCCTTCCCAAGGCAGAGATGACACAGGCTTTTCTGCCACGGCTGACATGACAGCAACCTCCGGCCTGGCGTGCTCGGGAAAGCGAGGTCCCTCTGCTCGCAGGGCAGAAACCACTGCCCTCCCCACGTGATGGTGCTGCAAATAAATCGGAGGGGTTGGAGCATGGCTCAGGGCTCGAGAGGAGCGTAGCTGTGCAGGCAGGACAGGCGCAGGGGGCTTTTCCAGCAAGGTTTGCTTGTCCTTGGCAGCAGTGGGCAGGCAGGGGGGGCAGGGCATGGGCAGGCGGATGGACTTGGAGAAATTGGGCTGCTGCGGTCAGGTAATGAGCTGTGACTGTGCTGTGGCACCGCGCTGAGGGGAGCAGGGGACTTCTGGGACAGGGGCAACGCTCCCAGGTTCCCTGCCAGCACTGCCCCAGCATCCCTCCAGGCCTCGGTTCCTGTCCTGTCACACAAGCTCCGTCCTTTTCTCTGCAAACACCGTGTGGCACAGACCGTCCCCGAGGGCTCATTCATGCAAGGCCACCCTGGGGATGCTCCAGTTGATCCGTCCTGCCGGCAGCTGCCAGTGTTGGAAGCCGGATTATTTATTCTCCCCCAGTTGAGTCCGGTCCCTCTGCCCACGCTGGCAGAGTGTCACCCACCGACTGGTGCCCCAACCGTCGTGACAAGGTGGGCTTGGATGGGGCTTGCATCTGCACTGGGGCCTGAGAGCGCCTGGACGGTGACCAGGTTTGGGGATCTGTGGGGTGGTTTGTCACGTTTTCTCTTCGCTGTCTTTCTTGTCCCTTCCTTTCCGATTGCTCCTGGAATTGCCAGTGAACCAGCAGCGGTAATCTCACTAATGGATACTTTCATAAGAAGCAGCGAATGTCTTGTCTTTAGGGAGGGAGCCAAAGTAAATGGTTTGTTACAGCAAAGCGTTGGCAAAGAGCGGCTTCAGGGCCAGCCGGGGACTGCTGGCAGGGCAGCTTCTGGACCGAGCATTCGGCAGAGCCTTTGGTTTGCCGCTGGGATCCAGGCTTGGATCCTGGGAGGGTCAGGCTTGGGCACAGGCTGTGGTATAGCTGGACGGGGAGATGATGGCAAGGGAGCCTTCATCTGCTTCAGAGGTGCTTTTGTCCATCTCCTCTGCAGAGACCGAGCGCCTCGGGCAGCTCTGTGCCCCTCCAGACCCCCTCCCTCCCTCCCGCTGCACCCTTCCCCGCTGCCTTCGGTGGGGACGCTGGGCGGGCGCCGCCTCCGCTCAGGTGCATCTGGATCCTTTTAACCTTTCCCTCTGCGCTGTCGAGTTCGGCCGGGGGAAGATGGATGGTCAGGGATTTATTAGCAGTGACTGAGCCGCTCTGCTCGTGCAGCAGCCCGCTGGCTGCCGGAGGTGTGCTGCGGGCAGAGCGGGGGGCTTCAGGGGGTTGGGGGGGGGGGGTTGTGTCTGTGTCTGACGAGGAGAGGTTTGGGGCGTGGGGGGCAGCGGTGGGAGTTCGGCAGCGAGCACGAGTTGGGAAGGGGAGGCGGAGGGGGCTGCTGACAGAAAGCAGCAGCCTGTGTGGGTAAATGCAGTAATTAAAGCGCTCATTAGCTCTGCCAAACGAGAGTGTGTGATAGATCATTGCAGGAGACAGCTGCGAAAGCGGCAGCCGCTGATGGATGGCTGGCTCTGCGGAGGACGGCCGGGCTGCCCTGCTCCTCCCTGAGCTGCCTGCCGGGCCCGGGGTGCGGAGCTGCGGCCCCGCTCCCCACTGCCAAGGACGGGGAAGGGGGCTCTGCCTCCCCCCGGGGCTGGGAGGAAGGCAGGAGTCCTGGCAGGTCCCTGCGCTCGGGGTTCTCTCTCTTCTCAGGGCTCCCCGAGGTGCCGGGCAAGAGACAACCCCACTGGAAGGGGGTGTCTGACCCGTCCCCTCCTCTTGTCCTATCCCAGGTCCGGTGACAAACGCCTTCATAGTGCTGGCCCCAGCCAACATGTTCAACCCGGACGGGAAACCCAGCGTTCCTCTCCCCAAATTCAGCAAACACCTCCACGGCACCGAGAGCAACGACGAGCAGGGGAGCGAGGGAGTGACGCTGCGCCTCGGGCTCCACCAGCAGGTACCGGGGACAAGCGGGCTGCTGGGGAGGGGGAGACAGAGGTCGGCTAGGGGGGGTCCGTGCCGGAGGGTGCAAAACTTCTCCTCCAGCCAGAGCAGCGGCGGTGCCCGCTCCACTGCTGATGGGCAGCAGCTCCACGCACGGCCTGTTCTGATCTTCCCCCAAGTGCTGTTTTTTAAAGCAGTGGAATTGCCCAATTAACTGAGTTGTGGTGGGAGCCTTGCAGGCAGGGAGCAGGCAGGATCTTCCCGTGCTTTTGGTTGTGTCTGGGCTGCTCTTGGCCCGGGGAGAGGAGCCACCAGGACTCTGCCCAGCCCCAATTCCTGCCTTTCAAGACCCCCCACGCAGCATCTTTCCCTCTTTCTGCCGGAGGCTGTTCCGCCTCCACGAAAGCCCTTCTCCAGCCCGTTCCTCCTCCCTCCTGCTCCCCTCGCCATCCTGCCTGGTGCAGTCATTTGTCCTCCCAGCCTTGTGCTGCGGCTTGGGCTGGCTCTGCTGTCCCTTGGCCCCAGCGTGGCCATCCCCAGGCAGGGGGGGTATCCTGCACCGTCAGTGGTCACCGGCTCGCTGCGTGCTGTGCCGGTCCATCCCCTGGCCTCTCTGCTGGCGGTCCCAGAGCTTCTCTCCTCTGTCAGCAACTGTCCCTGGGCAAGTGACAGTCCTGCCACGGCTGATGGATGAGCTCCGTGTAGGGGAGGTGGCAGCCGGTCCAGGAGAGGCTGTTTGCTGCTGCTTGGCAGAGGGGACGGCTCGGGTGCTGCTTCAGGAATGTCAGTCCCGCAGCCGATCGGGCTCCTCTGCTCCAGCATGATGCCGGGAGAGCAGACGGAGGTGGTGAGCCCAGCGCATCCTCCAACCCAGGCAACGGGCTGTGTCCGTGCTGGGAGAGGAGCCCGGCAGACCCCTGCCCAAGGCAGTCTCCAGGGGGCTGTTCCGGGACCCCTGTCCCTGCCCAGCCCTGCACACTGGCCTTCCATTTCAGAAAGGGGCTGCAGCTCCAGCCAGGCTCCGGAGGGAGAACACGCTGGAGTCCGCTCGGTCACTGCTTTGGCCCGCAGGGCTGGGGCAGGGGGACAGGGGCGTTTCTTCGCCTACTGCCATGAGGAACCCTGCCCGGGGGTGCTGGGAGAGGAGCCGGGTCTTGTGTCAATGTCTCCTGTCTGTCCCTGCAGGACTCTGAGGAGAGCTACCTGGAGAAGGCTGAGAAGATGTACGCGCAGATGTACTCGACACGGGAAAAGGTGAGAGCCGCTCTCAATCGCGTCCTTCTGGTGCAGACCCCTTGGGGGGGTCCTCTCTTCAGTTGAACCGGTTCTTGGGGCCCTGTGCAAGTTGGGGATGGGGAGAAATGAGCCCCAGAATTTGCTGATGGTGTAGGCAGGAGGGGCTGATGTTTGAGTAGGAGATGGAAGAGGGAGAGGACGAAAGGGTTTGGGACTTGCTGCTGTCGAGGGGAGCACCAGCCTCCAGTCGCCAGCGGTGAGACCCGGGCGCCTGACGCTTTTCCGTTGTGTTTTTCTGTCGCAGAACCTGATGGGAGACCAGGAGCATCTGACGATCCAGGTGAGCGAACTGGAAGAGGAGGTGAGCACCCTCCGGAAAATCAACAAGAACCTCTTCGACTTCTCCGCTCGCATCATCACCAAACCAGCCAAATGAAGAGGCACCCCCCGCCCTCGCACCCCTCGGCCTCTCCCTGCCCAGCTCCTGGGGAAGAACCAGCCCTCGGGCACCTGCGCACGCAGCGGTGCAGCACGCCTGGCCCGCGGCCTCGCCCGACGCCGCAGCGTTTGCCTGCTCGGTCTGACGCCCGCTCGGTGACACGGGACTGAGACAAGCGCGGGGGGCCGCAGGGCTGCTGCGTGCGGGACAACACAGGGACCGTTTTCACCCCGATTCGCTGCTCGGTGCCGGCGGGGGCAGATCGGAGCGACCGGCTGTGGGAGGAGCGGTGCCGACTCCCAGGGAGGGGCTCAGGACGCAGCTCCTGCTCTTTCCCCGTCTCTCCCCCGGGCCCTTTTTTTTTGTTTCTTTTTGTTACTTGACCCTGCAGTGCAGACAGAAAAGTGTTTTTTCTCTTAATACTGGCTTGAGATTGGATTTCGGAGACCCCCTTTCCGCCCATCCTGCCCTGGGAAACGCTGCTCGCTATTGCCGGGATCCCTCACAGCCAGGATCCCGCTCTGGGCTTGTTCCGCTGTCCTGACAGCGGGGGCCGAGCAGCTCCTGCTCCCGGGGCCAGGGGAGGGGGGCCAGGGGCAGCCAAGGTGCTGCCTGGGGACAGGCGGGGGGTCCCTGGGGTGCCAAGCCTGAAGAGGGGATCCCCGCACCGCCCCATCCGCCCTCCTGGTCCGGCGGGCGGGAGGGCAGGGGGCTGTGGGGGTGTCCCTGGGCTCAGAGTGCAGGTGGTGGTTTCGGGGCGCAGGGCTGACTCCTTCGGGGTGGGGGGGTGGCAGGGGGGGGGCCAGCAAGGTGCTATTTCCAATCTCGTTAAGTTGACAATTTATATATATTTGGATCCAGCTACTTTGTTTTCACGGTGTTCTGGGGAATCGGCCTTTTTGTATCGTCACGAGCACGGCAGCGGGGGTTGTGGGTTTTGTTTAGGTTTATTTTTTACATAAAAGATTTGTTTTTTATAGTGAAAGGTGCCTGAGGTTTTTCTTTAACACCCTGCTGCTGGCCACGGATCTCGGTAACCCTGGCGGGGAAGCGATTCTGCGCTTCCACCTGCGGGGAAGCGATTTCTCTCCGAGGGGAACTGCGCTGCTCCGTCGTCTTTACCCCGGGGGTCCCCTCCCTGTCCCCAGGAGGTTTTGCCTCCCGCCGGATGGAGGGGGATCCCCAGGATTCGGGGACCGTGGCCGTCCCCGCGCGCACCCACCGCACCGCCCTGCCCAATACACCAGAAGTAAGCGCAGTTGATGTAAAGTGCACTTTAATAACGCGGGCAGCCGTGCAGACCCCGCTGCTGCCAGCTCGCTTAGATAATGCTTTTAGCTTAATAAGCGCCGTTTCTCTCCTCCCGCTCCCCACCTTCCTCCTGCCCCTTTGCATCAACGTGAAGCCGCTGCTGGGGGGGGGCGGAGAGGGTCAGCCCCCAGCGGGGGCTGCGGCGGGAGTGTGTCCCCTGGCAGCGAGAGCCCCAAAGTGTGTCCCCCCCCGCCCCCAGTGGGGCCGACAGCCTGCACCCCACCAAGCCCAGGACTCAGCCCTCCCTTCCCAGTCATCCCATGCTCTTTCCCAGTGCCCCCCAGTGGGGTTCGTGTCGGGGCAGGAGGGAGGATGGGGCTGCCCTGCGAGTCCTGGGGAGGGGCTGGGGTTTGGGGGGGGCTACTTCATGCCAAGAGCCTGTTACCCCCGCCTCCCCCCCAGCTCCTGCTCAGGTGCTGCTCCACAGTTATCCCTGGGGGACCGGCACCCCCAACATGGGGCTCCCAGTGCCCTGGTGGGTGGGATTTGCTCTGACGGCCTCTCCCCTCCGGGCCCATCTCCGCAAGGGGAACTCATTAGCTATGACTCATTAAATTTGCCTGGTGATCAATACTTTTTGCCAGCTGCTATTTGGCTCTGTTGCTCGCTTTCTTTTTCTTATTAATTTATCCAAGGCTCCCTGTCTCCCCGGCAGCCGGTGTTGGCGCTCCTGGTGCCAAAGCGCCCCGTGCCACACCGTGCCTCAGTTTCCCTGCTGGGGGGGGGGGGGTGGGTGGGTGTTTGGCCCCACTTCCCCCCGCCCTGCGGAGGGGGCTGCAAAGCTGCTGTGGGTCCAGCTGCGGCCCAGGAGCTGAGGCCCTTCACCCCTTCCCCCCGCAATGACCCAGGACCCCCCCCCGATTTTGAGGCTGCATCTCTGCGAGGGATGGAGGGATCCGCTGGGGGCCTTTTTACCGGGCGGGGGGGACATAGTTTACGGCTCCGAGCCTGGCTCGGCACCGCCCCGAGAGGCTTCTCCCAGCCCGGGGGGTGGCGGGGAGCGCCGGCATCGCCGCCCGTGAGCGCCCGGCCGGAGGAGGAGGAAGAGGAGGAGGAAGGTCCCGGTGGTCCAAAGGCAGCCGGGCCCCCCCCGGGAGGCGCTGGGGTCCCTGTGCGGGGCTACATCGCGCTCCTTCCCGGGGGACCCCACGGCCGCAGCCCCCGCACGGCAGCACCGGGCGGGTGGGGGGGGGGGGGGGTCACGCTCTGCTGCGGGGTGCGGGGGGGCTGCGGGCCTGCCCGGCGCTGCGGGGACCCTGCCCGGCGCGACAACCCCCCCGGGGGCTGCGGGGGCCGCCCCGGACCCTCCCGGGGACGCGGCGGGCGCTGCCGGCCGGGACCCCGCCGGTCCCATCCCGCACACGGGGCTGCGGAGCCGGGCGGGGACCGCACCGGGGGGCGCTGCCCACCCGCCCGGAGCCGCCTCCGCCCGCCCGGAGCCGCCCCCGCCCCCGGCCCGCCCCGTCGGGGCGCAGAGCGGCGGGGCCGGTGGCGGGGCGCATGGCGGGGCTGCGGGCGCTCTGGCTGCTGACGGCGGCGGCGCTGGGGGCGGCGGGGGGGCACCCGCAGCCCTGCCGCGTCCTGGCCCGCACCGGCCCCGCCGTGCGCCTCGGGGCCCTGCTGCCGCCCGCCCCCCCCGCCCGCGCCCGGCTCCGCGCCGCGCTGGCCAGAGCCGCCGGGACCGGCCCCGGGGAGGGGGGGGATCCCGGCTCCGGGGGGGCGGCGCTGCCCTACAACCTCAGCCTGGAGGTGGTGGCGGGCGCCCCGGCGGCGCGGGACCCGGGCTCGCTGGCGCGGTGGCTTTGCGGGGCGCTGGTGGTGCGGGGGGTGGCCGCCGTCCTGGCGCTGCCCCGCTCCCGCCGGGAGCTGCTGCAGCTGGATTTCCTCGCCGCCGCCCTCCAGATCCCCTTCCTCAGCCTCCTCGACACCCGCGGGCCGCTGCCCTTCCGAGCGCAGGTAAGACCCGCACCCGCACCCGGACGCTCGGACGCGGCTGCGGGGACCGGGGCCGCCGGGACGCAGCGCTCCGTCCCTGCCGCCTCCATCCCTCCTCCGTCCTTGCTCCGGTCCCGGCTCCATCCCCGCTCCTACCCCGATCCTCATCCCGGCTCTGTCCCGCGGGAACCCTCCCGGTCCCTCTCCCGGCTCGGTCCCGTCTCCATCCCGATCTCCATCCCGACTCCTATCCCGATCCCCATCCCGGCTCCAATCCTGGCCCTGTTCCAGCCCCTCACCCTCGCTGCATCCCATCACCCTCCCGGCTCCATCCCGGCTCCCATCTCAGCCCCATCCCACCTCCAGCCCGGCTCTATCCTGATCCCCATCCTGGGTCTGTCCCAGCCTCATCCCGGGCCTCATCCTGGCTCCATCCTGGTCCCCATCGCAGCTCCATCCAGCCCCCTCCTGGTCCCCGTTCCATCCCCATCCTGGCTCTGTCCCAGCTTCCATCCCAGCTCTGTCCTGGCTCCATCCCAGCTCCATCCCAGCCCCCATCTCATCTCTCTCCTGCCCCCCCCGCCTGGCTCTATCCCAGCCCCATCCCGGTTCCCACTCCAAGGGAACTTCCCTGGCTCCTCCGGCTGCCCCACACCCTCCAGCCCCAGTCCTGACCCCAATCCAGCCCCAGAAGGGCTCCGGGGCCGTGCCCCAGCGCTGGATCCCCGCAGTCCCCTGTGCCACCCTGTGCCGCCCGGTGCCACATTTCCCAGCCCAAACCCTGCCGAGCTGAGACTTGTCCCAGCCCTGTGTCCTTGGGGTGGATTTGTCCCTCTCCTGTCCCTCGGCCGGTCCCTTCTGGGGACAGACCACCTCCACAGGGGGCCATGCCGCGTTTGGGCCCCTCCACGCGCACGCTGACCCCGGGCTGTGCCCGTGTGGAGGTGACCCCTCTCCCGGCATGCGGCAGGACCACACTGTCCCCTGTCCCCCAGCCTGTCCCTGGGGACGCCCAGGCAGGCGGCGGACGCCCTCAGGCTGCGCTGCCCTCCATGCCTGCTCATCCGCTGCCTGGCGAGCGGCATGTCCTTGGAGCGTGCCGTGCCGTGCCGTGCCGTGCCATGCCGCGCCGGCTGCGGGAGCTGGGGCAGCACCCGGCTGGCAGCGTGAGACCCTTGTGGGCAGGGGGACGCACGACCCCCTGCCCGGGTGGTCATGAACCCTCTCGCCCTCCCAGCCGGGGGTCCTGCGGGGGTCTCCTCCCTGGGCTCTCCCTCTGGTCCCTGGGCTTGCGGGTGGGTGCTGGGTTTGGGGAACCGTCTCCCCCGGCTGGGAGAGGGCTGGGAGCAGGCAGGGAGTGGGCAGGGAGCAGGCAGGGAGCAGAGGGTGGCTCTGGGGTGGGAGGGCCCCTGCCTGCTGCTGCCTGCGGGCTCTTCCCACGGGCAGGAGCGGTGCAGGGGGACAGCCACAACCCCTGTGTGTCGGCAGAGCCCTTTCCACTTCCACATGGAGCGGCAGAGCTCGCTGGAGACGCTGGTGGACGTGCTGGCGAGCGTCCTGCAGGCCAACGACTGGCAGGAGACCAACCTGGTGCTCTGCCACCCCTGGGACGTCGCCGGCTTCCTCGGCCTCTGGGCCCGACGCTCCCAACTCTTCCTCCGCACCATCCTGGACCTCGGCTACTTGGACGAGCCTGGGGCCACCAGCCACCTCCAGCAGCACGGCGAGCGCTTCAGGACCCTCTCCAGCCCCGTGCTGGTGCTCGGCTGCGACCTGCGGCGCGCTCGGCTCATCTTCCAGGCGGTGGAGGAGTCGGGGCTGGCCCCGCAGGAGTTTCACTGGATGCTGGGCTCCCCGCTCAGCGCCGGCGAGCTGCAGACCGAGGGGCTGCCCCTGGGGCTGCTGGCCTACGGGGAGGTCAGCCGGCCGCCGCTGGAGCTCTTTGTCCAGGACGCGGTGGAGCTGGTGTCCCGGGCCATCGCCAGCGCCGCCCGCGTCCGCCCCGACCTGGCTCTGCTGCAGACGATGGTGAACTGCAACGACAGGCGCCGGGCGGGCAGCGAGTCCTCGGGGCTCTTCCTCTCCCGGTAAGGAGGGTGCTGCGGGTGCCCCTTTCCCCCACCCCGGCTCCGTCGTATCGGGGTGCACGGGGGGGTGTGTGTCTGTCTGTGCCCCAGCTCCAGGATGGGGTGAGGGCAGAGGGGGGGGGACCCCAGGGCTCAGAGCCCAGCGCGGTCCTTGGCGTGTGCAGCCCCCGCCGTGGGGCTCAGCCCCCCACTTCCCAGTCCCTGCTGCCCACCCCCCACCAGACACGCTTTGTGCCGGCTGCACAAGGCGGGGGGACGGACGTGTCACTTCAGATCTGCCCGAGCACGGTGGCTCTATAAATATTAATAACGCTTGGCCCTGCCAGCGCAGCGAGCTGCAGGGCAGCGGGGCCGGATCCTGCTGCTCCTCCCTGCCCTTGTCTTTACCCGAGTCGGCACCTCCTGCTCCCGGCGCCCCGTCCCTCGGTCCCGGAGCCGGTGACACCGGAGCTGTGACACCCACCCTCCCGCCAGGTTCATGGCCAACACGTCCTTCCACGGCCGGACGGGGACCATACGGGTGGAGAACGCGACGCTGGTGCGTCCGGAGCAGCAGTTCCGCGTCTGGAGCCTGCGGCGGGACTCGCGGGGGGAGCCCACCTGGGTGACGGTGGGCACCTGGCAGCGCGGCAACCTGGAGCTGGAGGAGGGCGCGTGGCAGAGCCACCGCCAGCGCGCCAGCCCCGGCGAGGGTCCCCGCGTGAAGCTGCGGGTGGTGACGCTGGTGGAGCATCCCTTCGTCTTCACCAGGGAGGTGGACGAGGACGGGAGCTGCCCGGCTGGGCAGCTCTGCCTGGACCCTGGCACCAACGACTCGGCCGTGCTGGACGCCCTCTTCGAGGAGCTCGGTGCCGAGAACGGCTCGGTGCCGCGGGCGTACAAGAAGTGCTGCTACGGGTACTGCATCGACCTGCTGGAGAAGCTGGCCGAGGACATGCCCTTTGACTTTGAGCTCTACATCGTGGGCGATGGGAAATACGGGGCGTGGAAGAACGGGCGCTGGACGGGGCTGGTGGGGGACCTGCTCAGCGGCACGGCCCACATGGCCGTCACCTCCTTCAGCATCAACTCGGCGCGGAGCAAAGTCATTGACTTCACCAGCCCCTTCTTCTCCACCAGCCTGGGCATCCTGGTGAGGACGAAGGACACGGCGTCGCCCATCGGGGCCTTCATGTGGCCCTTGCACTGGACCATGTGGGTGGGCATCTTCGTGGCCCTGCACATGACGGCACTCTTCCTCACCCTCTACGAGTGGAAGAGCCCTTACGGCATGACCCCCCACGGCCGCAACCGCATGAAGATCTTCTCCTACTCTTCAGCCCTCAACCTCTGCTACGCCATCCTCTTTGGGCGCACCGTGTCCAGCAAGACCCCCAAGTGCTGCACTGGCCGCTTCCTCATGAACCTCTGGGCCATCTTCTGCCTCCTGGTGCTCTCCAGCTACACGGCCAACCTCGCGGCCGTCATGGTGGGGGACAAAACCTTCGAGGAGCTCTCGGGCATCCACGACCCAAAGGTAGGAGAGCATCTGGGCTGCTTCTGATGGGGCTGAAGTCCAGGGAAGGGGACGGGGGCGGGACGGGGGGATGTCTCTGCCCTTCCCAGCTGAGCATGAAAGGTCTCCCCAGCCCTGCAGCGTGCCCCCCCCGGCCCTGAGGCTGTGGGGCTCTTTCCAGACCCCCAGGAACCTTTGTGTCCCCCCGCTCCCCGGTGTTTAACCCTGGCCTCAGCTCCAGGGTGGGGAGAAGTGGGCTGTGGGCGCGCTGAGGCTGCCTTTGGTGGTGGTGGTGGTGGTGGGGGGGGGCTCTTTGCTGGACACCCCACAAGAGCTGCTGCATCCCCATGGGCTGCCCCCACCACCACTGGGGCTGTGTGTGTGTGTGTGTGTGTGTGTGTGTGTGTGTGTGTGTGTGTGTGCTGGGGGGGGACCTGGGGCCGTGTCCCCGGGGGGCCGTTCCCGCCGGGACTGATGCTCTGGTGCCTCCTTCCAGCTGCATCACCCCTCGCAGGGCTTCCGCTTCGGCACGGTGTGGGAGAGCAGCGCCGAGGAGTACATCAAGAAGAGCTTCCCCGAGATGCACGAGTACATGCGGCGCTACAACGTCCCCACCACCCCCGCCGGCGTCACCATGCTCAAGTGAGGGCGGGGGGGGGGAGCATAGCTTGGGGGGAGGCGGGGGGAGCCCCATCCTTTCACCCCATCCCTGCAGCTTGTGCACCCCCACCCCAGGGAGGGGTGTCAGGGTGGGGGAGCGACCCCGGGAAGGGGTGGGGGGATGAGCAGCCCCTCCCTGAGGGTCTCCCCCCCCCCCCCCACCCCGCCAACCTTGGTGCAGGACGGAGCCCCCCAAGCTCAACGCCTTCATCATGGACAAGTCGCTGCTGGACTACGAGGTCTCCATCGACTCCGACTGCAAACTCCTCACCGTGGGCAAACCCTTCGCCATTGAAGGTTGGGGGGGGTGGGGGGTGGGGGGGGGTGCGCTCTGTGTGTGCCTGTGTGTTGTGTGTGAGTGTGTGTGCACACGCGTGTGTGTGCTGGGATGGGGCCGTGCCCCACCACGGCCATGCAGGATGGGGAGGGTGCCCACTCCTGCGCCACCCCCAGCCCCAGTGGTGCCACGCTCTCTCTCTCTCTCTCTCCCTCCGTGCGCGCCCCCCCCTGCCCCGCCATCACCACCGGGACCAGGTTACGGCATCGGCCTCCCCCAGAACTCGCCGCTGACCTCCAACATCTCCGAGTTCATCAGCCGCTACAAGTCGGCCGGTTTCATCGACCTCCTGCACGACAAGTGGTACAAGATGGTGCCCTGCGGCAAACGCGTCTTCGCCGTCACGGAGGTGCGGGCGGCCGAGACCTCGGCTCGGGGTGGGGGGGGCGGCTGACACCCCCCCCTTCCAGCCCGGCCAACACCCCCCCGCCCCAACCCGCTCCTCCCTCTCCCCGCAGACCCTGCAGATGGGCATCTACCACTTCTCGGGGCTCTTCGTGCTGCTCTGCATCGGGCTCAGCGGCTCCCTGCTCACCTCGCTGGGGGAGCACGTCTTCTACCGCCTCGTCCTGCCCCGCATCAAGCGCAAGAAGAAATTCAACTACTGGCTGCACACCAGCCAGGTGGGACCGGGCTCACCCAGCATCTCCCCCCCCCCCCAACCCCCGCCCCCAAAGACACCCCCCCACCCAGCGCCGCTGCTCCCCCTCCCCTCGCGCAAGGGCCTGGACCGTCATCACCCCCCCGTTACCCCCCAGCCCATCGCCCGTGTGCTCACCCCCCGCCCCCGCCGTGTGCTGTCCCACCGGGCTGTTCTTCACGCCTCCTCCTCTTATTCGAGGGTATTTTCGTTAGCAAGGCATTTATTGTTTATACCCAGCCTCTGGTTTCACAGGGCCTTTCACCTCTTTACGGCTCCTTGTTCTTATTTAAGGAGAGATTCTGCCTTCTAAAATACATTTCACCTTTTTAAAAAGTACGTTCTACCCGCTTAAAAATACGTGCGTGTCCCCCCCCCCAACCCCCAGAAAATCCACCGGGCTCTGAACACGGGCACGGAGGAGCAGAGCGGCCGGCGGCTGAGCTTGGAGCAGAGGTACGGCCGGGGCTGGGTGCCTGCCCCGCTCTCTTCCTCCTCCTCCTCCTCCTCCCCGTGGGCCATGGAGGGCTCTCCCAGCCCCCAGCCCAGCCCTTCTCCCCCTCCCCACAAAGGTGCGACCTCCAGCCCAGGCGGGCGCCGGCAGCGGGGCCTCCCTGGGGCGCCCTGCGGAAGGAGGCACGGAGGGTGCGCTTCCAGCTGGACAAAACCCCCCCCGAGGAGGTGGGGTCCCTGCGACACCCCGGGAACGGGCGGGCGCTGCAGCCCCCGGAGAGGGCGGCCGGGGAGAGCGAGCTGCGGCAGCTGGAGGAGAAGATCCAGGAGATGCGGGACCAGCTGCGGGCAGCCTTGGCGAGGAAGAGCGAGCTGGTGGCCGCGCTGGGCACGGCAAAGAGCAGCCGGGCACTGCCCGCCCCGTCGGTCACCGAGGAGCCCCGGGAAGAGAGGTGACACGGGACCGGGGGGGCTCAGCCGGGCAGGAGAGACCAGCACCCGCTCCCTTGGCTGGAGCAGGAGCAAATAGACGAGGGACAAAAAAGGAAAAAGCCCTTGGGATGGCAGGATGGAGCTGGGAGTCCCTTCCCTGGTTCCAGAGCCTTCATCTCTTCCTCATCACCCTCCTGACGCCACCGATGGCGGGGGTTTAAAAGCAGCAGCCTCAGCTGAGGGGGTTGTTTTGGGGAAGGCGGGGGGTGAAGGTGAGATGAGGCTCCCGCGGAACCGGGACACACCGCAGCCCTTTTGCTGGCAGAGCCTCCAGCAACGCCATGTTTTTTAAAACCATGTAAATAAAAGATGACGGAGAAAAATAAAAGTCGGCTTTTTCTCTTCCAGCTGCATCTTAAACGCAGCAAGGCGTGGGGCCAGGGTAACCCTTCCCCTCCCTCCTCCGCAGGCAAGAGCCAGCCACGCCGCAGGCCCGCAGCGCGTAGGAGGAGGAGGAGGAAGGTGAGGAGCCCTCGTCCCGTGGAGCAGGATGGGCCGAGACCCCAACCTCCCTCCGGCAGAGCCAGCTCCAGGGCAGCACCGCCGGGCTGAGCTCCGGAGCCACCTCCGACCAGGAACGGAGCCTTCCCCAGGCCGAGGGTGAGAGATGGACGTCACCAGCGCCGGCCCCGTTGCTCAGCCCACCAGAGCGTGGCCAGCGGAGGAAATTCAATATCCCACGGCCCAAACGTGGGTGAATCCGGGTGGCTGCAAAAGACCTGGGCTGAGAGCACGGGAAAAGCTCTTCCCTCCCCGCAGCCTTTCCACTCGCACAAGGAGGCTGCTGAACGCAGGGGGGAGCAGAGCCCTGAGGGGGACGCGGGCTCAGCCCCCTGCGCTGCCACCGCCCCCCTCCCCGAGCCGAACCGGGGCACGCAGGGCTCGGCCGAGGGCTCGACGTGCTGCACCCGCACCCCCGGCTCCTCACACCTCAACCTCCAGCAGGAGAACCCAGCACAAACGGCTAGCAGGACACCAGAGCAGCACCACAGCAGCTGTTAGATATAATATTTATTATTATATACAAACACATTTTGTACATTAATTAAATAGAATGAACTCTACTCTTCATTCATCAAATCATTTGGTTTGTTTCCCCCCCTCAGCTTCCCCTCCCACCCACCCGCTCCTCTTAAAAGCCTACGATTATTCCTTGCTCTCGGGCTCTGGCACATCCACGCCGGAGGCAGGAGCCGCCGAGGCCCCTTCCCAGGAAGGCTGGCTGCAGGAGGCGGCGACACGCTGGGCACGAGCGGGCTCCCCCACTCCCCACGGCAACACCCAGGGCTCCTCGAGAGAAAAAGCAAAGAAAAAGAAAAGGATGGGAGGGCGCCTGGGTGGGAAAGGCAGAGAAAGTGAAGCCGGGGTTGCGAGTCCCTGCGGTGCTGGCAGGGAAACCCTTTCCTGGTGGAAGACGCGGAAACGCACGCAAGAGCCCTCCACAGGAGATGGACTCCGCAGGCGCTGCCCAGCTGTGGGGAGACAAGGCTGAATCGGGGACGTTTCCCCAGCCACCCGCTCCCCTCAGAGAGCGGAGTCCCCCAGGCGTCACCTCCCAGCGCTGCCCTTCCACCACGCTCCTCCCCGAGCTCCTCTCAGCCCTACAGACACAACACGCTCCTGCATCGCTCTGCTCTACCTACAAACCCAAACCCTCCTCCCAGCCATGGCCTCGCGTGGCTCCAGCCCATCTTCGGGGGCAGCCGGTCCCCGTGCCAGCCCCCCAGCTCAGCCCCGGGGTACCCGCTCAGCCGTCTGCGGTGCAGGGGGGGGTCGGGCACGGCCAGCTTCACCTCTGCTGCCAGGGAAGGGAGGGAAAATAAGCTGAAATGTCTTGGCTTTAGTGTTTTGGTTCTTTGCTAAACCACCTCATGCAACAGTTCAGCCAGTGAAAAGCCGATCTCCCCTCTGGGATGGATGGGGCTGATCTTAAATGCAAACGTGTCCCCTTTGAGGGACAAGGCACTGAAAAGCAAACTACATCACCCCCAGCAGCAGGTGCTGAAAGCAGAGCTGTACAGAGACAGAGCTGCTGTCCTCATCCCAAATGTCGCTGCAGACACCCACGCCACAGACCGGTTCCCAGCAGATATTGAGACCCTTCGCCTGCGCCAGGGGCTCCCGCTTACGCTGGGCACATACATCTAAGAGAGGCCGAATTCCCAAACCCCTGGGAGAGGTCACCAGCAGCAGAAGGGACCGCACTTCTCCAGGGCTGACCAGCACAAGAGTCAACCCCAGCCCAACGCACCTCTCCTGGGATGGAAGCTTTTACCCCCAAACCCACTGACTGAGGGAAGTTCAAGGACAGAAATAAACGGGGCTGAACTGCAGCTTCTGCTTTGGTTATTGCCCAGCTTTGCCCTGGCGTGAGCAGATCTAGTGTTTGGGGAAGGTCTTAAGCTCCTCTTCCCCTGAAGAAGGAAAGCTGACCAGGTCTCTCCTCTGTGGCTCTCCCAGGGATGTCTGAAAACGCTCTCCCTGTTCATACGCAGTTGCGATTCTAACCAAAAAGCCGCCACACACACACACGCAGGGTCTGTCACAAAGCAGCTCACACTTGTTGAACAGCACCTGGACTGCAAACGCGACCGCAGGGGGCGAAGCTGGGGGCAAGGAAAAGCTGTGGCACCGAGCCAGCTGCAGGGCTGGAGGCAGGTAGCCCGCTCGCCTGCAGCCGTGGCACGAGGGCCCTGAGCCGCGCAGGCTGCGGGAGCCAAGGCCTCGTCCCTCCGTCCCTGCAGCCTCTCATACACGTGCTTTTCCCAGGGGAGTTCACTGCAGCCCCTTTTCTCTGTCCCAGCTGCTCTGCCTCCGCTAAGAGGAATTCATGGGTTAAGGATGATGGTGAAGTGAGAAATAGTAACAAACGAAATCCAAATGCCCCCCTGGCAGTCCAGAATTACAGTAACAGGGACTCAAGACAGGCTCCGCAAGTCTGGCTCCGAGCACGGTTTGGAGCTCGACGTACTATCCGCTGGTGCTGGGCACGGGCTGCTTTGCCCCCGGTCCCCGAGAGCGCGACCCAAGCGTCTGTCCTGATCAGTGTCCTCTGCAGCGGCTGGAGGGGTCTCTGCCACGCTGCTGTTTGCAACACAGTTCTTGCCGCTAGGCTTTGCTTGGCTGTCTGCGCCCTCGACAGCCTCAGTCTGCGCAGGAAGGGAAGGGCTGGGGACGGAGGCCCCCTCCTCCTGCAGCGGGACGAGGGGCGCAGCCGGTGCCGCCTCTGCGGCAGGGGGAACATCTGCTGCAGCCACCACAGATGTTGAAGTGACTTCAATGGTGATGGAGCCCATGGCCGTCTCCGGGTGGTCGCTGCTGACCCTGATGCGGGCAACCAAACCGGAGGCGGTGGCGGCATCCTGAGGGTTCCCGTTGGCCATGGCTTCGTGCACCACATTTGGCTCCAGGAGGGTAGTGCTCAGGTCAGAGAGAAACGAGGCTTCTGTGACGATGGCGGCTGTCTCGGCCACCCAGTTCAGATCGCTGCCCACAGAAGCCGCTGTGGCAGCGGCGATGACGCTGGTGGCCTCGCTGGGAGTCAGGGCAGCCGGGCCACTGCTCTCCCCGGAGGGCCCGGCGGGCAGGTGGGGCCGGCGGCTCCCCACATCCACGGGGGCAGCTGTAGTGTTGTTGTTGAGGTTGTCTTGGAGCGTGGTCTGCGTCCCCTGGCCCACCTGCTGGTTCTGCAGCAGCATCTCCTGGATCCTGATCTGCTGGAGGATGGCTGGCAGCTCATAGTGATGGAAGAAGTAAATCATCGAATGCTAGAGAAGGCAAAGGGAAAGGAGTCACTCCCTGGGCCACGAGCCCAGACATACCTTAGAAAACTATGCTTTCCTCTCGCTGTAAAGACAGGGACCAGAGAATTCGGCTGCTCTGATAGCCAAGAGGTTATCTGAAATTTTGGACAGATTTATCCCTTCCGCTACGATTCCTGCAAGCTGCTGTCAGAGCTTTTACAGTTTCTCTCTGAAGACAGGCAATGGAGTACAACCTCTCTTCCCTTCTAAGGGCTGAGAACAAGAAGCGTAAAGGCATTTCTCTGGCCCACCCTCAGGTCCCTGTCTCCACCCTGCAGAGAGAAAGGGGGCAAGGCAACAGCCAGAGACACACAGAAGCCTTGCTTGAACCAGGATACTGGATACATCACTTTGGAGCTGGTCTTGCCAGCGAATCACTGCACAGGCCTTCACTCCTCAGCCTCTGCACGGGAGATCCTCAGTGGGGTTTCTTCCAGAAAGACAGGACAGAAATCCTTCCCTAACACCTTCAACTCACTTGACATCAGCCTATTGTCAGCCACGTGGCTGCATTTGAGCCAGCGACCAAAAGTCCTGCTGTTCAATAGCCTCCTCCTGCTGTTCCATTTCCAAACCAGGGACTATTTCACCCTCTTCTATAAATAAAGATTGCTACTCAAAACTCTGCTTCACAAGAAGTTTGATAGAGCCCCAAATGCAGTTATTTCCTTCACTTTGCTCCCAACCTGCTGTGCTCTTAAAATCAGCCAGGTAGCAATTCAAATCGCAGGCAGGCAGATGCCTCTCAGGCGTGTGGAGTGACCAGGACTGAACTGACGGGATGGCACCTGCCGCCACGCGGCCGGTTGTGCTAACGTGCAGCGCAAGTGGCAGCGACTCACCTGGATGAAAAGCCAGGAGGTGACGAGAGCCAGGCTGCTGTACTGCCCGTTGAATCGATAGTGGTAAGCATAGAAGGCAAAGTGGTACAGATAGAAGAACCTGGACAGAAAGGCAGTAAATATCAGGATATGGCAATTGACAGGACAAACGTGAGCTGCGTTCTAGTCCTAACTCCGTTCTGAGCTGGGGCACTGGGCACAGGGTGGTGCAGACTGCCACTAACAGCTAATTAGAATTGCCTCGCTACAAACAGGTCTTCAACAGAGAAACACAAAGGGCAGGGAAAGGACTGAGGTGACTCTTGACATCCAGGCACAAACCCGAAGTGGAAGCAATTGCACTTTGGATGCTGTGACATGCAGGGCAGCTCCCAGGGAGACACATGGAAGCTGTCGAGCCGAAGCCCTCCTGCCTGGGAGGGCTGGGAAGGATCCGAAGCAGCCTCCCACCAGAGAACGGGACTGGCAGCGAGGACACGCAGTACGGGCATGAGGTCCCAGCTCTTACCTGAGCCAATGCCTCTTGCTCGTATTGGTGTGGCAACAGATGGCATCGTATTGGTCAGCCAGCCAGACGATCAGGATGATGTAAAACGCAGTTGTGGTGTCATTGAAGAATTCAGACATAATGGCCTCCATACCTACGGGACAGAGGGTGTCCGAGATCAGCACGCTGCAGCGCAACACCCCCCAGTGCGGCAAAGCGCTTCCCCCAAAGGGGCACGTGAAGGAATCCTCTGTCATGTCCTCAGCTGGGGCCGTATGACTGCACAGCGAAGAACCACAGCAGGATAAATTAGCTCTGTTTAACGAGGATAAGGCCAAACATGTTTCACTGCTGACTGCAGTTGCTACACAGGCCAGAGCATCAGCTGGCTCCAGACGGCGCAGATTTCGGGGGTTTTGTTGTTGGTTGTTTTTTTAAATTCAAATTGTGATAATGCAACGTGGTCACAGGAAGTACGAATCTGAAATGAACTAAAGGGACAGACAAAGCTTCAGTTGATGTGATTTCCAAATGAACTGCTTTTCCAGGGACCCAGAAGGACAATGCAGCTCACTGTGCCATCAAAATCCAGAGCCTTCCGCCTTATGATGAGCGGACACGCTAACCACCTGCCATGGCAGGTCAGAACAGGGAATGACACTTTCCTATTTTCTAGCAGGTAACGTCCTTACCTACTAGAGCCAGAATGACAGTGAGGAGGGGAGCTGCAGGGAACGCAATTGTCATGTTCATTTCCAGCATCTGTAACAGGTCAACTGCAAGAAGGAAAACACACTGTAACACGAAGTGGATGTGGGGCCACGAAACCCTCCCACCCCCGCATCACTCGCCATTCAGAGCACTGCAGCGTGCTGTGAAGCCCGCCGTCCCGGATACTTGTCGAGAGACACAACAGCTCTCTCGAGCATGGTGACAGGGGGTTATGGGGGATATACTCCCTGTGCAGCTACATGCAGGACCCCTCTAAGTGACAGTCAAGACTATCTACACGATACGCTGTGCTGGAGTAGGCAGAGTGTCCAGTACACCCTAAATCCCTTAGAAAATCCTTACCAATGAAGACAAAGATCTGATGGTGCGAGTATCGCAACAGCATCGAAACGGACAGAGTCTGAAACAGAAGAACAGAAGCCAGCGTTAGAGCTGCACAGGTCCACAGAGTCGCTTTCAGAATCACGGAGGCCTGGACAGACAAGCTCGGACTCGCAATGCTGCACAGCGTGCTGCGCATATCCCACATTTGTTAGTTTGAGCTCTGCAGACCGATTTCCCAAAGAGTAATTAGGACTTCACAAACAGCAATTAATCTTTGTATTACTGCAGTGAAATAGACAGTAAGTAATTTGTTTGTAAAGAGACCGATTCTGAATATTTGAGCAGGGGCCAAACCAAACAGCAGCAGCAGAGCTGGAACTAGGGTTTCTTCCCATCCTACATCTGTGCTCCTCCCAGCAGCTCATAATGCCGCTCCGACAACAGCCACCTGCGCTCGTTTCCTCCTCTCTCACTGGCCACAGTATTATTGTACATCAGTGGACGGGCAGACACAAAGGGAGACAGTCACCCAAGACTACGAACGCGGGCTTAGTTATCACTTGGGATCTCGTCTAACGCTTATCTGTAATCACCTCGTCTCACACATAATCACAGGAGACCTGGCTCTATCTTGATCACTCCTGGCAATTAGTTAGACCTGTTCTGAAAAATTTCAGAGGACAAAATTCCACACTTCGTGCCCTGGTAACCTGAGTGTTTAACTACGCTTACAGACTCCCGAACCTGAGTCGCTGTCCTGGTTTGAGGTAAAACAGAACCAACTTTCTGTTCAGTAATTTTATTTCTTAGCTAGGCCTCTTCTAACTCTCTGGAATAAACAGCATGTTGTGTCTAAAACGGTTCACTCAGAGTGATAAGACCAACGTTTACAGCTTGTGCCAAGGAATGGCACGCAGAGAGGCTCTTGCTTATACTTATTGCTACAACAACCAAGGTCAGCTAATTTTGTTACTTGCCCCATTGGAGGGTCGGAAGTGGAAAAGCGTAGAGAGGTCCCACCTGCAGGGAGGAGCGGACAGGAGAGGTGACCCAAAAATGACCAACAGGGGTATTCCATCCCATCTGCCCCATGCTCAGTATAAAAGCTGAGGGATCAAAGGGTCAATGCTCTTCCTTCAGTGGCTGATGTCCGAGGAGGACCCTGTCTGTTCGTCTGCCTTTGATCCCAATTTGTGAGTTCCTGACTCCATCTGTGGAATCCAGTTCCCACCCGTCGCTGAGTCCAGCCTGGGACTTCCCCAGTGCCTGACGGTGACATCATCCTGGGAGCTTAGTACAGTTTTGTATATACTGTATCTATTGCATCATTTTCCTTTTTTATTTCATTATTAATATTTCATTAAAGTAGTTTAGTTTCTTCTAAACTCATAAATCTCTTTATCTCTCCTCCTCCTCCCCATGTACAAGAGGCTGGGGGGGGGGGCATCTGTCGCCGGCCGTTGGCCAATTTAGCCAAAACCTCGACAATCGCCCTTTTGACAACAAAGCCATGATGTCATTCCATTTCAGCTCCTCTGTTTGTTTCTCTGTTAGGACTTTAAGAACAGACATTAAAAAAAAAAACAAAAAACAAAAAACCAAACCAGAACAGAACCTCATACTCTATCAGTTTAGCTTTAAAAGCAGATGAGAGCTCAGGCCTGTGCTGTTACATCAAACATATGCTGACCAGCACCGCGCGCAGAGTCCAGGCAACGTCCAGTTCCTGTCAACTTACAAATATGACCATGATGACAAAGGCTGCCAGATACGAAGTCCTGGCCATCCACATGCTGACAAAGCGATAGTGCTCCCCAGACACCACATTGCGAAGGAAACCTGGAGGAAAAAAACAAACACAAACACACAAGCTCAGCGTGATTAACCCACAAACTAAGAACAAACTTCCACTGCCTTCTAAAGGAATAGGATTTAAAGCAAGTCTGTGGCAACAGCTCCTCACAGCAGCACTCTGATTGTTACGCAGTGCAATAAGGCAGTAGGAAATCACGTTTGCAGACACTTCTCCCCTCCTGCTTCTTTCATTTTGTCCTTGACAGTAACATCTCTACGTAACACAAGGAACTGTTCCCTGCATAGAGATTAATCAATAGTCAGAAGATGATATTCATGCATCCACAGAAAAGCATCAACTGCTCTGCTCAGCTGCTGAAAGCGATTCCTCCAAGCTTTACCTTTGTTTTCTTCATTTTCAGCTAAAGCTTTGACACTTGACATGAGGATGTCATCATAACCCAGAAACTCGTCCAGCAACAGGCGGCTGAACCTGTCCCCGAAGCACTGATCCCTGGTAGGATCTACAGAGAAGACAAAAAAAAAAAAAAACATTCAGATTGCGGCTTAAGGTA
This sequence comes from Larus michahellis, assembly GCF_964199755.1. Lineage (NCBI taxonomy): Eukaryota > Metazoa > Chordata > Aves > Charadriiformes > Laridae > Larus > Larus michahellis. The sequence continues at coordinate 3,877,642 of NC_133918.1, forward strand.
TGAACAGAGGTGGCAAGGCAAGCACACAGTCCTCTCATCACTCAAAGGACACAATTGAGAGCAGACCCGCGTCTGTGCTCAGACCTTTAGCAATATAACTAAATTGGGCAGGACTGGGAGGGAAAACGTCACACCCCGACAAATCTAGCCACGCTGTCAAAATGCTAATGTCAATCAGGCCGTAAGAATTACATCAGGGCTGTCATACTCTCTGTTGGCACAGACGTAAAGGGAATTTGCCTTGGACTACCTCCCTAGGCTCACCCCAAGTAATGGCCCAGAGAAACGAGTTCTGGCAAGACTCAGAGGGCCAGGCCGAGACTTCTTAGCCATCAGTTGGGCTCCGCGGGACACTGCTGGGGCCCGCCACCCCCACCCACCCTCCTGCAGCGCAGGACACGCGAACGCCTCCCCACGGCTCTGAGCACTAACGAAGGCTGTTCAATCCCATCTCATGAGGCTGGTACAGCTTTCTACTGTACAAACACTGATCAGCTTGTAAAATTAACCCAAATCTAAGCAAAACGGGAAGCATGGACACAAATAATTTTTCAGTAAATTACTAGGATACTTAAGAAGGAATTTGTCTCGCTGAATCGGAAAACCCAGGTCAGTAAATAGACATTTAACATGGAAACGGCCCATTATCTATATGGGATAACTGCTTAATACTCCAGCCCAGCTGCACTTCAGTTTGTTTAGGAGTAAGTAATGAAATCTAGTCTGACTGCTGCACTAACAGCTCGTTACAGATCAATTAAGTTCACAGGTATGAGAAGGCTTGATTCCTGACCCGGACAGGTTTTAATGCAGCAAATGCCAGGAGAAGAGACCACTGTTCCAGGAAAATGGTCTGCAGGTGCTAAGAGGGGCACAGAAGTGCGCTGAGACAGTGCCAAGCAGATCTGCTCAGTATCGTCCCTGACACACGCACAATTGCTCTTGCCACTGGGCTCTAACATTGCGCTGCTGCTGCTGCTCCACGCTGAGCCCAGATCTTCAGTACCAAGAGGCTCTTCCTTCCTCAGTGAGAAAACTGCTGGACGTAACGTTAGGGCTCACTGAAACAGGCTCCACCATTTCACACTACTCCTCTTGGAAAGGTATGACCTACTAAAGCAATAAAGCCTCCATAGAGAAGCTCTCCTACGTGGAAAATGAGCGCCATCAACTGTTATAAATAGTTTCCACAAGACTAAAGAGGAAACAGCGCGTAGGTATCTCTGCAGAGCGCTCACCCACCCCTGCACCAGGGCGGGCTGGCTCCTTCACTCACCCAAAGTCACCACCATGACGGGGATGCTGAGGCGCTGGCGAGTGCTCTGGGACAGGCGCAGAAACCCGTACTCCAGCGAGTACTCCACGATGTACTCCTCCTGCGGCCACACTGCGGAGAGGGCAGGAGGCAAGCTCAGCAGCAGGCTTTGCAATCAATTACCAAGAACAAATAACACCTCTGGATTCCCTCCCTCCCTCCCACCATGTTCTGGAAAAGAGAATCAGTGGCAAACACAGGCTCTAGGCTTCCTTCAACCGATTTAAAACAAATCAATGCAAACTCTTTGAAATTGCAGCCCATTCCCTTGATGTTAGTCCTTAATGTGAAATGTCTGGGAAAGCATCAGGGCAGTGGTTCCAAGCTGTGTCAAACACTGTCCAGAATCTGCCCACATTTTTGCCTTGTGAGCCCTAGACCACTTGCTGCTGTTCCGTTCGATTTCTGCTTTCTATATTGTTTAGGAAACTGCGAGAAAATACACTTTACACCCGCTGAACACCAAGTAAACACTCCACAGGGCAAAAGCACTACACTTCTCAGGAGACAGAGGTCACTGCTGCAATTACAAATCTCAAAACTAAAGGCAGGAGCAATTACAGCTCTCCAAAAAAAAATTTGGTGCCTGAAGTTTCCTTGATTTTTCTTTGTATTTTTTTTTTCTTTTTAAAGAAAGGTTCAAAATAGATGCTTTTTGCTACATTATCTCCGAAAGGACAAAACCTCCTGCTAAGTCGGAGACAAGCAATTGAATCCCTGATCTTTCAAACTGTCACAGCATGTCTCGGAAGAGGCAACGGGAGGCAGCTGTCAGGCATCTCACAGCACCACAGCACAGAATGTTAAAAGGATACAACAACTTAAAGAAAATGTACCTGCCTGACAGAAACGCCCACTTTACTTCCCCGCCTCTGATCCCACTTCTTGGGCAGCAAACACAGGCTGCTGTGTTTGTTTCATGTTTTGTTTCCATTATAAAACAGTTTTAAGATCAAATGGAAATAAAGTGTTTGAACATCAACAAAAAAATTACTTCCTTTGTAGCATAAAACATTTTTTCGCGGTAAAATATTCTGTCTAAACATCAAATTCGATGTACTTATAGCACAAGAAATGTGGAAAAACAATAAAAACAAAAAAAATATTCAGGACCCATTTGAAAAGATGATTTTTTTTTAACTACGTTGGGAAGCAGCACAATTCTCTCTCCCACCACGTTGCTGGATTGTTCCCAACCAGGCGTTCAGCAAATGAAGGCGCAGCCCAGCAGCGCTCACAGCGCTGCACAATGCGACTCTCTTACAGAACTTGGGCAACTATTAATAAAGGTATTGCACCAAAAATATTTACTGCTCTCCAGTCTTACGCGACTTAATGATCTTAAATTCAGGACTAATGAGTTCTGGATCAACATCAAGCAAAACCACTGCAAGACCAAGGGAACAGCGCTACTGCAGTGTCCAGTCTCACAATCCTCCACAGCGAGAACAGCCAGTACTTCTGAAGAGCAAAGAATTGCACTCTTTCCAGGGATAAAAGCATAGGTGAAAAAGACAAATTAAATAAGAATCCGATCGCCCTGTTTCTATTTTAACATCAATATTTTTTAATAGATTTCCTCCCCTAACCACTAGGAAACAGAAGTTTTCCAACAGTGGAATTCCATTTTAAATAATACAAAGCCACTAAATCTCCCTCTAGAGTTTATGAGACATTAACAGCTTAAGTTGTGCTGGAACAAGGGGAGGGATAAAGCAGGATGATATCCTGAACGATGCAGAGCAGCAATGCCTCATCTCGCAATCCAATAAAACTTGCTCGGTGGCTTTCAGGATTAATTAGCTATTTCAAGTACTGGTGTTGACTCAGGGACCCAAAATATGGCCCAAACCCTGTTAATACGCAGAGGAATGTGCGCTGGCAGTGGGATCCCTGCAGATCTGAAGAGGACGGCAGACTGCTCAGAAGAGGGAGGTTCGCGTTCATCTGAGCTATCTGGTACTGATCACTGCAGAAACACGATGCCAGACCAAGAGGCTTTGGCAAATTTTATAGCCCAGATGAGCCCCGACTCCTAGCCTCCCTCCAGCCGAAGGACAGATATCACTGTGGATCTGTTGTTAGTATTGACACAATTAACCACAGGGGAACGCATCAGGGAAGACAATTAAGGTTATTATGCACGTGCCCAGAGAAGCCAGAAGGAAGGAGACGTGCAGGGAAGATGCACGGGGCAGGGGAAGGAGAGAGCACAGATAGCAGCATAAGTTGTCTTTACCTGCTCTGGCTAGCATCTCAAACTCGGACACAGTCTCCCTCAGAGGCTGCATACCTTTAGTGGCTGCTTCACTAAACGAGAATTCCTGGCTTTCGTTGCGGGTCAGCGCCTCGGTGCTGCTCACCCGGGATGGCTTGAGGAACACCTTGGGCTCGATATCCAGCTCAAACTGTTGGAAAACCATGGCAGGGAAAGTTACATTAGCAGTCACTTCAGCTCCCATCTTCTGTGCTCTCTCTCTGCCCCCAGCAAAGGCCCCCACCACCAAAAGGAGGACAAGAGCCAACTTCTCAGGCTCTAATTTCTATCTTAAACCACCAGAGGCTAACATGGAGATTCAGGAAAGCCAAGGAACACGCTCTGTTTCCAGGTGACCGAGGGATCACAGAGGGACTGTGGCATACTTAAGATGACTGCACTAACAAACTGTTTCTCTCCAAACCGACAACCAAGTCCCCATCTTCCCTCCGTGCATAAGGAACGCGTCTTTACCTTGATAGAGCTGTTTTCAAACATATCCACAGTCATTTCCTCCTCTTCCTCCTCCTCTTCCTCAGCTGTGGATTCAACTACCATTCCTGGGAACTTCTCAACACCACAGAATTGCAGGAAGATGGGGGCTCGGCTTGAGTTGCGCTGTATTTCCACCCGCAAGATGCCATCGCGTGGCCATTTGTCTCGGACGTGCTCCAAGCAGTTAATGGGCGAGCGGGAGAAGGCGATGTGAATGTAAGCCAGGATGAAGAGCACAAAGAGAGCCTACACACAGCAAGAAACAAAGCAGAGACCCATCAGCCCAACCAACTTTGGCCTGTTTACAGACTCCCCAGTTTTAACCACCTCCTCTTTGCCCATAAAGGCACCGGATTAACTTAGACTAACGGATTTGCAAGTGGACAAGAGCTTTTATGCTTTCCAACCCCAGCGGGGGCAATTTCAGCGCTATGGTATCAGCAGGGGAACACAGCAGAGACAGCAGCAAGAACTATCTCCTCCTGTTCACAAGATCAGAGCTGCCACTGATACCTGTGCAGTACACACGTCCTGCTGAAAGCACAGGTCACACGCGCAGGCCCCAGCACCACATAAGGCCCTGCAAACCGACCAAACAGAGCACCAAGGCTCCAAGGCACATTGAAAGAAAGACAAACACATCCGTGGCTTTCAACCATTCCCTCCTCAGCACTAAGTGTTTCCTGTCGAAGCCCGGAGAAGACCGCACAGCTTTACAAAGGCAGAAAGAACCAAACCTCAACAACCCACCACAGGAGCAGGATGACACAAACCCACGGCAGACACGCCAGCTCCGCGCTCAGATCCACCATTCGCTGCTGCGAGGTATGGGCTCTGCCATGGCGGAGGTCGAGCTGGCCTGCTGGGGCTGGGCTCGCGGGGCACCACCACTCCCTTGCCCTGGCTCACTCCAAGGAACAGCAATAGAGTCACAGCAAAACAAAGCGGACTAACAAAATTCGCTCCCTACAGCGAAGATGGTAAATCTATCACGATGTTACCCAATGCTGTCCAAAGCTCAAAGCTGAAAGCTCCGAGAAACGCTGGTACAGTTAAGTGGTACAGATGAGTTTCATACACTCGTCTTCCAACTGCATTAAGATGCTCATTCCTAATTAAACAAGCTGTCCTTGCTACATATCATTCTTGACCTATTTGCTATGAATAAACAGACTGGTAAACATCACATCTGCAGAGGAGCTGCATAGGAAGACGCTGGGGAAGGTAAATCAGAACACCTCCCTCCTCACAGGAGGAGCCACGATGAAGCCGGCAGAACCACGAGCAGTTTCAGGACTCTGGGGGCAGCAGCGCAGGACCACGCTCTCCGACTTCAGCAGTACCCTGCGCACAGAGCCGAGGCTGGGCTGAAGTCTGGCTGACTCCTAACCCCGTGGGCGGGAGCAGGCTGCTCTCTGCAGACGCCCCGTGAATACTCTTACTTCCTCAGGAGTGCTTTGATGAAAAGCAAACAGCAGCAGGAACTGCTACCAGCCAGACCCTGACAGCCTCACCCTTAGCAACATCCCCCTTCCAGTCTCCCTCTCTGCCTGAATCCAGTTATACAATGGGGGAAAAAAAGAGAGAGATGTTAAAACCTCAAACATTTCTTGGGAGGGGAGAAAAAATCTATATGTGCAGTATGAGGTATGTTGTCCCAAATGTTTTCTTGTGTTAAGTGGCTGAATTTTAGAAACTCAGAGCAGAAGTACGCTGTTGTCACTTGGCAAACTCCTCTCCTCGCTTCCCCATATCTGATTTCCCATACTGGCGCTGGCAAGAAGTGCCAGCATGTGCCCTGGAAGTCGCGGTGCAGGATTTAACCTATGGGCAGTTCATCCCGTGGACACTGACAGGCCCTCTGTGGGCCTCCAACCCTTCACCCGCATCAACAATAAAGCAGGTGGGTTTTTACCCTGGTACACAGAGGTGTGACACTGCGCTCACAGCTGAGGGTGCTGACTGCTACAAAAAAATAGGGTTAAAATGGGTTTGTGCATTAATCGCTTCCAGAAAAGACAAGACTTAACGGAACTCCAACAATTGCGTATCTCACGTACACAATGTATCCTAAACGAGTGATTGCTTGGAAACAGAAAGAGAAATCTTTCACGCCCGCATCCCTGGACCTGACCCATGCCGGCCTGGCTGCTCATCAAGCTGGCTCGGTGATTTCCTTTTTATTTCCAGATCTGGTACCAGAGCTCTGGCAATGCGGGGACCACCACAGACCATTATGACAACTCATGTCTTTCTCACAGAAGAAAGGCCCACGGGAGCTCAGTGGACAGCTTGGGGCCGGTGGCACAAACACAGGCTGGACCTTCTAGCAGAGCCAAGCTTTTTTGTGTTTATAAGGAAATTGATGCCCTAGTGCCTGACTGCAGGCCAGCAAGCGGAGAGTCCACGCCCCCCCATAAAGCTGCCCCTCACCTTGAGGAGGACGAAGAACTCGAAGACGCGGCGGAAGGAGGGTGGGAAGAGGCGAGCGTAGGTCACTGCCATCTTGAAGAAGAGCGCGTGGAAGAGGCGGTCGCGCACATTGATCAAGGGGTTCTGGTTGAGGTTGGGATTGCGGACGCCGCGGTTGTTGCCCCCGGCGGCCCCGCCGCCCCCGTTGTTGTGGGCCGGGTGGTGGTTGTTGGCGTTGGGCTGGTTCTCGGACATCCTGGCGCTGTGGCCGGCAGCCAAAGGGCACCGGCGGTGCTGACCTGGGCCGGAGGAGCCGTTCCTCCTCCGCTGAGCGGACTCGGGTCCGGGCGACCGCTCCGGAGGGGTGCGAGGGTTAAGTGCTGCCTCTGAGGGCCCGGGAAGAAGCCCCGCACCGGGGGCTGCTCGGTGGCGGGGGCCACGCAGGCACTACCCCCCGGCCCGCTCTCCTTAGGAGAGGCCTCCCCGGACCCGGCCCGGCGTCCTGCACGCAGACGCGTCCCGAGCGGTGGGCCGGTCAGGCCTGGCGGGGCCCGGGCCAGGCGTCGGGGCTCAGCGGGCCGCTGCCTCGGCGGGGCCCGGGAGCGGCGCGGCCCGAGCAGGCCCAGCGGGGATGCGGCTCCAGGGCCGGCCCCGCGGCCATGGAGAGGAGAGAGTCCGTCACCGGGCCCGGAGCGCAGCGGGCGGCACGGCTGTCCTGGCACGGAGCGGAGCGGCCCGGTCCCGTCCCCTCAGCGTCCCGCCGCCATCTTCCTCCGCCGGCACCGACGGCAGCGGCAACGCGCCTGCGCGAGCGCCGCGGGGAACGCCGGGACGGTGGAGGACAAGGGCCGTCCCCGCCCCGCCCCGGGATGCAAAGTAGGGGCCCTCCCGCCATGCACCGCGCGCCGCTCCGCAGGGTATCGCAGCCAAGAAAACGCCAAAATTTATCATAAAAAGGAGAATGTGGAGATAAAAATGATGGCTATCGTCTGGGAGAGTGGATCTGTGGGGAGAGGCTTAGGAATCTAAAACGGAGTGCTCGGGTGACCCCCCGTGACTTAAAAATTGTGAATTAGAAGAGGTTTAAATACGGTCGCGGAAGCGCTGACATTCGTGCTCGCTTCGGCAGCACATATACTAAAATTGGAACGATACAGAGAAGATTAGCATGGCCCCTGCGCAAGGATGACACGCAAATTCGTGAAGCGTTCCATATTTTTTCCTCAGGCTTCCATATCTTTCATTCGGAAACCAAAAGGGTCCCACCCTCCCAGCCCGGGGAGACCCTTTTTGGGCCCCCACAACACATGCTGTGGGAGCAGAGGGTGCACCAGCCCCGGTCTGTGGCCCCACCGCCATAGGGGAGAGGACGGGAGCACCCCAAAACCTTCACACACCCCCCAGCCCACCCCCAGGGGTGCTCAGCCCAGCCCTGCTCCAGTCCCCGTGGGGTGCAGAGCCCAAGGAGACACCCAGCTGAGGGGGAGAGACCCCCAGCCCCACCTGGGCACCCTGGATGGGGACAAGGTGGAGAGGAAGGAGTCCCAGAGAGGTGGCGGGCAGGGACCCCTGCCCAGGGACCACCCAGGGTGAGGAAGACCCTGGCTGACCTTCAGCCACTCAGGGAGTCACATGGAAGGGGCTGTGGGGTGGCCGCAGGGCAGGGAAGGGGCTGACTGCTCTGTGCCCCCATCCCACTGTTGCCCCCTTGCCCCGTGTCCCCCAGTGGGGCTGCAGCGGTGCGAGGGCAATGAGCCCCCCGGGCAGTACCTTGGGTCTTTATTTAATTGCTCGTTTACAGCAGGCTCAGCTCTGCGCAGTCGGGGGCTCAGGGCCAGCCCCAGCCCCTTTGCCCAGGCCCAGGGCAGCCCCCCACATCCAACTCAGCCCTCCGGAGGGTACAGCCCACTGAGAGGGAGCTGGGGCCAGCCCTGCCCTGCTGCTCTCACCCTCCCCTGCACCCGGAACATCCCACGGGGATGACGGCGGGCAGGATGTGGCCGACCCCCCTGTGCAGATCTGGGGGTCTCGGGGGGGGGGACAGCGTGCTGCAGTGACGGCTGGGGAAGGGGTCCGTGGGGCAGCGTGTCCCCACTCAGACAGTGGTCTCCTGGTAGCTGTCATCCTCTAGAAATGACGTAAGCCCCTTCCCAGGGCTGGGGGCCGCATCCTGCCCTGGGGCCGCAGCCCCCCCAGGGTCCTCGTCGGTCTGCTCCCTGGCAAAGTGCACGAAGACCTGCGGGGAGGGGGCAGGGTGAGGGGCAGCACCGGCGGGACCCTGTCCCCCGTGCCCTTGCGCCCCACGTCCCCCGTCACCTGGTCGAGGGTGGTCTGGGACACGGAGTAGTCCTCGATGTGGCAGGGGCCGCGGTGGGCTGCCAGGACGCTGAAGACGCTGGCCAAGGAGCCGGCGCGGGAGGGGAGCTGGAACTGCAGCAGCCCCCCGTGCCGCTCCTTCAGCACGATGCCGGGGAACCGGCGCAGCATCAGGCTCTCCACCAGCTCCGGCCCCGGGCCACCGACCCGCACCACCACCGTGTAGCCGTCCCCAAACCTGCGGGGGACATGGGGGACATTGCTGCAGGGACCGTCTGTGTCCCAGTCCCCCACAGGGATGGCCGCCCCTCGCCACCGGAGCCCTCCCTGAGCCCCGCGGCCATTTTACCTGTTCTTGAGGTGCTGGACGCTGCCCAGGCAGCGGAACCGGCCGTTGACCATGATGGCCATCCTGGTGCACAGCGCCTCGCACTCCTCCATGCTGCCGGGGGGTAGGGAAGGAAAACCATGAGACCCTGTGGGGCAGAGGGGTGCTGCCCTCCGGGGTGCCATGGGGGCAGAGGGATGCTTCCCTCTGGGGGAACTCTGTGGGGCAGAGGGGTCCTCCCCTCAGGGGTGCGATGGGGGCAGAGGGGTGCTGCCATCCGGGGGTGCCATGGGGGCAGAGGGGTTCTCCCCTTAGGAGATGCCATGGGGGCAGAGGGGTGCTGCTCTCCGGGGGTGCTGTGGGGGTAAGGGATGCTTCCCTCCAGGGGTGCTCTGTGGGGCAGAGGGGTGCTGCCCTCCGGGGGTGCCGCGGACCCTGGGGCGGGGGCTCACCTGTGGGACGTGAGCACCACGGACCTGCCCTCCCGGATGACGCTGAGGATGCAGTCCCACAGGAATCGCCGGGCGCGCGGGTCCATCCCCGTCGTGGGTTCATCCTGCGACAGCCCCGGTGGCGGCGGCGTCAGCCCAGGCATGGCCTGGTACTGCCGTGGGACCCCCCCCCCCGCACTGCCCCCACTCACCAGGAAGACGACGGGGGGGGAGCCGAGGAGGGCTATGGCCGTGGAGAGCTTCCGCTTGTTGCCCCCGCTGTACTTGCCCGCCGGCCGCTCCGCGTGCGACTCCAGCCCCAGCTTGGCGATGCCCCACTGGGCCACCTGCGGGAGACGCGGGGGGGATGAGGATGGGGGTCCCCTGGGCTTGGGGGGCCGGGGAACGGGCCCTACCTTGGGGGTCTCCTCCTCCGGGACGCCGCGCAGGCGGCTGTAAAACTCCAGGTGCTCCCGGCCCGTCAGCAGGTCCGTGATGGCGTCGAACTGGGGGCAGTAACCCATGTGCTGGTGGACGGACTGCAGGTCGGTGAGCACGCTGCGGGGACGGGGACACGGCTGAGCGCGCGGCGGGGACGGGGACAAGCTCCGGGGACAGGGACGAGGCTGAGGACACTGCGGGAACAGGGATGCGCACGCCGCAGGGATGAGGATGAGGAAGACGCCGAGCGCGAGCACGCTGCAGGGACGAGGGCGAGGAGGAGCACAGGGTGGGGACGGGGACGAAGTGGGGACAAGGAGAGCAGCAAGTCGGACACGGGGTCACTCTGCCTCACCCACCTGTGCCCCTTCAGCCAGGCTTCCCCCAGCGTCACCTCCGTGTCCCCCGTCAGCATCTTGAAGGTGGAGGTCTTCCCCGCGCCGTTCACCCCCAGGAGGCCGAAGCACTGTGGGGTGCAGAGGGGACCCGTGGAGAGGGGTGGGGGAGCTGGTGCCACCTCCGCGGGGACATGGCAGCTCCGTCCCTGTCTGTCTGTCCATCTGTCCGTCACTCACCTCCCCGGGGGGGATGGCCACGCAGAGCCGGTCCACTGCCGGAGCCCTCCTGCGCCGGTAGACCTGGGCGGCAGAGCCGAGGTGGCGTTGGGTGCCCCCCACCCATCACCCGCCAGCGGGACCGGGGGCTCCGGGGGAGGCTGGACCCCCACGGCAAGCACCGGGGCAGGGTCCGGCCCCGCGGCAACGCACCTTGGTCAGGTCCTTCAGCAGCAGGAGGTGGCCGTGCCGGGGGGTGCTGCCCACCCTCGCCCGCTCCCGCGCCACGTCCTCGTCCTCCTCCCCCAGCGAGGGCAGCTGCAGAGCCCGTGGCCTGGTGGGGGGGCAAGAGCGGCAGGGGCATTTCCAGGGCTGCCCACCCCACGGCCGCCCCACGGCCGCCCCATGGCTGGTCCTCACCCCAGCCGCAGGAAGAAGCGGTATTGCAGCAGGAGGGTGAAGAGGAAGAAGAGGACCCCCTCAATGGCCATGGCGAACATGTTCTTCCCCACCAGATCCCAGGACAGGGGGGACACGAAGTGCTTGTCCCCTGCGAGTGGTGAGAGGGGCTGTAGGAGTGGGGGGACACCTGGGAGGGCCCCCGCGTTGACCAGGCTTTGGGGAGCGGGAGCAGCCCCGAAGCCCCCGGACTCACCGAACCTCTCGAAAGCGTCGGCCATCGCCTGGTTCTTCACCATGTCGATGAGGCCTCGGCCCAGGCAGAAGTGGGGGAAGATGAGGAAAACTTTCTTCAGGACGCGGTTGATGTCGTTGAGGTTCTGCCGGGGAGGCGAGGAGAGGGGTGGGGGAGCTGGTGCCACCTCCGCGGGGACGTGAGAGGGGTCCGGGACAACCCGGGGGCTCACCTGGTCCACGAACAGCTCCAGCACGAAGGTGGCCACGCTGCCGTTGATGCCGATGAAGAGGTTGATGCAGGTGAGGGCCACGTAGGCGGTGCTGGGGATGCTGAAGAGGAAGGAGGCCGGGTACATCAGGGGGGTGATGGACCAGCTGGAGGGGCAGAGAGACAGCGGCTGGCCGAGGTGCACCTCCCGTCGCTGGGGGCACAATGGGGAGAGCCAGCACCCACCCCACCCCGTCACCAGGACCCCCTGAGCCAGGGCTGTCCCCAGCCCCGCTCAGAGCCCCCTAAACCCCTCCTTCCTCGGGGTCCAGCCCCGGGGGGGGGGTTCCACCGGCCCTTCACCCGTAGAGCAGCAGCAGCAGCACCAGGGAGGGCAGGTTGGCGGAGGACACGTAGGACTTCTGCTGGAAGCAGAGGAAGATGAGGATGACCAGCAGCGCAGGGACCAGGTAGTTGCACTGTGGGCACGGAGAAGCCGGGAAGGGGGTCACAAACAGGACCTGGCCCCCCGGAGCTGTACCCCGTCCCCGTGCCTGTCCCGCACCATGTCCCAGGCGAAGTTGCCCAGCCAGTAGGTGACGGGCTTCATCCCGCTGACGAACTGCAGGTGCTTGGCTTTGCTGACCCGCTCCTCGATGAGGAAGAGCACGAAACTGGCCGGGACGAAGGACATGGCGAAGATCACGCAGATGGAGACCAGCACGTCCACCGAGGTGGCCATCCTGCCGCAGAAGGGAGGGCTCAGCCGGGGCCAGCCCAGCGGGGGACCCCGGGGGACCCCTGTCCCCGACACTCACAGGGCGGCCTCCGAGAGCTGCTCCTTGGTGAGGTTGAGGGGGTGGTTGGTGGCCGTGATGCCGTAGAGTGCGGGGTCGGTCCCGGCGGGCAGCCGGGCGCGCAGCAGCCCGTTGCTGGCCACGTTGACGAAGGCCACCATGGCGTGCCAGCCCTTGTTGTTGAACCAGACCTGCAGCCCCGGGGAGCCCGGCGACTCAGAGCCCCCCATCCCGCCCCGGCGCTGCACCCACAGCACCCCGAGGGGCTCCCGCTCCCCCCGGCCCCACCGGGATCAGCTCTTCTCAAGCTGCTCCAGCCATGGATGGGGACACGGGTGTCACGTCCCTGCTGCCGCCTGGCTCTCGCCCCTGTGGGACCCCCCACCCCGGGGCCGTGCGCACCTTGATGTTCCTGCGAGCGTCCAAACCCTCGATGAAGCGGCTGAGGTTGCGCAGGAGCCGATCCGAGGGGCTGCCCTGGGTGCGGGAACACGGGGTGAGGAGCAGGCACAGGCCAGAGCCCTCCCAGCGCCGGGAGGCCGGAGCCGAGCTGGGGGAGCCGAGCCCCGGCCGTACCGGGGTGATGTTGAAGAGTGCCCGGAGCTCCAACACCGCCTCGTCCACCTCCAACGCTGACGGCAGGGCCTGGGAGCCGCCGGCGCCCAGGGAAAAGCCGCCGTACCTGCAGGGATGGGGGGATACTTACAAACCTGTCATCCCATGGAATCCCTCCCGGCCCCTCCACCCTGCCCTGGGCACCCCGCTCGCCCAGACGCCGCGGTGAGGGGCGCGCAGGGAAGGGCTGAGGCTGCCCAGAGGAGGACTCTGCCCACGGATGGCTCAGGCTCTGCCTGACCCCGCAAAGGATCTCCTGCCCCCCGCCAAGATCTGCGTGAGACCCCGTTTGCCCCCCAGGCTCACCTCTGCTCATTCACCCACTTCTTGTTCCTCAGCCTGAAAGAAACGGGGTGAAATACCCCGAGGTGACGTTATGGCAGCGCCCGCCTGGCCACGAGCCCCCCAGCAGCTCCCCCTTACCCTGCGGTGCCCTCGCTGCCTCCAGCCCTGGCTGGGTTTGGTCCCCAGCGTCCCTCCCTGCTGCCGGCCTGTGCCAAAGCCCTGCCACGTCCCCCCCCCGCCGTGTCCCCTCGGTGTCCCCAGGGTGCCCCAGCACTCACTCCTGGCGGATGATCTGGGGGTAGGTCTTCACCAGGTAGTCGGAGATGTTCCTGCCCGTCAGGTTCTGCAGGATGTCGCCCGTGCCCCTTCGCACCTGGGGGGACGGGGACAGACAGACGGGCTGGGGGCTGGACGTACATATGGCCCCGGAGCATGGCTCGCACCCGCCCCCAGCAGCGCCGGTGTCCCAGGGCCAGCCCCGCTGCAGGCTGGGGGTTACCTGGGGCGGCGGGAGCCCCCCGGCCCCCTCGGGGCAGTCGGGCAGCATCCTGCGAGCCCCCGGCCCGCTGCACCGGCACGGGGGGGACGGCTCAGCCTGCGTCCAGTTCCCACGCCGCAGCACTTTCAGCAGGGCTGGGGGGGCCGGGGGGGCGGAGAAGCCGTCGGGGTGGGAAGCTGGGGGGCACGGCCCCGTCCTGGGCAGCCGGCACCGCCGGGGGAGAGAGACCCCCGTTACCAGCCTGGTGTGAGCCAGGGCCATGGGGACCTACCCCCACACTGTGGGGATGGCGGGGGGGGGGGTCCAGCGGCATGGCACCGGCTGGGGGGATGGGGGGATGCCTACTTGCCCCCAGCCGCCCCCTCCCAGCCCCCCCGGTCCCGCAGGCACTCACGTCTCCCCAGCATCCTTCATGCACTCGGTGCCGAAGCCCGGCTCGGCCAGGAGCGCGTCCAGCAGCCGAGCCGTGTCGGGGTCCCCCGGGGCGTCGTTGCTGCCGGGAGATGTGGGAATGAGCCGGTGGCAGCGGGGGACACGGGGACAGGGGACGTGGGGGGGGACAGAGGGATGGGACACACCTGAAGAAGGTGAACTGCTGCCCGTACATCCAGGGCTGGAGGCGCAGCGGCGGGTACTTCCCGAAGGGCGGCACGATGAGGCTGAAGAGCAGCGCGATGCAGACGAAGACGGCGGGCAGGACGATCTGCCGGCGAGGGTGGGGGGGGGCCGGGGGTCAGAACTGGCTCTGCACCCCCCGTCCCATCGCCTCCCCACCCTCCTGTCCCCCGTCCCCCTGCCGTACCTGCGCGAAGAAGCAGCGGGTGCTACGCCGGGCGTGGAGCATCCTCTTGATGAAGAGCGCGCGGAGCTGCTGGCGAGTGAGCGCCCAGCCCCTCACCCTGCGCCAGGCCTGCCCGGGACCCCCCCGCAGCAGGTCAGTCTCTCGGGACTCCTCCGCTGCGAGGGCAAAGATGGGTCCGGCCTCAGCAGAGCCAGCGGCGAGGGGCAGGGGCTCGGCCGGGAGCGTGGGGGGGGATGGGGTGAGGGCAGAGGTGTCCCCCCACCCCAGCAGGGATGGGGCACTGCATGCGGGGACGCGACAGGAGCCCTCCAGCCCCCCCAGACCCCCGCTCCTACCTCGCCGGGCTCCTCGGGCTCAGTGTAAAGGAGAGGAAAGAGGGGTTATAGCCACGCTGGCCCCTGCCCGGCCGGGGCAGCACAACCCAGGGCAGAGCCATCTCCCCAGACTATCACAGCCCCCCCCAGACTCCTGCGACAGCCCCCACGCCAGCCCCGTCTCCAGGAGAAGGGGGCCTGGATACATCCCCTGGGATTTTGTGTCCCGTCCCAACCCCTGCACGGAGCCGGGCTCCCCCAAACCCACAACCATCCCTGCTCCTTGCCCTCCCTGACACCCTGGGGGGACACCCCGAGGCTGGGGGGCAGCGATGCTGCACGGAGCATCCCTGAGCCTCCCCCTGCCCGCTGCCTGCCTGCAGGGATGCGTGTCCGCAGGGATGTGTGTGGGGAAAGGATGCCTGCTCGGCTGGACGTGCCCAGAGAGACACATGGCACAGCCCCAGCCTGGGGGGTGGAGGTTGGGGGGGGGGGCACCCAGCAGCAGGGGCTGGGCAGCTCGGGGGTCCCAGGTCCCAGCTCCCCCCACTCCTTACCCAGCTCCCCGTCGGCTGCTTCCGCATCCCCCCCCTCGCCGGGGGCTGCTCCGCTCCTGGTGCCTGACAAAACCGGGGTGAGGGCACCAAGGTGGGACTGGGGCCAGAGCCTGTGACACCCCCCTGCACCCATGGGTCCTCCCAGCGGGGGCCCTGGGAAGGGCGAGGGCCACAGGGGGTGCTGGGGACACCTGCATCCCTCTGCTCCGGGCTGCTGAGCATCCCCCCTCCGACCCCCCCCTGCACCTTGAAGCTCAGCTCCAGCCAGCACCGAGGCATTTTACCTGCCATGTCTGTGTCCAGCCCCGTGTCCTGGGCCACCTTCAGAAAGATCTGAGGGCGGGAGGGGTTTAGCATTAAATACGGCCACCAGCCCCCACTGCCCCGGCGAGGCAAATCCCCCAGACCGCGGGCAGTCCCCGGCAGAGCTCCAGGGAGGGTGGGCAGCTCGGGAGCTACAGCTCCTCCGGGTACCTCTTCCAGGGTGGTGTCGGAGATGCCGTAGCTGGAGATGCCCAGTTCCCCCAGGCGGGCGTCCAGCTCACGGAAGAGATCCCCGAAGGCCCCGTCCTTGGCCCCGCTGTAGGGCAGGACGAAAAGCACCTCGTGCCCGATGTCTTCCACCAGCCGGGAGCCGGGGACCAGCTTCTGGATCAGCGCTGACAGCTGGGCCACATCTGGGGGGGCGGGGAGGGCTGGAAACCTGGGGCAGGAGCTGGTGGCCAGCACAAGAGCTGGCCAAAGCTGGCACGTGCCCTGCGCCCCTGTCTGGGGGTCCCCTGGGGGGGGTGCTGCAAGGATCCCCACCAGTGCAGGGGGGCCAAGAGCTGGCAGAAGGCAGGTTGTAGGGCTGAATGCACCCACGCCCCCCACCCCAGCTGATGGGGGATGCATGGGGAGCACCCGGGGAGGGGTGACACCGTGCTGGTGGCGCAGGGAGGCACAGGACCCTCACCCACGGCGCTGGCCTCGCTGCCCAGACCCGTGTCACTGCTCTGCTCCGAGTCGCTGCTGTCCTGCGGGAAAGGGCGGCCGGATCCTGGCACCCTGCAGCAGGATCCGGCCCCAAGCCTGGGGCTCGGTGCTCCCCGGGACAGAGGCACCGGCCGCCCTCTTGGCCGATGCTCGGCGGGGCCGAGGGACCCACCTTTTTGGTGGTGCCGGGGCCGGTGCTGGTGCTGCCGCCCGTCCCAACCTGCTCCCTTTTCACCAGGGTGAGGTGGTAACCGGTGCCCAGCCTGGCCTTGAGGAAGAGGGGGGACCCGCAGCAGCAGAGCCGGCCCTGCGAGATGATGGCGGTGCGGTCCCCCAGCAGCTCCGCCTCGTCCATGTAGTGGGTGGAGAGGATGATGGTGCGGCCTGGGGGCAGGCAGCGGCGTGGACCCCCTCGCTTGACCCCCCACTTTGTGGGCATCTCCCCACCAGCACCTCTCCCTGCCCGTCCCAGGGGCCCTGCTGCTGGTTCTCCAGGGCTGGGGGGGGCTCAGACGCTCGCAGGGAGAAGTGGGGGTCCCCCCGTCCCCCCCCAGCCCTGACCTTTGCGGTACTTGAGCAGCAGCTCCCAGATGCTGCGGCGGGAGTAGGGGTCGACGCCGGCCGTGGGCTCGTCCAGGATGACCACGCGGGAGCCACCCACGAAGGCGATGGCCACCGAGAGCTTCCGCTGCATCCCCCCTACGGGGCAGCAGGGACGGCATTGGCGGGGGGGGGTGGTGGGGGGGGTGCCGAGGCCACGGACCCCCGCTCGGGTGCCGGTCCTGCCCCCCACCACGCACCCGAGAGGTTCCTGGTCTGCTCCCGGCGCTTGTGGGGCAGCCCCGTGTCCTGGATGAGCTGCTCCATCTCTGCCTTCACCTGCTCCTCCGACAGCCCCTTCAGCCGCCCGTAGAACCAGACGTGCTCCTCTACCGTCAGGCTGGGGCGGGCAGGGGTGAGGTGTGAGGGGGGCAGCCCGACCCATGCCACCCCCCCGGCACCGCTCCCTGCCACCCCCTCCGCCCCTGCCTACATGTCGAAGAGCACGTTGTGCTGGGGACACATCCCCATGGTTTTGCGGATACTGTCGATATCGGAGCGGATGTCCCAGCCCAGGATATAGGCAGTGCCGGCAGTGGGGGGCAGGAGGCCAGTCAGGATGGACCTGGAGGTGGGGGGACCAGTGGGGAAAGGGGGTCACGGAGAGCAGGACCAGCGGGGCTTGGGGCTGGGGTGCCCCGTTCTATGCGGGGTGCTCAGCGCCCGGCCTCGCGGGGACCCAGGTTGGGGCAGACGGGATGGGAACGTGGCAGCACCGGGGTAGAGCCAGGCTCAGCTCTTGGCCCCACCGTGGCCCCCCCAGCTCACATGGTGGTGGTCTTGCCGGCCCCGTTGTGGCCCAGGAAGGAGGTGATCTGCCCCTCGTAGAAGTCCAGGCTCAGCCCGTTGACGGCCACGCGGCTGCTGCTGCGGTAAATCTTCACCAGGTTGCGGATGGAGACGCCGGGCTGGAGCTGGGCAGGCGGCTCCTCCACCAGCACTGGAAGCCACCGGGGGGTCACATCCCAGGCAGGACCCCTCACCGGGGGGCAAAGCCCGGGTGGGAAGGCTCCAGCCCAGCTCTGTGGCCACCAGCCCTCAGCCGTGTGGCTCCAGGGTGGGCAAGGGCTCACCTTGGGGTGCAGAGAGGGGGCTGGTGGGGTACGGAGGGTGCCCGGCTGAGGACGGCTCTCCAAGCCAGTAGCTCTTCAGGAAGGGGAAATTCCAGGGCTTGGGAATCCCATATTGACCTGCAGCAGATGAGGGGCTGAGCGGGGCTGGGGTTGGGGGGGCTGCCGGGGACTGGGGGGGCTGCACTCACCTGGGAAGACGCCCTCGAGGTACCAGGTGGCCAGGCCATAGAGGCCGGCGTCCAGCAGCAGCAGCCCCATGGCCGTGGCGAAGTTGTAGGGGTCTCCCGGCACGGGGCTGGTGCCCAGGTTGTGCCACTGGATGCCCACCCCTTGCTCCTCGTAGAGGGAGAAGTACTCGCAGCCGAAGCCGAAGGCCACCGGCGACAGCAGGCTCTGGTGGCGGCAAGAACGGCAGCGTGGGCAGAAAGACCAGCCCGGGTTGGGGCGGGGGGGGGGGTTCAGCCCAAAGACCCCCGACTTTGGGGGCCCGGGGTGGCACCAGGGAGGGGGCAGCCATGGCCGCTCACCACGAGGACGCGGAGTGGGAAGGTGATGTGGTCGCGCCAGGCGACGCACAGCACGTAGGGCAGGTAGAGGGAGAAGTAGATGATGCCGCCGCACGCCGAGGCCAGGTTGGCACGGGGGAAGAAGGTGCTGATGAGGAAGCACTGGCTGATGGTGGCCACCGAGAAGGTGCCGAGGAAGAGGAAGATGACGGCCGGGTCGCTGTAGGGCAGGATGTTTCCCAGCTGCGGATGGAGGCAGGTTGGAGCCTGCGGAGCCGCCCTGTGCTGGCTCCCAGCTCCAACGCTCCCTGTGTCACCCACACTGTCCCCTGTGCCCTGCAACCTGCCTTGAGGATGAGGACGAGGAGGGCAGAGCTGAGGAGGAAGGGGATGAAGCTGCTGAGGAACCAGCTGAGCCAGAGGATCCCGCTGCTCAGCCCCATGGTCTTCATGGTCTCCTTGAGCCGCGTCTCCTTCTCGTGCACCACCCCCTTGATGATCATGGCCACCGAGTAGATCCAGGCCAGCGTCATGAAGAGGGGCAGCGAGCGGTTCAGCACCCGCAGGAACCTGGGGGAGATGGCACCAGCCCTTCCACCCCCAGCCTGGCACCCCAGGGCCACCACCAGGCAGGGGACACAGAATCAGAGAAGCTTGGGGTGGGAAGGCACCTCTGGAGACCATCTCCTCCAACCCCCGGCCACAGCAGGGTCACCCACAGCAGGGGGCACAGGAACGCGTCCAGGCGGGGTTGGGATGTCTCCAGAGACGGAGACTCCCCCACCTCTCTGGGCAGCCTGTGCCAGGGCTCTGCCACCCTCACAGCAAAGAAGTTCCTCCTCGTCTTGAGATGGAACTTCCCATGGGCAAGTTTGTGCCCGTTACCCCTTGTCCTGGCCCCGGGCACCACTGAGAAGAGCCTGGCCCCATCCTCCTGACACCCCCCCTTTCAGTATTTATCAGCGTTGAGAAGATCTAAAGATCTAAGACTAAAAAGCCCCAAATCCCTCAGCCTTTCCTCCTCAGAGAGGTGTTCCAGTGCCCTCAGCATCTTGGCAGCCCTTTGCTGTCCCCTCTCCAGCAGTTCCCTGTCCTTCTGGAACCGGGGAGCCCAGAACTGGACCCAGCGCTCCAGAGGGGGCCTCCCCAGGGCAGAGCAGAGGGGGAGGATGACCTCCCTCCTGGGCCATGGCCCAGCCCTGTGTCACCTCCCCAGGGCAGCGATGCTGCAGCGTCCTCGGCCCCGTCCCCCGCAGCAGTGCGTCTCTTGAGGGTCCCGGTGAGGGGGGCCACCCCTTGCCATCCACTCACACATCGTCCACGTAGCAGGGGTAGGGCATCTGCTGGACGTAGACCCCCGTGCGCGGGGCAGCCCCGGTCTGTACCCGCACCACCGCCTGCTCCACCAGGTCCTGCACGTAGACGAACCCCCCCCACACGTAGCGCAGGTCGCTGAAGGGGTCGGCCGCGGGGCCCGGGTCCCAAAACCTGGGGGCAGAGCATGGCGCTGGGAGGGGGGACCCCCCCGCCACAGCGGGCACAGGGTGCTCAGGGACCATGGGGACCGAAAGTGTGAGTGTCCCCCGACCTGTCCTTGATCTTGTTGGTCCTGGTGACGTCGTCGATGTCCATGCGGATCTTGTAGCGGACGTGGGGGGGCAGGGAGGGGGCCGTGGCGTTGGTGGCGGGCTGGAAGACCACAGCTGCCCAGAACTGCTGCTCCTCCAGCAGCTCCAGGGCCCGGGCCACCAGCTGCTCCTCGGTGGCCACCGCCTCGATCTTGTCCAGGCAGACACACTGCAGGCAGGGCAGGCAGGGCTCAGCGGGGCTCGGGGAGCCAGCCCCCCCGGGGCAGACGGGGTGACACGTACCTCCATGAACTGCGACAGCGTGCTCAGGACCGCGTCGGCGTCGGCGTACACCTCCTGCCAGCTGAGCCCCGGCCCCGCCGCCGGCCCCCCCAGGAACCCGGCCAGTGCCGGCAGCTTCCAGGAGGTGCCGTTAAGGAATCCGTCCAGGAGCTGGGTTGTCCCCGGGGCCAGCAGCAGATCCTGCAAAAACCCCAGGGTACCGCGGGGTGATGCAGCCCACCCTGCTCCCAGCCAGGACCGCCCCCCCCCGCCCCGCAGCCCCCATCCCGCACCCTGGTTCCCGATGGGGGTCACGCACCCGGAGGACCTGCATTTCCAGGCTGCTGTTGAGGAAGGTGTAGATGCGGGGTCCCAGCTCCCGCCAGGCACCCCCCATCTCCCCCAGCACCGCCAGTTCCCGGAAGGTCCGGTTCACCTGCAGGAGGAGGGGGGGTGAGGTAGGGCCGGGGTGAGACCGCCCCCCGCTCCAAGCCCCCCACAGCCCCCCTCTGCGTACCTCGGCCATGATGCTGTCGGGGCCGGGACCGGGCGGCGTGTACAGGATCTTCCCCATGAAGAGGGGCTTGATCCCCTTCCAGAAGATCTGCGAAAGGGGGCTGGACTCCATGCTGCGCACCAGCTCACGGCAGAAGGGACCTGGGGTTTGGGGGGGGGGGGGCGGGCAAAGAGGAGTCCTCGCCATCGTGTCCCCCCCCCACCCTGCAACTGGCCACCCAAACCTTCCCTACAGCCCAGCCCGCTCACTACTAGTGTTGCCCGGGGTCTTGGTTCTCCTCTCCGAGCTGTTGCGGTCCAGGAAGGCTTTGACGTCGTTGTCCTCGTACCAGTTGAGGGAAGGGATCCTGAGCCCCCCACCCTCGGGGTGCCCGCAGGCGATGCGTGACAGGGTCCCAAAGGCACCTGAGGCAAGCTGCGGCGGGAGCTCGGGGCGCTGATGGCCACCAACGCCAGCAGAGCTGGCGTTGGTGGCCATCAGCGCCCCGAGCTCCCGCCGCAGCTCAGCGAGGCTGGTCATAGCGGAGACCTGGGGGGAGCAAAGTGGGGCTGTGGGGGACAGGGAAACCCAGGGACACCCTGGGGTGCAGAGGGGGGGTGGTGGTGGGGCGGGGGGGAGCTACCTCCTCCATCAGGGCTGCTGCATCCCGCAGGAAGGTGCCCAAGGCTTCCACGGTGCCGGTGATGCCGCCCGCCTCCGAGCTCAGCTGTTCCTGCAAGGTGGGGGGGGGCGGGGGGGGCAGGGGAAGGGGGTCACAGCCCCTTTTAGTTGGGGGGGGATTTCTGCCCCAGCGCCTTTCAGCACCCAGCCTAGCCAGGCTGGATGGGGCTTTGGGCAACCTGGGCTAGTGGGAGGTGTCATTGCCCATGGCAGGGGGGGTTGGAATTAGATGACCTTTAAGGTCCCTTCCAACCCAAACCAGTCTATGATTCTATAGTGGGTGCGGGGGCTTACCACCAGGAGCCGGGGGAGGTCGAGCTGGGAGAAGAAGGAGCCCTCCATGGCGCGGAGCTGGGGGCCGGGCAGGGCGCAGAGCCCTCGCTGCAGGCTCTGGCTGTCCCCCACCAGGAAGCCCCCCAGCTCCGAAGCGTTGCAGACCACGGCCTTCAGCGGGAGGTGGGTGCTCGCCAAGGAGAACTGGGGCGGGGTGGGGGGGAAGAGGGTCGGTCATGCCGCGGGCACTGGAACCACGGGCAGCGGGAGCGGGGCCCGCGCCAACACTCACGATGCGGGGGCTGAGCTGAGCCCCCATCAGCTCGTCCACCAGCGCCGGCGGCAGAGACGTGTTGGTCCGGAGGAACCGCGAGAAGGTCTCGTTCTCCCTCAGGTAATCCCTCACCGGCCGGGCTGGGGGGGAGGAAGGGTCAGCCACGGCGAGGGGGGGAGGTGTCTCGCTCCCCCCACCCCCCCCCGTCCCCGGTGCTCACCCCTCTGCTGAGCCCCACTCCCCCGGAGCCGGCGCAGGACGGGCAGGAGCTGGGAGAAGCTGCTCAGGAGCCGCTGCCCGTTGGTGCGGAGCAGGACTTGCCGGGCTTCGGTCAGGAGACGAGAGATGCTGCGGGGGCGCGGGGTGGGCAGTGAGACCCCAGCCCCGCTGCCCGGGTGGGCCCCACAGACCCCCACCCTCCGCCGCTCACATGGAGCCCTCGAAGTTGCCCACTACGCCGGGGGCCTCTCCCGCCGTGGGGTGCCGAAAGCAGGGGTTGTTCATGTTGCAGATGATGCCCTGGAGCCAGGGCAGGGTCCCGGCCGAGGGCAGCGCCTTGTTGGGGAAGTGGCCTGCGGGAGAGACGGGTCCAGGGGGGACAGCACGGGACCCCCATGGTCACACACAAGCCGTAGCGGGGAGATGCCAGCGAACCCCCGGCTCATCTCTGCCTCCCAGGTTTGTCTTCCCTGGTGCCACCCAGGGCAGTGCCAGGGCCCACGCAGGGCTCCTGCACAAGGGGGGAGCACAGGGGGGGCACCCCAGAGGGCGCAGAACACTCACACTCGTGCTGCTGGAAGGGCGGGTGGGATTGCCGCACCGAGATCAAGATGAAGAAGAGGAAGAGGGGCCAGAGGATCTCAATGGCCAGCTGGATCTGGGGGAGACCCATGGTGGTTGGGGGCGGGGGTGTGTGTGCGTGTGTTCCGGTCCCCATCATCACCCAGGGCTCCACCTGCCCCCACGCCAGGACCCTGTGGCTCCAGGTGCCCTCCCGCCCTGGGGACCCGCTCACCCGCTGCCGCCGGCGGTAGGTGAAGTTCTTCCAGAGCAGCAGCCGCAGCTGGGTGCCCACGGCCATGGCGGGGGTGAGGGGGGCACTTGCCCTGCACCCTGCTCGGCTCCGGCTGCGGGAGAGAGTGGGGGGGTCAGCACGGAGCTGGGGGCTCTTGCTTCCCTCTGGCTTGGGGCTTGTTGATCCCAGGCACAGCGCCAGGCCCAGGGCTGAGCTGAGGGGGGGGCAGTGTGTGGCAGGAGCCAGCCCCACATTCCTGCCGCAAAGCTCCTTTCCGGAGCTAAGTCCTCAAATCTCATTCTTTTCTAAACCAAAAGCAGCAAAATAGGGCACAAGCTCTGCAAGTCCCTCCAGGTCACCACTGCGTGAGGAGCGATGGGCGGGTTTCCCTCACCCCGCCAAGTGTGGGGAGCAACCGGGCGCCCCAAAAACCTTGGCCACCGGAGCAGCTCCAAGCCCCGGAGAGCTGGGACCTGCCCGTGCCTCAGTTTCCCCGTGCGAGGGATGTGGCCGGGCCAGCAGCAGGGTCTGGTATTTCTGGTGAGACCCCCGGCACCCATGACACCACCCTGGGAGGGGGATGCCCCTCGATGCCACCGGAGCTCAGACACCCAGGTCCCGCAGGTGCCCCCGGGCTGTGCTGGTCCCGGCAGCTCCGGTCCGTCCCTTCTCCAGCCCCGTCCCGGCGAGTCCCCGCGCCCGGCCACCTCCTGCGACTTCACCCGCCCCCGGGCCCGACAGCAAAGCACCCCGGGCTGGTGGCCGAAGCTGCAGACTCGCCCGCCGGGGGGTCGGGTCCGAGGGCCGCCCGCTGCCGGCTCCGCCCGCGCTCGGGGCTAAGCCGGGTCCCGGCGCGGTGGGGATCAGCGGGCACCAGCCGCGGGATTAGCATCCCTCCGGGAAATCCGGCTAATCGGCCCGCGGGGCCGGACACGAACGGCACCGGAGCCGGGTCCCTGGGACAGGACCCCTCCGAGGGGGCACCGGGGCTCGGGGACAGCCGTGCCACCGCCCCCCGTCGCAGCGGGACGAAGGGGGTCTCAGCGCGCCGGCTGCCAGGGTGGGGGTGACAACGGCCGAGCTGGAGCGCGGACAGAAGCGGCTGGCGCCGGGACCGGGGGATGCTGCGGGGCTGCCGCGCCGGGGGGAGCCTCAGCCCGGCCGGGGGCAGCGGCTCTTTTCGGGATCAAACAACCCCCAAAACTACCGGGATCCTCCAGAAGCCGCCTCCCAGAGCGCGACTCGCGTGGGAATCTGCTAACTCACCCCGCGGGGAGACACACGCCCCGCCGCTGCAACCGGGAGCACGGCGGCACCCCCCGCCGCCTCCCCAGTCCCCCGTCCCGCCCCGCCGAGCCCCGGGGTGCGGAGCCACAGGGAGGCGGAGGGACCGGGGGGGCGATGGGGACAGGGGGACAGCCCGGGGAGGGGGTGATGGGGTCAGCTGCGGGGGGAACAGCCGCGGCGAGGAGACGCGGACAGCCCGGGGGGGGGGACAGGGACAGCCCAGGGACACACACTGACCGCCCGGGGTGGGGGGACGATGGGGACATCCCGGGGGGCTGGTGGGGACATCCCGGGGGGGAGGGGAGTTGCGGACAGCCCCGGGGGGATGCTGCGGAGCCGCAGCCCGGCCGCGGCCCTTCCCCGGCGGCACATCCCCCCCCGCCCCGTCCCCCGCCCGCAGCAGCCCCCCGCCCGGGTCCCCCGTTACCTGCTCTCGCCGCCACCGCGCGGCCCCTTTAAGAGACCCCGGCGGGCTCCGCCGCGCGGCTCCACCGGGCTCGCGCGCAGGCCCCGCCCCTGCCCGCGCTACAAAGTAACCGCGGGCGTGACGTCATGGGAAACGGCCCTTAAAGGGACCGTGCGGGGCGTGTGTGTGTGTGTGGGGGGTGTGTATGGGGGGGGGGGGGGTGATGGGAGGTGGGTGATGGGAGGTGATGGGAGGTGATGGGAGGTGATGGGAGGTGATGGGAGGTGATGGGAGGTGATGGGAGGTGATGGGAGGTGATGGGAGGTGATGGGAGGTGAGAGGGGCTGGAGCGTCCCCATCCCCATCCCCATCCCCACCCCCGCCCTGCCACGCCCTCGCCGCCCCGCCCTGCCACGCCCTGCCACGCCCTTCCTGCCACGCCCCGCCACACCCCGCCACGCCCTGCCCTGGGGGCGGGCGCCCTCGGGGAGCAGAGCGCCCGGCCCGGTTCGGCTTGAGCCCCCGCCGTGGGTTGGGCGAGCCCCGGGGCCACCCGCCGAAGGGGCGGGCAGGGAGAGACCCCCCCCCCCCCACCGCCGGCTCCCGAGGGACAGACCCTTCCCCAGCAGGTCCCCGAGCCCCGCAGTGGCAGCGATGGCCCCCGGGAGGGTCCCCGAGGCAGCCACCGCTGAGTCACGGCGCAACCGGCAGCACCGCGCTGGCCCTCGGGATGCTTTTGGTTGCCCACGGGGTCTCCCACAGGATGGGGCAGCCCCCACACACCCCCCGAGGGTGACACAGCACCCCCCGCCCCGAGCCCTGACACAAGGAGCCTGCACCAGAAACCAGAAAGCTGCTTTTTTTTCTTTTTTTTTTTTTTAAAAAAAAAAAAAAAGGTTTCACTGGAAGAGCATCTGCGTTACAAACCCCACGGGAGGCGAAGAAACCGAGGGGTGCAGCAAGGGGCTGCGCCGTGCACCGACACCCCCGGCAGCTGCCTGCGCTCGGGCATCGCCCTGCGGGGAGGACGTGGCCGTGGGAGCCAGCCTGGGCTGGGATCCGCCAGGCCTCCGGGGCACTGTGGCTTTCCGAGAGGTGCCGGGGGTGCCGGGTGCCAGCCCAGCCCTGCGGCCTCGGTCCCTATGGACCCTGGTCCCTACGAGTTCTGCAAAAAAGGCATTTCCAGCTTCAGTCCTAGAAATCACAAGGCTGCTGCGCCCGCCCGCACGCACACACGCATCCCCGTCCCCTCAGCCCCGCAGCATCCTGGTCCCCCACACGCCTGGGGGGCTCTCCTGGCCGTGCTCCCCCCGTGTCCTGCCACCCCGAGCCACCCTCTGCCGAGCCGTGTCCTGCCAGCACAGGGAGAAGCGGCACCGGGGGCAGCGTGGGGGGCTGCCCCCTTTCCTTGCTGAGAGATCTGGGCGCAGTGGGTGCAGGGTGGGAACGCGTCTTCTTGGCTGCGTGAGAGGAGACACCGTCCCCTCCTCGGCGCTGGAGCATCCGCCGCCTTCCCGCTGCAAACACCGGGGCTGCGCTGGGGCCCCGGGGCTGCCCACGGGCTGCGGGAAACAGC
Organism: Larus michahellis; assembly: GCF_964199755.1. Classification (NCBI taxonomy): domain Eukaryota; kingdom Metazoa; phylum Chordata; class Aves; order Charadriiformes; family Laridae; genus Larus; species Larus michahellis. The sequence goes on from NC_133918.1 coordinate 3,903,916, forward strand.
CGCTCTCTTCTCTAGAAACGGGGTTTTTATTTCCTCGCTCAGAAAAATAGATTCGTTTAAAACAAAAAAAAAAATAAAAGAGTTTAAAAAGAAGGAATGACGAAAGTAGAGGCTGGAATGTCGCTGGCGGGGGGGGGGGGGGTCTGTACATGAGATGGTGCGAGACGGGGCTGGGCAACGTCCCGCTCAGTAGCTCTCCTCCTCCTCGCGGTAGTAGTGGTACCCAGGGGGGTCCCCGCTCTGGTCACAGGCGGCGTTGGCCACCTCGCCCTGGCTACCCTGCGGGCAGTACTTGGGGTCGTAGATCTGACGGCCCAAGCCGAAGACCTGGCCGCTCTGGTTGGCGCCCTGGTTGGAGCCCATCTGCAGCGACATGGAGGAGTTGTCGCACTTCTCCGTCCCCATCTTGGCGTCGTAGATGTGTCTCCTGGTGCCGGGAGCCGTCATGCCCACCTGGAAGGACAGGATGGAGCAGGGCTCAGCCGCGGTTCCCCCCACCGTCCCTCCCCGCCGTGGCCGCGGTGGCTCACCTGGCTGGCACACTTGTTGGTACCCATCTGGAGGCTGATGGTGGAGTGGTCCATGGGTGGCAGGATCTGGTTCTTGGGGTCGTAGAGGTGCCTCCTGGTGCCGTAGGCCGTCATGCCCGACTGGCTGGCACACTTGTTCGTGCCCATCTGACAAGGGGGTCCGGTGAGACTGAGCACTGCTCCATTCTCCTCCCACCCCATCCCCATGGCCTGGGGGGGCACAGCCAGTGCTCCCCGGCCCCCCAGCCAGACGCTGTGCAAGCCATTGCGTGCCAGACACGGAGCTGAGACGGTCCCAGATTCCAAGGACACTTGGGGCATCTCCAGCCTTGGGTCCCCCCCAGCCGTGCTTGGAGGCGTGACGGTGGGTGCTGAGGGTTTGTTAAAGTGGGACCCCCCTCACCCAGCACCCCACCCCTCGGGAGCACACGGGGGGCAGCCCACCTGCAGCCCGATCACACACTGCCCAGCCTTCATCTTGGCCTCGTCGAAGTTCCTCTGCTGCTTCTCCGAGTACTTCACGCCGATGTCCACGCCGCTCTGCATCCCCTTCGTCTTGGCCTGCCGGGGAGGGGCGGTGAGGAAGGACGGGGGTCCCAGACCTCCCACCCTCTCCCTGGGCAGGGGGAGCCGTGGGGTCCCCGTGGGGCTGGCTGTGCCCCCTCCCAAGCAGCCACGGCGTCTCCGGATGGTCCCCGGGCACTCACCATGCCCGCCAGCGCCAGCAGCGACACCTGCACCTGCGTCAGGTTCCCGCTCTCAAAGAGGTCGTTGGCTTCGAAGAGGTCCACGGGGTTCATGCCGTAGCTGGCCATGGCCTTGATGAAGTTGGAGAGGTTCTCCAGCTGGAGGCAAGGGGAGAGGGGTGAGTCCCCGGTGGGCGGCAGCGGAGAGGCCGGGATGGAGCCGGGGCTCCCTGGCGGCCGCGGTGCCAGCAGGGCTGCCCCCACCTACCTGGTGCCAGTTCTGAGCCGAGCGGTTGATCTTCCTCACCGCGTTGGGCTGCAGCTTGTTCATGAGCCTGGGGGGAGGCAGGGGGGAGCGGGGGCTGCGGCGGGGCAGAAACCCCGAGCCCTTTTCGGGAAAATCCGGCCCAGGTCTCCCCCACAAGCATGAGGCGATTCCCTCCCCCAGGTCCCTGCTGGCCCCCAGGGCTCCCCCCAGACACGGGCACTTTGGGGGCGACTCCAGCCAAGCAGCACCACAGACAGAACCTCTGGCGGGTCCCGTGGCTGGATCCAGCCCACCCTTCCCACCCCAAGGGCTGGCGGGGGGGGCCCTGGATGGCCGGTCTCCCACGTCCCCACCCGAGCGGAGCCGGGGGCCGAGGGAGCACCGCGGGACTCACTCGCAGAGGATCACCCCGTCCTTCAGTCCCTTCTGGAAATCGGGCCCGATCTGCTGCCCCGTGACGCTCTCGATCCACGTCCGCAGCTCGGCTTCTTTCTGCGGGTCATACTTCTGGGCGAGCTGGGGAGGGGGGGACAGCTCAGGGACAGCTCAGGGACAGCCCCGGCGTGCACCCCAAACCCCTCATGGGGAACAGCTTCCACTCCCCCGGGGCACAGACCCGCAGCAAGGTCTGGGGACAGCAGCCCCGTCCCGAGCACCATCCCCAGGAAGCCTTGGGGACGTTGGCAGTGCCAGGCTGGTCCCCAGCCTCTGCAGGGCGGTGGGACAAACCCCCCAGCCCAGCTGCCCCCAGCCCCAGAGAGCTGGGGGGTGAGATGGGCACAGCCGGTAGCTTGGAGAACCCCGGGATATTTGTTCTGCCATGATTTCCTGATGCACAGGAACCCCCCGGGGGGTGGCAGGAGCCACAGCGTGACCCCATCACAGGGGAACGCATCCCTCCCCCTCGCCTCCGGTCTCTCACATCCCCCTCCATTGCCTGGTTTTAGCCTGTCCGTATGTATGATCCGGGGAGCGAGAGCAGCCGGGCTGCCCCCACCCGTGCCCCCACCCATGGGAACGGGAGTGCGGGCACGATGCTGCTGCCATCAGCCAGCGCGTTGGCGCAGCTGGACCCGGTGCGAGCCTGCAGAGCACGGTGCCCCTCGCACACGGCAGCTTCCGAACCTCTCCAGCAGGATGAGGAGGAACTGCCCGCGGGGGGCCCGGAGAATCGCCCCCCCCTTCAAGGGCCCGTTCCTCCCTGTCCCCCCGTGCCTGCGGGAGCCCGGCACTGAGCCCCGGGGTCCCCGTCTGCCCGATGCTCTCCCCTCCGGCGGGGCCGAATGCGCCGCTGCAGATTCCTGGGTCACCGCGGCTATGCCAGGAATGTGGCTGCCTCCTCCCAAATGGAGACCAGCTGCCCGGGCCGGCAGCATCACTGGCGGCGTCACTGGCAGCGTCGCCTCGGATCCGGCCCGTGAGGGAAGGAAAAGGCACCTCGGCCTGGGGTGGGAAGAGCCTGGGAGCCCTGAGTGCCATCGCTGCCCCATCCTGGGCCCTCCTGTGCTCAGCCGTCACCTGGGGATGGCCGCAAGGCAGCCACCGACCTCTCGCCCATCCCGTCTCCTCCTGGTCCCGGCATGCGCCAGCGCCGTGAGTCCTCACAGATCCCGGCCACGGAGAGACACTGGGATGGGCACAGTCTGGCCCCGCTGCCCGGGGGGGAGACGCCGACCATGCCCGTGGGCTGCACTGAGCTGCGGCCCCACAGCCCCAAAGGGGAAGCTCGACGGGTGCGGGATGCAGGGACGGTCCAGCCCAGCAGGGTCACGCTCACCACACCACGCACATCCCGACGCCAGGGCATCCCACTGTCCCAGCAGCTGATTTTCTGCCAGTTCCTCTTCCCAGCCCACGGCCAGCACCGGGGGCTCTCAGGGCACGGGATGGGGCAGAGGGCACCAACCCCAGAGCAGATCCCACCACAGTCCAGTTTGCAAGGGCTTGCATGGACCGGGAGGCTGCCACTGGTTTAACTGGTTCCCAGTAGGTGATGTCAGCCTCCAGCAGACACACCGGGGCAGTTAAACTGGCTTAAGTCTTGCTGAATCAAGCTGAAGCGCCCAAGAGCAGGCAGTGGCGCGGCTCCGGTGCGTGTCCACCCGCTCGGCGCTGGGGAGCCCAGCCCAGATGCAAGCAGGGGCCCGTCTGCTCGGTGATGAAATGCAAATCCCTTGCAAGGCCAGGCAAGGAGAGCCCGGCGTGGCCACAGCTGCCACATCCCCACAGCCACGCGTGGCCAAACCCCGGCAGCGGCAGCCCATGACCCCTTCTCCTGCCTGCCCCAGCCCCATTCAGGCAACTCCTGTCCCCACGCAGGGCTACCAGCTGACTGCACTGGGGCCAGGGGCGACCACAGCTCAACCTCTACTTGCCCAGGGCCAGGCACAGCCCAACACCGCAGCCACTGCCTGTGCCACCGCCTGGGGCGGCAGCGGTCCCCAGAGCCCAGCTCTGATTGCAGCCCTGGGTCGCGCAGGGAGCACGGGCAAGGGAAGGGCTTGCTGCGTCCCCCCAGCTCCCCCCGGCCTGGCAGGACCCCCGTGCCTGCGGTGGCCGAGCCCCTGCTGCAGCAGCAGAGCCCCTGGAAGGGCACAGTGAAGGCAGGGAAGGTGGCACCCGCAGTCACGGGGTGCACCCAGCGCTGCTCGCAAGCACCCCAGCCCCGTCCTCGGCGTTTCGGTCGAGGGGAGATTTCACCTGCCCGGGCAGGAGGGTGCTGGCAGGCAGGCAGCTGCCTGCACCCTGCGGCACCCAGCTCCTTCCTCGGGGGGTGAAGAGCCCGGCCGGAGGCACCGGTTCCCCTTTCCCCTTCCGGCCCCACGGTGGCTCGGGTGCACAAGGCCTGGGTGGCCGAAGGTGCCCCGGGGGCACCCAGCCGGGGGGTCCTGGGCTCTGAGGGGCAGGCGTGGGCTGGGGGCTGCTTCTGCCTGTGCTCCACTGAAGCCACCAGCCCCGTCCCCAGTGAGGGTCGTGGGTACATGGGCTGGGTCAGAGCATCCCACTGGGGGACACGGAGCTGTGGGGAGCAGTGGTGAGAAGCGTCTGGAGACATGGGGAGCTGGGGCCATCACCCCCAGCCCCAGGTGCGGATGGGAATGGTGCCCCAGGGTTTGCCGAGGGTGGGGGGCAATAGCAGCCAATGCACGGACCTGGGCAGGGGTGGACGAGGCAGCCAGTGCCTGGGACCCCTCCCAGCCCCGGTCCCCTAGAAACACCTCCCCGGGACCCCGCGGACAGAGCCAAGGCACCCCGAGATGGGGGGGTCAGCCCCAGCACCTCCTGCCCCTCCGAGCCCCCAGTACACCGGGTGGGACCCCCAGCTCCCTGTCCTCCCGGGACCCCTGTCCCCCCGCGACTCCCCGGCTTCCCGTCTTCTCGGGACCCCCCGGCTCCCCGGGACCCCCAGCTCTCCTCCCACCGGTGGCGCCGAGACCCCCCGATCTCCACACCCGGGACTTCTCCACTCTCCGCCCCGGGAGGCACCGGGCCCCCTCCAGCTCCACATGCCCGGGGACCATGCACCGCTCCCCCCGCCCCCCTCCCCGGTTCTCCAGGCCCCCGGGATGCAACAGAGACCCCTCAGCCGCACCGGGATGCCCGACTCTCCAGGGTCCCCAGGAGCGCCGGGAGCCGCAGCACCCGATGGCCCCGGTACCCCCCGTCCCCCGACTCGCCCCCTCCCGGTGGCACCGGGCCCCCCGTCCCCGTCTTACTCGGTTCTTGACCTCGGCGGAGAGGCCGTAGGACGGGCCCTTGTTGAACTGGGAGCTGCTCATGGCGGGGAGCGGGACGCGGAGCCGGCACCGGAGCGGGGCGCGGGAGCGGCGGCGGGACCGGGCGGGGCGGGAGGGGCGGGGGGGGGGGGGGGGGGACGGGCCCGGCCCCCCCGCGCTGATTGGACGGGGACGAAATGACCAAATAAGGGCAGGAGCGGCCGGATCGCGGGGGGGGGGTCCCGCACCCCGACACCGGGACCCGGGCGGGGGGAAGCGGGGGGCACCGGGAGCCGGCGGGGTCCGGGGCTGGGGCTGGAGCCGTCCCGGGCACGCGTAGGCACGGCCCGGTATGCGGGAACACGGGCACACGCGCGGGCACACGCACGGGGAGTCGCACACCCCTATAGACGGGCACACGCGTGTGCATCGCCCCATAGACGTGCCTACACTGATGTGCACCCCCCGACCCACCGACACGTCCCGGTACGGACACACGCACCTCCCGACCCACGGACGCACCCCGGGACGGACACACGCACCCCCCGACCCACGGACACAGGCACCCCCCGACCCACAGGCGCGCCCCTGCACACTCACACCCCCGCACCCCCCGCACCCCCGCAACGCTCCATCCCGCGCCCCGACGCCGGGGAACTGCCGGGTCCGTTCCCGGCCCGTCGCGGCCGCTCGCCCCCCGCGGCCGGCAGGTGGCCCACGAGAGCGCGGCTCCGCGGCGGGGGGGCCCGGGGCGAAGCGGGCTCCCCCCTCGGTGGCCAACGGTGGGAGGCAGTCGCCCCAGCAGCCCGGCGGGCAGCGGCCGGGGCGGGATCGGGCCGGGGGTCCCCACGCCGTGAGAGCGGCACCGCAAGGGGTCCCATCCCGTCCCCCTCCCGGGGTTTATCCGCCACCCGTGGGTGAACGGACCGTTGTGGGGCTGCGTTACCCTGTGGGTGGGGGAGTCATGGGTGGGGGGCCGTGGGTGCGCAGAGGCTGTGGGCTGGCGGGGGCCAGGGGCAGGGCAGCGACACTGGGGGGGCAGCCGGGGCTGTCCTGGCACCGCCACCGAGCCCACCGGGGAGGCAGAGCCCGGAGCATCCCACAGGAGCATCCCAGAGTCCTGCATCCCACTCAGCCCCCCACCCAGGGCCTGCAGCAGTGCCCCGTGGGATGGGGCTCATCCTCCCTGGACTGACGGACACCCCCAAACTGGGGTAAAACCCACAGGGTCCCGTGGGGGTCAGCCCCAGTCCTGTGCCCCCCAGACCCCTCCGTGCAGCCCTGGGGTGCGTCACCAAACCCCCCCCACACACAAATGGCCGCCGGGAGACCACCATCCCGAGAGCGCCGGCGTCCCCTCTGTGCCCTCTGTGGGGTCAGAGACGGGCCCGAGACCCCCCCAGGGGCAGCCGGGGTCCCCCTTCCCCCCCGGCCTCGCGCCCCGGGTGCGCGTTTGGCTTTTCCTGTTTCAGGTTCGCCTGCGAAGCCGATGAGGAAATAAGGCGGCGTCACACGCGCCCTCCTGACAGTTCGCCCCGGCGAATGTGGCCGGCGCGGTGAGGAGCGCGGCAGCCAGGCCCCACGGCTGCAGCGAGCCAGGGGCCACCGAGCGCCGGGGCTCGGCCGCCCCCGGGAACCATGTTCTCCCGGAAGAAGCGGGAGCTGATGAAAACCCCCTCCATCTCCAAGAAGAGCCGGGCGGGAAGCCCTGTCCCGCAGACCCTGCCGGTGAGTGTCCCACGTCCCCCCACGGCGGGCTGGGGGTCGCGGGGCCACTGGGGCCATGGGGCCACGGTGCCCACGGAGCCGCTGGGTAGAGCTGTGGGGCAGGGGGTCAGGGGGTCTGCGAGGAGGAGGAGAGAGCTGAGGAAGGACCCTGCTCACTGGGCCTGGGGGGGGAGGTTTGCCCCAGATGAAGGGGATGGAGCAGCCACCTGGGGAGGTGGGAGGGTGAGCGGGGCCGGGGGGGGAAATGGGGGGCTGCGGCAAAGAGCAGGGGAGCCCGACCACGGGGGCTGCGGCCGGCAGTTTGGGGAGGGCAGAGAAACCCCCAAACTGTCCAGGGGACAGGGGCAGGAGCCGGGGGACACCCGGGCTCAGCCAGCCCCGGTGCCTCGGCTCTGCCACGCATTTATTTACTTTCGGACACCCCCCGGCGCTGGGGGGGGGGTGCAGGAGGAAGCGTCTCGCCTCCATGGGGCCGGTCAGGGCTCCTCTGAGCACCCTGGCACTGCCCGCCCCGCGCCTGCGCCCCAGCCTGCAGAGCATGGGGCGCGACGGGCACGGCGAGACGGGGCCGGGGGGGCCCGAGAGCCCGCCCGTGGCTCTTTAGCAAGGGGCACCCGTCCCCGACCCCCTCCCCGGGAGAGGGGCCTATGGGTGGCGGACGGAGGGATGCTCGGCCGGGCGGCAGGGAGGAAGAGCTACAGCCCCTACTCCGTGGGGCGCCGCCGGACGGGTAAAGCCCACTCGCCCACTCGCTGCCTGGACTCGTTGCCCCACGCGCCCGCCGTGCGGCTGACGGTACGGCCGGGTGCCCCCCACGGGGAGGGACCGGGGTCTCCGGGGCCGTTGCGCCCCGTGGCGGGGATGGGGACAGGTTTTGCAGGGCTGGGTTGGCCCCAGCCGTTTTGGGGTGGGGGCCCGTGGGGCAGCCCCCCCGCAGCCCCGCGGTGGTCCAGCTGCCCCGCGTCGCTCTCGCCCGCGGCAGCCTCGTGCTCCCGGGTGGCTCCCGAGGGGAAGGCGCTCGGTGTTTGCCCCCTCGGTACCAAACGGCTTCCGGCCCCGCCAAACGGCAGCGCTCGGCCAGGGATGCTGAGACCCGGCACACTCGTGTCACACCCGGGTCCCTGAGGGTCACCAATGGGAGCCGCTGGAGGGGCGAGGGTGGCCGCGGGCCCCCTCCCCATGCCACAGGGACCCTCGCTGGGTGTGTGGCCCCAGCGCAGTGCGTGGCCCCGGAAGGTGCCGGTACCAGCCCCTCCCTCGGGGCAATTTTACCCTGAGAAATCGGGGGATCCCTCTGTCCGTACAATATCTGCCAAGTCTCCAGAGAGTGGCCTCGGAGGTGTCCCCCCGCGCCGTCCCCATCCCCGGCAGGGCGGGGGCTGTGCCCGACCTGGGGACGAGACGGGCTGAAAAAGAGGAAGGGACGTGTGGGGCCCAATCCTGCTGTCGCCTGGCAGTGCCGGGGTCCCCAGGCCCCGGGGACAGGCAGCTCCAGCGCGGTGGGTGCTGGTGGGGGCAAGGCAGTGCCATTGTGTGGTCCCCCCCCAAAAAACATCCAGACCCACAGGGGCTGGCGGGGGCCAGTGGGGGCCACAGGGGGCAGGCGGGGTGGCCAAGCCGGCTCCTGGCCCGTGGTTTCGGAGCTGATGCTTCCGGTGACACCCCCGGTGAATCCACTGGGAGCTCGGGAGCCCCGGGCAATGCCAGCTGCGGGGCAGCAGCACGACAGGGGCAGGGAGCACCCAAACCCGCTACCCCCTCGGGCTGTTCTCTTGCTGGCGGAGCATCTGCCTTTGCCCTGCGGGTTGGCTCCGAGCCCATCCCCATCATCCCCATCCCGAGTCCCCAAAGGGCTGGGAATGCCGGGAGGGCTACGCCTCATCCCCGCAGCGCAGCTGGGCTGGATCCTCGGGCTCTGCTGGGATACAGAACTGGGGAAACTGAGGCACAGCACGACTAGCAGTCCCTCAGACAACAGCCCGTCCCTCCAGGCTGGTGGCACGGAGGATCTCGGGGTGCTGCCACCTCCCTGCCCGAGCTGGGGTGGCACTGGCCATGCCAGCTGGGGGCTCACGCTCGTCCCTGCTCCCCCAGGACCTCTCCCGCAAGGATTGCCTGGAGGCGCCCGGCTCCGGCCTGGGGGAGCTGCCCCCCGCCAGCTCCAAGCTCAGCACCAGCCCCAGCGCCGTGGGCACCCTGAAGCGCCCCACCAGCCTCAGCCGCCATGCCAGCGCCGCCGGCTTCCCCCTCACCGCCTCCGTCCCCAGGGCCGTGCCCAAGGGCCACAAGACCCCCACGTCCTACAGCCCCATGGACGGCGGGGAGGGCCCCTTCATCGACACGGAGGACATCTCCCAGCTGCTGACAGATGTGGCCCGCTTCGCCGACGCCCTGGAGAACCTGCGGGACGTGGTGCTGCGCGACGGTGAGTGCCAGGATGCCCCCGGCTCCCCCCAGCCCTAGTGCTGCCCCACATCACCCACCGCTGCGGGGAGGGCTCAGGAGCATCCCCTCCCCAGGGACAGACCGGACCCATGGCTAGGGGTCTCTGCCGGGGTCAGGAGGGGACCGGAGCCCCCGGGGGACCGTGCAGAGCCTCGGTGGCCGTGGGTAGAAGGTGACGGGTGGCTGCCGGGAGCTCGGAGCCAGGATAACGCGGCTTCCTGCCTGCGAGCTATTTTCATCCGCCCGCTTTCCTGTTTACAGCGCGGCGGTGCCAGCTGCCTGCCAGGGCCCCCAGAGCCCCGCGGGGCACCGGGCACGGCCCCACGGCCCCCCGACTCCCCGGTCCAGCCTCACCGGGGCGGCTGGTGGCATGGGGACGATGCCCCAACGCAGGCGTGGGGCCGGGGGGGGCTGCGGGTGGGTGACCCTCCCCACGGAGGAGAAGGGGACGGAGGGGACCTCGTGGTCCCCACGGCGAGGTGGGGCTGCGGGGACGGGGGGGGGTGGTGCGTGTCACATGATGGCATGTTTTCAGCGCTGGTTTTGCAAACATGTTGACGCATCCCCACTCGCCGTGGAAAACGGCAGCGCCCAGCCCCGGGAAAACGGCTGGATCCACGGCCGGGCCCCTGGGAACGCGGCCGGGGGGCTGCACTGCCAGGGGGACAGCGGGATGGCAGCCAGGGGGTGGGGGGGTGGGGGGGCGATGCCTCTGGCTCCCTGCCGAGTTTTGGGCATTGCAGGGCAGGGAGGGCACAGCCCTGAGCCTGACGGGGACCGTCCCACTGGTGTCCCCACGCGGGGTTATCGCTGGAGCCGGTTTGGGACAGCTGGGATGGTGCCATCCCCGGGGCGGCAAAGAGACGGCGAGAGGTTGGGGCTGGAGCCCAGGGCTGAGCCGCAGGACACAGATGTGGTTTTGGAGAATCCATCTCTCCTCCGCACCCATCCAGCCCCATTCCCAGCCCCATTCCCAGCCCCGTTCCCAGCCCCGTTCCCAGCTCCATTCCCAGCCCCATTCCCACTCTGGAAGGGGCCTCGAAATGGGAGCAGGAGCGGAGAAAATCCCTTTCCAATCCCGAGCTTGGCGTGACAGGTTCCCATCCCAGCGCTTCCCTACGGGAGCTCCGCACCTCCTAACACGGCTGCCAGCCCCAGCCCCGGGACGGTGCGGAGCGGGGTCGGACCCCCGGGCTGGTGGCCAGAGCCCACGGAGGGGATGGTGCCCAGGGAAGGACCCCACGGGACACGGTGAGCCTGGCTGGCTGGGCGACAGCCGCCGGACAGCCCTGCCACATCCCTCCCAGTGGCCGGGAGCGCCCGGCCGGCCGGCGGGGAGGAAGGGAAGGAAACGAGGAGGAAATTCCCCAACCGCTTTCAAGGGAAAAAGTTACTACTGAGGAAAAAATGCCTAAAAGGTCGGGCTGCCCCGGGCCTGCCGCTGCGCCGGGAGGGGGACACCAGGGCCAGCTCAGCCCCGGCGGGGACAGGGAGGTGCCGGATAAGCAGGATGCAGCCGTCCCCATGCCGGGGAGCCCCGAAGCCACGGGGATGGGCTGCACGGTCTGGGAGCCTGGCGGGACCCTGCCCAGGACGTGGTTGATGGAGGGTGGACGGGAGGCTCCCGCGGGGCAGGGATGTGGGGCAGCATCTCAGCCCCTGCCCCCCTCTCTCGCAGACCCCAAGGAGCCGCAGCGGCCGCTGGCCCACGAGTGCCTGGGCGAAACCCTGCGCATCCTGCGCCAGGTCATCAATAAATACCCGCTGCTCAACACCCTGGAGACCCTGACAGCCGCCGGGACCCTCATCTCCAAAGTCAAGGGTGAGACGATGGGGCTGGGACCCCTGTCCCACTCCCCTCCTGACCCATGCCGGGATGTGTGGGGCCTGGGGAGGCCACAGCGGGGGCTGCCAGGAGCGGAGCTGCCCCACGGATGGGCGGAGAGGGCAAAGTCATCAACTGCCTCCTGGCTGTGCTTTGGTTTTAAGGATGATGTGGTGTCAGAAATGACAGAGCCCAGATCCCCGCCTGGGGGTTTCCAAGCACAGCCGCGGGAAAAAACACTTAAATAACGGGCTCCCGCTCCTGGCAGCAGCTCGTGTTTACGGCAGCGGGGTCCGCGGAGCCCGGATCCTGGCTGGGGCACCACCTCCTGCCCGCGGTGACACCAGCGGGGAGGGGGACGGCTGCGCTAACCGCAAGCAGAGCACAACATTTTGCGTCACCGCGCCGCTTCCTGGACACCGAACAGCAACGGCGAGGGGACAGGAAGCCTAGTGGCGGGTGGCAGGAGGTCTGCCGTGGGGCTGGCCCCACGTGGGGCCGGGATGGAGCGAGTTCAGGCACCCCACGTCCCCGGGGCAGAGGGGTGGGGGCAGTTCCAGCCCCTCACCGCAGTGTGGGGGGGCTCATTTTACCAGCCCCCCACCAGGGCACGGACAGAGGAGCCAACCCAAAAGGCACCGGGGTGCCACGAGTGTCCCTTGGGCCATCGGTGCTGGTTCCCGTTGCTGCCGGTGGTTCCTCTTTCGGCCGTGGGCAAGAGCCCCCCCTGGAAGATGCTGTCCTGCTTGGGAGAGAGGGGCTCTGGGGGTGCCATAGGAGAGCGGGGGGCTCTGGGGGTGCCGTGGGAGAGGGGGGCAGAGGAACAGGTAGCGCTGGGTGACGGGAGCGAGCAGAGACCCGAACCAAGTGATGGTGGCAGGGGAGTCCCGGGAGTGACGGCAGAGTCACCGCACTAGGGAAAGTCCACCATCCATGGGGACGGTCCTCTCCTCCCCACTGCTCTCTCGAGCCCGACCCGGCCCCGGGGTAGAGCTGAGACCGGCAGGTCCTTCTCCTGCCGGAGACGGGGACGGGTGCTCGTGGCGACAGGGCTCCCGCTTTTCCTCATTTCCAGGTTTCCATTACGAATCCAACAATGAGACGGACAAGCGGGAGTTCGAGAAGGCCGTGGAGACCATCGCGGTGTCCTTCAGCAGCACGTAAGGGGCTTTTGCCCAGCCGTCCCTGGGAGAAGGTCCCCTGAGGGACCCCACTATCCCCACCAGCCAGGACACATCTCCACCCCTCGCCCCGTCCCCTCGCCCACACACAGCCCCATGGCGGCTGGTTGGGGGGGAGAGGGGTTGGGACTGGGGAGACCCCATGGGGAGGGCAGGTTCACTCCTGCACCAGCAGTTCCCCCAGCGCCGAGGAGGGACCCCCAAAGCCTGCTCGAGCCCGCAGGGTCCATCTCCCAGCCCCTCTTCAGCGCTGGGCCAAGCTCTGCTCCCCCACCGGAGTTACCAGGACCTCATCACGTGGAGCTGTGCTGGTCCCCACTGAAACCAGTGGTTCAGCTCCCACCGCCCCGGCCCTCGCCCGGTGCCTTGGATGGGGGTCGGGTGCTGCTGGGTGACAGCCCTGCTTGTCCCCCCTTTGCTGAGCCCTCTCGTATTCCTCTCGTCGCAGCGTGTCCGAGTTCCTCATGGGGGAGGTGGACAGCAGCACCATCCTCTCCATCCCACCCAGCGACCAGAACCAGGTGAGCGACGCCCGCTGCCGTCACGCGGGTCTCGGGATGCGCCAGCTTGGGAGGCGTGGGATTCCCAGCCCACCCCCAAGCCCGGCGGAGCTGCGTGGAGGCTTTCCCTGCTTGCTCCCGCCCTCGCCGCCATCCCGAGGAGGGGAAGAGCCACCTGGACAAAAGCTCGATCCAAAGGGCAAGGTGGCTCGGGAAGGGATGGAGCAGCTCTGTCGACAGGGCTCTGGTTGCTCTCCGTAGCTCTGCCCTGGGCTGGTGTGTGCAATGTATTTCTCCGATGACGTTTCCGTTAGCTCTTGGCCCCAGGCTGGGCACAGCAGACTTCCAGCATTAGCAGAAAAGCTCCAGCAGCTCCGGGTTTCTCCCTCCCCTCCATCCACCAACCCCTCCAACCGCTCCCCTTCCTCTTGTCTGATCACTCCCTTTTCTTTCCCAACTCCCAAAGTCCATGGAGAGCCTCTACGGGGGGATCCCGGGGCCTGGAGGAGACGGCCTGCCTTCGGGCATGGAGAGCTACGACGCGGGTGAGCAGGAGGGTTGGGGTGCAGGGGTGGGGGTGGGGGGGTACCCGGCTGAGCAGAAAGGCCGGCAGGAACCAGCATCTTCCCCATGGCTCCTCTTTCCCCCCACCTTCCCCCCCCACGCCGTCCCATCACAGGCCGCCCTCCTGCCGAGGAAGTGGACGTGATGCTGCAGCGCTGCGAGGGGGGGGTAGACGCTGCCCTCCAGTACGCCAAAAACATCTCCAAGTACATGAAGGACCTCATCGGATACCTGGAGAAAAGGACCACGCTGGGTGAGATGGGGGGACGGGGAGGACGGCGGGGGGTGGGGGGGGTCCTCACTGGAGGCGGGGGCTGAACTCCTCCGAGCAGCATCAGAACACGTCGAGGTTCTCTAGGGTCCAGGAGGACGAGGGAGGCAGCCACTGCAAGGACAGCGGTGACCTTCATTCCTGACGTCCCCGATTCGTTTTTCCAAAGGAGCCCAATCAGCGGGGAGACCCCAGTGTCTCCTACGTCTTTTCACTTCCAACCTTTTTCTTCCAGAGATGGAGTTTGCCAAAGGGCTTCAGAAGATGGCAAACAGCTGCAAGCAAACCATCAGTCAGGAGGTAAGTCCACGTGTCCCTAAAGCCACCCGGCGCCCGGGCTGTATCGGGAACAAGCAGCCCTGGAGTGTCCGCTTTGCGTGACCCAGCTTCAGAGCGTCTCCAAAGCTCTCTGCCTGGCAAAATCCACGCCTCCACACCAAAGCAAGGGATAATGTCAAGACCCTGCAAACCCTCCTCCATCAGTAGCCAATATCCCTGCTGAGATGCCTGCAGGGAGAGCCCAGGCAGGGTGACACCCCAGATGTGCCCCATCCCCTGCTCTGCAGCCCAGGCACCGGGCAGGAGACACCACAGGACCCTTCCAGCCCCCTCTGAACCCTCCAAGCAGCCTCTTGGCAGCCTGTGACCACACTGTCTCGGTCCAGGATGGGGCTTTTACCAGTAGCCATCGACCAAGCCCAGCCTCTGGTTTTCTTCCCCAAACGCAGCACTGGAGGATGCGTCTCCTTCGGTTCACGCTGCGGTGCTGGGGCTCAGGATGGTGCCTTTTCTCGTTTGGCAGACCAGCATGCCTTTCCTGTCCATCTACCTGCTGGCGCTGGAGCAGGACATGGAGCACGGGACGTCGGTTCTGCAGGCGGCCAACACCCTGCAGCAGCAAACCTTCCTCCAGGTGAGGGGACGAGGGGCCACCTCAGAAGGGTCTTCCCCGGCGGCTGGGCAGGGAGGGAGGCTGCTGGTCTCCACCGTCCTCCTGACACAGGCAGCTCTTCCAGAAACTGGAATCCAGCCGCCGCTCGGGCTCGGCATTCCCTGGCTTTGCTCTGGCCTCAGCGGATCAATGAGCCCAAGCTCTCAGCCAAACCTAACCCCCTTTGAGGGGTCAGATACAGGGTTTGGGAGAAACCACCCCCACCCCCCCCCCCAGAATCACACAGACTCACAGAATGTCGGGGTTGGAAGGGACCTCTGGAGATCATCTCCTCCAACCCCCGGCCACAGCAGGGTCACCCACAGCAGGGGGCACAGGAACGCGTCCAGGCGGGGTTGGAATGTCTCCAGAGACGGAGACTCCCCCACCTCTCTGGGCAGCCTGTGCCAGGGCTCTGCCACCCTCACAGCAAAGAAGTTCCTCCTCGTCTTGAGACGGAACTTCCCATGGGCAAGTTTGTGCCCGTTACCCCTTGTCCTGTCCCCGGGCACCACTGAGAAGAGCCTGGCCCCATCCTCCTGACACCCCCCCTTTCAGTATTTATCAGCGTTGATAAGGTCTAAAGATCTAAGACTAAAAAGCCCCAAATCCCTCAGCCTTTCCTCCTCAGAGAGGTGTTCCAGTGCCCTCAGCATCTTGGCAGCCCTTTGCTGTCCCCTCTCCAGCAGTTCCCTGTCCTTCTGGAACCGGGGAGCCCAGAACTGGACCCAGCGCTCCAGAGGGGGCCTCCCCAGGGCAGAGCAGAGGGGGAGGATGACCTCCCTCCACCTGCTGGCCAACCCCTTCTTGATGCCCCCCCAGGATGCCATTGGTCTTCTTGGCCACGAGGGCCCATTGCTGGCTCAGTTTGGAGGGAAACGGCATCTGGCACTTCCCAGGCTGGAGATTTTTGTCCATGAGACAAACCCTCCCCATAACCCAGCCCAGATGTGCCGGGGAATGATAACAACCGCCCCGGGGAACTTCTCCTTGCAAAGCCTTTTGCCAAGGGAAGAGCAGCGGGCGTTTAGCTCAGAGCCGCGGGGGGGGCTGTTTCTCCCTCCCGATGCAGCCGCTGACGGTGAGGCGCCTTGAGCATGAAAAGCGGAGGAAGGAGATCAAGGAGCAGTGGCACCGGGCGCAGAGGAAGCTGGTGAGTACCAGCCACGCAGCGCGGGCTGGGTTTGTGCCCCGGAGAACCCGTGACACCTTCCCCTCCGAGGGTGGTGGGTTCCTTCCCCTCTCCAGCAGCATCGGGCGCATCATCCCAGGAGAGAGGCCCCGGGGAGGCTGCGGGAGGTAACGATGCCCTTGCGGAGCTCAGTCCTCACCCTGGGTCACTGCTGTCCTTGGCAGCAAGAGGCGGAGGTGAACCTGCGCAAGGCCAAGCAGATCTACATGCAGCGCAGCGAGGAGCACGACAAGGCCAAGTACGTGGCGGTGAAGGCGGAGGAAGAGCAGCAGAACACCACCAGCAGCATCACCACCAAAACCCTGGACAAGAAGCGGCGGCTGGAAGAGGAAGCCAAGAACAAGGTAGGAACACGACAGCTCCGGACCCGGGCTGAGCCTGGCAAGAACCTTCTCAGTCCTCGGTGTCCCAGCACAGGGACAGCCCCGGGTGAAGAGGAGTGAACCGAGATCCCTGCAGATTCTTGGACACGGCCCTAGAGGAACGGGGTCCAAATGCAGAGAGCTGTTCTCCTTGTCCTCCTTGTCCTTGTGTCCTCCATGTCCTCCTTGTCCTCCTTATCCTCCTTGTCCCCTGTATCTTCCTTGTCCCCTGTATCTTCCTTGTCCCCCATGTCTTCCTTGTCCTCTGTGTCCTCCGTGTCCTCATGTCCTTGTGTCCTCCTTGTCCTCCGTGTCCTCCTTGTCCTCCTTGTCCTCCATGTCCTCCTTGTCCTTGTGTCCTCCTTGTCCTCCATGTCCTCCATGTCCTTGGTGTCCTCCTTCCCTATGAGCTGTTCCCATCTCCTGCCTCTCCCGCCTCACAGGCAGAAGAGGCGATGGCCACGTACCGGACCTGTGTCGCGGATGCCAACACCCAGAAGCAGGAGCTGGAGGACACCAAGGTGAACTCCTTGCGGCAGATCCACGAAGTGATCAAACAGAGCGACCAGGTCATCAAGACGGTGAGCGGGGCTGGCTCGGGATGGCCCCCAGGGCCGGGGGGTGGCCGTGCCCTGCTGGGGAGAGGGTCAGAGCTGCCTCCCCAGCGAACTTGGCTTGGCTGCTGCTGGTTCAGCTGAGGTCCAGGTGGACATGAGCTCTCTTCACTCCCTGCTGCTCTGAAAAGCCGAGGCTCGAGGCTGCACCGCTCCGTCCCCCTGATTTCTCACCCAACCCGGAGCTCCTCGTCTCTCCCTTCCTCGTATGCCGGCTCTCAAAGCTCACGCCTGGTTTTCTCTACGTCATCTTTAGGCCACGATCTCCTTCTACCAGATCATGCACATGCAGACGGCTCCGCTGCCCGTCAACTTCCAGACGCTGTGCGAGAGCAGCAAGCTCTACGACCCCGGGCAGCAGTACGCCTCTCACGTCAAGCAGCTGCAGCGTGGGGACGAGCCTGACACCCAGTACGACTTTGAGCCCTACGTGTCACACAACGCCTGGTAGGAGACAGAGGGGGAATCCCGCGCTGGTTCACGCTCACCTTCTCTGTCACAACCTCCCCGGGGCTGGCACTGCCCTCCCCTGCAGACGCCAGCGTGCTTCCTACTGGGAAATCTGGGGCTGGACCAGCTGGGAATTCCTCTCGTGTCCCCCCGTGGATGAGAGAGGCTCTCGAGTACCTAAGGCAGCGGACTGTAAACCCCAAGACAGGCGGAGGGCAGCCACGAATGTTTTCAAGCGTCCTTCCCTCTCATCCACCCAGACGTTCCCTTTTCTCCTTCTTTCTGCCCGCCAGGTCTCCCTTCACGCGCACGCGGAAGGGCAGCTTCAACGCCAGTGATTTCTCCCCAAACGCCGGCTCCGACGGGACTGGGCCGGTCTCGGAAGGAGGAGCGGGAGCCAAGGAGCAGCAGAGCGGGGCTGTGGGGGCCGAGCGGAGAGGTGAGCCCACCGCAGGGACACCCGAGGGGCACAGCACCCATCTGAGCCCATCAGAGGGACACCTGAGGGACACAGCGCCCATCTGAGCCCATCAGAGGGACACCCAAGGGACACAGCACCCAACTGAGCCCATCATAGGGACACCCAAGGGACACAGCACCCATGTGAGCCCACCGCTGGTGGGGGAGTGGGGGAACACGGAGAGACCTCGGATGAGGTGGAGATGGATAAGGAGGTGCTGGTTGATTTGCCAGGCTTGGGGGGGTTTCTCCCAGAACCCGGCCAGATGGCGTCCTCCCCTGGTCAGGAGCAAAGCAGGACCTCCATGGGTACCAGGGGGCTTCTCTTTGTAGGAGCAGGACTGGCTGGAAGCTGAATTTCCTGAAGGACACAAAATCAGATCCATGGTGTGGGGGGGTTACTCTTGCTAGTGCTGCTTAACAGACCATTCTCCATCTCCTCAAGACCGTTCCCCATCTCCCCAAGATCATTCTCCATCTCCCCAAGACCATTCCCCATCTCCTCAAGATCATTCTCCATCTCCCCAAGACCATTCCCCATCTCCCCAAGACCATTCCCCATCTCCTCAAGATCATTCTCCATCTCCCCAAGACCATTCCCCATCTTCCCAAGACCATTCCCCATCTTCCCAAGACCATTCCCCATCTCCTCAAGATCATTCTCCATCTCCCCAAGATCATTCTCCATCTCCCCAAGACCATTCCCCATCTCCCCAAGACCATTCCCCATCTTCCCAAGACCATTCCCCATCTCCCCATCTCTTCTTTCCCGTGCTGGATGGTGTTCCCAAAGGCACCCCCACCCCTCCAGCCCCTTCCCCACCCTGCCAACAGGAAGCCAAGCAGCTCCCTTCAGGAATTTCAGGGTCTCCTGGAGTCCAGGCCCTTCTCCCGCGTTTCTCTGCTGAACGCAGGAAGCGATCTCAGGCAGACTATGCGTTTTCCTCTGCAGGTGGGAGAGGACACCAGGTCCACAAATCCTGGCCGACCTCCGTCACTGAAGGCGACAGCAGCCTGGATTCGAGCGCAGGTAGGTACCGAAACCAGCCCTGGGCGCGCGGTCCTTCCCCTTTTATACAGTCAGCCTAAAACCCGAGCCTCGGAGCTCGGCGGGACCTGCCACTTCTCCTTTTTGTCTGCTTTGTAACAACGCTGTGTTGTAAATAACTGCTCTGAGCCCAGTCTCCAACAGGACGGGGTGGGATGGGACGAGGGACCACCATTCTTTACCCTGCTCTGGCTGCAGCGGGGCGCTGGATGGGCACACACAGCCCCCGCTCCCCCCCCGCTTGCTCATTTTCTCCCCAGAGCTGCCCCCAGCCACACAGAAGAGGCGACTTTTCGCCATGGGGATCAGCCACCACCGTCAGAGCACTCTCAGGAGAGAAACGGCTTCCCCAGTAATCCCACCACCTCGCGGGTTTTATTTTGACAGGTGAATTCAGCCACAAACTCCAGCGGCTGTCTTCCAATGGCACCATGTCCTCCAGCGAAGAGCTGGAGGAGAAGGAGGAGAACGCCACCCCCTTCGAGCAGAGTAGGTGGCAGCGCGGGAGGTGACACGGGGCTCCAGCTGCGTGCCCACGCGCCACGGCCACGCTAACTGCAGGCTGGCTTTTCCCAAATTAATCACACAATCACAGAACGTCAGGGTTGGCAGGGACCTCTGGAGATCATCTCCTCCAACCCCCGGCCACAGCAGGGTCACCCACAGCAGGGGGCACAGGAACGCGTCCAGGCGGGGTTGGAATGTCTCCAGAGACGGAGACTCCCCCACCTCTCTGGGCAGCCTGTGCCAGGGCTCTGCCACCCTCACAGCAAAGAAGTTCCTCCTCGTCTTGAGATGGAGCTTCCCATGGGCAAGTTTGTGCCCGTTACCCCTTGTCCTGGCCCCGGGCACCACTGAGAAGAGCCTGGCCCCATCCTCCTGACACCCCCCCTTTCAGTATTTATCAGCGTTGATAAGATCTAAAGATCTAAGACTAAAAAGCCCCAAATCCCTCAGCCTTTCCTCCTCAGAGAGGTGTTCCAGTGCCCTCAGCATCTTGGCAGCCCTTTGCTGTCCCCTCTCCAGCAGTTCCCTGTCCTTCTGGAACCGGGGAGCCCAGAACTGGACCCAGCGCTCCAGATGGGGCCTCCCCAGGGCAGAGCAGAGGGGGAGGATGACCTCCCTCCACCTGCTGGCCACGCTCTTCTTGATGCCCCCCAGGATGCCATTGGTCTTCTTGGCCACGAGGGCCCATCGCTGGCTCATGGTCACCCTGTTGTTCGGAGGAAAAACCGAACAACAGCTGGGAGGATACCTGGCTGTGGCCCCATGAGGAGCCCAGTAGCGTTTCCTTTCCCAAGGGATGAGCTCTGCTCCGACCAGTGGGAACAGACACTCTAGGGCTGTAGACCTCAGGGTACCAGTTATCCGTAATGCCGCTAACGAACTGGTGCTCCCAGCTGGTCATCTGCTGTGTGGCAGAGACCCTTCTGCTCCAGCTTTGCTGAAGGTACCTCCTCAGCAGCCAGGGTGCAGCTGCGGTTCTTTGCCTTCTGCTCGTAGGCATCAACGGGATGACCCCAGAGATGACGGCTCCGACGGGGCCCTTCCGAAACGTTGGCTTGTCCAAGGCTGCCCAGACTCACCGGCTGAGGAAGCTCCGCGCCCCTTCCAAATGCCGGGAGTGCAACAGCTACGTTTACTTCCAGGGAGCAGAATGCGAGGAGGTAAAGCTGGGAGAAGCGGGAAGGGAAGGAGGTGGCTGGAAAGAGGTGGAGGACGTGTCCCGAGAAGGGGGTGACCTCCCCTGCGTTCGGTCCCGCGATTCCCCCTGTCCCCAGGCGAGAGCCACCCGCTCCGCGGCAGCGCATCGCCGTGCCGCTCGCCACCCGGGGGTCACAGGTTTGCTGTGGAAACCCCGCCGGCGGCTCTGACACAGACGTGGTCACAACCCCGGGTGTAACCACAGCCGCGAGGTCTAACTTCCCTCTTGCCTGAGCCTACGCGGAGGTGTCAGCGTGACCTTTGGGGCAGGACCACCCCCTACTTCCCCTAGCCCGTGTTTGGGGAGACATTCCTCCTTTGGGGAGGGGTCCGTGCGCTTTGCGTGGGCCCGCGGCGGCTCCAAGAAAGGTGTTTCTCCTCTCTGCCCTCGTTCTCCGAGCGACGCCTGGCGTCTCTCGGGGGCTGCCCTTCGACTTGTCCCGTGGTGCCGTCTCCCATCTCCACGCGTTTTCCCCGTGTTTTCCAGTGCTACCTGGCCTGCCACAAGAAGTGTCTGGAAACCTTGGCCATCCAGTGCGGGCACAAGAAGCTCCAAGGGAAGCTGCAGCTTTTCGGGCAAGACTTCACCAAGGCTTCTCAGAGCAGCTCGGATGGCATCCCCTTCATCATCAAGAAGTGCATTTCGGAGATAGAGAAGCGGGCGCTGAAAACCAAGGTGACGCGCTCTCTCTTCCCTCTCCTTCAGCTGATCTGGCTCCGCTGCCTTCTCCGGACCCCCTCTCCCGCCTCGCCGGGAAACCCAACAGGCTCCTCTTTTCACGTTCCTGGAGGCAGGAAGCCAGAAAGTCCCGGGTGATAAACTTGGCCCTGACGCCCCAAACTCTGAGCTCAGAAACTCACTTCTCTCACCTCCCTCTTTCCTATGAAACAGGAATGACAGTAACGCCTGAGCTGGAAGGGGATGTCCCAGAACGATTTCTGAGAGGGATTTCCAGCCCCGGGAGGAGGGAGTGGGAGGTAGAAGCTCACTGTCTCACGCAAACATGAACAGAAGCATCTCTCCTCACCCCCAACTCCGCTTTTCTCTCTTTTACAGGGCATCTACCGGGTTAACGGTGTCAAGACCCGGGTGGAGAAGCTTTGCCAGGCATTTGAGAATGGGAAAGAGCTGGTGGAGCTTTCCCAGGCCTCCCCTCATGATATCAGCAACGTCTTGAAGCTCTACCTGAGACAGGTAGGGTGCCGGTGCCACCTCCTGCTGGGGGGAGGCGGGGGAGAGGTGCCCAGAGGAACTGACTGTCCCCAACCAGACCTGCCGTCACCGGGTCGTCTCTGGCGGGAGCGATTCCGCACGAACCGGGCAGGATTTGTGGGTGCCGAGGGGTCCCCCCCCAGCCGGGAGCGGGTCAACGGTGGGGATGTGACCGTGAGCCTCCCCCGAGCCGACCGTGGGGTTATTGCTCTCGGGGAGCCCCGGCACAAGGCGGCTGCCATGGCTGCGGCACCCGCGGGCCACCGGCGACGTGCAGAAGCACCAAACCCTCCCTCCCCTTCGCCCTTGGGGAACCAGCGACGCGAAAGGGGAAGTGAGTGATCCAGCAAAGGTCGCTCTGCACGGCAGGGCCGGGGCTGAGCTCACGTCTCCCCGTCACACTGTGTCCCTGGGGTGTCCCTGCGGTGGGCTCAGATGGGTGCTGTGTCCCTCAGGTCACCCTGTGGTGAGCTCAGACGGGTGCTGTGTCCCTTGGGTGTCCTTATGATGGGCTCAGATGCGTGCTGTGCCCCTCGGGTGTCCTTATGATGGGCTCAGTTGGGTGCTGTGTCCCTCAGGTCACCCTGTGGTGAGCTCAGACGGGTGCTGTGTCCCTTGGGTGTCCTTATGATAGGCTCAGATGGGTGCTGTGTCCCTCAGGTGTCCCTATGGTGGGCTCAGTTGGGTGCTGTGCCCCTCGGGTGTCCTTATGATAGGCTCAGATGGGTGCTGTGTCCCCCAGGTGTCCTTATGATGGGCTCAGTTGGGTGCTGTGTCCCTCAGGTGTCCTTATGATGGGCTCAGTTGGGTGCTGTGTCCCTCGGGTGTCCCTATGGCGGGCTCAGATGGGCGCTGCGTCCCTCGGGTGTCCCTCTGATGGGCTCAGATGGGTGCTGTGTCCCTCGGGTGTCCCTATGGTGGGCTCAGATGGGCGCTGTGTCCCTCAGGTCACCCTCTGATGGGCTCAGATGGGCGCTGTGTCCCTCAGGTGTCCCTCTGATGGGCTCAGATGGGTGCTGTGTCCCTCGGGTGTCCCTCTGATGGGCTCAGATGGGTGCTGTGCCCCTTGGGTGTCCCTATGGTGGGCTCAGATGGGCGCTGTGTCCCTCAGGTCACCTTCTGATGGGCTCAGATGGGCGCTGTGTCCCTCAGGTGTCCCTATGGTGGGCTCAGATGGGTGCTGTGTCCCTCGGGTGTCCCTTGGTGGGCTCAGCCGGGCGCTGTGCCCAGCTCACAGCCGTTCTCCACCCCCAGCAAACGCCAACACGCAAACTCAAAAACTGGCAGCGCAAACGGCATCACCCACATCCTCCAACCCGCCACCACAAGGCAGAAGGAGAGGAAGCAGCTTCTCCTTCGCATGGCAGCCTCCCCGCTTAACTCCTTCCTGCTGCCTCTCCTGCGGCGCTGCTGGAACCCCCCCGAGGGGCTCCCGTGCCTTAACGCCAGCACCGGGCTGGGCCGCGGGTCCCCGGGTCCCCGCACGGACTGAGGGGCTCTGAACCGCCTCTGCGGTCTCTCCAGAGTCAAAAAGCAGAGTGGAAAGAGAGGAAGGATCAGTCCTTGAGTCATGACCCAACCTCTCACTGCGGAGAAATGGGTTTAAAGCCCCTCTGGGAAGCGCTGGGCTGGAGGGAACCCGCTCTGCTGGTCCCCAAACCCATCCGTTTGAGCCGCTCCGAAAACCCCGCCAGCCCGGCAAACCCAGCAATTAGTTAACACGCCGCTCTGGGTGCCTCGTACAAATTTCAAAGCAAGAGTTTCCACCTCACCGCAGCCCCACCTCTGCTGCAGGCGCCGCCGCTCGCGTCCTGCCTTCTCCACCCCACCACAATCCACCCCCGTCCTCTTCCATTCCTCTCTCCCGCCGCCGCTGGGGAACCTGCTGCTCTGCCCATCCTGGGGCTTTCCTAGGGAAAAAAAAAAAGGAGAATCCTTTAACCTGGGCCCGCAGGGATCCATCCAGCTGGGAGCACCCACGGGCTGATTAAACGCTGCTTTTTGCTTGAACTTCACCAGCTGCTAATTGTCTAGGACAAATGAGGCTGGATTTACACGCTTCAGGGGACGGATAAATAAACATTCCCTTCAGGTTGCGTGCTCTGCAGGCGTTGGAAACGTTTCCGTGCTGTAAGAAACGGCACCGGGCAGGTCTAGGTCTCCGGGAGGAACGTTTCTCCGGCGCCCACCTCCCCTCTTCTTGCTTGCAGCTGCCGGAGCCCATTATGCCCTTCCGCATGTACAACGAGCTGATGGGGCTGGCCAAGGAGAGCCTGCAGGGCGGCGAGGGCAAGGGCAAGAGCGGGAAGGGGGGCCCCGAGCTGGTGGACAGAGGAGCCGACACCGACAAGGTGGTGGCGAACCTGGTGCTGAAGCTGAAGGAGCTGCTGAAGGAGCTGCCCTTGGAGAACATGGCCACGCTGCAGTACCTCCTGCAGCACCTGAGAAGGTGAGGAGAGCCCGTGTGGGTGCTGGGGGCACCTTCCCTCTCTTCCCTAGATGGGGAGGTGAGCGCAGCCTCCTCCACCGCACCCGCGGCGGCGACAGCCCAGCCCTTGCCGGGAGCAGGGAGGTAGATCCGCGGCTGCAGCCAATTCTCGGCCGAAGCTGGTGTGTGCCACCAGAGGGATGTCCCCTGCTGCCGGCCCAGCATCTCCTCCAGCCTGGAGACACCAGGCGGGGTGAGCCCTGCCCGTCCGCTCGTCCCTTCTCCCGGCTTCCTCTCACGAGTTCCTCTTCCTCCTCCTCCTCCCCAGGATCGTGGAAGTGGAGCAGGACAACAAGATGACCTCCAGCAACCTGGGCATCGTCTTCGGGCCAACGCTGATGCGCCCGCGGCCCACGGATGCCACTATTTCCTTGTCCTCGCTGGTCGATTATCCCCACCAAGCTCGCATCGTCGAGGCGCTCATCATCTTCTATTCCACCATCTTTGAGAACAAGGAGAGCGCGGTGCTGGGCGACTCCAGCAAATACTCCACGGAGAGCAAGGAGGAGGCAGCCGGCTGCTCGGACCTGGTAGGAGCCTGCGGGGCAGGGAGCACCCCGAGGGGACGCAGACCGACCGAGACACCCTGCCTTTGCTCGAAACCTGGAGCAGATCAGCCGGGGCAGCCCCTCCCGCGGCCCCAGCACCCCCAGCTCCCTCCTGAGCGGTGCCCGGCCTCGGGCTCTGCCCTGCACCGAGGGTGTTCCCCATCCCTGCCGTGCCCCACGATGGTACGGGTCTGGCCAACGCTGCTGCCCTTCTCTTTGGACCCCCTCCCCGTCCCCCCGTGCATCCCCACTCCACTTGTGAGTGATTTTCTGCCCCAAAAGAACAGTTTCCGTAGGTGACAGGCAGGGGGTGGGGGGATGGAGCCTACGCACCTTTACACAGGGACAAAAAGACGGCATTTCTGCACCAAACATTTTCTGGCACCGTGTCTCGGTGAAGGAGAGAGGTGCCTTCTCCTCCACGCCCTCACCGCTGCTCCTCTTCCTCCCAGGCCAGCGGAGGCTCCCAGCCCGCAGCTCCTCCCGGCAGCGCCCCCGACCTGCCTTCGGAGAAGGGGAATTTGGGTTACGGCACCGACTCATTTGCAGGTAAGCGAAAGGTGGCTCCTCCCCAGCGGGCGCCGGTCTCTTGGGAGGTCCGGGGTGTCACCAGTGGCAATAACACAACGTCCTTCCCCTGTCCCTGAAGACCACGAGTTTGCTGAGCAAAGCTCTCGCTGGCGCCGCGGTGCTGGGTGAGAGCGTAGCACCGGGCTCCCTCTGTCCCGCAGAGTCCGGCGACCGCTCCGTTGACTCCGACTCCGAGCTGGAGGACAGCGGGGAGCTGCTGGCCACCGCCGGGGTCCCAGGAACCCATCTCAGGAAACAGGAGAGCGAGACCAGCACGGACGACGCTCAGTTCTGCGACGAAGGGAGCGAGGGGCAGCGGAGCCGGAGCTGCAGCATGGGGCAGTCGGACGCGGAGGGCAGCGCTCCCCGCTGCCGCAGCCCCCCGGGAGAAGAGCAAAGCGACGCAGAAGAATACCCTGAGAGCTGCCTCTCCACTGCCGACACGGACCGCAACACAAACCAGTCCAACAACACACCCTCGCCCGCCGCTGCCCCGTCTCTGGCAGCCAGGAGCCGAGGGGGTGGCGAGGGGCGGCCCCGGTTTATCTAAGCCACCCAACAAAAGCGCCGCGGACGCTGGGACGGGGCAAAGGGGCAGAACGCGGCTGCTGCCCGGGCGTAGCGATGCGCAGAGCTGCGATGGCGAGGGTGGGGGGGCCGGCACGGAGCCCCGGGCAGCTCGGGGGGGTTCGGTGTGTCAGCTGCAGGCAAGTCCTCCCTGTTCCGTGGCTGGAGCTTTCACACAAACCCCCCGAGCTCCTCGGCTCCCGACAGGGGACGTCGGGCCAGGCTGCCCCGACTGCGGGGAGCCATCACGTCCAGCAGCCCAGAACCGCGTTTCTTGGGAAGGAGCTGAAGCCTGGAGCCCCCTCGCTGCTTATTCCAGACTGGGAAGGAACCCAGGGCTTTGCTGTGCCCGTGCCGGGTCACAGGCTTAATTTTTGCCGCGCTCCTTAATCCCACGCCTCTGCTGCAGAAAACGAGGTAGGAAGAGTCCAGAGATCCGATCACCCTCGCTGGCTGCGGCTGGAGGGGAGAGGAGGTGACACAGGGAGAGGTCCCCATCAGAAGGGCACTGCAGCCAGGCTCGGACAGACGGACAACGCCGAGCACCAGGCTCCACCAGCGCAGGGAATGGCTCGCCGGGAAGGGGACGCGGCCGCAGGAGCGCTGGGTTCAGCGCAGCCGGGTAAAATCCACCCGCGCCATCTCGCGCGGAGCCATCCTCGGCTGCAGGGCCACGACCGCACCGTCTGCCGGGCCCTGCCAGGTACATTTATCGTCTCTAACTGACTGTAGCGGGCACCCCACGTCCGGCCACGCATCTACTGCCTCGGCACTTCCAAGCACCGGAGGGCTCAGCCGGCGCCGTGCCCGGCCGGGCTCGCCTGACGAGCTTCGCGTTGCTGCTTGTATTTACGGGCATTTTTCTACCTGGAGGAGCCATGGAAAGAGCAGCCGCAGGCTGTGAGCAACCTCGGGGGTTTTCCTGGCTGCAGGGTCCCGAGCGTTGCCTGATCTCTCAGGGTTTTGGGGTTTTTTGATAGAAAATCCGTCTCCAAAAATCCAAGCTGCGAGTCCAGGACTGCACCTTTGCTCTTCCGGCTGGCTCCGAGTGCAGCTGGGCAGGGAGCAGGTCACCAAGGGGACACGCCGCCTCCTTGGGACCGTCACAGCCCGAACCGAGTCCCAGCCCCTGCCAGTGTCAGAGGCTTTTTGTTTTGTTTTTTCTTTTTTTTTGTAAAGAGATAACCCGTCAACATGAACCCACTACCTCTGCTGGCAAAGGAACTTCAAGGGTCAAACAAGACCAGTTGAAATATATTTTTTTTAAAGCTACGAGACTTTTCTGCACTGAAGCATAGAGAAACAAGTAATTTTAAGTTTAAAAAGAGCTGAAAGCTGTTTCCTTCTGTTCCCCTGCTTGCGCCTGGGCTGCGTTCCTGCCGTCACTGCCGAGCGTGCCACCAGACCTGGCCCAGCAGGGACCGAGCGCGCCCGGCCAGGGACAGAGCAAGGGCACCTCGCACGCGAGCGACGCGCAGCCCACGGCTCCTGAGCAATTGCACAAATCCAAAGCTGTTTTCTAGTAATTAGCCACCCCCTTCCTCGGGGGGGATGCTGGACGCCAGCTCCTCTCTCGCTCCCTCCGCTCGCGCGTCAAGAGCGGCCACCCCAAGGGGACAGCGAGGGGAGGGCAGAGGCCAAGGAAGCCAAGCGGGAGCGACGTTCCAGCTGAAGATCCACTGAGGGGTGGCCGGGGGGTTACACGCGCCTCGTTAGTGTAGAGCCACGCGATCAACCAGACGTTTGACCCCTCAGAGGATCAGCCTCCAGCACAGGGAGAGCCTGGGCTCTGGTTCCCAGAGCTCTGCAAGACTATCGGAAACGCATCTCGGCAGAGTCGCTTAAAGGTACACAAACCCGAAGCTGAACGGTTTCTAACTGAGCCAAAGAAGAGCCAGAGGCAGCCATGAGCCGTTCCGCTCCGCAGCTCTTCAACAAGAGGGTTGGATTTTTCCAGCAGCTCAATTCCACGGTAGCAAGAGGAACGAGGCCGAGGGCCCTCGCTACCAGCACTGCTACCCCCGGCGGTACCGCGTGTGTGTGCGAGGATGGATGGCGGGTGAATGCGAGTGAGGGAAGGGACGAAAGCTGCGCTTGAGCTTCACACAGGGACAGGCACCCTTCTGGTTGTACGTTAATTCGGCGTGGAAAAAGTAAAGCGTGTTTGCTATGGCGTGCCTGTACTGCTGTATGAAGCCACATAACATGTTTTGCTGTGATCAGATTGACTTGCTTCCAAAAAAATAAATAAAATCAGCGTGTTCCAACCCGTGTCTGTCCTGGAGATCGGAGTCTTCCAGACTCATATGCCCATGGCTGCAGGAGGCTAAGCACCATAATGAAGGACTCCCAGTACTTCTAGCAAGTAAACTGGAGTTTAAAAACCCTCAAGAGACCTGAAACAGATCAAAATGAAAGCGACTCAGGGGTGATAAGCAACTCTCCACTGCAATATCTGAACACCGAGGTCTCAAAACCAGGGCCAGAGGGTACGGAGGTGAGGTAAGCGACGAGGTCTGTCCGAACTGCAGCGCCAAAACTGCACGCGCCAGCTCAGAGTTCTGCAGGGCGAGCTCTCGGCTCAGTCCATCGCAGCCTCAGCAGCGGCAGCGCACCCCAAACGGAATGAAAAACAGGGGAACTCACAAAGCCCAGAAGGCTTTGGTACAGGGAGAGGGTGAGAAACACAGTACCAGTGAGGAACAGAGAGAATACAAACCTTTATTAAAAATAAGATCCTATAAAATAAAACAGGAAAGCAAAGGCCTTTTTCCACTCGCCTCCTCCCTGCGCGCGTCTGCTGCTTCAGGTTACTTCCATGGCTTGAGTCCTTAACGAAGACTGAGGAGTTACGACAAAGTCTATGCTGGAAAAGAAAGAATTAGGCCAAGTAACATCATGGCAGGGAATTTCCTCGGCCATCTATGAAAAGGCAGACACCTCAGAGCGTCTGTGAATTGCCGGTGGATGGGCCGGTGGGGAGATGTCACACAACCCTCCCGCACCCGGAGGAAAGAGAGCTCGGGATGGGAATCACCTCACACCTCCCTCAGCAGACGCTCCCAAGGCCAAGCCCCACTGAACACCCCGAACACCCACAGGTGGGTACCGAGGCATGAGGCCAGGGAAGCCTTGCTCTGGTCCATCCTCTCGCTAACAGCCCCCTCCACAAACAATTTAAAGTTTTGAGATAATCTTTTCCTGGAGGCAGCTTGCTTCAACTCGATCCTGGACAACCCCAGCGTTGCCCAAAGCCTTCCGCTCGCCAGAGGTTTTCGCGCTCCGCCTTACCCGGCAGCTCCGGATCACTGCACCAGTCTGTAGGTGATGTAGCGGCCCGCAGTCTCACTCGGTCTTATGATCTTCACCACCTGCAAGGCCAACAGAAAGGAACTCGTGAGGGAGAGAAGCCGGCGGCGGTTCCCCTGCAGGGCCTCCCTGCCCGACACAGGCGCACACAGCCCCCGACAGCGTGGCTGCAAAGCTGCGGCCCCTCGGCCGCCACAGAGACGCCGGGACTGAGCTTCAGGTGGAGGCACAGAATGGAAGTGCCACCCCCCCAGCACAAGGAGAGGGGAGATCACAGAGCGTGGGGCTGTGTCACATCGGCTGCCTGTCACCAGCCAGCTCAGCAGGCGGCCGAGACTGCCATGTCCTTGCTAGAAGCCTGCTCACCTTACACACCCCCGTACCTCACCCCCAGCAGCTTCTATGTTTGAAAGAGACACCTCTCCCGCCTCCAGGAGTTCTGAAATACCGCAGAGGATCTCCCCTCCTTGCCCTGCCCACAGTTGGTGCCCGAGTCTATTCCTCTCTCACCTGACCACGCTTTATTCCGAAGTACCGGGCCACAGGATCCCCGGCCTGTATCCTCGGGAGTTGGTTCTCTCGGAGTTTACTGCGCAGGGGGTCAAGGAGAAGCTCCTCCAGCAGAACGCGCGACTGGCCCAGGCGCCCCTTCGTTAGCGCAGCTCATGGAACAAAGTAATAAGCCATCGCACGCGGATATATTCATTTTCAGCCCAAAGCAAGTATGCCTCACGCCCAGGCAGGAAGGGAAGGAACAAACAAAGGATACTATCTGGCCAGTAGCTCGGTTACTTCTTCCTTTGTCATGACAACGTGCTCCGGGACCAACTGTAAACAACAGGGGAGAGTGACGGTAAGATCAGAAAGCCAGAGAAAGGAATTAGCTCCTCACAGCGGTGGGAGAAGCAACTTGTTCGTAAGGAAGGAAACTATGGCTTCGCCACTCAGCCCGGCATTCCAGCTGAGAGAAGGTCTCTGGGAGCAGCCCGAGCCGCAACTCAGCACCAAAGACTGATCATCCCGCCCTCGCTCCGCTGCCCGACACCGCTCACCTCGTGCTCTGTGATGTTGATCAGCAGCTCCTGCTGCAGGAACTGCTCCAGGATGTATTTGGGAGCCATATCTACCAGGGACTGGAAAGGGAAAGGTCTGTCAGACGGCAGCACTGGCCCGGGACAGCCCTGCCCGTGCTCAGCTCTGCTCCTCAATGAACAGCAGCCACCGCAAGGCGGGATGGCCACACTCGTGCTCACACAGACACAGGAACGCAGGCAAGGAGCAAACAGATCTCTTGACCACGGGCAAATATCCCCTTTTCTCTTGACTACTCCTGGGCCCTCAGCTGTGCTTGGAACCAGAACCAGTTGTTCTGGTTAAATGCACTTGTATATTAAACAAGAGCCTGCATTAAGGTACAACAGGCTTCAGCAAAAGATTTTATCTGGAAGGATATCATAGGCTTTTATTTATCTAAAGCAGCACCGAAAAACAGACAAGCAAGACCTCCACAGCCCACAATAACCCTCTGACTCTCAGGCAGGCTCCTTTCACCATACTTTGTACCTGCTTTGCCGAGGGAGTCATGCCTTGCTGCACCACGATCAGCGCTCTGGTGATGTTCTCCTCCTGCATCCTCTGGCAGTACATCTTGATCGTCTTTATTCCAACCTTGGGCTCCTCTGGGGAAAGGAGTTACAAAGGAAACAGGTTACAACCAGCCCTCCCTCCTTCTGTTAACCCCTCCAGAAAGCAACACCAGCCCTTCTGGCAGCAGGAAGACCCGGACAGGATGGAAGAGTGGGCTAACAAGAACCTTATGAAGTTCAACATGGACAAGTGTAAGGCTTTGCACCTGGGAAAACATAATCCCCGGAGTGTGGCACAGGCTGGGATCTACCCAGCTGAGGAGCAACGCTGTGGAAAGGGACCTGGGGGACAATAAGCTCAATGTGAGTGAGCAGTGTGCTGCTGCGGCAAAGAAACACAACGGGATGCTGGGCTGCATCACCAAGGGCATCACCTGCAGAGATAAAGAATCATTATCCCACTGTACTCGGCGCTTGTCAGGCCACACCTGGAATACTGTGTGCAGTTTTGGTCCCCGCTATGGAAAAAAGCTGTGACCGGGCTGGAGAGGGGCCGGAGAAGGGCCACAGAGATGATGTGGGGAAGGCTGCCGTATGAGGAAAAGCTAAGGGAACTGCCCTGAGAAAAGAAGGCTCAGGGGAGACCTTATCACGACATTCCAGTATTTAAAGGGTGACTACAAAGAAGATGGAGACTCCCTTTCAAGGAGTCACATGGAAAAGAAGGGGTGATGGGTACAAGTTACTCCTGGGGAGATTCCAATGGGACACAGGAGGAAAGTTTTTAACAACGAGAACAACCACCCATTGGAATAATCTCCCCAGGGAAGTGGGCAATTCCCCAGCATTGGACACTTTTAAGATTTGGCTGGGCAAGGTGCTGGGCTGTCTTGTCTAGACCGTGCTTTGGCTGAGAAAGGTGGGATCAGATGATCCCTGAGCTCCGTTCCAACCCAGAATTCTATGACTCTGTGGTAGTTCTGTGATGATTCTATGGTTCTGTGATGGTTCTATGGTTTTTCTGCCCTTCTCCCGACTCCAGGAACCGCGGCCGGAGCAGTCTGAGCTCACCCGGGAAGAAGACGAACATCTGGTCGGTGGGATCGTCGTTGTGAGCCACCAGCACCGTCAGGTCGGTGCGGCGGGGCCGCCCCTCGCTGGGTTTGTCACCGAACTGCGCCTTGAACTCCTCCAGCGTCTGATCCAGCTCGTCCTGGGTCACCAGGTAGCCCCGATCGTGACAGAGCTGCCGAGAAAACCCCTCGCCTGAGGCCAACCGCCATCGCTGCCATTACGCGGGGCACCGGAGACGGGCCGGGCTAGGCCGCAACGGTACCCACCGAGCCCCTGAGCACCGCACACCCCCTCCGAGCCCCGCCACCGCCCTCCCGCACCTGCATGATGGTCTTACGGATCTTCCACAGCCGGTAAGTCTCCTCCTCGTCGTCCATCTTTCCCTCACGGCACGAGGACCCCGCGGCCGCCCCGGCGCCGCCTGAGGCGGCGCGGGGCGACCGCGGGGTCCTCGGGCGCAGGGCCTTCTGGGAGCTGTAGTCTGCTACACGCCATTGGCCAGCTCCCCATCAATCATCACTTAGAGCGCGCTGAGTGGCTAGGCTGGTCGAGAGAGGCGGTGCCTCCGGGCATCGTCACCGCCGATTGGCCGAGAGGGCGGAGCGCGATGGGATGGGGTCGGGCGCTGCTGCGGGGGGCGGTGGCAGCGGCGGCGGCGCGGTGTTCGGTGAGGAGGATGGTGAGTGCGGCCCGGCCGGTTCCGCTCCGGAGGTCGCGGGAGGAGGGCAGGGCGGTGGGGAGCGGGGCTGCGGCCGCGGATGTGGGGTGCACAGTGGGGGGAAGGTGGGGGCGAGGCCTGGTCGGGGGGCGCGAGGCCTGAGGCCTGGCCGGGGGGATGCGGGGCGGGGGAGGGCGGACGAGCCCTCCCCGGGGAAGCGAAGGACGCGAAGACGGCGGTTCTGACGGGGGGACGGAGCCCCCCCGTGCGGGGCAGATGGTTGCGGGGCTCCCCCCGGCTCGGAGGGGGCACAAGTGGGGAGGGGGTGACGGTGTCTCACAGTGTGTCCTGTCGTCCCCCCCCCGCCCCGCCCCGCAGTGTGCCCAGGCGGACGACTGGCGCTCGGCCAAGTCCATCTATGAGTTCCACGCCCGAGATATCGATGGGAACGACGTTTCCCTGGAGAAGTACCGGTAGGAGGAGAAGGGATGGGCCCCACTCGGCCTTGGGACGCGGGGGCTGAAGGCTCCGGGGGGGGGGGGGGTGAGGAATGCGGCTCAAAGGGCTTCAGGACGATTGTCCCACTGCGGCTTAATCTCTTGCGTAACCCGGGAGAGGAGCTTGTTTACCGGCCTTTCCTGCCTCGCCCCTCACCCTCCTGCCTGGGGAAAGGCTGCTGATTCACACACACCCCCCCCCGCCCCTTTCCAGAGGCTACATCTGCATCATCACCAATGTGGCTTCAAAATGAGGAAAAACCGCTGTAAACTACACTCAGCTTGTTGACTTGTACGCCCGATATGCTGAGAAGGGTTTACGCATCCTGGCTTTTCCCTGCAACCAGTTTGGAAAACAGGTATGTGGGGGAGCAAGGTGGGGGCTCCCCCTCGCCCAGCCGGGCCCCCCTCTGCATCCCCAGGACGCTCACGGAGTGCCCCTTCCGTCACCTTCCTCAGGAGCCCGGGGACGACGCCCAGATTAAGGCATTTGCTGAAAACTACGGTGTGAAATTTGACATGTACAGCAAGATCGATGTCAACGGGGACGATGCCCACCCGCTCTGGAAGTGGATGAAGGACCAGCCCAAAGGAAGGGGCACCCTGGGCAAGTGAGTGGGGGACGGGGAAGGCACCCTGGGAGGCAGGGAGGGGTTGGGTCTGGGCAGCTCTATCCGAGCAGGGGGCCTGTGGCTGCAGCAAGAGGAAGGGTTTCTTCTGCCACAGACTCACACTTGTTTTTTCTCTCCTAGTGCAATAAAATGGAACTTCACTAAGGTAGGACACAGCTGCCTTCTCCCGGCTTTGCCTGGGTCGCATCCCTTGCTCTTTGCGGGGGGCAGTGGGGGGTCCCTGGGGCACTGCAGGGAGGAGGTATCCTCACCCGCAAACTCTGCGGTTATCCCAGATGTCGGATAGGAGTGTCCTGAGGGGTTCCTGCGCTGTCCTGGTCCCTCTGCCTGGACTTGCCTGGGATCCTCCAGCCCTGGCCCAGGGAGGCAGTAACTGGCCGAGGGGGGAGTGGGGCTGCCAGGGGCTGCCCCAGACCAACCCCACCACAAGCAGCTCCCTGGGCTGCTCTGCCACTCTTGGGGCTGCAGAGCCCGCGTTACAGCTGGGACTCACCTGGGTGCTGCTTCGCTTCCACAGTTCCTCATTAACCGGGAGGGCCAAGTGGTGAAGAGGTACAGTCCGATGGAGGATCCCTACGTAAGTCTGCTGCGGGCCTGGGGGGTGGCACAACTCTGCCTGACCTGCAGGAAAGGGGAAGCAGAGCTTTCCGCAGATCATCTCTGCGGAGAAACGGCAGTGCCGGGGCCGAGCACTGCTCGGAGCAGGCTCTGCTGCTGTGTCTCAGCTCTCTTCTGCTTTGGCTGGGGGAGAAAAGGCTCTGTGGGGGGTGGCTGCAGCACTGGGGAAGAGTGGATGCCCAGTGCAGGGCGGGTGGGTGGTTCTGAGCAGTCTCTCTGGGGGCTTCGGGCATGTTTTTGGGGCAATGATGTTCTCGTAGCACAACGTTCCCTTCCTTCTCGCAGGTGATCGAGAAGGACCTGCCTGCCTACTTGTAGACCTGCTTATCTCCCCCTTGCACTGTCCCTGCGCCCCAGCACCAGCCTCTCGCTGCCTGTGGAGTCTTCTCATCCAGCCCCCATGACGGTCTGCCTTCAAGCCAGGTTGCTGGTGAGGCAGACCCGAAGATCTGGCGTACACTCGCTGGAAGAGGCTTCACAGGGCCGGCGGCTGTTGCTGGGCAGCCCTTTTCTTTGGGCGTAGAGCAGGATCTGGTGTCCCCTTGCAATAAAGGTATTAGAAACGACCGGTTGTGTCTGGGCGTGTGGAATTGAGTGGTGGAGAGGACAGGGCTGGGTCTGCTGCGCCGCTCCCGCTGAGAAGCCAGAGCTTTGCAGGGGAGCCAAGACCTTACACAATTCCTGAGCCCAGCGGGGATAATCCTCATTACTGCTGAGGGGATTGCACGCAAATCCCAGGTCAGGCAGTGCTTCTGAGGGAAAAGCTGGAGCAGGGGGAAGGTGTGTGTGTGTGTGTGTCTGCTGGGATCCTTCCTCACCCAAACCCAACAGGCGTCTGCGCCGATGAGGCAATTGGGTTGTTTTTCTCCGAAGGCAGAGTGTGGGTGCTCAGCGGCACGGCCCTGGCCCCGCTCCCCCTCTCCTGGCGCTAGCCGGGCAGTGAAGGGGCCGGTTCCAGCAGTGGCGCAAGCCACGGCCAGAAGCCATTACTGCAAAACAACCCCCAAGTCATGCTGGGACACTGTGAAATACCTCACGTCAGCAGAGGCGTGTCCGACAGCAGCATGCAGGACCACAGGCGCATCCGTCCTCCTCCGGAGCCTCGGCTGCAGCGTGTTGGTGCTTGCAAAGGTGCAGCCTGGTCTGGCCGAGCCCACAGAGGGGCAGCGTCTCCCCGGGTGGGGAGAGCTCGGGTTTTACAGGCAATGAGCTGGGTGGGAGCGCTGCTTTGCCTCTTTTCCCCAGGGTGCTGGGTCATCCATAGCGCCCCACCACCCTGAGCCCCCGTGGGGAGCCCTGTCCTCGCTGCAGGGCCAAGGGGGGAGTGCGGAAGAGGCCCAGGGTCCTTGCTGGGGTCCCCCCACACGTTCAGGACACTGGGAGGATCCTGCCCGAGCCTGTCTGACCGCTCCCCCCCCTTCCCGGGACAGGCAGGCTGGTGTGGGGAGCTGCTCCGCAGCCCCGCTTGGTCTCGCCGTGAGCTCTGTGCGCAGCACCGCAGGGCTCAGCCGCGGCTGCGCAAGGCGAGGTACGAATCGCTCCTCCGTGGCTCGCCCCCGTCCCACCTCCCGCGGGGACAGAGCGGTGCCAGGGCGAGATGTCCTAGTGCCGCAGCAGCTGGTGCTGGCGGAACACGCCTGAACAGCAGCTCCTTTATCTCTGTTTTCCCCAGCAAAGCCGGGAGAAAACAGCCCCATGGAAGGCCAGCGCCTGGCTGGCTCCAGGGACGATCCTCCTCCGCACGGCCCAGGGAGAAGGGGGGGCTCAGGACAGTGGTCCTCAACCGCCACCCAGTTGTTGACACTGGAGTTAAACGCCAGCTGCCAGTAGGACACCGGCCTTGGAATCCCTATCCTGATCCAAGTCCCAGATGGGATCCCTGGGACAGATCGACACCTCTGGACAGACGGACAGACAGACAGAGAGCTGAGACTTACAGAAATCTCCTATGTGGCTTCCTTTCCATTTTTACTGAGCAGAATGCAAAATTATCCTTCTGAGGCAAGTAGAAAATTCAGGAATTATTAGTCAAAGGCACATATTCTAAAAAAAAAAAAATCTCTTTACATATATACATCTCAATTAATTATAAATACACATAGAAAAACAAAGGCAAACAACAAGCGGATTAAAAAGTGCTAACAAAAAGGTGTAAGGGGACTCATTTAAAAATACATACAATCAGTAGGACAACTGCATAATAATTTAGTTAAAAGATATTGTTACATATTATTAACCCTGACAAAAACACAGGATCGGGGCAGGGAAGGGCTTTCTTGAAGGTGCTCTCTGTCTTTCCAGAGATCAGGGAGGGAGAATTGCATATATTTTTTTAAAATTAACGTCGAAGCCACCAGGAAAGGCTCCGGGTGACGGCGGAGCAGTGGCTGGCGGAGGGTGCCTAGCGGGAGAATTCCTCCTCGCTGTTCCTGAGTTTAAGCCTCTCTGATAATGGGTTTTCCCCGGTGTCCTTTCCTCTCCTCGCCGAGAATTCAGCGAGCGCCGAGCGAACGAACCAGGATGGGGCCGGGGTTGGGGGGGGGGGAGGGCGGGGGGTGAAGCCGGGGCCTCCCCACGAGCGGTGTGGGCTGGGAGATATTTTAAATAGAGGAGGGTGTGGGGCCGGGGAGAGCCTTGGTCTGTCCGGGACGAGGGAAAGGCTGTCGCGGCACCCCAGAAAGCGGCGATGCCCGGCCGGCCCCGCGGCGAGAGGCGAGCGAAGCTGCGGGACAAGCACAAACCTCTCGGGGCAGCAGCAGGGCCCCGGTGGGGGGGGGCCCGCAGGGGCTCCCCGTCTTTGGTGTTCACTTTGAGGTAAGGTTTCAAGGTTTCCTTGAATGCAGTAAAACGCGGCCCCGAGGGCAGGGCTGACCCAGGGCTGGCAGGAGGCAGGTGCCAGCTGGGGAGGGTGGGGGGCAAGGAGAAGCCCCCAAAACGAAGGGCAGGGACCAGAGCAACCTCAAAACCGAACCCACCCGTGCACCACGGGGGGCAGGTCCCGTCTCAGCAGGAGCACGAACACCGCGGACACTGACCCAAAGCGCCTCCCAGCAGCAAACAGGGCACTCGGCCCGTCCCTGGGCCCTGGGGGGGGGACGGTGGGGGGTCAAGCTCTCTGCCTGGAGCAGGGGGCTCCACCAGCCCCCTCAAGGCTGACCTGTCAGGGCACAGGGGACCCAGCAGAGGCCTCTCGTGGCTGGACATCCTTCCCCAGGTCCTCCCCGAGGAAGGGCCGGTGTCCCAGCCAGGGAAGGTCTCGTGTCCCTCCCCTGAAAACATCCTGGTGCTACTTCTAGGAAACACCTCGATGACTCAAGGCAGAGAAAAAGAAAGAGAGCAGAGGGGAGGCTTGCGGAGGAGCTGCCAGGCCTGGAGCGTTCCTGCCAGCAGGCAGCTTCCTGCCAGACTCCTTTGGTTAAAGAGAAAACAAGAGACAGTTTCCCCGGGACCTGCCGAGGTGAGATGCTGCTGGAACAGGGATGGTGGCAGGAGTGGCTGGGGGCTACCTCTGTGGCAGGGCAGCTTGCCCAGCCGCTCCCGGCTGAGGGGCAGTGGGTTGTCTGGGGCAGTGCTTTTTGCAAAGCAGAACTCTGCTCTTTGGTACTGGAGGGTGAAGTTGCAGCATGAGCAGCGACGCTGCGCAGCCCCGGTGCTCGCCTGGGAACTCTTCCCTTCTGGGGCTCGGGAGCAGCTCTCACCGAGGTGAGCGGAGGGCAGGGCTGGGGACCCACAGGGATCCCGTGTCCGTGGCCCAGCCAAGGACAAGCCCGACAGGACAGGACCGGTGAGATGGCCAGCTGAAAGGACACCCCGCGACAGCAAGAAGTGGGGACAAAGCACGGCCAGCCACAGCGACCCGGCGAGGCTAAAGTGCAGGACAGGCTGCTGGGGCACAGGGCCCTTCTGCTCAGGGGAATCCCCCCGTGGTCCCGGCGTGGCGGAGCTCTGACAAACTCGCGAGCTTTGCCACCATATTGACAAACGAGGCGCGGGTGCAGCCAGCTCCTGCCTTCTCCCACGGAGCTCAGGCAGCCCCAGAGGTGTCGGTGTCCCTGCCCGGGGAGGGCAGAGCAGGCGCGGTTTTGCTTTTCTCAGCTTTGCCTGCTCAGCCCTGCACAGAGGGACACCGGAGCTCGGGGACACCATTCCCTTCCCTTCACCCCCGCCTTCAGACCCAGCCCTCCAGAGCAGTCTCGAGGTCCACGGCAGCGCTGGGGCGGCCCAAGAGGAAAGGTGGCAGCAGGCGATGCAGACACCGTTTGGTCAGCCAGCTCTCGGGGGGACCAGCTCTCTGGGCTGGAGGGCCGGGGGAAGGCACGACCCAGCTCGGAAACTCAGTAGTCTGCAGGGAAACGGGCACAGAGGAGCAGGGGGGGGCTCTCCTCAGTCCTCCACGGGCACTGACCTTTGAGCAGGACTCGAACACAGCAGAGACCATCAGTCCAGATCAGCTGAACTTG
Source organism: Larus michahellis (assembly GCF_964199755.1). Taxonomy (NCBI): domain Eukaryota; kingdom Metazoa; phylum Chordata; class Aves; order Charadriiformes; family Laridae; genus Larus; species Larus michahellis. Next base: position 3,942,610 of record NC_133918.1, read on the forward strand.
GCAGCACTCAACTCCCCCCAAGCGCGTGTTATATACAAATCTATACATGCCTGACTGTATATTATATATAAATAAACTTTGCTTTAAGGAACTATATGTTTTGTGGTTTTTTTTTTCTTCCCTCAAAACCAGAAAAGGGTCAGTCCAGACCAGTAGAAAAGCCGGGGCTCCCCAGCTCTCACCTCTGCACCAAAGGATGTGGATCCACGGTAGCCGAGCCCCACCTGGCGCGCCCAGCTGGCTTTCAGAAGTCTGGGAAAGGCCCACTGAACTGGATCACGCTCTGGCGCTCCTGGGGGAGCATGTTCTCCTGGTGGGCCCCATTGAACGTCCTTAACATCTCCTCCAGGATCTCTCTAAAATTGATATTCCCATCCTGTTGGACAAAATCTTCTTGCTGCTGCTGCTGCAGTGTCTGCAGGGGTGCCGGGTGAGGCAGGGGCAGGGGTTCATGCAGCGAGGAGCTCAGAGGCACGTTCCCCTCCAGGACGGGAGCCGGGCTCTCGAAGGCAGAAGGATGGCTGAAGCCAAAGGGTAACCTGTGCTGCTGGTGTGGCTGGAGAAGGGGCTCCGAGGGCAAGCACAGCATACCGAGCTCTGGGTTCATCACCACGTCGGGAATGCTGTTGCTGGGAGGGCTGCAGGTCAAGTCCAGGATCTCGTCCTGGCACAGGGAGTGCCTGGGCAGGGGGACCCCGGGCCCCGTCTGCGTGAGGTCCGGGGGCTGTGACAGCATGGGCAGCGGCAGGGAGAACTGCGGGCTCTGCTCTTGGTTGTGCTTTCGCTTCACATTCTCGTCCATCTGCTTCAGTTCCTCCAGCACTTTACGGACACAGCTCTCGGGGATCTTTATCCCTGGGGGAGAAACGTGCATCAGTCCCCAAAGCACTTTGGGAAGGGATGGGGCACGGTGGGGACAGAGGGATGGGCAGCAGCACTGTGGCCCATTTGCCAAGCACAGTCCCAGCCCGCTCCACCTCTCGGCTGGGCTGCAGAGCAGGAAACGGGACCACAACCAGAGGAAAATCAGCACCACGGCAGGCTCGGAGCAGGCAGCAACAGCACTGCTTCTCAGGGGCACAGAGGGGCAGCTCCAGCCTGGCTCACACCCTCTGCCCGCTGCCCAAACACATGCCGGGGTAGCCGCAGCTCCCCTCCTTCCCATGGGGTCACCTAAGCAGTGGGTACTTCCAGGCTGGATCAAGTCCCTTTTTAGGGACTTTTTAGGAAGGGAATCTTTGCACTGGGCAGCTGGACCCCTTCTTTCTTCTCCTAAAACGTCCTGCTCCCCTTCCCCTACCCAGAACTTTACCCACCGACTTGTTTCTTCTTCTCCTTGGTCTTGAGGCGGACAATCTGCAGGTAGCTGGTGTTGGTGATGTCTGCCATGATGCTGGCGATCTTGCTCCAGACCCGCAGCAGGGCCCCGCACAGCATGTAGTAGTGACGCAGGCGCATGCCCTGGAAGCACTCCTTCCTCTCCTGGATCAGCTTGCAGCTCCCGTTCCTTCAGTCCAAAGAGGAGAAAAAACAACCCGAATTAGCAGAGGCTCCCACAGCAGAGCAGGATTCCCCCGCCCGCAGCCTCCCCGGCGTGGCCCTTCCCCACTGCCGCAGGCAGGGACCCTCCCCCCAACCCCAGCTCTGCCCTGGGGAGGGCAGGACAGGTTGGGGCTGCAGATCCCTTACCAGGCGGCATGGTTACAATTCGTCAAGGAGAATTTGTAACTGCTCTCCCAGTGCTTCTTGGCTTCCTCAGGCAGCACCTGCAGGAGAAACAGAGGGCGGTAGAGATTTTTCACTGTCCAAGATGCAGCCGAGACTTGAAATACAGGGCTGGGAATCAGGACACCCGGGTGCTCCCACCAGCTCTGCCCGACCCGCAGCGGGACTACGAGGAGCTGTGAAAGGGTTACAGTAAATGTCCTTCCAAAGCCACCCCTGCCCAAAAGAAGAGGCTTTTGCCTCTCCCCACACCGGAGGGCTGCAGTTCCCACCTACCCGCCGGTACTTCTTCTGCAGACTGTCCAGGCTCTCCAGCTGGCTTTGCTTCCCAATATTTGGCTTGTAGAGGATGAAGTTCTTCCCGCGGCTCTGCTCTGCCAGCAGACAGGTGTATCTGCGGCCTCGCATCTGTCAGGGTAGAGCTGATGGTTACAGCCACAGCCTCTCTCTCTCCGAGCCCACATTTCTCTAAATTAACCCCTTCTTTCCAGGATGTAAGTTCTTGGAGGCATCTCCCAGCCCACAGCAAGGGGTCAGACACAGACCTCTTACAGCCAGGGCAGACCTCCCGTTGGAATCACCCTCCGAGCTGGGATGCCAGCCCGGCAGAGCCCAGGGACCTACCTTGCAGGAGAGGTAGAACCCATCGAAGGATCCTGTCAGTTTGAGTGACTTCTCATAGGCTTCCTCCCACTTTAAGCCTCTGTCGACGCTGATCTAAACAGGGACAGAGAGAGGGATTCTGTAACTTCAAGGGGCAGGACATGCGCATCAGCGTCTGTCTCGCAAATCCCACCCTCAACACACACTTGGTGCTGCTGCAGCCTAGGAGCAGGCACTGCCAGCCTGCCCTCCCGGGTACGGCAGCCTCTCCTCGCCTCCCCTGTGTAACTCCCAGCACCAGTCACCATGACTAGGGCAGATTTGTGACACAAACATGACACAAAGCCATGGGGCAGGGGGGGAGGGACCCAGCAGCTCACAGCCGCAGACAGGGAAGCGCTGGAGAAGTCTGGACTGCAGAGATAGCCGTGCAGGCTGCCTACCTTATAAAACACGACCTGCCCATCCTGCGGGTGCCCAGGGGTCAGGAAAACCTCCTTGCTCTCCTCGTAGATCTCATCCACTCCTGGGGCTAAATCTGTGGGAGAAAAAGACTGCTGTAAGATCCACTTTTCCGTACCAGCTCCTCTCCTTGTGGGAGTCTCAAGATCTGTGCTGTGTGGGGACACCGCGGTGCCCAAGATGGCTGTGGAACTGCCATCAGTCAGCACAGGGAGGAACAGGGAACCTCGGGGGTACAGTAGGGAGAGGTGTGGCCACCCCTCTTTCTCCGTACCTAGGATGCCCATGTCGTATTTGCCCTCCTTCTTGTCCTTTTCAATCAGATAGTCAAAGGTGTCAGAAAAATACTGGAAGAGCATGTTCTGCTTGTCCACCTCCAGACCCAGGATGCGGTTCAGGAATTTGGTGATGGAGCAGTCTGCAAGAGCGTGGCGGGTCAGGGAACGTGGCGCAGCTGGTTACGGAGCCCACCAGCACGCTCCCAAAGAAAGCCACCCAACAAGCCACCCAAGCTCCCTTCCCGAGGGCAGCACAGCACTAATGCAGGAGAGCGCAGCCCAAGGGCTGTTCCTCCAGGCTGTGGTCAGCTGCCAGGCTGCTGCAGGAAAACGTGACCTGCAGCTCCAGCTAATGCCCACAGGACCCTCCCCTCAAAGCAAACATCCTGCCCCCGCTGCACAGCAAACCCCTGGAGGCTGTGTTCCCGTGCAGAGGGAGCGGCTGGGCCACGACCCTCCTGCTTCTTTCATTTCTCCCCTGTGTTGGGCAGAAAAAGCTTGACACATACCCTTCTCCACCGAGACAGTGCCGTACTTCATCTGATTGCAGCAGATCCCCACGGAGATGAGACCTTGCTTCATTTCTGCAACGGCAGAAGACAGTTTGTGCATTACAGGGTTAAGCCTCCCTTCAGCAGTCCTGCAGGGCTGCCTCCCCTTCAGCTGTGCCCATTATATCGCAGCTAAGTCTCTCCCAGACTCTTTGTCCCCCCACGCCTGGCAAGGTGACATGCATCACGGCCAATCGTCCCGCTCACTGGTGAGCTGCTAAGCCAGCGGCACCGTCCTCTCTCTCTGACCTTCTGCCCCGTTCTTCAGGCATCCCAAACCTGAGCCCAACCCGGTGAAGAAGACGCTGCAGAAACCCCAGAGGTGGTGATGTTCTTACCATGGAAAAACGCAGCCTCCCCTCTGTCATAGCTCTTGGGCACAGGAACTCTGTTCTCCGTGTGGTTGAGGATAGTGGAGAGAACTCTGTCTAGCGCTTTAGCCCCGTACTGCGAGAGGAGACAAGAGTCACGCACGGGACAAACTTCCACCTGCAGCTCAGCAGCGGCCCGAGTGTGTCACTACACTTGTGCTGGCACCGCAGAGAAAGCCACCACCTCTGGGAAGGTCACCAACCTGGTGGCTGTGCCAAGGGGGAAGCTGCGTGTCAGGGGCTTCCTCTGTCCCCAGGGGTGCACATCCCCAGGAACCTGCACATCTGCATCCCAGCGCTGGCACCAGCTCCCCTGAGGCCCAAACGCCCTTCCCGGCTGTCCCATGGGAGCGCAACCCCCCCGCCAGCGCGGCGCTCGTTTGCACCCCGCTGATGATAATCCAGTTCTGTATGCTGTACGCGGGGTGCTATGTGCGGGGAGCTGGGTGCTGGGTGCTAGGCCAGATCCTGCCTGTAGATGCCAGCAACGATCTTCCTGGCGCTGGCTCCCACTGAAGGCTCTCACTAACTACTTCAACCCCTCCTCGGCTCAGCCACCCCAAAAACAGCCGCAGGTTACCTTATTCTCAAAGTTGTACTTGCTGAGATCTCGGGATTCAGTGGCCCGTCGGTCTCCGTGAGTTAAGGCACCCTAGGAAGGCGGATAAAACAAAAAGTTCTTACTTTTAGCTGTTGCAAAACACCAGAGAAGGATGGCGAAAGCCAGGTCTCAAAAGAGGCCAGGATAAGAACGAGCAGTGGGGAAGCAGTGTTCCTCTGGAATATTGAGACCTTGCCAAAGTATTTGGGGATTTATCAGAAATGAAGAAAAATGAAACAGAGACAAATTAATTATTCCATTAATTATTTCATCAGCTTTCTGGAAACAGATGGGTTTACGCTCCTGCAACACTGGGGGAATTCCAGCATCTGGAATTGGGTTCTGCTTCCCTGAAATTCCTCCTGATGCCTCGGTTACGTATTCTTCTTCACTTCCTTTCCCAAATCCCAGGATGCTAAATGCTGCCTGCGTTCCACAACTGCAATGCCTTCGGTCAGGGGTGATGCAATCCCCCGTACCAGTTACACTGGCCATGCCAGCGGGAACACCGGAATGGAAGCTCTTCAGAGAGAATTGGAACTGACACGTTAATCTCTTTGCTGCAGGGCACTTACGAGGCTCTCCAGACGTTTTGCCACGATGGATGCAAACCTCCTCTCCCCGGCCAGCTCAGAGATAAGGAAGACATACTCCGGAGCAGAAACCTGGTTCGATCGGTGTGTTCGACCTACAGGGACACGAGGAGAGAAGCGAAAGGAGAGGTTGGTACAGCCTGTCTGGTACGGGAAGGGAAGCTGAGCAAGAGGTGAGAGAGTCCAAACAACTTTCTACGCCCTGCTGGTTTTCAAAGGAGATCTCCCTTTGGGGGAAAGGACAGAGTCGCGTTCATCACCCTGGTGCTGCCGAGACCTGGGCAGAGTTGAGTTTATGGCCCTGACCCTCTGGGGCTGAGGAGCGACTCCCCAGTCTGAGCTGGGACGCGAGTTATTTCTTTCGTGCTCACGTATTGAGGAACTGCCCCTCCCCATCCTACAGAGCCTCCCCAGGGGGAACAGAAATCCCCAGGCACCGCCGGCACGTTTCCCGAGGACACACTGCTAACACGTATGGGAGGGTTTCCCCTTCCCACACTGCAAATCGCTCCTGAAGTCAACACAAACCTTCCCCACGAGAAAAATCAGTCACAACCGATTTGTGTCTGCATTTCCACCCTGGCAAAACGCGGGAGCACTGTACTCTGCAAGGTGCTGTATCTCAGAAAGCTAAATACACCTCCCCGGCTGCCCCACAGGCCTGGCTCGGGTGGCCACGCGTGCCCTTCCCTCCCAGGGCTGCCCGAGCCTCCGCGGTCTGAGCCACCACGCTCAGGGGAAGGGGACAGTGACCAAGAACATCCAGCCCTCACCAAACTGCTGTATGGCCCGGTCTGCGCTCCAGGGCAACTCCAGCGTCATGTGCACCCGGCGCTTCTGGTTTTTCACCCTTCTGTCTGCTTGGAGAGAGATACCTGAGCTGGAGGCCTCGGAGATTATTGCTACAAGCTAAGGGAGAGAGATAACAAGTGAGAAAGGGAGTGAGGTTCCTGGACATCTGCAAAACTGCTTCAAGAAACAGCCCAAAGCACAACTCCCCAGCCCGTGAAGGGACCCAGGACTCCCTGTGACCTTCCAGCACGTCCAACAGCAGCAGAAAGCTGCAGAGCCTTGCTGGCCTGAGGCTGGCAAGGCACAAGCATGCAAAGGCACCCTCACTTTCCTTCCCCTCTCAGTGCTCACTCCCCTGCAGGTGTTTGGGGGTTTCCTTGGCTCAAACCCGACTCACCTTTTCCCCTTTCATAAAACGCTCCTTCTCCTTCAGGTTGACGTGGTCTATAGAAAGGCCTTGTTCTGCACGAGACTCGAACATGACGGAGCCGTCCGGTCTGCAAACTACCCGGCCCTTCCGCCCCGTCATCTGCACACACCGACAGGAGAGAGAAAAGGCTGTTATAGCAGAGGGGAGAGACCTGTACGGCGCCGCAAGTCAACTCTCAACAGCTTTTTCAGATTGCAAGGAAGGAGAGGAAACCCTCTTTCCCAGCAGAAGCCCCGTTTGCCGGCCCCTTTTCCTGTCCCCCAGTGCCACTGAAATATACTCTTGATTGTGAGGAGTACCTCAGCCACATTCTCCGGGCCCCCGAAGTGATTGATCAGTTCATCCAAGGTATTGAGAGGTAGCTCTTTGCCCAGTGCTTTTACTTTTGTTAGGAGATCCTGCTTCATCTTTTCCACATGTTCTAGTTCTCGCAGGCCATGCATATCTTTCCGAGAAGGCAGCACGTGAAAATTACCTGCAACATAAAACGCAAAAGTTTAGAGTTAGCTGGTAACTGCGAATCAGAGAGGAGGGGAAACGTTATCCCAAAGGGCTTCTGGGGACACTATCGGATGAGCAAAGACACCTTGTCTTGCAATGAACGCTGCCGAGTGACTTCCCTCTGTGCTTCCCCCTGTTTTGGTGGGGAAGGAGCACACGGGGCAAATTCTTCCTGCTCACTGATCACTCAGGTTAACGTGAATCAACCTCACAAGCCCAAGTTTGATCATCACAGGATGAAGACTAGCCAAGATCACAGGGCTGTCCCGAGCAGAGAAAGAGCTTCACTTTTCCAAGAAAACACCAAGAGAGTCCCCTCTCATCAGCTCACTGACTCCGCAATCCCCCCAGCCAGACCCCCCAGAAGGGTCCCGGCTGATCTGCCTCTGCCTGTGCTTGCAGGGCACCGGGGTGGGTGGCTGTCCCCAGCTGGGTGACAGGCACTAGAAGGAGGTGACTCCAGTTCCCAGGTCCCCCCAGAGAGGAAGGAGCCAACTCCATGCTGCTGCTCCCTTACTTCTGTCGTCAGCTGCGAAGCCGTTGTAGGTGTGCTCAACGAAGATGACATCGTCCGTCTCAAACACAGACTCCGGGGAGGAGTTGAAGTCACTGTCGAGCCCCATGTCGGAGTCGGTGCTGCTGTCATCGCTGATCTTGATGACGCCCGTGAGGTCACACACGCCCTTCAGAGCCTTGGCGCAGCGGCCCCTCTGCTTCCCTGCTAGGGAGAGCGAACGGCGTCAAGGGAGCGTCCCCAGCCGCGAGCATCAATGTAGAACAGCAAGCGCCAGTTCAGAAAGAGAAGGAGAAGGAGGAATCACAAAATAGCTGAGATTGCCCCAAATGAAAGGCTGATCTTGGAAAGACAGAGCCGCTTGGGTAGGGTGGGGGGCAGTTAGGGAGGGAGGGAGAGGAAAAAAGAGAAAGGAAGAGAGAGAAAGGAAGAACAAGGCACTCTTTTATCAGGGCTGAAGCCAGTTGCACACATCAGGATGAACGCACAGCCGGCTCTAAGCAGTGCTAACTCCTCAGGGGAAGGAGTCCGCAGGTTTGCCTGCCTCTAGAGGAAGGTGCAGGACACGGGAAGGTGCCAGCGTTTCAGGATGTTGTTTGGTTCCAAGCACAGTAAGACATGCCCCTGCTACATGACAGGGCTCACAAACCAGCCTGCACAGGCTGCTCTGCAGCAGCAGCCCGTCAGGATAACCTCCACAATCCGCCAGTGCTGCTGCCCCCCTCCTCCCTCTTTCCCACATCCCACTGGAGGAGAAATCCCAAAACTCTTCTTACCTGCAGCCGCAGCCAAGAATTTGGCAGGGAAGTGATTTCCCCCCCCCCCCCGCCCCTCCCCAGGACACCTGCCACGCTCTAAGTAAGGGGTAGTGGAGAACCCCCCACCCCGGCTGCCAGAGGCTTCAGAGGTGCAGGGAGGGCTCTGGGCAGCCTGCCCGCAGGCTGGGCAAGCGGCCAAGGGAGGGGGGCACAGCTACTGGGCAAGTGGTGGAGGCGAGGACCTACGCTGTGACAGGGTCAGAGGGAGGAAAGGGTGAATGACCTAGAGCTGCCGTCCTCCGGATGAGAGAGAGCCATGGGAGATGCGCGGGAGGGCAAACTGAAACCAGGGCAGAGCAGCAAAAAGCGTGAAGTAGGGAAAAGGGAAAAAGGAAAAGAAAAAGCTGAGTGGCTGGGGTGAAGCAGCAAGGCAGGAGGTCAGATGCTGGGCAGTGGAGTGTGCTCTTACGTTTTCTTTTAATGCCAGTTCCTTTTTCTCTCTTTCTTTTGGTTGAAGGAAAGTGCTTCTGAATTAGTGATAGAAAGACGCCTCTGAAAGTAAGATGCAAAATTTATTCTAGCTACCAGGAACATCTGCCGGTTATCATGTAGCAATGTGTATTTGAGATAGTACCACATTTCATGAAAGAGGGGTAAATCCTGCACCACGACTCCCAGCGCGTGATCAGCCAGCCACCGGTACGGCGTGGCTCTGCAGAGCAGCAGCAGCTCAGACTGAGCGTGTTTCACCAAAGGCTTCTGCCAGGGGAGTGTGGGCTGTGCCAGCAGATCCTCAGCCGAGAAAGGACGTGCTGAGGGAAGGGAAAGCACTGTAATGCCGGGAAAAACCCTCTGTGCCATGGCCGCCCTGCTGGCGGGGGCAGTGGGGCCGTTCCGGGGAGACACTGCAACAAAAGCAGAGCAGACCCCGGGCTCTGCGCTACCACGTGGCATGCCAAGGTTGCAAGACCTTTCTATAGCAACTAAGAGGGAGTTTTAAACGGGAAACACTATACTGGGAAGCTGTTACATCCCTACTGAAAAATCCAGGAAGTCCCAGTGTCCCAGCCCCTCTCCGTGCTCTGACAGCAGAGACCACCCTCAGGCTGTCCAACAAATGTGCTCCACCAAGTTTCTCCGATGAACTGGACGTGGGCCCGCTTGCCCACGAAACGGAGAAAAGTGACAAAACACGGATATTGGTTTCAGGTGAATGGAAAAAAAAAAATAAATCATAAGAGGTGGAAAACAAATGTTTCTGTGGGCTGTTCTGCAAATAAAAGAGAAAATGCTTAAATGCTGATCGTGTTGGGTGGGGATGAACCCCCAGTGCAATGAGAAGGCAGTGCTGAATGAGCTCTGGTTGAAATAAAACGACGTTGGAAGCGAGAGCTGAGAGGTGTGGACGTGACAACTCGCCCGTGTGAAAAGAAGGGAGCCTTGGGAACCGGGGAGGGAGCTCTAAGACCCTTGGCGTGAGGGGCTGCAGGAGACAGAGGCAGCTCCGCTCCCCGAAGGGGCAGAGCCCTGCGCTGGCCGTTCAGGGGCTGCAATTACCCGGCACCAAAAAGAACCCTTTTGTCCCGTGCGCTGGGGTGACCCTGGGCTCAACATGCAAAGACTCACTCTCAGGTCTGGAACCTCCCTGCCATGAAACCTTGCTCATTTTCCCCAACGTTCGCACTCCCCGTCTTCCCTGCGAGCAAAGGGTTGGGCTGGTATTCACTCACTGAGCAATCTGTTTATTTTTAACCCCGTTTCTCGGCATCTTTTAAACAACTGCTTCTTCCCAGCACACTCCCCTCAAGAAATCCCCTGAAGTGCTGTAAAACCAGGACGCTGCATTTGGAGGCTCAGCAGATGCCAGAAGACACTCGTTATCTGGCCAATGCTGCCGAGCAAAGAGCTCTCGCCTCTAGACCTGGGGTCAGAGTCAAGTGCGTGATCACTAACAGACCCCTCCTCCTCTGACAGCTGAGCAAGGCTCAAAGGGACCACACAGTCCTCCAGCCTGAGTTCCTCTGAATTCTGAGACATGAAAACCAATCCAAGGGACCAAATCAACCCAAGCAGTGGTTAGACTTGCCTTGTGCACTGCCACCAAACTGGGATTTGTTTTTCAGGAACGGACTGGAGACAGCAGAGCGACACCGACCAACGCAAACCCACCAATAAGGGAGGAAAGTCTGGCCTAAACCGGACACAGACTGTCTCTGGCATCTCATTGCTTTCACCTGCATTAAAAGTCACTTCGAAAGAAAACAGAAACAGCCCTGCCACCCGCAGAACTGAGGAAATGTTCTCATTTCTCAACTCAACCCGATGTCCCAGGTTTTTGTCACCCGTCGTGCAGGAACAGCCACGTTCATGGGACGGGCTGGTATTTTGAAAGCTGCAGAAATGAGGGGGAGCGTAAGCCTCATGCTCTGCTGAAAGGGCAGCACGGGTCCTGCTGCCGGCGTCACTGCAGGCACAACCGCCTCCCCCTTTAGCCAGGAATGAAGGCAACACAACCAGGGCACTGCAGGAGCCTGGCAATCAAACAACGCGCCCTGAATCAAACAACGCGTGCTGAAAGCCAGCACTGATGAACCTGAACTCCTCGGACCACTCCTTCCCCTCACTCCTCCGGCGATGCCGCCTCACATTCTCATCCCGGCCTCTGAGATTCCCTTCCTCGCTTCTTCAGCGTCAACAGCCCTGTTTTCCAGAGTCAGACCTACACAAACCACACCGGAGCTCGCCTTTCTGGCTCTCCTACACCCGACTATTCTCTTCCACGCGTAGAGAGTTGGATCAGGCTGTTCAAGCAAGTTTGAACCGCAGGGAACTTCAAAACCCGGCATCTAGCTCCCAAAGTCAGGCTGAAGAAATAGTGCCTCAAGGACCCAGCTAAGTGTCCTCTCCATTTACAGCCTCTGTAGGGCAAAGCTTATGAAACTGCATGTCAAGTAAGTGGCCCCAGGGCAGGGCTTTCCAGCCTCCAGCCTCCCCTGCATCCCCCCAGAAGGAAAACAGGGATGTTTAACTCACTCTGCAGCAGAGACAAAACAATTTAGATGCCCATCGTTCTCGTCCAGGACTTCTCTGGTGCGAGCCTCCCCGGTGGACTGCAGGCCGATGACGATACACTGCGGGGAAACACAGAAGGCGTCAGGGAGGGTGCACCGCAGCCGGCATCAGGGCACACAGCCACAGGAGACCGGATTTCACCGTCCCACGTACGTCCCCCTCGGCCCCTGTCCCAAACACGCCTTGGGCCTGTAGCAGAGCTCCTGATCAAGAACCATCTCAAATCTTTCAGCATCCAAAACCGCACCTCTGCTCACACCAGAGAGGACAACTCCAATTACAGAAGCTGACTGCCTTTCCTAGGTAGTTTCTGCCTAAAATTTCCGAATCGCATCCAGATGGATGAAAGGACAGGGCTGTGCTTGGCGTGACGGATCTGGTACCTCTTCTAGAATCATAGAATCTTCACGGTTGGAAAGGACCTTTGAGATCATCAAGTCCAACCATACACACACAAGAAAACCTCTACGATCTCTGCCACTGAGCATGCCCTGAAGTGCCAATTCTAGCTTCAACATGACCCAAAATACCCTTTCAGATCAGCCTGCCCACATCTACCACAGACAAACACTGGGTAATGCCTCAGAAGATGAGACCACGATAACTCCCCAGTACCATTTACTGTTAATATTCTCAGAAACCCGGACGCTGCACTTCGTTCTGGTTAATCTGCAGAGAAATTCAGCCTTAAAGAGGTTTGGAATGGCTTTCAAGTCAAGCTGAACAATAATTAACTCCCCCTTTGGTTGCAGACTACAAAAAAGAATTCACTTGCAATGCAAGAGCGATGGCTGCTGCCAGTGCAGCGAGGCTCCGATACCACACCTTGTCCTTCGCCAGCTCCTCCTTGGCAAGCTCAACGAGTCGCCGGACTTTAGCAGCAATGCAGAGATACTTGAAGAAGCGTTGGTGAGCTGACCAGAACTGACCCCACAAGGACTTCCGAGACTCCAAGCCGATGCAGTCGGCTGCCTGCTGGAACACCATCAAGGCCTCTGCCCACTGCAGACAATACCGAGAAAGGCTGAGTTAATATCTTAGTTTTCTTTTTCATTACTGCTGTGCAGGAGGTTATTAGAACAGTCTGGGGTTTGATAATCTGATTTAACATCAGTATTTATGTCGCTGCGTTAGGCCGAATGAACAGCCTGGTTATTCTCTCCTTTCCACATTGGCATGGTGCTGCAAGCTCTGGTTTGCAAATATGGAACTTTTGAATAGAAGCCAAAAAATATAAGATAATTCTTTATTTAAGCTGAGCACATGTACCCCTTTTCCTTCTCATAGAATCATAGAATTGTTGAGGTTGGAAGGGACCTTTAAGATCATCGAGTCCAACCTTTAGCCTACCCTGACAAGAGCCACTTCTAGACCATGTCCCTCAGTGCCCCATCTACCCTTTTTTTAAACACCTCCAGAGGTGGTGAATCCACCACCTCCCTGGGCAGCCTATTCCAATGTTTAATAACCCTTTCAGTGAAAAAATGTCTCCTAATATCTAATCTAAACCTCCCCTGACGTAACTTGAACCCGTTTCCTCTCGTCCTATCACTTGTCACCAGGGAGAAGAGGTCAGCCCCCATCTCTCTACAACCTCCTTTCAGGTAGTTGTAGAGGGTGATAAGGTCTCCCCTCGGCCTCTTCTTCTCCAGGCTGAACAACCCCAGCTCCCTCAGTCGTTCTTCATAAGGTTTGTCCTCCAGGCCCCTCACCAGCTTTGTAGCCCAGGTCTTCATAAACCAGGTCTGCGGTCATGGCCACGTTTAGGGTCCTCAAACCCTCCCACACACTAAGTGGCTGTGCCCAAAGTGCAGTTAAAACATGTGTCCCCCCCCCCGCAGCGGGACCAGCTCACCAGCTTCGCTGCCTTGTCGTAGACAATCTTGTACTGCTGATCCAGCGGGATCTCCTCGATTCTGAAGGTCACTCCAGTGAAACTGAGCTGCCTGGCAATGTACATTCCACTGACCTTCATGTCCATTGCCACGATCTCCATTGCACCAACTCCCCTGGGAGAGGAAGACAGCTGTGAAACCCCTTCCTCTGCTTCGGGGCAGCACCGGGTAGCGCCTCTGCAGAACCACCACCTCTCCTGGCTCTAGGTGCCCACTGTCCCCAGTCATCGCACCCATTTCCCAAACAAAGGCTGCCACAAAACCTAAGCTGCGTGAAAAGGGACACCGGACATGACTCACCTCTTTTCAATTGCATGCAGGAACTCATCAAACGCTCTGAAAGGGGTGCCCGGCCCCCAGATGCCCAGGCGGCTCATGTAAATCATGTTTTTTGGCTCAGAGGCACCTGTTTGAACAGAATTCACTGTTAGCGGCACTACAGCAGTTGTGAATAGTTTTGATTCAAGTAAAGTGAACTCCTAAGAGGATGGTAATTTGCTCTTGTGCCTTTGGAGGCCCAAGGGCCTTTCCAAGCATTGCCCTCCGTACACTAAGTTGGAAAGCGTCACCGTACAGCTGAACAGCTGGCCAGGAACAAGTTAAACTGGAGAGGAATTAGTCTGACTTGCCAAAAAGCGGTGAGTAATGGCCGTGCTGGGGCTTGGGGCAGATCTTAGCACCCTCGGCTCTAGCACTGCACAACTGTTCACCTCTTCTTGCAGGAACGCGCGCTCTCAGAGGACGTGCTCGCATCCCAAGGGCACCCTTCCCACCACAGAGGTGACGGGCACCGCGTGGTGCCCACACAATGCCGAGAGAAGCTTACCTGTGGCACTGGCATAAACAACCCTTGCTTGAGGCAGTTTGTTCTGAAGGTCCAGCACTGCTTTGCCCATTTTAGTAGAGCTGGCATTTTTGGCTTTGTGGCATTCATCAAACACAATCTGGAGGGGAATGTCAGTTAAGGAGAAAGGATCTATTTTCATCACGAGGACGGGAGCAGACAGAAAATGCAACCCAGCCTCCTCCAACCAACTGAACAACCAGTCCCAACATCAACAGGACCGACTTCTTCCCCACATTGCAAACGATCGGTTGGTTTTGCCTCTGCTCCTCAGAGCCCCAAGTCATTCCCTCCTCCCTCTCCCTTCACTTCCAAGGTGTGTCATGTCTTGTATTGCTGAGGGAGAAGAATGCTGAAAAGGTTGATCCCAGCTGCGTTCTTCCCCTCCTCCCACGAACACTGCAGCCTGTGGAGGAGGAGAGCGCGTGGGGGAATGCGTGTGCTTACAGCATTTAAATATCTACCGCAGGCACCCGGCTGCTCGGCACAGCTGCTCCCAGTGACTTCAGAGGGCCCTTAGCCCTTTGTTCCTCAGTGAATTCAATCACAAGCATGCAGTTCTTCTCGCTTGCTCCTTTTTTTTTTTTTTAAAAGGATACAACTCCATCAAAATTTTCCCTGCACCAGTCCAAAATTTGTTTTAAGCGTGTCCTGTGCTGCCCGCCTGCCTGGCTTTCACCGATCAGCGCAGAATAAGTGGCAAAGAGGACTCCTTCTGAGGTAGCTGTGTCGCCATATTTAATCTGCAGAGAGGAAGAACAAGAGCACACGCGCTCACGGTGCTTGTCCCCAGTACGTCGCGCCCATTCGTTGCCCACAATCAATACCGCCGATTGTGCTGCGACCGTGCAGGACACACGCTCCTGCCTCCAAGAACAAAACCCAATCTGAGAGCAGAACAGACAAAAGACTGTTGGTAGCTGACATCTTTAGCACTTCTATTTGGCACTGAGATACGGTGATGACAGGGACTTTAAACGTCTGGACGAGCTCCACTCGCCAATGTGTCAGCACATCTGGATGCATGCAGTGAAATACGGAGGCCACGCTAGGACTTCAATTTGCTGGCCAGCTGAAGTCGCTTCATTTTTTTAAGCAACAGTTTAGAATGTTTAGTTGTTTTGAACCCTCCCATCTGTTTTAATTACTTCGAGAAAATAATTTTCTCTTTGAGCAGGTGAGACTGTTGCCTGCCTTACTGTGACAGGTCCCACCTGTCATGAAATAAAAGGCAGGGGGAAAAACCCATGGTGCCAATCTGAAGAAAGTTCCATTTAAAGCCTTTTTGGTCTGAAAACAAACATCCCTTTCATTCTCTTAATAGATGCATTCAGAGGTGTCAAGCCCATGTGGTTTCCATTGACTTCGTAAGAGCTGGTTGTTCAACACCACTAAAAACCAGAGGAGAGTGCTTCAGCGAACTGGCCAGTGGTGTGGCAAACACAAGCCTGGACAAGGCTGGTGTAGTGGATGAGACTAAAGCGCAGGCTACGAATGACTCTGAGAACAGTCACTACACAACTGCTGGTCGTTTCTTTTGAGAAATACTTCATCCTCGTCACTGAATAACTGGAAGAAAGTCTGAATATTCTCTGATTTGCTCAGCGGGGGAAAACGCCCACGTGCTCAGCCATGGCACCCTGCGTCTGCAGCCCCCTGCCAGGCACCAATCTGTGCGTTTCGATGCTCTCCCTCACTTGCAAGCTCTGAAAAGCGATTCCATGAAATCGGCACTGCCCAGGAGAGCAGAGCACGGCCCCACCGAGCAGGAGCTGTTCCCTCTGCAGGACTCTTCGGGACCAGCGAGAAAGGTTCAAGCCCTGCTGAACTCTGCACTTGCCTGGAGACACTTCTCGCTCCCTGCGGGAAACAGCCCTGTGCTCACAGAGCGGCTCTGCAGAGCGTATAAAAATAGCACGAGGCCAGAGTGGGAAAAGCACGCCGAGAGAGGGAACAGCAAGCTGCCCGCTGCCTGCTACTGCCTGTGCCACCAGCCACGCGGCGGCAGGACCCACTGCTGCTTTACGCGCCCAGGCGGATCCATCTAACTGCTACTGTAGGCTGATTTTCCAGAACACCATCCCAACTTCTCTCCTTACCTTATTCAAAGCATGCACAGGAATGTGGGAGGCTTCAATGTCCTTCAGGTCTCTCTCGGCATCATACTTGAGATCATTGGAGACGCTGAACCTGCAAAGCAAGACGTGGGTCTGGTTATCTCCTAAGGAGACAGTCAGGGCATGCACAGTGATTAATAGCTCTGACTAAAGCAACAGTAGGTGTGCAAAACCGTCACATTTCCAACTGCCCACACACCTCGGCGCACGATCCCACAGCAGGCTCCAGTCTGCCGCTTACGACAAGCTGTGTGTGTTCTGCAGTAACACCCTGCACTCCAGGGGCTTGTGCCCGCACCCAGGAAGTCCACGAATACCCCCTCGGCCGACTTCAAAGGGAGCGGGGATAGGCCTGACACTGCACTCCAAGCAGTACCTAATCTGCTATTTCATAGTGACTCATTCTCCATCACCGCTGCAGGGGAAATATTCCCATTTCACAGGCACAAAGAGGTGGAAACGACTTACCCAAGGCCACAGCATGAGTCAACTATAAAGCCAACATCAGCACTAAGGAATTCCTTACTCCCAGATCCAAACTAACTCCAAGGTCTTACGGGAAAAGAGAAAAAAAAACACAACAACTTACCACAGAGCTTTTTTCCTCCCTTTAAGATAATTTTCAAAGATGATGCCCGCAACTGTCCTGCCTTTTCCAACGCCAGCACCGTCCCCAATGAGGAACCCAGCTCGCTGCCCGTTGGGTAACAGAACTTCATGTTGCTGCAAAATCAAGAAGAGAACCGGAAATTAAACTAGATTTGCCTTTACCAACGGCTTTGATGTGAGCTTATAAGAGCACCACTTAACCCTTTCACGTAGCCCATCAATGCAAGTGGCCATTTGCTGGGCATCTATCCTGCCCACATAAATCACAGCAGAAATGGTCAAGTGTCGCGGCCAAGCTCAGAAGTGGCAGTTCGTGGAAAAGGTCCCCAGGTCCCCACAAGGTAAAGCACACCCTTCCGCAACAAAAGTCAAAGGTTCTTGCCTCTTCAGGAAACAGACCCCACAGAAGTCCCCGGCTTCAAAAAATCCTTTCAAAATGCATTTAAACTGCCATATGACAAAGCTTCTGAAGCTTCATCACCTATATTAGAGGTTATTTTAGAACGCGCTTGAACATCTGTCCATGCAAAAGGTAGTTTCTTTCTAGTGTACGACGCGCGAGCTGGGTACACCGGAGCCACGTACCTGGCAGGCGTAAATGATTGCTTCCAGCTGTAGTGCAGAGAGGGACCCTTTGTCGGCAACGGAGCGTGGCAGGGAGAGGGTGTAGGTGATGTCGGGTGGGGGGACGCTGGACAGGGTGCTCGTCTCAACCACGAGGTCAGGGTGGTGCTTCCCAATCTTGGCTAAATGACAACACGAAAAACAGATAACTCAAGTTCTTCACTCCCATGAGGCACCTCAAAAAGGACTGCAGATCTCATATTAATAGTCTGTAGCCCTCCGCTCAGGAACAGAAGGGACAAGCCCGACGCCTACTCTTCGCTCTTTTGTTCCGTTGAAATTTCAGATTGCCAAAACCAAGTCATGCCTCCCCCAAAAGCAATAGAAAAGTGTCCTGTTAAATTAGCGTAGCACCAGCAAAGGATCAGCGCATTGGTAAAGCTTTTCTAGAAAAATCACAAGCTTGGGATGTGCCACGGCAAGCACCACACACCTCTTGCAGGAAAATAAAGGAGCAGTTAATTAGGTTGGTCCACAATGGAGTTAACAGAACTTCCCATACTCCTGAGATGGCAAGACACTCACACTTTGAAGGTATATATTCTGCATAGGTCTCCGTTTGCCCCAACTCTTCTGTTTCTTCCTCCTCACCTTCATCCTCCTCCTCTGCAGGAGCCTGAGACTGAAAAAAAAAACGCAGCATTGACCAAATGTTAATGTTCTCATTGAACCACGGACACACGCAGTGCTACACGGTGCCAGAAACAACCATTTAAACCAGCTCTATGCAAATTCACAAACCCTTCAAATATAATTAATCTCGTTTACAGACTACAGCAACACAAGGAAAACCGTCTGTGAGAACCCACTCCGGGGGCCCAGCAAGTGCTTGAAGAGCTCCTTTCAACGCCTGCCCCCCCCCGAGGTAGGGAAAGATGTCTGCATCGCTTTTCAGCTGGGCTGTGGGCGAGCGTGAATTCAGCCCAGCTCTGCCCTAATCCGGCCCCGAGTAAGGGACACAGACCAGCTTTAAACTCAGCAGCGTAAAGCAGAGTCATGAAATCCCAAATCATTCTTTAACATCACGAGGTTCCGCCAAGGGAACTATAAGACGCTCCTGGAAAAGGGCAGGGGCTGGAATGTGTCCGATTTTCTCGTCTCGCTCCCTCTGAAGGGAGAACGGTGACAACTGCTCCCCTCCACCCTGCGACGTTACCAAGTCAAGAGCCTGGTGTCCGATCCTTCTGAAGCCGACCACGGCTCTCACCTGGTAGCTTATGAGGAGCGGGGTGTTGGGGACAGCAGGAACATGGTCGTTCGAACTGTTTAAGCCAGAGAACGATCTGCTGGGCGAGAACAGCTGGAAGAGAAAGGGTGCGGTGAGAAAGCAGCCTTAACCCTCAGCCCTCCACCCCCAACACGCATGAAGGTACAACAACAGTAAAGACACTTGTGCGCTCTACTCGGATCTCACACTCTGATGTTGTCAGTGGACTTTAACACCTTCTGTTTGCGAAAGAAAAGCTCTGGGCAGTAATTCTGGAAACTAATAAATCTCGCGAATGCCATACGTGTCTTTTTTGACATACACACACGCACAGGGAATAACTGACCAAGGTAAACACATTCTTGCAAAGTGTGAACGTTTTGTATGCGTGCCCACATGTGATGGAAGCCTGCAGGGACACATGTCCTCCCCCACCTGCAGGACACGGAGCCTTTCTGCCAAACTACACCACATGAAGATAGGTGATGCCAAAATGGCACGTTTTACCTTTAAACACGAGATCTCAGGCATAAACCCACCTTTCACACGCCTCCCATTAGCACTGACAGATTACCTGGGCAAACATCGCCACTTTCAAAGGGCTCTCAGAAGCCAGCAGTCCCTGTCAAGACGTGACTGAAGGTTATTACGGGAATACTGGACCTGCTCTGCACGGGGGCAGTTACGTTAGTCACCGTTTCCCCACGTACTTCGAAGGGAACACTGTACAAAACTGCTCTGCCCTTCCCGACAAGGCACGTCCCTGTTAAAAGGGGCCATGTAGATTCTTGTTGCGGGATCATGGGTTTTATCCTGAACTGGCGAGTCCAACTGAGCGCTCTGGGTTGGATTTGCTAATGGAAGGGAACCAGCACCACTTTGGGAACCAGACGGGGACACTGGAGTACAGGCGAGGAGATCCAAACAGGGATAATGGGAAAGACCGAACAAAACTGCAAGCAAAAGCCATCGCTGGGAAAGGACCGAGCATTAAACACCAACACTTTACATCTTCTTACCAACTGCCCTTGAGGCAATCATTTACCTAACAATTCTGCAATTTTGTTTTTAACATTAAAAGCACTCTTTGAAGTAATCACCTAACGGCCCCAGAACACAAGCCGGTAACAGCGGTCCTGAGGGCAAGGACCGCTACCTTCTGCCTGAGAGCACCAGAGCCTCCAGGCTTCCAGCTGCTCTCGCAGGACCACTGGTGAGGAAGGACCCACTAGAGACCAGCCACAGGAGCTCACAGCACACCAAAAGCCCCCCAAGACCAGCGCTGGGGAGGGGTCTGGCTGCTGGACAAGCTGCCCAGGTCCCTCCATTCACCAACTGCTGCCTCAGAATTACCAATGGCTTTGGACCATCCGAGCCCACGGCACCGCAGCCAGCCAGGACAGCTCTGAGACACTCCGGAGCTGGGAAGGGAGAGTCGAGGAGATCCTTTGTCTGCCCCCACTCAAACAAAAATCACATTGGAATTTCCCGACAGCAAGCAAGGTCAAGCCAGCAGCTCGCAGCATCCAAAGCAATCAGCGCCGCCAGAAGCAGCACTACTTCAAGTTTATAGCCTGCGGAGAGTGCCAAGCTTAGAGACCCATGCTCCACCAGCAGAAGTGAAAGATGGGAAGTTCTTAAGCATAAACACTCCGATTATTTCCTTTTTTTTTTTTAAATTAAAAAAAAAAAAAGAAGAAGAAAGAAAAAAAACACCCTCCATTACTGGAAGCCTGAGTCAGAATTACCAGAAGGAAGCTGGACGGAAGAGCTATTTTCAGTGCCAACAAATCTGGAGAGCAGGTGAAACATCTCCACCTAAAAATCCGAGCTCAGTACAAGAGTTTCCTCTTAGGCGAGAGAAAGGCCCGGATCTGCTGGAATGGCAGGACTTGCTTCTCGTAGTTCTAGCAGTGGAAAGTTAATGCAGGTCTGGTTTTGCATCACGCAATCTGCAAAGTATAAATCCCTGTTCTCCCAAATTCAGCATCGGGGCTTTGGCACGCGGCATGTCGCCTCAGGCATCGCAAGGGAAGCGACAGAAACCTGGGCTGTTTGGAGCATTGGGAAGCTAATCCCAGAGCTGAGAACACGCTGTGAGGGCCGGTCCGGGGTGGGGGGCAGGAGCTACAGCAGTGATATATCACCTTGCCCCAGACCGAGCCTGTACAATTCCTTCCTTCCTCTACTCTCACTCACCTCCCAGCTTGATTTTCCTCTTCCTCCACGCTACATGTCTAAAAACACTACAGAAGGGGCACACGCAGCATACACAAGAACACTGGGATGAAAGCAGGAGAGAGACTCATTCAGTAAAGCCGCTGACAACTGCACAAAGACTCTGTCTTACTTCCCTTTTTTCCCCCCTCTTTGCATTATTCTCCATTTTGCCCGATCTTGCCGTGACTTCCGTGGGAAAAGAAACAGCCCCATCTGGCTGACAAGCCAACCCTCCCCGCTGCATAAATTCGCTCCCTGTGCATTGAGCTAGGAGAAGGGTGTTCAAGATTTCAAAGTGCTCTGAATTAGTTAGGGAAAAAAAAAAAACAAACAACTCCATCAGCAGCTCACAAAAATCCTAGCTACAGGCTTCAGAGGCAGGGCTTTGCTTCCCCCATCTTAAAAACACTCCAAACTTGTGAGACGGTTGTGAGAAAACACAATGGATGACATGAACTATTTTTAAAAGGTATTTCACAACTTCATTACAGATGAAGCGAGCGTGTTTTGCCTGTAACTCCTGCAAATATTTACCAGCGGAGCAGCAGCTCTTCCCTCCGTGAAGGGGAGAGCCCCCCCTGACCCGGTAAGCAGAGCCAGCACGTTACCCATGTCTGCTCTCTTCATGGAGCGCAGCTCTCCCCGCACAGGCTCACGAAGGCAGCTCCGCGTCCGGCCACTTCCTCCTCCCTCACAAACATTCCACCTACAGCTCCAGCACCGGCCACTCGAGATAAGGGTCTCTCAGTGAGCTGGAAAGGTTCAGCGTTGCGCCGCCTCATCGTCCAATTTTGCTCTCTCTCCCCTTTCTGTAAACCCACTTCCCAAAGCTAGTGACAGCTGATACAAAGAAGGGGGAAAGTCAAGTTACCGATATAGTCTTTTCCACGCCGTATCTTCAAATTGCTACATGACAGAAGACAGTTCATTATTTTATTTTTTAAAGACGACAAGGTACAAGGCCGTTCCTGTGCCTGGGCTCCCCGTGTGGGTCTCCCAGGCAGGACACATCCAGCTTCGCTCCTGAGATGTCCCGCGCATCAGAGCTCTTTACAGAGATCGTTTCTGCTCCGCCTGAACCTCTGAGCCTGAAATTCTGGAAAAACTACTCTCCTGACCCGCCAGTGCGAGGGTAGCCGTGGCTGCTGGGTCAAGCTGACCGCGCAGCTACAACTGGGGGATGTGCTCTACCAAAACAGAGCAGGGCTGCATCTGCCTGGGTGACGCACGGGGTAATGGGGCCGACGTTCGGCTTTGGACTGAAGCTTAGTAACTGCTCAGGAGCCAAAATTCCTGCTATTTTATGGGAAGTTCTGGTGGTGTAATGGGTGGTGTAGGGAGGGCCAGGGAAAGATTATCTAAATTGCTTGTATATTGGTGCAGGACATCAGCAAAGGCTCCGTCCCGTACTGAGCGTTACAGTAAGGAACCTTTTCCTCGGCACCGCCCTTGAGATTTTGCAACAGATCACCTGTTTAACTCCTTTAACACCAGAAAAAGCATATCTGAAATTCAGGTAATAAAAGAGTTGCCAATCTTGAGTCAACCTGACAATCCATTTACCGAGTGTCCTGTGAGTTACCACCTCCCGTGCCAAAATGAAACTGAAGTCTCCTGACTAGGATGTGCTTAACTGACACCTCCTCGGGAAACGCCAAACTCAGGAAAGAAACAAAAAAACAACCAAAAAAAAAAAAACCCCGCCACCCCCAACCACCTCTGTCTTCAGAACACACAGATAAGATAACGTTTAAAATAGCTAAAGATTCTTTTCAAAAGGAAGCGGTTTATAAATGGAATTCCAAGGAGTTAATTGGCCTTATCTGAACCCAAGTGCTCTGCGGGACAACAAGCGGCAGGAGGACGTGAAGAACAGCATGCGGAGACCGGAGACGGCTGCTCCGCCACGGTCAGACGAGTTAGTTCACACTTACATGACACATATTTGTTTCTCACTTGCATTCTTTACGCTGGATTTAGAGCGGCCTTTCCCACTAAGTTTTTTGCTGTATACTCCGCGGGCACAAAACTGCAAGCTTTTTTAGGCATCGAGTACCTCAAAGAGAGTTCACGTGCTCAGAAACAGGACACCGCAGAACTATTTCTATAGCCATTTAGGCTACTATGTAAGAAAAAATACTATTAGGAGACTAGGAATAATAAGGCACATGCCTTCTCTGTCTTGGGGGATGTATCTGTTTTCCAGCACTTTTAATCATCCGGTTTACAAGCCTGTGATTCCTCAGCCGTTTCTTTGGTTCCAACAGTTCAGTGCCATTCCTGCTAACCCCTCCCAGACCTCAAGTGCAGGCTGGTCCGCAGTCGGCGGGCTGCGTGGGGATGGCCTGCACAGCCCTCAATCCGCAGCACATTCCGCCCGGGAAGGAGGGCAGCCGTGTCCTCTGCCTCGCTGGGGGCCAAGCAGGCGCCGCAAAGGTCTATAAAGGTGATCAGATCTCACCGGTTTCCGCAAGAGCTCGGGTGCCTGATTTGAGGATCTGGGTGATGGCTCTAAGGTCTCACAGAAAGTCTACGGCAGACAGGAGCTTCCATTCCCCAGGTCCCTCGCCACCAAGCCACGCTCCTTCAATGCCCAACCTGTCGCTGAGCCACAGAGCTGCAGCGTTTCAAAGCAGAACCGCTGCCAAGGCTCTTACTTCCAAGCTGTGACCAACAGCCAGCATTCACCACGGAAATACAGTCAAACACCCTACCAACTGCGAAACGCAGCCTCTAAAAACATGACAGAACCTCAAAATACAACTGTGACTAAAGCACGGGCGTGCCAGATGGCGTTCTGGGGCATTCACGTCGGGTGTTTTTCCCCCACAATCTTCATAAGAGAATGACCTGCAAGGGAAGCTACCGCACGGCTGGGCATGCACTGCGAGAGCTGCGATCTAGAGGTTCAGATGTGTACGGTATCGGTTCCGCCAGCAACCAGAGCTGGTGGCTACCCGTAGCGACAGACCCAGGTTGTGCAATAGTGAGTAATCAGTCCCTCAGCCCCAGCAGCTGAGGGAAAACAGATGGCAGAAGGCTGGTAAAAATGCACAGAACCACATGTTGCTGCGGGACTGCCGGGAGATCACCCGCCCAGGAAAACCAGGAGATGTCAAAGCTTGCAGGGACTTGGATTCACAAAGTAAACACAAATGGTTAGTCTTAAATTGAGACAGAGTTTGTTTTTTTAGTCATTGTTACTGAAATATTTGCCATGGAGAATAAACAAATGGGGGCTGCTGCTGCTGGGGACAGTTAATGATCTACAACACGGTGTTCTTCCTGGAGTCCATCTCTTCAGCACTCCCGAGCACCCTGTCACAGGCCACTCTGGACCTGCTGAATCCCGGTTCAGGGATACGTCTTCCTCGTGCGGCACCCACCTGCCACAGCTGTCGGAAGAGGTAGTGCCTGCACCGCACTCCGAAGGAGTGCACGTATCCCTTTGCGGATGTCCGGGTTTTCTCCTGCTTCCAGGAGACTAAAGTGTGTGTCATCACTTCACCCCTTCCCTCCTTGAGTGAAGTTGGTAAGAGCAAAACAGCATCATCATACCGCAACTTCACCCCTGTAGGGAAATCGGGTTGGATTCTTAAATCCTTGGTGAAAACGCCGCGGGATGAAGCCTGAGGTATTTATTGTCTGATGGGAGGATGGAAGAGGAGCAGCCCGTACCTCTATTTGGTTCTGCTGCGGCGTGTTTACATCCCATAGTGTTGGCACGTGGTTCAGACTGTCGTTAGACAAGAAGTTCTTGGGATCCGCAATGTCAGAGAGGGAATCCGCAGGGGACGAGAAGAGGGAGTTGTTGTTGGAGAGCTCATCGAGGTATGAAGAATCCTGAAAGGGAGAAATGACCACAGTTAGAGACGGCGGGATGAGAAGAGCAGAGAGCTCTTTTCTCACACCTACTCATCCAGGAAGTTTTAATTTCTTGCTATTAAACGAGCAGCTCTGCTGCTTCATGCTCCACAAAACTTCGAAATTAACTTGTAAATGAGGACGTGCTCTAAGTGGCTCTTTTAAAATCTCGTTTTCTTGAAAACGTATGAAAAACAGTGACTGGAGAGAAGCGCTGGTACACGTTCCAGACTAACTCAGCCCGTGGGCACCTCTACATACAGGAGTGGAAGAAAGAGGAGTGTTGAACAAAGCATCAGTCACCTCAACTTCGTATTTGATTAAAAACAAGGGGTGAAAAGTCCTCAGTCCAACACCCAAAGGCCTCGAGTATCTCATTCATGCGCAGAAGCCCACAGAGTACCTGCTACACCTGATAATGACACAGCTGTTTAATTGCAATTTATAACAGCGATACCTGGAGGCTTTGGGAAAAATTAGTCTCCTCACGCCAAGTTGTGCACAAACGAGCCTGCCAGGAGCAGGGGGGGGAAGGAGAGCTAGTGTCATCTGGATTTGCATCTGGATAAATCTTGGCAAATTTACCAGCCCTTCTCCCAAGGGCATGCCTCAGCCCGGACAAGACGGGAAGGTGCCCCAGTGCAGAGGATCAGGCTCTGCCCTTGCTCTTTTTCTGGTGCCGGCAGTGAGACAGCTTACAATTGTTTTATTTTGTGCTGACCCAGTGATGATGGTGGTTTGAGTCACACGGAGTCCAGCTCAGAAATAACCTTCGGTCCCCTCCCTACCATCAATTCCTCGACTGGTTTTTCAGACTTCAGGTGGCAAGAACCCATCACGGAAAAGCACTTCTCTCTGTAAGCCCTTAGCTCTGGCACAGGTCACTGCACCTTCCCTGACTCCAGCACCGCGCCTCAGCTCTCCTTCCACATCAAGTACCGCTTCCAAACTTTTTCAAAGCAGAAAAACTTTGTCTGCTGTTTACTGAAGAGCAGCACACTTCCAAACACCAAGCTCCAGCGCAGAGGTCCTGCCGGAGCCGTGCCTCTGCCCCAGAGGGACGGGCAGACAGACCGACGGCTCTTTCCTGGTGCCAACACAACTCGGTTCTGCGGCTCTGCGGAAGGGTCGGGCTGTCAGCACACAGCGGCCCCAGCTTTCCGCTAGCCCCGATACCCAAATGAGTGTGGTAATACTGCAGCGCGGCTGCCAGGAGAGCCACAGTGTCTGATATGAGGAGAAATCGCTGTTCATTTCCAGTTAAGGGCCAATTTCCTACTACAAGGCAGAAAGGCAGCCAAAGATTTTTTTTAAAAGTCACTTAGCCCTGCCTGACATAAACCCATGCAGGGCTGAGCCTGCCTGCGCGGCTCCTAAGGGCTTCAGGCCAAGAGCTGGGTCAGACTCCTCCCGGGTTGCTACCAAAAGTTACAGGTTTACAGCATTTAAAATCATCCAGACACATTCCTGCTTCCCAGATATGTCTCGTTTGATGCCCGAGCGGACAGTCCCTGCTCCGAAGCCTCAGGTACAGGCGCGCCGAGGCACTAAAGCAAAGGCAAACAGCAACACAGCACAACGCAACGGGTGAAGTTTGTGTTCATCTAATACTACCTGGGGGGGCCCGAAGGCTGAAGGAGAAAGGGCTGTTCGCCAGGCTGTGGTGCCAGGGCGGTCCTGCCGTGCAGGACACCCTCCTGCTGGCTCCGGGCACGGCGCTGATGTGACACCGCTGCTGTCTGCCCAGCAGCAGATGGGCAGCGCTTCCTGCGCAGCTCTTACTCTTGATATTTCTGTGGCTATTTTAGGACTACCCAGAAACCAAGGCTTTTCAGAGACTGAAGCAGGCATCTAGATTTATCATCTCAGAATTAAGTGATCTCTGGGAACAGGACTCTGTTTCACGCTCAAGAAAGTAGGAAAATACTCGGGTAAATGTGGCATTTCTTGGCCAGGGAAGTGCCTCGTGCGTCCTGCAGGAACCTCCCACAGCCTCAAGCTCCTGATGCAGAGCACGGTACGGGCGGTATATGTGGGATTCCAACTAACATTGTTCATGCTATTGAGGTCTTTTTTCCATCTCCCAAGGTCTGCAGCCCCTCTCAACCTTCCAGTCCTCTGCAGAGACACTTGCCGATTACCTCGAACTGCTGTGCTGCTGAAACAAGCCATCGCCCCCCCTTTGCATCCTCCCCACCCTTCTGCTTCTTCCTCTGCACTCAAGATCCCAAGAACAAGAGCTGCAGGAGTTCTACAGCCTCCAGAGCGTCACCACGATCTACACCCCTGCGCTACCACACCTCCTCAGATCCAACCGGGACGGAGAGGCGATGGACAGGCAGATGGTCCTTCACCCATCTGCTCTGGTACCCGATACACCGGACTAATGGAGCAGCCAGACCCGAAGCAGCTGGAAACTCCACTTGGGGTGTCTGACAGTGCAGATACCACACAGAATAAACACAGACTGGTATCAAGAGGCTCATAAGAATTGCTTTGAAGAAGTTACTTTCAAAGCGCAGCACTAGAAGCAACAGCTATTATCTCCTTTGAGTTCCCACCACAACACAGTGACACAAACAGCTCCGGAGATGGACCTGGAACTACAACTCTCCCTCTCGAAATCCGTGACGCTCCAAGTGCTGTGTCCACAGGCGATGCACAACGGCTGGTTAAGCAGCCGGTCCTGAGACACAGACGTGCTGCTTTTCACAGGCGCCCGGGGCGATCATGAATGCAAACCTAAAAAAAAAAAGCACACCCGGGGCCTGGCCACCTCGCACAGGTCGCACGAGGTTCGGCAGAAGGAAGAGCAGGGGCTTGTTCCCAACAAGCCCTCGGAGCTCAGGTCACATGAGGAGCTGCAAGAACGAGTTCCTGTCCGTAACAGGCAGTGGGAGACATCACCATCCTTGATATTAAGTCTAAAAGATGAAAGGCATTCAGTATAATCTGCATGCGGAGAGAAGCACGTTTTTCCTCTCTCAAGGACAGGCAGGCCTGGGAGATACCCGCTACAGACAAGACAGAGCTAAAGCAAAAGGCTGGAGCTGCAAGGAAAGCTCGGCTTTGTTTAGCCAGGGTTGGGTTTTTTTTGTTTTTTTTTTTCTTTTCATTATGAAAACCTTTGCCACACAGACCCATTTTGGCATTTAACTGACAGCGTTCCACCTGAGGGCTTCACCGCCCAGGGAGGGCGGCAGCAGCACCTCGAGGAGTTGGACGGTCCCAGCTCCCTGCCCAGTCTCATCGCTGCGCTTTGGCGAGACACTTCTGCGCAGTTTTATTCATTCACAAATACCACACACAGAAGTCAGTCCAGGAGTAAACGTCTGCAAACACGTGGGCATGGCAGCGGGGAGGCTGTGGAGGAGACTGGAGAGGCCCACGAGGGTCCCGAAGAGAGGAGGGTGCCGAGCTGGGATAGCAGTGGGATGTGAGAAAGCAATGGACACAACCCGAGACACCCCGGGAGCACCCTCCACCTTCCCGAGCCCTCCGGTCCCCCAGCAAAGGGTCCAGCCCCCCCACCTCCACCACCGTCCCTCTGCTCGGGGCACCTGGCTGAAACGGGGAAGAGGAAATGAGCCTCCACAGCAGAGGGAGGACAATATTCGTCCTGGAAACGACTTCAGCGAGCCCGTCCTCTTGCAGTACTATGAGGCATTAGTCACAAATTTCAGTCTCCCATTTGTCTTGTCTAATTACATTATCTAAAGAGCACTAAAACTAGTAACGTGGTAGATCCCCGCCCTGAAGAGCTTACAGTGCAACCCTGGTAAATTGGGCTTGTTTATATACAAACTGCAGGGTAATTATTTAATAGGAGACCACGCTGATAACTACAGTCTGTGTCATTATAAACCTTGACTAATCGCTCCACTGGTTTACATGGAGCAGACAGGAGCTGCTGCCTTAATCTCCTCGAGGGAAAGGAAGGCTCCTCACCTAAACCACAGAAACGCAGCTCATGAAATAACAGAGGGAGCAAAAGAATTCCTCTCCTCAACGGGATAAAGTCACCGCCAGACCCACCGATGCTTGGATACCAGTTACAGCTGATCCCAGCCACAAGAGACCCTCAGCCAAAAGGTGCCGACCCCGATGCACAGACAGAAGTAGCTGAGAACGAGACGACAACATCAGGGGCAGAAGAAACAGCCCAAGAAACCACGAAGAGCGAGGAGGTTCCAGCGAGCGAGAGCTGGAAGGGGCGATGGGGGGCTGCAGAGCCAGCTCCTGCTTTTCCAACGGCCTGACGTGCTTGAGAAGCTGCTCGGTGATATCACCCCGGAGAGGTCACCCATCTCAGCCCACAGAATTCGAAGCAAGTCCCTGTTTAAGACTGATTAATAAGAATTTTAAATTTTTCTCATTGGAAATGAGAGGTTTTTTACACTGAAAGCACTCATGTTTCAGTCGAAGTCAAATCTCTGCAACAGATGGAAGTTTTCCTGCAAGGCAGGATCTTTATTTCAAACGCTACTCTGCAGCCATTCTCTACGTAAATCTTATTTCTGGAATTAGACTATTTGGTTTTGGGGGTTTGGTGTGTTTTTTTTCAGATTTGGTTGGTTGGTTTTTCCCCCCCCCTCCAATTTAGCATAGCCTGCAACCAAAATCCAGACAGCACGCTGCAGATCACCACCAGCAGGAGTTTTACCGCGGGGGGCCGGCAGACCTGCTCTGCCTCCACCTCTTCGCCCGCTCTGTCACGCACCGCTCCGCGCGGGATGGCGAACTCCCGGGCGAAGCGCTGCCTCTGAGATCTCAGCCCCGAGCGCTGCGTCTCACAGCACAGGCTCTGCCCAGTTCCTCCCGTTACAGAAGGACAGACACAAACAGAGACCCTGATATTTACTGGGAAAACACGGTTCAGAACCGACTGTCTGAGTCCGATATGAAGTTTATAGAAGCCGGCTACGAAACGCGAAAGGGCAATTCCCATGCAGCGGGGTCACTGCTGAGTGGGGAATGGAATAAGGGGCCAGCGACGCAGAGGCCACGCAGAGCCGCTGGGGGGGGGGGGCTCGCCAGCACCTTCTTTTCACACTGAAGTTGAAATAACCCCAACAGACTAGAACAGGAGCCAGGGAAGCACAAATCAGTGCCTGGTCTTCACAGCAGAAGATGCTCGAGTGAGTGACTGGATAAATCAGTGATAACCATTTGCCAGACTTCTAAACGGTGAGTGCAAATGAATCGCCAGTCGATGCTGCTACGGCACGTTATTCCTATCGTTATCCCAAAACAGAAAAGTTAACAAAACCAAGAGTTAACTCCCTAGAAAAGATCAGGGGAAAAAAAAAAAAAAATCAGGGGAAAACCACCCAACCACTTAACCTCTTTCTCCCAGCCACTGGAAACAGCGCAGTTCCTTTAGTCAAAAAAAGTCTTTGTTAAAAATAATGGAAGAACAGGTGAAGTCTAAATACAGAAGGAGCACGCATCCGAAGAATATTTTGGCCATCGAGCCATCAATATAAATGGTTTATTTGCTCACAATCCAGACACAGAGGAAACAAATACTCCTTCTGCACAATAACTATCCATTACCCCACTAACAGCACCCAGCTGACAGGGTTGGTTTTTTTTAAAAAACAACATATATACACACAGGCAAACACAAACATGCATACGCCAACAAAGCTGCACTGCCAGACAAGAAAGATTTGGTGTCTCGAAAATCACAGATTAAGCAAATTATGTTTCAGGAAAGGCAGAATCAACTGCTGCAATATAAGCAGTCGATAGCTAAGAGAAAAACTTTTAGCTGCCAAAACCCCAAGTCTTTCTAAATACGGGGCAATAAACTCGCAGCCTTACGGGTTCAGTGCTCCGGCTGGCAAGCACCTCCCTTGCTTTTCTGTACCCAGCATCTGGTTTAAAAATAAAACTCCTGAAAGCCATTACAACTACATAAACACACCGATCAATTCTCCACACAGCTCCTCTTCCTCCGAGTTTTGCAGTTACCGACCAAGCTCTGACCGACAGGAACCGTCTCCGGGTCCCACACGTTTCAGTAAAATACATCTCACACCTTCAGCGGGGTAAAGCTGCTCCCACAGCCGGCACCCCCAAACCCCCGCTGCCCTCGCACGATTCCCGGGGAGCAGCTGGAGCCCTCTGCCCTCGCAAACAAAGCACACCGGGAATTCCAAGGAGGAAGAAAAAAAGAAAAAAAAAAACAGGCATTACCTTGTAGAGAGATGGGAACTTTAGCCAGAACTGCATTTGGGACATTTTAACACAGCATTCAGTTTGCTGTCGGCAGAGCAGGACGCGGATGGAGCGGTAAGGTGAGATTTTTCAGTATATAGTGGAGAAAGGTCTTCATTCATGACCGCGACAAGCAGCAACAGCCGGGAAGAGAGCTCATCAAGGGTTTTTAAAAATTAACATGCAGAAGAAAGGAGTGAAAATGGAGGAAAAAAGGACAGCCATCCAGTGCGTCTGTCCTAAGCCTGTGGAAATTTGCATATAGCGTTTAGTCATGAAGGAGAGTGCTCTTACTTCCTCTAAGCACAGGGCTGACTTTCAGGAAATGATGCCTGCTTGGTAAGTCAGTGAAATTACTGGCAGCGCGAGGAGAATTACTGTATGTGGTGTAATTCAACCACAGCTACACTGTAAACAAAGCTGAGCTCCGCCGCGGCCGGCGCGGGGCAGGAGGGCTCCGGGCTCAGCCCCCGAAGGACACACCAGTGCTCCCCCCTCCTTGCCCCCCGCCCCCCCAGCTTTGGGGCTGGGGGCTCCTGCCCTCCTGATTTCAGGGGCTCAGACAAAGCAATCCCACCGAAAGAGGTCATGAAAGTATTCGCAAATTGGGTTGTGGTCCCCCCCCCACAAAAGCCACGAGCTTTCTTTTGTCTTCGCTATCTGCCCCACCCCAAATACTGCAACTAGAAAATAAAAAGGAGTAGCTGTTTTCTTAACTT
Source organism: Larus michahellis (assembly GCF_964199755.1). Lineage (NCBI taxonomy): Eukaryota > Metazoa > Chordata > Aves > Charadriiformes > Laridae > Larus > Larus michahellis. Next base: position 3,974,182 of record NC_133918.1, read on the forward strand.
ACTTTTCTAGATCATCGTTGTTTCTCAGTGTCCAGGGACATTGCCTTCTTTTTCCCAAGGCCTTCCCTTTTAATTTTAACAGCTTTGGTATCAGAAATAAGCAAAATTTCTGGTGGGGACAAGAAAAAGGCACAAGAAAGGGACACCTGGGAGGGATGTGGTCGTCGTAGGCTTAAGGAAAGTCTGGCTCCAGCACAGCCCGAGCCTGAGGGAGAAGTGAGTTTTCCAAGAGTACCCAATGCCCCGCAGAAAAACCAGAACTTTTCGGTCGGCTTTGGGTGCAAAAGATTCCCATTTGCTTCTCCCCAGCGCGGCCGGGAGGTTCTTTCCCAGGGGCTGCTCCGGCCTCACGGCTCCGTGCCCGGGAGCACAGCTCCAGCCAGGCTCGTCTGAGAGGGCAGGAGAGGGGTTGGACATGGACAAAGCTGGCGGAGCACCGACCCCGCTGGGCACAGGGAGAGACCGCTGGCTGCACATCCCTCCATTCCTACCCCGAGTCCTTCCATGCAGCCACGGCACGGCTCCGAGAGAAAGGCAGCTCGTCACTTGGTGCCTGCTGCCGTCGCTGCTGCAACAGCTCCTGGGGCCTCGTGCCCGGAACGGCTGGAAAATCCCACATTGTGTGGCACTTCTCAAAAAAACCAAAACTTTGGAGCGACAGGAGACAGCGAAGCCCCTACCTGGCCTGCAAGAGGTGAGAGCAGAAAACAAAGCGCTCTCCCACCACTCTGGGAATCAGGGGGGACAAAGCGGAGGGGGGAGTTTTGCTTTACGACGTGGGATGAGGAGGGAGGAACTGCAAGGGATACGCGGTGGGTCCCAAGGCTGGAAAACCACCCGCGACAGGGCTCATTTCCAAGGGCAGCTGGGTACATGGCACAACCCACCGCAGCACAGCGGTTCCGCAGGGATTAACACTTTAATAGCTCTTAATAATGAGGATCCATGTTCCGTCAGGCGGAACACCTAGTCCAGGAGAGGGGTGGTTTTTTTTCAATAAGCAAACGGGAAAGAAAAATGCCTTTCCCCAGGCTCTCAGGCTGCAGCCGGGGCTGCTGGTGCCACGCTCAGGGGAAGGGGCAGCCGCCGCAGCCCTTGACCCCGGAGGAGCCGGAGCATCGAGGATGGGCTCTTCCCGTTACCGGAGCACATCCCACCTTATCACAGCACATCCCACCTCCCGGCGCAGGCTGCGAGCAGCAGTTAACGCGAGTGCTGCTAGAGAAGAGGCATCTGCAGGAACCGCGGTGAAAAGGGAGCGTTTGGTTTCTGTGGGCAGCTGGGTTTGGGGCGCAGAAAGGCAGGGGGTTTTGACTGCTGCTTTTATCTGAATTTGATCGTATTTAATTAGCTGGTAGTGCCCTGGAGCTTGGGATAGGTGCTTTAATGATACGTTTGAAGTGAAGAGACCAAATACGTTTCTGAAATGTCTTAATTAGTGACTTGCTGGTGACTGCCTTGCTGTGTGACCTTGATTAAACCACCAGCTCTTGCCTAAGACTACCAAGGTCTTGCTATTTATGCAGCCTTTAAAAAGCAGGTGGTTTATTTCCTCTTCCTTTTCTGTAAGTGGACAAAATAGGGCAAAATGTAGGCAACAAAACTGGAACGCCAAAAGGAAGTAAGATATATGACATTGTTACAGATAACCAGGACTGCTAAATTGATTTTGCAAGACCACAGTAATATAATCACAGAAGATAAGATAACCCACTGAGAAACCGCCACCTGGAATTTTAACAACCTGTCCTAGGGGAGAAGGCATGCCACAGCGTTTCTACTTTCCACAATTAATTCCTAAACACGCACGCTGACAGTCAGGGACAGGAAAGCACAATTATTCCCGCATTCACATTAACTTGACTTACTGCCTTCCAGCAAAATCTGAAACGCACAGCCCAGGGAGTTGCTTTGTTGGGTAACCTTCACCGCATCCCCCACCGCCCCTCACCGCTGACCTACAGGACACCTTCCTCAACGTGCTGGCCGCTTCTTGAAAGCACGTGCGGAACTTCCAGGAAAGCAGATACAAATCAATCTAGAGTAACACACCTGTACAGGAGAAGACCTGGCAGCTCATCACCCTCACGCAACCAAAGAGCTTGGGACTAAATTTCCCGAAACACTTAGCTGCCAAAAAATGGGGTTTCCAGCCGTGTCCAAGGACACTCCAGGCTCAGCTTCCCGATCCGGCAAAAGCCATCGGGCCCCTGAACGTCTCTGCGAGCCGAGCTGCTGGGTGTCCATCCCATGCAGACAGGCAGCTGCCCGCGCCGGAGGGACGCCCAGGCAGGGAGTAGGGTGTAACACTAAGATTCCAGCAACATATCCTGGAAAAATAAGCCTAAGAGCAGCTAAAGGGTGGTAGAGCACTGAATATCTGCACGCTGCTCTCTGTCCTAACGGGGCTGGGTTCTTTTCAGAGGGATGAAAGATGGGAGAGAACGTATTGCACAGACCGTGCCTTGCCTTTCCCGTTCCCATGACACGACTGGTTTCAGCCAGGTGGGCGCAAGGCTTCGCTTTGCATTTGGGCTGTTCTGAGAAGCAAGAGCCGCTCCAGCCACGCGCAGGGCAGCCCCTGCGCCAGTTTCAAAAGCGAGCGAGAGGAAGCAAGGTGCGCGGCGAGCGCCTGCACCGCGAGGCTTTGACAAGTCAAGACCACAAATGGTTTATTTTTAAAACAGACACCAAGAACAAGGATAACGAAGCAGCTGGTAGGTATTCTTTAGCCAGAGCTGAAATTCAGTGTGTGCGAGGCGGGTGTTTGGATCCGCCAGCCCTGCCAGCACACGGCTCCCTGGAGGACCGGAGATTTGGAAGGCAAGCGCTGCTTGTTGAGGGATGGGGAGAGGAGCAGGAGACAGCCTGCCCCCGAGCAAGCCCAGGGGGGAACTCCCAGGCTGGTATTCTGTGAAATAAGGAGAAACCAGGAAAACTCATGAAGCATAAAGGAAAGGCAGCAAGAGAGTAAACTCTTGCAGGTGATGCTGAAAGCCGGAGGAAAGCATTGCGCGGCAGCAGGCAGGGAGATGCTGCGGCTCAGGGAACAACAAACATACGAGGCCAGGGAAAGAAAAATGAGCGAACGTCTCTGTGTCGGAGGCAATATTTCTCTTGGTGGCTGCTGTGGCAGGACCACTGGAGTTTTGAGCGCATTTCAGATCAGGACACACAGTGACCGCCAGCAGAACTGGAGACGGGGAAACTCACTTGATCAGACTGACTCAGACGGATTCTGCTTTGAATTAAAGCATCTATTTTAAAACATCCCCCAGCGGTCTGCTGTTAAATTATATTACCAGCATTTTTTAAGAGCACTCTGTGTTTCAGACCAGGACTTTTCCCGCTTTTGTCAGCTTTATGAAGGGGAGCAGGCAGAGAACAGCACACGCCAAGAATTTCAGGAGCAGTTCTCCACGGCCTCCTGTGCCTTCTCTCCTGCCCAGAGGTGGACATCACCGTTTGAAGGTAGCAATACAGATGAAAACTAACAAGTCTGGAACGGGGGAGATGTCAGAGCCCGCCAGGCCCTCATACTCCCTCTCTAGAGCCATAGGCATCTTGGCTGGCTCCTGCAATCCACAGCCAACCACAACTGACAACAAATTATGCCTCAAAAGCAGAATTACTCTCACTTAACCACAGGTATCTCCACCTGAGATAGTCCCAAGAGCTCCTCTTAGATATGACACGGAAAGATTTACTCCTAAAGGACGGTTCATCCAACCAAACGGAGATGCTGCTCTAGAATAATGCCGGCTGCATCCCAGATGTGTCCCCTCCTCCTTGGTAATTAGCTCAGGGTGGCTAAATCAGACCATCAGAGCAAATCGAGCACTCGGTTGGTGAATCCTGCACTGATGCCTGAACCCTGCAGCCCAGGAAAGGGCTGTGAACCCAGCACAGAGACCGACCAGCTCCCGCTGTGCCCAGCGCCAGCACAGCTCACCTTCACGCGGCTCACCCCCGAGGCAGCCAAACCCTTACACGTGCCAACAGCCCAGGCTGATGCCAGTTTCCTCACAATACTCACGCAGCTCCGAGCTGGGAGCCCTTGTGGGCGCGTGGCCGTGTTACCTGGTGCATCATCAAGCGCGTTATCTGATGTTTCATCACCCAGGCACCCCCCACGGCTGAGCCACGGTGAGAGCCGGGCAGCGGCAGACACACAAACGCGGTGCTCGTGGCCGTCCTGACAGGCAGCGCACGCCGTCATCGCCAACACAATTTCGCCGTACTTACTGTAACTAGGTCAGATGAGCCGTTATAATCACAGCCTTCGCTTTTCTAAACCAAGATCTGAAGTGTTAGGCATCTCACCTAAAGTGGTTTTGAAGTGTAATTAAGTCAGTCAAAAGCCCAGCCCTGGAGTGCAAAAACAAAGACAGGAGCATGTAAAGTGACTTGTTCGCAAAATGCTTCAAAGGCACGAGAGCCAGTTAATTGTCTTCAAATTGATTTTAATATCTGTATTCCCCATAGACATAACTCCAGGACAGCGATAGGAAGTTCCAGGACGTTTCTTATTCCAGGAAACTCTTCATTTCAGTCAGAACCAAGTCTTTCATATAATTTAATAACTGTTACATTGATTTCTCTTAAATCACCACAGCTCCGTGCACTGAAGCACTTTTAGAAATTAATACTTTTTTTAAGAGTAGGTTAATTTCACTCCCTTTCTTTAACGAGAAAGATTAATAGGAGGTTGCAAGGGGCTGGTAGTGAAAAGAGGGCTGGTTTATGATTAACACGTGCAGTCAAGAGCCCCCGTACACCACAGGCAGATCAAACACGGCCGTAACTGCACCTTTACAGCATTACTGCAAATGGCTCTACCCAAGAGCTGCCAAGTCCGCCCTGCCCCACAAGCTAAATCAGTCGGGACTGACCTCCTTCCTTCACTCCAAGCACAACTCACATTTTAAAAAGGGTACCCAAGTTCCCTGCCAAGTGTTTATACGCAGAGCTGCTTCACGGAGGAGAGAAAGGAGCTTCCTCAGAGCCCCCTTGCCCACCCGCGATGTCCTCACCTTCCCCGCCCAGCAGGAGCCGCTCGCCCGCGCTGCAAAGAGATGGGGCAACTTTTCAGCGTGACTTAGGGCAAACGAAGTCAGAAGAGGAGGCTTCCGTGCGTTCAGAAAGGTCCTGTTCTGGATAGCCGATAGCCACAAGGAGCAAGTAAACCAAGTTAAGCAAAGGGAAACACAGATTGGCTATCAGAAACAGGCAGGATCATTTGAGATAACAAAGGGAAGGAGGAAGTGGGCAGAGCCCTGTGCTTTAAGTAACTCTGAACAGGACAGAACAGTGAAGTTCAAAGAAAAACCCGGGTGGCTAAGGGCATTTCTGTGACAGGTATGCTTTTCTACAACAGGCTGCTCTGCTTTTATGATAAGGCTCTGGGGACAGGTTACAGCTCAACACACCCCTGCTGAGGGACAGCAGATGCCAAAGTGTAAGTTAAAACCTCCTGGATTTGGTGTTTGTTGGGGCAGTTAACAGCTCTCGCCATCAGCAACACAGGATAGCACTGATAACGGTAAAAATGCCTGGATTACGGCACACAAGCTCTGGATCCCAACTCACCAGCACCCGGCTGCAGGAACCAACAGCAGAAAGCGAGGGCAGCAACGAAAACCAAAACCGGCTGCTCTTCAGGACTTCAATTTCTAAGGACATGCGTGCAGTTAGGGGACTTTTTACATAAGGAGACAACTCCACAGGGTTTGGGCAAGACTTTGGCTTAAGACAACCATTCCCAAGATCAAGAAGTGCTATCAGAGCCCAATATGGCTTCATGTAACTATTTTCTAAACCTCAGTTTAAGCCACTTGTTTATATAAAAGAATGCCAACAGATCGGCAAGGATGAATCACCCAACAGCAGGCCAAAAACCCAAAAATATTGTGGAGGAAACAAGTTTAAGTTCACATTAGGCTGCTCTGACCATGCAAATGAAGCACCTTTTCCAATCTGCAGGAGGTGCTCAGCTGCGGTACACGCAGACGTCGCTCTTCACCAGACCCAAGCGGCAGCGGTGAATGATTCAACTAAAATGAAATTCCCAGAGCACTTAAGAAATGTGGCAACTCCCACTCATGGCATCCTCAGGCCAGCAAAGGCTTTACACTCTGCAGGTCCAGCTGAGGGCCTCCAAAACAAAATACGGAGAGAAGACGGGGGGAAGCAAAGGCCAGTGCTGGAGGAAAACACGTCAGCCTTCCCACTCTCCGGACCCTCGGGTCCCCCGAACCCCAGGGCACACGAACGATCCTCCAATCACTGCCACCCACAGAAAGTGGTTCCTACACAAATACCTCAGAATCATTAGTCATTTGCTCTTTAGACCTTTTAAATCCATTTTCAGTATTCCTGGAAAACACTGTAAGGAGACAAACTGCCTACAGGCTACGCCGTCCAAGGCCAGGCTGGAGCCCCACTGCAGCCCAGAGCGGCCGCAGGAACGTTTCGGGGAGGCGGTGTTCACCGAATCGCTGTCACGTCATGCACTGGGATCACAAAGCTTCCCTCCGAGTCAGAGATGACATTTCCATCTCCTTCCCCAGGACAGCACGCACAAGTCAAGCACTGGCGGGTTGCCGAGATACACGAATCGCTGTAACCCAAGGGGACAGCACGCTCTGCTGTGCGGCTGAACCAGCACAGGTCAGATTTTGGTATCGGAGCAAAGACAAGAGAATAGTCTGTATTCACGTGTGAAATCAGCACAAGTTCTCACACAAGCACCCAACCGACCTCCTCTGCCCAGTGACCACAGACTTAATCACGAATCTCTTACCAAAGCATGCAGCAGACTCCTCATGTTCGCTCTTTGGTTTCCCTCCTCTGTTTGGCATGGCCGTAACAGCACAAAGTTTAATGGGAGTTGCCACTCCTACCACCGCAGCAGGCAAGTACGGAAAAGATAGGTACTTTCCTGTACAGTCACCTGAGAAGATGTAACCACCCAAGCTGCTCCCACACCTTCTGAATGGCATGTTTCGGCTTCCCAGGCAGACGGCTAATATTTAACAGTTTGGCATCTGGGACAGCAAGAAATCAGTAAAGTGGAAAATATTGCTGAAGCAAGGGATGGAAAAGCTCCAGGACGCTCCCGGATGACTCCAGATTGATGCCACTGCCTCCAGTTAAGTGCCTGCTGCTCTACCAGATCCAGGCTCTAATTCTGGCTCCCGTGAAAAAAATCATCAGCTTTTCTTTGGATGAGCAACGACTAGTAGCTCAGAAAACCCTAGGTTTTATCAATGGCTTTCCATGTTAGCGCTTCGTGCATTCTAATAGGTGAGAGCATCAGGAGCAAACCATGCAGAAAGCTCACAAGTCAAAAGCCAAGTGTTCAGAACGGCTGGTCTGGCTCCGTACTTCAGCAGAACACGCCGTTTGAGCTGGAGGATGACTAAAGACTGAAACATCTCTTCAGGACAGAGAAGAGCACACCACTAGCGTTACTTCACATGAATGGGCACTGTCACACGGGACACGCGGCAAGTGGTCCTGTCCCGCTGCCCCGCGGCACCCCCAGACAGACACCACCCCTCTGAGGTACGAACTCCACCACATCAGTTTCAAACTGGCAAACAAAGCTCTAACAAAGGTCTTATTCAGTGTTTCTCACTTTCAGAGCACGCAGGGTGACACATCAGCGCCTTGGGTTATCTGTGGGAATCTCCGGAAGGCCCCAGGCAGTAACAGTCAGCGCACAGGCTCACGGACCAGCGCCAAACAGGACGGAAAAGACCCATAAAATACTCTCTTCCTCATGGGAATGCACATGTCACAATACCTGAGTATGTGCTCTGCCTTGGCTGTGTTTGATTCAGAGGAGGACACTGTTATTTCTGTACGTGAAGCAGAACAGCACTCTCAAGCACGTTGCAATAGGTGCAGTCTCACAACAGTTGGCTTGGAAAGAAAGGGTCCAAGCAAAATTGTGACTGCCCACAATCACCTCGCTCCCGACTGTCACTTCCTCTCCAACAGGATGAGAGTGGCACAAGAATTATTTCTTCTTCTGGAAATCATTTGAGGTCCTTTATCTCTGGTTTGTCTCAGAGCCCTCCTGCTCTTTTATCACCTAGATAAAAGCAGAAGCATCTCCTTTCCACACAGAATCTCCAAAAATCTGCTCTTCCAAGCTGGCTGAGATCGATTTCCGTGATGCAGCAAGGGAAGGAAGCTGATCGACCACTTAGATACTAGAAAATACGTAAGTTAAAGAAATAATTAAGCCCTTTTCCCGTTAAACCCATCAGCCAAACTACACCAGACCTGCAAGATGAGACCTGCGGAGAGGACCCCGCTCCCTCTTCCCATCGCAGCCCGTTAAATGGCTTCCAGTTGATGAGATCACATTTCTGTCTCATTCCTCCCGCAATTAATTCTGCGGGAGGCGAAGATCAATGCTATTACGATTCATTTACTTATCTGGTTTTATCCAGTTAGAAGACTCTGGTCAACAGCCACTGGTGACCGACCAGTCCCGCTGTGCCAGGCCAGTCACTAACGTGAGGCACCCCAGCAGCTTCGCTCAGGGAGATGAACCTGGGCTGCCGCACCAGCCGCTCACCTCAAAAGGCACGAATCCCCAGCATATGTAAGTCCAGACCTGCAGAAATCGGAGCCCCGAGGAGGCTCAAAACCTCTTTAGCCACATCAAGAAAATAAAAGCACAATTGGGGGGGGATTAACACATCCGCCTCAAGAAGAGGGGAAATGCATCAATTTGCTGATGCATCGATTAATGAATCACGCAGGAAGAAGAGACAGATTACAAAGAAAAAAGTTTCTGTTTATACACGTGCCTTGACATTCAGCAGTTCCTGAAAATAAAATACATTCAGACGCACACAGCAGCTTAACGGGGCCTACTGACGTGTTTCTCGGTGTGCCAAAGCACGAAGCCAGCACAAAGCACATCCGTAGCGCCCCGGCTCGTCCTCACGCCTCCCTCGCGCTGTTTTCAGCAACTCAGGGCTACGGTGTAAGGCACACTTAGACTTAACAGTGAAATATCTAGAAAGGTCAATCTTCACCTCTCGGTCCCTAAAGACGCCAAATGAAGCAGGGCGACTGTTCATCCCTCCCACACTTCAGCTCCGCAAAAAATGGCCTGGCTCCAATCGGAGTTTGCTAGGCACCGAGTTGATGTCATGCCTAAAGATTCACTATTCAGGAATCCCCCACTTGGAATCAGTGAGAAAGCACAGGCAACATACCCGAGCGAAGAGCTTCAGGAGGCAAACGATGTGACTGACTGCAGCATGTTCGAATTCACACTTACCTATGCCCTCCTGCAAACGGGATTCTCCCCTGCGCCGTCAGCGTTTGCGTTAAACACCACTTTAAAAGACAGAAGCGGTTTTACCACAGATAAGCTCCTACCACGCCAGCGGAAAGCTTCTGAATTGCTCTTGTCAGAGAATCCATCCCAATCGCACACAACTATCAGGTGCTGGGAAATTTAAGATACTGCCCGTCTCTTCCTTTCCCCTCAATAAGGCAATACTGAAAAATAAAACCCATCACCAGAAAGCACCATTCTCCCCCAAAGCCGTCAGTGGCTATGTACTCACCTGAGGAAAATCACCATTTTTTGGTAAGAAGTCAGTGGGGTCCACAGATGCATAGTTTGTATCCAAGAAATGTGGTCTGCTGATGGGATTCATATAAAAATCGTGAGAGGAATTAAAATATTGCCTGTAAGGAAATGGGAAAAGCAGTTACTTCCTGTCAGTCCTGAGCATTTCTGAGGTTGCTTCAGACTCCATCAGCAGCGGTGAGGCTGCGACTATGGGATGACACATACAGGAGATTGATATTTTAAAAAAGCTGCATTTATCCAGAAGAGCTACCTAGGCAAATTAATACATCTACCCGTTATATCCTACTTCCTGAACTCAGAGTGTAAGAGTCTGGAAAGCTGTATTAGGAATTCAATTCTCGGCAGTTCATGTAAATAAGGAAGGACTTAATAGATAAAAATGGTCTGCAGGACTAAATAATATCTCGGTCCTGACAACAAAGCGAAATTAAGCCTCTGAGTTGTCCCAGCGCCAAGAGATTGACGGGTGTGATGGAACCTGACGATCACACGACATAAGGACCAGCATCAAGTTTCACGGAAATATCACACCCAAATGCTAGTTTGGGACATAAAACTGAAACAGTCCTGCAAACTGGCAGAGCCAGGGAACAAAAACACACGCACCCCCCCTTCGCACACCCTTGATGGGGAGCTTTACCGCTCACAGATCTTCGCGTACAGACAGATCGAAAGGGAAGGTTAGGGACATGCAAAGGTCTCCCGATCCCTCGCTCCTGGGGGGGGCCCATGCCCCCAGCACCGCTTCCTCCCAGCCAAGCGGAGCTGAGGATTGCAAAAGGGCCGACAATTCCCTTCCTCCTTCCCGGGAGTTGCCTCTGGCCTCTGTTACGCGACCGTCTTCTGGTTTTGCTATTTCACACGCGAGCCCTTTCCCTCTCCTGCAGGAGCAAGGAATGTGCTTCGTAATCTTTCCCGTAAGGGCTGCGCGCTCGCGCCGCTTGGGCAATCGCCACCCAGCACGTTTGCATGCTGGAACCACTAAAACGTTTCACCCGATCTGACTGGTTTCCTCTAGCGGCAAGTTGTAGGTTCTTCATAATGCCAGGGGTTACAGAACCCACAGCAATAAACTTTAACAAGGCACTAGGGGGGAGGGAGAAACAAAATTTGAAAAGAAATACTACCCAGGAACAGAGCTCGGGAAGGACTGCGCTGCCAAAGTATTATTAAGCAATTAAAATGCCATGTGTGGCTAGCAGCTCATTAACACACCATGCTTAACGTTTACATATGTATTTATGTACAAACACAGTTATCTCGCTCTGCTAAATATGTTCCCCCCCACACCCCCCCACCGTTTTTTCATCATTACAGATAACAACTCCAAAAAGGAAGAGCTCCCTCCCCCTCTTTTCCCTTTTCCCTTCTCTCCGGTGCTGCCACTGGTTTACCTGCGGCAGAGACACACCAAAACGGCGACCGAACCCCGTGCGAATGCAGAGCTGGGTTCAGCGCACCTGCACACAACAGCTCTGACAATCCAGCACCGACTCTCAGCTCCTCCTAATCTACTCGGGCGAATTAAAATCTGAGCATAAATTCTGGGAATTAATGTATTTACACACAGGAAAAGGCTGGTTTAAATTGCTTTCAAGTTGAAACCACTGTGGTCTCACTGTCTCTGTTGCACGAGGACAGAGCTTGGCCAGCGCTAACGAACTAACCAGGCAAGGGGAAAACTATTTTTACCGGAAAAGTGAACGCCGCCTCCTATTTCACCAGCACCTCATGGTCTGGAGAAGTCAGTTAAGGTAACGGGAAGGAGACCAAGACAGCCCCAACCTCGCTGGCCTGAACTGCTGTGCCATGACCAGCTCTGGTATGTTATTTTGCTTCCTTTAATCTTGGTTTTCAAATCTGTGAATGTGAGATGTGCTTTCTTCTTCCAGTCTGAAATAAGAGCCAACAGCAACTCAGTGTGCTGCTTTGAGATCCTCTTAGGAAAGCCACCAAGTACGCAGCACTTGCCAAAGTCCTTTTAGTCCCTTTGGTGCTGTGCTTTACCCTTCTTTCAATAGAACTTAAAGATATTCAACCTCGTTTGAAGACCTGGCATAAAGCCCCTGACAGATTAGCTCAAATTAAACTACAAAAAAAGAGCGTTAACTGGAAGACTCAAGCATGGGAGCCTTGCTGTATTGCCAAAGCAAAGATGTGGAACCAGCCTCGTAGCAAGACTGCCCTGTACGTACCTGCTCAGCCTCTCCAGGACTGACTTACTGGTGAACTGCTCCATGGAAGCTACTCTGGGCCAAGAGCTTCCCCTCAGAGGCTGAGGGTGTTCACTCTGTAACTAAAATTCATTTTAGAAAGGAAATTTATCCTGAGTTTAATCACACTGGGTTTACAGAAGACTGCCCACTTGCACTCATCATGAGATCTGACTTCAATCTGCAGCACTGAAGAAGGAACCAGGCATCTGGACAACAGAAAACATCTGCATTCACCAACTCCAACATTACAAGTCCACGTCCTGTCATGGAGACACTCAGCTCAGCCACGGAGAGCCAGGCTCCAGCTAACCCAGCCCACCCCAGAGCCAAAACCCCTCTGGGTTGAGCTTGGAAGGCAGCCAGGGACACGCACAGCCGAGGCCCGTCCAACGGCTGTGGGCAAGTGCTACACCAGTCCCTTTCAGGCCACGGATTCACTTCAACCGTTGAGGTCAGCTACTGAAGCTATCAAGGCCCCACATCAATAATTAACCTCATAATAACTAAATACATATGATTATTTAGTCAGGGAAACTCATCTCTTCAGTGCTGAGATTGAGTTTCCTAGGGAGTTTGGAGTCATCTTATTTTACTTCTTTCAGCTGCGGAAAACCAAGTGCTGACCTTCTTGATGAACAAAACCAGACCTTTTTGACCCAAATGACTAAACACATTTAGTCATTAGGTTCTTAGAGAAATTAATCTGCACTAGGGTGCAGTTTAGACTGGGGAGGCACTGTGCTCTTCAGCCAGAAGAGGCTGCGCTGGCTCCAACCAGCCCCCAGAAGAGGAACGCTCCACCGCGACTCCACCAGCATCACCGTCACCTCCGCTTTGCTCTGCGGAAAGGTAGCGACCCCAGTGAAACCACACCAGCAGAAGGGAAGGAATAGCTGGTCTCCCACCTCGGTCCGTTTCACAAAAGGGAAAGAGGGAATCTGGCTCCAGAGCTCCGTTTGAAGAAACGAGCATTTCGTTGTGCCAAGAGGAGGTTACGTGTGCTGACCCAGTGGACATCCGTCAGCAGGTACCAGTTCAGAAAAATAAGCGTTTGCTCCCTGCCCCACAAGCAAGACAAGCCAATAAAGCCAAGCCCAAAAATTCAGCTGTTACAAAAAAAATATATAGAAATCTAACGAGAGGGACATTTTCCTGTAGGAAAACACGAAGGAAAGCACGTTAAGGTGTGCAACCTTCAGAACCCAGCGGGCACGAACAGCCTTACTGCAGAGATGGTTCCTACCACCCTTTAAGGAACAAAGCAGCCAGCCTGGAGAAACTCTTCCATCCCCAAGTCCTGGGACATTATCAGCTGGGTGGGGAGCATCTCTGGATCGTATCAAGTTCAGACAATTGCTTTAAAGAGCGAGACTGCTTTTTTTGCTGCCACCCACTCTAAAGATAGCAGCAGTGGAACAGTTTGGTACAAGGCAAACCTGAGCTGACATCTGACTCACCCGAATCATTTGATGTCAGTCCAGCCAGTGGGTCTCGGGGTAGGGCTATTTCACACACTCCAACAGAATGTTGTTGGGTGGGGTCTTTTTTGTTGGGTTCCATCAGTTTGTTTTGTTTGTTTTGTAAAGAATTTGATCATTTTCTTCAGTTTTACCGAAGCTCAGGACCTTCAACAGCAGGACCTAGAGGAACACGGTGTGGACGGGCTTGTACAGGCGTCCACACCTCAGAGGAGAGCAATGCAAGGCACACCCCTCCCAGGCCATGGGGCTCCAGGTTTTGACGGCTTAACTTTGCTAGAACACTACTGCGACATCGCGCCTGCCTCGCACGCTTCATACCAGCTGCTCATCAGTGCATCTCATGCCTTTGAAGCTCTTCTGGGCCCATGCTGCAGCTTCACTGGAGACCTCCTACGTGCATTTTGGCCAGGCTTTATGCTCTGATGTTATAGCCCTCCATTCAGAGATGCAAACTCCACACCTCAGGCCAGCAGAAGATCAGGCTTGGCATCAGTCTGGCGCTTCTTCCCCGTGATGAGACCAATTCTTGTTTTTCAAAGCCTACTTCACTGTTACAGTAAGCCACACTCCACATGCAGGTGGCAAAGCAGAAAAGAGCAGGAAAACAGCAGGAAAAGAGGGCGTTGTGTGTGCTGGAAAGTGGGGAAGAAAGCTTTGCTCCAGGTTTTGAGAAATACTTTTTTGCAGATGCGTAACACCACTTCCAACAGCACAACTGGACTGACCCAGATCTCCCTGAAGCAAGGCATGTACTGGCCCTACAGCCGCTAGCGAAGCCCAGCTCTTCGGGGATAATTGCCTTAGAAATTAACTGAGGTACAGCTCTTCCTGCAGGGGACCTGAACCTCATTTGTTCTTTCAGCAAGGTTTAATACACTGTTTACATTTTTCAGGTTAAGAAAATTTGAAACAAAGAGGCAAGCTTTGGTATCTTTTAAAGAAATTCTCTAGCATGCAAGTTAACTACTGAAAAGAAACAGGAAAAACCTGCTTCAGGACAAAGCTGTTGCTATGAGAATAAGCCATGTCCAAACACAGCCACTTGCAAACAAGATTTCTTCTGCAAGGATTTTGAAGAGAAACTTGTACTAACTCTAATGCCATCTGCATTCTTCTATTTTACAACACGGACAACTCCCTTAAAAATCCCATTTTTCAATGTTTCCATCCCTTTCGGGATTCCTACCTGTAACGCCCTAACCCTAAATCCACCTAAAAAAAGATTCAGCTGCAGTTTTCAAATACAAAAGGAGAGAGGGTTTGTTTTTTTTTTTTTTTTTTGTGAAATACAGATATGGAAAATTTCACCTGAAAGGTAATTTTTACAATTACCAGGATATGAAAAACAGGAAGCTAAAGGCGCAGCCTTGGCTAAATCATTCTCTAGCAAATAATTACTACAATGAGCCTCATTTCCAAAAGTAACTATAGCAAAGTCAATAAGTTTACTTTCGTGTTAAATGCAGGCATGTCTTTGCAGGATCAAGGCTATAAGGTTTCCAGCAGGGTTGATGCGAGCAGCACTAAACAGGAAGAAAGTGAGGGGCAAAATCAGAACAAACGGTCAGAGGGGAAAAAAAAAAACCCAACACAATAGATAAACACAATCTAATCTTGTGGTTCAATACAGCAAAACAGAAATTCTGTTATAGCTCTCCTGAGGATTCACAAAGTGTAATTTACAGGAATCGTGCTCAAAAAGTCCACCCTCTTCCAATCAGAGACAGGCTAGCTAAGAGCAAAGATACTGAACTTATCTGATAACTCCTCTCAGATTCTCACTTTGGGGAGTAACCAGCGAGGCAGCGCTCCATGCAGCACCTGCGGGACAGCTTCTTGGTAACCTTACGTCAAGAACTGCCCTGTTCCACGCGCCCCCCCCCCCACCCCATCCTCGCTGGCCACCTCACTGCAGAGCGAGGTGGACCAGGCACAGGAGGAACAAGCAGAACCAACACAGAGACAAAACGCGTCTCACCCCTGTGAGCAGAGGAGACAATTCGCACCGCTGCCAGCCAGGCTGGAACTTCCACGCTCACGAGGCTGGATCTCTCTGCTGTTCCACAAAGATGCTACAGTCCCCTTAGGAAGGGGCTTAAACTAAACCCTCAAGCACCTGGAACACAGTTACTAGCTCACCGTATCAAGTTCTGTTTCTTTTATTTTTCCTTCCTCCCACCTCTGACCTAAATAAAAACACATCCTGTATATCTGTGCCACTCCCTGTATTCGGAGAGACGAAAGCAGCCGACGATCAGCCTTCAAACCTTCTTCCCAACTTCAGCATCTCCCAGTCCCGACAGAGCTCCAATCTAACCGCTCAGTGGTGGCACAAGGACAATTTATGTTGTGCCAAACATCTCCTGTCATGTCCTACCTTCCGATCCAGGATGGAGGTTCATCATAATGGGGGAGAAAGAAGAACAATGTTTATTGTTATGCAAAGATCCCTCAAAAAATGCTATTTTGGGCATGTAATCTAGAAGAGTTTTTGCACTGAATCTAGGAAGCACATGGCTGATGTCCTTCCCATCAGACAAGGCCACTTACTACGCAAAGGTCACCTGAAACCCATCACAACTCCGATTTACAGCTCTGAGCTGTGCTGCGTACTAGGCAGCTTTACCTAGAATCAGTCACGATTTCTCACACGAGCCCGTACACATCACCTCACACCTTGTGGGATGAGGTTATCAGCGAAGAACATCCGTTATATCAGAGGAAAAAGTCATGACTCTTGATGAACTCTGGGTTGCGCTGTTAGGGGCTGCGCGCGGTTTTCAGCATAGACATGCGATGATAGTATTTAGTCAGCTTCCAGTCACCTACACAGCAAAAGATTTTAACTTAATTTCACCCCTAAGTCTGCAACCTGGTACCGGTAATGCCGCCTTCTTCGTCTGCACCATCTGCATAAAGCTAGAGACTAAAGCACGACGTATTTCCTCAGCTAGATTGTGCTAATGGGGTGTTTTTAAGAACTCCATTAGTGTAACAAATCCAGGCTAAACCAAGGCTGTTCCTCCCTTGCAGCAGCCTCCAGGTTTACCAGAAATCAAAGTTTTTCTCTTTTTTTTTTTAAAAAAGAAGCACTGTTTGCTGCTTTTTCCAAGATGTAGCAGTTTATGAAATGCCACAAGATCAGTATGTGATGCAATTATTTCCCCATCAGTTAGTGAAATAAAGTAAACAAGGACAACGGTAAAGAAACAGTTGAATCACGGGGCGTGCAAGAGCTGAGGGGAGTTATACAAAGGAGAACAGCACTCACTGGTTTTCACTTGGGAAGGATGAGGTTGGAAAAGAGGCAGGGTAGCAGCTACTCCACGAGTCGGCAGCCAGCATGGAATTCTGAAAGGAGAAAGCGGAACAGTTACAGCGGCAGAGGACCGGCACCATTTCCTGCAGCTGCAGAGCTGAGGCCAGGCTCGGACTTCTCTCTCCCAGTGCCCTCCACAAGCAGAGGTGGCCCTTCGTTCTCTCGTAGCAGGAGAAATCTCGTGCTACGGCCCAGTTTCAGCTTTCGAACCTACTTTCCTATTGCTGTCCCCAAAAGGACAAAAGGCCAGTCCCCTCTCCCAGCCCTTTAACCTCAGTCTCTGAGGAAAGCGAGCACCAACCCATTCACTTGAAATCGGCTTGCATAGGTAAACACCCAAAACCATCCTTCTTCTCTTTTTCTGTCTACCCACATCCCTAAACAGCCTCTAACATTAACGGGAAGCTTTTAGCTCAGCATGTACCAATACAATCACGGAGAGAATACAGTATCTTATTACTCAGCTACAGATCAGCCTTTCATCTGTCCTTTTTTGTGTCCAAAGCAATGATATCTCATGCTTGAAGTAACATGCGCTTGGTGAGACGGGCCTCCTTTTTTAACCTCTCTATTCCTACATGTGACAAAACTCAAACAAGAGTTATAAACAGAAACAGAAAACTGCAGGGACACACAAGCTGTTTGGGGGTAGAGGTTTGCTTTTTGCCCCATTGAGAACAAATACATCAGTGACCCGGTCTTGTTTTAGCAGCTGTATCAGGACAAATACGACCCTATTCATCTCTGCCACGCTCAAAAAAGGCACAGCTGGACCCAGCAATAGATTTAGCACATCTCAGAGATGACCTGGGGTAGAAACAAAGTTTGCAATTCTGCATGAACTCTTTAGTCCCTTCCTGAGGAGCCTGGCACCCACTCGCTTTAGAGAGGCATCGTTTTAATCGCAGCCTTGCTTTCCTCCTCCCACTTCCAAAGCAGCAGACAGCCATCACCTCAACCCTCCAGCGCTCCCGATCGATACTGCCTGCCCCTGGAGAGCTGCCTAAAACGTCTGCAACTAGCTCCTGCAACCGTGCACAAGGAGTCGCGGGATGGGACGGGCTCAGATCCCTGCTGGTGACACCCTCAGAAGAGCTGTCCCCACCCCTCCTGAGAAGCTGCCGGGGCCCTCACCTCCATGACTGGCACGGCGAGCTGGGAGCGGAGGCCGGGGATGCTGTAGAGGGTATTGCCTGACTGCTGGTGCTCGTGCTGCGGGTAGTTCTGCCCCCCGTCCATGGCAGGGTGTGCTGAGGGCATCAGCCCGCGTCCTGCCGCATGAAGTCCTCGGGGCAGGCTACGGAGTGGCGGAAAGGTCTTTATCTGTGCTCTTCACCCTGCACCATGTCCTAGGGTGGAAAAGAAACGCACTTCTAAATTTTATGAAAGGGGAGGAAAAAAAAAAAAACACAAACAAAACAAACCCAGACTTCTAAGACCAAACGTAGCTAAGAGATCAGCAAACAGACGTCAGCCTGTGAAATGCCTGCTGCCTCTTTATAAAAGAGAGGTTTTTACTGGGAAACAGAGTTCTCAAATATCACCACACCTGGAATTCACCCAGACCTGCGAACTTACATTAAACGCACCTCTCCTGCCTTGCTGCAAACGCTGCTGAAGTCTGGCAGATCATCGCAATCATCTGCGATTTTCGCAGTAGACGCACAGCTGGTTTTTAGCTTGAGGAATTTTTTTTTTTTGTCTAATATACAAGAAGATTCTGCGCTTCCCCGCAAAGTCATGACAATCAATCCCCCAAAATCAGGTGTTTCCATGAAAATGTGCTCCGTAGATGGAACACGGTTCCACGGAGCACCGATGGCCATGCTCAGCAGGGAGTGAATCGCCGCACAAGGTCGGAGTCTCACATCTCCCAAACCGCTCTGCTTTGGTGTCTCCCTCATCTCACAGCAGATGTTCAGCGTGCATTAATACTGTTCGCCGCTGCTACGCACAAAAGTTAAACCATCTAGTATACTTTTAGCATTAATACTATTAATCTAACGACTACAAGAGCTTATCGGCTGTCTTGCATTTTCCCCTGTCGCTAGCAAGATGGGATTTCAGAATCATGCTGCTAAAGCAAGAGTATTGTTCTGGCAGGGATTAACCCCATGATAAGACATTGCCTTCAGTGCAACTTCTCAGTCAAAACCTCCAAAGTAACTTCTGATCATTTTTTTTCCCCCCCGCTAAATTCTCCATAACCCCAAAGGACATCAATTTCCAACCAGATTTAATGGACTAAAAAAAAAAAAGAGATGGTAAAAGCAACCTATACAACCGGAGAAGCAGGAAAAAAGCATCCATGATGTCTTTACTTTCACTGCATCTCTCTCTGCCCCCCTTCTGCCTCCCACGACTCTCTCTGCCACCAGCAGCGTGACAGCCAAGCAAATGAAAGTGGCCCATGTATTCTCATCAAGCAAGCCAGCCAAGCAGAAAAACGAAGCAGCACAAAGTGAAGCTGCAATTTAAAACACGCCGGCTTTGATCATTTGGAAGACACTATTTGCTACAAGTAGTATTTTTGAAAAAGTCATTTCTGAGTCAGAGTCCCTTTAAAAATAAGTGACCTTTCAGCGGACAAAATTATTTCTGCATTTGTAATGGAAAGCGAAATTAAAGTGCCTCTTTCTTTCTTTCCCTGGTGGCAGCGGCCATGCCAGCAGAGCCCCACGCAGGGCTCGCATGAGCAGGCTGCAGAACCCGCAGGGGACCAAGGACATCCCCGCGAGCCCAAGGTGGAGAGACCAACACCGATCCCTCGGTGAAAAGTCACCAGGCAAAGCCCTGGCATTCAGGGGACCTTCTGGGGGAAGAGCAGAGACCGACGATCCGCTGCCTCTGCTCCTCTAACAACCCGCAGGCTCACGAATGCCTTCACAAGACACAGGTTTCCAGACTGAAATTAAACCATTTGCCAGACGCTAAGCACTTTGCGGTTTAAAAAAAGTATTCCCCCTTTTATTTTAGCTGAAGAGGGAGTCACACTGGGACGCTCCCGGTGTACGGATGAAAGCTGCGGCTCGCCAGGGTGGGGCTGCGGAGCAGAGGGCAACTTCCCCGGGAGCAGAGCGGCCAGCAGTGGGTTTAAACAGGCTGCGGAGTTTGTTAATCCGACCTTTGCCTCTTCCCATGGCCCGACAAATTGTTAAAAAAAAAAAAAAGTGACCAAGATGCCTTTATTTGCAAGCTTTTTCCCTAGGAAAGCACAATGAAACATCACTTCCAGAGAATAAAATGTGTACACATCAGCAGAAGTATCACCAGGCTACCCGAAAAGATCATTACGCTACAAAAATCTCAGACCATTTTAATTAATCACCATCAGAATAAATGCTCTTTACGAAGGCCTGGGATCACCTAGATCCTTTTCACTGGCTTTATTTCATCAGAGATTTACTGCAGTCTCCTTCTTTTACAAGCAGAAGTGTTTCTTTTTACTACACCATAAAATCCACACTCAGGCTTTATAGTCCATAAGCCCAGGAGCAAAAAATAGCTAAAAAACACTTAGCTAGCACCCCAGCATCCTAATTAATATTGTTCTACTGGCCTCGGGCCTCTTGATTTATTAGCCAAGTGTTAGCACCAGGGTTCCCAAAACGCAGCCTGTCGACCACTTGCAGCCTTGAAGCCTCATTAGAAGCTGCTTAATCACGGCTTTCCTTGACGAAAGTCAGCACAGCAGCACGGCTGCAGAGGCAGCAGCGGTACCCGTGGGTGCTCTGGCCCCACTCACGCACGAATGAAGTGTCGATGCCGAGGCCCTATTATTTAAGCAAAACCTGCTTTATGTTACAACTCCTGAAGACAAAGGACTGCAGACAAATTTCCTCAGGCAGCCCAGCGTTCGCATCCCACCCGTCAAGCGGCGCTGCACACAAAAGACTCTGAAGACATGAAAATGCTCAAGGACTCCTTCCTCCCAAGCCACATGATTTATTGCAACAGAACTCGCGAACAGGGATGCATAAATGCAGACTTTGACCCCAAGCCCATTGTGAAGAGATGCAGTAAAAAGCTTCACCAGCGGGAAATGAAACAACCTGTGCTCCAGCCTGGCGGCTACACAGGCATCCCAGGGGGTGTCTCCTCTCTGGGCTGTAGGGCTGCCTTCTTCTCTTCCTTTAAATTGGTCTCTGATGCCACTGGCGGTCCACAAGAGATCCTATGAAATATTAAGTTACATCTAAGGAAGAAAGTAATAAGAAACAAGATAAACTTCCGTCATGACTCCACTTATCTCCAGTGGGGAAAAAAATAAAGAAAAAAAAAAAGATGATGAAGGGCTTGCTTAAAAATAGCCCTGCCTCACTCCTCCTCCCAATCACAAAATTCATGGCTTTTCTTCTTGTCTAGGAGCCAGACTATAAATTAAGTCTGTGCTACAACATCCCAATCCCTGAATGAACCAGTGGGGAGCAGAGACCTACAATGAGGTTTCTTTTCCACTTCCATCAGACGGCTCTAAGAGCCTCCAGCTCAAGAGACATTGGTGGTACAAGGCTGTCAGGAAGACAAAGCAATGGGGAAAAACTTTAGCAGGCTTTCTTCAAATGCAATATAGAGCTACAAATGGCAACGTTTGGATTTCCCCCCCCCCCCCCCCCCGAGGGGTGGGGTGGGTGGCCGTCCCTTCTTTTTGCTTTTTAAAATTACCTTTAAATACTGCTCTGCTGCGCCTGAACAGAGGTGGTGAGGTTTGCTGATCTCAGGGTCAACATCGCAGACTGCTTTAGAGATATCGATATCCTCTGGTGCCTTTAAATACCGCGCCTGTTCTTTTTACCAGACTCTTCAGGTTTTTTTGCTGCCTTTCCTCCCCCCCTCCCTATTTGTAACAGCTTTCGATAGGAAATCAGAAGCAGTTATTCCCGTAACAGCTGTAGCAAATATACAGCTTTACTTACACATCCAAAGTAACTTACGAAGGGTAAAAATCAATATCAGAATGTCTCCCTGCCTGCTCTACATTATCTCGTGTCTTGAAAACACCAGATTTCACTGGCCAGATTCTCTGCAGAGCAGCGCCTTTCCCTAAAACAGCATTAGTTCCTTAGGCAAACTCTTGCACAATAGATCATACCCAATTAGCAAAACGAAGGAAAACTGCTTAAGGAACTATAAACTACTTCTACGCTTGAGCAATGGTCAGATGGTAAAAGACAATGCATTGAATTTGCATGACATAATCCATCTGAAGAGATCAAAGTGAACAGCAGTCCAGCCTTACAGATGGGCACCTCCAAAAACCAGAGACCTTTTGTTCGGAGATGCCAAGGAAATCAGCAACGCAGTTAATGACGGACCTGGGATGTCGTGAGCTCCCAGTCTTGTCCTCTAGGACACACCAGGAGGATGAATCGCCTCAACAAACGCAAAGCCAAGCAGCGCACTGCTGGCGAGGCATTCCCTTCGTGCACAGATGTCACCCAACAGCTCATCACCATCACAAGGTGCTACGCGCTGCCCACCCATGGGGGCTCCCTGCTAGCTCTGATGAATGTCAGCATTTGCATAGAACGAGCCACTAAAAAAGTCCAAGTACAAACATGGAAATAAGAGCGCTGGAATACTCTACTGCCTTGGTTTATGGGGGGGGGTCTCTAGCTAGCGTATATTCCAAAATACCTCCGAGCATCGATAACAGTGGGAAGCAAGAGGCTCCAAGAATTCACTCTGCATCCTGCACCCTTCCACCCGCTGCCTCGACGCTGGAGGATGCTGGAGGCACTTCTTGTCCGACCAGGGGAATGGCACCATTCCCAACCTCCTGGAGGCCGCCAAACCCAACCTTCTCCAGCCCAGCAAAGCTCCAGCACTGCAAAACACCCTGCTGTGCTCCCCGCAGGAAGACAGCGGTTACATCAGGTTCCTGGGATGACTAACATGGAGTTTGTAATAGCTCTCACTGCAAGCTCATGCTCTGATAAGAGAGGGCTGCTGTCTGGCTTGCACACTCAAATTCCAAGAAAAAAACTAAAGAAAAAAAACTGCCTAAAGCCAGTTTGAGAGATCTGTGTGAGCCTGAGGACAGCAGGACAACGCCCGTCACAAGAAGAGGAGAAATGGCAACAGCCTTCGGTACACGCTTTTCTCACCACGCTCCAGGCAGCCCCGACACGGAAAACCGTGAAAATCAGCAAGTTCCTTTCAAGCCAAAGCGCTCTCATTTCCACATCCCGTCCCGTCCGCGTAACAATAAAAACTGATAAACAGAGAGGCCCACAGTTTGCCACGAACCGTTACAGCAAACTTTTTCTTAAACGTTTTTCCACTTCTCTTACCAAATAGACTCCAGCAAAGTAAGAGTTCCCATCGTTACGGTAAATCCGAGCTCTCTGGCTTAAGATCATTTCTATTACAGAAGCATGCAAGTGGCCCACCAGGATTTATTTAAAAAAACGAAACAAAAAAAATCTAGGGCATTATCAGCAACTGATTTGACTTGGGAGCATTAGAAACTCCAGAGCCAGCAGTGAACAAAATTTAATTACCGATACCAACTTTTGACCCTGACAGTCAAAAAAGGTTCTAGTTACATGGATTAATACTTATTTTTTCTAAAGTTTCAGAGTAACCTCTAGTACCGTCTGGGATTCAAACCATAGAGTTAAAACTCTCTTTCACAAGTCACAGATGAAAAAGACTTTTTTAAAAAACTCTCCCCTGCCCTATTAGCCTCTGACAACCAGATTTGGGATATTTGCTGGTTATTCAACTTTTAAAATTTCCACTTAGGAAAAAAAAAAAAAAAAACACACACATCAAACTAAACAAGCAGAGTGCTGCTGCTACCAAATTCAAGAATCAAGAATTGACTCAAGTTTTTCAGCGCGTTAGAAAATAAAGAATGCAGAATCACAGAAAACAGCGACCTTGAACTCAGTGACAGAAGTCGTATTAGGACATCATACCGAAAGGAACCCCGTGTGTGGGGCACACGTCACATCCCCGGAGCGCAGGAAACGGTCGTTAGTACCAGGAGGTACCAAACACAGGAATTTCCAAAAGCTTCCCAAGTGGATTACGCTTCAAAATATAATTGCAAAGTAATCAGACAGATTTTCCAGATGGGTTATTTGACATATAGAATTAATCGAAGCACTCCAGTGCCATGATAACTACTCAGGGAGCAATACGACCAAAAACCCACCAAAAAAAACCCCCCCCAAAAAAACCAACAATCATCCAACCACAGCACCAAACAGTGCAAGGATAAATCCCCTAAAAATCACCGGAATAGAATTTTTCATTTATGTGCCACAAAGCCTATATAATTAAAAAAAATTATCTCAAAGCGCGACCTGTAAAGCCGCTTACGCGCGAGCAAGCGGAGCCGTTTTCTAGACTCACAGAAGAGGAGGCTCCCGTGAGCAGCAGTTGTGCTGAAGACCACAGAAAGGGTGAAGCTGGGAGAGGAGAGCAGAGCCGGCAGGAGCGGTGGCCTAGGAGCGGGACAGAACGGAAGGTGAACCCCAACACCACAAGGAGAAGGTTCCCGCCTTCAAGAACTCCACTCGTTTCCTCCTGCAGGATTCACTAAGGCACAGCAAAGTCACCTCCCGGGTGATGGCACTCGAGCAACGAGCACACGCGCACGAAAAAAACCACTGGAGCTGCTGCTCTACGGCTGAGCAGCAGATGTTTAATAACGAAACTGGTTCCCTACGTTGTGTGATAAAGCCCCGTGAGCAATTTGATGATATCACGAGTCATTCTGATTAAGCTATAGGAACAGTTTCAATATTAAGAACAGTTTGCTTAAAGGTTTGCTATTCAGCCCAGGTGGTAAGGGGCAGGTTCAGTCTGGAATTCCTGTGGAATTCGTCACGCCTAGAGGTTACAGAGCCCAAATTTCAATTTTTAACAGCTTAAGCTTTTGAGAAATTTATGGGACCAGCACTGTAGCAGACAATTTCCAATTTGAAAAGCATAACGAACTGCTCTGCAATAATCGGGATTGATAGAGCTGGGGGCGAGGGTTCAGTTCACCGGTATCTGCAATCAAGAGGTGAAAACAACCCATTGTACGCTCAGTCAACGCAAGCACTTCCTCCTGTTGTGTTTCAGTCTTTGTTACTGTATTTTAAATTTCTCCATTAAAGGAAGATAGCTAGGAAACCACAGGTATGCACGGAGCAGTCGGAGCTGAACCTGCCGATCGTGAATTACCATGCACTCAATGACAAAAAGACCTCAGAAATCTGATCCGGTTCCTCCTCCCGCAGATTAATTCCGCTCCCCCCTGCCCACCCACCCCCAGTGGCGAACCAGCGACACGGGCACCCGCGGGAGCTGCAGCTGGAAGGAATTCTTCAGAACACAATTAGTATATAAGCGCGCAAAGAAATGGGAACTTAATACTACGGAACTCTTAAAAGCCATTTTCATGTCTCAAGCGCCAAGCTAGCTTCAAGTTCCTCTTTAGTGTTTCTTCTTGCCATATTTTTGGACAGCTTAGACCAAACAACGTTTTGCCTTGAGGGATGAGAAGGGAAGGGTTTGAATCAGAGTCCCGGTCAGTGCCACCGGCAGTGACTCACTCCGAGAAACAGGAAAACCACGGGAGAGAAGCGAGGATCTCCCCTTCTGATGCAGCCACGGTCCCCTCGCAGCGCTGCCGCGAGGCTCCATCACATTTAGAAGAGGGCCTAGCAGACAAAGGAGAGTACCTGAGTACAAAAGTTCGACACAGACAGAAGTACTGGATCTTTTCCCTGCGGATAAGTCAAAATATGAATGGAAATACCATTTTTTCTACTCTCTCCGCTCTAACTTAGCTCTTTTTCGTTAGGCAAACTCAGAGCAAAATTACATACAGTACTGCTTGTTTAAATACCTCAAACACTGTTGGAAAAAATTTCAAGTTAATTTACAAAGAAGGCAGGAGGTAACACAGCAAAAAATACTGCGGGTATCTTAGCTCTAGCTCCCTACTATTCTTAAGTAAGACTGGTGAATTTATATTTGAAAGCCAAAGAATACAAAGTTTGCTCCTTACCAGGAGCGATCTTAGAAGAGAGAGTTATACTGATTGCATGTAGTTATCTCTATGAAAACACAGAAAGGAACAATTTGTCTCCAACCTCACGTATTAGAAAACATGAAAAAAAAAAATGTGAGCCCGATGCAGACAACTCCAAAGTACTATTAGAAAGAGTTGCAGAAAAGAAGGGTGAAGAAATCTAACCTTCAGCAGATGAGGAATACAACCCAGTCCACCTACAAACGCGTAGGAAAACACCAATCGAAAAGATACTTATTATCTGTGATGAAATCGGAATCACTTTAGGGCATCCTAAGCCAAGCACTTTAAGCCACCGTGATCTCCTGAATGCTTTCGTAAGGAAGAACGCGCTTGGGAGCATTTGTTTTGTCCAGCGGGAACACTGCGAACGTGCGGGCACGGCACTGCCAGGCTCCTGAGCAACACCGGGAAGGAAACGAGGCAAACCTCGTTACTTACCTGGGCCGCGCGAGTCAATACGGAATGGCAGTGTGAGACAGTCTATCTGACGGATTAACTGACAGAATTAGATAGTCCGTAAGCAAAGGGAAGAAGAATTGAGACCATTCCAAAGCTGCTTGCTGGATCTATGCAAGACACGTGGTGGTGCAGGCAGAAGAGCAAACTTGCCCTCCAAAGACAGGCGATGAAAAGGAAGAACGAAATGAAAATAGAATGGAAAATAGAATGAAAAGGAAGAGCTTTACCCTCCAAGCAGCGCTAGCCCCTCCTCATTAGAAGCTCAGACCATATTGTGGGGGGGAAGTAAAATCACGGACAGCTTTTTGGAAGGAAAAGTCCTCTTTACAAGAACATATCAACTGTCCCACACAGGTAGACTTAAAGTAAGTCATGCAGGTTTAAATTAGCGTGTAAGAGAATTCATTATTATAAGTGCCAGGAAAAAAAAAAAAAAAAGTTGAAAAACAACACACTCTGAGACAGGTCAGGTTGCAGGGACTGTAGGAACAGAGGCAAGAACAAGGAACGGAACAAGGAACTGCAGTTGACAAAGTCAGGGCCAAATCTGACTTACTGGAGAAGCGCAGAGTGGCTATATTTATACTATATTTATATTATACATTTCTGCCATGGAAACAGCCATACCATTAGCGAGGAAGTGCCGTACAGCATGGCTGCAGGAACGCACGCATGGGGACGGACTGCACAGACCGTGACTGTCACCCCCTCGCACAGGAACAAGCTCAGGCCCCAGAGCAAGCGCAGCCGGTAGGGAAAGGAGGCTCAGCTCCCATCACCCATCCACTCCTACCAAACGGGGCTGTTCTTTTCCCCCTGAAAAGGGTCAACACCGGTGTAAAGCACCTTTGCACCAACAAGCCGTGTGCTGCACCCAGAATTGCGCTGCCCATCACTGGGACGCTCCTCGAAGCTGTAGGGGTACTTGCAAGAGTCACCGTGGCCTTAATCCTCGCACAGAAATGCAAGACTAAATAATGGGAGAGGGGAAAAGCTGAATGTGGAATCTTGTTGCTGGCATCTGCCCCAATGTGCCATTCCCTAAATTTCCAGGGATTAATATTAGGCAATTACGTGGCACAACAGCTTTAGCAACAACAGAGACAGAAAAGAGAGGTTCATTAGTCTATCCACTGACATAAATTGCCTGAAATATTCAACAGATACTTTTTTGTTTCAAGGCCGCACAATTAAAGTTAATTGCTGATGCAACCTGCAACGCTGACCTCATTTTTCAGTCACTCAGCTCACGGTGAGTTCAGAGCGTTATCTCTCCTGCTCCCCTGGACTGCTTCTCCACCAGCGGAGCTGTCGGGTCCCCGCTTCACCGTTCCCAGTTTCACGTTACTCCCCCCACAATGAAGCAGCTGTAAAGCAGCCGGCCGTTCCCTCCACTCACAGGCTGCTCTCACCCTAATGGTCTGTCTCCAAATTCAAACGTTCTGCTTTGAGTAACGAAATATCGCTCCAACAGGGACCCAGACCGCCTCGGAGTCAAGCTGGCTTGTAGGGCAGAGACAGATTCCATCTGTCCCTGCTCTTCCACCTGGGAGAACAGAGATGGCTATTTCTGGACGGAGCAAAAATGCCTCCCCATACACTACACACGCTTCTGCCAAGAAACACTCAGCACATTTTTGCATAAATCTATACAGCACCACCCTCACACAACCGTGCGCTGAAATAGCCAAAGCGTAAACACGCAACCCCCGTAAGGCAGAGCTCGGGCTGAGACTGCCCAGCAGCTCAGGCGACAAGTGCACGAAACGGTTCTCAAAAGCAGGGGCTTGAACACCCCCAGCAGCGGGGCAGGGCCCGCACAGGGCACCGGGAGCATCGGGGCTGCTCCCCTTCTCAGACCTGTCGCGAACACGGTCCTGGGAGAACACAAACCACGGTGAGAGCATGACGGGCGCCGAGGTCCGGCAGCAGCGAAGCGCACCTGGGCAGAGCTGTAACACAAGCCCCACACAAGCACTAATGAAGTCAGCCTCAGAAGCACACCTGCAAGGCAGAAATGCGTTATTACACTATTTAATTAAAGGGACAGAGAAGAGCACAAAGAACTTAACTCACTACGGTCAGAAGCCAAGAAAACATGGGTCCCCAATTCTCTACACTTTGCTCTATCCCCAGTTTCCGAGGCACTCCATCACGAGAGACACGTTGGAAGAAACACTCTTCCTTGGAGCTGAGCAGGTCTCGATGTTCTGTTTCACACGCAGCTACTCACAGTGGAAAAAAATACTCCAGGACATCAAAGGCTGCTTCCCCATTGATCGCAAGCACATAAACACCATTTCAAACCAGCCAACCTTCAGGCAGGCTCAACATATACATTTTTCTCTTGAAAGAGGCATGTATTAGCCCCTTTCATGGCTACATGTTTACAGACCTCGATCGCGTTACCAAAAAAGGCTGAAGCGTTTTAAGCTGAAAAACCGTTTCGGAAGAATATAAAACTCTTAATTCAGCTTTCCTGAGAGATCCAGACTCTCACAACTAAAAATCACAGCGCAGTATTCAGTGACTACACAGTTAGCTCTTTATTACTGTGTCACCATTCAAAAAGCTTTAACCCAGCATCAGCGTTTTTATTATAGACCCTCCATTTCAGGGATCTATAACTTAATCATTAAAAAGGCCTATTCAGTCAGGAAACACAACCCTCAAACACACCACATTCTCCCTATTTTAAACCAAAACCTTAAAAAAATATTCCTGTCCCCACATACTTTAGCGTTAAAACAACCTGCGATGAAGGTAACCGTAGCTTTTCAATGAGCGTCCGGTCTGGCAGACGCAGCCTGTCCCATGTCTGGCACATGACAAAACATGACGCTTGGTCCTGCTGTTTTTGTTCCAAAGTCGGCGGGGATTAGCGGGGGGATCTGCTGCGTTGAGAGCTCAGCAAGCGCAAAACAAAACAGCAACACCCAACAGCAAGGAGGCAGCTAGGGGACGGACAAATGATTTTCCAGGAGAAGACTGCTCCTGTTCAAGGATGAGGATGTAAGACCCTGAAAAAGGTGAAGTATGGGAGGAAACCGCATTTTGCAAAATATTATGAATTTCCAGTTGTTTTGTTTTGTTTTTTTAAAAAAGGTGCAAGTTCTTCCATAAGAAAAGAAAAATCCACACATGGGACTCTGCAAAATCTTTCAGAACGCTTTTAAAAGAATCAAACTTGAGTTCTAATCATTAAAAAAAACTTGCAAAATGCACTGGCCGCGCCATCTCCTGTCAAGTTCTATGGATGTACCATGACATTTTCCTTTATAAAGAAAAAATATCTTCTCTTCCAGCTGGCCCGAAAGCCCAGCAAAAGCACGACTATGATTCCAAGAACAGGCAAAACACTATGCAGGGAAGCAGGTGGGGAAAGCATACCTTTCTTTTTCAACTTTCGTCAGCCATCCTAGCTACTACATGAAACAGCTGCAGACAAACACATCACTGTTTAATTAGACAAAAACCCTCTTAACGACCATCACCATTCCATTAACTTCAGCATCTAATACCGTGCAAGCTGGCAGACAGAAGACAGTGATTCCAGGCACGCCAGGATAATGCCAGCTTCGTGCTACGCCAGCACTAAGCACTGAGATTTCAGGTGTTTTTAGGCTACTACTTTGGCAATGACTAAAAAAGTACTTTAGACAATCTAAGTATTCTTCAAACTGTACTCACACTCGTGTTTGAATGACACTTCACTCAGTTCAGCTGCTGCAGGTACAAGTTTTATTTTGGGAAAGCGAAGGTGTAAATGCCAAGTAAACAGACCTCCATCAAAAAAAGAGCAGGCAGCAGAGATGAGAACAGAACTCAGGCTTCCAAAGCCTCCAGCTACATCCCACCTCGTTAACTCTGCAGAAGTTTCACTGCCTTATGGGATGCACAATGTTCCCTGAATGCAAAGCAGAAGTATTAGTATGTAATTTTCCTCCTAAACACATTCCCACCAGCAGCTGCTCTTCAGTTTAGACGTACCCACACAGGTCAGAGCCAGCTCAACGTTTCGGATGGCACGTAGATAATCTGCAGAAGGCAACGGCGCCACACAGGTACAGCCGGTATCTTTCTGCCCACCAAACTGACACCGGTAACAGTGAACAAACCAGAAAAACCCCTGCAGGCTTTTGGATCCCTGCAGCAAACCTGCAGAACTTGCCTTTCCAAAGACCGTCTTATTGTGATTGTAAGCGGAGCACGCTAATTTGAAGTCGCAGTTCTTATGCTGATGTTTATGGTTACTTTCGAGAACAGAGCACTTTCTTAAACCTTGCATTAGTATTTAATTATGTTAAGAACCGAGTACACCAGTGACCGCTAACAGCACTAGAGTTAAGAGTCTGTTAGCATAAGCTCTATTTTTCAGAAGCTTTTAATTGAGCCATTAAGAGCTACACCACAACAGGCAGAAACTTGGCAACAGAGGCCTTGGCCCGCGATGGATTTCTGTAGGCATTTTTACAGCTCTCGGTTTAAAAGCCGCGGAACGACAAGGGCAGAAAGACACCGGTTCTCTGGCTTTCGC
The DNA here is from genome assembly GCF_964199755.1 of Larus michahellis. NCBI lineage: Eukaryota > Metazoa > Chordata > Aves > Charadriiformes > Laridae > Larus > Larus michahellis. Next base: position 4,004,856 of record NC_133918.1, read on the forward strand.
CACCTCAGCTTCTCCTCAGGCACCAGCTCCCGTTGCAGGGCCCCGGGGCAGCGGGAAGAGCCCGGGCTCCGCCGTGACACCGGCAGGAGCGGCCCCGGCTCGGCGTCAACTTGACTCCGCCGTATCTTCTCCTTTTCATACCCTGGGCCAAACTCGGCACCGGCCCCGCAAACCCGACGGGACCGACCCCCACCATCTCCCCCGAGCCACTCAGTCCCCGTTTCACAACCACAACACCCTTAGGCCGGGAGAAAACTGTGGAGAAACAGGACCGGGCCTCCCGGTGTGGGGGACCAGGCTGCCCCCACGCACCGGCTGCTCCCGCCGCGGCACCGACCGCTCCCTCCCCGGCGACGAGCAGCCCCAGGACACCCCATCCCGGCCTCACGGAGCAGGGACACGGGGGTTCTCCTCCCGCTGAGGGAACCGGGGGGCCCTTACCTGCGTCCCGGTGAGGGGGGGGACTCAAGCTCCCGCCCGGCGGCCGCCGCCGCCTCTCCGTACTTCCGGGTTCGGCGCAGCCGCCATCTTGGGGGGGACACGGACTTCCGGACCGGAAGTGGGCGGTGAGGGAAGCGGCGTAATGGCGGCCCCCAGGTCGGCCGCCCCCAGGTCGGCCCCCCCCAGGTTTTATGGTGCTGCATGAGGGAGGGGATTCTGCCCCTCTGCTCCTCTCTGGGGAGATCTCCCCCCCCCCCGCAGTGCTGCCTCCAGCTCTGGGGCCCACCAACATGAGAAGGACAGGGAGCTGTTGGAGCGGGGCCAGAGGAGGCCCCGGAGATGCTGGGAGGGCTGGAGCCCCTCTGCTGTAGGGACAGGCTGAGAGAGCTGGGGGGGTTCAGCCTGGAGAAGGCTCCAGGGAGACCTTCCAGCCCCTAAAGGGGCTCCAGGAAAGCTGGGGAGGGACTCTGGAGCAGGGAGGGGAGCCACGGGACAAGGGGGAAGGGTTTTACACTGGAAGAGGGGAGATTGAGATGAGATCTGGGGAAGAAGAAATTGTTTGCTGTGAGGGTGGTGAGCCCCTGGCCCAGGTTGCCCAGAGAAGCTGTGGCTGCCCCATCCCTGGAGGGGTTCAAGGCCAGGTTGGACGGGGCTTGGAGCAGGCTGGTCTAGTTGAAGATGTCCCTGCTAATGTGAGGAGGGCAGACCAGATGGCCTTTGAAGGTCCCTCCCAACCCAGGTTATTCTAGGATTCCGCTGTTGTCCTACCTACCGAACAGGGGCAGTAGCTCTCAGCCTGCAGAGGAAGTGGGAGACCTGAAAAGGGAAACGCTTAAATCCTGAGCAGTTTCCAAGGAATGCCCGCTCGCTGCCATCCCACAAGAGTCTTGCTCTAAGAATTATCAGCAAATCAGCTGAAGAGCTGAATCACGGGACTGAAAAATAAACTCTGGCAAATCACCCTGTGCTCATTGCTTGCCTCTCCCTCCCACCCATTCTTGTAAATTTTTTTTTTTTTTTAATTTCCCGTTGCTAATGTTGGATCTGTGCCCCTTGTAAGTCCCAGGATAAGGACAAAAATCCCATCAGGGTCGTATAAAAACGCCTGCCCAGATGGGTCTATTTTTACGTTGGCATCCCTAAAGGGGCGGCGGCAGCACGGGTATCTCGGCTTCGATTTATCCCCAAGAAGGAAAGCGCCGGCCGCACAGAACCGCCACTATCTGCTTGGCCTTTTGAAACATGGGGCTCTTGCCAAAGGCACTGGTGGGAGGGAAGGGAGGACCTTGACCGGGGAGGTCTGTGACACCGCGGATGGACCGGGGATGAGGCGAACTCGTGGCTGTGGCGCACCAAAGGGCTTTGCCGCCAGCAGTACACGGGCTTGGCGCCATGGTTTGATCTCCAGCCTCTCTGTTCCAGTACGGGGACGATCCCTTTGATAACGGGGAATGCAGCTGGCTAACGGGAAACCCCCCGGGCCCTGTGCCCGCAGTGGAGCCCCAGACAAGCAGCCACAGCGGGGCACAGGCTGGCACGGCACGGGCAGTCCGGATTTGAGGATGTGTATCATAGAATCATCATCACAGAATGGTTCGGGTTGGAAGGGACCTTAAAGCCCACCCAGTGCCACCCCCTGCCCCGGGCAGGGACACCTCCCACCAGTCCAGGCTGCTCCAAGCCCCGTCCAACCTGGCCTTGAACCCCTCCAGGGATGGGGCAGCCACAGCTTCTCTGGGCAACCTGGGCCAGGGGCTCACCCCCCTCACAGCAAACAGTTTCTGCCCCAGATCTCATCTCAATCTCCCCTCTTCCAGTGTAAAACCCTTCCCCCTCGTCCCGTGGCTCCCCTCCCTGCTCCAGAGTCCCTCCCCAGCTTTCCTGGAGCCCCTTTAGGGCCTGGAAGGGGCTGGAAGGTCTCCCCGGAGCCTTCTCTTCTCCAGGCTGAACCCCCCCAGCTCTCCCTTCCTCATCTCAGGTACCTTTAGAGTAGCGAACCCTCATCCTCCCAGGCTCCCTCGCCTCTCCCACAACCTGCTGCCATCAGCAGACAACTGCGCAAACCCCAGCCCCAGCCCCCTAAACCAGCCGGGGAGGCTGGTGAGGGCGGAGGGGAACAAGCCCCCGCTTCTCCCATGGCCACAGCATGTGTGGCATGGCCAGAGCATTCCAAACTGGGACCCTCCAGCGACATCCCCTCCCCGCCCCGAGGGGACCGTTCCCTTCCTCCCTCTCAGAGCCAGGCACAGCGTTTGTCACATTTGGGCTTTTAATCCCGTCAATGAGCGCTGCTCTCAGAAGGCTTCATTCATTTGCACGCGCTAATTAATCAAAGCAATTGTGTCATGCTTTCTGAAATACCCTTTCTCCGGAGCTTAACGCCAACGGCTCTGGCTCCGTTCAGTCACATCCCTGTAATAAATCTCCCCGCTGACTCTCGCCGCACCCGGGGCCATGGGCGCGCTGGAGCGAGCAGCATCTCCGGGGGCCAGGCAGGGCTGTCCTCGTCCCCTCCAGGCCACCGGCCATCTTATCCCGCAGCGACGCTGGACCCCAGCTAACCACGTATTTGCAGGGCCTAAAATCCCCTAGAGCTATTTATTTAGTATGATCCAAATATGAGTAAGTAGATACCCTGGAAGAGCACATACGGATCCATCCAGCAATGAACTGGTCTCCTCCCGTAACCACCAACGCCTCTGCAGCTGGTGCCACAACCACTTATTTCACTCACCGCAGTCGCCTCCTCCCCCCCTCCCAGCCCGGTTCTCTTTTCAGACACGAACCCAATGGCCCCACGGTCCCCAGGGGCCACTGCCGAGGGACCCCCATGGAGCCAGCACCCCAGGATGGGGCTCTGCCCCGCTGCGCTCCCACCGCGGAGGGGACACCCCACACAGGACATCCCATATGGGACACCCCGCACGGTGCTGCCGGGCTTCGGGATCGCACAAGGTCTGGAGGTGAAGGGGACCTATAAAGATCTTCAGGTCCAGCCCCGGCTTCTCGCAGGGCCACCAACACCCAACCCAACGTCAGTCCTGCATCCTCAGGGGCGGTGGGCTACAGCTGCCAGTCTGTACTGGGACAGGGCCCAGTCTGTGCTGGGAGGGGGCCAATATGGAAGCAATAATGGCCATGCCAGCGCCTGTCTCAAGCAGTCACGACTACCAGCCGGAGCAGCCACCGCTGGCGCTGGGGAAGGTCCGACAGCAGCAAGCAGGAGAGGGGCAGCATCCTCGCCCAGGGCTGGTCTACCTCATCCAGCCACTTTGTTAGGGAACAGCCTGTTATTTCAAGGGCCTCATTAAATAATTTCCTGTTATAAAGTGCAGGGGGGGATGGGCTGGCACCCAGGGAGGATCCCAGTTGGCTGCACTCCACAGAGCCACCCGTGTCCCCCAGGCTCCAGCAGCACAAGATGGTCACAGGGAGCTGCTCTAAAGGCTGCCAGCACCATTCCTCACCTCTTCCTAGGCTGGGACCAGCCCCCACGCTCCTGGAGGGGGGCAGATAAAGCCTCTGCCCTAATTACCACCTCTTAATAAGGGAGGGGAGGGCTTGCAGGTGTTCCTGCAGAGCGTCCCTGGGCCGTGGGTGCAGCTCAGGGGAGAGCTGATAGAGGGATGGGGGCTCTGGGGTGGGGAACATCTCCTGAGCCTGGTGTTCCAGTAGCAGGAGGAGATGGCAGCATGGCAGGGGGGACCCCGACATCTCCGGGGGCCACCCCAGCACAGCTTTTCTTGCTGAGCCTGGTGCTGCGGGGGCACGAGACAGGCATTTCCCAACCCCTCAAAGCCACGAGGCTGCCGCACAGCCCCTGCTTGTTGAGAGATCTTACTTGTTTAGCTTAAATAAGTGAGTCTTAATTAGAATAAATTATTTAGGGTGATAGTAAGGTGTGGTTTATGCTGTTTACCTCGCTTTACTTGGCACGAGCAGCTGGGTTTGCTGAAGCCTTTAGGCTGCAACAGAGTTAATTTTCTTAGTAGTTCTCCTGGCAGCTGGTACGGTGCTTGTGTTTAGTCTTTTAGTACAAGGGAAATGTTGATAACACACTGATGTTTTGGTGGTGTTGTCCCTAAGCCTGGGACTTTTCAGTTCCCCCCGCTCTGCCAGCGAGCGTGTGTGCCCAAGAACCAAAAACCAGAAGATAAGGAGGCTCCAGCCCCCAGCAGAGACTGAATCAATGAGATAAAAGCAGTGAACGGCCGGGGCACGGAGGGAGAATCCGAGAAGGTGTTAGAAGACCCCAGACCAAAAATCACTCTTGGAGTAACAGACATGTGAACAGTGCATTAAGGTGTGCGTAGAGATGGCAAGGGCATAATTGCCCAGGGATTTCCTTGTTTGACACGCCTCTCTGGAGGCACCCAGCCTGGACTGACCCTGTTGCCGTACCTTTCAATTAAATTCCTTATTTTTATAAAATCTGGTGCCGGAGATTCTGCTGCGGGGAAACCCAGGGCTGAGCCTGAAGGAGGAGGGAGCGTGCCCAGGACTGTGTGTGTGACAGAGGAGTGGAAGGGGCATCCGTCGGCTCTCGGGGGCCGCCCGTGGCCGGGGAACCCTGGTCCGGCAGTGACAGACGCAGTGGGGTGCGTGGGACCCCTGGGGTGGGTCTGAGCCCTCGGGCTGCAGGCAGTGAAGGGCCATGGTCCGGCTGCCATCAGCCGCAGCCCCCTGCGCCGGGATGCGGGCAGGGATGCTCTGCCTTCCCCAGGACCCCTCGTGTGGGTGTCCCCCCCTGCCATGGGGGCCCTGCCTGCCCTGCACCTCCCCGCTGGGCAGCTGTGGTGGGCTGGAGAGGAAAACCCTGACCAGAAGCAATGCCAGTCTAGGGTGGTGGGACTGGGGGCTCTGGGGCTGCCCTGTGGCTGCACTGGTGGGATGGAGGTGGGGAAACACGGTGTGACATGGCTGAGGGCGTGCTGGTGCTTTGGCCCTTGCAGTGGAGGGACATTCCTGGGAAATGGTCTGACTTCCCCAGAAAAAGCCCTTCCTGGGCAGCTGGGTCGCTGGGGGGCACCCGATCCCAGGGAAATGAGGTCAAAGATGGGAGTTTTAGGGCGCTGATCCTGCAGGCTCTGCCCTGGTGCAGGCTGTGGGGTGTCTCCCACCAGCCGTGGCCGTGTTGGGGTGAGCCCTGCCGCCGTCGCACGCAGCCGGTTCCTGTTTCTTCCCACAGCCTGGAAACCCCCTGACTTTCCGCCGGGGTGAGGAGCGAGGAGCCCTGCAACCAGCTGACCCCGTGCCTCCCCGCAGCTGCGGGAAGAGGCGGCTGCGGGGGGACAGACCGGCAGCCCCCAGGGAACCGGGCTGCCCCGGTGCCAGGGGGTCCCGGCAGCGCTGGTGGGGGGGCTGGACCTGGCAGGGACCATCCTGGGGTGGGAAAGTCCCCCCAAAACCATCTTCTGTTTGGGCAGACCCTTCCTTGCCCCCCTGGCTGGGAAGCTGGGCCGTGGCCGAGGGCTCTGGGCTTTGTCCTCGGTGGAGGGGACGGCGGTGGCTGTGCACCGTGCACTGGCCCACATGCAATGAGCTTTGTAGGTCTCAGCCCAATTCCCTTTGGCTCCTGGGCCCGCTGACCTCCCAGCCGGAGGTGAAGATGCTGGTGCAGATGGTTGGGAAAGGTGATGCAGCCACAAGCCAGTGATGGGGGACAGTGCTGGGGCATCCCAGCATGCCTGGGGACGCCCCAAGTGTGCTGGGGGACGCTGCAGGGGGACCCTGGCTTGTCCCGCTCCAGCTGCCCATGGCTGGGGGGCCGGGCAGGATCTCACCTCCTGGGAGCCTGATCTCCTGCCACCTCGCAGGGCCGGCAGCGGGACCGGCAGGAGCAGGGCGCGGCTGATGCAACGTAGACCCAGAGCCGCTGCCGAAGCGATAGGAGCTGCCTCCCACCCAGGTTTCTCTGCCGTGGACCGTTTCCAATCGATCCTGCCCTCCTCCTGCTGGGAACCCGTCCCTCTCGGGAAGGGGAAGCACGGCACTTACCAGAATTTGGGTGATGGCTTTCCAGCACGCCGGACTCGGTGCCAAGATCGAAGTAAATCACATGTGGCCGGGGGCGATCATGAGAAACTCCCGCGAGGGAGCAGGAGGGGAATACAGCACTGGGGGGGCTCGGTGGGGCTGTCTGTGCCTCTGCACCCCCTCCTTCGTGCCCTGGAGGTGCTCAGCAGCCCTGGGAGCCTCCCCCACCTCCTCCTGCAGCCATGGGGCCAGACACCCCAGACAAACCAGCAACGGAGCTGGGGCGAGACGCCGAGCATCGCTGTGCTCTGACCCCCGTCCCCACAGATCCGGGGGCGGAGGGGCATGCTGTGACACCACCCAGGCCCCCAAAAATGGGCTTGGGGCTCTCCTGCCTCTGCTTTGTGATCCCGTGCGGTATCAGTAGGTCCCCTGAAAAGGCAGGACTTGTGAATTTGTCTTGTCCTGCCTCAAAATAACTTCTCGGAGCTGGTGCCCCGTGTGGGATTCCCAGCCCAGCCTGGCTCCATCCCTTTGCTGCAGGGTTTTTAACCTCTCACGCAGCGGGGCCTGGGAGGAACCTGCGGCCGCGAACACCCCAGTTCCCTGTTGGGAAGTGGGTGTGCAGCTGGCAACTGCACGGAGCCAGCGTGCCGGCACCTGCGACCAGCTGCTTCCCGGCGGGAGCTGGCACGGCGTGGGCTGCGCCGGGGCTGGCTGTCGCACCGCAAACCCCGGCCCCTGCGGTTTGTCAGGGAGGCTGCAGCGTGCTCTGGTGCCCCCAGTGAAACCCCTCCTCTTGGGAGACCCTTCTAATGCCCCCACGGGGGGGAAAGCAGCGCTGTGACGCCCAACCCTAATTAGACGGCAGAGAATCCCCGCGGCAGAAGCATCTCGGCCATGTGGGGCAGGCGGCTGTGCCACCACCCGTGCTGAGAACAGGGACAGGACGGGGTGCCTGGCCGAGGACACCCTCGCGGCTGTCTGGCCTCATCCACCCCCATGTCACCCCCCAGCGCCAGGTGTCCCCCCCGCTCGGGGCGAGGAGGGGGAAGTGCTCCCGCTGCCTGAACCCAGAGAGGTGCTTACGGACACCACGGACCCTCCCAGAACTGCTGGGCTGGGGATTTCTTTCGTTGCCCTCTGTTTTTTTCCCCAGCCTTCTCCAAGCTCTTGCGCGTGGCCACAAGGGCTGGCAGCTATTTTTTTAAAATAAAAGTAGAGAATCCCATGAAACTAAAGCTCTTCCAGGAGAAGGGCTTAAAACAACCACTCAGTGCAAAATTCAAACTAAAGCAAATCGCCGCTTATACAAAGGGAGCCATCAGGGATGTTTTCACCAACGTTTTCTTCTCTTTTTAATAACACGCTGACTGAAAGCAAATGGGAACAGCTGGAAACTGCGTCAGACAAATAACTGAGCCTTTAAAAACCAAACAAGCCTGGGCAGAAGCTCGGTCCCTCATTGCTCGGGGCTGTCAGGGCTGCCCCTGGGGCTGGTGCAAACCCACCAGCCGCCGTGCCGGGAGGGGGCAGCTCCCGACTCCCCCTTTTCCCCACATCTAAACTTTCCTGGCAAAATAAAAGGGGAGAAGAACAAGTTTTACACAGGCATCAGCAGTATCCAGCTCCCGGGAGGGTTGAGGAACCTGCATCCCTGCCTTTAAATGTCCTTAAACACGCGCTGCTGGGAGCACAGAACCATCAACACCGGCTGGGAGAGCGGTGAGAAAAGATTTTTGAGGCGGGGGCGCGAGTAGGGGGCTGGAGACACCGGGCTGGACCTGGAACAGCCTTCGGTGCTGGCGGAGAGAGTGAGAAACCTGTGGAAATGGGGGATTCGTGGCCCCAAGAAATTTGCATTACATGTTAGGAACAATCTCCCTCGAGAGAGGCAGCTGCGCCGGGGCTGGGAGGGTTCCTAAAGGCTGGATGGACGCCTGCGGAGGTGACCGCAGTGGGGGCTGCCTGAGGGGACCGGAGGGCTCCCAGCAGCATGGTCCAGCCCGGCGTTTCCAGGCCTAGCCATGCCGGGAGGAGCGTCGCTGCCTGCCCGCTGCCTGTCCTGCCTGCTGGGGAGATAAGCCGTTTGGGCAGGATTAGCTGTGACGCACCGTGTGCCGTTGGGGCGATCCTGGGGGCTGCTGCTGAAACACGGCCAAAGGCAAATAAACAGCTGTGAGACGAGAAAAGGGCGAGGGGGGCAGGAGGGGACGCAAGTGAAGGAAAACCAGAAGTGATGTTGGTCCGTTCCCCACCAAACCCACCATCCGCAGCCACAGCAACATCCCCGGACGGTCTCCAAGCAGGGAAGGGTCGGGACGCACTGGGATCGGACGCTGTTCAGGGATGGCAGGATGGCGGCGGGATGGCGTCGTGCTGCCGCAGGCGGGCAGTGCGGATCGCCTGCGGGTTTCAGGATCGGGGGCAGCACAAGTGCTGTGTTTGACTGGATGGAAACCCTTCCCCACCTGTGTTTTCGATCGGAAACAGGAGACTTCGGTGCCCGCGTTGACATCGCGCAGCGGAGAGAAAACAGATGCTGCCTCCCAGCCCAGCGCTGGCGTCACTTCAGAGGCCGCCGCAGCGTTCCCTCTGCCTGTATCGCCGCTGAGGGTGACAGATAAAAGCCACGTTCCGGTTTATTTACCCTCCGTTATTTATTATTGTCCCAGAGCATGAAAACACCCCTTGGGACTGAATGTCCTCACCCGAAGCCCCAACTGTGCTGGACCCACGGGAGGCGCAGGAGGAAGGAGACGCCAAAGAATTGATGTTTAATGGGGGGAGGATGGGAAAAAGGGGCCGGAGCAGGCAGCCATGGCAGGCCGGGCCCGCAGCTACCGGGGAGGGGAGGGGTGTCCCGGACGCCTGCCCCGGCCAGGCTGGAGCCCGCTCCTCACCCAGCCCTACCCCGGGTGGAGACGGCTGGGACAGAGCTGGAGCTGGTGCAGGGGAGACCGGGGAGGCGCCGGGTTCACACCGGCCTTGGAGCCGCTGCCGGGCAGCCCAAGCGTGGAAGGCCCCGCTCGCGGCGGGACAGGCCCCGGTAGGCCCCGATCGCAGACGCGGCGGGGCCAGGCCCCGCGCCCCGTCTCCATGGCACCCGGTTCCCCTTCGCCCTCCGCCCCCTGCCCTTTGCCCTCCGCCGCCGCCGAGCCCCGCCCCCTTCTGTGACGGACAGCTCCCGCGACCTATCAGATCGCCCCGCCGCTCGCCAGAGTGGGTGGGCGGGTTGGAAAGGCGGCGAACCAACCGGAAGAGAAAGCCGCACGGCCGGCTCCGCCCCCTCCGGTCGCCGCCGCAGCCAACCAGCGGGCGAGTGCGGGGGGGCGGGGCCGGCGCCGTGGCCAATGGGAGCGCACGTCGGTCGCCAGGGAGGTGCGGGGTGCGGGGACGGGGGGGCGGCGGCGGGAGCGCGGCGGGGCCGGGCGGGGGCGGGAGGTAAACAAAATGGCGGCGGCGTGCGCGCTGCGGCAGGGGTAAAGGGGCGGTGGGGGTTGTACGGTTGACGGGGGCGGTGGGAGCGGGTCCCCGGGCAGGGCCGCGGTGGCAGAGCGGGGGCAGCGGCCGGCGGGGCTCCCCCTGAGGCGAGGGGAGCGCGGGGGGAGGGAGCGCGGCGCCGGGAGCCGGCCCGGTTCCCGAGCCCGGCGGCGGGGAGGGGGGACGAGGCCGCTCCGCCCCCCTCCCCCGACTGGACCGCGGGGTCCCCGGGCTGAGGGAGCGGCCGGAGGTACCCGCGGGGGAAGGGCCCGTCCCGGGCGGGCTCCCCCCGCCCAGCCGGGGGAGCGGGGAGCTGGTCTGCGGTCGGGGAGGGCCCGGGGCCGCCTGCCCCCTGGGGGGGTCCCTTCACTCCTGGCTCTGTAGCTCGTCCGGTTGCACTTAAAGTGTTTTATCCCCTTTTCGCCCCTTCCCCGCTCTCCCCGGGGGTGGTGGCTGTGTTGCCGGGTGTTTTCCTCCCGGCCCTGACACCCGGGGAAGGGCCGTGAAGGGGGTGTGTGTGGGGGGGAAAGCCCGGGGATCCCCTCATCGACCAGCCCGGGCCGGGGGGGAATGGGGCGGTTTGGGGCCGGGGCAGAGAGAATTACTTCCTCCTGCTTGTTCCCGTTTTAAGGTGGGTCGGTAAAGCTGAGGTAGGTTTTTGCCTTGTCTGAGACCGGCTGACACCTCGGACCCGTGTGGTGACACATCATGTGCCAGGCGGAATCCGGGTGGTTGAAGGATGCCCCTGGGAGATCTTGATAGGCACCGAAGGCCTCAAACTTTTGTAGGCGTGAAAAGCGAAGACGCTAGAATTGTTTCTGAAAACTCCTTCAAAGAAACTTGGTTCCAGCTTCCAAACGGCTGAAACCCATCCGCCCGCCCCCATCTGCGCTCGTAGCGGGACGGTGAGGACCGCAGGGCAGAGACGCTTCCCCTGCCACCCCGTCTGGAGTCGGTGACTATGCGCTACTAGGAATGGAAAGTCACGAAAGGGACTTGGCTGTTGTCTGTTTTTACATGGTGGCCTAAAGTCCCGGAGGATGACCTAGCACTTAAGAATCAAACTGGGCCAAGTTAAAGGCCAAGTTGACTTGGAAGAACCCTAGCAGTGGGACCAGGTCGGAAGCAAAGCAAGTCCCAAACCGAGTGTATCTGGTCAAAGGTATATATTCTTTTTAAAAGACATTGTGTTACTGGAGCCAGGCCTGGATCTTTTAGCATCCGATTGAGCTGGAAGCAGCTCATAGGTTTGTTTTGGTTTTTTGTTTTGTTGGTTGTTTTTTTTTTTGTTGTTCATGTTTGTACAATCTTCTGGATATTTTTTTTCAAGAAGGAGTAAAAGGGAGTGTTGGAAACTAACAAACAGGATTAAAACCCTGAGCGCTTAAGGAAAACAGGTTAAGGAACTTAATCCAGGATGGATATGCAGGAGCCACAGCAGCTGGGCATGTTTGCGGAGAGCGAGCTGATGTCTGTGGGGATGGACACTTTTATCCATCGCATCGACTCTACGGAGGTCATTTACCAGCCACGGCGGAAAAGGGCCAAGCTCATTGGCAAATACCTGATGGGAGACTTACTTGGAGAAGGGTCTTACGGCAAAGTCAAGGAGATGTTGGACTCTGAAACCCTCTGCAGGAGAGCTGTGAAAATACTGAAGAAGAAGAAGCTACGCAGAATTCCCAACGGGGAGGCAAATGTGAAAAAGTGAGTAAATATTTCCGGGAGCTGGGAACTGAGGGGGTTAAACTTTGTTGTTGTTTTCCAGCTGAAGTTCTGTATCATTTTAAGTAACAACAGGGCCTTCTGCTGTGGAAGTGCTCCCTAAACCGTAGGTATTCGGGAATGTCTTTACCATTGAACCGCAGCCAGCGCTCTGGTCGAGGCTGGAGCAGGGAAGGGAGCTGGCTCTCGAGGGCCAGGGAGGCAGGTCTGCCTGAACAGACGGCCCATAACATGCCACTATTTTAAACAGTATCGCTTAACGAATAAAATAGTGTTTTTCAAAGAAATTCCTCTTTAAGGTTTCGCCTTGAAGAGGTAAACTCTGGTGCTGTTGGCGAGGAAAGGTGGGAGGCGGCGGTGCGGGGAGTGCGGAAACACACGTTGTGTCCTTGTGTTCTTCGTTATTTGTGTACCCGTCTGGGGGCGTGTGGCTCTCGAGCTCCTTGGGGTGGCAATTACTGCTCCCACCCGTGTAGTAGGTGCCTGGAACGTGATCCGATGGATGGTGCACCCAGTGGGTATGGGAGATCTTGGAGTTTATTCTTGGTTTCACTTCTGGCTAACGAGTTTGGGAAGTAATTCAAGGCTCTTTTCAGTCGATTTCTGCAGCTGTAAAATGGGGACAAGGGTTGTCAACCTTTTTTATTTCGGTGACTCAAGATCTGTGCTTGGAAGCTTTCAAAGTGCCAGTTACATACTGATTAGTCAGGGCACAAGTAACTAATTAAAATTAACTGTGGGAGAAGCCTGGTGTTAATGCTTCGTCTGTAGGGCTGGGTGTACGAAACTTTCCCTTTTCTTGGGGCCGTGCTCCGCTCACGGGGACGTCGGGGGCCCGCTGCGTTTTCTGTTTGTCCCAGCCCTGCGAGATCGTTGTTTATCTGCTGCGGAGGGGAGCCGTCTGCCTCCAAAACAAACTATTTGCAAGGGGTTATCTCGTAGTGGGAGGGAAAAACTTTGCGAGATGTTTGGAAGACTCTTGCGTTGCGTCTCTAGCTGCGCCGTGCTGAGGGTGAGCCCTGACCTAGTGGAGTCTTGTTTCTGTTTCTCAGTTTGGTCTGAGTTTCCGAGCTCAGCTGCGAGATATTTCACATCCTGTACTGGGACTTGTGTCAGTGAGCTGTTTAAGTTTGCCTTCTAACCTTCAGTGACAGACTTAGCTACGGAATAGTCACAAATCCTCATGCCAGGACCTCCCTTTCTCTCCTTTGCTGGCTCAAGTTCACAATCAGAATAAACTGTTGGTTAATATGTAATGAAATGTTCCTTGTTTTTCTGGTAAAGGCATGGAGTGTCCCTTTCCACCCTTGCCCCTCCTTCAGTTACATCAAGAGCTCCCGCTTGAGGAGATTGTTTCCTCCTTAGCGAAAATTTAAATTTCCCCCCCCTCTTAGTGAAAAAGGACTTGCCAGCTACTTGGGAGAGTTTCCCGATATCAGAGCCATGGTAATGGCCCTGCGCCCTGGAGTGAACCCTGGAGAAGTTTTATTCATGCGCAGAGCCTGTCTGTGAATGTCTTGTTTGGTTTCATTAAGGTTAGTTATTAAAGCAGAGCGGCCAAGCACCGCTCGGTTTTGCTGGGGATGTTTTTCTGGCTCAGCCCGCACCTGCTTCAAAACACCGAGGCAGATCTTAGATGTTGTCTTGTAACGAGGGTTTACTTTAGTTCGAGTTCCTATTTTTGTCACCTTGTCCTTTTCTCTTTGTCCCTCTATTCGTTTGCTTTATCTGCTACTTCAGTGGGGATTTTTTTTTTTTTTAAGGCAAAATGTTGTATTTTTGCGGTACCCACGGAAATTCGACCTAATCAAAACCCTTCGGCGCTGCTGACTGTGAGAGGCAGCGGAAGCTGTCTCCTCTCTGAATAAACCTGTTGTGGTGAGATCTGTCATCAAACCTGCGTGGTTTGACCGGTCAGTACGGACAGGGGGAGCAAACCGTCGCTGTATTTCCAGGTAGCGCTGGAAAGTGCTCTGCGAACATGTTGGTTTTTAATGTCACGTTGCTTGGCCGGACTCCATTACAACTTCACTTTCTCCAACTGCGTTTGAGCAGCTTTGAGTGGTTTATACCCGGCAAACTACTCACGTGTGATGGAACAGCAAATCAGATTGTGGTCTGGATCGCACCATTAGCTTATACTTTCTTGAGAGCTACTAATAAGTGAAGCAATGAGTAAATACGTAATTCCTGGGGTAGTGAGGCCTGCTTCCCCTCCCGCTTGCGTCCTTATCGAGACAAGGATGTCTGCAGCTCAGTACACGCGAGAGATGGTTGTGATTAGTTGTCTAATCTTTGTAAACATCCCAACTTCAGTTGGTGCCCTTTGAGATTAAAAACCTTTTCATCTGCCACCAGCACTAGCCCCCGGCTTGGTGCTCCCTCTCCCTGCCGGTGCCCCCAGGGGGGTTGTGCGAGCAGAGAGCGCTTCCATGGCAGGTGAAATGGTCAGGTGTGAGAGTCTTCTGAATCCCTGGGGAATTGTTTTCTCTGCTGTAGGGTCGCCGCATGACGTCTTACTCTTAGTCTGCTCTCTGGGAGGTAATTTCTTTGTTTAGGTGTTGAAAGTGCTCTGGCAGAGGGTCTGGGCAATTCAGGCGGGTGCTCAGGCTTGGTTTGAAAGTGCTTATCTCTTGGAAGTGCCCGTTTGCTATTTCAGTCTCAAAATACCTCGTGCCGTTTTTCTCTTAACTGCAAGGACGTTGCCTGTTCCTACTGAAGTGGTCCCCAGCATTTCTCACCATACAGGAAAAAGCTACGTATGTGCTTTGGTGTGTTTGACGGGCATAAATGAATTATTGCAACGGGCTTGTGCCTCTGCCATTAGCACAGGATGCTTCGGCGTCGCTGCTGCTGTGGCGAAGATGAAACTCGCGTTGATGGTTGTGTCGACACTTTGACGCTGGTGTCGTCAAAGAAATTCCCTAGAAAACAGTTCCTAGACTGTTTGGCCCTTGGGTAATTACGTGAGCGAGTAATATAGAGGGAGTAACGACAGCAAGGGAGAGCAGAGGAAGGATGAGCGGAGGGGGACCGTACACATCTGTGCCGCGCTTGGGGCCCCTGGGTTCGTGGGGCTGGGGTCACAACGTGGGGAGCTCTGGCTGTTGGTGCCGCTTCTGCGTGACCCCTAACGTCATCCCGCGGCCCCAGCCCTGTCTCTTGGTGCAGCGACAGAGTTCCGGGGACCTAGAAATTATGCCTGAAATATGCTTGAGACTTATAAAATTGAGTGATTCTTCCCTACCCTAAAATACCCCAGTTCTGCCCCCTGAAAAATGAGCCCTTAAGGATCTGTGAATCCTGGTGAGGATGCTGAGGGTTTAAACTCACAAGACACGCGTTTCCCTAAATCAGTCTGGGGAATCTTCATTTCTCTTCAGTCACTTTTGAGAAAGGTTGGGGTGGCTTAGTCGACCAGGCAATACTATGGCTAATTACTGCTTCCAGTTAATACAAAAAATGAGTTTAGTAGGATTGCCAAAAAGATGAAAGAAAATTTGGAAGACTATTTGTCTCTAGCAGCACAAGTTTAATAAAACTGTGTGCTAATAGCCTCACATTTTAATTAAGTGTTTGGGACTTTCTTTGCGTATCCCAAGTGTCTTGTACTGTACTTACCGTGCTCAGTGATTACTTAGATTTGAATATATGCTCATTAGGATTCCTCGGAGCTGTAAAATCTGTGGTAGGCCTGTACTTTGACAGTTTGCTCCTTGGGTCTGCAAAGGAGGAGTCTCGCGCCTCAGAACATGGACGGTTCTGCCGAAGGAAGGACTCGTCGTGAGCCACCGAGGCGTGTGCTTTAGACGAGATGGGCTGGAGCTGACTCATCCGATTTCCTGTCCCTCCGAACCGAAACGGTCTGTGCGCGGAACTGGGTGGCTCTGCCTTTCTGTGCTCGGGTCCCGTGTGAAATGTTGGAAACTGGAATCGGTAGAAGAGCGCGGGGGGCTGTGCTGGGTAAAGCTGTCGGCTCCTGCAGGGTTCAGATCCCCGTTTGGTGGCAGAGGGTTCGCGCTGATCCGCCTCGGCGGCGTTTGACATCTCGGGGGCTCCTGGGCGCAGGGACGCGGTGTGGGGACCATGGGGGCTGTTTCTGCGTCTCGGCGTGATGCATCCTCAGGGGAGGGAGAGGCAGCGGGAGCGCGGAGGAGATGCTGTAGTGCTCACAGCATCGTTTTGGGTAACGGCTGGGGAAGAACCGTTTGGAAACTAAAACTTGGACGAAGTAGATCAGCACTGGATTCATCAACACATCGTGACGTCGGCCCCTCCCCACGGCAGGTGCACGTTCAGATGGGTAACGCTTGCTCTGAAGAAGGAAAAACGAAGTGCTCTGCCCCGTCTCTTATCTGAAACACCACTCGTGCTCCTGGGAGCGAAGAGGTGCAGCTTCCCATGTCGGGGAAAACAACAAGTTGCATCCTTGCGAGCGCAGGGCAGCATTTTAGGTGAAACAAACAGGAAAAAGCTGCTCACGAGCTAGACATTAAAGAAGTTAATCTGCTTTGTGGCATATATGTGTAATTAAAATTTGCTTTGGCTATATAGGATTACAAAAATCAATCTAAATAAATACATAATGTAGTTGTTTGGTTGCGTAAAGACCAAACGCGTGATTCTGGAGTCCTTTGTAGCAATTTGCAGGCATGGTGTTAGTGGATTCAGGGTACGTGCCAGAGCTGGCATATGGAGCTGTTCTCTGTGCGCATCTCCCAGCCCTTGGCTGTGGCACCAGCGCCGCGGTGGAGCTGTGCCAGTGCCGTGTGCCGTAGGGAGAGGGCTTGGATGGGCCACGGCTGTGTGCCGGAGAGGAGAGGAGTGGGTGAGGGTAAGGCCGAAGGCTCTCGCTGCAGACCTGCTGCAAACCCTCGCTCCTGACATGTGCTCTGGTCCGGTAGGTAGTGTGGAAAAGGCTCGCCATCACGTGTCTCCAGTAAAATCCTAAAAACTTAGGAAGAACCAAAGGAAGGGAATGAATCTTTTGGCTGTATTGCTCATTTTTATTTGAGCGAGAACGGCTTTGATGAAACTAAGGCTTGAAACCGCCGAAAGAAAGCTGAATCTTACGGTGAAGGTGTGCTCTTACTGGAATGCTCCAGGGAAGAACTTTGTCTTTCCGGGTTATCCTTGGCATCTCCCAGAGTCGCGTAGCACATGGCACAAGTAGGCAGCTGTGCTGTGTACAGTTCTGAGCGACACCACTCCCCCGTTATGTGGCCGAGCAAGGTACCTTGCTAGGGATAAGCCTTAATCTCTCAGGGTGAGCGTAATGGGTCTGACAGAGCCCCAGAGAAACTGCCAATTTGGTCTTTTCTCTTCTCTCCTTCCTCTGAGATGGTTATACTTTGGAGCAGGCCCCAAACTCTGACAGTCTGTCAGGTCGCACACTTGAGGGCTTTTTAATCTGGAAAACTAGAAACAGAATTCCATAGTGGAGCCTGTTCTGGCCACGTAAGAGTGGTGTTGAGTAGGACGGGGGTGGAGGCCGTTACCATGCTGTGGAGAGCACAGAACCCCCTCTCCCGCTGTGCTGGGGAGAGGCATCGTTGCAAAAGCAAGTGTTGTGATTGAAATTTTAGAGGTAGGGAGGAAAGGAGGTGAAGTTGCCGCAGCTGGGAAGGTATCCTGAAAATGTGGGCTGGTGTGGGACAGGCAGGGAGCCCCTGTGCTGTGGTGGAGAGGAGGGACAGACACCCTGGTCCCGCAGAGCTCTCGTCCCCGGGGCTGCTGGTCCAGATGCTCTTGTGCAGGTGAATTGCAAAGCAAACAGTGGGCTGGGAGGGGGGATGGGGGGCGGACTCTTTTTAATGTCAATTTTGAAAAAAAAAAAAAAAAAAAAAGTCAATTTAGGCACCTTCTGACGAGGTGAGCACCTGTGTTCTCTGACTCGGTGAAGTTTGGAAAGTGAAATGGAATGGGAGGTGACTGGTCTGGCCGTCTCTGCTCCTCCGTCGTTCTAGAATGCGAGAGTAGCTATAAATAGAAGTAATCTTCCCTCTGGGAAATGGGCTGCTCGGCCTCTGCCCCAGAGGTGGGTGCGCTTCACTGGCATTTTGGATTGGTTCGCAAAGTCCTCCTGGGGCGGGGGGGGGGAAATCATTACAGAAATATGAAATATTTATTAGTCCGTTAGAGGTGGAAGGAATTGGTATTTGTGCTTCCAAGCCGTATTACAGGGAATGAGCTGTTGGGATCAGGATTTTAGACGTGTTCCTAATATTGGAAGCTTGCTTTGCCTTCCCAGCGAAGTTGTCTTATTTAAATAAGTGTGTGTGCTCACTCTCTCTCGCCGGCTTGGTCTGAGCACTCAGCCCGTCTCTCTTCATTATGCAGAAACTTCTTAGACCTACACTAATGCTGGCTGCAGTTTCTATGCTAATTTAATCCACTTCAGCCTTTTGGTCATTACTATAATTAGAGCGGCTGCATCACTTTGCAAATCTGTCTGCCATTTAAACTAAACACTCTTTTGAGCTTTGCCTTGTTATCCTAGGTTTCTGTGGAGCTATCCTAACTTTTTTTTTTTTTTTAAAAAGCCATATATGCTAAAAGGGAGAGTGGCCTGGCCTGACCTTTGCTAGTGAAGTAATGCTACTTGGTCAGGGATCCTTAAAAGGTCTTTAAAAACCTGCTTGCGTTCCTGCAGCTTGGGAGCCTTTCCGAGGAGCAGTTACTGGCTTGTTAATCAGATGTGATGCATCAACAAGCCTTTGTACTGGCCACAGCTCGTTATTGGAGGCCGGCTAATTGTGCAGGCAAGGGGTGAGTGGCTTTCGGAGTGTCTTGGCATGTGTTTGGGCAGGGGCTCCTGCTTCCCAAGCTGTGCTCCGACTTCCTTGTAGTGCTGCTTTCAAGAGTCCGATCTCTTGAAATGTAACGGCGCTTCTTAAAGCGGCTTTACCAAACGGCAAGAGAAGGGAGCGCTGGAGAGAAGAGTTTATGGTTTATGTGCAGTTTAGCGCAGGCCTGGAATCGAGCAGCAGCAGAACAAGCGAAGGGCAGAATCTGCCCTGCCAGAACCACCCTGACCTGACCGGCCTGATCCTCTTGTTTCTCCTCTTCACAGCTGGCATCCAGTGGGATTTTGCAGTTTAATGCAAAAGACACTAAAATATGGTTTGGGGCACAGTACAGAATCCCAAGAGACAAGATCAAACCAGCTGATATGAGGTATCATACAAGAGGCCATTTTCACAGCTGAGGATGTTTCCTCACTCAGTTTTACATTATTTATCCTCCACAAACAGAGGATTCGGTTCAGATCTCTGAACTGTTCAGTCAAGTTAAGTTAGGACTAAAGTTTGGAAGAAATTGAGTTATTAGCCAGAATTCCTGCTTTCGACTCATTCTTGAGACTAATGTTGAGGCATTGGTGTGGGGCTGCCCGGAGGCCGTTGTCATCTCCCACCTGGAACCTCTCCGGATTTCCTCCATCCCTCAGCTCTGACGTCCGCTATGGGAGGCTTTTGGTGCAGGGCTTCTCGGGTGGGGATCACCAGGGACTCGCTGCCCCTCTGGCAGCCTTGGCTGTCTTCCCTTTCCCACCGCAGAGCGGGATGCGATGCCGGGGGAGATACACTGGGTTTTCCCTCCTAGGGAGGAACCTCTCAGGTTTTCTGTACTTTGTGTTCTATAGAAAATCATGTTCTGCCCCTCTGTGTGTGAATTTCACGTGGTATAATAAAAAACCAATTTATTTTCATTCCTTGATGTCTTTAGCAGTTTAGTCAGTTTCTGATGTTTTTCTATTTATGTTTAAATGACTTCTGTCCATTCACAATACAACAACTATCCCAGGGAATTGCCTGTTAGGTACAGAAACATTTATTTCTTTATATGGCAAGTCGCCAATATCCCAGTTGCTTCCCAGTTAAATAACAGGATTTGTGCTGAAACGGCCTGTAGCATGTTAACTGCTCTGCTGCTTTTGCCCCCGGGCACTGCCTGCCTGTGACAAGAGGAGCCCCCCACCGCACACCCTGCGTACGCTGACGTCTGGGGGTTGTTCCTGGTCACCCTGCCCATCAAGAACATCCCCTGAAGTATGAAGACTGGAAGCCCAGGTGAATTTATTTCTGCTCTTGTAGCTAGGGATGACACTTACATATAAGGAAGCACAAAGTGCAAACATAAAAGGTTTGTCTTGGAAGTGACTGTCCTAGATATCGTGGTAAACAGGAATGTAGCGCACCTCCAGGGGTTTGGCTGAAGAGCCTGAGAGCGAGCCAAGCTCCCGACAGCCCAAGCTGAAGTTGAAAAGCTGGAATTGGAGGGAAGCTGGTAAAGCTGCACCTTTGACATGTGGAGCAAGGCAGGGTCGGTTTGACCTGCCAGGGCAGCGGTTCAGCTCCAATGATAGCTTTCCTTTAGCCAGCGCTAGCTTCAACTGGGAATGCTGCCCAGGGCCACGGGGCAGGACGTGACCTGAGACGGGGACCGCAGGGGACGCTGTAGACCCCTGTTGTGTGTAGGGGGGAGGAGGAGGTTGGTTGCTGCTCCAATGTCTCTCGCGGAGGCAGGGGCTTTGCAGAACGTGTCCTCAGGCTGCCTTTTCTTTCCGCAGCCGGGTGGCTGAGGGTCCGGCGGGATCTCACCAGGAGATGTTTTCTGCGGGTTGGCGCAGCTTGATGCACCGCTTCTGATCAAGCGTGCCATTGTCTTGTTCCTGCTCGCTCTGAATGGGGCTGTTTGGCTGGCGACCGGTCAAATAGCTAAAGGGGCGCGCTGTGCAGATTTCACGGATAAAACCGGAATAAAGCTTACACTGGGGTGCAGGATAAAACTTTATATTAGCAGCAGTAACACAGCCTGTGTGGAATGGCACCAAAGCGTCGGCACAGGGCATTCTTATGACCAGTTTCATGTCCGGCACAAAGGTAGGTTGCTCCTTGAGAGTAGTTCTCCTGCTGTTGTTTACCGATGGACTAAAATTCCAGCCCGGAGAAAACCGACTGGCTGTGTAGTGTTGGCTGAAAGGGTACTTGTTCCTAGTCCTGGTCGGCGACCGGCGAGTATTTTCATGGTCTAACCTTGGACTAATGAATTGAAGAACACACAGGACCTTCTGTCAAAGAGCGTGCATGCGTAGTCTTAGGTGAAGCAGCTGGGACTAATGCGGTTCGAAGTGTCTTTAAAATCCATGCGATTTAGAAAACATTAATTTCATTCCATAGTGAGGAAATAGGCTTTTGAAACTTAACTTTTTCCCTTTTCTCTTCCTGCAGGGAAATTCAGCTCCTGCGACGATTACGGCACAAAAACGTTATCCAGTTGGTAGATGTATTATACAACGAAGAGAAGCAGAAAATATATCCTTTTTTCACGCAGTTGTTAATAAGGTTTGAATGCCCCTTGTTCTCTGCTATAGTGCTGAATCATTATAGTTCTGCTTTTGTTAAGGCCCTTTTGAACGCTTCTTAAGCTCAAAATTGCTTTCACTGGTATTAAACATACTGCATGTCTGGAATACTTTCCACACAAGTACGTTTTCTGAAGCTTCCCAGTTTCCCAGTTAGGAAACGAAATACTGTCCCCAGGTTAGAGACGCAGGGCTGGGGTGGGGGAGAACTGACCCTCAAACACTGTGTTTTATTTATTGTGTGACCTCCGAGATGAAACTCAGCAACTCGGAGATGAAAAAGGAGCTGTGGACTTCTCATTTCTAACCTCCTGTCCTAGCTGTGGTGTATGTTAGTACTTTTTCCCCTGAAGATGGACCTTTTATTGTCTACGTTATGTGAAATCAATTTTTGTAATGCTTTTTCCTTTAAGTCCTTGGCAATGGTTTAGGTAAGAATAACCTAAAAGAAGAAAAAAATCTACTCGTTTGCTGGCCTCCGGATGCCTCTGGCTCTCCTTCTTTTTGGGGGGGTCTGTCCTGCTGCGGCGCTGCCTTTTCTGGGGGCAGTTGCTGTGCTTTGCTGGTTATCCCTAAGGAGATCAGATGAGCTCCCGAGCCTGCCCAAGCCTCCTCTGCTCTGCTGTCTGAAAGTCCCTAGGGACAGTGTTATAAGTGACCTAAAGCGCGTAACGGTCGGGAGAGGCTGAAAGCACATTGTTCCTACAGCCCGGCTTCTTGAGACTGAACTGTTCCGTTCTCGAACCAAAGCTGTGGCTTGGGATCTCGGCGCGTCTTTCAGACTTGAACGAGTTATTCCAGTGCACTGTGTCCCCCCCAGGTGCGCGCAGACGCTAACCCCACTAATTACACGCCTTAACTTCAAGGGAGTAGCTGGATTTCTAATGAGCCTGCCGCACTTTGGGTGCGCTTTGACTTGAACCGGTTTGTAAGTTTATTGAGCTGATCTGTTGACGTACACGTTATAAATGGTCGCTTTTCTTTTTGACGGTGTTTTCTAAATACTGTTCCAATTACAGTACTTCAGAAAATGGGTAATTTAATTGTGTGCTTTAATTAGATCAAATACTCTGCGACCAAATCATTAGTATAAAAAAGCGTGACAACTTTTGCTTGTGTTTCTTAGCCTTAACAGGCCGAAGGGACTGCAACTCAATTACTGTCTATAGAAAGATACCATTTAATTAGCGAGGAGCTGGGCTGCTGGAGGAGAAGCGTGGGGAAAAAGAGCCCGAGAGAGACCTCGTGTGTCGGTAACAGGTGATGACAACCCAAAATGGGCATTCCGAAAAGTCACCCCTCTAAGCCAGGGAGGGTGTTCCTTGTGTTACTTTGTGAACAGTAGCGGTTGAAAAAGAACAAAGTGTTTTTCGGTACATTCCGCTTGCAAGTATAGCTTGACTTTGCTATTTTTATCTGCTTCTATGCTCTCAGAAAGTTTGTTTCTATAAGTGCTTACTCTGTGCATGTGAGTGGCAGCAGCTGGAGAAGTTTCCAGTTTTTCCTGGGGCTGGGAGTGGGAATTCGTGCGTGATCATTTTCTTGCTTGACCTTTCTCCAGCTTCCTGCTGGCACCGCCGGTGCCTGTGCAGCGTGTCCGAGGATGGGGCAGTACAAACGCTTGTGCAGCCATGTGGTAGACGGGTTTGGGAACAGATCCAGCTGAGAAGTAACGTCTGCTTTTGGGCTGGCTTCTCGGTAGGTCAGTTCCCTTACGCATCGCGCTGCACAGTCATGGACATGCCTTGCAAGAAGCCATGCAAGGTGAAAGTTGAGTGGGGTATAAGGGAGGGATGTCGGCTTCCCCCCCTTACTAATAACAGGAAAGTCCTCGTTTCCAGAATGACCATTGTGGCATTTGAAACTGGACCTGTAGAAGAAGGGAGGATTTTCTTCTCGCCCGAGTTTCTGTTGCTGATAGAAGTGAACTGGGAAGACAGTGTTTTAACAACTTACCTGCCTAGTCAAAGCCTGCAGTGATTTTCATTGGGAAAGGGAAAGCTGCGACAACTCGATTAAAAATATCAACTACGTTTAGTATTTAATGGGCTGCTTTGGTGACCTGCTGTGGCTGGGAATGCAGAGCTGGTGATGAATGGAGAACTAATCCAGGCAGAAAATAAACCCAGTTCAATAAGCAGCGTCCCAGCTGGCACCCTCTCCGACAGTTCCCAGTCTGCGCGGTTGTGCGTGGGAGCAGAACCCTATTGATTAGAGGAATTGAGAGCCTTGGTCTTCTCAGGGGCACCTGTAACGTATCTGCTCCAGCCGGAAAGTTTGTGCTCAGTGCGGCTGCTCAGCCAGAGGTGGAGCAGTTCCAAAAGAAGGGGTGAAAGCAGCCCGGCAGCTAATGAAACCAGAGGCAGGCTGTGCCTTGCAGATGAGGACGGGAGCAGGGCTTTGCTTTCTGGGAGCTGGGCTCTGTAACCTGCTGTCGGTATTGTTCTCTTGAAGGTGAGAGAGTTGGTGTCTTCCACATCCCTGTGAGAGAAGTGAGTTCACAGATTTCTTCCAGAGTAAGAAGCGGTAGGAATGAATTTTGGGAGCTCTTCCTGCTATTCTTGCTTCTACTGATTTCCTGGGTGGCATTGTGCCCATCATATAATCTTAGTGTTTTAGCATCCCTCTGAAGGGCAGCTCATACGGGGAACGTAGCACTAGTTTAATGAGCTTGCGCAGTGTTTTGAGCTCCTGGATAGAATGTGCTGCAAAAGGGCAACGTGATCTCTAGCGCAGATCCCACTTAAAGCGCAGGTCATCCCTTTAGCCTCTCCTGCCTCAAGAGTTAAGATGGCATCCTGGGACATAAGCAACTTATTTTAGGCTTAGGTTAAGAAGGCATCTGCCAGGAATAATTAGAGGGACCAAAGAAACGCGTTGTGCTGCTGGAGAAGATGGGCTGCCCGGCAGTCCTGCTCTTCCCTGCCCTCTCTCGAAGGTGCACTCCCTTGGCAAAGCCACCAGATGTCTCAGGGCCTGTTCTTGCGAGCCCCTCTGGGCACAGGCTGCCTTTAGAAGCCCCTGGAGAGGAGGGAAAGGGAGGCAGTTATTGCTTTAGGCGCTTGTGTAGCTTCCGTTGTTTGGCCCCAGCATAAACGAGATGAAAACTAGAATATGCTGCAAGGAAACAAATGCTAAAAAGTGCCACCAGTTCTTGGCATTCTGTTGTGACTTTTTTTATCCGTGCTGTTTCAGAAAAGCTTTCCAGCTCTCTAGGGATCCTTTCTCCTGCTGCTGAAATACTGCCGTGGGGATGGGGGTAAGCAGCGGCTGTTCAATAGTGCACGCAGCCGTATCGTTTGGAGACAGGAAATTAGGAATAACAGAAACTTGGGGCTAGGCGATGGGAGCTCGCTGCCATGTCAAGTGCAGAGCAGCCAGGGTGCTGGGGGAATATGCTACAGCCTCCGGCTCTTCTGCCAGGGAGGTTACCAACTTTTCGTAGGCGCTTCAGAATACGATTGTATTTCTATCACGCTTGTGAGATCTCCAGCTTAATTTCTGTGGAGTTCGCTTCCTGTTACAGGTCTGATCACAGAGTCGCAGCTGGTCATTAAGCAGAAGAATCCTCTGGTGGGGTCTGTGCCCCCTCCTGTTAGGCGGCTGGAGGAAGGTGGCTGCCTCGGGAGGAGCAGCACCGCTCGGGCTCTGCCTCTCCAGTGCCTGGGCAGCAGCAGCTCTCCAGGGGCACTGGAACGGGGCTGCGGCCCTCGCACGGCATCGGCCTGAAGTGTTTAACCTTGAAGCTTCCTTAACTCTGCCTTCACGTATATGGTGATGGAGTACTGTGTGTGTGGGATGCAGGAGATGCTGGACAGTGTCCCAGAAAAGAGGTTTCCAGTTTTTCAGGCTCACGGGTAAGTACAGTTTTGTTCCTTAAGGCTGCATTAGCCTCTCACGCTGTGCTCTCTTGAATTCAAGAGCACGTTCTACTCTGTTGCTAAGACTGACTGCACTTTAAAGTAAAACCGCCTTTGTGCAATAACTGCATCTTTTACATCCAGTGAAAAAATGAAAAACCAATGAAGTGGTGGCAGGGACAGCCCTGAGATTCTGGGAAGAAAAAACCCATCTTTCTATTGAATTTTCTGTTACTTTTGTTTTGCATCACACAAGGTACATGAGAACCCTTCCCAGCCCCTTTCCCACAGCTCTGGCCTTCAGCGAAGACGGGTGCAGCGTCGGCACCCGTGAGGACTTGCCCTGTCTAAATGGAAGCGAGCCGTACAGTTTGGTCTCGGAGAAGAGATTAGCGGTCTTCGGATGGATTAGGGATTGGCAATATCCAACATGATCTGTTAGCTTGTTTAGCTAGTAGATGGGATAAGCTGAAGCCCCTTTCACTCTGCAAGTAAGGGAGCCTTAGAGCGCTGAAAATAGATGCAAGAAGATTGTCATGTATCTCAAATCAGTGCAGACCAGTGAATCTGGGGTAACTACATAATTTTATGGTCGTATTTTCATTTTGTTTTAAAAAAAGCTGTCTGAGATGACAGATAGCCTAAGTGCAACACAGGCACCTTAAGTCAGGTGTTATTTCTGGATATTAGGAGATAAAAAACTTGCACACGCCATAGTTGCCGGGCCGTCGGTGCGCAGTGCTTGGTCCGTTATAGTGATGGCCTGCCTGTAATCTCTGCCCGTAAGCACAGCAAAACGCTCCTTTCTGCTGGCTGAAGGAAACTTGTCGGTTTAACTTCGCCTAGGCTAAAGCGGGTGTCGGGATTAACTCTCGGGTCTGTGCTCAGCACTTACCAAACACACAGGCTCGCGGAGAGGGGCTTTGGTGGGGAGGAGTGAGTCTGAAGTGGCTGGCACGCTGCTGCCCAGCTCTGGCAGGGAACTGCTGACTTTATCAGAAGATTAAGCGCCATTTCTTACACGCCACAGTTCAATCTCGAGTTCCTCATCCAATGTGAATGTATTCCCGACTTGTGTCCGATAACAGCACCCTTTGCTTTATGTATTGTCAGTAGTTCACGTAATCGTAGGCTATGGAAGTGCTTGACTTTTTCTCCTCTAACTCTTTCCGCAGGTACTTTTGTCAGCTTATAGACGGCTTAGAATACTTGCACAGCCAAGGGATTGTCCACAAGGATATAAAACCGGGGAACCTCCTGCTAACAACCAATGGGACGCTAAAAATATCCGATTTAGGCGTAGCAGAGGTATGTGAGAAGCACAGCAGAGTCAGGAATGTGGGAAGCGTGACATTCTAGATTTAGCTCACCTTTGTGGCGTCAGTTGATTTATTGTGCGTTTAGGCTTTTGCTCTGTTAGATTTGCAGAGGGCTTTACAGTGACTCTGGCTGTTCATTGCAATTGGCAAAATGCTTTTGTTGACAACAGCCCAGAACTTCCATCCGGGAAGCGTATAGAGGAATTCATCACCTTAGACAAACCCGAAAGTGTGGAGAAATAGCGATAAGATACATAACTTTATCCTCCTTATTATATGTAGACTGTCTTAGCTAGGTAGGAGAGGTGCAATTGTTGCTGTTGGCGTATAGTTGCTGTAGCAGCACGTTCTCGTGATACGTACGTAACTGTTCAGTAGTGGGGTTTTTCCCCTTCTTTTTTCCCCGGGCGCAACTTTTCTAACAGTTACAATTTGTCTGCCTTGAAAGTTTGAAACTAATCAGTCTCTTGTGCTGCAGGCGTTGCATCCGTTTGCGGAGGATGACACGTGCAGAACGAGCCAGGGGTCGCCAGCATTCCAGCCACCAGAAATCGCCAATGGCCTTGACACCTTTTCAGGCTTTAAAGTAGACATCTGGTCCGCAGGGGTCACGCTGTAAGTGCCCACGCAGCATCCAGGCATTGCAATTAAAAAAAAATTACGAGCCCCCAAATAGCTCGGTCTTGTGCTATCTGCTGTCATCGCTGCTCTTCTGTGTGTTGTTGGGGGGAGTGGGGGGGGGTGTGTGGGAGTCAGTCCCTCCTTTGGATGGGCGTGTGTTCCCCAAAGTGCTTGTAATTCTGAAGAAAGCAAACTTTGCTCTCGGTGAGTAACTCTGCCAGCCGTTTCTCAACATCGGAGATGCACAGCTACTGTAATAGTAGAAACCACAAATATCTCGAGTATGTATTTTTAAGTTTCTTCCATCCCAGCCTGTCAGGGAGATGTCTTGGTGGTTTTGACTCATGTGAATGAAGAGACTGTGATAAAGGAAGGCTAAGTTTAAAGAGGCATTCCGAATCCTGTCAAATATTCATCTTTTAGTTTCCTCTTGGCTTCTTTTGGTTTGCCTAGTCGCGTAAGAGCTGAGCCCCCGTTGAGTGTGCTTTTCCTCATACAGCTTCTCCTTCTGCCGTTACAGATACAACATCACAACGGGTCTGTACCCCTTTGAAGGGGATAATATCTATAAGTTATTTGAAAACATCGGGAAAGGTGACTACACAATTCCAGAGGATTGTGGTCCTCCACTCTCAGACTTATTGAGAGGTGAGTCTCCCAACGGACTCTGAAAGGGTGGGTAAAATCTGGGGGTGCAGCAAATGCTCGGCTTGTACAGTGCTGGGGGTGGGAGAGCTTCACACCGAGTGTCCTGGGGAGGTGCAGGATCCCGTTAGAAAGGCAGGTTCTGCTTATACACCTTATGATCAGACTTTGAAAGATCTTCAACACTGATGTTTTCCTGAGATACGCTAAACCCTGGGTGGGTCGCAGTCACTACTCTACAGAATTGGTTCTTACGTGATGGTTTTTGTGCTCTGGGAAGCTTTTGATCCTAAAGACAAAGCCCACGAGAGATGAAATTTAAATGGCATCATAGCGTTGATGCAGGTTTTGCAAGTGAGAACACTCAGTTAAACCCTTTGCCCAAGATTTCTATAATGCGGAGTACTCAGGTTCTGCTGTCCTTCCTCATCAGCCTCTGCTCGGAATTTATTTGTTTCAGTCCCATTGTCGTCTCCTTCCCCCCAGACTTAGAGTTGCGAGGGCATCGGAGCAAAGTGGCTGGTGCCCGCTGTCACGACGGGGCTGTGCTGGAACCAGGAGCAGCGCTTTTGGGGTAGAAGGAGGGGGCTGTGGGGTTTTTTGGGGTGGGTTTTTTTTGTTGTTTTTTTGGGTTTTTTGCTCCTGTCACTTACTGCAGTAGTTTGAGGTTTAGCGTTGAACAGTCTCTCCTTTTGAAAGCTGAACGGGCAGGGCAGGAGTTACGGTGACCGTCACTCGGTGATGCCCGCTTGGCAGCAAGGGGGATGCGATTCCAGCGGGCGGGAGATCCTGCCCTCACCACGGCGGCAGGGCTCCCCAGCCCTCTGCTCGGGCTCGCTCGCTTGTCTTCAGCTGCGTGTGAAAGGTCAGACCTCAAACACGAAATGCCGCTGTTTTGTTTCAAGTTTATTTTTCTGGCTCTCGTGCCCCGGGGTTGGGAGGTTCGTGTGGGCGCGGGGCTGTGGGGCCGGAGCGAACCGAGTCAGCGTCGTCAGGCTGCTCGTAATGCGGCTGTTATTGCTGAACCGGGGTTGCGTGCTGTGCCGTGCCCTCTGTGTGGCCACGGTGCTGTTGCCGTTTGTGGTTAGCCAAAAGGTTAACAATTTCGAAGCTTTTTACGGGTTCACTTCGTGCTGCGAAGGGCAGCGGCTGTGCCTCGGCAGGGAAAGGCTGTGCTGCCCGCGGGCTGATGGCTGCGGGGAGCTGAGCTCTGGCCCGGACTCACTTTCCTGCCCTGTGGCTTTCCCTGCGGTGCTGGGGACACGGGTGTCCTCGCTTGGTGCCGGGTGGCGGCGGCAGATGGTGCTGTGTGTCCGAGCTCTGCCTGCCGCTGCCTGCGCTGGGCTCCCCTCGCGCCCGCGAGCAGCCAGCCCCCTGCCAGCCCACCCAGAGGAGGCTGTTTCAGCTTCTCTGGCCCCATGCCGATTATAAAATAAGCTATTTCCCTGTGTTTCGAAAAGCATCGACTAGCTTTTAACAGCTTTGGGAAAGCATTGCATAAGGCACAGCTTCAAACTGCAGGCAGCGCAGCCGGCACCTCGGCCGCTCAGCAGGGACTAATGTGGCTCCTGCTTATGGCCCAGCTCTTCCCACCGACGTGCGTCGCGTCTGCCAGCCCCGAGGAACCATCTCCTGCTCTACGTGTGGCGGTCGATTTGTGAACGCTAACTCAAAACGCACCCTTTCTTTTTTTTTTTTTTTTATGAGCTTGGGAATTGCCCAAATAGAGTAAATCCCGCGGTCCATCCAGACTGGCGGCCAGTCTTCTAAAGCGCCCAGCAGAAATTATTTGAGGTTTGGGATGAGCCTCTCAGCTGCACTTAGTGTTGTCCCCCGGGGAAAATGAGTGCGGTGGTTGTTTCTCTTTTCTTGTCCTGAGGATATTGATAGCATGGCGTCTTGCGCTTCGTTAGCAGAGTAACTCCCTCTTTACTTCTCTTTCCGTCCCCTGGATGAGACCTGGAGTCAGTCTCCTACTCTTCCTTCTGCCCCGTCTTCAAGGGAGGAGCCTCGCACCAGATGCCCTTTGTCCATGACTGTCCGTCTCTCCCAGCCTAAGTTGCTTCCTTCGTCCTGCCCGCCGTCTGTCTTTATCCCTTCTGTGTTTGAACACTGCAGAGACGCACGTTGAGTGTGTACGGGCAGAGCTTGCCCGGGGGGAGATGTCTGTGTCTCTCTCAAATCGACCCTTTATTTCCAGGGTGGTGGGAAGCCCTGGGGATTCCTCTTGCTGTTCTCCCTCCATCCCAGCTGAGAACATCCCTCCCACCCCCCATCTTGTCGGGTGCACCTGTTTACACAGTAAAAGCTGGCAAAACCTCCTGATGTTATCCGTGTTTGGCTTGACACGCTCTACTTTTTCGGGCGGTTCGAGCGCCCAGCGGACCTGGGGGGACTGAGTTACGCAGCGGGGCTGCCCCGGCTCCTCCACGCGGCGGAGGCCTGAGCATCCCCACAGCCCCGCAGGGCGCGAGGCGTCCGCCGAAGGCGAGGGCTGAGCCTTGCAGTGGTGATACTACGTAGCTATGGCGACGAAACCCGAATGCTTTATTTAGTTCCTGCTTTTCCTCCAGAACATCTGCATTTCCTGGTAGGTGCCTGCTACTTCTGCAGAGGCTGAAGCTGAATCAAAAGCCTCCAGACCAGATATTGTCAATGGCTGGCTGGTGCTTTTATATGAGCAGCGCAGACGCCCACAGCTCGGCTCTGTCTCACTAGAGACTTTGTTTCGCTGTTGCATTGCTTTTAAAAGACTCTTAAAGCACTCTGCAGTGCTGCAAGCGTTTGTGCTGGTTTTATTGTAAGGGAGAATTCAGCGTGCTGCAAAGTGCTTGTTTCCTCTCTGGCTGTAAGTGCTGTGCTGACCACAGCACCCGTCTGGCTGTGAAGCAAACACTAGAATATGCTTCTAAAGGTTTTTTTCTGTTGTTCTGTTGACTACTTTTTATAGTGGTTTTTTTTTTTTTTACATGCACACCCCTCCCCGAGCTCGTTTTTATGTCTTTGTTCCTCTTTCCAGATGATGCGGAATTTAGAGGACTTTAAGCTTCTGTGATATTTGACTGGTAAAGAGACTTGCGTGACAGCGTATTTCAACAGATTAGTTGGGATGCTGCTCTTTTTGCCCCCCTAATCAGGGATGAAGCTTTATTTACACTCTTCACGGGTGGAAAAGAGAAGGGCTAGTACTGTTGTGGCTTCTGCGTGTACAGTCAGTAAAGATGTGTCAGAGTGGACGCATTTATAAATAGCCTTAAGGTTCTTCTGTCACCGTCTGCACATAACTTAGCAATTTGTGTGCAGTTTGCTTCTGGACAAGAGAAGTGCACAAGGTCAGCTTTTCTTTCTCCTTTTCTAGTAGACTTTTACTGAACGAGAAAGCTCTGGGGCTGCAGTCTCTGCATGAAGCATCTGGAGTTGTTCCAGGCCCTGCTACAGGTGTTATGGCCAGGACCAAGTTGGTTGTTTCTCAGGGTTTTCTTGTCTCGCTTCTGTGTAACTGTCGTGACCTTTCGTTGTAGGGGTGGTGAGAGGATGTGTATCCTGAGGACAGTGGGACGCTTTAATCCCGGAGTAGCGGGGAGTCCCCGGAGCCAACGGGCAGGCGGGCTGGTGTCTGTAACCCGGCCGGTGGCAAGTCCTTCCGCCTGTGCTTGACCAAAGGCTCGAGGTTTGCCTGCAGAGGGAGTTCATGCTCAGAACGCCTGGCTGTGCTTGTGGAGGGTGAAGGAGAGGGAAAAAGTTCGGTCTCATTTTAACAAATTGGACTTATGCTGCTGTTACATGGATTGTTTTAAATGGTGATACCGGTTGGAGACGGAATTGAAATGCAGGTTGAGTTCACCGACTCTTGCTGTTAGACTTCTGTTAAATTTCTTCCTGCTTCTCAAACGACATACCTAAGATTGTGCTGTCTGCTGAAAACTAGACATTCTATCGCATGCCGTAATGCTGTTTGTTGAGGATTATTGAAGTGTGTGGGCTGGAGTCTGTAAGGAGCTCGAGACAGGTTCGTGGTCTCCAGTTTCCGGATTGCCACTTGACATGATTTGGAAGGGGTTTGAGGCTGCCGGCATGCCGTAATGGCCACAATATCCCATGTATGGGCACAGCGAATCCGTCTGAAATACCACGGGAGCAGAGGTTTGCGAGTCAGGCGTCCTCCTGAGGAGTCGCCCTGTTCCAATGTCTCATCTCTGCTCGCAGATAAACTGCATGGAGATCTTTACCGTAAATGGTAGAGAGTATGTGTGGTTACTGTGGGCAGACGCTCTTCGATGACTGGGGAATAGTACATGATGTTTTGTCTTGGTGAAGTCTCTCCTCGGTACAGGACTTCAGCCACGGAGCTGCCACGAGTGAGTCACAGAGCTGAGCGCATAAATGTACGTTTTCCGTGATTGGACTTTCCATTTGCTTTCAAACGTTGCCCAAAAGATGGTCCTTTTTCATTAAAGTAAATATTCTTTGTGCTCAATTATCTTCTTTATGCCTTTTTACTTCCTGGAGAGCCATGCAGCTCTCTGCACCGTAGCTATTTGTAACTGCTGCTGTTAGGCCTCTTAATAATTTACCTTAGAACTTTATCCTCTGCTTGTACCAGTTTCATCCAGTAAACGCCTTAAACTTCTTTGTTAGCCTTGTCATTCCTTAAACGGTGTTTGAATTCCTACGTATTTATTTTTTCCTTTGGTCAGGGTGAGCTGCTTATGAGGGTGCCCCAGCTCCTCTTCTGCAGCACCCTAATGGTTGAATCCCAAACTCTCCCGCTGCACTTCAGATCTCTCGGAAGAGTTTCTAGCTGTGTCTGCTTGGGCGTGCAAAAAGTTCAGCCTGAACTTGATGATAGCAAGCTGGATTCCAAAATCACCTTGAAACGTGATCTTTAAAGAAATTGGGGGAGCGGGGAGTGTCCTGACTTACCTGTTTCTGGTTACGTTAGTAAGATCACCTAGCCAGTACTCGCTTTGCTGTCCCCTAGACTTCAGGTAAGATCTCTTCGCAGTCCTATTTCTTTAAAAAAAAAAAAAAACAAAACCCAACACATTTGGGCAGCTCGGCTGTGAAACTGCTCTCTAATAGTCTTATTAATAGGTCATTTAATTAGGTGTGGGCTGGGTTTGTTTTTTTTTTTTTTCTCTAAACCACCTTCCCAACTTGTTTTCCAATTATTACTTCTTGTCTTGTAAGGTGAGGAGAAATTATGTCTGAACGTGAGAAAACCCCTGTAGTGCGAGGGTGGTTGGGCGCTGGAACAGGTTGTATTGGGGGAGTTGTAGAGTTTCCGTCCTCGGAGACATTCGAAACCCAACTGGACGCAGTCCTGGGCAAGCTGGTCCTACTTGGAGCAAGAGGTGGTCTCCAGAGGTCCCCCCCGGCCTCGGCTGCTCTGTGATGCCGAGAAGGCTGCAGGCACTGCTATGGGCACGTGCTGGAGCGCAGAAGGAAGGAGGAACACACGTTGCAAGGACCCTTGTTTTGGAGATGTCCCTGGTAAAGGCTGTGTTCAGTGTTAAACTGATATTTTTAATTTTTTTTTAACTGTAAGGGAGTTTGCTTCGTAGTACTCACTGAAAACAGGAGGCCTTTCTCCAGCGTCAGTTCATTAACCGTGGCCAAGGTGAGGAAACGACTTGGAATTAGCCCTGCAAAAGCACCCGAATATTGTCGTACAAGCGTTGCAGCTCTTTGCAGGACAGTGAGATTCAGGATTGAATCCCTTCTCTGCTGAAGATGGTTCAACCATATTTTCCCTTGCCATGAGACAGTCTCAAAACACGCGTTCGGTGGTGTTCCTCAGCAGCAGGCCTGGCAGCTGAGCCAGGTTCGACTTTGAGCACTGTCTCTGGCATTCATTGCCTCCTGCCACGTCGGGTTTTGGTCCGTAGCTGCAGCCTGGGCTGCTTGTCTGTGGGGCTTTGGCCCGTTCAGGGGAGAAGACACCGGAGATAAGGAACTACTCTCAAGGTCTGGAGCTCTTGAGCAGGGAGCTCTTGCTGTAGCTCCGGTCGAGCTCAGCCGTGTAACTCCAGTAGAGGCGTATGGTGGTTTTTATGGTCTCAGCAAGGCAAGTATAAATTTCCGGTGTGCTCTGTCTGAAGTGCTCTGCAGAGTTGGGCTCTGAAGACTCCGGTGCCTTGAGCTCATGAGGCAGATGCCTGTGATGCACTTGACCTTCTCTAACCTGGAGAGGTCTTCCCGTGTTTCTTTAACCTACTGCCTAGTGATGTCATGTGGATCAGCAGTGACCCCATCTGCCTTAAACCTTTACAAATTGCCACGGCAAACTCTATTTTGGTTTTCTGGGGGGAAAATAACTTCAGTCCTTCTGCGTTACACCTTTTCTTTGCTCATATTCATTACCGTTAGTAATGGGATACAACCTGAACCGACAAGGAAGATGTTCTGGATCAGCTTTTGTTATCGCGTGTGCTGTTGGTGATTTATCTCTTCCATTACCTCTGCTCAACAGTCCTGCAGAACCTCATCTCCAAGGCCCTTGTGACTTCTTACTTGAACCACAATGTCCCTTTCCAGCTCTGCCTTCCTACGTGTCCATCCAAATGGATCTCCCGTCCTTGTACTGCTCTCCCCGGCACTCTGCACTGTTTGCTCCTTGTCCTGACTTTCTAAACTCCTCTTTGATGGTCTGTTCTGCTTCCTGGCCTTTCTTCTCTCCTGGTAGCTGGAGGCAGGGTCCTCCTGTGCTCTCGCCTCTTTCCAGAACCTTACTCTTTGTGCTACCTGTGCAAGAGCAACAAGGGGGTGTCATCCAGTTAAAGCAAAACTCCTTGTAACGTACAGAGTGAGGCTTTGGTAACATTCATTAGATGAGTATATTCTTGGAACCTTCATTGGAGAATACCTTGGATGCTGCTGGCTGAGACTCGTTAGGTCCCATCGGCTAGTTTCTGAAGAACAGGACAAAGTTTGCCGCTTCCCTTCTGTTGTGAAGCTTTCTAAAGGCAGTGGAGCAGAGTGGGCATCTCCGGAGCCTGTTGAAGGAATCTTCCCCCCTCTTCTCACCCCGACCCGAGTTGATGATGCCAGAAATCAAACTCCTGGCTAGGGCAGAAGGATGGACGGTAGGGTGGTTTGGGTTTTTTTTTTTTTTGTCGCTTCTCCCCAGCTGTATTTCCAGAATAGAATTGCACTAGGCTAGATTTCCTGGGATGCTGAGCGCTTGGATATATGCTATGCCTAAGGCTTTGGCTCTTCCGTGGAGAAAGTTCAATAGCATTATCTGTGAAATGCAAAGTCTTGATGTTCTTTGCCCTGGAGACATCCTTGGACATATGGTCCAGGGTTGTATGAGCCTCTGTCCCCGCAGTGTGAAGGAGGGAGAGGTCACATCTGCTTCGCAGGTGGGGAAACTGAGGCACAGACTTGATCAGGTAGTCAGCAATGGCGTCGGGATTTTGTGCTGAGCTTCCTGTGACCGATGCAGCAGGTTCTTCCTCGGAGGTAAAGGCTCCCTGAGCTGCCGTGAGGACTGGACACACCGGTCGCTGCTGGGGGCGGGAGGTGGGAGGGAAGGGTAGAGCTTTATGCTTCCTGTCTTCAACTTGGCTGAGAGCATCTGTGATCACACCTGGACTTTTTTTCCTTCTTTTCAGGGATGCTTGAATACGACCCAGCCAAGAGATTTTCAATACAGCAGATAAGGCAGCACAAGTGAGTGTTCAGCTTCTTCCTATTAGTCATTCTCTTTCTGCTTCTTATGCTAATGTACCTGTGCTATTGCTCTCAACTCATTTTTCCTTTTGACAGCAGACACATGGAAGTCACTACATCTCCTTCCTCCAGCTCTGCTGGAGCTCTGGCAACCTCTCCTTGGCTTTTTTTCCTCCTATTAGAGCATCCGGTTAAAGCATTTGAATTGCTAACCGGTAAATAATGAATATGTTGAAAATATGTTTCTAGCGTGACTGGTTCTTGATAATTAAGGGTTCTGGATAATTTTTTTTTTTTCAGAGGTCAGCTAGTACTAATGGAGCAGAAGAACAGGGGTTCCTTAAAGCTGGGTTATTGAACTAGGACTGTTTGGTGATGTGTGTTAGTTCTGGTTTTCTGGACAGTCTGATGACAGAAATATCCCTTGGTATTTGCTCCATATGGAATCAGTATGTGGAGAAGCGTTCCAGGACAATAGGATATTTTTTTTTTCTTTCTCTTTAATGTCATACTCCTCCCTCCCCCATATCCTCCCCCTTTATCCTTGCCATTGTCTGGGCGGGGGGAGGGGGGGAAGGCCCCGTTATCTCTGAGGGGTGGTGTTTTTTGGTTTTTTTGTTTTTTTTTTTTTAAAAGGATCTGTTTGAACATGCTGCCTCTGAGCAGAGATTTCCTGGGCGGATAAAAGTACAAGAACAAAAAGCATCACAAGGATGCTTCATCGCGGAGGCTGCATTAGCTTATCTGCTGTTTGAATAGGAAGTGCTTCTGAGGACACGCAGAGCTGCCTGCTGGACCGCAGCTGCTCGGCAGAGGTCCTGCCTACCAGCTTTCCCAGGAAGCTTTTTGGGAACCTTGTAAAACCGAGGCTCTGATCCTGGAAGGTGATGGGCCTGCTTTGTGCTGCCTGCAGGCAGGAAGAGCGCTCTTTTCTTGTGTCTCTGGAGAAAAAAAAAAAAAAAGCCATCAGCGGTAGCCATGTGCTGTCGGATGGTGAGCCCTGGTAGATGTTATGGCATGGGGAGGCATCTGCAGGAGCCCACGGAACAAAACCTGACAGGCTTGAGCTGCACGGCGTTCTGCAGAGGAGCGACTGCCACCTACCCCTGAGGAAGATCAAAGAGGCTGGGGAGGCAGGTCTCATGTGGCTGCCTGGTCAATTAATTAAGCAGGCAGGCTGACTCTTTTTATGGGAGCCAAGCCCTGTGCATTGGTTGTTTCACTGGGTCTGGGAGATGATAGGAGCAGGCATTTGCCTTCCGAGCCTGCCTTTCCCCATGCACATGCCTCCCAGAAACTGGGTCATAAAAAAGAGTGCTCGGGGCTGGCCTCTTAAACGCTGCGTGGCATTTAAAGCACCGTATAGAGCTGGTCTCCGAAACAATGGCTCCTGCTGTTACTGCCTGTCCTCCCCTCTGCCGCTGAGGACCAGGGCGCTTCAAGGTAGACAGCGAAGAAGCGCTGTATGCTTTTGTACTCGGTAATGAAGTCGTTCTCCTGTTCGTTATAGCTAGTTGTAGAGTGGTGATCAGCTTGCCACGCACTCCAACTGATGCTTTGGCAGGAAGTACTGTAAAGAAGCCTGGCAGGAATTAAGTCTGTGGACTACATTAATAGATGTTGAGAAAGGCACCGAAAGCCCTTTCCTATTGATGCAGTGGGTCCAAAGGCTGCAGTGACCTGCCCCGAAGCTTGGGGCAGTGTCATCAGTTCTCATGTGTCACTATCTGCTAGGTATTTGAGCTACTTCTCCAATTCTATACACTGGATTTTATACTTCTCCCGGGTGGCAGTGAGTTTTTTGCGTCAGCTTTGCACAGCTGGAAGCAAAGAGGTTTCTCTAGAGACCCTGCCCGTAGTTAGAAAGCAGGAGAAACTGGAGCGTGCGTGTGGCACGGCGAGTCCCCCCGCGCTCTGCGGGCACAGCCTGCCCTCCAACTGGGCACGGCTACTGGCGCCGAGGCTTTTCATCTCCCAGCACCGAGAGGGGCTGAAGAAAGACTCTACCTGCAGGCGCAGGAGCATTTCCAAGGCTTAGTCTCTCATTAGTTTTCCGTGAGCTTAGCCAGTGCTTCTTAACAGGCTTTTCTCCCCTATTAGTAATTGCCTCCTTCCTCCTGCTGTGGCATCCTAATAATTACATCAAGCACAGCAGAGCTTGCAGCCTTGGGCTTTGGATGGGTCTGTCCGTCTCCTTTTTGTGGAGTAGCATTGTGCTAAAGAATCCGCTGTTTGGTTCTCCTGGCTTTTCTCTAAATAGAAGAGCAGCTTAGCTCTTGTGCTTAACCTGACCCTGATCTTTTTTTTTTTTTTTAATTGAACAAAGCAATCGGCAGGACAGCAGGCAGCCATTCAGATATATCAGAGGGTTTTTAGAAAGCATTTTAGTAAGAAAAGACTTGATTTCTAGAATCCTTCGATTTCTAGTGTGTGGGGGAGTAATAGTCATTAATGATTTTGGGTTTCTCTACACTCCTCCCACAAAAGCATGTGCTAAGGCACAGGAACTAGGCTAGGGAAACATCAAGTGACTTACCGGGGCTGCCCTGCTGAGACGGATGCTGCCTCAAACCAGACTCACCCGGTGCCTTTCCGTGCGCCTGGAAGTCTCCTTTAATGTCTTGGAGCTGATGTTACTGCCGACTTGCTTATATGGACAGTTGAGATTATCAAAGCGCACTGAAAATCAACAGGAATAGCCGCCGTGTCCTGGGCAGTGTTTCTTGCACCGCTCGAGCAGGCTGGTGTCAGCACGATGGGGAGGGGACACGTTCCCCTGTCCTGGGGGAAGGGAGATCCCAAGGGAAGTGTCACAGAGCTGGTGTCCTCCGGCCGCGGAACTGGGCGCTCGGGATCCACCCAGAGCTGGATAAACAACTCACGTTTCACCTGCCATAAAGTGATGTTTCTTGTTCTTGTAGTCGGATCGAGGATAAAAGGCTTAGTCAGGGGAAACGCTGAGGAAGTGTTGAGCGTCGCTCCGTGAAGCGGCAGAGCCGCAGGGGCAGAGAAGGCAGCCAGGCACGTGTGTATTGCCCAGCGATGGTGATGCTGCCATTCCTCCCTTTATTCTTCTCAGCTCTTCCAAGTGTTTCCCCCCCCGGCAGTGGCAGCCCTGTCTGAAGAATGCTGTAGGCAGAGTCCGCTCAGTTTTGTACCTGCCAGCTGCCTTCCTCCTTTCCTCACCTCTGTAGCAAACTCTTGCACCAGGCTCGTGTTCCTGCACTTTGTTTTAATTCAGCAGGACAAAGCTACGTCCTCCTCTTTTTTGCTTTCAGGGGCTTTTCAAACCCAGGCAATCTGTGCAGCGCAGACCTGGGAGTTGTAAATGGAAATGAATTAAAACTCTTTCAGCCCCTCACCTAAGAGTTTATGAACTGCCAGAAGCTGAGCCTTGAATAACAATGGCAGAGCCTTGGAACCTGCTCTGCCCAGAAGGATCCGGATAGGGTGATGCTCAATGGAAAACTGACACTTCTAGTTCACCTCGGTGAATATTTGGTACTCGTGGGGTGGGGGCATGGGGCAGTGAAGAAAAGCTGCCAGGAGCCAGGGAGTTAGCGACCTGCTCCCCACAGATTATTCACCATCTCCTCTCTACCCCGTGCTTTTGCTGAAGGGCTTAATGCTCGTATACTGCATTTTGTAACTAATTCACTGACCCTGCTGCAGCACTTAAAGTGATGAAGTGGATGTAGAATTCTACCTCTGTCCCTTGTTTCCAAGGCAACCATCTTGCCTTCCTTCTCCAGAAGTGTCACACTTAATTTGTGCAGTCATAGATACCATTGCAAGAGTTTAGAGCGAGAAAGGGAAGGCGCTACCGCCTTTTATTAGTGGAGGTGCAAATTACCCTGCTTGGGCTCGTGTCTCCTGCTGACCTCCTGGAGGCTGCCGTGCCACCCTCCCGGTGCTCTTGTCCTCCCCGAGAGGGTGGGAGGGTGGCTGTTGGGTGCTCTGCCATGGAGCCCGTGGAAATTTGGGTGCGTTGCCGCTGTAGATCCTTTGCAGGTGCTGAGGCTGCTCCTTGGCTTCTCTGCCTGAGTTTGAGGGAGCGGGAGGGGTTTCTCTTAACCTCCGCTGCAGCGTGTGTACTGATGGGCTTTTCCCGTCCCTTGTCCCTGGTGTCATAGATAATCTCCCCCCGGTGGGACACACAGACAAAAGCGCTCTCTCCTCCTTTCCTTTCTTGCGGAGGCCCCTGGCTCTGCCTTCCTTCCCTGGGGCAGGCACATGGCAGGAATCTTTGGTTCTTCTACCCACATTCTGCACGTCGGTTTCGTAATGCGACTGCGTGGTGTGCGAAAGGAACGCGAGTCTCCATCTGTGCGCAGAACACCCCTCCTCGTAGCAGTCTGAACCGCGGCCTTTGCCTGAGCAGCAGCGAGGGGAAAAACTGCTGCTCTTTCTTACTCACTCCTATGTTTTTATGACTCTGACTTAAGAACTTGGACATCTCTCGATGTCACAGGAGCTGGAGCAGCCAGTGCAGGGACGCTGCTATATATTTACTGCTAGCGTGTGTTGCCTTTCCCCGAGGCACGCTGTTGCGTGCCTTCCACCTTTTCCTGCGAGAGGACTGAATGAAACCGGAACGCTGTTACTCCCTTCTTGCGGTGACGGTGACCTTCCAGTAAGCTTCCAGTATCCTGGGATGGGGAGAATGGTTCATACCCGATCCTTTCTGGCAGGGTGGAGATCTGCAGCTTGGCATCTGGTTTCGGAGAAAATTGTCCATATACAAAAGAAGTAAACTGAAATGTTTGTGACCTAGAATGGGAAGTAAATTAGCTGTAAGTATTCGGAAGCTGCAGCTGTGCTTACTGATTCTTATTTTAACCTTGCTTATACCAGAACTTGAAAAGAGCAGAGTGATGACTTCTGATGTAAGATTCAAGCTTGGAAGCTGCAAACCAGACAGGCTCATTAAGCATCGGTTGCCCCAGATTCCTTTTTTCATTCAGTCCTTGACCCTTGCTGTCTTATCTCCCTGTAGATTACAGCGACCCGTCCGGATACCACTTCTTAACTGGCAGGATCACAATTAATACTTGTGCCACTGCTGTCTGGGGTTTGTGCTTTGCAGGCGTTCTCGACAAGCTGGCAAAGTAGTAAGAAATGATCTCCTAAGTGCTGCTGCCTTCACTCCCTTTTCCAGGGCTGGCGGTGGTGACGAAATGTTCCACAGACCAGAGAGGAATCTGCTCTTCCCAGGGGTTTTCTGGATAAGGGGTGCCTTCGGAATCTCTGGGAAAGCTTTTCTTTTTCCTTAGCGTTGAAGCAGCAGTCTGTGAGCAGCAGGTAAAGGGCTGTGTTTGTGCCAGGGCAGTAGGCTCAGGAAACTTCAGTGAAACTGGAAATGAATGGTGAAATTGGGGAGGAATAACCCCGTGTACCAGGACAGGTTGGGGGTGACCTGCTGGAGAGCAGCTCTGTGGAAAGAGACCTGGGGGTTCTCTGTGGAAAGAGTCCTGGGGGACAACAGGGTGACCATGAGCCAGCAATGGGCCCTCGTGGCCGAGAAGGCCAATGGCATCCTGGGGGGCATCAAGAAGGGGGTGGCCAGCAGGTGGAGGGAGGTCATCCTCCCCCTCTGCTCTGCCCTGGGGAGGCCCCATCTGGAGCGCTGGGTCCAGATCTGGGCTCCCCGGTTCCAGAAGGACAGGGAACTGCTGGAGAGGGGACAGCAAAGGGCTGCCAAGATGCTGAGGGCACTGGAACACCTCTCTGATGAGGAAAGGCTGAGGGATTTGGGTCCCTTCAGGCTGGAAAAGAGACGCCTGAGGGGGATCTTATCAACGCTGATAAATACTGAAAGGGGGGGTGTCAGGAGGATGGGGCCAGGCTCTTCTCAGTGGTGCCCGGGGACAGGACAAGGGGTAACGGGCACAAACTTGCCCATGGGAAGTTCCGTCTCAAGACGAGGAGGAACTTCTTTGCTGTGAGGGTGGCAGAGCCCTGGCACAGGCTGCCCAGAGAGGTGGGGGAGTCTCCGTCTCTGGAGACATTCCAACCCCGCCTGGACGCGTTCCTGTGCCACCTGCTGTGGGTGACCCTGCTGTGGCCGGGGGTTGGAGGAGATGATCTCCAGAGGTCCCTTCCAACCCCGACCATTCTGTGATTCTGTGAAACAGGGTGCTCTGTCAGCAGTGCTCTAGTCCAGCCTGTGCTTCGGGGTCGGTGGTGAAGGCAGGGTGAGGAGGGACTTTCTCATCTGCATCGCTGAGCGATGGGGGAGTTGTGCTGTGGGAGAGTAGCTGCCGCCTGGCGTAGTTGGTGGCCAGCAGCTTCTTGAGCCAGATCAGGGCGTTTGATGGAGCCAGTGGTCCTCGGCTGAAGAGCAAATCTTCCCTAAGAACATTTAGCCCCAGTGTAGAAAGCAGAATCCCTGTCCCTGCTGGAAAATTGCTTGCCAGGAAATACTCTGCTACTCCATACAGAATTGCTTGAGGCTTCTTCCAAGAGGTCTTTGATTTTCTTAGAACTTCAATGAATTTCTCTTCTCACTCTATATCCTCATTACCATATATGCATATGCAAGTATTTGAAATCACCTCCCAGAGGATAGAATCATTATGACTAGAGTGCAGTGATTCAGGTTGCTGCTGCTAATAAAAACCTATTTTTACTCTCCTGGTAAGTAGGACAGAAGGAAAGAAAGAGGCAGAGCTGAAATACAGCGAAATAAAACCACTAGTTGCTATAGACTTCTAGGCTTTCTCCCTTTAAAATGCTCCTTTTGATGGCGGTCGTTCTGATCTCACTTGTCCTGTATATTCCATTTTCCTTAGGTCCCTGGCATTTAGTTTGGATCCCTCTCCAGTGCCCCTGGCAAAAATAGCTGGTGGCTGTGTCGGGTCTTCTGTGCTCGATGATCCTGCCAGGCTGGATCAGCCCAGGCTGAATTTGCGATCTTGGCAGTCACTTCCTTGATGAAAGCAG
Organism: Larus michahellis; assembly: GCF_964199755.1. Classification (NCBI taxonomy): domain Eukaryota; kingdom Metazoa; phylum Chordata; class Aves; order Charadriiformes; family Laridae; genus Larus; species Larus michahellis. The sequence goes on from NC_133918.1 coordinate 4,046,906, forward strand.
ACTCCCAAGGCGAGGAAATCGAATGATCAAATTAGGAGCGCTGTGTGCCATGCACATCACCGAGGAAGCCATCCACCGGCCTTGCTGCAACTGTTGGCCAAAATCTAGTTAGTACCTGGGCTGGCCTCTTACTTAACCCTTGTAATGCCACTTGAGGAGCCGGAGCTCGTACTTGACAAATCAGATCTGTATCCAGGTCTCTGTTGCTTTCCTAAAACACGCTGCTTTCACGGCAGCTTCCAGTACAGTTGCGGTGTGACCATGGAAGAAATGCCAGTAGCTCAGCAGCAGCGTGGAACTGGAACGTGCCAACCTCGAAGCTCTTTGGGGTGGTGTCCGTCCGTACGCGCTGTCAGCAGGGAAGGACAGGATGTGGTTCCTTGCATGACATCGATATGCTCTGTGATTAACCGAAACACATTTCCTTTTAAAAATTGAGGCTATAGAATCATAGAAGGTGTTGGGTCGGAAGGGACCTCTGAAGGCCATCCCATCCAACCCCCTGCAGTGAGCAGGGACAGCTTGAACTAGATCAGGTCGCTCAGAGCCTCATCCAGCCTGGCCTTGAATGTCTCCAGGGATGGGGCCTCCACCCCCTCTCTGGGCAACCTGGGCCAGTGTCTCCCCACCCTCAGGGTAAAGAACTTCTTCCTCATGTCCACTCTGTTACTGAGAAGGGCACGATGGGGGCTCTAATGGGGGCTTTCTCATGGAGCGGCAGACTGCCTCTAAAACTCAATCACTACCAAGAAAACAGTTTTTAGAGATGCTAATTGTGAAGCAGGATTTCTAGATAAGGGGTCCTCCTTTGAATCCCAGCTGATTTGTCCCAATAGCTACATTTTCATTTGTTTATCTCCTAACTCCTTGCTTTTGCTGGATAGTTTTGTTAGAATGCCACTCTTTTTTTTTTTTTTTTTTTTTTTTTTAGGCCTACTGTCAAAGCAATGTAAGACTAGACCAAAATTATAATAACAGTTCTTCTGTGCAGGAGGTGCATCCAACCCTTACTTCCTAAAATGAGTTTGGAACGGGAGTGATAAAAACCAGATGGCTCGGGGCTGTAGAGCCCTTCGGTGCCTGGCGGCCGGCCCTCTGCGGTGCTTGTCCTCCACGAGCTCCTGGGTGCCCGCGCAGGAGGAACGCTCGGCTCGCATCAGGCTTGTCTGGGGCAGCCGTCGGCAGGCCGAGAAGCGGATATGCCGGCAGGGGATAATTTTAGATCTTTGCTCTGCTTTTGAGGTGTGTTTTCAGAGAGACCTTAAGCCACTTCCTAAAGCAGCACCCTTTTGTAGCCTGAAGTAAACTTTGAAAGCGGTATGGGGGAGAAAGCTTAGAGTTCCTAGGCTGCCTCCTGCCGTGAAAGACTCTGAATGTCCCTTTCGTAGAATCATAGAACGGTTGGGGTGGGAAGGGACCTTAAAGATCACCTGGTTCCAACCCCCTGCCCTGGGCAGGGACACCTCCCACCAGCCCAGGCTGCTCCAAGCCCCGTCCAACCTGGCCTTGAAAGGTCACTTTGTGCAGGTAAGTGGCATCTACATAATATTTAGCGAGGTGGTCATGAGAGTGCAGTTGATTTGACGAGTCTCTTCTCTCCTTTGTCACCATGCAAAGCCCAGGAAGAACGGGGTCCTGGTGCCTTAACTGACATCCAACCCACTGTGTAGAAATGGGGGGTTGATATTGGTGCCAGCTCAAAAGTTTCTCCGGAAAACAGGCAGTGGTTCAGGAGATGGTCCTAAACGTGGGAGATTTTGGTGCTTTCTGACCCTTCCTTTGTGTAGAACAACCCTCCGGGGCAAGGCACAAGTAAGAACCTGATGGAGTGCCTCTGGGACTGCCTCCCTGCGAGCAGGAACCCAGCTTCGAAGGCAGCAGAGCAGCACCGTTTGTCGCGAGGGAGCGACTGGGTGGCCATCGCCTGACCTTGTCGCTTGCTGGGCACAGGCAGCTGGTGCTCCCTTGCTGCGGGACGTGGTGAGGGGCAGCCAGGAGCAGCGGGAGGCGTGTGGGCTGGAAAGGCATGTTGGAAGTACCCGGGGCTGGAGGAACTTCTGTTCCCCACCTGCATGCAGGAGAGGATCACTGGGAGCGGGGAGGCTCCAGCAGTACTCCTAGGAAAGCTTCGGTGCCCACACGCAGCTGAGAAGTGTCCCAGAGACACGCCGGTGTTGGAACCCTGCTCTGAAAGTACGGTAAAAATGTAAGAGGCCACACATCTGGCTTCAGAGGCGCTGATGTGATGCAAGCCTGTTGGATTCTTCATCTGATTAAGAACAGCTTTCAGAGCTGATATCCTTTGCTGGGCAGATGGCAGCACTGTGGTGACTGGTTTTAAATGCAGTAGAAGTCCCTTGAGACAGAGGTGGGATGAAAAGGTAAAGTATAAGCATTTTTGCGGCAGTCATGTTGAAAACTGCCTGTTAAAGGTGCTTGTGAGTAAACGCCACTCTCCATAGACTGACACTCTGTAAACTTTCTTTTGTCTTGTTGGGCTGGATTAGCCTCAGCTTTAGGACAGGAGAAGTTTCTCCTTCGCTGCTTGCTTTGACAATACGTTTCGGGACCTCTAGCAGCTCTGCTAATGGGTTTTGACTTAGAGGTAGGTAGTTCGGGCTCGAGTTGGGGATGGAGAAAACGTTCCTGCGCTGTTTCCAGCCCTGAGCTGCCCAGCTGTAGGTGTCCCGCACGCCCGTGTGTCTTGCTGCAGGCTCCAACACGCTCACGGCCGGGCAGATCTGTCAGTTCTTCTGTAGCTGACAAAGCGCCCGGTGGATGGAGCACCTCATGGAGTGGTGACACAGCTGACGGTGTCCCTGCAGTGTTGTCAGCAAGACAGACTTGACGCTTGCCTCTCTTGGTTATTACACATTAAAAAACCCACAGTGGCAAAAAGGCGGCTAGGAAGTTTTTCCATAAACAAACTGCACGTACCTTGGACTATTGGGGTGGATTGGGACCATCTTGTAGTGGCAGGGGTTTCTCTGTGCCTTCCGGGAAGGGCCGCCGTACTGATGAAACTCTGCTCTCGGACTCTTCGCAGTTGGTTTCGTAAGAAACACGCTCAGGCAGAGGCTCTGGTGCCCATACCTCCCAGCCCAGAAACGAAGGACAGGTGGAGAAGCATGACGGCGGTGCCTTATCTGGAAGATCTGCATGGCTACAATGAGGAAGAAGATGATGACTTGTATGACATTGAAGATGATATCATCTACACTCAGGACTTCACAGTACCAGGTAGGAGAGAATGATGCTGGGATGGGTAGGGCAGAAGTGCCTTTTTTTTTCCCTTTTTTTTTTTTTTTGTGGTCAGTTTAAAGCTTTTTAGGAAAGGCCTTCAGGTCTGAATAATCCTTTCGGCGGCGGCGGAGACTATTGATTATTAAGTGGCGGGAGTGACGCATGGGGAGTGAGCCGTGGTGCTCCGGATGCCTTGGTCCTTTATTTGATCAACCAGGCTGTCCCTTCCTGCCCGTTCCCCCTGTGCCAATTTCCTGCCTTCGCCCAGGAATAGCTTGCTCCTGCCGGACTCTTGTTTAGCACATTTCATTCTTTTGGCCGGTTTTGCTAGACTGAGTTGTTTTGGAGGGGAGCCCTGAAATGACTCAGTGTTCAGAGGAGATGGCACATCTGGGGAAGAAGGGTGCTTGGAGCTTTGTGCTTGAGAAGCTTATTTCTGCTCCGGTCTTGATAACTATCTGGTTACAGAATTGCTGCTTGCTTTATTAGGGGTTTCCTGTTGTTTTAAGGTAAGCTAACTAGTAAGTGCAGGGCGGTTTTAACCACGTGGTTCTTACAAAGTGGTGGTAATCGAGCAGCTCTCCTTCTCTGGCCTCCCCGTACCTGGGAGCCACGTCGCTTGTCAGCAGGGAGAGTCGTTGCCGCCGCGGGACTGTGTGACGGAGGCAGCAGTTTCTTTGTCACGTTGCCTGTGTTCTCGCCGCCTGCATCAACAGAAACATGAGTTTCTCGATTAATTGCTCCGGCCCAGTTGAATTGTTCTGGAGGGAAGGTTTCCAGTGCTATTCGTAGGGATGCTGATTTACGTTACCGCAGTGTGAACAGCGGTACCTGTGACTGACCTTCCCTTGTGGTAACGAAAGCCTTATTTTCTTTAGCTTAAGACCAAGCAAACTGCTTTAGTCTTTCCTTAGTGATGGCCCGGTGAGCTTCTGAGCAAAAGGAACATCTGGTTCTACCAAATCTCACACCTGAAGACCTCGGATTTCTCCTGGCTTCCTGGTTAGGCAGAAATCGCTTTTTTGATGCGTTGTCATGGGAGAACGAGGTGTCAGGCCTTGAATTGTGATAAGCTTCAAATTGTGCCCAACGCCCAAAATTTCTCTGGGGGGAACGACTTGAAACAAGATGGGCTTCCCCAGGCAGTGCCTTCCGAGGGGAGAAGGGAGAGGCTACGCCAGCGCTCTGTGCCGAGCTGTGTGGCATCCCTGGGGACCGGTCCCCAACAGGGTGGCCGTTCAGATGTTCAACCAAAGGGATGCGTAGGTGGGTCGGAGGTGGAGCCTGCCAAGATGAAGGGAGTCTCATCAAAGCGAAATAGATTTATTTCCAAGTGCTGATTCACTGGTGATGGTGGGGTAATTTATAACCTTTTCTAATAGAACTAATGTCCCGGTGCCAGCTGGGTGACCTGCAGAGCTCTGTCCTTTGCTCTCTTCTTACATCCTGCAGACTTGTGCTAGAGTCTGACCAGGGCCAGGCCTTTCCTCACAGCTTAGTGGAGGCTTTTAAAAAGCAGAGATCCTCTTAAAAATGCGAGTGACTCGCTGAAGCACGTACTTGATTGCTGGGGCCTTTCTAAGTAGAGAAGAGGACTTGCCAGGTGCTTTCCCCGTTGTCAGAGGTTGGCCATCTTCCTCTGCAAGAGCCCTCGCCGGGAACAGCCCGTGCGTAAGTGCCTGAGATGACATTCTGCAGAAATGCTGGGGCTGGAAGCAGCGTCACGCCGTGAGGCCTGAGCGCAACGATGAGACTGCCAGGCTTGAAATCCATAACCAGCATCACTTATGCCTCTTCCTGATTTTACATTGTCCTTTCTGAGCTGGTTTCAAGAGGCAGAAGGAAGGTATGGTTGGGCTGCGTGTGCCCGTAAGCGCTCGGAGGGCCAGCCATGTGAGCCGGTAACCTCCGGGAGAGTAGATCTGTTGCTCTTAGGACTTGACTGTCTTGCAGCCAACCCGAGAGCCCACAGGACAGTCTGTTGCTGCTCCCTCGGTGCCAGTCTGGAGGATGAGCGTGTGCGTGTCTCTAACGGTGCTCTCTTGCTTCCCTCTGCGTTCCCAGCTGCGGAGGAGGAGGCTGAGGCAGGGCTTAGAGGAGAGAGCGGAGCACTGAGCGGTCGTGACGAGCTGTTTGGAGAGGAAGCCATGCCCCCATCGGCCACGGGTACAGAAGAGGAGCGTGAAGCTTAGCCTAGACCCCAAAGCCAGTGAGTGCCCGCTTGGGCTTCCCATGGCCTGAGCTAATGGGAGCTCCAGCAGTGGCTGGAGGGTGCAGGATCATCTCCCTGCTCCCCCCAAGCTTCAGCAGGATCCCGCCTATCTCCAGGACAGTTGTATTATTTCAAAAGCAGATAGCTGCTTTGTGCAAGGGAATCACTCTTTAGGTTTTGGCTTTGTATTTTGAAGCAAAGGCTAGCTGGTGGGGCGCAGCGCGCTGCAGAGGAAGACGGTTTGTGACTGCCTTCGGGGTGGGTTACTCAGCACGTGAAATCCAGCCCGTTCCTGCAGACCTGCCCCATGAGGGATGCTGTACAGAAGATTCATTCCTGTCCTCGCTTAAGCTAAAATGTTTTGTTTCTTTTTAACTTTTCCAGTAGTGATTAGCCTGCGTTCCTGCCTGGTTTATGCACTTCAGTGCGATTAAAACGCATCAGCTTAGGCAGGCTTACAGCATTAGGGAGTGGTGGTGTGTCCAGCAGGACGGAGCTGTCTGTCCTGGTGGCTGCTGAGGGTCTCTGACTTGCCGCACGGCCGCTGGGTGTTGCACGTTATCGTCTTGTGTTTGGAAAACCACAGTGCTCTGCCCTTCCTCTGCAGAGCAGAGTGTGCGAGAGCCTCTTCCCAGCTGGGTGAGGGCTGGCGCTGAGCCCTTGCACCGAGTGGGTGAAGGATTGTGCCCACATGTGTACGCCTTTGCTGTCCCCATGTCGGCTCCCGGGCCACCTCCTGCCGCGGGGGCTGCGGCCATGTCCCACGGGCAGCGATACGGCCCCCTGCGTGCCCAGAAGCCCGGCCGCAGCCTGTCCGTGCTCTCCCAGCAGCCGTGTCTGAGCCGGAGGTACCCCCGTGCGCAGGCAGGTGACTCCGATAGCGGGAGATCATCTCCAGAGTGCTAATATCAGCTATTATACACTCCTAATGCAAACAGCGGTATTTAAACCCAAATAAGAGCTGTCATGTCAGAAGATGACAGGCAAATTACTGGAAGATTTTTTTAAGTTTTCGTGTGTAATTTGTGCTGTTTCAGAGGGATTAGAGACCTAAAGGTCAATTGTGGTCCCATAGATCTTCACTTCCCCCGTTACAGTTAGCCAGGGTGGGTGGGCTGGGCGTGATTTTGGTTTGACTTAACTGGTGAATGGTTATGGGTTTTAACTGTTCAGTTATTTCAAGAGTTATTGCTTAATTGCTTAGGGAGGTAATGAAATAAAGCGTTGTTTCCAACCAGTCTGAATGTCCTCTTCCCAGCACTTGGGTGTTAAGCTTTTGTAGTGTTGGTGACCGAGTTGGATGCGGCCGCGAAGGGTGGATTCTTTGGGGGTATCAGACACAGCCAGATGTGGGCTAGAGCTCAGGAAGCCCCTGGGGAACCATCCGGGGAACCATCCGGAGCAGGAGGAGGATTTCGTGGTGCTGGATGTTCTGGTGCTGCTCCTGAGCAGCTGTCGCCGTAGGCAGGGCCCTGCCTTAGGTAGGTCGTCGAGTCTGAACACGTGTGGCTCTCTACCACCCTTGATTTGGGAACGTATTTGAGCATGGAACAAATTCTTCTCCCTCGGACAAATCACCTCTGGCTTGGCTTGCCCTAGAAAGTATAGTCCCATGTGCCCCCGAACCTGTCAGGGACAGATCTGGTTTGGACTGAAGCGCTGAACAGCGGAGAATTGGGGAGAAAGGCTGGAGAATCCTCGACTTTACCCTACAACTTCTGATCAGGCTGTTCCCAGGACTTGTAGAGAACCCTTAAAATAAGGCTGTTAACAAAAAGAAGGGTAAGGGGGGGCTGGTGAGACGGGATCCGGGGGTGCAGTTCACAGGTTCACTGTTTGGGATGGACAGAGATCCTTCACCAGAAGTGCAGCGCTCCCAATCGGCTCCCGGGAGGAGCGGGGTGAGGAGGGAGCCCGGCCTGGGCTCCCCTACCTTTGGGTGGCATTGGCGAAGGCAGGGGGCCAGCTGGCACAGAGAATAAACTTTTACCTTTTGGGGTTTTGGTTTTTTGGTTTTTTTAACCGAGTTCTTCCTGCAGGATCCTTTTGAACTTGCTCAGCTCCGTGTGAGTGTTAGGTTTCTAACGGTGACGCCATATTTAAATAAAAACTTTTTTTAAAAACAAAAAAAAAACCCCAACCCAACCTGAAATGAGTGATGAATTCAGTTGTGGCTCTGCTGGGCAGCGAGAGCAGGAGTACGAGTGACTCATAGGTGGGAGTGGGTGTGCAGTTTGGGAGGGGAAGAGGGGGAACCTCATTAAATCTTGCCTTCTTCAGAGGACGAAGGGGCTTGGAGAATGGGCTTTTCATTTTTAAAGGGTTATTTAAAGATTGATGCAGCTCTGTGGAGAGCTTTAAATGTTACGTGCCCCTGGTTCAATCGGTGTTAAACACCTCATGCGAGGGAAGCGCTGAGGAGAGAGAATAACTAGCATGGAGCACGTGATGCAGCATCCTCTCCCCGAGCGCAGCATCCTCTCCCTAAAGCATCCTCTCCCCGAGCGCAGCATCCTCTCCCTAAAGCATCCTCTCCCCGAGCGCAGCATCCTCTCCCGGAGCCGCTGCCTCCTGATCGGAGAGAGGCAGCATATGTAAGGAATGGCTGTGAGCATCTTCTTGCTTTTGTGCTGCCTTTCACATTTAGAAGGCTGCGCTCTGCTTTTTTTTTTTTTTTTGCTTTTTTTTTTTGCTTTTTTTTCCCTCCCCTACCATTAACCCCTTCCTCCGCTGCAGCCCCAATCCTCCCGCAGAGGCAAACGGCTGCGTAGCCAGATGCTGGGTCTTTGTTTCGCTCTGAGCCTGGAAAATAAAGGCAGGATCGGAGTCTTTAAGTAATGCCCGGTGCTCGACAAGGTGCGTTTCCAGCCGCAAATCATGTTACGCGGGTTTGTGTCTGACGAACACGGCAATTCAAAAAAGCTCTTCACGGGTTTATTTTGCAGCCTTTTTTTGTGCCTGAATGAGCTGGATGGAGCCATTAAGAAATGTGAGAGGTGGCAAGGACGGACGCGCACGTTCTCAGTGCCTCTCCCAGCCCTCCTTTTATTTATTTTATTTTTAGCGCCGCGCAGCCGGTAGCGGTAAGGTAGGAGACGGCTGTTCGAACAGACACAGCACTGGGTCACTGGCTTCCGCGTGGGCAGGCAGTTGCCAAGACTTCATCCCGTGTTGAATTTTTATTTTCATTAATTTGGACGTCAGCAACTGTCATTGGTGAAGGGAGGTAAAATTAGCTTGCGATTCACCCTCCCTCCTTGGTATCCGTAATAGGCTCCTGGGACTGTGCTTTTGAAGCAGGGTGGGAGGGGGAGGAGGGAAGAGTCACACAAAAGACAAATGAACTGTTTGGATATAATTTTTTTTATTCCCTCCCCCCCCAGTCAGAAATGTTAATTGCCTTGGCCTGAGTTCCGCTGAGGGAGGGGAAGGAGAAGTTGCCCGGTTTTGCTCTGGATGTGGTTATTTGAGGCTCTGCAGCCGCGCGGTTGGGATGCAGGGAGCGGAGGGAAAGCCCTGACCGCTGGAGGTGGAATGGCCGGGCTGCTCTCAGGCAACCCCCTGACCCACAGCGAGTCAGGGGGACCCCCTGTTCCCTGGAGGAGCTCTGGGGCCGTCATGTCCCCCTCTCCTGGAGGGCCGCTGCTAGAGCTTGGCTGCCCCAAGCCCTTCCTGGCGCATCCCTCGTAGGGGGTCAGAAGCCGATCCGTGGGTAGCGGGTCCCTAAGGGCACAGCCGGGTGCAGCGTTGCTGCCTCGTGCTCCTGGGCCAGGCGTGGAGGTGGTGACAGCCCTCCGAGGCCCCCCCATCCCGGCGGTGAGCTGTGCGAGGAGCTGGCTCTGCTTCTGGGGAGGCTCAAGGCTGCACGGCCTCCCCCCGCGGCGCGGTGGCTGCCATCGGCTCTGGCAGGGGTGGGCTGGGGTGCGCCAAGCCAGCAGCCGTCCCCGGCGGGTCCGTCCTTGTCCCTTCCCGGGGCAAGGCGGCAGCGCTCAGGTCGGCGGCACCAAGCCGGTAACCGGGAGCGGTGTCAAGACTTGGTGGAGCCATCAGGGAGGGGCAGCTCCCCAGCAGGTCCGAGGGGGAATCGATTGCACTGATAACCCAGAATTACCCTACGACAGGCGCATCCATCCTGCCCTCCCTCTCCCGCTGCTCCTGGGCCCCCAGCCCCTGGCAGAGCAGCAGCATCTCACCCCAGGGGTCGGCTCTGGCGTGGCCAAACCACAGCACCAGACGGTGCTCCCGGGCTCTGACCGGCCTGAAAAACTGCCCGCTTTGATCTATAGATCAATCGCCTGGGTAATTTCTCAAGGTAATTCCAGCTCTGCAGCTAACCCTGCTGTTAAGGGGAGAACTCCGCTCCCTGGTCAGCCCCCTGCATCTCTGGTGCTCACAGCCAGGCCATGGAGGCGCTCAATCTGCTGCCCCATTCCCAGGGATGTGGGTTTGCTCTGGGTGCTCCCCACCGGGGAGGCTTCGCCCGAGCCCGTTCCCGCCGGGCAGAGGGGCTGGGGGCTGCGCGGGGGCCGGGCTCCTGCCGCCTTCGCTGCTTCGGGTCTCAGCGAGTCTCATCCCTCTCCCCAGCATCACTCCTTCAGGGAGAGGAAAGTGGGCGCTGAAGGCGATGTTGTCCGAACAAGGTGATCTCCGTGTCCTTTGGTTTTCCCAAAGGACTCCTCACCCATGGAGGGAGCTGCCGGGCGCCCTGCAGGAGCCGTGCGGGGATGGAGGACCCGCTGCCGCAGCGGTACCCGGGAAGGATGCAGCACGGCGGAGGAGAACGCAGGGTCCGAGGTGGACCCCCGCTGTTCTCCAGAGGGGAAGCAGCTCTCCCCCTGCCCCCAGCCCTGTGTGTAGCCCCCTCCTCCCCGCGCTCGGCAGCGGTGGGGTGATCATTGGCGCAAGTACAGAGGGATGACGTGCCGTTCGGCCTTGGCAGAGAAAGGATTGAGCATCCTTTAAAGAAAATTATACATAATCGTCTTACAGCCTTCGCTTCCACTCAAACCTCTGAGTCATAACTGAAGGGCCCTGGAGCGTGACGTTCCTGCTGGAAGGAAATTGCCTCGGCTGGATCCGGTGGGGGGGAGCCGGGAACCTGACGAATCCTCTCATCAGCCCTGCGTTGGGCTGGGGGATGCGCCGCGTTATTGATGGGAACGTCTGCGGCGGTGTCACCCCCGTCCTGGCCAGGGCTGCGCTGGGGGTCTGTCGTCACTCCCCAGTTGAGGGGCTGTCACCGAGCCCCGGCCAGCCATGGCATGGCAGCGGGCAGATCCTCTGGAAATGGCTCTTCATCTGCTGTGCTGAGTCACACTGAGCTGGGAGGGGAGAGGGGCTGATTGGAAACCATTCTCCCATCTGGCTGTCCCCTGTAGGGGACGGTGGCACGGCTGAGCTGCTGCCCGAGTGGGCAGCGTCCCTGGCCAGACGTGGCCGTGGGTGACGCAGCCCCTTCCCCTGCGCTGTGAAAGCAGCCGGCCCTTCGCTCTGCGAACACGTGGAACCCCCTGGGTACTCCGCCATGGGGCTGGGACCCGCACCCTCCGCCAGGGAAGGAGGGAGGAGGAGGAGTGACTTCCTCCACTGCTGCCCCTCTGCTCCCTGCTGCCGGGGGTCCACGGTGGGCACGGGGAGGCGGGGGCACGCTGTTCCCAAGGACCGGGCTGGCCGCGTCCGTGGTTCTCCCTCGTACCTTCGGCTTTTCTCGCCTGCGCTGGGGACGTCAGCTGCTGTGTGCTGGAGAAATGGGGGGGGGGGAAACCAGTCCTCGGTGGGAGCGGGAAGGGGGGGGGGTGCAGCCTCGGGCTCCCAGCCTCACGCATCTTCCCCCCGGCTTTGTGCTGCCACTCGAAGGCGCAGAAACGGGCTCCCTGGGGAGCAGCGTGCGTTCGGGGCGAGGGGAAGGGCTGCTGCGGGGCGGGGGGGCTGCCGCGGGGCCGCTGCCCTCCTCTGCCTCACCGTCGCCGTTGCCTTGCAGGACAGGTGCCTGAGGAGGAGGCAGGGCAGAACGGGCAGAGCCGCGCCAAGGGGCTGCCCAAGGCCGTCTGCATGAACGGGACGGAGTCGGGACAGCTGAGCACCAAATCCAAGGCGGAGCGGCGGGCGAGCGCCTCTTCCAACCCCTCCCGCAAGGCCTGCTCTGCCAGCAGCAAGATCCGCAAGCTCTCCACCTGCAAGCAGCAGTGAGGCGGGAGCCCCCCCACCCCCACCCCCCCAGCTTTGCACAGGTACGTGGGCAGCCCCGTCCCCGCGCTGGGGGGGGCCACCCTGGTGACACCTGGGGGTTTTGGGGGGACATCTGAGCCAGCCCCGGCTGTGGGCAGCGGGAGGGAGCCAGAAGGGGTGTTGCGTAGTCCTGGCGCGGAGAGGTCTGGGGGCCGAGCGTCCCCCTGTGCGTGTCCCTGGCACCCAGAGCCTGGATGCCCAGCGGTCTTGGGGGCGCAGAGCCCAGTGGGGACCCCCCCCGCCATGCTCCCCTTGCTCCGCTGCCTGTGTGCCTCTGCTCTCAAGCTCCTGCTGCATGAGGAGAGAGCTGCTGTCACCATCCTTTCCCTGCCCTGGGCTGGGGTCAGGCTGGGTGGTGACAGCCCCTCTCCCTGCCACCCACCTCCCCGTCCCCCCCGGCTTTCTCCCCTGCTCTGCTCCCTGCTGCTCCCAACCGGGGGGAGCACGAAGCCCCCAGCGCGCGGAGGAGCTGGGCTGCAGCAGGATGCTGGATGCTTCCAGCTCTGTCCCTGAGCGGGGACCTCCCCCTGGTCCAGGAGGTGGCCGTGTCACTGGTGGCCAAGCCGCGGCCGTGCGCGAGCCCCTTCCTCCCCTCGGGGATGCTGAGCCCCCTCCCTGCTTCCCTCTCCTCCTTCCGGCTCCTTCCTCCTCGCTCCGCAGCCCCTTCGTCCCCTTCTTCCCACCCCTCATTCATAACTGAGCCAGCAGTGACTCATGCTCGCTGCTCATCCGCCCCCGGCCTCACGCTCGCGCTCGTCACACCGCCGCTCGCTCGCTGGGACTCAGCCTCTGTTATCAGTTTGGATCACGACCAGCTTTGTGGTGTGAAAAAAAAAAAAAAAAAAGAAAAAAAAAAAAAAAAGCCAGAAATAAAAGCCTGTTCCTCCCCCCTGCAGCTGTCAGCCCCGCGCTCAGCCCCTGTGGCAGCTTTCATCTTTAATTCATGGCCGGGAGTGAGTCACCTGCGCTGGGGAGTTACGGGGTGGGCAAAGCAAATCCCTGGGATCTGGGTCTCCCCCGGGGATCCGCTGCTGCTTCGCCCCTTCCCGCGCGGGTCCCCGGGGTGGGGGCTCGGCGGCAGCACCCCCGGCCCTTTCGGGAAGGGGAAGGTCGGGTTGGAAATCGCCCGCTCTTGCGCTGACACACCCCCCCCCCCCCCTCCTTGCTTTTATCAGCACCTTGAAACCTCGGAGGTGAGACCGCGCTCCCCTCTCCGGGCATGAGCCCCGTTCCCTGCCCGCGGTCTCCCCTTGGGATTTCACTCCCCGGGGGCAGGTCTGGTGTTACCCGGACGAAGTGGGGTGAGACACCCCCCCCACCCTCACCATCCTGGGGACGGCGGGGGGACCCCAGGCCCCCTCCCTCCCATCCGCACGGCGCTGTCAGGGAGACCCGGAGCAAGGAGGGACCTGCCCGTGGCCGCCCCAGGAGCAGTGCAGGGGCTTGCACCCCCCCTTGGCACCAGCCTGTGCCCCCCCCCTTTAACCCCCCTCCTCTCTGCTCTCCCGCAAACAGCGTCCCGGGGCCCGGGCCAGCCTGCGTCCCCCATCTTCGCCCCATCTCTGCCTCTCTCCTGGGACTCGGACTGTGCTTGAGATCCAAAAAGAAACCAGAGGAAACCAACCAAGGAACCTGCCCCCCCCGCCCCTCCCCGCGGCCCCCGCTCCGGCCAGCACCGGGACCCCCCCGCCGCCGGGGGCCGGGACCCCACTCACCACCTCGGCAGATGAAATCTCCGCCCGCGAAGATGCTGCCCTTCCTCCCCAATCACTCTTTGCCAATCAAGACACTGATTCTGTTTTTAATTTTGCGATGGGAAGGGGCCGGGGCCGGGGCGGGGGGGGGGTTGAGCGGGGCCGGGGTGCGGTGGGATACCCCCCCCCTCCCCGCCGGGCCCCCCCTGGCTGTGTAGAAGTCGTGCAAAGCCATTGCCGTGCACTTTATGTTTTAGACTACTGTTATATATTATATATTTTCCTCTTTTTTTTTTTTGTTTGTTTTTTTTTGTTTATATTTGCGGTATATTTAGAGATTCCTACACATCGTGATGTGTTTAAAATAAACCAGATGAGGAAAAAAAAAAAAAAAAACCACAACAAAAAAAAAACCAAAAAAAAAAAACAAACAGGTATTAAGACAAAGCAAAACTCTATTAAACCTGCATGCTGTAAAAGGGCTCGGAAAAGGGAATGGGTGCGTTCGTCGTCTTTTTCTTTTCTTTTTTTTTTTTCCCCTTTTTTTTTTTTTTTTTTTAAAATAAAAAACAAAATAAAGTGAAAACAGCGAGGTGGGTTTCATGTCCTTCCTCCCGCAGGCTGCGGGCTGGGTCTCCCGGGGGTTACGCTCCTCCGGGTGGGTGCGGGACACCCCGCTCCCCCAACCCCCCCCCGACCCTCGGCAAACCCAGCTCACGGGGGGCGATGCCGGAACAGGATCGGGCCCCTGCTCTCCCCCTGGCTCCCGGGTTGGGGGGGGGACGACACCGTCCCCGGGCGCGGGGTGGGGAGGCGGCGGGGGGGATGTGGAAGGTAAGACGCAAGCTCAGAAAAGTCACAGTTGGTTTTTGGGTTGTTTTTTTTTTTTTTCTTTTTTTTGTTTTTTTTTTTTTTTTTTCTCCTTTTGTTTATAGACTTAAAAACGTACTTGGTGCTTTGGACAGAGATTTGCAGAGGGAAGGAGCGACCCGGCCTCTGTTCTCGCATGCAATGGGGGGTGCTGAGAGGGGTGCGGGGGCCCTCAGCTGAGCCCCCCCCCCCCCTCCAACCTGCCCCGCTGCCCAGTCTCCCAGGTAACGCGTCTGGGGCTTTTCCCCCCCCCCCCCATTCCTTTGAAACACAAATAAAAACCCAATAAAAAGCGACCCCCTCCCCTGGAGCAGCAGCATCCACCTCTGTAAAAATCAATAAATATCCTCTGAACGCCTCGAGCCCCCCGGGGGGCGGGGGGGGGGGGACGGGGATGGACAACACGGAGCACTGGCGGGGGGGTCACCCACGGCACATGCTGGCCCGACCCCACGCTCTGCCCTCGCCCCACACCCCCGGGCAGAGGGGACAACGCCGGGGACAGGCGACGAGCAGCCCCCACCCCAACAGCGGGTATTTACAGGGGGGGGCCCCACAGCTCGCCCGTGCCCCCGAGGGGGACGTAGGAGCCCCTCCAGCATCCTCCAGTCCCTGGCCCCCGCTTCCAGTTTAGCTCCCAGGCTCCCTGCAGCGCCGGGGGGTTCGTGGGCACGAGGAGGTGACTCCCCCTCCCCAAATAACTATGTGTGTCCCCCCCCCAGGGGGACGCCCAGCTCCGGTCCCGTCCTGGCGCGGCCGTTCCCCGGCGGACGGGAGGCATTATTGCTTGTGAGAAACCGGAGCGAGCGGGGAGAGCGCGTCTGCTACACGGCTCTGCCGGGGGGGGGGGGGGGGCAAGATTGGCCTTGGCTGGGTTTGGGGGGTTTATTAGCAAAGTCCTTGGCCAAGGCTCTGCTCCATCTCTGCCCCCTGACCCCCCCGGGCACCCCCGGCCCGGACCCTCCACCGCTGCCTGGCACCTCGCTCCTGGGAGCGAGGGGGCTTGGCCACCCTACGCTACTGGGCCCCCCCCGCGGTGGCCAGGGGGGGATACGGCCAGGGGACCCCACATTCCCATCCTGGCCTTCCCGTGCCGGGGCCACCCTTCCCGCGGCGCCCCGGGCTGCTCCCCACGCCGGCAGCAGGAGGGGACGGAGCCCCGGTGGGAGCCGAGCCCCCCCCACCCCGTGCCGGGGTCTCTCCCCCTCACACTGGGCCTAGACAGGGCTGTGGTCGGGGGGGGCATCGCTGGCCGCCACGGCCACCGTGCGCTCCGTGCTCTCTCCCGCTTTCCGCAAGTGGCCGTAGAGCCGCTCCTCCAGCCCGCCGGCGATCTTGTCCATCAGCTCCGAGCCGGAGCCCAGCCCCAGGCACCTCCCGGGGCCGGGGCAGTCGTCGTCCCCGGGGGGCTCGGAGCCAGCCTTGGGCTCGGAGGCCGCCTCTCCGGGCTCCTCCACGATCACCTGGATCTCAGGATCGGGCAGCGCCGGGGCTGGGGGGACCCCCTCGGCCGCCTCGGCCGCCTCCTCGTCGCCGGCGCTGACGATGCGGGGCAGGGGGCTGTGGAAGCGGGCGTCCAGGGGGTAGTTGGCGCTGTCGCCGCGGCGCAGCGGGGTGCGGTGCCGCTCCAGGGCCGGGTAGCGCACGCCGGGGTCGCTGTACTGCTTGGCGTGCTGCCACTGCTTGCGGAGGTGGGTGCGGGAGCGGTGCTTCCCCCGCAGCGGCGACTCGTCGAACTGGGGGTCGTGGCGCACGAAGGCGTTGAACAGGGCGTCCGTCTTCTCGTCGATGCTGTAGTCCCGACGGGGCAGCGCATCCCGCCCCGGGAACATCTGCCCGTACGGGGACCAGGCCAGGGGGCTGTGGGGATGGGGGGGGCCCCCACCCGCTGCACCCCGGGCCATGCTCCCCTCTTCCTCCTCTTCCTCCTCCTCCTCCTCTTCTTCCTCCTCCTCCTCTTCCTCTGGCTCCCGGCCCTCGAAGCTCTCGAAGATGGTGCCTTTCCGCCCCGCGCTGGTGAAGCAAATGCGCTTCTCGGAGGCCGTCTGGTCCTTGGGGGGCCCCTCCTCGCCCCCCCGGCTGGGCGCCTCGATGGAGGCATAGCCACTGTCCATCTGCAGCAGCTTGCGAGTGCCGGGCTCCGACTCCTCGGGCTTGGGCCGACCCCAGAGCTTCTCCTCGGGGCCTTCGGCCTCGTCCAGGGAGGAGGAGGGGCAGGGGGCCATGCCGCCGGCGGAGGAGACGCTGTCGCCGCCGTCACTGCGCACCGAGTCCTGGTCGTTGCTCCGCTCGGAGGAGGCGTAGAGCTCCAGCGAGGCGCGCAGGCTCCAGATGTCGTGGTAGGCGCTGGGCTGCTCCGGGACACCGGCCTCGCCGGGGCTGCCCGCGCCCCCCTCGCCCGGCTCTAGCCTGCGGGCACCACCCCGGGGTCACGGCGGGGACGGGGACATCACGGCGGGGACGGGGATGGGGACGGGGACAGGGATGTCACGGCAGGGATGGGGATGGGGACAGGGATGTCACGGCGGGGACGTCCCAGCGGGGACGGGGATGGGGACAGGGATGGGGATGGAGACAACCCGGCCAGCAGCAGGCAGGGGAGGGGACAACCCGGCTCCCCCCCGGGCTTCAGGGCAGTGCCACGGTGCCACACCGTCCCCCACGCTGTCCCCCCCACCCTGCCCACCCCCCCAGCCACCCTCTCCCCCACCAGCCCCCCCCCCGGACCCCGCTGCCCCACCAAAGCCGCAGGAAGGGGGGAGCCCCCCATGCACAGGGCAGCCCGGGGTCCTTCGGTGCCTTCCCCGTCCCCGTCCCCTCTATCTACTGAAAAATACCTGCCGAGAGAGGGTGGGGGGCTGGGGGGGGAGGGCAGGAAGGGCCCCCCCGCGGGGTGGAAGGCCACGTCGTCCGTGCGGGCGATGTACTGGATGATGTCGGTCTGGTGAGGGTCCCGGTCCTCCTGGTCCATGCTCTCGCTGGCCGCCCGCTGCCGCTGGAACTGCCGCCGCTTGGGGGACCCTGGGGTGGTGGCGGGGGAAGCAGGACAGAGCTGGGGACACGGGCGCATCCCGGCGTGGCGAGACATCCCCCCCCCTCCCCGCCCTTCCCCCCACGCACCCCTGCGGCCCCCCCCGCTGCCCCCTGCGCCGGCTCCCACCTCTGGTGTCCAGGCTGGACGCCCGCTGGGTGCTCTCCAGCTTCCACTTCTTGATCCTGAAGTAGGGGCTGGCCCCGTCCAGGCTGGCGTGGCGGCGCAGGCGGGTGAAGAACTGCAGGACCGTGCCCTGAGCGGGGGCCGGGGGGGGCTCCCCGGCACCGGCACTGCCCACCCCAGCCGCCTTCCCGCTCCTGGGGGCTGCTGCGAACTGGGGGTGGGGTGGGGAGGGGGGGGGAGCAGGGAGAGGGGGGTGAGTGCCCCAGCTCGGCTCCTTTGTCCCGCTCCTGCCACGCTCGGCTGCAGCAGATGCACAAATGGCCCCTGGGGCAGGGGATGGGGCGGGAGGGGGGGGGCAGAGCTGGATGCCCACGTTTGGATGCTTCCCAGAGTCCTGGTATGGATTGGGGAGGGGGGGGGACCATCTCTGTGCCAGGGGATCGGGGCAGGGATAGGATCCCTGGGGCTGCCAGGGCTGGAGACCCCCCCCTTCCCTTTCTCCCTTCTTCCCCCCTTCTTGCCCCCCCCCACCCCGGCCCCGGCACTCACCGAGGGGCCCTCCCCGGAGTCGGAGGAGGCGGAGGGGCTGGCCTCGGCGAAGCTGGTGTCCACGGTGGAGTTGTAGGTGTCCCCGGGCAGGGCAGAGCTGGGGCACACGGCGTGGCTGGGGAGCGCCGGCCGGGGCAGGGCCCCCCCGGGGGGCTGCAAGGCAAAGCGCGCTCAGGGGGCTTTGCGCCAGCCTCCGGGACCAGGAGGGGCCCCCCAGCACCCCAAGACCTCCCGTCCCCGCATCCAGCGGCGCCCTGAGACCCCCCCCCACCCCAGATCCAGCGGTGCCTCCCTGGGGGGCTGCAGGATGCCTGGACCCCCCCTGTGTCCCCCCACCTGGAAGATGGCGAGGCCGGGCTTGGGCGGGGGCAGGCGGGGGGTCATGGCCAGGCTGTTCTCGCTGGACTCGCACTCGTGGATGGTGACGATCTTGAGGGCGGGCGGCGGGAGGTGCAGGTGGGTCAGGCGGGCGTTCTTCAGGTGGTGGAAGTCCCCCTCCGTCAGCGTGTACCTGCCGGGCACGCAGGGTTAGGAGGGGCGTCCCCAGCCCCCCCTGACCACCCCCCCCACCCCCCCCACACACACAAGCACAGCCCAGAGCTTCACCTCCTCCCCTTCTCCTGGGTCTTCTTGCCCTGGTCGAAGAGCGCGGCCTCGTTGAAGGAGACGCGGCGGGCGGTGGAGGAGCTGGAGGACAGGAACCGCTCGCTCTCCGCATCCCGGTAGCTGGAGGAGGACAGGCACTCGGGGTCCTCCACTTTGATGGTGATATCTGTGGAGAAATGGGGGGGGTTGGGGGGGGGGGGGTGTCAGCAACCCGGGTACCCCCACGGCACGTGCCGGCTTCCCCAGCTGAGACCTGGCAAACTTGCTGCACCGAGGGCCGCGATGCCAGCCCGGCGGTCCCTGCTCCCGGCCACCCTGCAGCCGGAGCACCGCTGGGATGGGTGATGGAGGATGCAGGGAGGGAGCGGCCACCCCTGCCCCAGCGCTGGGGGCTGCACCGGGGAGAGGGGAGGGCCCAGGAGCTGCTTTACCCCCCCACCCTGGGGAGCTGGGGGTGATGCTGGGGGTGCAACTGGTGTTACTGGTGGGCAATCGTCAGGTGGGCACCCCTGGCCCCGCCGTGGCACTCACCCTGGGCTGGCTGCGAGTCATCCAGGTAGGTGGTGTTGGTTTTCTCGGGGTCATCGCTGGCTCTGCGGGGGCGGGGGGGGCCAGAGGGTCAGCGGTGCCCCCTGCCAGCCCCCCCATCCCCTTGCCCCGGTCACCTTCGCGGTGCCACACACCCCGGGGGCCAGCAGCGTCACTTGTCCCCGCGGCCCGTCCCCACCTGGAGTGCCGGCGGTCGGCCTCGCAGCAGCGGCGGCAGATGATCAGGATGCCGGAGAGCAGGACCAGGGTGCCCCCGATGAAGATGGAGAGCAGGGCGAGGAGCAGCACGTACCCATCCTGGGGGGACACCTCGCCGGGCACCGCCTGCACCGGGCGGCAGGGGCTGAGCTGCTGTTGCCGGGGGGGGGGAAACACGGCCCGGCCCCCACCCCTGCCTCACCCGGGGGGGGTGCCGGGGAGCCCCCTCCCGCTCCGAGGCTGACGCCGAGCGCTGCTCCCCAGAGACGCTGGCGCTCCCCCGCCACCCCCGGGCCTGCTGCCGGCTCTGGGGACCTGCCTTCACCACGGCAACCGCAGCCGTGGAGGGGGGGGGCAGAGCCGCCAGTGGCCCCCACGCCCAGCGGCAACGGGGACGGGACCCCAGCCCTGGGGGGGTCGGTGCTCGCACCCCCCGGCTGTGGGAGTGGAACTGATCCGGCAGCAGCACCCAGCCCGCCCCCCCCCCCCCGCCCCAGCACCCAGAGCATCTCGGGGGGGGGGGGTTGCGGAGCATCCTGGGGGGCTGTGCAGGGCACAGAGAGGTGTCGCCCACCCCCGGGGCTGGCGGAGCGGAGTGGGGGACAGCGGCGGGGCTGGGTGGCTGCTGCCGTCCCCACCCGGGCGCAGACCCCAGCCCCACGGCACCCCACACCTCCCAGGCACTGCCCCACGGCGGGATGCGGATCCCCACCCTCCCCCGGGAGCCTGGGGACGGCAGCGTGGGCAGGGGGGGGCAGGAGCAGGCAGGGGCTCACCGTAGCGCTCTCCGTCGCGTTGTCCCAGGGTGTCGGGTCATCGCTCATGGTCCGTCCCGGCCCGAGCTCGTCCTGAAGCAGGGGGGCGGTGTGTGACAGAGGGAGGCACCGGATCGGGGCGGGGGGGCCGGGCCGGGGGCGGCGGCGGCAGCTCCTGCCCGGCCCCGGGCCCTGCCCGGCACCGCGGTGCGGAGCTGCCGGGAGGGACCGGGAGGGGAGGGACCGGGATGGAGAGATGGAGGGAGGGACCGGGATGGAGGGATGGACCGGGGTGGAGGGATGGAGGGGGGGATGGAGGGACCGGGATGGAGGGATGGAGGGAGGGACCGGGATGGAGGGAGGGAGGGAGGGATGGAGGGAGGGACCGGGATGGAGGGATGGAGGGAGGGATGGAGGAACGGAGGGAAGGAGGGGCGGGAGGTGCGGTCAGGAGGGATGGAGGGAAGCGGGGGGGGGGACACGGAGGGATGGGGAGGCAGGTGGGCACAAGGAGGCAGGACCGCTGCCCCTCCGCGGGGAGCCCCCGAGCCCCCCCGGGCACGGGTGGGACAGGCACTGCCCCCGCCCCCGAGCTGGCCCGGGGGGGGCTGGCCCTGCCCCGGGGTCCCACCAGGCTCGAAGGGAAAGGGGTGACATCGCGCTGCCCCAGCACTGCCGTCCCCAGGGAGCCACGGGGCCGAAAGGCAGCCCCCAGGGACCGCTACCGGAGGGGCCGGGGCTGCGGGGGGTCTGGGCTGGGGACACCTGGGGAGGGGAGGGTGGCAGATGGCCCCCCCACACCTTGTGTGAACGGAGCTGGCGTGGGTGTCGCGGGAGCGTGGCGGGTGATGCTTCTGAGTCAGCCCCACAGCAGCTCCGTCACCGGACTGTCCCCACACCGGAGGGGACACGGCCTCGGCTGGTGGCGGGGCTGCTGGGGGGGCCACGGGTGATGGCGAAGGGCCGAGCTGTCGGCCAGGGAACAGACGGACGGACGGACAGACGGATGGATGGATGGATGCCTCCACACCCCCATCACAGCATCAACCCCGCGGCCTCCGGGCACCCCCTGAGACCCCCGCGCCGCCCCAGGAGGGCCCTTCCCGGGGGTGCCAAGCTCCGGCTCCTGCTGCCGCTCCGTCTGTCCCCGTCCCTGTGTCCCGGGGCTGGGCTGGGGTGGGCGATGCTGGTGTCGGGGGGGGGGGGGGGGGGGAGGAGAGCCCCCGGAGAAGGGGGGCGGGGGGGGCCGGGCAGGGGTGGGCGTTGCAGCAGCTCAGAAACTGCTCCAAATCAGGTCAGCGAAAAATATGAATGGAGCCCGTGGCTGGGTGGGAAAATCCGCTGGCGGGGACAGCCGGGGGGGGGCGGGGGGGGGGTGGTGACCATGTCACAGCCGGTGGCGAGAGCCGGTGATGTCAGCGCCGCACAGGGCTGGGGACAGCCCTGTCAGGGTTTGGGGTACGAGCCCCTTGGGGGGGTATCGGGGTGCTGGGGACCCCCCCGGGCCGGACACACCCCCCGCACCCACCCTCGGGCATCGCTGGGCTGCTGGGGGGGAGCGGGGCAGCGCAGGATGACGCCACACCCCCCCGCGACCCCCAGGGGCAGGCGAAGGGAGGGTCCCCCTCTGGCGCCCCGGGGGGGCTGCGGCCCCACGCGGGACGGGAGCCCTACGGGTGGGATCCCAGTGGGGCACCCCCTGGCCCAAGGAGTTGGGGGGGGGGGGGGGGCACGGGAAGAATGTCCCTCCTGTTCCCCATCATGGAGGAATCCCGTCTCCATGGCGACCCGGCGGGAACAGGACGGCCATTGTCTGGAGGAGGGGGCCGGTCCCCGGGCTGTCCCCGCGGGTGGGGACACGGGGCAGGGACGGGGGCGGAGGGGTGGGGGGGGGTTCGGGGGTCCCCGGTGCTGCCGCGCCCCTGCACGTGCGCGGCCGGGGGGGGCCGGGGCGGGTCTGTCCCCACGCGTGGGTCAGCCCCACGGGCCCCCCACGGGCCGGGGCTGGGCTGGGGGGGCGTGGGGGAACCTGCCCGGCTCCCCCCGGCCCCAGCCCGGCGATGGGGGATGCAGGAAGGGGTGTGGGGCAGGGATGGAGGCTATGGGGCAGGGATGGAGGAAGGGATGTGGGGCAGAGATGGAGGTTATAGGGCGGGGATGCAGGCAGGGATGGAGGCTGTGGGGCAGGGATGGAGGCTGTGGGGCAGGGATGGAGGCTGTGGGGCAGGGATGGAGGCTGTGGGGCAGGGATGCGAGACCCACGCGCGACTCAAGCTGTCGCGATAGCCGCTGTCACGAAGCGGCGAGGCGGGAGGGGAGGGGAGGGGAGAGAAGGAGGAAAGGGCCACACACTCACCTACAACCGGGACCGGGGCTCCATCGCTGCTGCCGCTGCGCTCGGTGCGGCGGGGCGGCCCCGGGATTTATGAATGAACCGGAGCCGCCCCCGCGCGGCGCCGGCGTCACGTGGGGAACAAGGGCTGCCCCCAGCCCCTCCTGCCCCCGCTACCGGTAGCTCGGGGACTGGGGGGGCGGCGGGGCACGGCCGGAGCCGGGCAGGGGGGGGTACCCCCCTGCCCGGCTCCGGCCGTGCCCCGCCACCACCCGGTCCCCATCCCACCGTGAACTACAACTCCCATGCTCCCCCGCGGTACAACCATTACCACGTGACTTCCGCCCCTCCGCCCGCCGCCTCGCGGGACCTGTAGTCGCGGGGCGCGGGGCACGCTGGGAGTTGTAGTCCCGCCCCGCCCCGCCCCTCGCCGCCCGCTCGCCCTTGGCCACCACCGCCATGTTCCGCGCCCGCCGCCTCCTCCTCCTCCTCCGCTCCGCCGCCCGCCCGGCCCTGCCGGTGCCGCCGCCCCGAGCCCGCGGTTATGCCGAAGCCGCCGCCGGGCCGGCCCCCATGGCCTTCACCTTCGCCTCGCCCACGCAGGTAGGCCGCGGGCCCGGCTTGAGGCGGGCCCTGGGGCGGGCGGGACGAGGCCTGCGCTGTGTGTGAGGGACCGGAGAAGGGGAAGCGGTGGGGCTGGGGACGGTTCCCGGGGCTGGGGACGAGCGGCCGGGCTGGGTCAGGAGCGGGGCTGAGCGCGGCGGGGGTGCGCTGCCGTCCCTGCGGCGGCTGCCGGGCCCACACCGTCCCTGACCCCGGCCTTGACCTCGGCCTGACCTCGACCCCCCCCTCCCCGGCCAGTCTCCCCCCATCTCCCACCACCCTCCCTCCCCGTCCCCCACCGAAGCTCTGCCCGGGCTCCCCGGGGGGGTCAGTCTGGCTCTTCCCGGCCCTGCTGTGGCCCTCGGGGCCCGGCCTGGCTCTTGGCCCCGCTGCCGGGTGTGGGGGCATGGCCCGTGTCCACCCCCGAAGCACCGGGGGCTGTGGAGACTGCCGCCAGCCCCGGGCAGGGTGGGCGCTGTGCGGGACGCTGGCGGGGAGGTTGGCGGCGAGGGCTCCCTACGCCCTTCTCGGGCCTCTCCCGGCTGCGCCCTTCGCCTTTCGCCCACTCCCGACTTCGTGTCTCCATGTGCCGCCTCCCTGCCACCGCCGCCGCGCCTCCCAGCGCTTTCCCACTCCCTTTGCCAGGACCCCTCCTGCGGAGCCTGGCCCCGCTCCCGCCCTGGGAAGGTTCAGGCTGTCCCGATCACACCTCGCTGCATGTTGAACCCCGCGACCTGCCAGCTGCTGGGAGCAGGGCTGCGCCCTCGGGGTGGGAGCGGGCTGCCCACCGCATCCCTCGGCTCTCCAGAGTCATGGGAGCCACCTGTCTCCTTCCCCTCCATTCCTGGTGACAGATTGTGCCCATCTGCTCTTCCCTCCCCATCCAGGTGTTTTACAATGGCGCCAACGTGAAGCAGGTGGATGTGCCCACGCTGACCGGCTCCTTCGGTATCCTGGCCTCTCACGTCCCCACGCTGCAGGTCCTCAAACCAGGAGTGGTGACGGTCTATGCTGAGGATGGCACAGCCACCAAGTACTTTGGTAAGTAAAGCAGGGGGAGCTGGAGAGGGAGAAAAATGTGCGCGGGGGATGTTCTCAGGGCTTTCACAAGGGAGGCTCTGCCCATCAAGGTGTGCCCTGGTGCACTTCCAGGGGTTTCTGCCTTCCCCGCCTCGTGGGGGCTGCTGGAGGTCCTGTGGGGCCAGGGATCTGCCCTGGAAGATGGGGCTCAGTGTGAGGCTGTGGTCCGGGGTCAGGTTTTCTTGTTCCTGCTCAAACTCTGGGAGCATCCCCTGCTTTAGTTTCCCTTTTGGTAGGAAACAAGTCCCTGTGGGGCCCGGGAAACGTTATGGGAGGGTGTTGAGGTTTTGTTTTGGCAAAGGGATGGTGGAGATTCTGGGGATCCCCCTGCCTGCGTTTGGAGCCCCCGAGGAGGCCCACCTGGCCGTCCTGCCTGCGCCGCCTGACGCGGCACCCGCTGTTGTGCCTTTGCAGTGAGCAGCGGCTCCGTCACGGTCCACGCGGACTCCACTGTGCAGGTGCTGGCGGAGGAGGCGGTGACGATGGACATGCTGGATCTGGCAGTGAGTACCCCGGTCCCTGGGGCTGGGCTGTGCCCTGCCTCCCTCGGGCAGGCCCCCGGGCTCCCTCGTGGAAGGGATTTGCTCCCTGCCCCTCTGGTGTGGGGTGGTTGTCTCAGGAGCTTCCTGGGGCTGCGGAAAAGCCAGACTAAGGGCTGTGCCCTCACCCTGAGCTTCCCCATCGCCCACTGATCGGGATCAAAGGCTTGGCACTCCTCCTCAGTGAGCTCTCCACGGGCTGTGAGGAGAGGAAGCCGCGCAGTCAACCCTTCTCCAGGCCACTTCCCTCCCCTCGGACAGATGCTGATCTTGCCCCTCCCCACCCCTCTTAGTCTGGGGAACAGCTTTTCCCCAGCAGGGCCTGTTGGTAAGGCGCCGGCTGCCAACACAGCCCTGTAAGCGGGTCTGTGGGGCCCCGTGCACAGGGCCAACGACCGCAGTGGAGGGAGAGGGGTGACTCAAGGGCTGTAGGACAGGTCACCTGTCCCACAGTGGTCTCTCGATGACACGTTCCCTGTGCTCTCGTGTTCAGACTGCAAAATCAAACCTGGAGAAGGCTGTTTCAGAGATGGCTGCAGCGTCTGATGAAGCAGCTAAAGCAGAAGCTCAGATTAAAGTAGAAGCTAATGAAGCCCTTGTAAAAGCCCTGGAGCAATGAAGGTAAGTGTCACCTCAGTCCCGGCTGAGATTTCCAGACCTGCTCTGGAGACGAGCCCCAGCTCCGTGCTGCCCACGGGGAGCTTCCTCGCAGCAGCCGGGCCTGCCCGGGGGTGGGCAGGCGTTTGTGCCTGGTTTTCAGGGAGCGGTGACAGGAGAGCCGGCCCTTTTTTGTGGTCGGGCATCAGCTTTTGGGGTGGTTTGTAGTGGGGGGGGGCCCTGCCCAGAGCCGCCCCAGAGCCACTAGATGGCAGCAGGGCCCGGTGCCGTGACACGGTGATGTGCAGTGACATGATGACACGCTACGGTGCCGCACGGTGCCGCAGGGTTCAGCCTGACGCCGGGACAGGCTGGGAGCCTCCAGTCACTGCTGGGGCCTCGCTGCTGCCTCCAGGTCCCCGCTGGGACTCGGGAGCGGGCTGGATGCCTGGGGCCCCGGAGGGAGAGCGATGCGTGGCCTCTCCTCCCTGTACGCTCCCTTCCACTAAAAACAAACAGCTTCTGTCTCAGGGGAGGCGAGGCCGGGCTGCTTACCTCGTGGCCCCTTTTCCCTCTCCCCTGCTAAGACTGTGCCTCCTCCCTCGTCTTCCCACGTGCTGGCAGTCGGGAGACTTTGCGGCAGCGGGTGCTGTGCCTGGCGGATGAGTCACCGCCAGCCTCTCGGACGGCCCCTGCCTGGAGCAGGCACAGCAGGGCAGCGGCTCCCCCGCTATCTCCCTGATCTCTGGTCCCTCTGCTCTTTGGCCCGGGAGGTCAGGTCTGAGAGAGCCGGTGGCTCTTGTTTACTCCCAGAGCTTTAACAGCCTGAGCCGGGGCCAAGCCCTCGGACCAGAATCCACTGCTCTGCCGAGCTCCCCCAACCCCCCAGCCCCGCGTTAAAACCCGCTCCGCTTCTGTGTGTTGCAGGAATCCCACTGTGGATGTAGAGAAACCCCAGAGTGTCCTACTTGTCCTGGCTTCCCCGATTGTACAGATGGTGCGGGACAAATGGAGGCGGAGAAAACGCTCTGATCAATTAAAAGGAAACGTAATCCCGTCTCGTAGTATGTCGCCTTCTTCTGAGGCAGCAAATTGCTGCTTGTGCTGCCCCGGTGGCTGGGTGCCCGGGGGCAGCCTCCTGCCCCCACGCCGGGGTCTACGGGGTGCAGTGCCTCGGGGAAGGCGTAGCTCCAGCGCTCCCCTGGGCTTCGGCTGGAGATTCCCGTGGGAGATTCACCTACGGGAGGCTTATCAGGCAGATTTTGTAACCCCCTCCCTGTGCTGTCAGCCACCTCCAGCTCCAATAATCCACCTGGACAGCAGGATTACGGCAGCGCGGGAGGAGGCATCCGCGGGGCAGCGCAGGTCTGTACCAGAGGCTTCCTGTCCCGACTCCCCCGCCCCATCCAGCGCTGGTTTTGCCCGGCCTCCCGGCTCCTTTGCTGCAGGAATTCACGTTGGCTGGGCTGTTTCTTCATGGTACTTCTTGCAGCTGGACGGCAGCTGCCCGGGCTTTGACCCCTTCCCCTGCTGCTGCGTTTCCACTGCGCGTGTGGCACGCAGAGCAGGGGAAATCTCCCTCCGCTCCTTGGAGACAGGCTTGGTGCGGAGAGGGAAGCAGATGCCGTCCGTGGTGGGAGTCTTTCCCGAATCCGTGCGTGGCGGGGGTGGCTGATGATGTTGCTCTGCTGAAGTGGCTGCTTGCCTGAAGGCTTGCTAGCCGGCGGCCCCGTCCGAGGAGGCTGCCCTGGCGTCCTCGCAGCCGGGATGAAGCGGGAGGCGGTGGCGCGTCTGCAGCGAGCTCGCGGGTCCCCACGCGCCCGCCGCAATGGCAGCGCCGCTGGGAAGGAGTGGGTTCGAGCGAGGGGCCGGTTCTGCCTGTGCCAGACGCCCGAGGATGCGTGTCTTGCCAACGGCACCATCTGCCAGGCTCCTCGCTCGGTGCCGGCTCCCCCTCCACGCCTCCCCAGAGGCATTTCAGGTTCCCGCTGCTGCGCAAACCTCCCCCCCCTCCGTCCCTCAGCGCGGGCTCGCCGGCCTCCCCAGCTGCTGGCCCCTGGGCGCATGGAGCCGCGGTCCCTCTGCCTTGCTCTAATCCCCTTTTCCCTGCACTATTCCAGCCTGGAAAGGCAAGCTGCCCTGCCTGTGTGGGCAGTTGCCGCAGCAAAGGTCAGCGGACGGCAGGTTTGGCCCACCCCCCACCCCCCCCAAGCCTGCCCTCCCTGCGAGCTGGGCTCCCCACGGCTCCGCAGCCGGAGCGGGGCACGGCTATTTTCGGTGCTGCCACCCAGGATGTAATCTTGGCTGCCTCCTCTTCTTCTCACCGCCACCACCACCACCTCCTCCCCCTCCTCTCGCTCGCTCTGTCTTTCTCTTCCCCCCTTCCACAAGTGATCAAAAATAGTGCCTGTGGTGTTAAATTTCTCACTCTGTAGCTTATTAAAAGCCTCTGAGTGCCTGACGCTGAGCCTATTTGAAGCTCAGCCGACTTCCCAGTTTCTGAGCTGCTCCAATGCCTTTTTCTTCCCTTCCTCTCCTCCCTTTTTGTTTTTTTTTTTTGTTTTTTTTTTTTTTTTAAAGGTCATACGTTGCGCCGTGCATAAGCAAAGCCTCAAAAGTCGGAGCGAGCGCTAATTAAAACGTCTCGGGGAATAACTGGGGATGGACGGCTTCGCTCCCTCTTCCGCTCTCCCTCTCGCTCTCCCCTGTCCCCGGTTTCTATTTGCGGCGTGCGTGTGCCTCTCTCGACACACGCAGCCGCTCTCTTTCCGACGGAAGGTGGCTGGGTGGGTTGGTTGGTTGTTGGTTGGTGGTTTTTTTTTTGGTTTTTGTTTTTTTTTGTTTTTTTTTTTTTCATCTAATGGAAGAGCGTTGGCGAGGCCGGGAAGCTGGGGAAACGGCCAGCTGCTATTTTTAGGATGGGAAAAAAGTGTCTCCGTCAGCGTCCTCTCACCAGCTCTTCCCACTGCCTCCTGCCAGCGCCCGGGGTGGGGGGGGAAAGGGGGGCCAGCGGGGATCCGGCCCTGCCCCCTCGCAGGGTGCCCTTGGCCGGGCTCTCCGCGGCGTGACGCCTGCTGGGACTTGTAGTTTGTGTTTTGGGGGGAGCAGCGAGGCCACCTCTGGCTCGCCCCGTGTCCCGGCGGGGGGCCCAGGGACCCTGGGGACGGCTGTGTCCCCGGGAGGCAGCTCTCCCCCCTGGGCAGGGGCTCTCTTGCCCTCCTGGGTGTGGGGAAGGGGCTTTTTCCTGAACCCCGCTCTGCCAGCGCCCCCCCTGCCATGGGCAGGGACTGGTGGCCCTGCAGCCCCACTCACCCTGCCCGGTTTGGGGGTGTAGGGTGATGGAGGGGGGGCATTCCCGGGCTCTTCCGTCTCCCCCTTGCAGCCCAGCCCTGCAGGGTCCCCCCCGGCCACGGCCTGGGCTCTGAGCCCCTCACCTGCCCCTGTCCTTTCACTGCTGATTATCTGGTTCTGTGGAGAGCGGCGTTATCCTCCTCCCCCGGCTCGCCGCGCTGAGCTCCCGGCTCCCTCTGCCCACGCCGGGAGCTGCCATCAGTCACGTCCCGCCGCCCGGTGCCACCAAAATGGTCTCTCTGACTCTCCGCGTGGCGCAGGAGCCGTGCGACTGCGGCTGAACCGGAGGCGAAGCCTTTCCCCGCTCCCGGCTCGGCGTCGTGCCGCGGGGACGGACCTGGCCAGGGAGCTGGCGGGGGGGTGTCAAGCCCCGGTGCCAACCATGCCAGCGGGTGAATCCCCCCTTCTTTCCCCAAACCGGCCTGGCTCGGGGAGCAGCGGGGCCATCCCGGCTGGCGGCAGCACCACCGCGGTGCTCGGCTGTCTCTGGAGCCTTTGGGGACCACGGCCTCCAGCCGCAGCTGGGGCAAAAGTCCTTTCCCTGCCATTTTTTTGGGGCAGCGGGTGCTGGGGCACTTGGGTCCCCTCTCTGGGCAAGGAGACACGGGGCCATGGTGGCCGGGAGCAGCGGCACAGCGCGGCGGAGTTATTACGGGGAGCCTGGGACGTGTTTGTCGGCGGGTTCGAAGCGGGGTGGGGTGGGCGTGAGGGAAGCGTTAACGCGCAGGAGGGGACGGGCTGCCTGGAAAATGGCGTGAGCGGAGCCGGGGGGGGGCCGGCGCGTCGCCCTCCTCCTTCCTTTCCACCCAGGGCTTTCGCCCATGACTTGCATCTTCTGCTGCCAGAGGGAGGGTGGGGAGCGGGGCCGGCAGCGCTCGGAAAGTGAAGCATCACCGTTTCTGCCAGCGGCGTCTCTTCTCTTGGGGGATGATTTCCGAGAGGGGCCGGGCTCTGCCGGGCCAAATCTCCTGGCGTCCCCTTCCCCGCGCTTGGCCGCACGGCGTTTCCAGCGTCCCACCCAGATCCCGAATGCAGGGGAAAGGTTCGAGCTCTGCAGGGAAACAGGGGAAAAAAAAAAAAACAAAACCCCAAACCCCACCGCGGCCCCAGGATTCCCCCTGGCTCCCGGTTGGACTGACTCACCCGGCACGGCCGCCCCTTTCCCTGCCCAAACCCGCCGGCCTCGGGGTCCTGCAGCTTTTGCCCCGTGTCCCCGGTCCCCACGCTGCCACATCGGGGCTGCCCCCCACCCCTCATCCCTGCCGGGGTCACCCCCTGCCCGAGGCGGGGGGGGCGCTGCGGGGAGTGGAAGGCAGCCCCTCTCTCAGCCCCCCCCCAGGGAACTTGGGGAGCCCTGGTGTGGGGGGGCAGCACCCTGCCTGTCCTTGCCGAGGCACCGGGGTGCAGGGCTGGCTCCGGCCCGGACCCCCCCCCCCCCGCGGCCCCGGTCCCGGCGTGGGAAGGTCAGCAGAGGCTCCGCAGGGTGCCAGCAGGAGCCCGGCCGTGTCCTTGGGCCACGTTGCCCTTGGGTGGCTCGAAGGCCGTATCCTCGCAACTTCCTTCTCCAGGGCGGGGAGTCGGGGGGGGGGGGGGGGGGGGAGGAAGAGCGCTGCTGTAATGATTAACCCGCGCTGCGTTAATCGTTCCGTCCTGCAGCCTTTTTCCTCTGGGTTTCCAGCGCTGGAAAATGCTCCGCTTCCGCCGACCTCCCACGCAACGCGGCCCCCGTGGTGGGAGCGTGGCAGGGCTCAGGGAAAATCCCCGCGGGCAGGAGCCGGGGGGACCTGGGCTCGGGGCACGGCAGCGGGCAGGATCTGGCCCGGCCGTGGTTCCTCAGTCCGGTTTCTGGGGTGATTTGCCATCAGATGGTGGTGGAGCCGTGGGGAGACGTCACCCCGCCAACCTCCCCGGCCTCACCTCCCAAAATCCGAGCGCAGGAGCGAGTGCCGACGGGTGCTGCGGAGGGCGGGTGCTGTAGCCGGCACGACGGCGCTTGCCGTGCAGGTCCTGGGCCAGCAGCCCGGCAGCGCCGCGCTGGCGAGTGCGGCAAACCCTTGGCCCGGGGCAGGATCTCTCTTGGGGAAACTGAGGCACGGATGGAGAAAGCCATCTGGAGAGAGCGGGGAAGGGATGCAGGAATCCCAGACCCTGCTGCTGCGCTGTGATTCAGGGGTGCCACCCCTGGGTGTCCCCCCCTCCCCGGGGAGCTGCCGGGGTCGGGAGAGGGGCGGTGGGGGTGGCGCGTTGCCCTGGGGTCCCAGGTGCCTTGGCAGGGGCTCGGTGGCCCCGGGGGCTGCGGGCACAGCCCTCGCTCGGGGCAGCCTTGGCGGCTGCTCGCACTTGGCTACGCTGGCGCCGGCCCAAAGCCGCGGGGTGCATGGAAGGGGGCGTGCGGCCCCGTGCTGGGGGTCCGAACGAAGCCCCCTCCCGCTGCCCCCCCCTCAGCCCGGGGCTGTGACCCACGCAGGGCAGGGGGAGGCCGGGGAGGAAGCGGCTGCCAGCTGGGCTCGACGCCGGCTACAAAGGCGGCCCAGAGAGCCCGAGCGGAATGAGGTGGCTCCCGGCCAGGTTCCCACGGCGGCCCCGGTGCAGAAAATACACCCGGCGCTGGTGGCGGTTGCCACAGCGATGGGCTGGGTGCCACGCCGCGGGGGGGGCACGGCCCCGCACCCAGGTGTGCCGGCACAGGACCCCGACACGGGGCGGTGGGAGCACCGTGGGGCGACGGAGCTGGGCGCTGGCGGGGACCAAAGGCTCCTGCCCGGGTTCCCGCTGCCCCCGCCTGCCTTTGATGTGCCGGGACTTCGCCCTTGGTAAAGCTGGGAGGTTCCCAAGGAGTTCCCGGCTGGAGCCCGGCATCCAGCACCCAGGCGTCCTGGCGCGAGCCCCCGCGAGCCCCAGGGCTCCAATCCACCGCTCGGTTCCCTTTGCCCTGCCGCAGCTGGGGGTTCGGAGGCGCAGCCGGGGACGCGGAGCCCCCGTGGGCTCCCCGGTTCCTGGCGGGAATGGCCGGGAGGAAGCGGCTGCAGCTGGCCCCGGCGGTGGGGCT
Organism: Larus michahellis; assembly: GCF_964199755.1. NCBI lineage: Eukaryota > Metazoa > Chordata > Aves > Charadriiformes > Laridae > Larus > Larus michahellis. The sequence goes on from NC_133918.1 coordinate 4,078,518, forward strand.
CTTCCTGGCGGGGCTGGCGCCGGGTTGGGGCCCGGGGTGGGGAAGGGAAGCCAGGGGGGGCCGGGGCCGGCTGCCCTCCGGGATGCCCCGGCGTGCAGCGGGGAGGAGGAGACGCAGCGCTTTCATCCCCGCTGCCTCAAAGGCCGCCTGTGTGCCGAACGGCCGCCCCTCCGCCGGGTATAAATAGCAGGGATTGAGGTCTGGCGTGACACTGGAGTCACTTCTGCCACCGCCACCTTGGGTGCTCCCCCCTCCTCCCGCCGCCCCGCGGGACCTCAATGGGGTCATTGTGCACCGCGGCCCCGCGGGCCACGTCCCCAGCAGCTGCCGAGCCCAACCTCACGGGCTCCCCGCCGTGTGCCGGGGCCACCGCCGGGCTCGGGGTGTCCCTGTGGGGTCCCGTGCAGGGAGGGGGCACTCCATGGCTTCCTGCCATCCCTGTCCCCACCTTGCCGGGCCCTCTCCCGTCCCCGTCTCCACCTGGCCGTGCCGGCCGGCTCTGCCCCGGCCCTGCCACCCCCTCCCTGCCCGGGCAGCGCCGGCAGCTGCTGTGGGGTGTAATGGCGGGGTGTGCCTGCCTGCCTGCCTGCCCCGGGGTGGAGAGCGGCGCGGGAGGCTGCTGCCACCCAGCAAGACGGGGCCAGCCGGGCGCGGAGCTTCCCTGCCTGCAGCCGCCGCGGCCACACCTGTGTGGGCTGAGCGGACCCCGCTCCCACCCCGACGCCCGGCCCAACCAGCTCCTTGGCGTCCCGGCTGCCCACGGACAGGCTGCTGCAGGCAGGGCCCCCCCGCCCCGGGCCAGGCAGGTGCAGGGTGCCGGGGAGCACCCGGCGTGGTGGGGGGACGCGGGGGGCAAGGAGGAGGCGGAGCTGCTCCGTCCCCGCTGGGACACGGCCGCTGCGGTCCCCCCCAGCACACCCAGGTGGCCGGGAGAGGTGGGGGCTGGAGGGGGTGTCACCCCCTCGCTCCCAGCCGAGCCCCCCCAGGGTGTCCAGGTGCACGGGGACCAGCCTCCCTGTGCCGCTGCGGGATGTCCCTGTCCCTGCTCGCCCCTCCTCACTTCCCCGCATTGTGTCCCCCGTCCGGCCCCGCATCCTGTCTCGGCAGATGGGCCCCGACCCCAGCCGGCTGCAGCCCCCCATGCTGTGTGTCCCCAAGGGCACCCCAAGGGCACTGGCTCCCACCGGGATGGGCTGCGGAACGGCCCCGGCAGCTCACACGGGCTCCTGAGGGGGAGCATGGGAAAAGCCAGCGCCTCCCGCAGCGAGCGGGGCGGACAAGGTCCCTCCGACGGGGACGGGGGTGAGCACGGAGTGTGCGCCAGCGCGTGTGGCGCCGTCAGTGGAGCGGGGGGTCCTGCACCCCGCATCCCCCCCACCTGCTCCAGCCGTGGTCGGCCAGTCCCCGGGGCTGCTTTACGCCCCGCCGCAGTTTGGGGAGCGAGGACCGGCTGCGCTGCAGCCCCGTGGGAGGCAGGAGCAGGGTGTTCCGTGTCCCGGGGGGGCCGGGACGCAGAGGAGCCGTTGTGCCGCAGCCGCCCCCCCAGCTGCGGGTACCTGCTCCTGCTCCTCACGGCCACGGGAGAAGCGGCGCGAGGCCGGACGGCTCGTGCCGAGGGCCTCCCCACGAGCAAAGCGTCGGATAAGCAGAGCCAGGTTTACGGCCATCGCACGGGGCCCTGGCCTGGAGCTTTCTGAATTCATCTCGGATTCAGCAAATGGCTGTGGCTGGAGAAAAAGGGAAGGAATTGGTCTGCGGGCTTCACCGGCGGCGTTTTCCTTTGGAAATGCGTCTCCTGTAAAACGTGAGCGGATGCTTTTCGCTTTGAAGGTGGCCCGGAGCGTCGGCGGAGGGCAGGCGGCGCTGGGGCTGCTGTGAAGCCAGTTTCTCTTTTGCTTTTGTTTGGCTCGTGTTTGGCCAAGCACCCATGCCCTGCTGGCTCCCCCGTTCCCATCGAAGCAGCGTTTTTGGCTGATGGGTGACGGCGGGGGGGGGGGCTCGGCGGGGGCCACGGGGGCCGTGCCACCCGGGGAGGCGGGTGCTGCGCTGCGGAGGTTACACAAGAGCCCCGCGCTGCTGATGCTCCCAAAACCACAGATGATCTAATCTCCTGCAGCCTAACCTATCGCTGCCGTATCACATTTCCCCTCAAAACCTAATCCTGCAGAGAGCACCCGACGCTGGGCCGGCCCCGCCGCCGGCAGCGCCCGCGTGGCAGCACCCATGGGCGACTGCCCGGTGACGCCGGCAGCCCCCGGGGAGCCGCTCAGCGGGGCCGGGACTGCGGGTACCAGGAGAGCGGGACCTGCCTTCCCGCCTCGGGGGGGGCTTTTTCAGCTCCGGGGCCGGCACCGCGGGTCTGAGCCCTCGGTCCTCCCTGACCCCAGCTCCGCACGGAGCCGGAGGGCGGCCTGGGAGCCGCTCTGTGCCTCCTCCCCGGGGTGCCAGCCGTGTCTGGAGCGCCGTCACGGCCTTGGTGCGAATCTCGCCACAGCAGACCCCCCCCTCGGCGTCGAGTGCTGGGCAATAAGAGGAGAGAGAAGAGAGAGAAAGGCAGGATGAGTGCCACGTGGTCCATGCTTGCCGGAGGGAGCTGCCCTCCCGGAGCATCCCGAGATGCTCTCAGCATCACCCGGGTGAGGGGCTGCAGGAGCACCCGGCTCCGGGCTCTCGGGGCAGGGGGTCTGGCGGGGCTCGGATACGGCCCCCGCGGCCCCGCTGGCGGCCAGGACGGCGCCTGCCTTCGCCGGCACGTGGGGTGCTGGGGTGTGCCCCATCCCACGTGCTGCCACGCCGCCGACGGCCTGGCGCGCGCGGGGCTCGCGGCGGATGCGAGCAGGCGTGTTTCGGGGCAGGGCTGCCTCCGCGCCGGGCCAGCACCGGCCCAGCGTGGCCCAGGTCTCCGTTGGGAGCTGAAGGCGCTAAGGGGAGACAAAGGTTTAATGAAGGGTTGTTCGTCTCTCTCTGATCCTTCCGCCCATTATCTAATCAGAGCAGGGCATTTAAAAGGCCACAGTGCAGGGTGAGTCACTTCCCCGGTCGGTGCCTCAGTTTCCCCACAGGTAGCGCACCGGGGATGAGCTGAGCCCGGCTCCCCGCAGCGTGTCTGGGCGCTGGGGAATGCGGCGCAGTGGGTCCGGCCCAGGGCTGGATTCCTCCGGCTGCTCTTCGCTCCGCACTGACTCACCCCCACCCCCGGCACGGCACCTCCCTCATCCCCCGCCCCGGCTGGGGAAGGGGCGCAGGGTGGTCCCTGAGCAGCCGGGGAGGGTCCGACAGGAGGGAGGGTGAAAACCAGCCCTGTCTGGGGGTGCTGGGACATGCCGGTGCCCCAGCGCCCGGCGGCACGGGTCAGGGGCACCCACACCTCCACCTACGGCAGCTTCGCCTCCGCCTGGCCGCTGCAGCCCTGCCCCATGGTGGCGCGGGGTCCGGCTCTCCTCCCCTCCAGGATTTCCTGCCGCCATTCCCAGAATAGGCCGTGGCCCCGCATCCGTAGGGGAGCGGGTGACCCCACGCAGACACCGGCCGGGAACCATCCCCGCCTCCCCGAGCAGCTCCGGGACCCGGGGTCAGGCACGGAACGAGGTGGCAGCGCTGGTGTCCCGTGGCCACGTGGCGGGACCCACGGCCGGTGCCCTCCGCCCCGGCCAGCCCCGGGCAGGCGGCTCCGTCACCGTAAACAGGAACCGTGGCGGGGGGAAGCGAGGGGGTGCGCGCGCCCGTGACGGGATGTGTGTGAACGGTGCAAGGCAGCAGCCGGCTGGGGCAGGGGGGGTGCACGGGTGGGGGGTGCAGCACCCGCCTGGGCGACGTGCATGGCTGTGAGCGCGCGCCGGCGTGTGTGCCGGTGTCAGTGCGCCGCTGGAGGGGGGATGCACACGCGTGTGCAGGGACGAGGCCAGGAGGAAGCGTCTCCTCCCGTCCCCAACCCGCCCTGGGTTGGGCTTTCCTGTGGCACAACCCCCCCGCGGGGCTCTTTTTCCTCCTCCCCGGCTCCGGCTGCTTTGGTGGGTGCCAGCCCCGGCAAGGGGCAAGGGGCCATGTCCGAGCATGCCCGTGCGCCCACGTCTGCACCATCCCTGTGCTGTGCCAGAGGTGCCGTGGGGCTGCCGGCTGCCCGGCCGGCCCCCAGCCCCTCTGGGAGCATCCCCAAGCCCCCCCCCGAGGCCCTGGGCTGGCAGCGTGCCCCCCACCCGGGTGAGGTTGCCACATTCCTGACGCGGCTCCAAGTGGAGCAGTGGGCAGGCGCGGGGTGGGGACGCCGCCACGCTGAGTGTGCGCCCGTGTGTCAGCGCGTGGGGCAGCCCGGCGGGACACGCCGCCCCACGCCGGGTCCCGAGGCCCCCCCCGCTGGCATCGCCCCCGGCCCTTGGCACCGGCTTGGGCTCAGCAGGATCCATCCCACACAGCCCCGGCTCTGCCTTCGCCCTTTGTGCGGGCAGGATTGGGCAGACACCCCGTGGGCAGCGGGGTCGGCCCCGTGGGTGCCCCCCGAGAGCCAGCCGTGCCCCATGGGACCCCCTGGGCGGGAGCACCCAGCCCTCCCCACGCCACGGGGCAGGGTTGAGGGGTGGGTGCTGAGGGTGCTGTGCCCCAGCTGCACGCCCCGACGTGGGGAGCCGGACTACACCCCCCACGATGCACCGTGGGACACGCTGGCCCCTCCCACTCTGGGGTGGCCACGGTGCGTTATGGGGTTGGTAGTCCCGGGGGTGGCCGGGATGTGGGGTGCGATGGGGTCCCGGGGGTGGCACCGCTGCCTCCGCTCGGCTCCCGCGGTGCCATGCTCCCCTTCCCCGCGCCATGCCGATGCTCCCGCACCCGGGGGCCCGGCCGGGACCAGGCGAGGGAGGGGGCAGCCTCGGGGTGACGGGGGGGCCGAGGGGCTCAGCCCCGGCATGGCGGCAGAGGCACGGTGTGGTGCGGGCGGTGCTGGCTGGCTCGTGGCCGGGGCAGCTCTCGCCCAGGCTGGACCACAAACTGCCCCAGCCGGCCCCACGGCGGGAGCTGCGGGATGGGGTGGGATGGGACGGGACGGAATAGGATGGGATGGGACGGGACGGGACGGGACGGGACGGGACGGGACGGGATGGGATGGGATGGGATGGGATGGGATGGGATGGGATGGAAGGGGGGTTTTACTTTCCCCTGATTTACGAGTCTGGGTCACCCCAGGAACAAGGTTCAGCATTTACCCAAGGAGGCTACTGAAATCCCTGGTCCTTCCCTTCCCCAAGGCTGGCAACTTGCTTAAGCATTTATAATAATAATAATGATAATAACAATAATAATAATAATAGTAACAACAACAACAACAACAACAGGCTGAGTTGTCATCTGACTCCTGGAGCCGGTGATTTTAAAAGCAACCCAAGAAATGTTGCGGCGTCTGAGAAACAAACGCACGGTGCTGAGCTGGGACCGGGGCCGGGTCCCACCGGAGACGCATCCCGGCTGGGAAGGGGCTTCCCAGGGGAGGGGGGTGCAGGGTGTCAGGGCTCCGGTTCCTCTCGGCTGTGACCGGGACGATCCGTGCCCTGGGTGCCCCTTCCCACCCTGGCAGGGGCTGGACGCCCACGTTTGCAGGGCTCCCCGGGAGCAGGAGCCGGGTCCTGCCCCGCTGTGTGTGGGGGGGGGCCGGTTTCAGCCCCCATCCCGTGCCCAGGGGAGGGTCCCGTTGGTGGGCACGAGCCGGCGGCGTGCGCCCGCGGTGCTGATGCAACCCCCAGGACCTCTGACCCGCGGTTTCTGCGATTGCCACACCGCCTGCGGCGCTGGGCGCGGGGCCGGCGCTGGGCTCCTGCGTGGGCTGGGGCGCAGGAAGGGGCTCGGGGGGGGGACGATGACGGGGGCTGCGGTGGCAGGAGGGCGGCAGCAGGGCTGGACGTGGGCAGTGCGGGGGTCCAGGGTTCCCCGTGCTCATCCCAGCGTGGCCCCGGGATGAAGCCGGGGCATGGAGCGAGGGAGGGGAGATGCCCCCAGCCCCGTGGGAAGCCCCTCTGTGCGCTGGCCCAGGGACCCCGAGCAGGGCTGGGGCCAGCTGGCTGCCGGTAGCCGGCCAACCTGCCCGAGCGCCGAGGTGGGAGAGTCAAACCTCCGCTCCCGGCCGGCTGGGGGAGCGACGGGGGCTGGCAGGGAGGCAGCGGAGCCGAGGGCAAGGAGCCGCTCGCCCTGCGTCAGCGGGGACGGAGAGAGCTCAGCGGCCCGAAGGGGCCCGTGAGCTCAGGGAGCCGAGAATAGCCCTGGCCTCACCGCGGGCAGCGGGGCCGCGGCTCGGCGTAGCCAAGTATGGCCCCACACCTGGTCCCGCGGAGCTGCTATATCCAGAGGGATTCGCCATCCTTCCCGGGGCCGGGGCCAGGCTGCACGTGGCAGCTGCTCCGCGGTGACTCCCCCGGCCCGGCCCTGCGCGGTGCTGGGGTCCCCCCTGCCCGGGTGAGTCACGCCAGGGGTGACTTCATCCCTGGGGCTCGTCTGGCCTCAGCCAGGCCCGAGGCTGGGGTGATGGGCAGAGCCCTCGGGCGATGTGAGGTGCCCCAGAGCCAGGGCATAGCCGGCAAGGCAAGGCTGGGCCACCTGCCCGGCATTGGGCCAGCAGCCGGGCTGTCCCTGGGCTGCGATGCCCGGACGCACTGCCGAGGGCCACCAGGGCATGTCCCTGAGAGCCGGGAAACACACGGAGCAGATTGTGTGTTTCTAAGGACACGCCTGGGTGTTTACAGCCCTGCCAGCGTCACCGGCGCAGGCACCGCCATCCTGCCCAAGGCCACCCTGCCACGAGCCATCGGCCATGAGGCAGCCCCGAGCCTGGGGGGCTCCGGCCGTGGGGCTTGGTGCCCGTCTCCGTGCCGGGAGGGTGGGCTCCTTCGTGCCCGGCTCCGTGCCCGGCTCCTTACTCACAGCAGCGAGCGATGGCTCACCTGAGCGCGCCGGGGCGACGTGAGTCACTGCTCGCCACCCTGACTAAGGCTGAGCCATTTGGCCCCGCGGGGCTCGGGGACGGGGACAGGGGGGGAGCCGGGACCCCCCAGCCACAGCCCCGTGCCTCCCCCCATGGTGGCGGTGCCTGGCAGGGCGGTCCGGGCGGGCGGAGGTGAAGCGGTTCGGCTGCGCCCTCCTGCCGGGGTGTGCCCCGCGCCAGCCCGGCCGTTGGCCCCGCGCCCGTGGGAACGCTCCCACTCGCTGCCGGCACCTCCGCGGCGAGGCACCGCGCAGCCGGGCACCGCTGCCCACGCCGGCCACCTCGGCGTCGGCCCCTCCGCTCCCCGTCGCAACCGGATCGCTCCCCTCCCCGGGCTGGGGGCCTGGAGAAGTCGCGGAGGACAAGGGCCCCCCCCCACCCCCAGACTGCAGCCCTGCGTCTTCTGCAGCCACGGGAGCGAGACACCCCCCCCCCCCTTCTCTCCCCAGCTCTGCCCTAATCCCATGACCCCGCGCCTGCGAGGGGAATGCAGAGACTTGCGATAAAATCCCCCGTTTGCCAAAGCTGTGAAATCAGCCAGGAATTCAGTCCAAAAGGAAAAAAAAAAACAAAAAACCAAGGGGAAAAAAAAAAAAAAAAAAAAAAAAAACAAGAAAGAAAGAGAAGAGAAAAGCTGCTGCCCGGGGCTGATGGGGGATTTCCCCAAAGAACAAGGGCTGGGAATTCCCTTCCTTCGAGGGACAGGACTTCCAAGAACTGGCCCCCAAAAGGTTCAGGGCTCCCAGCCGAAGCCGGCGGGATGGGGCAGCGCCGAGGGCGGCGGAGGAGCCGGCGCCGCGGTCCTGCCCGAGTCCACCCTTACACCGGGACGTGCGCAGCGGCCACGTCCCGTGGGAAGTGTCCCCACGGGACCCCGGGTAAACCCCTCTCCTCCGCCCCGGCGCCCGCGCTGCCCGCCCTGGTGCGTGTGAGCCGCTGGCTCCGTGGCCGCGAGCCGCCGCGGGGGCTAATCCCGGGACCCGGGTTCGCTAAGCGGATTGCGGGAGCTGCGTGTGGCCTGCAGCGGGATTTGTGTAGGTATTTGCTCGTCGGATCGTCTCTCCCCAAGCTGCTCAGCCGTGCGGGGTTTGGAGAACGCTCCCTCTGGAGACGGCAGGAGCCTCTGATGCCGCACAGCAATTATGCCCGAGTCTGACTGTAATCTTTAACGATTTATTCCCAGGGCAACACAATAAACTAAACACACAAAATCTGGGCTGCTGGGAGTCCTGGGATCTCCCAGTTTGTGTCTCTGGAGGTTATGGATACCTTCAACCATACTGAAATCTGCACGTGCTTCCTAAAGCACCAGCTCCTGGAGTTGCGGGACTGCCGCAAGAGATGAGCTTCCACCCGGGAAGGAGACGGAGCCGTCGCAGGGAGGGTGGCGACCGGGAACGGGGCTCCTCGGGGCTGCGGGGAGATGCCCTGCCCTTGAGGCACAGCACGCTTTGCCAACAGTCCCCAGCGGGCCACGCTCCCAGCCAGCGCCGGAGCCCCGTGGCCATGTCCCCTTGTCCTTCTTTGTCCCAAATCTGGGCCGCGAGCGGGGGGCTGGCAGCCAGGCCCGTGTCCCCGAGGAGGTGGCTCTGGGGGGGACGCCTTGTCCCCACCATGGCCCCTCCTGGTGCACAAGCCCAAACCGTGGCAGGGCCAAACCTGCCGGGGCCCAGCTGCCCCCTCTCCTCGCTGCGCCGGGGGTCTCCCCTCCCACGGCAAGCTGGGGACATGGCCCCCGGAGGGGCGGCTTCGTGGGCCCGGGGCTCCGCAGCTCCCGGGGAGAACAATGGCGCGTCCCTGCCCCGGCCCCTCTCCCAGGGACAACAATGGCAGGAGCTGGAGCCGCCTGAGCTCATCTCCCCCCTGAGAGCCCGGAGGGGCCGGGGGGCTGCGGGCTGCGCCACAAAGGCTCCCTCCCTCTCTCCTTCCCTCCCTCCCTCCCAGCCCGGCTCCGCTCCTTGCGTGTGGAGGGGCCCCGCTCCCACCCCAGCGCGGCTCCGCAACCATCTGCGCCCACCCCGGGGGAGGCCTTCGGGACCAAAACCACCACAGCGTTTTGGAACTACAGAGAGTTGCCCCCCCCCCCCCCAGCTCCCCCCGGGCCCCCTTCGCTGCTGCCTGGTGGGTCGGGGACGTGCGGCCCCCTCCTCGCTGCAGACCGGCCGCCAGATCCCCCCCGCCAGATCCCCCCTCCGGCTGCTTTGTGTCTCGGTGTGCCAGGGCATTGTCTGCGAGGGAGAGACCCGGCGGAGGCAGCCTGAGGTCACGCAGCATCCCCCCAGCATCCTCCCTGCGCCATCCCCCCAGCATCCTCCCTGCCGCAGGCCGGGGGTGGCCACCGGCCCCACAGACCCTGTCCCCCAGGGGGAAAACGGCCCGGGGCCACCCCAGCACCAGTGGAAGGCCAGCCCGCTTCTCCTCTGCTCCAAAAAATTCCGTGGGGCTGAGTCTCTGTCCTGGCTGCGAAGTAGGTGGTTGGGCAGAGGGAATCCCTGGGGGAGGGACGGCCCAACCTCGCTATTAGACATCAGAGAGTCTCCACCGGGAGCCGCTTTGAAGCTCAGCTCCCCGAGGGAGCTCAGCCCATCCGTTCCCTGCTCACGGACCGACTTTGACCCCGGTGATGGGGCACCCGGACGGGGAGAGGTGTCCGGACTGTCCCCCCCGGCACTGCCCGCGGGGGGCGGGTCCCCCCCCCGGCCCTGCCCGCCCCCGGGATGCAGCGGCCCCGTGTGCTGCGGGGGCAGAGCTGGGACCGGGACCCTCCGGAGGGGCAGAGCCGGGACCCCGGGAGAGGCCGAGGCCCCACCACGGGGGGGCCAAGACCGGGAGCAGGGGGACGCCGAGCCGGGACCCCGGGAGCAGGACCCGGGCCGGGGGGCAGGGGCTGGGACCCCCAGGGCAGGGACCGAGACCGGGACCGGGGGACAAGGGCCAGGACACCCCCCCCCCACCCCGGGGGGCAGGTGCGGCCGCGTCACCTGCGGGTCCCGCTGAGGCCGGGGCCAGGCCGGTCCCTGCCCCCGCCAGGCTCCACCCCGGGCGGTGCGGGATAAAACTTGGGGCACCTCCCCGGCAGCTCCGCGTCAGGGCTGCGCTCGGACCGGCTCCAGCGCTCGGGAGGGGGCACGGCAAAGCAAAGCACGGCAAAGCACGGCGACCGCCCCCGCCCCGGGGAGTTTCTGGGGGTCTTTTCCTGCCGCCGGAGGCAGCTGAGCTCCAGCCGCGTCGGGGAACCGCGGGGCCGCGCTCGGTGAGTGGGGTCGGGGCTGGCTGCGGGCGGGCCGGGCCGGCGGGGGCCCCGGGCCGGGCTGGGAGGGTGGGATCCGCGGGCCGGGGCTGCGCTCACTGGCTTTTCCCGGAGCGGCTCCGGGGCGGGCGGGGTGGCTCCGCTTCCCCGGGCCGGGCGGCTCCCGGAGGGAGGCACAGGGCAGAGCCCACCCGCCGGCGGGGTCCGGGAGCGCTTCCCACCCGCCGGGACCTTCCGTGTCCCCAGACACCCAGGGCTTTGCCGGCCCTCGGGGAACGGGCTCCCCTCGCTCCGGCTACCGGGGACCCTGAGCGCGGCCTCCCGGGGGGGGAATTGAGGGCGGGGGGGGCGCCCCGCTGAGCTCCCACCGCGTCCCGGAGAACGGCCCCTCGCCCCCAGACCCGGAGTGCAGCGGGAGGGGGCTGCCCGGGCTGGTTCGCTCTGTACACCGAGGGCCGGCAAAGCTCCGGGGCACAGCGCGGCCGGGCTCCCCGGTGTCTCGGCCAGGGCTCCCCGGACTCCGCCGCGGGCCCCCCCGGCGCAGGAGGCGCGGCGGGGCCGGCAGGGGGCGCCCGCGCTTTGCTGACTCATAGCCCGCCCCCCCCCCCCCCCCCCCCCCCCCCCCGCCGGGCCCCCCCGGGTGAGGGTGCCGGGCCGGGGCCCCGGTGTGTCCGTTCCACCCCCCCGGGCCGGGGCTGCTGGTCCCCGCTGCGGGATTTGGAGGTCAGGGGAAGGAGGGAGCAGCAGAAGCGTGCTGGGGGCGCGGAGGGGGGGGGCTCAGCCCCAAGTCGGGGCAGTTCCCGCAGCTGTAACGGCGTCACCGGGAGGGTGACCGGGCGGGTGCGTGTGACCGGGCGGGCGTGACCGGCCGCGGGTGACTATGCGTGTCGTTTTTCCCCCCCCCGCCCTTTCCGCCTCGGTGTCCCCGCGTCACTCGTCTCCGGAGGCTCCTGCTCCCGCCCGACCCCGCGGGCAGTCCCCTCCCGCCGCGGCCTCCTCCGGTGCGGGGGCCGCTCGCCGCCCCCGCCGCAGCGCTCCGGGCCGTCGCCGCCTGCCCGTGTCCCGCCTTCACCCCTTCGCGGCGCCCGGGCCCCGCTGGCTCCCGGCATGGCGGCAGCCCCGTTGCCCTCCCCTCCGGTGCTCGGTGCTGCCCACCGGTACCGGAGCCGGCCCAGGGCCGCGGCGGGGGGGGGGGGGGGGAGCCCCGGGCCCCTTTGTTGTGCGGCCCGGGATTATGAATGGCTCCAGGCGCGGCGCGAGGGCGCGCGGGGGGCGGTGGAGGGGGCGTGGCCGCGCGGCCGCGTGGGCGGGAGGAATCCGGCCGAGCCGCCCGCCCACCGGGGCCACGTGGGGAGCCAGCGCCCGCTTCCCATTGGCCGCGCCCGCGGATGTCTGGGCGCTGGGCGCGCTCCCATTGGCTGCGGCCGCCGGAGGAGCCGGAGTGAATGAGGGCGAGGCCCCGCCCGCGGGACGTTGCTACATTGTAACTTCCACCCCCCCCGCCCGCTCCCCCCCCCCCCCCCTCCGCGCGCGGCGCTTCCACGGCGGCGGCGGCGGCGGCCGGTTCGGCGGGTCCGGCCCCAAAGAAAAAGGGGGAGCGAAGCGTCCTCCGCGCCTCCCCGCCCCTCGCCGCGGCCTCCGGGCCCGCACCCCGCCCCCAGAAACCCCGCACAGAGCGGAGAGCGGCGGAGGAGAAAGAAAGGAGGCGGCAGGCAGGGCAGGCAGCGCCGCTTCCACCGCCTCCCCCCCCCCCCCCTCCCGGCTCCCTCCTGCAGGCAGCCAGCGCCGCCTCCCCTCGCCCCGCGGCCCCGCCGGCAGCCGGCGGAGCGGGAGGAGAACCAGAACAGGAGATTTATTTTTTTTTTATTATTTTATTTTTTAAATATTTATTTTGCCGGGGCGGCTGGCAGCCCGACCCGGGGATCGCCCCCGCGCCCCCTCCCCGGCTCCTCCCAGAGGACTCGAAGCGGAGCCGGAGTTCCCGTGGGTACCGCCGGAGCGGGCCCCGCTCCCTCCTTTGTCCGCTCCCCTCCGCCTCCTGCCGCGTCGCCCCCCGGCACCGACCGCCGCTTCCCTCCTTCCAGCAGGTCGGCGGATGGACCCGCAGCCCGGCGCCAGGAGCTGCAGCCGCGGGGCTCCCGCCTGCGAGGTGGTCCCGAACGAGCCCCCCATGAACCTCTACATCAACACCACCACCGGGACCCGCTATGAGCTCTCCGTGCCCGCCGAGGAGACGGTGGAAGGGCTGAAGCGGCGCCTGTCCCAGCGGCTCAAGGTGCCCAAGGAGCGGCTGGCGCTGCTGCACAAAGAGAGGTAGGGCTCGCTTCGGAGTGGGGGGGGGGGGCGCCGGGGTCCCCATCCCCCCCGGCGGCGGGGCTGGGCGCGGGGGCGGCCCCCTCGCACCGGGCTCAGCACCGCACAAAGGCTCCCGCCCCCCTTCCCCCTGCCTGGCCCCATTCCTCCGCGGGTCGAGCCGGGGGGGGGGGGGAGCAGCCCGGGGGGCCGCGGGCGGGGGCGAGCCGGGGGCCGGGGCAGAGGGAGGCGCGGGGGGGGGTGGGGGGGGGGAAGGCTCCGGGCCGTGCCGGGGACCGGAGCGCGGCCGCCGCCCCCTCGCTCGGCCCTTGCCGGGGCTCCTTTGTGGGCGGCGGGGCCCGGCCGTGCCCCGCGGGGGCCCTGCCCTTTGTTCTGGGCTCAACTTCGGCGGCGGCGCGGCCCGGCCCGGCCCCGAGCCTCCAGCGCTGGGAGGGCCGGGGGTGGTGGTGGGGGGGGGATGGTCCTTTGTCTGCCCGAGGCCCGGTCCGAGGGGGCTGCGCAGCCCCCCCCCCCCGAGCAGGGCCCGGCTGCCCCCCTCCCTGCTCAGCCCCGGCCTGCAGTAACTTAAAGAGTCTCGCCCGGGCCGGGGAAGGGAAGCGGAGGGGGGGGGACACACACACACACACCGCGTACATCTGCCGGCACCTACGTGTCGCGGGGGGGGCACGTCCCCCAGTGCCGCCTCCCCCACCCCACGCTGGTCCCAGCTTCTCTCCCTCCCACCCACCCCCCCTCGCCGTGGGCAGGCTTCCTGTGCCATGAAGCCCCGCGGCCCCCCCCCCCCCAAGCTGCTGGCTGGCTGGCTCCCTCCCTCGCCCCCATGGCTGCAGCCCCCCGGGCTGTGTGCACCGTGCGTGGAGTGGGGGGGGGTACCCCAGCACCGTGTGCTGCCCCCCCCCCCGGGGTGCAGGGGGTGGATGGGGCAGAGGCAGCTGAGCAGTGGGGTCCTGGGCTCCCCTCCTGCCTGCCAGCTGTGGAAATGCTTGGGGGGGGGGGTGCTGAGGGGGTTTGGTCCCCTTGGAGCAGCTGGGATAGTGACTGGGTGTCCCCGTCCCCCCGCCGGTGTGGGTGGCCAGGACCAGTTGAGGCTGCACTGACCCCCACTTTGGGCATCGTCTTCTCTCCCCCCACCCCTCACAGCCGCCTCAGCTCTGGAAAACTGCAGGACCTGGGGGTCGTGGAAGGCAGCAAGCTGACGCTGGTGCCCACCGTGGAGGCCGGCTTGATGGTAAGCGGCCTTTTTTTTTTCCTGCTGCTCCCTCCTTCCCTTCTTCCTTCCCTCCCTCCCACTCGTCCCCATCTATTATTAA